>NC_077227.1:473388841-474740044 GCF_027887165.1 Monodelphis domestica
ATGTAAAACCCACTGGAATTGTGCATCGCCTACAGGAGAGGGGGGAGGGGAGGGGAGGGAAAGAACATGAGTCTTGTAACCATGGAAAAAACATTCTAAATTAATTAATTAAATAAATGAACTTAAAAAAAAAAAAAAGATTACTCCTGGATGGGGTTGAGAGTCAGGCCTAGAGACGGGAGGTCCTAGGTTCAAATCTGATCTCAGGCACTTCCTAGCTGGTGACCCTGGGCAAGTCACTTAACCCCCCATTGCTTAGCCCTTACCATTCTTCTGCCTTAGAACCCATACACAGTATAGATTCTAAGACGGAAGGTAAGGGGTTAAAAAAAAAAAAAAAGGTTATTCCTGACAGTTTCAGAATCCTTCCTTAAACAAGACCCTTGAATTTGCTTCTCTCCCTTAAAAAAAAATGTATTTAATTTATTACTTTTCTTTATTAAGCACCTACTATGCATCAGTCTCATTGCTTAAAGTTGGGGATACAAAAAGTGAAAGACAGTATTTGATCTGGGCTCACCATCTAATGGGGGCAACACGCGAACAACTGATGTACCAACAACCTGTATACAGGATCAACTGGAAATGCCAGAGAGAAGGCACTCGAATTAAATAGGACCGAGAAAAGGATTCCTGTGAAGGTGAGATTTAGTGGGATTTGAAAGAAGGCAGCAGGCAAAGAGGAGAGAGAGCGCTTCAGGCATGGGGGCTGCCAGGGCAAAGCCAGGTGCCAAAAAAGGAAGGGAGTGACTCACTTGAGGAACAGCAAGGAGGTCAGGTCATCAGATCACGGGGTCCTTGAAGGGCTCTAAGGTGTAAGAAGACTAGAGAGGAGGGGATGAGGGGGCAGGTTATGAAGGGGCTTTTTGTCCTTTAAAACCCTCACCTTCCATCTCAGAATCAATACTGTATATTGGTTCTAGGGCAGAAGAGCAGTCAAAGCTAAGCAATAGAAGTTAAGTGACTTGCCCAGGGTCACACAGCTGGGAAGTGTCTGAGGTCACATTTGAACCCAGGACCTCCTGTTTCTAGACCTGGCTCTCCATCCACTGAGCCACCCAGTTGCCCCCATAAAGGTTTTTGAATACCAAACAAAGCATTTTATATTTGATCCTGGAGAGTGTTTTGATTTAATTGGCTAATTCACTAAATCCATGACAAAGCATTTAGTCAGAGTTTATTATGTACCAGACACTGTGTTAAACGTTGAAGATACAACAGTGAAAATTCCCTTCCATTCTGTGAAGATGGGATTTTATACATATATTAAGCATATGTATTTGTATTTGTGTATATATATATATTTGTGTATATAATAGTCAGGCCCAGAGACAGGAGGTCCTGGGTTCAAATCTAGCCTCAGACACTTCCCAGCTGTGTGACCCTGGGCAAGTCACTGAACCCCCATTGCCTAGCCCTTACCACTCTTCTGCCTTGGGCTCAGCAGTGATTGTAAGGTGGAAGGTGAGGGTTTAAAAAACAAAAATCAAACCAACCCAAAGGAGCACTAGCAACTGGAGGGGGTGGGGAAGGAAGCCAGGAATCCGAGAGTCGGATGAGGAGGTAGGGATTTCCAGGCACTGGGGACAGCTAGCCCGGAGCCACAGAGAGGAGGGACGACTAGATGGGGAACACCGAATAGGCTACATACAGGAGGGAACAAAGTATAAGAAGACTGGAAAGGGAGGAAGGGTCCAGATTACAAAAAGCTTTCAAAGCCCAACAGAAGAGCTACGATGGAGCCTGGAGGGAGCAGGGAGCCGCTGGGGTTTGTTGAGTAGGGGGGACGATGAGCTGGCCTAGGCTTGGGAAGATGACTTCGGTGATGATCCGAATGGGGAGAGGGGAGGGGAGGGAAACCAGAAAGGAGGGCGCTGCAATGGTCTAGGTGGGAGCTGACGAGGGCCTGAGCTAGGGTAAGGGCTGGGTGAGTGGTGATGAGGAGAAAAACTGTAGGAACCAGCAACTGATTGGACAGGAGGGATAAGAGGGAAGGGCTGGGGATGACAGCAGCATTGGGAACCTCGCTGGCTAGGGGATGACGGTGCCTTTCACACTAGCAGGGAAGCATGGGGAAAGGGTGGGTTTAGGGAGGATAAGAGGCTCTGTTTGGACACGAGCTAAGAGGCCTATAGGACATCTAATTCAACAAGTCCACTAGGAAGTTTGTGACGTGAGACTGGAACTCAGAAGAGAGACGAGAGCCAGATAGACAGATCTGAAAATCATGTACCAAGAAAAGATAGTTAAACCAGAGAGCAAAGAGGAGATGACCCAACACAGAGCCTTGGTGTGCCCTACTGTTTGTAAGGGATACAGATGATGAACAAGAGAGAGATAAGAAGCCATGGTGAAGGGGGCAGCTGGGTGACTCAGTGGATGGAGAGCCAGGCCTAGAGATGGGAGGTCCTGGGTTCAAATCTGACTTCAGCCACTCCCCAGCTGTGTGACCCTGGGCAAGTCACTTGACCCCCATTGCCTAGCCCTTACTACTCTTCTGCCTTGGAGCCAATATACAATATTGACTCCAAGAAGGAAGGTAAGGGTTTAAAAAAAAAAAAAGAAGCAATGGTGAGACAGGTAGGAAGGAGGAGAAGTAGGAAAATGTGGTGCCATGAAAACCCAGAGAGGAGACTATCCAGGAAGATAGGGCAGTTGATAGCATCAAAAGCTGTTCAGATGGGAGAACCTGGTTCATGCTAACAGCAATACTGTGGGATGGTCAACTGGGAAAGGCTTAGTTACTCTGAGCAGTTCTATGATCTGGGAGAATTGTAAAAGACTTAATTCTTAGGACAAAGAATGCTCTCCATCTCCAGAGAAAGAACTATATTGGAGTTGGATGCAGATCAAAGCAGACTATTTTTCACATTAGTTTATTTATGACTTTATTTTGGGATTTTGTTTTAGATGAGTATTCTCTTACAACAATGACCAATATGGAAGTATATTTTACATGATAATACATGTATAACTCAGATAAAATTACCATCTCTAAGAAGAGAGAGGGAAGAAAGGAAGGGACGGAGACAATGTGGATCTTAAAATTTCAGAAAACGTGGAAAATTGTTGTTGCATGTATTTGGAAAATAAAATATCTTTGAATTTAAAAAACTGTTTAGAGATCAAAGAGAGTACGATAGAGAAAAGGCCATCAAACTTGGCAAGTTAGTTAATTTCTCTACAGACTCAGTTTCCTCATCTATAAAATGAGGGAGTGGGATCATGTGGTCTCTAAGGTCTTTTCCATCTCCAAATCTATGGTCCTATGATACTAGTTATCCTCCTAAATAAGGACAGAGAGAATTTTTTCTTCTGAATCTTTGAACTAGATATGGGAAAGAAAAGCAGTGATCTAGGCCTCCCGAGAACATCTCATTCCCTTTGTGGCTTCTTAAATTGATAAATCAGCTCTTTGAGAGCAAGGGTTTCACTTTTGTCTTCTCATTCCTATTACTTGGCAGAGTTCCAGGCAAATGGTTGCTTTGTTGTCCTTTATACTCAAAAAGGACCAAAATAACATCACTGTTGATGCCTTTCAACTTGACATGAATTGGATTTAAGTGAGGCAGTCACATAAAACTGACGGCCTCACTCTCTTCCAAAGCTGTGGAAAGTCCAGTGGCAAGACAAAAGCAATGGCCTGCAATGCAGTGGATGACTTTGTCTTCTATGTCTAATAAAACTACAAGTGCTCCACAGCATCCACTTCTGCTACCTTCATGGCTGCTGGAACAAATTGTTCTCATCCCCGTCTTTGGCTGGGGAAGCCTTTCCATGCCAGGGATAGACATCCCCCTAACTCACAAAGAGATTTGAGGCCTATGGGTTACTGTCAACTTAAGTACTTACTGTAAGTACTTAATAAAATACTTGTCCATTCATTGAACCAGACATGGAAGTCTATCAGAATTACCCACTATGGTCTCTTGGACCCTAAAGTCTTTTAGCCTAAGATATTGTTTCTGAGACCCTCAGGGAAACCTTGAAAATCCCCCCTGAGGCCCAAAGCAAATGCCATCTCCTCAAATGATTTGGCCTTCAAAGTTGAGTCCCCAGGGAAATCAAATACCAAATAAGGTACAGTCTTAGCACCAGCCCTCAGTCCCCCAAAGCCAGAATGCCCCCAATGAGCCTACTTACTTATAGTACTCAGCAGAGACATCAAATCGCCCCAGGAAGATGTGGGCATTTCCTAGGTTACTGTATGCTCTCCTTTCAGCAGCTTTGTCTCCAAATTCCTTAGCAATGGCAAGTCTCTGAAAAATAAAGATTCATACAATGGGCTATGGAGGAGAAGCAATGAATGAGTGCTCACAGAGGCCATTATTAATCAGAGATCCGGATACAGAAAACTAAGGAAGGGGGCAGGAGTAGGAAGAGGCTCTTGGGGCTTCTTTGGAAGACCCTCTCTGGGTCTTGAAGAGGAACCAAGATCCTCTCAATTATCTAAATAATTCTTCTACCTAGCAACAGGCAGCTTGTACTCAGGAAAGATAAACTCTTTTTAAGAAATTGGGCTACATTTGGCTACAAAATAATTAATCGCTAAATGGTACACCAAAGTCAACTAGAATTTCTAGTTGTGGGTTTCTGATTTTATTCTGAATTCAATAACAAAAACTCAGCAAATAAAATAGGTAGAACAGAAAAAGAGGGGTGGATAGGAAACTGAAGACCCCATCTGCTGTTTTTTTTGTCTATTGTTTTTTGTTGTCTGTCATTGTTCTCTCCTCTAATCAAGATAAGGAATTGATCATTTAATAATTATGTTAGCCAGCATTTATATAACATATTGCGGCTATGAATCTAGGAGGTAGGTGCTATCAATGCTTTTTACTGATGAGAAAATAGACAGGAGGAGTGATTTGCCCAGGGTTTCATTGCTAATAAGGCAGGATTTGAAGTCAGGGCTTCCCAACTCCAAGACCAACACTCTCTCCACCATGCCACTTAGCTACTCTAGAGACTTGGAAGGAATCTTGGAACTGGGAGGATGAGTACAACTCAGCTTATCTGAAGGGATAGGGAAGCAAGGAAATTAAGAGAATTATAATTAGCATTTATATGACACTTAGGGTATTTTATACACATGATCTCATTTGATCCTAATCACTAATAGGGAGTTCTTTCTACATTTAACAGTGGGTGTACCCCAAGGTGGGGTAGCTAGATGGCAGAGTGCCCAGTTTGGAGTCAGGAGAACTCATTTCAAGAGTTCAAATCCAACCTTAGACATTTATTAGTTGTGTTACCCTGGGCAGGTCCTTTAACCCTGTCTGCCTCTGTTTCTCCATTTGTAAAAAGAGATGGAGAAGGAAATGGCAAATCATTCCAGTATTTTTGCCAAGAAAACCCCAAATGGAGCCATGAAGAGTGAGACCCGACTGAAAAGTCTAAACAACAGGTACCCCAGTTATATCTCTGTCTTGGCCCCTCTCTTTGCTCTCTACAGTCTCTCACATGATGACTTCATCAGCTCCCCTGGATTTAATGATCCTCTCTAGGCATATGATTCACAAATGCATATATATATATATATGTATATATATCTCCAGTCTTAGTCTCTCTCCTAAATCCTGTTTGTGCATCATAAACTGCCTATTGGATATTCTGAATTAGATGTTCTACGGATGTCTCCTGACTCAACATATCCAAATCACATCCATTATGTGTAAGAGAACTGAATCTCCATTTCTTATTTAGCTGTTTGTTCCTCTCTGAAGACTGAGCCACATTAGGGACAATCTGGAGGGAGGGAGGGAGTGTGTGACTGGGATGACGGACAGGAAAGGCTATTGGTATTCATCAAAAGAACTCTACATTGGGAGTGAAGAGACCTGGACTCTATTCCGGATTTTGCCACTATCTGACTGCATAACTGACTAAGTCTCTTCCTTCAGGCCATCAATTTCTTTTTCTGTAAAAAGAGAAGATAGAGGGGTGGCTAGGTGGCTCAGTGGATAGAAAGCTAGGCCTCGAGATGGAAGGTCCTGGGTTCAAATGTGGCCTCAGACACTTCCAGGGCAAGTCACCCCCATTGTCTAGCCCTTTCTGCCTTGGAATATATGCTTAGGTTTGCTTGTTTTTTTTAAAACTCTTACCTTCCATCTTAGAACCAATACTATGTATTGGTTCCAAGGCAGAAGAATGGTAAAGGTAAGACAATGGGGGTTAGGTGACTTGCCCAGGGTAACGCAGCTAGGAAGTGCCTGAGGTCAGATTTGAACCCAGGACCTCCCACTGCTGGGCCTGGCTGTCAATACACTGAGTCCCAATCTATACTTAGTATTGATTTTAAGACAGAAAGTAAGAGTTTTTTAAAAAAGAGAGAGACTACTAGTAGCAACGCAATGATCCAGGACAATACTACCCACATTCAGAGGAAGAACTGTGGGAGTAGAAACACAGAAGGAAAACAACTGCTTGATCACATGGGTTGATGGGGATATGATTGGGGTTATAGACCCTAGTGCAAATATCAATAATATGGAAATAGATCTTGATCAATGACACATGTAAAACCTGGAGGGAGGGAAAGAACATGATTTTCATAATCTTATAAAAATACTCCAAATTAATTTACACTTAACAGTTATTATTATAATTAAATTAATTAATTAAATAAAAATTTTTAAAAAAGCAAAAAAGAAGAGAAAAAAGAATGCTTCTTAGGGAATTTCACGCTTCAAGCAAGACACCCTTGACCCCAGAAGGAGGGGAAAAAGTTCCAGGGATAATCACTTACCTCCTTGTGGAAGGTGATGGCTTCACTAAAATTTCCCAGCAGATACTGGGTGTTGCCAAGGTTCCCATAGGCCCGGCCCTGGGCAGCCCGGTCTCCCAGCTCCTTCACCAGAGACAGGTTCCTCCTGTGGACCCCAAGACTCCATCTGAGTAATCATTCTTGCTCATAGTGTTGAAAAGCAGTGGTCCAGCCTCCCCACCTCTTCTTGCCCCGGACCCCAAGTGACCTCCCCTAGAAAAGGATGGGCCAGAGAGGGGGGAGGGAGAGGAAGGTAGCCCTCCTTTGGATGAGCTGATGTGGCCGGTCACTCACTCATAGAATTCTGAAGCTTTCTGAAGTGTCTCTCTGACGTCCAGGGGCAGGTGGCCGGGGTCCTGGGCAGAGTTCCAGGACAGCTGCTTCCCCTTGGCATGATACACATTACCGATGTTGTACAAGGCTCTTGCTTCCCCCACCTGTAGAAGCACAAACCAGTTAGTAAAAATACCTTCAGCCAAAGACAGAACTACTTATTTAATACTCTCGAGCTCCTCCTCTCAAAAATGCCCCTCCTTTAAAAAAATATTTTTTAATAGGGAAGACTATATAATTAAGTCTAATGAACTCTAATGAGTGAGATACTACTGGACTGACCTGGAATTTGTACCAGATTAATGCGGCACCGCCTAATATTGCTTATACATATGATAGCAAGTTGGGCTTTTATGATATTAACTTTATTGCTCTATTTAGCTTAAGTTCTGAGCTGGCCGTCTCGGTTTACTCTTGTACCTGGCCTAGCAGGAGCTGAGAATAAGGCCTTTGAAATCAAACTTCTCCTAATTCTAGAGAAAGTAGGCTTCAGGAACCTATGCAAAAAGAAAGAGAAAGTAGGAAATTCTGCCTCGATGACTAATTCTTTATCTAGGTACATGTTGCTTCCCCCTAGTGGAATATAATCTTCTCAAGGGCAGGGACTGTTTCCTTTTTGTCCTGATATCCACATCACCTGGCACAATGCCTGGAACGTATTTGGAGCTTAGTAAATCTTGGTGGCAGCTAGGTGGCACGGTGGAAAGAGTGCTAGGCCTGGAGGCCGTTAAAATCTGGCCTCAATAGGATAGTAAAGGAGAGTGATCAGTGTTGGAGGGGGTGTGGCAATATTGGCATTAAGGCATTGCGGGTGGAGTTGTGAGCTGATCTAACCATTCTGGAGGGCAATTTGGAATGATGCCCAAAGGGCCAAAAAATTGAGCATCCCCTTTGATCCAATCTACTAGGTCTGTTTCCCAAAGAGTTTTTTAAAAAGGGGGAGAAAAGACCTACTTTTACAAAAATTTTTATAGTAGCCCTTTTTGTGGCAGCAAAGAATTAGAAATTAAGGGGAGGTCCATCAGTTGGGAAATGTGGCATATGATGGTGACAGAAGACTATTGTCCTATAAGAAATGATGAACAGGATGATTTCAGAAAGAACTAGAAAGACCTATGTGAACTGATTCAGAGTGAGATAAGCAGAACCAAGAAAAAATTATACACAGTAATAGCAATATTGTGGAATGATTGACTGCAGAAAACAGCTACTGTCAGCAATTCAGGACAATTCTTTTTTTTTTTTAACTTACCTTCCTTCTTGGAGTCAATACTGTGTATTGGCTCCAAGGCAGAAGAGTGGTAAGGGCTAGGCAATGGGGGTCAAGTGACTTGTCCAGGATCACATGGCTGGGAAGTATCTGAGGCCAGATTTGAACCTAGGACCTCCCATCTCTAGGCCTGGCTCTCAATCCACTGAGCTACCCAGCTGCCCCTTCAGGACAATTCTGAGGGTCTTAAGGCAAAGAATGCTCTCCACCTCCAGAGAAAGAATGATTGGAGTTGGAATGCAGATCAAAACAAACTATTTTTCACTTTATTTGTGTTTTTGGTTTTACATGATTATTTTCTTATAAAAATGAACAATATAAATATGTTTTACATGATAATACATATTAACCAGATAATAACCCAGATCAAATTGTTTATCAACTCTTTGAAGGGGAAGGGAAGGGAGTCTATTTGGATCATATAACTTCAGAAAACTTATGTGGAGAATTGTTGTTACATGTAATTGGTAAAATAAATATCTTTACAAAAAAAATAATATCTGGCCTCATTGTTTAGCTGTGAGATCCTGAGCAAGACATTTAACCCTCTTTGCCTCAGTTTCCTCAGCTGTAAAATGAGAAGGAAATGGCAAGCCATTCTATATCTTTACCAAGAAAACTCCAAAAGGGGGTTGGCCAAGACTGAAACAACTGAACAACAAAAAATCTTGGTGGGAATGAAGTGATGCTATCAGTGCTTTAAATGGACTGAGTAGTAACAGGGAGTGAAGGAGATAAAATGAAGAAGCTGGGGACTGATTCCTGTGGTTACCCTTCATAATGTGCCTTCATTTTTTTAAAACCCTTACCTTCTATCTTAGAATCAATACTGTGTATTGGTTCTAAGGCAGAAGAGTGGTAAGGGCTAGGCCATGGGGTGACTAGCTCAAGGTCACACAACTAAGAAGTATCTGAGGCCAGATCTGAACCCAGGACCTCTTGTTTCTGAGCCTCATTCCAGCTATTGAGCTACCTGGCTGCACCTCCTTCATTAAAAAAGTTTGTGAAATCCCAAGTGTTTGACATACTCATATTTATATCTTAAGCATGTAGCTGTATGCTCAAGCCAAAAAGGAATTAAAAAACCCCCAAACCTATCCACATTTTTGGATTATCTGTATCTGTGCTCCCTCCTAATCTTTTTCAGTGATATAGATGAGTGGATATTGAACAAAGTAATCCCTTGGGGATTGTAAATGAAATGTCTCCCCTCAGTTGATCTGGACACAGACTTGGTCAAGAATGCAGGATCACCAAGGGGTTTACCTTGGGGTGGGGGTGGAAACAGAGAATTAGATATGGAGAGTTTATGGAAAAGTTCTGTCTCCTGGAGGAATGTTCACCTTTGGGCTCTTACCTTGTCACCCTGCTCCTGGGAAATGTCCAGGTGTCTTTGGCAGCAGATTACAGCTTCCTCAAATCGACCCAAGATTTTGAGAGTGTTGCCCAGGTTGCCACTGGCCTTGGCTTCCCCAATGCGGTCCCCAATAGTTCTAGGGAAATGGAAGCAGGAAGACAGGAAATCAGCTCATGTAAAATATATTTTGCATGTATGTTGCAAAAAAATAAGAAAAATCAAGAAAGCAAGAACATTATGCTCCACTTTGTACTCAGGATAGAGAGCAGAAGTTGGAACCTTCAAGTTCAGATGACCTCCCATAGACACATTCATATTCTCTCTCTCTCTCTCTCTCTCTCTCTCTCTCTCTCTCTCTCTCTCTCTCTCTCTCTCTCTCTCTCTCTCTCTCTCTCTCCTCTCCTCTCTCTCTCTCTCTCTCTCTCTCTCTCTCTCTCTCTCTCTCTCTCTCTCTCTCTCTTCCTCTCCTATCTCTCTCTCTCTCTCTGTCTCTCTCTCTCTCTCTCTCTCTCTCTCTCTCTCTCTCTCTCTCTCTCCTCTCTTCTCTCAATCTCTGAGTTTGGTCCTAAATGGAATCACCTTCTTGTCCTCCTTAACCTCACACCTATGCCTATCAGAGCAGTGAGAAGATTATAATTCTGGTGGTCAGTGCCCGAGTGCCTTGAGCACAGCTCGGACCCAGCCTGGTTTATCTGTGCAAAGAATTTAGGACTTAGCAGATCTGGATACTTCAAGAGGCTTTAGTAAACCAAAGATTGGGCATAGCAAAAGGGGATTCCTAGAATGGAGCATAATGCTATTCCCGCAAAAAAGATTTATGCTTGTTGGCCAAGTAAAGAAAGATATAACAAAATGAATAAGCACCATTTATCTAAATCAGGAGGCTGTCTCCAACTAGAGCTCCCACCTGAGGCCTTTTAAGGAAACTAATTTCTCTAACCTTTAGGGAAACAAGTTCCAGGAATCTTTGCTAGATGAGTCAACTCCTCCCAAAACTACATCTTGAGGGGGCCTCTAAGAAGGTCATCTAGTTCTATAAATCCTCTTTCTCCTCCATACTTTCTGTGACTTAAAAACTGCTACTTGTGTCTTTTCTCAAACTTTCTGACCTTAGACACTTACTAGCTGTATGACCTGGGTAAGTCACATAACCTGATGGGAAAAATAACAGAACCTATCTTGTAAGGGGGCTTTTGTGAAGATCAAATGAGATAGTATGTGTAAAGTGTTTAGCACAGTACCTAGCTTTATAAATGCTTATTCCCTTTGTCAGTCCCAAAGAGGCCTCTTATTTTCAGTCTATAGGTCTAGGGTTAAGTTCAATTCAATGAATATTTACTAAGTAAATAAGTGAATGAACAAAAAAGGCACTTGATAAATACATACTATGTGCAAGACACTCTGATAGGTGCCTGGTATACAAAGATAGACATGAACAGCTCTTCCCTTCAAGAATCTTGCATTCTGTTGGGGGTGGGGGTGGGGATGAGGATAGGATACAATATGGAGACAGAAAAGGAAGCACAAAATACTACTTTATATTTTGGAGATGGTGGCAGCAGACTTTGTAAAACTCTGAAAGGAAGAAGGTATAACCTTGTTGTCAATTATTGTGGATCTGTTGACATGACAGAAAAGGAAAATGACAGTTGCTGGAGAGGATTTTAATAATGCACTGTTGGCAGCATTGTGAACTGGTCCAGTCATTCTTAAGAACAATTTAGAACTATGCCCAAAAGGCTATAGAATTGGACATACCCTTTGACCCAGTAATACTACTACTAGGTCTGTATCCCAAAGAGATCAAAGGAAAAGGGCCCATATGTACAAAAATATTCAGAGCAGCTCTTTTTTTATGGTGGCAATGAACTAGAAATTGGAAGGGGGGGGGATCAGCTGAACAAGTTGTAGTATGTGATTATAATGGAATACTATTATGCTATAAAAAATGATAAGCGGATGGTTTCAGAAAAACCTGGGAAGACCTATATGAATTGATACAAAGTGAAGTGACCAGAACCAAGAAATCATTGTGAGTAGTAATAGCAATATTGTAATGATGATTAACTGTGAAAGATTTGGCTACTCTGATCAATATGATGATCTAAGACAATTCTGAAGGACTCATGATGAAAAATGAATCCACTTCCAAAGAATTGAAAAACAGTGAGTGCAAAGTGGAGCATAATGTTCTTACTTTCTTGATTTTTCTTATTTTTTGCAACATACATGCAAAATATGTTTTACATGATTTTACACAGATAGTTAATACTACATTGCTTGCCTTTTCAGACTGGGGAGGGAGAGAATTTGGAACTCAAAAACATTTTTTTAAATGCTAAAGATAAACAATAAATTTTATTAAAAAAATACTACAACTTACATGAACTGAAGCAGAGTGAAATAAGCAGAACCAGAAAAACATTGTTCACAGTAACAGCAGTATTGTGGAATGATCAAATGTGTCAGATTTAGCTACTCTCAGAAATAAAATAATCAAGGACCATTCTAAGGGGCTTATGCCAAAGAATACTATCCATCTCCAGAGAAAGAACTGTTGGAATAGGAATGCAGATGAAAGAATATGATTTTTCCATTGTTTATTTGGATATATGTTTTGGGGTTATGGTTTTATAAAATTATTCACTTACAAAAATGAACAATATGGAAATATGTTTTGCATGATAATATATGTATAACTCAGATTGAATTGCTTGCCAGTTTCAGGAGTGGGGAGGGAAGGAAGGAGGGAGACAATTTGGATCATATAACTTCAGAAAACTTATGTGGAAATTTGTTATATGTAATTGGGGGAAAAATAAAATATTTTAAAAATAAATTTTAAAAAATACTACAGATCTACTAGCATGATGCATCCCAAAGGAAGCATGGAGTGGCAAGGGTCCAAATCAGAGCAGGAGAAAGAGGAGAGAGCACAGGTGATGATGTCTATCGCTGTCAGAATCTGCCCTGGCCCACTGTAAAGGGTTAAGATGGGTCAGAGCTGTTAAATACAAATACCTCTGGGGAGATAAGTCAGAGGTTGGGGGTGGGGATCTGTGGTATAACGACCAACCATTCTTGTGGACCAGTGAGGCAGACTGCAAGAAGAAATCAGGGGAGCTGGAATTTGGAGGAACTGGAAAGCCAAGGTATTTGACGACAGGAGGAGATAAAGAAGAATGGATTCTCAGGTTAGGTGGCATCTTTGGGGGCAAATGTCCTTGGTGAGTAGAGTCCTTAGAAAGAGTTGTGATACTCATAGAACCCTAGGAGATGGTAGCCAGGGGGTGGGAGATGTGAATTTTGGTTTTACTCCTCCCTGCTTAGTCTTTAGAATTCTAGCAACTAGGAATTATACACCCCCACTTAAGGATTGAGTGTGAGGAGGAAGGCCTATGACCGGCATGTACTAGCAAGTGACAAATCAGAGGTGGCCGACCCCCTGGGCTGTCCTAAGCCAGGCTTAAGTCACCATTGGTACATGTGAGATACAGGAAGTGATGTAAAGAAATGCCTTTATATTTCGCATCACTTCCCCTGAGAGGGACACTTTTGTGGCTTTTGCGGACTTGAGTGGTAAAACTTGACTTGGAGGAGCTCTTTAGTGTGGGTCCTGAGACTGCTTCCCTTAGGCGACCACATGGTGAGTGTTAAGGCTGACTTCCCTTTCCCTTAACCCTTCTAAAGGTTCTAGCCCCCAAGGAGACCCCTCATCTTGGAGGAGGCCTCCTAGCTGGAAACCAAGCTAAATTTAATCTTCTGGAAAGGCCCCTTGGCTGAAGTAGGTAGATCTTTACCCCTTTCCCTCTTTCTCCTTCTTAATTTCTTCCTGCTATTGTAAATAAACCATCATAAAATTCCATTCTGACTTGTAAATATTTCATTGAGATTTAGAATTTAAATCCCTGGTGACCACAAAATAATATATTTAGTCTCAACCCCAAAATTTACCCTTAACAGTCATAGTGAGTGCCAATCTATAGGCAATGCTCCGCAAGGGGGAAGGAAGTCTATCTACTAGACATCAGTGTCTATTGGTTACTCCAATATGGGTTAAAGAAGAGAAAAAATTTTAATCCATTCTCCTTTTGTGTTTTCTAATAGTTAACACCCCATATCCTTCTGCCTTAATAAATATTCTCAGCCACATGTTTCATCACTCAATCTCACATGCCCCAAGTTCCATTTTTACACATAATCATATTATTTCACATTTTCACAGTGACACAAATTCCGTCCACACAATCACAGAGCCAGATGGAGTCCCCTGCTTTACCTGGCCAGAGTGAGGTCATGCTTGTGATACTCAAGAGCTTTTGAGTACTCCTTCAGATAGAAGTAGGCGTTTCCCAGCTGGCTATAAATTGCACTCAGAGTCTTCAGATCTTCAGTTCCCACTTGGACAGCTGCTTCAAAGAAGGCAGCCCCAGCTTTGAAATCTCCAGCTTTACAGAGCCTCTCACCTTCTAGAGCCAGCTCTAGGCAAGAGGCCTCCATCCTGAGGAAATAAAGGAAAAGAAAAAGTGAGGGAAACTGTAGCAGGGATTCTATAAACTGGGCTTTGGCATAGACACCTGGCCAACTACTCAGTGACTGAAACATCAGTGCCATCCCTATGTGGTTAGGTCAACAATTCTTTCGGCCTAGGATTTGTTTCTGGTGCTTGATAAAATTAAATGGCTGTTTATTACCTCTAGACTTAAAAGAAAATCTACAGTTAACATTGAAAATGCTTTTCAGGGGACAGCTGGGTAGCTCAGTGGATTGAGAGCCAGGCCTAGAGATGGGAGGTCCTGGGTTCAAATTTGTCTCCAGACACTTCCCAGCTGTGTGACCCTGGGCAAGTCACTTAACCCCCATTGCCTAGCCCTTATCACTCTTCTGCCTTGGAACCAATACACAAGATTGATTCTAAGATGGAAGATAAGGGTTTAAAAAAAAAGAAAAAGAAAATGCTTTGCAACCTGGATCCTTCTTACCTTTTTTCACTTTTCCACCACATATTTTATAAACTAGTCATACTAGCTGTGAAGATTAAATTTAATTCTTCCCTGATTGTGAAGATTAAATTGTAACCCCTGCCAATTTTTAGATTTAATCACCAAAAGTGTAAACACCCCATTCACACTTGAGTGGGGGAGGTCTGTGACCCACGTGTGTAATAGTGGGTGATGAATCAGAATTAAATTGACTGCCCCTGGGAAGTCCTAAAGCAAAGCTTCAACTGTGATTGGTAGACATAAAATTAGGGGAAGGCACAGGAAGTGACACAAAAGAAAGTGTCTTTAGAAGGGAGTTACAACTTCCTGAGTGCAGTTTTTACTTGGAGTTCTGAGTTTAAGTTGAGACTTGAGAAGACTCTGCTGACTGGACCTGAGACCCTGTTCCTGGTGTGGCTGTTCTTAAATATCTTCCTTTTGGATCAACACATGGTGAGTGAAAAGGCTGACTCCTTTCCTGGATATTTTCTAAAGAATCTAGCCTCAGGAGAGACCGACCTCTTGAGAGTTTCCCCAGGGCCTCAGTCTAGCTCTCCCTGCCCCGATTGAGTCAGGGGCTGGGAGTAAATTACTTAGTGCTTAGGCTAGATATCTTACCCTATCCTCTCTCTGATTTTCTTACTTCACTCTTTCTATATTTTGTAAATAAATTGTAAATAAATCTCTTTGGAATTAATATAAATTCCTGGCAACCCTATTTTAAATATAATCCAGTCCAACCTTATTATATAAATAACCCCTTTTCCCATTACATAGCCTACTTGCTATTTCTTAGACATGAAGTTCCCTATATCTTTTTAGTGGCTATTTTCCATGCCTGGAATGATCTCCATCCTCACATTTTGGCTTCCCTGGTTTTTATCATGAATGGATACAACCATTCTGGAGAACAATTTGGAATGAAGCCTATAGGACTATAAAAACCGGCATACCCTTTGACCCAACAATTCCACTACTAGGTCTGTATCCAAAAGAAATCAGCTAGGGGAAATCAACCCATTTGTACAAAAATATTTCTAGCAGCTCTTTTTGTAGTGACAAAGAATTGGAAACTGAAGGGTTATCCATCAACTGGGGAATGGCTGAACAAATTGTCCTATTTGATTATAATGGACTACATTGTGTTATAGGAAATGACGAATAGGATAACTTCAGAAAAACCTGGAAAGATTTATATGAAGTGATGCAAAGTGAAGTGAGCAAAACCAGGAGAACAGTGTATAACTTAATAATAGTGTATGATGATCAGCTGGGAATGATTTGACTGTTAATGATGCGAGGACCTGGGACAGCTCCACAGCCATAGAAGGAACTGATGGAGTCTGAATGCAAATTAAAGCACACCATCCTTCACTTTATTTCATCTATGAATTTTTCTCTCATGTAAGCAAGATGTGTTTTGTTTCACAACAGGACAAACATGGAGATATGTGTTATATGATAACATGTACATCCTATATCATAATACCTGCTGTCATAGGGAGGAAGAATGGGAAGAAGGAAGTGAGAGAACACAGATTGCCAAATGTCAGAAAAAAAATTGCTGAAAATTACATCAATATGTAATCTGGAAAAAAAAGAAAAAGAAAAAGTTATCTATACTCCCTGTCTCTACTTTCTCTTCTTCCCCTAATTTCTCAGCCTTTTACAATCTGGCTTGTTAGCTAATCACTCAATTAAAATTACTCTGTGCAAAATTACTAATGATCTCTAATTTGTCAAATTGGATGATTTTTATCTAAGTCCTAATCCTTCTCAACTTATCTGCTACATTTGATATTAGTGACCACCCTGTCTTAGATACTCCGTTTTTGTGATATTACGCTCTACTAATTTACCTCCTACCTATCTAACGGTTCCTTCTTGGTGTCCCCTTTGCTGACTCATCACCTACATCTCAAGCTCTAACTGTGGGTGCTTCCCAACAGACCATCCTGAGCCATTTTTCCTTCTTTACATACCCTCTCAGTAACCTCATCAATTCCCATGGGTTTAACCAGCAGCTCTATGCAGGGGGCTCCCAGACCTACATATCCAGGCCTAATATCTCCCATGAGTAATCAATGGCCTACTGGGTATTTCAAACTGGAAGTGCCAGAGCCATCTTCAACTCATTATGTCCAAAATGGAACTTATTATCAAATTTCCCCTTTTCTATTAAAGGTACCACAATCTTTCCAGTGCCAGCTTTGTAACTTTGGCATTGTCTTCCATTCTTCGATCTCTCTCATCCCACATATCTAAATAGTTGGTAAACCTTGACATTTCTAACCTTGCATCTGATCTTCTCTTCACTCACACAGCAACCACCTTACTTCTCCACCTCTTTACTTCCTACTTGGGTTCCTTGCCTTAATTCCAGTCTGTTCTACACATTGCTGCTGCCAAAGTAATTTTCTTTAAGCACAGATCCTACCATGTGACTCCCCCATTCAACCAAAGTCCAGTGCTCCTATTGTCACTAGAACAAAATAGAAACCTTTCTCCTTTTTTTTTTTAAACCTTACTTTCCATCTTAGAATCAATACTCTATATTGGTTCCAAGGCAGAAGAGCAGTAAGGGCTAGGCAATGGGGGTTAAGTGACTTGCCTAGGGTCACACAGCTAGGAAGTATGTGAGGCTAGATTTGAACCCAGGACTTCTCATCTCTAGGCCTGTCTCTTAATCTACTGAGCCGCTGAGCTGCCCCTGAAATCTTTCTATTTATATCTTAAAATTTCTTCCCAAGTTGGCCCCAACTTATATTTCATGTCTCCCTGGACATAATTCCCCCTCCCACAGTTGGCAATCCAGGCAAACTGACCTTATCTTTCTTCTTGACCACATCTCTGCCTTTGATTTGGCTATCCTAATGCCTGGAAATTTGGCCTCAGATTCTTGTCTTCTTGTCCTTTAAGCTGCAGCTCAGGTGTCTTTTGCATAAAGCTTTTCCTGATTCTCCCCTAACTGCTAGTACTCTCCCTCCCAAACTAACTTGTATTTAACTACTTTATAGTCTTTCTTTTATGTGTATTTTTATATGTAGGTATTCTTTTTCCCCATTAGAATGTAAACTCATTGGAGTGGGAAATCATTTTTTTGTAACCTTAGGATCTAACAAAGTGCTTGGCACATAGTAGGTGCTTAATAAATGTTTCTTGAATAATATCTAATCTGTATATTCTTTTTATGAACATCATTATTTGTATCTTATTTCTCCAACTTGAATATGAACTCCTTGAAGGCGGAGTCCATATATTTGCCTTTCTTCATGTCCAAATTGTTTACTAATTCACTGACTGCTCCTTATCACTTACAGGACCACTGGTGAATCATTTCCTTTCCTGGAACTAAAGTTCTTTATTTGCAAATTGACGAGAATTTGATGTCCTCTCTGGTTCAATCCAGCTCCAAATGCATGGTTCGTCTATGACCTATATGATTTTTTAAGGCCTCTGCTGTAATTTTTGGATACTAAGGACCTCTTTGGAGGAGGCCTCTTGGATCTCACCTCGAACACTCAGTTTCCTTTGTGACATCCTGTTGATCGCTCTCTCCAAGGGATTAGCTAGATCTGGTCTATACTCTAACTATGCTTTACCTCTGGAGAAAAAACATTACAAAAGATTGCTTGTTTAGATTGACCAATATGACAGTAAAGGAAAATAGTAAGTGTTGGAGGAGTTATGGCAAAATCAGAACACTAATGCATTGTTGGTGGAGTTGTGAATTAATCCAGATATTCTGGGAGACAATTTGGAATCACACCCAAAGGGCTTTAAAAGACTGCCTGCTGGATCCTAGAATGAAGATTGGCACTTGGTAAAGGTACTTTTCAAATGAATGCATAGTTGAACTATTTCACACATAAACAAGCAACCTTTTTTTTTTTATTTAAAATTTTTTAACTTTTAAATCCTTTTCCACATTTCCATGATTTATTTTCTTTCCCTCCCCTCTTCCCTCCCCCTTCCCTGGGTCGACAAGCAATTCCACTGGGTTGTACAAATTGTTATTACTTGATACCTATTTCCATGTTATTCATTTTTGCTATAGAGCAATTTTCAAAGCCTAAACCCCAAATCACATCCCCCTATATACATGTGATAAGTGATATCATATGTTTTGCATTCCTGCTCCCACAGTTCTTTCTCTCAATGTGGTTAGTTAGCATTCTTTCCCTTAAGTCCTTTAGGAGTGTCCTGGCTTGTTGCATTGCTACCAGTAGCAAAGTCTGTAACCCCCACCCCCATTGACTTTGACAGCAAGGGCACACTGATATCTTCCCTTCTCAGAGCACTTGAACCTGTCACCCCAACCCCATCACATCCCAACTCAGCTGCTAGATACAAACAGAAGGTAAGGGATGGAATCCACAGACTCTCCACTGCCAGCAACCCCCTCAGAGGCTACAGAATGAAGTCACATTTCCAAGCCCAGAAATATTTGCGGCTTCCTTGGGCACTTACAGTTGAGCGAGGAAGGACCATCAAAGAAGGAATGGAACAAGCATTCATTAAGCATTTAAACAACTAATCAATGAATATTTAAGTCAAATAAATGTTTAATTAAAATATCAAAATTGCATTTAATTAATAGACCAAACATTTATTAACTACTATGTGTTTGTCCTAAGTGCTTTATATTTATTATATCATTTCATCCTCACAATACCCATATTTGATAGTTGAGGAAACTGAGGCAAACAAAGGTTAAGTGACTTGCCCAAGGTCATACAACTTGTGTCTAAGGCTGGATTTGGACCCAGAGCTTCCTGACTCTAGTCCTAATACTCTATCCACTGCATTACCTAACTTACTATGGCCCCAGGCAGACAGAGGTATGGGGATAAAAGTAGAAGCTACACATAATCTTCCCCTCCTTTTTTTTTTCTGGTTAGGACTTATGATTACATTGATACAAGGAACTCTAATGAAGAACTTCTTTTATCTTGGTAATCTTAGTAATTTATAATTTTGAGTTGTCTGAGGTTAGAGAACATTAATTTACCCACAATTTAAATATTTTAAATAATTTATTTTAAATAATTTAAATAATTTACCCACAATTCCACAGCTAGTTTGGTCAGGGGCAGGACTTAAACTCACATCTTCCTAACTACAGGATTAGTTCGTTATCTACTACTATTGATGTCTTTTTTTGGGGGGGGCGGGGGGAGTCTCCAGGACAGGCAAGTCTGAAAGGTTGCAGGCAGTTACATTGTCATAATGAGGTTTTGTGTTGTTTTGGAACCTGAGTGGTGCTTTGCATGTAACTGGCATTAAATAAAGATTCGCTGAGCTTGAATTCAGTACAGTCCTGTGTCAAGCCTCAGTGGAATCTCTCTTCTCCTCTTTAAGAACCCACAGACCTTTCCCTTGGCTTTCTTTCCTTCTCATTCACTCAATAAACTCGTTCTGTCTCTGGTTGCATCGCAGGGGGCCGGGGCCTCTCCCCACCACCTTGTTTTCCAGGCCTTTCTCTTAGAGACTTCATTTCACCGGCCCAAACTTGCTGGCCCCAATGTCAGCAGAGACAGCAGGGCAGAGCAGCTAGCCTTCCTCTCCCAGCAGCAGGCACACACTTAACTGGCTTGTCACCCAGGGCCGATTGGAGAACCAGATGTTCCAGTTTTGCTATTTAGGAGAAAATTGGTGGAATGACTAGTGCAAGATAAAGCCAAATATCCTGGAAAAATTCTGCCCAATCTCTGTTCCAGGGTTCCCATCCATTTCTGGAAACCCCAGGGACTTATGCGCTCATTAGAAACAATAACAATCAGCTCCAGGACAATCATTTCACCAGAAAGCATGCCTGCCCTGGGAGAAGGAGAGCTTGGGCTAAGCAGGATTTTTGGCGTTTCTAGACTCAGAACAGATGGAAGCTGTGCCACTGCTCTTGGAAAAGCCGCTTGTGCCACTGCCCCATCTGCTACCTGGGCAGGAAAGCCATCCTTTTACCCTGCTGCTGGCCCTCCCTGTGAGATCACAGGGATAAGTACACTGGGGGAGCGGAGAGAGGAGTCTGATGGGTTTACCAGAATGGGATTTTGTCTGAAGGAGCATCAGTTCGTATTAAAAAAAATATTAAAGGCCATCTACTCCAACCTTGTCCCCTTCAGCCTCATTTTACTTAAAAAAAAAAAGGACACTGAGACCTAGAGGGAAAGTCAACATTCTGATATTCATTCTCTCTCTCTCAACCTTTATCTTCCATCTTTGAATCAATGCCTGTGTATTGGTTCCAAGGCAGAAGAGTGGTAAGGGCTAGGAAATGGGGGTTAAGTGACTTGCCCAGGGTCACCCAGCAGGGAAGTGTCTGAAGTCACATTTGAACTCAGGACCTCCCATCTCTAGGCCTGGCTCTCAGTCCACTGAACCACCCAGCTGTCTCTTGTGGTTCTCTTTAATTAAGGCCCTATTCCAAACTGGAGAGAGGGAAGAGAGAGAGAAAGATAAACAGAGGCAGAGAGAGAATATGAAAGGTCTTCGTGTTCTATGCTCCTATTTTACCTTCTTTCCTTCAAGTTCATGGTTGGAGAGACTATTTATCTAGTCCTTCACCAGAGGTGTTGAACTTCAGGCTTAACCAAAAGGCAATTGGGAAATATTTAACAAAACAAATAAAACACAACATAAATAATGTTGAAAAGTGGTTTCCATTTGAGCTTGATACCATTGGCCTTCATCGTTCCCTTTCACCATCTACCTCAGACCTCTTCTATAGGTTCAGATACCTTTGTCAAGCTCTAACTCAGGACATCTGCCTTTCACACGTGCCCCTAAAAGTCACCTCTCTGAAGCCAGAATTGTTTTAGTGGAATGGCTAGCCAAAGAAAAGCATGTGTCACAGAAAAACTGGATACCCCAGCATGAGAGAAAGAGAGAGAGAGAGAGAGAAAGAGAGAGAGAGAGAGAGAGAGAGAGAGAGAGAGAGAGAGAGAGAGAGCAGCCTCCTGTTCTTCACACCCATATGCACAAACATTTTTAGGTCCAGTCTCTAATGAAATCAATCTGTTTCTGTGATGCTACTTAGCTGGATTGGTTTGAGGCAACCTGTAAATTGACTTGGGATGCCACAGTCTGAGAAAACTTTTAACTTTACATCTCTGCTATTCTCAGGCTCTTAGTCTGAGTCCTTGGTCCCTGGTACCTATGGCACATAGGGCAGAGAGTTGCAGAAGTCCAGAGCTTGGTGGGCACCAGAAGGAAAAAAAAGAAATAGCAAAGATTCCAAAAACCAAATGTTTTCTGAATGTGACTAACATAAGGACATGGGAGAGCCAAGAGGTAATTAGGAAGTGGCCCTGGAATTTAACAGAACATCAGGATTGCCCAGCACAGACTCCAGAAAAATAAAATATTGTCTGGCTTGGCTTGGATGGAAGAATAACTGGTCCCCAAGGGAGCCCTTGGTCAGGGGTTACTGCAGAGCTACAGAGAGGAAGGAGAAAAGAAGACAAATGAAAAACATTTTTTTTCTCCAAGTGGCTAGATTTTTCTTTGACTAGTTGCTGTGCATAACTGACCTTGCCTTAAGCTAACCTTTTGATGAGTGAATTAGGAGAGGGAAAGGAATAAAAGTAATTCTATGTTTCTGCAAAATGTTTTCATAAACCATCAAAAGCATAAGAGTAGGGGAGGCATGCAGATAGACCTCAAAGAAATAATTTTACCTCCCCTGTCATTATTCTGTGGTGGTATGTGGCATGACTGTCCCATCTCAGGGCCCCATCTCTGTGGCACCCTTCTCCAGGGGTTTTCCTCCCCCACAATTCCTATGAGGGAAAGGGATGCCCCCTTTCTAGATGTCATTATACACATGGTGGGACTATCTTTGGAGCTGACATTCCCTTCCTTCCCAACTTGTCTAAAATGCAGTCAAGGCCAATTATTGTTCCAAGAGAGAAAATGCCAACCTCTCCTCCCACCACTGGAGCCAGAAGTTTTACTGATCATTTTAAAAAATGCAAATTTCATTCAAGAATGATAGCAAACAACACCAGAAGTATTCCTTGTGTGTGTGTGTTTTTTTTCTCATTGCAATGTCTCATTTAACTCCTTTGACTAACCTATTGATTCCCTTCATCCTCTCCATCCTCCCTCTCTCAAAATTACATTTTTTCAGGTTGTCTTTAGGAACCCAAGGGACCATCCTGGTCCATGGGTGGAAGGAAACAGGGCAAAGACAAATAAATAGAGCAAACTGCATTTATACCAAGATAGGCAAGATAAGAAATCTAACGATTATAACCTGGGCAAGAGGAATACAATGACAAGTTAGGAGGATTGGTTGGCTCTAAAGCTCAGATTTCCTTGACTTCCTCCAGTATTTTGTTACCTCCTTGGTACATCAGAAAGTGCACTGAAGCCTACCACTGCTGGTTCCTATATACAGGAACTTGGATAAGTCACTTAATCTTGATTTCCTTATTTGCAAACTGACAGAATTGGACAAGCTGACTTCTAAAGGTCTTGTTCACATCTAGAGTCATCATCCTATTATCCTTACTCCCCACTTGAATAAAGGTTGGCTTGGCAATGTGTTAACTTTGGCTGCTGTTTCCCCTCATGTATCACATTGCTCCCCTCAGGTCCCCCCCTTGGAGACGGCTGCCTTGTGACCTCACGTGGTAGGAGCAGGGGTGTTATACTCCTGCAAACTATTTTTAGGATGTTTCTGCTTGACAGTCTCTCCAATTAGGATCTACAGAACTCAGGTTGTCCCAAAATAGGATACGAACACTTGCAGATAGTGGGGGAGACTTAGGTTTCTGGTTTGGGGAATGTTCAGTACATTTTTTGCACTTTGTAGGTTCTAAATAAATAGTAAATCAAAACCGCCCAACCAGGCCAAGCTGTTCCCATCCCAAGGCCCCCAGTCCACCTACGATGGATGCTTCACTAATTGTATTCCTCTTCTGTTACCTCCTCTTAGGTTCAATTTGCCAGCAAGAAAGGGATACAGTGAGGGCCTCAGACAGTGGGGAAGGCTGGCCCCAGGGTTACCATGGTGACCAGTCAGCTGGCATATTAGTCCCCTGCCACCCAAGGTGAGCCCATGCCATTCACAGTGCTTTTTAATTAAAATCTGTTTGTCCTTGAATGAGCTGTGTCTTTGTTGACTGTCTAACTTTCCTATTTACTATTATTCTTCTAGCAGAATGAAGAAGCAGGGATAAAAATCTTGGTTTTTTTTTTAAAGCTATATTTTTACATGCAGAGCATAAGATATAAGCAACCAAGGGTAGCTGGGCAAGATAATGAGTTTCCAACAGATCTGATTATTGGAATTGGAGCTGAGTCCAAAAATCACATGAGCATAGATTTTTTTTTTTAACAAGTTGTGATGTTCTAAAGATCTAGGAACAGGGCATGGTTAGAGCTTGAATGGATAGAACGTAAGCCAAGGAAAGGGAATCCCAACTGTATGGGATGAAATTGTGCATTATCCCCCAGCATACAAGGATTAATATTAGTAATCACGGCTTGGCAGCTTCCTACAGAAAATTAGTGAAAGTTAAGTGCCCTTCACTAGGGAGATATCAATCTCTCCTTATGAAGAGTAGAGAAATCCTCCTCCCCAAGCAGCTTCGTATATATTACTACATAAATATAGGCCTTTAATTACTCTTTTCTAATGTGGCTAAGGGATGCCTCCCCCTCTCCTTTGTCTTCCCCTGGGAAAGATTTTGGGTGTCCTAATTCTCATGAGAGAAATCTTGAAACTTTCAAGTTATAATCTTGATTCTGTGTCCTAAATGTTTCAGCCTGAAAAACCTTGGACAGGTCTAAATGTTGACTCGACTGAGAAGTTGCAAACTTAAGGAATGCTCCCATAGGCTTGGAAGTGCAGGAAAATGTAAGGAGAATAGAACAAGATAAAGAAATATAACATACAAAAAGCATTATGTCACACTCAGATGTGGGAAAGAGGAGATGGTATTGTGTTGAATCCCTATAAATTCTGAGTGAATTTGAGCATCAATGGCCACTGCTTCTGAGAGGTCTCTCCAGACAGTGGTCCCTCACTCTATGCCCCACTTTACCTCTCCACCCTTGAATGAAGCCACCTGATTTCTGCCAGCATCTTATCAAGTCTCCTGTCTGCTCATTAGAGTGATTCATGGGGAAACAAGCCCCCTCCCAGAATTCCACTCCACACATTGACCCAATTCCAAGTGCCAAGGGGAAATTGCCAGGGTGGCATGACTTTCCCCAAACCAACCAGGCTTGTTTCCAGGAGGCCAACCACAGGGCAGCTTGTCCAGTACAAAAGTCGATGCTTCTCCCTTCCTTCCACACAGGGCTCCCCCTCCCATTACCACAGAGGTCTACACTTCACCCTAGTCACCTTGGAAGTCCCCTTCAAACGTCCTTTCAAATCAGTTGGCCCACCTTCCTTCTATCTCCCAAACCCACCTTAGTCATTTGAGTCTCTGACCTCCCCCTAAGCTTGAACTACCATCTAGAATGCAAGCCCTCCCTCCCAGGAGCTGCCTGGTACCTTCTTTTCTGGACACTGCGCATCTTCTGCACATAAAGCCAGAGTTCCAGGCCCACAGGAAGCAAGAGGGGTCGGGGCCGTGGAGCACCATATACCACCTTGCACACAGCCCTTTCTGCCAGGCTCAGGGCTGATGGCTGACCTTCTACAGCAGTTGTTGGCATCTTCCCTGGGATGGGGGCAGCAGCAAGAGCCTTTTCTTCTAGGGGTTGGTGGTGGACTGTTCCAAGGGGAAGAAAATTTCCTCGCTATCCAGCTTCCTATTGCCATCCATGAGTGTTCCCTGCTACACCCTCTGCCCAGTGAGATATTTCAACTGTAGGTCCTGAACAAGTTTCTAATTTCTTTTGAGTATGGTGCTCTCAGAAGCAATGGTAGAGTCATTGGTACTAAGCAATGCTCTACCCTATCTCCAGCCTGTGTCCTCCGCAGTTTGGGGTCTTTGATTATTCTTCCAGATGGTGTGATCCATCTAAGGCAGCCATCACTGATCCCAGACAACTCTGAACTACTTCCTTACAAGGACTGAGAAGACAGATAGAAGCAGCTCAATGATCCTCCCTCCCCCAGCCTCCCCAACCCCCACCTTGCTCCTCAGTGGCTTGATGGAGATCAAGGGCAGCTCAATCCCTTCAATCCTGAGCTGGACTATATGTGTCATAAATAGATGGGGGAAGGGAAGACTGAATAAAGGGATGGAATTCAGTGCAACTCAAATGCTTATTCAATTTCAGACTATTTAACAATTTTTTTTAAGTACCTACAATATGCAAGAGACTGTCCTAGGCAGTAGACATACAAAGATGGAAAATGAAACAGTCTTTGCTCTCAAAAAGCTTCCAGTCTAATTATGGGAATTCAACATCTACACAAATAAGAATGATATTAGGGTGACCATAATAGACGAAAGAAAGATCCAGAAAAAAATGCTCTAGGAATATTTGAGAAGAGAGATTATTTTCAGCTGGGATGATCAGCGGAAGCCTCATGGGACTGCTTAGCTCAGCTGGAACTTGATGAAAAGGATTGCAAAAGATAGAGAGATGTGGAGACAGTGCTTTCTAGTCATGACAGATAGCCTGAATGAATGGAAGTGGAAGAAGGCAGGATGAAATAAAGAACAGCTTATAGCCTAGTAATGCATTGTATATCAAGGACATAGTGTGGAGTGAGCCTAGAAAGGGAGATTAGAGGCAGATTGTGGAGGGCCTTGAATGCTAATTTATATTTTATACAAAAAATAATAGGGAGCCACTAGAGATTCTTGAACAGAGGCATGACATTATTAATTTCTTTACCTAGCAAATGCTCAAGAGTCTGCATTATTATAAGGAGACAGTGGCATAGATAATGTTAAATACTAGATAACCAAGAGTCATTTTTATTTGACTTTGGAATGCATGATATGGATTTCTTAACTATATGACAATCAAGTTTGTTTTGTTTTATTTTTTTTAACCATGTTTTTCCATGTTAATTCAGTTTGGATCAGGTTATAAAAATGAATTTGTATTCTCTGAAGAAACAGCCTTTGGATGGATAGGGTAGAAGCCAGAGAGAAATGGGGTATTTGGTGAATAGGGAATGCTCTGGTTACAAATTCTTTTCCAGTCCCACTAAGAGATGTTCAAGACAAGAACAAATGCTGCTTTTCCTTCCCATTTCCACAGGTATATGCTGGTAAAAGTTTTGGGGAAAATATCCATGATGAAATACTAGGCTCTTTGGAAAGTAGATGAGAATATTTCTCCATTTCTGACATTCTGCCTTGCCTATGTGCAGCATAGGAAGGAAGGAAGGAAGGAAGGAAGGAAGGAAGGAAGGAAGGAAGGAAGGAAGGAAGGAAGGAAGGAAGGAAGGAAGGATGGATGGATTTCCACTGAAGGTGACATCTTGTTGGGTCCAGAGAATCTCCTACAGGAGCTCAGGGTTATGAGCTCTTCCAGTTGGGGAGGCCACTCTATTTTAAAAGGCACAGCTAAGAAGTGGCAGAAGGGGATGGTAGTAGTTGTGTCTGTTAAAAATCTTCTGGTTTTTCTTAACAGCTGGTTATTTCTCTTTCATCTGAAGTTGTGTTCGAAAATCACCTTTGTGACTCATGATGAAAAATGTTATCTTCCTCCAGAAAAGAAACTGATGAACTCTTCAATTGAAGTATATATTTTTTTACTTTAAAATTTTTTCTTGTCTTTTTTTTTGCAACATGAGTAATATGGAAATATGTTTTGTATGATTTTATAGGCATAATTAATGTACTGCTTGCCTTCTCACTGTAGGGGAGGGGCTGGAGGGAGAGAGAGAATTCAGAATTCAAAATGTAAACAAAATGAACCTTAAAATTAAATAATAAATTGAAGGAAGGAAGGAAGGAAGGAAGGAAGGAAGGAAGGAAGGAAGGAAGGAAGGAAGGAAGGAAGGAAGGAAGGAAGGAAGGAAGGAAGGAAGGAAGGAAGGAAGGAAGGAAGGAAGGAAGGAAGGAAGGAAGGAAGGAAGGAAGGAAGGAAACTCATAGAAACACTAGCAGACATAACGAAAAAGGTAAGCCAAGAGGAGATAAGATAATACTCAACTCACTGGGATTCCTAGCCCTGGAGAGCAGACTATTTTTCAAATCAAAGTCTGGCAACAAAACCCTGAAGGAGGGGCACATGGAGAGAAAGCTGGGGGATGTTTCAATAACTCTGATTGCTCTCATAGGATTATTTCTCTAAGGTAGTTCAAAGGTACAAGTAGTATATAGCAGAGGCAGGATTTGAACTCAGGTCTTGAGACTCCAAGTTTATCACTCTTTCCAGGAAAGCACATTGCATCTTTTGTCTTCCCATCATCCATAACCTGCAAACTTCTAGGGAGGTAAATGTTACTGTGGACAGAGGGTTGGATCTGGAGCCAGGAAGCTGAATTTGAATCATGCCTCTTCTAGCCTCATTAGTTGTGTGACCCTGAACAAGTATTGACCATCACGCCTGTATCTTCTTCTGTAAAATGGGGATAATTAAAGTACCTACCTAACCATGAGGATCAAACAGAGTTAATATATATAAACTTCATTATAAACCTTAATGGGCTGTATATTCTACCCAACATCCCCTCTAAGATTTAAACTGGTGTTTCTCCTTCTGCTTTTTTTAGCTCCAAGTTCCTCCTTCTGTCTATACTCACAACAGGGTTGTGAGGGGCCCAGCCAAACCCTGACTTCTTCCAAGTAAGTTCCTCTGCCAGCCTATTAGGGACTCGTCCTTGGCTTCCTCTATGATCCAAAATTGCTGCTCCCCACTTTAGGCTCTGCTCACCCACGGGACTCCCAGCCCCCTGAGCCACCCAGGGCTCTGCTTAGGTCAGTGTCCCATACTGTCAGCTTCAAAAAGAGAGCTGAAATCTCTCGGCGTAGGATTTTCTGATACTTAAGGATGCTACGTGTGCTGCATTTGCTTCCTTCCCCTTATTTATTAGCCCAGATGCTAGCTTTTGTTGCTCAGTCATTTTTGGTCCTATCGCACTCTTCGCGACTCCATTTTGGGGTTTTTCTTGGCAAAGATACTGGAGTAGTTTTCCGTTTCTTTTTCTGGCTCATTTGACAGATGAGGAGACAGAGACAAGCATGGCTAAGTGATTTGCCCAGGGTCACCCAGCTAGTCCGGATCAGAGGCTAGATTTGAACTCAAGAAGATAAGTCAGTTTCTGACTCCGGGCCTGGGACTCGATCCGCTGCTGTCCTCGAATGCTAGTTACTGTTATATCTATTTTATATCCAAGGAAACCGAGGCCGACACGTAAACTGATTTGCTCAGGCACAAAGCTAGTGATTTAGGCATAATTTGAACAAGTCTTCCTGACTCCAAATTTATCGCTCTATCTACCATGTTACCCAGCTGCTCTCATATATTTAAAATAGGCTTGCACTTATACAACCTTAATTGACACGTAATTTTTTTTAATCTTTATCTTCTTTCTTAGAATCAATACTGTGTATGGATTTCAAGGCAGAAGAGTGGTAAGGGTCACATAGCTAGGAAGTGTCTGAAGCCAGATTTGAACCTAGGACCTCTCGTCTTTAGGCCTGGCTCTCCATCCACTGAGCCACCTAACTGCCTCGATATATAATCTTTAATGAAGTTTTTTTTTACCTCTTTGATTATGTTTTATTGTCAGATAAGAACGAAGTATCATAGGAGAGGCACTGTGATATAATGGATTGGGAGCAAGTCACAGAAGCAAGAAGATCTGGGTTCAAGTTTCATTTTTTTGGAGGTTTTTTTTTTTAAAACAAGTTAATTTTGTGAATGGTTTCAACTTTTTTTTTTTTGAAAAAAATTTTTTTTACATAAAGCAGGACCCACTTCTACTTTCTTAAAATGAGTGAAGTTTCTTTCAAAATATACAGAAGGCTGGAAGACTCAGGGAAAGCATAGAAAAAGCAATTACCTGATCCTCACCAGCCCCGTGTGTATATGAATGAGTCAGGATGGAGAATGGAGGTCACTGGGCCTTTCCTCCTCAAGTAATTCAGACAGGCTAATGTCTGTGTTGAGCAACTTGGCAGCACAGTAGATAAGAGAGTTGGGCCTGGAGTCAGGAGAACCTGGGTTTAAATTTGACCCCAGACACTCACGTGCTGTGTGACTCTGCACAAGTCATTTAACCCTGTTTGCCTCCGTTTCTTCATTTGTAAAATGAGCTAGTGAAGGAAATGAAAATCCCAAGTGGGGTTCCAAAGAGGTGGACACAACTGAAAACAACTGAACAATGAAAAAAATATTTGTGTCAAGGCCCAGATCTCGGGGCACTGCTCTGGATGCTCGTCACCCACTTCTGAGTGGTTTAGTAACGAAGACAGTACTCTCCCCTTTGCCTTCCAGGTCTGAAAGTTGGCCTGGGTCAGGCAACGCTCCATCTCTGTCTCTTGGCCCAGAGGCGATTTGGAAAAGAAGAACAGGTGGCACTGCATTGCATACACACTGACGGGCTGCTGGGACACTGGAACGGAGTGGGGGAGATGAGGAGACACGAAGGGGCCTTTAAGACCCCAACCGAACTCAAATGGTTTCCATATAGCCATGCCTGGAAGCCGGAGGTTGGGTGGGTAGGAAGACCTCTGAAGGTTCTGCCACCCCACCTGTGGAGCGGGCAATTCGACGTGCCAAGCCAATGCTTTTTCGGCTTGGGAAGTTAGCCAGCACTGCTTGGAGCAGCATCGCATGAAGCAACAAAAATCGATTCACCTTTTAACAGGGCCAAAACCAACAACAGTTATGGTGGAGCCACAAACCTGAGCCCAGCTGTGGATGCAGCATTTAGAGGCGTGTGGGAGGCTGCTGGCTTGCCAAAAAGGGGCTCTTTGGACCAGAAGGTTCTAAGGAAGGGCTGGAATTAGGGGGCATCACTGGAAACGATCTCCAGAAAGACAGCTGGGTCCGGAGGCCAAGGATCTTCTTCTTTCCTGTCCTCTCTGCTTCGACCTCCGAAAGAAAAGGTGCTGACACGCCAGGGGAGAAAAGAGATGTAGCTCCACTCTCTGTATCCCTCCATGACACATGATTCGGTGGAGGGTTCGCTGCTTGCTGGGCATGTTTTCTTCCTTTCCCTACTCCCTCATCTTATCATCTTTCTTTCATGATCTTCCCTTATTCTCTGGGGGGAAAAAATCCTTGCTAAACCACAGCCCTTTGATTTTTTTCTTTAAACATTCGTGCTTTTTGATGCTGAGCGTGGCTGAAATGTTTAATGGAGAGCTGTGAGGCTGTCCTCTAGACATGCTCAACCATCCTGCCCCCTCCATGCCCTATTCCTTCCAGCACTGCAATCCACATACAGGAAGTCCCCTCCATTCCTGTGTCTTCCCCTCTGATTGAATGGCTCCTTCCAGAATCTCTATTTAAGGAAGGAGCTCAGGTCAGCCTTGCTTCATCCTCTCCAGACTACACTCAGGACTTTATCACACCCAAAGGCACTCCTGCCCCCTTTTTAGTTTGGGGGTGTCATTTACCCCTGGCAGAAGGGACTGTCTACATATATTTCAGTTGTGGTACTTAGCAAGGTATTTGACACATAATAAACACTTTAAAATGCTTATCTATTGAACTGACTGATTTCTAAGGGAATTTTTCAGCTCCAGTCTGAGTTCTTACCCAACTGGGAAGCGGGGCTTACTCCCTCCTTTCTTGTGCTCCATCCCTAATATCTACTCTGCCAGCAAATACCTGTGTGGATCTGTCCTATGGCTAAAAATACAGTCTTAGGGAATGAAGCAAGTAGAAAATGTCTTCTAGACCGTCATGATGCTTCTAATCAGGCTTAATTCTCATCTTAAGACAATTCTATATACCTAATTTAAATCCTCCACAAGGCCGCCCACAGATATCTATGCTTTTTTTTTTCCTTTTTATAAAAACCCTTCACCTTCCATCATAAAATCATTACTGTGTATTGGTTCCAAGGTAGAAGAATGGTAAGGGCTAGACAATGGGGGTTAAGTGACTTGCCCAGGGTCACACAGCTGGGAAGTATCCGCGGCCAGATTTGAACCTAGGACCTCCCATCTCTAGGCCTGGCTCTCCATCCGCTTTCTGTGCTTTTCTGTTCCATCCACGATGACACTGGAGAAAAGTCCTTTACCATCTTTTCTATAGCCTTCAATGAACTGAGAAAATGATTCAGTAGCCCCTTAGTCTTCTCTCCCCCGATGTAAATGATCCTAAACAATTAATATATGAGTTAACACAAGAAAAGAATGAAATCTAGTGACTGGGGCCATTTGTTAAACAAGGGCTGGTACACAGTGCTGAAGCAGTCAAGGGGACATGTTCAATTCCTAATAAGAGCTCCTGAATCTTTTCTCTCTGCTGCCCAAACACACACCAGTTCCAAGGTCTGGACCAAGCGTCACGAATCTGTGTCTGGTGGGAGGACACACGGATCGGTGCAGCCCATCCCCATTCTTGGACCAAGGTGGGGCAGGAACAGCATCCCGGTACTGGAAGAACTGAGCATTATTCTCCCTAGTGTCCACTGCTCCCTAGTAATAAATCAGAGGTTTCAAAAGGCACATTGACTTGGTGCATTATGGCTATTAAGTATGGTAAGACTCTAGAGGTCTTTCTTAAAAGCCGAACTGACATCCCGGGAGCCACCTGACCTCATTCCTCCTTTCCTAGGGTCATAAGTGCCACATCTTCAATCCAACCCAACAAGCATTTGTTTAGTGCCTAATATCTACAAGTCACTCTACTAGGTGCCGAGAATACAAAGACAAAATGAAAAACCATCCCTCTCAGGAGTTGCTGGGAGCACAGTGGATAGAGCTCCAGGCTTGGGTTCAAATCTAGCTTCAGACACTTCCTAGCTGTGTGACCCCAAGCAAGTCTCTTAACCCTCATTGCCTGGCCCTTGCTGCTCCTCTAAGAGCTGATACTAAGACAGAAGGTAAGGGTTTAAAAAAATCATCCTTGCCCTCAAGAAGAATATCCTGTATTGTGCTGGATGGGAGGCAGTCATGGAAGTGTGGAAAGAAGACTACCTCTAGAGTCAGATGATTAGGGTTCAAATTCCATATTGGATGCTTCTTAGATCTGAAGTGAGTCATTTAACCTCCTTGTAGCTCAGATTCCACATTTATCGAATGAGTTTCCAAGAAGCAATACTTAGTATTGATTCAAACATAGATGGTAAGGCTTTAAAAAAAAAGTTTCCATTTTTAGGGGCAGCTGGGTGGCTCAGTGGATTGAGAGCCAGGCCTAGAGTTGGGAGGTGCTAGAGTCCAATCCGAGTCTCAGATATTTCCTAGCTGTGTGACCCTGGGCAAGTCACTGAACTCCCACTGCCTGGCCCTCACTGTTCTGCCTTAGAATCAATATAAGGCATTGATTTCAAGACAGAAAAAGTAAGGATTAAAAAAAAAAAAGAAGGCAGAGCTTCCAACAGGCAGGGGCAAGGAGAAGTGTAATCCAGATATAGGGGACAGCCTAGGCCAATGATGGCGAAACTTTTAGCGACTGAGTGACCAAATAGCAACCCTCATGCCACATGTGAGTTGTCCCCTTACTCCAGGCAAGGGAGGGAGGAAGTACTCCCACTGGGCTGCTGGACAGAGAGCAGGTGATGAGAGAATGTCCTCAAATGTGCATGGAGAGTGGGAAGGGAGCAGCCCCCTCCAGCACAATCAAGGGCCTAGACAAAGGCCCAGAGGCTCCCCTTTGAGCTTGGAAAATGGATTTATAATGAGTGGGGATTGAGAGTTTCTCTTTGATCTCTATAGCATCAAATCACTATCGACATGGGGATTATCATCCTGGTCTTAATTAACCCCCCTATTATAGAGCTTAAAAACTCTTAGAAGGGAAAAAAATCTGAAAACTCAAATTGCATCTGTACCACTTTGAGTCCCACCACGCTTGCACTATTTGTCATACAGCATCGAACCCTAGCATGCAGGGAACAGGACAGCATTCCTAGGGACACAGCCCATTAGCACTCCAGCCCTCTCACTGGGCAGTTGCCAGTGCTCTTCTGGAGAAGCCTCACCCCCAGATTGCTTATCTTGCTGGAGGGAGTCAGGTTGTGTGAGGATGGTTTTGAAGCTACTATTTCACCTAACCCTACTCTCATGGGCATTGGAGCATGGCATGTTCCAAACCCAAAGGACTGTCTTTGTCACCTGCTGGGTAGCTAGGTTTTCCTGACAGCTCCAATTTTTTTTACCTCCTATTTGACTTTTTTATTTTTATTTTTATTTCTGTCCAAGTATGGGAAATTTTTATTTAATTATTTTAGAATATTTCCCCATGGTTACAAGATTCATGATCTTTCCCTCCCCTTGACCAACCCCCCTCCCATAGCTGAGTGCACTTCTACTGGGTTTTACATGTCTGGTAGCTCCAATTTTGAGGGGCAGCACAACCATAGCTAGAGACATGTAATTAACAATAATAATAGCTCACATTTACATGGCATTTCAAGGTTTGCAAAGCCCTTTTCATTAAACACAGGTATTCCTGATTTTGCCATCCTATTATTATAACTATACTTATGTTGGTATTGGATATTGATAGCCCAATGGTAATGCCCAGTTGTTATAATAAACTAAAGTTGTCAGGGGTTAAACTATTTGCAGGCGGTGGATGGAAGGCTGGAAGTGGTTCAATACAATCCTTATTTATTTTCTTCTACGGGAAGAGGTAGGGAGAGGAAATGGGAGGTACAAACGAGGAATGAGGAATAGGACAGGAATCTCTTAACCTTATGCTAAAATTCTAAATACCACCCCCCCAAAAAAACTAGCTGCTTTCTTTGCAGCCTCTTCTCTCAACTATCTTTAATATTTCTCTACTAACTAAACTGTTCTAATTAATAAAGTCTTCGTTAACCTCCTTAGAGTATCAGTTCTTTTCAACTCCAAACGCCACCAGACAACTGTCAGAATCTCTTGGCCAAGAGACTCAGCCTCAGAAGCAGGCCTTGCTTCCAAGTCACAGAGCATGGACCAAGCCCTTCTTGAAGCTCCTTCCCCCTTCAAGAGAAAAGCTCTCAGTGAAACACACTCTTCCTCAGCTTTGTATGTGTTAATCAAACTTCTCAAAGGTAAACAGTCTCAAATAACAGACCTTTTTGTCAGAGAAATAATCCAGCAACCTGCTCTCAAGGAAGTCAGAGAGACTGGCCCCAGAACTCACAGAATCCTCTCTTTTATGATAGACCTCTTAAAGAGCTGTTGGTTCTGTTTCTTAAAGGAGACAGTGTGATATTGATAAAAATACTGCTCTTAATGAGACAAAAAGAACATTTAATAAATTCCTTATACCATATTGCCTCCCTTATCCAGTTGGGGCAAGGGGGTGGGGGGTGGCACACAGACAATGATCCCATAGGAGACAAAGAAGGGGAGCACACTCCTCTTGTGGATCCCTCCCTGAGAAAGACCAGCACAGTAGCCTGAGGCCCTGGACATTTCAACATTGTCAAGTGTGCTGGGGATGACCCTACTTTATGTCCATCTCTCTCCTTAGAGAGGGCAACAGTCATGGGCATTGTGACCTTTCTGCAACCCAGCCAAAAGAAGCAATGACAGGGATCTCCCCTGCTTCAGAGAAGATAATGCCCCAGCTGTCTTGCTTTGGTTCTGTGACAGCAAATAGGGTTGAGAACTCATTTTTTTTTGTCATTTAATCTTAACTTTTGATTTTCAGAAATTTTCACCTTTTTATAATAAAAATAATGATCATAAAAACTCATCCGTGCTTTTCCTAAAACGGACAGACAAGGTAGATAATACAAATAATAATATCATATTAGGAAACAGGTGTCCAGCCATTCCAGAAAACAATTTGGAACTATATCCCCAAAGCCACAAATTTGCACATAGTCCTTGACTCAGCAATACCACTACTAGGCTTCCAAAGAGATTAAAGATGAAAGATCAATGGTACAAAAATACTGATAGCAGCCTTTTTTGTAGTAGCCAAGAGGAGAAAACTAAAGAGGGGCATCAGTTGGAGAATGCCTGAACAAATTATGGTTTAGGAATATCATGGAATACTATTGAGCCTTCAGAAATGATGAAACCCCAAAAGACCCTTATGAACTGATGGAGAGGGAAGAGAGCAGAATCAGGAAAACAATCTGTACACTTAGAACATTGGAAAAATAGCTCTGAAATGATTAAGAACTCAATCAAGGCAGGTGACCAGAAGCTCAGAAGATACTATTTCTTCAGTGAAGAAATGTGTATTCCCCACCTCTCGAGAGAGATGACAGATTCAAGATGTTGAATGAGGCCCATGTTTTTGGACACTGCAAATGTGGAAATTTGCTTTGCTTAATTGTTACAAGGAATTCCCTTTTTCTCCCCCTGCCCCCCCATTTGGAGAGAGGAAGGTAGGAAGGGGAGAAAACAAAGACTTGTTAATTGAAATAAAGGGCATCTAGGTGTTAAGAGTGGAGAAAGCATGCAAGCTGGAGTCAGGAGGACCTAATTTCAAATCTGGTCTCAGATACTTACTAGCTATATGACCCTGGGCAAGTCACTTAACTCTGTTTGCCTCAGTTTTCTCATTTATAAAATGAGCTGGAGAAGGAAATGGCAAACCACTCTAATATCTCTTGCCAAGAAAATCTCAATGAGCTCATGAAGAATTGGACATATCCGAGCAACAAAAATTGAAATGAGAAAGAAATAAATTAAGAGTAACTGAGGTTCAGAGAGATGAATTCCTAGTCTACAGTTAGCTTATCTAAGCAGATAAGTCTCAGACAATTCAGTGAACCTCAAATATTCATAGGACCATAGACAGAAAGTTGAAAAAAGTCTCAGAGAGGAGCCAACCCAGGTGGCATTTGAATTCTTACCTTTAGCCTGTGCTAGAGTATATTATTTAATGACCTCTAGCCAGCACTTCAGTTCATCTTCTCCAGCCATCAGAAGAAACTCAAGTTTGGGTAGAGCCCCTAAGGACCAGCCCCCTATCCCCAGGGTATAAACAGACCAAATTTTGCCCTGGTTTCTCTTCTGCTAAGCTAGTGGTAAAGATAGCCTGTAATTACTCAGACCCTCACTCTGGCACAATCTCCAATATTTTTTCTCTCTTTTCCCAATTCTGCCCATTCAGCAATGGGGCTTTTGTGTCAAGGAATATACCCTCCGCCCACAGCCAGGCTCCCACCACAATGATATGATTAGCAACTCTGAAGTTGGAAAGACAAGAATTCTGGGGCAGCCAGCTCAGAACAGAACCCTGGCTGACTACATGCTGAGCATGGAAATGACTCACTTCCACTCCTCTTTCCATCCCTTCTTTCCAGATTTCCTCCCTCACGTCTTTGGCTCGGCCCACATACTAATCACTGATCCTACACAACTTGGCCCCTCTTATTTGGCGAGCCCCAGGCTCCGGCCCGGAAGTAAAGCTCAGTCTATGCTATCCAATCCGAGGAAGCTGGGCACAGGTACTTTGAAAGAACAGACAATCCAAGTGTTTTTCTATTAAAGTTTTTGTCATTTCGTCTCTATACGTCAAATAGTATGAAATGATGCAAAAAAAAAGTTAGCAGCAATAAAAGTTGGATTAAGTAATTCAGAGCAGCAAATAATAGGTTTTGATTTTAACATCATATAAATACAATCTAACGTACAGGCTGGTATGTATACAATCACTCTGTTCTGCTTGGGCCCAATTCTGGCTTTCCTAGCTTATGGAGTCAGAGATTCTGGGTTCAAATCCTGTCTTCACTACTTGATTGTTATGGTTGGAAGGAATCTTAGAGATCATTTAAGAATCAGGGGTTCTTAACCTAAGATGTCCCCTGCCCCCCTCTGTAGGGAGATTTCAGAGGATTTAAGAATTTGGAGTTTTTTATATTAACAAACATTTCTTAAATGCCTACTATGTATCAGACACTGTATAGATCACTGGATTTAAATAATTGTATTTCAATATCACTGATTTCCTTTGTAGTGTCATGTATTTTATTTTATGAATTATTCTGGGAGGGGGTCCCTTTTGGCTTCACCAAACAGCCAAAAGGAGTCCCAAGACAAAAAAAAAGTGAGACTGGATCTATTTCAACCCTTTTTACATCACAGGTAATTCAGCTCGGTTCCTTCCAGACGGAAACCTCTTTTGTTACAAAGAAGAGAAACAATTCAACAAAAAAAACCCAATACAGCAATGGATTGACCTAGCAGACAATATTCCTTCCCAGTAGGTCCTCCTACCCTAGAGGGTGGAGAAAGGTTTCATTAGCTATTCAATTAGAACTTTATTGGCCTTTCAGTCATTCAGAGTTTACCCTCCTTTTAGCATGCCTTTAAGGTATATTCCAGTTCTCTGATTTGCTGAAGGTCACAGCTCTAGGCTCTAGGCTCTTAGCCCAACACCATTTATTCTGTCTTCTTTAGATCCCAGGTTTTTTGGTTTGGTTTGAACCCTTCCTTTTCATCCTAGCGACAACTCTAGGACAGAAAGGCAAATGGATTAAGTGATTTGCCCACAGTCACAAAGCTAGCAGGGGTCTGGGGTCCCATTTGAACCCATCTTCAAGCCTGGTTCTCTACCCACTGAGCTACCTAGCTGCCCCTGCCACCATGAGATTTGGAGAGCCGTAATATATACACTGGATGTGCCTTCCCCTGCTCTAAGACTGGGGATAGGTGGCACACATAATCCAAAGAAGCCAAAAATCAATTCCACTCAACAAGCATTCGGAAGCTCCTATTACGTGAAGGCTGTGGTCTAGGGGCTGGGAACAATGCCATCCCGCCCCCTGCTCTCGAATACAGGACCTTTATTCCTTAGTCCCTTCCTACTCCAAAGCCAGCTAGGGTTGGGGGATTTGGTTGTATCTTAGGACCTTTTTCTGAACCTCAGGTTTCACATCTAATATATTGTTGGCTTAGATATATAGTTGGCTCAAGCTTCTACAGTTAAATTTGTCTGCCCCAAGGCCACACCAGGGAGCAATAAAGAAGGCAAAGTGAAATTAAAAAGTGGCTGCCAAGGGATGACAAAGCCAAAAATCAGGAGTTGACTGATTCGTGCCCATGAGTTCTGCCATCCTTATTGCATTTCCCTTCAAAATGGATGTTGCTTTCAAAGGATTTTTAAAGTTAAAATCAAGTGGTTTGGTCTAGGAGTTGGTGCAATTTCAGCTCAGTCCTGGGGGTAGACACTGCTTTGTATTTTGATGTCATCCTAAAGAATTTTCAACATTCCCAGGCACGTGTGCAAATGTGTACGTCACACTGCAGTCAAATCTGGGACCGGCCTAGAAAATGTTTTTGTTTTTTAACCATTACCTTCTGCCTTAGGATCAAAATTAAAGAGGAGCAGCTGGGTGGCTCAGTGAATTGAGAGTCAGGCCCAGAAACGGGAGGTTCTGGATTCAAATCTGAACTCAGACACTTCCTGGCTGTGTAACCCTGGACAAGTCACTTGACCCCCATTGCCTAGCCCTTACCACTCTTCTGCCTTGGAACCAATACACAGTATTGACTCCAAGATGGAAGGTAAGGGTTTAAAAAAAAAAAAGAATCAATATTAAGTATGGATTCCAAGGCAGAAGAGAGGTAAGGCAATGGGGGTTAAGTGACTTGCCCAGGATCTCACAACTAGGAAGTGTCTGAGGTCACATTTGAATCCAGGATCTCCCATCTCTGGGTTTGGGCTCTCTATCTGCAGTGTCACCCAGCTGCCCCCCATACGTTGCTGAAAGTGGATTTTTAAGAGACCATAAATCACTCCATTTTGTGCTGTCTTTGCTGTTATTATATCTATATGTACCGCATGTATCCTTCGGTCCTTCCCTTCTTCCCAATGACTTTACTGCAGTTAAGAAAGAAAACTCGGAGGACTTTGAATAGTTCCAGAAATGTACCCACTTCTCTTTGTCTAATAAGGCACACAGTAAACGCTTAATAAATGTTAAATAACTGACTGATAAAGAAGATACAGTTTTCTTTGGATTGGTGTAAATGGCTGGACTAAAGGCCTTCGTGACAGTTTAAGTTTCTTTTTTCTTTGCTAGATTACATATACATTCCCTATTAGATCTTATTCAGGAGAGACTATCTGTGTGAGTGCGTGCCTGCATGTGTGTGCGTGTGTGGATGTCACCCGTGGAACTGTCCACATGTCCGTCACCTACTGATGGGTACATATAACCTGCGGCGGACCTGTCTGTCACCTGGGCTGGCTTATTTGTACCATGGCCAACACGGACCCTGAACATTCTTGTAACCGCACTCTCCTTGCCTGATCCAGCCTGAATTTCAGCATCCTGACTCACTGTTTCTCTGGAGGTAACATCATAGGAGAGGAAGAGAACTATCTCTGGAGTCAGAAGACCCAAGTTCAAATCCCAGCTCTGACAGGGACTACCTGGGTGACCTTTGAGCAAATCCCATTATCTCTCTGGATGTGGTTTCTTCATCAGTAAAAAGAGGGGGTTGGACTAGGGGGTCTCAGAGGTTCCTCCAGCTTTAGATCTAATTCTGGGATCTTTTCAGAGGGTCTATGGGCAGTTAGGTAGCCCTGAGGAATCCAGAGAGGAAGAACAAAGTGAGAGAATAGGGTCTGAGCCTTGGAAGCGCAGCCACCAAGATGGCTTGATGAAATATTCATGAAGGCAAAGTTTGGAGAACACACTTTTCAGAAAATGCAGATGAATTACTGAGTGTTGATCACCCCAGCTAGGAGAGTAGACCACCTGAGGCAGTATTCCGTAAGGAGGGGAGTTCTAAGGACATCATGGAAGGAATTGGAGTTACCAGAGATGGTAGAACTGAGAGGCAAGACATTCTAAGAGGAGAGAATAAATGATGTGTGCAGAAGCAAAGAAGAAAGAGGCAGAGCTGATCAGACCGGGGACTAGCCTGATCAGTGTACTCTTACCTTGTCCTACCAGGACGAAGAATGGGTGACCTCAGGTTCATGCAGGAGCTACAGAGCTTCCAAAGGAATTTGGAACAACACAGAAGCCCACTTCTCTTCGCCTGGGGGATTTTGGAGTGACCCAACATATTCTCTGAGCTTGGCACACAGTGGGCTAGTTGGAAATGCGGTGACCACAAGGTATTGTGAAAATTCCAAATCTGCGGGGCCCTATCCCAAATCTGCAAGCCACACCTTGCCAGGCTCAGAGAGCGGCTTTTTTCAAACATGGATCACGTGCTGGGAGTTTCCCCTATAGTGTGCTTCTATTTGCTTGCGACAGGAAAGGGGGCAGGTCTGTGAGCCTAATAGATGACTCAGTGTTTGTTGGGGCTTTGGTTCCATGGCAACCAATCACAGATTCCTCCCATCCCACCTCAGTAGTATCTTGCTTTTATGGGGCTCCTTACCTGTTATCTGTTACTCTGATCCTCCCCCAGGGGAGGAAAAAACTTTAGGGAAATGGAAAGGACCTCCATGGTAGATGACAGTCTCTAAACCAATACATTGAAGGCAGGTGACTGGGATCATGGGTTTGGGTCTCTGACCCCGACTACTGCCTACAGATCAACTCTTAACCTTTGCCATAGACGGAGCCCCAAACCCACTGAACCATCTCACAAAAGCATCCTTCTGGCCACAAAAGAACATGTGGACATTTCAGTGTGCTGTGAATCTCTATTGCTAGAGACACAAGTTAGAGTACATGTCAACTAAAAAAAAAAACCCTTACCTTCCATTTTAGAATAATCATTATCATTTATAAAGCAAAAGTGTGGCAAAAGCTAATCAATGGGGATTAAGTGACTTACTCAGGATCACACAAACATTTGAACCCAGGATTTTCTGACTAAGCCTGGTGCTCTAACCACCTCAGTGGTTACTGACTTCCCCCTTCAACTTTCTATACAAATGATTATGTTGTTATGAAAGTGTTTTTATTTTTTTTATTTTTACTGGAATATTTTATTTAATTAGTTAATTTAGAATATTTTTCCATGGTTACAAGATTTGTGTTCTTTCCCTCCCCCATCCTGTAGCCAACTTGCAATTCCACTGGATTTTACATGTATCATTGATCAAGACCCATTTCTATATCATTAACATTTGCACCAGGGTGATCATTTAGAGTCTACATCCCCAATCAAATCCACTTTGAACCATGTAATCAAGCAGTTGTTTTTCTTCTGTGTTTCTACTCTCACAGTTCTCCCTCTGCATGTGGATAGTGTTCTTTCTCGTAAGTCTCCTGGATCACTGCATTGCTGCTAGTAAAGAACTCCATTACATTTGGTTGTGCCACAGTGTATCAGTCTCTGTGACAATGTTCTCCTGGTTCTGCTCCTCTCACTCTGCATCACTTCCTGGAGGTCATTCCAGATGAAAGTGTTTTTAGCTATTGATTCCAAAGGGTCTTTGAGAGCAATGATTTAAATATCATGATCTGTTTTGCAGGATAATGATACAAAACACAAATGTGCCTACATTTTTGCAATATACCATTGAGTCCTCTGCATCAGGTAGGAAGCTGTCTTCCAATCTGACAAAATAACTAAGTTGGAGCCACCTGTTCATGGCTACTGGAAATGTTTAAATGCTATTGTTTTGGAAAACGGTCAATATCTCAGATAAGGAAGGCCTTTCCCTTGTTGGCTGGCTTCCAGGCTTGTGTGCTTAAGGGCCAGGGCTCTTCATATTAGGACTATAAAGTAAAGTTTGGAAAAGATGGAGAGTCAATGTTGCAAAGCTGGGGAGAAGACAAATGTGTTGCTACATGTTGTAGGAGCTAGGAATTAGTCCAATCATTCTGGAAAACAATTTGGAATTGTGCCAAAAAAAAAAGGGTGATGGGAACAATCACGTGTCTGTCTATACCCTTTTGAACTAGAAATCTCACTTCTAGATATATTCCCCTAGGACAGCATTGGCAAAGACATGGCACGCATGCAGATCTGGCACTGGGGGAGCTACTCCGTTCCCCCTCTTCTCAGTGCCCAAAGACACTTTTTGCACATCCAGCCTAAGCAAGCACTTTCTCCCTCAGCTCTCTCAGCAATGCTCACAGACAACTTGAATTTGCCCTCTGGGCACTCAAACTTGGTAAAGGTTTGCCAAAGCTGCAAGGTTAAAGATGTAAAAAAAAGATCCCCTATTTGCCATGGGACATAGGCATAGTAGCACTTATTTCTAAAAACCCTTACCTTCTCTGTCTTAGAATCCATACTAAGTATTGGTTCCAAGGCAGAAGAGCCATAAAGATCAGGCAAAAGAGATTAAGTGACTTATCCAGGGACACCCAACTAAAGAGTGTCTGAGGCCAGATTTGAACCAAGGCTTCCCATTGCCAAGTGTGATACTCTTACCCACTGTGTAGCCCCTGATAGTTTTTCTTCTTGCCACCCAATGGCAGGTTGAGACAGGGAAGGAGAAGGTCCTTGGCTCCTAGAATGGAGGATAATAATAATGATGGAAAAGAGATTTTAAAAAGTATTTCTTTTCTTTTTTGAACCATAGTATAGAATGTTGCATGTGCTATCATCCACAGTGAATGTGCTGGTTGGTTTTGCTGAACTTAAAACATGTAAGAAAGCCTGTGTGTTCAACTTGTCTCTTTTCAATGAGTAAAAGGCAAGATGGCATGGGAGACATTAAGAAGGGTGCCCTGACTCTCTGGGGACGGGCTGGGCACATTTCCACGCTATCAGATCACAAGGTAGCATTTCCAGGGATGATAGGACACAGCTTCTTTCTCAATCTTCACTTCCCTTCTTCCCTCTCTCAAGTCAAAAGGGGCAGGATTCTAAATAGGCCACTGGGCAAAGGCCATCTTTCAACAGTGAACCATCTTTTTTCATAGCCATGTTTAAAAAAAAAAACCCAACATGTTTGGGTTTCTTTATAGGATGGTTTGAATACTGATGGCTAGGAGTCTAAGGATAGAGACTAAAAGTGAGCTTAGAAAGTGAGCTTGCTTACTTTTTCTGTCCTGAGTGTGAGAATATTTCTTTTCTTTTTTCTTTTTAATATATAGATACAGAAACAAAAGTGAATTGTAGTTTTTTTTACATCTGAAAAGTTTATTTCATTAATTTAGAATATTTTTACATGGTTACAAGATTCATATTCTTTCCTTCCTCTCCCCCTACCCCTCTCCCATAGTCTACGCACAATTCCACTGGGTTTTACATGTGTCCTTGATCAAGACCTATATCCACATTATTGCTATTTGCACTAGGGTGGTCGTTTAGAGTCTACATCCCCAAGCACATCCTGGGTGTGGGGATATTTCAACCTGGCTCTGGGTACTTTGGTGTCCAAACCCAAGGAAGGGGCCTTGCCCAGTCAGTCAAATCTATAACTTGACTGTAGTTACCTTAAATTTAGATTATTCTTCCCTTACCCCCTAAGGTGTTATAGTTGATACTACTTCATCCCTTGGTTTTCTCCTAAGGGTATTGAAGACCAGCCAAGTTAGGACTAAGATTATAGCACCTCTCCTTCCTCTCCTGAACTTTGTTGTTGTTCAGTCATTTTTCAATCATGTCCAACTCTTTTTTTTTAAACCCTTACCTTCCATCTTGGAGTCAATACTGTGTCTTGGTTTCAAGGCAGAAGAATGGTAAAGGCTAGGCAATAGGGGGCAAGTGACTTGCCCAGGGTCACACAGCTGGGAAGTGTCTGAGGCCAGATTTGAGCCTAGGACCTCCTATCTCTAGGCCAGCATGTTCAACTCCTCAAGACCCAATTTGGTATTTTTTTGGTCAAGATGCTGGAGTGATTTACCATTTTCTTTTCCAGTTCATTTCACAGATAAGGAAATTAAGGCAAATGGTTAAGAAACTTGTCCATAATCACACAGCTAGTAAATGTCTGAGGTCAGATTTGAACTCAGGAAGACGACTTCCATACTCCAGGCCTGGTACTCTTTCCACTGTGCTACCTTCCCCCCAGGAATAATCCCTGCCTGGATGCTATGATGCCCAAGGCCACTCAGCTATTTGGTGGGATAGCCAGAGCCAGACAGAATCTAGGTTTCCTGACTCCTCAGACCTAAGTTTTGTCTATGTGGTAAGACTGAGTGAAATCTCTGCTTTGTCCAAATTCCTTTGGAAAAGCTACTTCCTTACAAACCCATCCCCAAATAGGCCATGGCTAATGGCCAGTGAGAATCGCCAGCAGATCAGCTCCCAAGAGACCCAGGCAATGACACAGTACAGATCCAGCCAGAGGCCACTACTCATTCCTCCTTATTCCTTGTGGTTGAATGATGGCTAAGTATAGGTCTAGATTTCTGAAATTTCATCTTCAATCCCTCTTGGGACTAAATCCGAAGAGGCCAGAAGACAGCAAAGGATGGGTGGGTTGGCCAATCTGAAATGTGAAAAATAAAACCAAGCAACTTGGGCAAAGCCCAGGAGCCAAACTGATGTTATTGAGTTCTTCCAGAAGGGGGCTAGGTTTGCTGGACTCAGTGGTATAATGCTCTTCTCCCAGGCCCAAAGCATTGGTGATTTTTCCAAAAGCCCAGCTGCCCCACCCTCTTACAAGAGCCACACTAGAAATATTTCCCATAGTCTGCAATGTCATCATGTTTTATTTGAATGCGTGTTATTTCCTATTCCGAACCTAGACTATGTGACGGATGAAATGTCATGTTTCCATCTTGGAAGGGACTGTCTTTTCGGTCATGCCCAACTCTTTGTGACTCCATTTGGAGTTTTCTTGTCAAAGATAATAGAGAAGTTTGCCATTTCCTTCTCTAGCTCATTGTTAGAGATGAGGAACTGAGGCAAATAGGGTAAAGTGGCAGGTCCAGGAACAGAGTTGCTAGTTCTGGAAAGGAACTCAAGGGAAAGGCAAATGGTTTGTTGCTTCCTAGGTAAGAACAAGGAAAGAAGGCTTAGAATTGAACCCTGGATTGGCAGTCAGGAAAGCCAGGCTCTGGTCCTGAGTCCTACACCCCAACTAGGCATATGACTACATGGCTACATAGGGACTATAGGGAAAGTCACTTCTTTTTGGACTTTAGTTTCTTTATTTGATTAATGATGTTAGATGAGATGGGGGAGAGGGGGCGTTACTTTCCAATTCAGACACACTAAGATTCTTTGAATAAATGCACCAAGGAGTTAAGGGACAACTTAAAACCCTTTAGGTTGTCATATAAAAATCAGATGAGATTGAGAAGCTAGAATCAGTTAGAGGGTAGTGAAGGAAAATCTCTTTTCTCAGAGATCTTCAAGGATAATGTAAAGAACCGTAATGACTGAAATGGGCCAAGGTCCTACCTTGACCCTAGAGGATTAAAGAAATGTTCGATGTTCATTGTGAATATTCTATGAATCAAGGAAGATTTAGGCAGTGCCTGGTTAGACACAGACCCATTTTTCCAGCTTATTGCTAAATAAGGCCAAAGTCACTGGTTCCATTTCCCTGTGGCAAGCTTACTTTGCCCAAGGCAAAAAACAAACAAACAAAACCCAAACAACTCTTAACACTCCATCTCAAAAATGTGTCCTTGGGCTTTGATCCCCTCCTCCCAATTTTGGGTACTTAGAGAAATACAAGAGACCTTGAGCCCTCGTGTTGATAACTCAGAAATATAATCTTGATATACGATAGAAACAATGATAACATTTTGAGAAGATAATGAGTGGTTCTGATCAGCTTTTATTTTCTAAAGGGGAAAAAAAGAAAAAGTTTTATAATTAATCCATGTTAAAATGAAGGAACTCAATATTAGATAACAGATGTGCTCTTAACAATATGAGATAACAGGGGCAGAGTGAACCTCCCCAATTGAGGAGAGAAGTACTCCAGACAGACCATGACCTGTTTACTCATTGCCTTAGTAAATGAAATTGGGCTGAGAATAGCTCAGCCAGGTCTCTAGGACACACTGAACTCTAGGGCAGAAGGAATTATCTTTTCTCATTTCTACTAGAACAATAGGGAAGTAGCTGTGAAATCTGGAATCCTGGGTAACTGTCTAAGATGCTGGGATTAGGACATAGGCATTTCCTTGGGGAGAAAAGCCTTTTCTATGGTGCTTTGGGATACTCTGAAGAAGGTGCACTCTTCAAAGTGCAGACCATCCTTTATTCCCAATCATTCATCACTTAAAGATTGGGCCCTTCGACATTAGAGGGTAATAAGTCCAAATCCCACTTGTGAGCAAACTGAAAATGAACTAGGGAGTTTACTTTCCCAATGCTCATTAAAACTGGATCTTTTTGCCGCATGGACCACGCACTTACCAGTGTGGTCTTGCTCAAGAAAATGAATGAATGGAATTGATAGATTGTTTTTTGCCATATCATGGGTAAGGGACAATTTTTGTTTTTTGTCTTTTTCTTAATGATTTTTAAATATATCTCATTTCTACATTGCCTACATTTCCCTTGTAATCTTCCTTTTCCTCATTTCTAGAGTGCCATCTCTTATAATAATTTTTAATCTGGATTAAAAAATCAGTACGTTGGAAAAAACTTAATGTTATATACAGCAGAGAAGAATAGAAACACTCATGCCATATCCACAGACCACCAGCTCCACAAGGGACTAGGGAGTCATCTTCTCATCTCTTCTTTAAGGCTTGGCCTCAAATATTAAGCAACATTCAGTTTCAAATGGTTTATGGTTGTTCTTTCTTTTACTTTGTTGTAGTCATTGTGCATATTGTTTTCTTGGCTCTATTTACTTCACTTTGCATCAATTCATATAAGTCTTTCTATTCTTCTCTATAGAGTTATCATGTGCATTATTTCTTACAGCAGAGTAATACAGGGTGTCCCAATAGCTTTATTGCAGTTTAAAGATTTAAAATGACTTTGGGGATGCTATATTCTACTTTATTCACATACTATAATTTGTTTAGAAATTCCACAATAGATTTATGAGAAAGAACACTATCTACATCCAAAGGAAGAACTGTGGGAGCAGAAACACAGAAAAAAAAAACAACTGCTTGATCACATGGGTCGATGGAGATATGATTGGGGATGTAGACTCTAAATGATCGACCTAGTGCAAACATCAAAAATATGGAAATAGGTTTTGATCAAGGACACATGTAAAACCCAGTAGAATTGCATGTCAGCTATGGGAGGGAGTGGGGGAGGGGAGAGAGGGAAAGATTATGATTCTTGTAACCAAGGAAAAATATTCTAAATTTACTAATTAAATAAAATTAAAAATAAAATATAAAAAATTCCCCAATAGATAGGCATTTTCTTTGTTCTCAGTAATCCTCTATCACAAAAAGTTGTTGCTGTTAATATTTTGGTGTATATGGAAATTTTATTTCAATCTTTAACCTTCTTGGAGTATATTCCTAGCAGTGGAATCTCTGGGTCAAAAAGTATAAACATATCAGTCACTTTCTTTGTATAATCTCAAATTGCTTTCCAGAATGGTTGTACAAATTTGCAGCTCCATTAACAATGCATTAGCGTGCCTGTCTTTCCCCTCAAACACTATTTCCATCATTTTGCTGAATATTAGGTCGGGGTTGTTTTTCCTTGCATTTTCCTTCTTAGTGAATTGGTGCATTATGTTGTTAATAGTTTCAAATTCTTATTTTGGGAACTGTTTCTTCATAACTTCTGATCACTCATCTAATTGGTAAATGGCTCTTGGTCTTCTATATTTCTTTTAGTTGCCTATATATCTTGGATAATACATCCTTATCAGAGATATTTGATACAAAGATTTTCCCCCCAATAAGCTGTTTCCTTTCTTATCCTACATCCTATTCCTACAAAAGCTTTTCAGTTGTATGTGATCAAAATGATCCATTTTATTTTTCATAACTGCTTCCATACCTTGTTTAATTGAGAATTCATCCCCTCTCAAAGCTGTGAAAGGCATTTTAATGTTTCTCTTCTAATTTTTGCGTGATCATTAATATTCAAGTCACATGTCCAACTTGAATTTATTGTAGAAAATGGCATAAAGTATTGGTCTGAATCTAATTTTTGGCAGACAGCTTTCTAGCTTTCCCAGAAATTCTTGTCAAGTAAGAGTTCTTCCCTAAGTAATTTAGGTGTGGTGGTTTACTTAAAAATAGGTTGAGTTCAATTATTTCTCATTCTTCTTTGTCTTTTCTGTTCCATTCTCTAATTTTCAATTTTGTAACTATTACCAAATGGTTTTAGATTGCTTTATCATAACATAGATTGAGATCTGGAAGTGTTATTTACTCTTATTTCTACTTTTTTTTCATTATTTTCTCTTGATATCCAAGATCCTTTGTTCCTTCAGATGAATTTTGTTATTATTTTGCTAGCTCTGCAAAGTATCTCCTGCTTGTTTTATTAGTATAGTTCTAAATCGATAAGTTAACTTTGGTAGTATTATAATTTCTATTAAATTGGCATGGCCTAGCTACGACCAGGGAATATTCCTCTAGCTATTTAAGTTGTTATTTCTTTAAAGAACATTTTATAACTGATCTATCTAGATATTGAATATACTTTGATAATGCTCCCAAGTATTTTATGCATTTTGTAGTTATTCTGAATGGAAATTTTCTTACAATTACTGCTTCCTATATTCTATTGTTATTACTTGGAAATACCATTGATTTTTGTGGGTTTATTTTCTAGCCTACAACTTTGTTAAAGCCAGTAATTGTCTCAGTATCTTTGCTCATTCACATCAGAAAGGGGGCAGCAAAAGGGATCTTTTCCAAGGTTGGTCCAACAGTTTGGCTTAGTTAAGTATTAGGAGTTGTACCAGGGAAGGTAGTTGCAAATGAACATAGGATAATAAATTTAGAGCTAGAAAGGGCATTAGAAACCATTTCATGGGGCAGCTGGGTAGCTCAGTGGATTGAGAGCCAGGCCCAGTGATGGGAGGTCCTGGGTCTTATCTGGCCTCAGACACTTCCTAGCTGTGTGACCCTGGGCAAGTCACTTCACCCCCATACTTCATTACCTAGCCCCCGCTCTTCTGCCTTAGAACCAATACACAGTATTGATTCTAAGATGGAAGGTAAGGGTTTAAAAAAAAAGACACCATTTCAGCAAAACCTTTTAAAATAGTACTTTTACAAGTAAGTTATTCAAAATTATTATAGCAAATTACATGACAATCCTGCATGGGGAAGTGCAATTGGCATAGAGAACAGGCTCAACCTGGCCACAGGAGGAAGAGAACCATTGGCTAATTGTTTCTCTCTTCCCTTTCCCCAGATGCATATGTCGGGTAGCCAGCCACCTGCATTGCCACAGCGGGGAGGACTTAGAATCATGAGGTTTTGAAATTTTTGCCTGGAGGTCCAAAATGTAGAGTCACATTTCTAACTATGTGCTACTGCCATTGGAGGTGAATAATACTCTCTAGCTTCAAAATGGGTAAATAATGAATATACTATACTTTCTCTCTCTCTCTCTCTCTCTCTCTCTATATATATATATATATATATATATATATATATACATATACATATATATACATACACACTATTTATATATATTCTATATATACACTAATTAATATATCATATCATCTGATAGTATTTTTTCATACTTTGACATTTTCCTGAAATGAAACTTGTGTACATGGATCTACGTAGACATACATGTATGTACACACACACACAAACATATACACATCCACACAGGGTACTCGGACTTTGGGGACACACTGAATAAAAGAGAGAGAATGGCTCTACTTTGCTATGAAAAAACTGAATTTACATTTTTTGTTTGTTATAGTCTTTCACAGTTTGCAATTAAAGTGTCTGACAGATGGTGATTTTTAATAAAGAAAACTACTAGAGATTGTCTTGTCAAACTCTTTTATTTTAGAGATAAGGGAAATTATGGCCAGAGAGGTTAAGTGACTCATTGTCCATCTTCCCATAGGTAATTAGTAGCATTTAGGATTTGAAATCAAATCTATTTTTTTAAACCCTTACCTTCCCTCCTTAGTGTATTGGTTCTAAGGCAGAAGAGTAAGGGCTAGGCAATGGGGGTGAAGTGACTTGCCCAAGGTCACACAACTGGGAACTGTCTGAGATGACATTAAAACTCAGGACTTCTCATCTCTAGGCCACCCAGCTGCCCCTGAAACCAAATCTTTTAAGATCAAATCTAGAATTCAGATCCCAAGACGGAAGGTAAAGGTTTAAAAAAAAAGATCTAGAAGTCAGGAAGTTGTGCATTAAGAGAACATTCTGGGCAGAGAGGTAGATGGGAATCATTGTGTTTAGGTGTTTAGATAAAAGAATAGCTGGTATTGATGGAAAATATGATCAATTGATGAACACTTATTAAGTGACTACTGTGTGCCAGGCACGGTGAGTTAACAGTCTAAAGGTAGAGATAACACGCAAACAATATATATAAACCAGATATATAAAGTATGAATTGGAGGTCATCTCAGAGGGAAGGCATTAAAGGGGGTCTGAAAAGCTCTTTGTAGCAGGTAGGATTTTAGCTGGGATTTGAAGGAAATCAGGGAAGCCAGGAGGCAATGTCGAGGAAGGAGAAAATGCCCAGAATTCAGAGGTGAAGGATCTTTCTGAACAGCAAGGAAGCCAATGCCAGGGGGTCCCAGAGTATGTGGGCATAAGGGAGCCTAGAGGTGTTAGGAGCCACTGGGGGTGACTGAATAGGGTGGTGCTGGGGTGATATGGATGATGAGACCTGAAAGATCAAATTGAAAGCTGAGCGGAGGAGGAATCGGAATGGTGAGAGACCTGACGTGAGCAGATCCATCACTGGGCTATTGCAATAGTCCAGGCATAAGGAGATGAGGGCTTGCACCACATTGGCGCCATCTTGGAGAGAATGATCTGCCAGAGTTTAGTTTGGCCAGCACTAGGGGTCATAGAGGGATTAAAAGAAACAGAAGGCAGTGTCTGTTCTTGCTTCCTTTTTCTTAATTAGGAAGCTCCTTTTCTCTCTTTCCCAGAGTCATCAGCTCTCCTTGACTTGCTCTGAGTCAGCAAAATAGCTTTGAGGGAAAACGATTCTCCAGATTGACAGAGATGTCAATGTGCAAACTGACAATATACAACAGATGACTCCAGGCTTTAGAAATGTGTGGAGGGTTTGGTTCCATTTTAGGGTGTTGAACATTTTCACATCATGGTTATGTTATTGTTATTAACCTGAATGCTATTAATCACTAGCAGCTTTCAGAGAAGATTTGCTTCCCCTCTGTCTTTCTGTCTCTCTGTCTGTCTCTTTTTTTTTTGGGGGGGGGGGGGGAATCCTACACTTCCGTGTTAGAATCAATGCTGTGTATTGGTTCCAAGGCAGAAGAGCGGTAAGGGCTAGGCAATGGTGGTGGTGGTGGGTTAAGTGACTTGCCCAGGGTCACACAGCTAGGAAGTATTTGAGGCCAAATTTGAACCCAAGACCTCCTGTCTTTAGGCTTGGCTCTCAATACACTGAGCCACCCAGCTTCCCCCCTTCATTCTTTTTTTAAGTCAATGCCTTAAACCTGGTCCCACTTAACTTGACATTCAATGTTTCAGATAATTCTTAATATATCTCAAACATTAGAGATCAATGTCTTTAGGACTCTGGCAGGGAGAAGGATCCTCTCAATACCCGAGTTTAGTTTATAGATGAGAACTGAGGACCAGCCGGGTGGTATATGAAAACATAGTTCCTTGTCATGTACCTCACAATGCCAGAGCATTATTCACAGACTATCATTATGATGTCGGGATGCTTTGTGATGTTCCAGAAATACTAGCAATAACAAGCATTAATATAGCACTTGAAGATTTGCTTTACGTATTTCATTTGGTTCATATAGCAACCCTGTGAGGTAGATATTATGATCTCCTTTTTAACGAGGGGGAAGAGAAAGGGAATGGAATAAGCATTTCTATTGCACCTACTGTGCCAGGCAGGGTGCAAAGCACTTTATCAATACAATCTCATCTGATCCTTGAAAAACTCTGAGAGATAGTTATTGTTTTTATTCTCATTTTACATGTGAGGAAACTGAGGAAAACAGAGATTAACTGACTTTCCCAGAGTCACACAGCTAGTAAATGTCTGAAGCCAAATCTGAACTCAAGGCTTGCTGACTCTCTCCTCTGTACCACTTAATGGCTCAGGCTAGATTTGAACTTGTGTGTTTCTGAGCATTTTCAATCCTTTAAGATATGAGCTACCTGGGGGAAGCTGGGTGGCTCAGTGAATTGAGAGCCAGGCCCAGAGATGGGAGGTCCTGTGTTCAAATCTGTCCTCAGACACTTCCCAGCTGGGTGACCCTGGGCAAGTCACTTGACCCCCATTGCCTAGCCCTTACCACTCTTCTGCCTAGGAACCAATACACAGTATTGATTCCAAGACAGAAGGTAAGGGTTAAAAAAATAAAAAAGATACTGAGCCACCCAACTGCTTTAACTTAATATGGATATCTAATTAATTCTATGCATCAGGTTTGAATACCCTCCCCAGAGACCTAGGACGCCATCACAGGAAGTCAAGCTTGCTTTAGAGTGGCATGTGCAGAAAGCAGAACACCACTGGTCCTTACAGGCCCCTCTGAGTGCATTGTTGTAGGGGAAAGATTGAACTGCAACGACAGGATGAAAGCAACTTTATTTGGGGGCAAACGTGAGGGAAGGAATTAATTCCTCAACTGTCCTCTATATGCACAAGTGATGTGGAACCCCAGTGCAGTCAGACTATACTATACAAGGCTATTATCGTGACCACCATTATGTTATTGGTCATTTCTATAGGTTTACAAAAATGCGAAGAGTGAAGAAGCTGAGCATCCTCCGGAAAAAGTCAGCAAGTAAAAACTGACCCCAGACACACCCCAGCTGGGTGACTCTGGGCAGGTCACTTCACCCCCACTGCCTAGCCCTTATTGCTCTTCTGCCTTGGAACAGATACTCATATCAATCCTAAGACAGAAGGTAAAGTTAAAAAAAAATCAACGAGCCATTTGCCCAAGCCCCGTTGGCCAAGGGAGACAGAGAGGTCTGCAAACACGGGGGTCAGATCGTAGACCACACTGCATTGGGAGCACTTGGGAGTGTCTATCCAAAAAAGAGAAGAATGCAGATTCGCTACACTGAAGGATGGAGAATCTGCCCACAGCAAGTATGGAAAGGAAGGCTAATTCTGCAGGGACCTGCCGAGTATGTGGTTTGTCTTTTTGCCACAAGTCAAGTAATTGTTATTTATGCTTCAAGTGTAGTATGGTCTCAATCAGAGAAGAGAAAGCAGAATCTTGAAGAATGTCTCTATATTCTTAGGTTCTCTGAAAAAATTGGATATGCCTTTAAAAAAACAGATGGGAGAACGAAGAAGAAAAAGGGATCTAAAGAGACAGACAGGAATCCTAACCTAGCTTAGAAGGTAAAAGGGCAGCTGGGTGGCTAAGTGGATGGAGAGCCAGGCCCAGAGACAGGAGGTCCTGGGTTCAAATTTGGCCTCAGACACTTTCTAGATGTGTGACCCTGGGCAAGTCACTTAACCTCCATTGCCTAGCCCTTACTGCTCTTCTGCCTTGGAACCAAAATGCAGTATTAATTCTAAGACAGAAGGTAAGGGTTTTTTTTTTTTAAAATTAAAAAAAAAAGAAGGTTGAAGGGTGGGAAAATGTGACATAGAAGAGAAAGGTACTGCTAAATATTTGATGCTAAAGAACTGACGTGAGGCTCTTTCTAAAGAGGAGGGGACTGGACCCTCAGAGGACCACAGCTAGTGTGCTAAGGAACGATAATGTGGATTCACGTGTGCCAGCAGGTACTAGATCATCCAGTAAGGACCAGAGGAAGAAGACATGAGTAGTGGTGCCTGAGGGGCACCGAAGCAGCTATCTGTCTGACTGATAAAAAGGACAGAGGTCTGCTCTACTCCCAGGGCATGTAACCAGCATATGACAAACAACCTCCCAAGATAACTCTTCACTGGTGGTGATTCATGAGGGCAAAAATGATACTGCCAAAAGGAATCTAAAATGCATTGCTAAAGATTATGAAGTCTTGGACAAGAAACTAAAGACCTTAGGGGAACAGGTGGTGTTTCCATCACTGCTGCTGATCAAAGGCAAGGGGTCCAGAAGAGAAAGACATGTTTGGGAATTGAGCAGCCTGCTAAAAATAAAATCTCTCAGAAATGAAGCTTTCAGGGGCAGCTGAGTGGCTCAGTGGATTAAGAGCCAGGCCTTGGAAACAGGAGGTCTTGGGTTCAAATCTAATCCAGACCCTTCCTAGCTGTGTGACCCTGGGTAAGTTACTTGACCCCCATTGCCTAGCCCTTACCACTCTTCTGCCTTGGAACCAATACCCAGTACTGATTCTAAGGTGGAAGGTAAGGGTTTAAAAAAAAAAGAAATGAAACTCTCATATATATTGAAAATACTTATAGGAAAAAAAAGAATGTGTGTGAGAGGCAAGAACTAGAAACAAGTAGATGCCCATCAGTTGGTAAATAACTAAAAGAAACAGGGATAGATGAATGTAATGGAACATTACTGGGCTATAATCAACAATGATGAATTCAGGAAAGCATTGGAAGACTTCCATAAACTGATGCAGAATGAAAGGAGTAGAACCAGGATGACAATACACATGATGGCTACAATAATGTAAATGGAAAGAACAACACACTCTGAACTGTATCATCATATAGCCAATTTATGCCTAAAAAGAGATGAGAAAATGCAACTCCCTCACTTCAGTGGAAATCAGGCTGAGGGTCTATGGGTATGGAACATTGAAGATACTGTCAGACTCTCTTGATGCAATGATTATTTTTGATGAACTATTTTTTATTTCCTTCCCCCTCTTTTTTTAAAAATTATAATGGATTGCTTTCCAAGCAAAGGAGTTGGGAAGAGATCTATTCAGAAATGAAGAAAATGAAAAAAAAAAGATAGAAATACATTAAAAAAAAGAATATGATATCTAAAAATGGAATTTAGATTTCTGGATAATGGCTTAGCTCTTGGCCAGAGATGGAGTATGTCTAACATGTATTGCTAAGAATGTATTTGTATAGAGAACTGCAAATGTAATGAAAAGGGTTTTAAACCAAAAAAAGGAAGAGAGTAGGAGAAAGCTGCCAAGTTAGATATCCTAGGCAATTTTTACAATGCAGAAAGAATACTAGGAGACATACCCAATAATTTATAGGAAACAAAATACAGTTTAGGACAGCAACAAAATCCATGGCCTTGGATATCTCTATATAAATGCATAAATTATGGGTAGAAGAGAAGGCAAACCAGAAATCCAAATGCAAGGAGGCAAATTTGATCCCATGGGTATCACTGAAACTTGTTCAGGTGAGACTCAAGAATGTAGATCTGAGGGGGCAGCTGGGTGGCTCAGTGGATTGAGAGTCAGACCTAGAGATGGGAGGTCCTGGGTTCAAATGTGACCTCAGCCACTTCCTAGCTGTGTGACCCTGAGCAAGTCACTTAACCCCCGTTGCCTAGCCCTTACTGCTCTTCTGCCTTGGAGCCAATACACAGTATTGACTCCAAGACGGACGGTAAGGGTTTAAAAAATAAAAAAATTTTTAAAAAGAATGTATATCTGAAAAGGCTTAACTTATCCAAAAGGAACATCCTAAACTAAAAAAAAAAAAAGAAGGCCAAAAACAGAGAAAGAAAACTATAGGCCAATCTCCCTAATGAATATAGATGCAAAAATCTTAAATAGGATACTAGCAAAAAGACTCCAGCAAGTGATTAGAAGGGTCATCCACCATGATCAAGTAGGATTTATACCAGGGATGCAGGGCTGGTTCAACATTAGGAAAACTATCCACATAATTGACCACATCAACAAGCAAACCAACAAGAACCACATGGTTATCTCAATAGATGCAGAAAAAGCCTTTGATAAAATACAACACCCATTCCTACTAAAAACACTAGAAAGCATAGGAATAGAAGGATCATTCCTAAAAATAATAAGCAGTATATACCTAAAACCATCAGCTAATATCATCTGCAATGGGGATAAACTAAATCCATTCCCATTAAGATCAGGAGTGAAACAAGGATGCCCATTATCACCACTATTATTTGACATTGTATTAGAAACACTAGCAGTAGCAATTAGAGAAGAAAAAGAAATTGAAGGCATCAAAATAGGCAAGGAGGAGACCAAATTATCACTCTTTGCAGATGACATGATGGTCTACTTAAAGAATCCTAGAGATTCAACCAAAAAGCTAATTGAAATAATCAACAACTTTAGCAAAGTTGCAGGATACAAAATAAACCCACATAAATCATCAGCATTTCTATATAATTCCAACACAGCTCAGCAGCAAGAACTAGAAAGAGAAATCCCATTCAAAATTACCCAAGACAAAATAAAATACTTAGGAATCTATCTCCCGAGACAAACACAGGATCTATATGAACAAAACTACAAAACACTTTCCACACAACTAAAACTAGACTTGAACAATTGGAAGAACATTAACTGCTCATGGGTAGGACGAGCCAATATAATAAAAATGACCATCCTACCCAAACTCATCTATCTATTTAGTGCCATACCCATGGAACTTCCAAAAATTTTTTTTACTGATTTAGAAAAAAACATAACAAAGTTCATTTGGAAGAACAAAAGATCAAGGATATCCAGGGAATTAATGAAAAAAAATACAAAGGAAGGGGGTCTTGCAGTCCCAGATCTCAGACTATATTATAAAGCAGCGGTCATCAAAACAATTTGGTACTGGCTAAGAGACAGAAAGGAGGATCAGTGGAATAGATTGGGGGCAAGCAACCTCAGCAAGACAGTATATGACAAACCCAAAGATCCCAGCTTTTGGGACAAAAATCTACTATTTCATAAAAACTGTTGGGAAAATTGGAGGACAGTATGGGAAAGATTAGGCTTAGATCAACACCTCACACCCTACACCAAGATAAATTCAAAATGGATGAATGACTTGAACATAAAGAAGGAAACTATAAGAAAATTAGGCGAACACAGAATAGTATACATGTCAGACCTTTGGGAAGGGAAATACTTCAAAACCAAGCAAGAATTAGAAAGAGTTACAAAATGCAAAATAAATAATCTGGATTACATCAAATTGAAAAGTTTTTGTACAAACAAAACCAATGCAACCAAAATCAGAAGGGTAGCAACAAATTGGGAAACAATCTTCATAAAAACCTCTGACAAAGGTTTAATTACTAAAATTTATAAAGAACTAAATCAATTGTACAAAAAATCAAGCCATTCTCCAATTGACAAATGGGCAAGGGACATGAACAGGCAATTCTCAGCCAAAGAAATCAAAACTATTAATAAGCACATGAAAAAGTGCTCTACATCTCTTATAATCAGAGAGATGCAAATCAAAACAACTCTGAGGTATCATCTCACACCTAGCAGATTGGCTAACATGACAGCTATGCAAAGTAATGAATGCTGGAGGGGATGTGGCAAAGTGGGGACATTAATTCATTGCTGGTGGAGTTGTGAATTGATCCAACCATTCTGGAGGGCAATTTGGAACTATGTCCAAAGGGCGATAAAAGACTGTCTGCCCTTTGATCCAGCCATAGCACTGCTGGGCTTGTACCCCAAAGAGATAATGGACAAAAAGACTTGTACAAAAATATTCATAGCTGCGCTCTTTGTGGTGGCCAAAAATTGGAAAAAGAGGGGATGCCCCTCAATTGGGGAATGGCTGAACAAATTGTGGTATATGTTGGTGATGGAATACTATTGTGCTAAAAGGAATAATAAAGTGGAGCAATTCCATGGAGACTGGAACAACCTCCAGGAAGTGATGCAGAGTGAAAGGAGCAGAACCAGGAAAACATTATACACAGAGACTGATACATTGTGGTACAATCGAAGGTGATGGACTTCTCCATTAGTATCAATGCAATTTCCCTGAACAATCTGCAGGGATCTAAAAAATACTACCCACAAGCAGAGGATAAACTGTGGGAGTAAAAACACCGCTGAAAAGCAACTGCTTGACTACAGGGTTGGAGGAGATAAGACTGAGGAGAGACTCCAAATGAACACTATAATGCAAACTCCAACAACAGGGAAATGGGTTCGAGTCAAGAACAAATGTGATAACCAGTGGAATCATGCATCGGCTATGAGAGAGGGAAAGGCGGGGGGGGGGGGGGGGGGGGGGGGAAGGGGAGGGGAGGAAAAGAAAACGATCTTTGTTTCCAGTGAATAATGTATGAAAACGACCAAATAAAATAATATTTAAAAAAAAAAAAGAAGAAGGGTGCTGAATATGACTGTGTATGAAGAAGATATATCCATGTGAGGAAACATAGAAATTAGAAGAAAGAGCATCAGGAGAGTGATTAATGGAGAGAGAAAGAGCTGATTTTGGCATCTGAGTATTCTATAAGCAAACCAAATAGGAAAAAATAGATGAATACAGACTCCAAGTGTAGCACAGAGGATTAAATGAGATAATAATTGTAACGCACTGAGCACACAGTGCCTGACACTTGGCACACACTGTATTAGTGTTAGCTATTATTATTGTTGTTGTTATTGAATGAATGAACAGCAACACTTCTAAAAGACCTCTTCAAAGGGATTGAAGGTCAATAGTAAATTAAAGTGACTTTTTAGGTTTGGATCTGTTATCCCAGCTCTTCAGAAGTAGTTTCAGCACTCTGAGAGCTCTAAGTAAACAGAAGTCCCTTGATTCATGGCTAAGTCATGTTGCTAGGTTTTCTTCAGGCATGTATTACTGAGAACACCAATTAGCATACATCCTAACAAACTAATGGTTTCTTCATGTTTCTTCTAAAAATTTTATTTATTTTTTCAAACTCTAACCTTCTCATTTAGAATCCAGATTGGAACCCAGGATCTCCCATCTCTAGGTTTTTCAGTTTTTTGAGCCACTTAGCTGTGACTGTTTCCCCATACTTCTTTTTTTTTAACCCTTACCTTCTGTCTTGGAGAGAGAAGAGTGGTAAGGGTTAGGCAATGGGGGTTAAGTGACTTGCCCAGGGTCACACAGCTAGGAAGTATCTGAGGCCAGATTTAAACCTAGGACCTCCTGACTCTAGGCCTGACTCTCAATCCTTTGCCCATACTTCTTAACTCTTCCCAAGAGCTGAGAGACCAGGATCCCAGTAAACCAACCAAGTTCCTACTTTACCCTAAATGTCAGGAAGAAGGTAAAGGAAGAGGACACATGCTACAACAAAGGGAGGGAATAAATGTCTCCCTTTTCACTACTAAAACCTGGTCAGTTGGGAACATGGTGACTGGCATCTGTGCTACTTTCTTGGAGAAAGGGCATTCTACCCAGGGCACATGTTCAGTTGTTCCTGAGCTGAAAGGATTCAGTTTGTATTATGGACTCCATATGAATATACAGAGATTGCCATAGCTTTGATGTCATAGACTAGGGAAATGTCAGAATTCTCCAACATAATTCCTGCTGGTTAAAAGGGAAGATATAAATAGTTGTGTGGTTTAGTAGTTTCAGTCATGTCCAACTCTTTGTAACCCATTTGAGGTTTTCTAGACAAAAATATCAAAGGCTTCACCATTTCCTTTTCCAGCTTATTTTACAGATGAGAAGACCGAATCTAACGAGGTTAAGTGACTTGCTCGGGGTCACACAAGCTAGCATCTGAAGCTGGATTTGAACTCAGGAAGATTACTATGAGTTGTCCTTCCTCCAGCCCTAGCACTCTATCCACTGTACCACCGAGTTGTCCTAAGATACAGCTACAGGGTGGATAGAGAGATTTCTTAGAGAAAACTCCTTTTCCAATCTGTTTTCCTTCTAAGTCATCGTATGCTCTCATGAAGCCCCATCCCCTCCAATACCACTCATGGAATCCCCTCAAGTTCAGGAGCTGTTTGTTATTTACAATCATGGAAAAAAGAGAGGCAGCAAACCAGGGTCACCTCCATGACTGACGCTCACTCATTCTCCATTTCCTATTTCACTTTCCCCAGGCCCATCAAAGTTCTATGGGAAATTGGTCCTCCAAGTCCTGAGTCCTTGAGCTTCAAGAAGTGGGCTCCCCCTGTCGGCTTATGGGTCTATCAGCAGTGAGGATGAACTAAATGCAGTTTCCCAGAGCTTCAGAGGGCTCAGAGAACACTATAAATAGCCCATGGTGGATTAGTGGAATCTCTAGCCTTGAAAGAAATCACTTCCTTTGGCCTTTGGAACAAGGGGAGGAGGAATGTGGAGTGAGCTTGACAGCTGAGTGAGTGTGGCCAGCTTGGATGGGGTTCTGGCAGCCCAGAGGCCTGTCTCTAGAACTGCTATTGCTTCTCCTTTCTTTTCTTTTCTTATTCTTTGTCTCACTGTCTTTTGCTCTGTTCCATATGATTTCTCCTCTTTTCTTTCCTGAGGACAGACAACAGGCAACATGGCAATATGAAAAGGTTCCACATTTGAGGGCAGAATTCAAATTTATCCCTGTTCCTTACTAGAAGTGTGACCTTGGATGACCATTTATCTGGGTCTCATTTTTTTTTCATCTGTAAGATGGAGATTATTCATTCCAACTTTTCGAGGTTCCTTTTCAGCTATAAATCAATAATTCAATAACCTCTGGAAAGCCATGGCTGATTGGGGGCAAGGATAGGAGATGGGGAACAGAGCCCCTTCACAATGCAAGCCTCAAGAAGGGGACCAGGATGGGGAAACCAGTTTAACATATTTTGTCCTTCTGCTCTGCCTTGGGGATTTTTTTAAAAAGGGCAGAGAGAGTTCCTGAAATCTAGGCTTAGCAAAGTGGCCATTGGGCCTTCTCTTGGGCTTTAAATAGCCGTATTTCCAGCTTTCAAGATGAGGGAAGCAGGGACCAATTAGCACTGATTAATTAAGCTCCAGGAACAAGAAGAATCTGTTGTACACCCCTGGCTTAAAGTCCTTACTAGATGCCTACAACTCATCATTCTGTCATCAGAGCAGCAAGGAAGGTTAAGGATTTCTGTCCCTCTTTCACAAATAGGCAAACAAGGAAATACCAAGGCACAATTGATTCTCTAAGGCCCCACACACATTCTGGCATACTGTACCTGCCTGTCTCCATACAGTGAATAATCTTTCTTCATCTTTACTGTCTACTCAAACAATTATCTATATATTTACAAGTTTGCATGTTGTATCTCAATAAAGTATAAGCATTGGTGAGGGCAAAGACTAGTTTTTAATTTGTTTTGTTTTGCATCCTGGTCTTTAGCATGGTGTCTCACATAAGAATAGCACCAAAGTCATGTTTGTTGACTTGTACTGGACAATCCATCCAAAGGGTGCTGATAGAGGAACAGAAAAGTCAACATTTTATTTTAAACTCTCACTTTTTTTCCTAGTAACAACTCTAAGACAGAAGAGCAAGGGCTAGGCAAATGAGGTTAAATGACTTGCCCAGGGTCACACAGCGAGGAAGCATCTGAAGTCATATTTGGACCCAGGTCCTCCCATCTCCAGGACTGGCACTCTGTTTGCTGTGCCCACCTGCTGGCTCCGAAAGGCAAGATTTTAAAGTTCTAAATCTGTTATGCTGACAGATCAACAATTTCCCTCATTCTACACAATTCCAACTGGGTGATGGAATACTTGGTAAGAGAAATCAAAGGCTTCTCAGAAAATAGGGCAGTGGGAGTGGAGTACCATATCTTCTGGCCATTTGGATTCTGATCTCCCATTTCTGAGAGGGCACTCAAGGCTTAGGTTTTGCCTCTCCCTTATTCCCTGACCAGAGCTACCCTACCTATCCCTTAGTTCCAAAGTTGAAACTGAGCTGGCCCAGGATGGAATGTCTGGAGATCCCCAAGTTTAAGTCACACTGAGACCCGCCCCCTGACACCCAAACAACCAGATGAAATGTTTATTTAAAAAAAAGTTAACTCAACAAAACAAAATAATTAAGTTGTTTGGCCCCATGTGGATATGGACATGTTCTCTCCCCCCCCCCCCAATACTTCTTAACCCTTCCTGAGAGCTGAGAGACTAGGATCCCAATATATGAACCAAATTCCTATTTTATCCTGGATGTCAGGGGGAAGGTGAGGGAAGAGGACACATGGCCCAAGAGAGGGAACAAATGTCTTCCCTTTCCACTATTGAAATACAGTCAAAACTGGGCACATTCTGAGAACCTACCTGAGAAATTGATTTTTTCCTTATTCAGTCATTGTTTTGGCCTCCTATAGATACTGCCTGAAGGGACCATGAGAGATAGGTTGCTTAGTAACTGGGATGTCTCTGGAGTATTACTGGTTCCCACAGGTCTTTTGGGGACAGCTCAAAGCCTTACAAACCCCAGCCTTGAGCAGTCATTTCCTGTAGTGGCTTCAGGGCTGAAAAAAAGAACTTGGCCCTGAGAGGAAGGGATGGAATTGGAAATTTCTTATAAACCTTATCCAGTTCATAGATTCATAGAATTTCAGAGTTAGAATAATCTTTTAAAATAATTGAATTTTCCCAGTATCTGTAGGCTAATCTGGGATTTCTTCATCAAAGCTTGTTAGGCCCTATCTAGGAGACTAGGTGTATGAGACAAGAGCTTAAAGGTCACGGTGCCACTCTCTCCAAATTCCTAAGATAAAGGACCAACTTGTGAAAGTCTATCACTAGGGAAGGTCTAGGTCAGTGATGGTAAACCTATGGCACAGGTGCCAATGATGGAATGGAGAGAGTTCTCTGTGGGCACTCAGCTGTCCCTCCCTAACAGTTTGTTACTAGAAAGGCAGAAAATGACTCAGGGGGTGCTGATCCCCTCCCCCTCTCCACTGCTTCTGATCACATTTTTCACATGCCCCACCCCTTTGCCCAGCAGCCAATGGGAGTGTACAGGGGTAAGGTGGGCAGTTCACAGGTGGCAGAGCTGGAGGGGAGCAGAGCACTTGGGGGGGACACTCCCCTCCCTAGCTCTACATTTGCTGAAGACATTCTTTATTTCACCCACCCCTCTGCCCAGCAGCCCAGTGGGAGTGCTTCCTCCCTCCTCTGTGCAGGGTTGAGGGACAAATGGGGAGTAAGGGTGGGGCAGGGCATACCCAGCTTGTGGTGAGGGGAGGGGCAAAGCACATGGTCTCTGGGTGGGCATGGTACTCTGTCTCTAAAAGGTTCTCCTGGGGGCAGCTGAGTAGCTCAGTGGATTGAGAGCCAGGCCCAGAGATGAGAGGTCCTAGGTTCAAATCTGGCCTCAGATACTTCCCAGATGTGTGACTCTGGGCAAGTCACTTAACTCCCATTGCCTAGCCCTTACCACTCTTTTGCCTTGGAACCAATACACAGTATTGATTCCAAGACAGAAGGTAAGGTAAAAAAAATAAAATAAAAGGTTCTCCATCATTGAGCTAGGAACTCTCTAAGAGGAAAATCCATAGTAACCACTGAGGAGCCCAATTCCCAGAAAAATGACTGATAATAGAGGCTTCAGGCTAGGGATACCTGTCTTGCCTAAGGGTGTGAGGTAGGGCTTGAGATGAATGGCAGTCTAAATAATAAAGTAGAAAGAAAATTGGCTCTAAAGCCAGAGGCCTTGGCTTGAAATTCTACCTCTTACAGTTACGACCTGTGTGATTCCTCACCTGAAAAAATGAGGGGTTAAACTAGAGGGCTTCTGAGGTTCCTTCTAGTTTTGAATCTAGATCTTATGATTCCCATGATCAAAATAAGAAAATTGTAGGTCAGTGATGAGGTAAATGGATTTTTCTCCCCCTACTCCAATGCCTTTAAAAAGGCAGACTCTACCTTCATAAACTTATTCCCCTCATGGTTTCCTACTATCAGCCAATGAGATTACCCCTCTAAAGTCTATTTTATACATTCATCTTTTGCTCCCTTGCTTTCTTTCAAAGCCTATTCCTATGATACAGGGACTATCTCAGTGGAATACTGACCATGGAGACTGAAAAAGCAGCAGGCACCAGGGACTAAGGTCCCTGGCTTAAATTCTCACTCATTTTCCATGGCCTTCAGTCCCTTCCCCTCTATTTGGACTGGAATAAATAGTCCCTTTCAAAACCTGGCAAACAGTAGGTGCTTAGTAAATGATCTTCCAAAAGCCCTGGAGAAATTTGCTGTCTATACCATGAATAATAGATTCTCAGCCAGTGGGTCTCTCCTTTTGTGGAGAAGAAATGTTTACTTCCTTTAGGCCTCTGGAGCAGATGAAGTGATAACAGAAGTCTTGACAGCTGGGTGACTGGCTATCTTGAATATCTGTGGTCCCCTGTGACAATCTTTCTGCCTCCAAATGTCTGTTTCCCTTTTACCTTTCTGATTCTTTTTGGTGTAATATTCTACTTTTTCTTTAGCTAGGATGGATGGATTGGAGCTCTGGGAAGCTATGGTTAGTAAGGGTAGAAACTACTCTGCCCTTACTGCCACAGAAAGCAAGGAGAGCTTCCTGAGTCCTGTCACAGAGGCTGTGCTCCCAGCCTCTCCAAAGAGCCCCCAATGAGCAACTTAGGGTGAGCTGGAGGTAGCGTTGGGGTCTGGTAGAAAGAGTGCTGAGATCTCTGGACCCAGCTCTGTAACTTACTCCCTACATGACTAAGAGCCAATCATTTCCTTTCTCTGCCAACCCCTCTACCAGCTGGTCACTTATCATACTGTCCTAGTAGAGCTCTAAAAACTAAATTTCAGGGCTATGACCACTTGAGCAGGGATTGATATTCAGGACAAGCTTGGTTGCTGAACTGTCTCTTCTCTGTCTTTGCCGCTCTGTTTCTTTCTCTCTTCCTCCCTTCTTTTTTTTTTTTTAACCCTTACCTTTACAATACTGTGTATTGATTCCAAGGCAGAAGAGGCTAGGCAATGGGGGTTAAGTGTCTTGCCCAGGGTCACACAGCTGGGAAGTGTCTGAGGTTAGATTTGAACACAGGACCTCCCATCTCTAGACCTGGCTCTCAATCCACTGAGTTACCCAAGCTGCCTCCTCTCTTCCTATCTTCTTGTCTCTCCCTCCTTAGGCTCCTAAGGGCTCACCAAAATGATGCAGTACTTACTATAGACACTCAAACAGCTTAGCCCACTGCAGCTTAGGACTCTCAGGCTCAAGTGATCTACCAACTGCAGCTTCCCCAGAAACAGGAATTCCAGGTATGTATCACCATGTTCATTAGTAATTAGTTTCTTAAATAAAATAGGAGGCACGTTCTCCTAGCACCTTTATAGACTCTGAAGGTGGTACAAGTATGAATGGAGAATTTGCCTCCTTACCATCCTTGGTTTTGTGACTATACCCTTCAGAAGAAGATGGGTCTTTTGCCTTGTACACTCATGGTGGAATGTGGCCTCTCAATATTTCCTGTTTAATATGATAGGGAAAGGGATACCAGCCAAAGCTAGGGCTCACCATTTTGCACTGAAGTTAAGCTAGCCAGCTTTGGGTCCACCAGTGCAACTGCTACCATCTTGGACCCTGGGTTATGGTACTCTTCCAATAGACTGATGGAAAAGTCACACTAAAGTACCACAGATTACATTAGCCTGCTGAAAAAGCGAACCAGCTCCTACTTACCTACTCACATCCCTGGCAATTTATCTTCTAGTAAGGTAATTTATTAGTAAAATCCTCCCCTCCATACCCATAGCCAAAGCCTCTACCAAGCATAAAGGTGAGTTGAGTATGGAATATGCCCCTTGCCACTGATCACTCCCACCCTAGGTTCTGTTCTATGGTTGGAACCTTCAAAAGGGTACTAGATCTTACCTCTGGTATCTGATTACCATTAAGGCAGCCCCAAAAGCTTCCCCAAAGGTATTTAGAGGGAGCAGAGCCAAGATGGTGGCTTAGTAGCAGTGAAAAATAGAACTGCTCTGAGAATCCCAATGCTATGTAGAGCTCACCATCCCTCTATCTCACAGGTTGACAAGAATTAGTCTGCCCCCTCGTTGCTACTGTCTCTGTTTTATTGATTGCCTCCTGGAAGCCAGCATTCCATTCCCCTGTTCCTCAACAGCACCCATGAAGCACCTGCCTCCCCAGCCCTTCAGGAGGCACCAACCTCACAGGAAGCCAGAGCAGTCGAAATCTTAGTTCTACTTCCAGTAGTCCCCTACTCAGGTTGGGAATCCCTCCCCCACCTCTTTGGGGGTTGGGTGGAGTTCACCACTTCCTGCCCTGCCAGCCCAAGCCCCATTTCAATGATTATACCCAGAGACAAAGCTGAGTTCTGTTTCTGGTACCCAAATTCAGACCCCTTCTTTGTCCCCCATACCATGCAGCAACCCAGAATTTCCCTCACTTAAACTTTCCTTCAAGGAGCAAGGAGCAATCCTAAATTCTCCTCAGCTCTCTGCTAGTATGATCATCTCTCCCACTGACACGGCCACTGTCACTGTAAATTGTCCCCGAATTGGGACCTCACTTTCAAGTCCTGCTTTCCCACTTTGCCACATTATCCCCACAGGCTGCTAGAATAGTCAAATGGCAGTGACAGAGTGTCAGCCTGCCAAAGCCTGCCTGTGGACCCATTGCCTCCACATGGCTTTGGGGGAAAGGAAGAGGAGGGATAAATTGACTTCCTACACTTGTTTTTTATGCCCTACTCCTGCGCCTTTGAAGGGAAGCCAAGATTCCACCTGTGTCACCTGCATACCTCCTGGAAGCCTCTTGGAAGCCCCGTAAGTTAACATTTCAGGAGATCTATTTGGCTACCTCTGACCACACGCCAGGCTATCACTGATTTTGGCCCTCTCAGTTGTTCCATTTTAAGTGTCCCTCCCCCTCGTACTCTTCCCTTTTGTCAGATAGGGTTGAAAAGGTGATCCAGCTTTAAACTTGTGCTTGACTTCTTGACTTGTGCCTACCTTCTGGGTTACAACCCTTCTATTGGCTGCTTAAACAGACCCGTTGAAAAGCAGGAACTACCCTTTGTACATCAACCTTCCTCATCTGCCTGCCAAGTTATTTTTAATTAAAATTATTAGTGAATAGCTCCTACCTCTCCCCCAGTCCTTTGGAGAAAGACGGATATGGGAAATGGGGACGGGGTGATTTATCCACTTCCTATCTTCTCTTCCTGGACTTTGCAGCTCCACCCAGACATCTATACCACCCTTTACCAGGCACTGAAACCTCTAGCAGTTAACATACCAGGAAAGATTATCTAGGCTTATGTGTCTTTAACTCCCATCCCCACTTTTTTATGCACTATTGTCCATTTAGCTGCCAACAATCACCACTTAGCCCTGACCACCAAATATTATCCATGCCCCTCAAAGTCTTTTGCTCTTGCTCATTAAGAGTCATTAAATCTTATCTTGCTCTTTATCTCAATATCTACACTTTAACTGCCAATGACTATGTGCCCTTCATTATTGTGGCACAAAACTACCCTGACATTGTGAGTCCCTCCAGACCACTCTTTGGCTGTTGCCCCTTCTGCTTTGGTTGCTTTCTTGTTGGAGGGGAATACCAGTTTCTTAGCTTCTTTACCAGTTTTTGCATGCCCCTTCCACTCATCCTTCCCCCATTAAGCTAAATTATTGTCTGGGTTGCTCACTCTTCCATTGAGGACATCTTCCACTGGCTTAACTCCAGTATTCCAGAGTTGAAGGGTATCTAAGCAAATATTTCAGGAAGCACAGGGCTGAGAAGAAAGGGACTTATGCTGGAGAAGGACATGCAGCAAGGCTGGTTTAAAACCAAACTTGTTTTTAGAACACATGAAATACCCCTATATCCAAAGGAAGCTGAACTTGTCAGTCTTTCTACCCTACAAAGCTTAACTAGAACATATCACAGTTAATGTACAAAGCTCATTGTCCCCAGGGGGAAGGAAAAGAGTCCTTTTTTGAGTCCCAATCTGCCTCTTTGCCCATGGCCTCTTGCCAAAGAAGAGATATATTGGATCATCCAAGATCAGTGATAGGTAGCCTGGTCCAAAGGCCAACCGAGAGCATGTCATGTCTAGTATGTCATCTGGGACCTTCATAATGATCTAGCTGCACTTAGCCTTATAAATCTGCAAGGTCTTACTTTGAGATGAGTTCCTCCTGGGAAAAAGAGACTAGGGGAGGATTCTGGGTCATAATTTTCTAGGAACATGAAGGGCAAGGCTCTGAGCTCCTTTGGAAATGACTGGTCTTTTAAGATTAGGTGTTTTACTACCTTCCCATTCTCTCCTTTCACCCCTGAAATTGAAAATGTTTTACCTTCTGGTCAATGCCAAACTCAGATTTTGGGCAATTTGGGGACCTAGATCACAGGTAAGTGTCAACTTTTCTCCCACTGTTTCCTAAAAAGAAACAAGGGCAATCCTGGATTGAAAATATCAGGCAGGAGGGGAAAGGGAAGGGAGGTAGGGAGGGAGATAAGTTTGATCATATAACTTAGGAAAACTTATATGAAAATCTGTTATTACATGTAATTGGTACAAATACAAATAAAATAAATGCTGAAAATATGAATTCTAGGCATTTATCCAGATCATACTCAGCACTGCCTTATTTCCTTGAGACACTTTTGATCCCCACTTTCCACTTAGCTTAGTTCTAGGAAATCTTGAATGAACTGGACCTATAGGCCTTTTGTCAGTCATATGTCTCAGGAAAGCTCAGTAAATGGGGTCCCCCAACTGGCTCATTTCCTGATCTGGGTATCATGACCTAACTTTAGCTCCAGCTACTCCTCCTGTCAGCAGTCCTTAACAGGCTGGCCAAGTATGAGAGAAGGAGTCTGAGCTACCAAAGAGGGCTCTCCCTGCTAGGGAAGGGGCTTGGGAGCAGCTTTGGAATGTTCCACTCAACAAAGTTCCATTCATTTGACTTCCTTATGGCTTCTCCCCCACAATACTTGGCCATTCATTGCCCCACCAGAAAATCACCTCAATGGGCTTGCATTCATAGCTTGTGTTTTGTTTGGAGTATTCATTCTAATTATTTAATTGGAAAATTATCATTCCCTGCCCTCCCCCAATGTGATTAGAAAATATTTGCTGTGTGCTTTTAAGCTATCTTAGGGGCTAGATTCTCCTCCTATCTTTTTTACCAAGATAACAATTCCCAGTTTCATAATGGAAAACTGACTTCATATTCAGGACAAAAATTGGCCTAGTGGGTAGTTTTTTGGAGATGTACCAGTTTGTTCTATAAAGTGAAAGGTATCAACATTAAATACCCTGGGAAGGAGATGTGGGTCATGCCTTCAACCAATCAAGCAATAAGCATTTATTAAACACCGACTATGTGCTAGGCACTGTATTAAATGTTAGAGATACAAAGACAAGAATAATAATCCTTGTCTTCAAGGAACTCACATTCTATAAGACTCTGGGAATTTGCCATCCAAATGGGTGTATACACATAGAGAAACAAGTCTAGTACAAAGCACAGAGAGTGAAACAAATGCACTATGTCAAGGTGGTAGAATAAAAGGGCAAAGTCTTGTGAGGTTTAATGATGTGTGAGACCATTATATAGATATATACATACACATGTAAGTATACAGATAAACCTGGAGAAAGACAGAGATAATACATACAGATATACATATGCATATATCTCTCTCCAGATTTATCTAGATTTGGTAAGAATACTATTTCTATAACACTTTTTTCCCCATATTAAAATGGCATGACAAATACTATCCTAACTTATGTGAACTCTTTAAATTGGATAGAAATTATCATTTTATGAACAAGGCAGCAAAGATCTCAGAAAAATCAAGTGCTCGAGGTCATCTAACGGTAAGCCAGTAGCCACAGCGCCAGTATGGATTTTTGTCTCCAGCTCTGAGTTCAGGGCTTTTTTTCAACATCCTCAAGGTTTTCTGCTTGCCCTTTCTCTCCTGATCAAAGAGAATGGAAGATGATCTCATTCTTATCTTGTTTCCTAAGTTGTCCAGGTATGGGTTTTCAGTTGAAGCACATTGGTATTCCAGACTGCACCCATCACTAGATGCCCAGTTCTCTAGGACAAAGGTTCAAATTGGACCTTGCCCTGCCCTTTTTTGTCTATTTGCCCTAATGAAACCAGTTCTGGGTTTCTTTGTCCCTGGTCTCTGATTATTTCTTCATCTTGGTATTGGGTCAATGCCTGGAAAAGTCCTACCCCTGTGTATAGGAATCTTGGCAATAATGCTCATCCTTCTTACCATAACCTTTGATAGATTGATCACATGAAAAGATAGTTAAGATTCCACTTTCTTTTCTACCTTTGATGCTCAGTAATGACAGGGTCAGAGAGAGGCTAGGAAGGGGGTGATGGTTCTTTAGACTGGCACTCTAGTTGTAAACAGGCATTTCATCCTGTAGTCTAGGGTGTAGGGAGAAAAGGGGTAGATGGAGTTTGTTTTTTTAACCTCACCTTCTGTTGTAGAATTGATACTAAGCATAGGTTCTAAGGCAGAAAACTGGTAAGAGCTAGGCAAACAGGGTTAAATGACTTGCACAGGGTCACACAAGCAAGAAAGTGTCTGAGGTCAGATTTAAACCCAGAACCTCCCATCTCTCTAGTCCTGGCTCTCTGTGCATTGGGTCACTAAATTCTCCTCTTCCCTTCAAAAAAATTCCAACAAAATACCTAACCTTCTGTTTCAGAAGTATTGGTTCCAAGGCAGAAGATTGGTAAGAGCTAGGCAACTGGGGTTAAGTGACTTGCCCAGAATCAGAAAGCTGGGAAATGCCTAAAGCACATTTGAACCCAGGACCTTTAGTCTCCAGGCCTCATAGCTGAGCCACCTAGCTGGCCCTGGAGTTGGCTTCTGGTTTCTTGCTTAGTTCTTTAACTTGAAACCAGAGCCTTTACAGAAAACAGACTGTTACATTTGACCTGACAAAATACAGTCTTTCCTAAATGTTAAAGTTCTCTGTGATTTGTTTATTGGTTGTTTGGCTTAAGGGCTTATAGCATGGCACTGACCGGTTCATGGTTGTAGACTGATTCTCCAACTGGGGCACTTACCCTCATACTGTTCTTTATTATAGGGATTGAGATCCTAACTCTGGCTTTGAAAACATGCATTATTGGAAAACAGATGTCCAAATTAAACATAAGAATGATTCAATGCAACCTCAATCCATAATTGGGACTCCCAATTCAAAGACTACATCTAATTGATACAATTAGATACAATAAGCAATACAATTAGTCAATTGTTTCTCCTGAAAAATGAAAAAAAGTCCTCTTTTCAGATTTTTTCCTAAGCCCTGCCTTTTCCCCCAACTCTTCCATTTCTATTACTGGCACGACCATTCTCAGAGTTACTCAGAGTTGAAATCATGGTCACACCTGTAGTAAACAGCAAAGCTGGGATTTGAACTCAGATCTCCCCTCTATCTAGATAACGTGTTCCCCCTCCCCCCACATGCTCTTCTATGTTGTCAGATGCAGTTTAAAAGGTGATGGCCTTAATGTATATGTTCTATATCATCCTTGTGACTGATTTACTTTCCAACTTTGGGCCTAAGTTTCCTTTATTCATAAAGGAAAGGTCAGTATAGCAAACTTAAATAGAAAAGGATCCCTAAAGGCCACATATTGACTTGGAAAACCACTAATTAACATCATCTCTACTGTACTTTAATTTCTTAAACATTTAACAATTACATTTCTAATCTGTTCAGAGCCCTCAATTTGACACCTTCAGTTTGGGTGGTTCTAATGTCCCTTCCAGCTGTAAATCTAAGATCTAAAGAATTGTCTTAGACCCTTTCCTCTCGTGCTGACAGACATGCCAAGTTCAAGTCCACCTTCTCAATTCATCCTCTCTTCCTCTTCCCACTGCCATCCCAGCTTATGATTAGACACATGCTCCTGCCCCTCTATGCAACAGTAAAGATAGATTCTCGGCCTTGCTGTCAAATAATCTTCTGTTATTAAGGACCTGAACCCCATCTATAGGAGGCTGGGAATTTCCCAATCCATTGAGATGGGAATACTTTAAAAATAACTTCTTTCCTTATTTTTTAAACCCTTACCTTCCATCTTGGAGTCAATACTGTGTATGGGCTCCAAGGCAGAAGAGTGGTAAGGGCTAGGCAATGGGGGTCAAGTGACTTGCCCAGGGTCACCCAGCTGGGAAGTGTCTGAGATCACATATGAACCTAGGACCTCCCATCTCTAGGCCTGGCTCTCAATCCACTGAGCCACCCAGCTGCCATGTCCCCACCCCCTACTTTTTTTTTTTTAACTAAAGAAACTGCAGTTTGTGAGATTGTCAGTAATAACAATGGCCTGAGCCTCTGATGGCTTCACTGCAGTCCTTTATGGACAGTCCATATGCTTCCCTACAGGACACATTGGGGTGGCAGGCCTGGTGTATGTTAGCACAGATTTTTAGCCATGATTATGGGGAGGTAGAGAGGCTGTGAGTGCTGTGGCATGGCAAGTGGCCTCGTAATTATAAGCTGGATGATGCAGCACACTGTAATACATGTGTGTATCCAGACATATGCCTACATGTCACATCCTACAGTCATCTCTCAATTACCCATGAGGTGGAGGGCAGCTAATCCCACAGGGTGCTAACAAAATAATTTTTTCCTCTTTCTTCAGAGCAGCCAGAGACGGGACTCAGCGGGCCAGATCTTTTCCTGAGAGCTACAACTAAGAAGCTGGGCTGGGAAGGGGGAGGCCTGGACATTCTTTGGAGGAAAATCGAGAGGTGTGTCTGTGGTACAGCTTTGGGCCCTCTGGTGGTCCTGCTCCTCAGAACTTCAAATACCCCGGCTGTCTTGTCCCTTTAGTTCCCAGGGCCCCCAAACTAGCAGGCAGTTAGAAACCAGACAGGAGCATCCCTCGAGTATGCTTTGACATCCAGTCCCACGGTCCACACCTCAGTGACAAGAGAACTAGATGCCTCCAGCCAAGTGCGGACTGGGAAGTGATGTCGGTCAGCAGGCGGGGGCTCAGTGACAAAGGCTCCTCGCCCGCCAGTGGGCCATCGAACCAGCTCTGCAACGGGCAGACCGGCCATGAGCAGGAACGTCCGGGCGGGGGTCCTAGGCCATTTCTCCATGGGTGACGACCCCTGCTCGGCCCACCACGGCTCCCTCTCGCCCGCTCTCCCTCCTGCAAGTCGTCCAAAATGCAGCGCCAGCCCAGATTGGAGGCAGAGGAATGCTTCGCCTGGAGGGGTTCCCCAGGGGCAGGTGGTGGAAGCAGAGCGCGAGGTGGCTGAAACCTGGGGCACCGTGCCCCGAGGATTGTCTACAACAACAGCTACGGGGGGCTTTCCCAGCATCGAGCCAGGGAATGGGCGCGCCAGTCCCTGGCCAGCAGATGGGCGGACTGGCTTCCCCCACCGCTGCATCAAAGGTAGGCTGAGGGGGAAGCCTGTTGTGTTCCTCGGCTCAGACCCACCCGGCACGAGCACGCACAGCACATCCCGCAGCCTCACCGCGGCGGCCGCCCAGCTAGCCAGGCTTCGCTTTGTCTACCTTCCCCCAATCTCCCGCCCCTTTTACCCCGAGGGGCAAAGGAGAGCCAAGCACACGTGCGAAAGCAGCTTTCTTTGGGGGGAGACCCAGGCACGGGGCACCGGGGAAGGGAAGGCAGGGCAGGGCGGGCCGGAGGAGAACGTGGGGCTAGATCGGAGCACCGCCGAGCTTCACTTGTGCCCAGAGAAAGTTGGCCAGTTGAGGCTGGAAGACAACGTGACCCAGGGGGGATACCTAAACTGCCGTTGGCCTGGGTGACCCGTGAGGGGGGCAGGGAAGCAGAGTGCTTGGCAAGGAGCCGGCAAAGGGGTCCTTACCTGGAATAAAGTCTCTTGGTGGCTGAATTCTGGACTTCATCACTGGTCAGGCAAGCCATGAATTATCGAGAAGGGACGGTCCCCTCGGGGCGCGAGCACCCAGTAGGCAGCGGTAGCATGAAAAGACGACCAAACCCCCAAGAGGCAGCTCGAGAGACAAGGGCTAGTGGGGTGCAGCGCCCCGGCAGCAAACAGAGAGCGATGGCAGCAGCGGCCGAGGCAGCAGCGGCTAGGAAGTGATGTATAGGCAAATAAAGTCTGGGGCAGGCCCCTCCCTCGCCCTCCTGCCCCCCGCCCCCCGAGCGTGATGTCATACCCGTACACTGGGGAAGGGGGGACGGAGCTGACTTTGCTCTTCGGTGACCAACAACAGCCGCCCCCAATCCCTTCGCTTAGTGTGGGTTGCTCTGGGGTTTCCCAACAGCTGAAGACGCCCGACTTGGCCCCTTGGGCATAGTCTGCTGCCTTCGGGGGAGGGGGTAAGGGGATGGAGGAGAGGGATTCCTCCGAGCCTTTTTTGACTGGGACAAGAATGAAAACACTTCTGGCGAAATGAGAACTTCATAAAGGGGAAGTCTCCTGGGGTGTTGTAAAAAGAAGCAAATTGTGAGGGCCTGGCACCCAGGGTCCTGGTCTTCATAATAATAATTGCTCATGTTTATATAGCAAGCCTCCCTCAAAAACAACTCTACGAATTAGGGAGAGAGAACAAGTGTATTTATCTCTATTTTACAAATGAGGAAACTAACACTCAGAGCTTAAATAATTTATTTGCTCCTGGTCAAAGAGACAGAAAGCTTTGAAGCTACGTCTTGATTCCGAATTTCTTGAGACAGAGTCCAATATTCTATCCTTTATAGCATAGCTCTTAAAGATGTCACTAACTTCCAGGATTGACCTGCTTGCTAGCTTCCCTGCATTCAGTGGGAAAGGGAATTTTTGAGACCCTCCATAGACAAAGCCAAGCCGCGAACCCTTAATATTAAGAATAGGGGATTCACAATTAACTGGGCAATGAAAATACATAGGGGGGATAGGAGGAATGACGCTTTGGTTCCATAAGGAATTGCTTGCCAAGGCATGGGTGGCATTTTCTGTGGTCTTAGAGTGTGCTCCTCCATGACAAGCCTGGCCAGAAAGAGACTGGTAGCACACAAATAGAGGAATGTGGAGTTTAGCCTACATCTAGGCTGTATTGCTGGAGTCAGCATTTCCACTGAATCATTCAAGTGACCAGGATTTTGGAGGCAGTGTATATGTTTTTTAATCTCAGCTTGAATTCTTCTGACCCATATAGCATCCTTTCTTTCCTCTCCTCTGATATCCACATCTGTCCCTCCTCACAATGTTAGTGTCTGCTTAGGAAGAATCCATCTCACTTGAAAAGCAGCCACGAATACATGTCATTAGAAAGGCAATTTTTTTTTTGGGGGGGGGTGTATATTTAAACAAAAGCAACTTTTGGATTGTCTGTACTACTGCTACTTCAGCACGTACCAAGCCTGTGGTCATGGGCACACTAACCACACCCTCAGCATGATCTTGGATTTGATAGAAACTGGGCTTGGGCAGCTGAGGCAGAGAATGGAAAAAAAAAATCAAAGAGGACATCTCAGGCTTGAGTGGGTTTGTTTTTCCTACAGAGGAAATTAGGTAGGAGAATGAGAACCAGCTGTGCTTCATTGCCTGTTTCCCCAGCTCCCATTCTCATATATCTCCCCCCCCCCAACCACCCAGAAAACCCCAACCCACAAGAGATAGAAAGGGCCTGGCTTCCAAGGGCCATGGCTGCACACGGTGGGCAGCCAGCACCATTGTCTCAATCCTGGGTAAGGGAAGAAAGAAGGCCACCCCTTTTATATGCTAGCTGCATTCCACAACTCCTTCAGCTCAGGGAGCAGACTTGGAAATCATTTTTAGTTTCCCCAACCACAAGGTCTGTGAAATGTCTTGGACCACAATGCTTCAGACAGGGAAGCAGAAAGCCGGCAGGAATCCAATGGGTGTGAGTTTCAATTCTGGCCTTCAAGCAAAATTTGACCAAGTTCTCTTCTCAGCAATTCCTTGAACTCTGTACCATAGAGGGGCTGGGATGGGGTCCGGAGCCCAAAAGCTGTCAGGACTCTGAGTAGAAGCAACCCCTGAAGTGAGGGGAAACCTCGATATAGTTGGCAGGGATCATGCAGGGGCCACCAGGCCACAGAGCAGAATGCCTCTGTAGAACTCTCCCTCCCTTTCCTACCCTTGTTTCTCTTCTTACACGGGTCACAGTGCCTGTGTGTAAAAGCCAAATCGGCCTACTTAGGCAGGAAGTTCAGGGATTAGTAGCTATACCTGTTTTGGATTTTTCCCCCTTACCATATAGAGATATAAGAAGAAAGAGTTATTTAGGTAGCATTTTTGTAAGTGAAATGCTATATTAATCCAAAGTATTCTTCCTGACAACTAAATCTGGCTTTGGCTCTTGTAAGAAAATTTCATGCCCAAAGCCAGACATTCCTGTCAAGAATGAGACTGCAAACAGCAATTTGGAAAGCTACTACTGCGGCGAGGGAGGCTATCTTTGCATCCAAAGGAACAACTCAGTGAGAAGCAGAGCTATAACTAGGTGACTAGCCTTTTGCACCTGAACACAAAACTTTAGAGGACACAAGTAGCACTTTCACCTCAGCAGTTCTTTCTCTGGAGGTGGAGAGCATTCTTTGTCTCTCAGAATTGTTCCTGGTCGTTGTCTTGCTGAGAGTAGCTAAGTCTTACAGTTGATCATCCCATAATATTGCTTCAACAAATATTTATTGAATGTCTGTGCTAGGAATATGATGACAGAAATGAAAAATAGTCCCCTGAACTCTGACATCTTATACAATAAGTTATCTTCTCTGTGGTTCTGCTTTCTGAAGTTTCAGTTAGCTGTGGTCAGTCTGAAGTGCTGGAGGTCCTGCTAAGCCTGGAAGTCCACCTGAGGTAGCCATCTACCCTTCCAGAAGCCACTTGCACTTTTTAAAGGGTTTTTTGTTATTATTAGGGGGTGGGAGCCAGAAGAGAGAACATATATGGAGTTCAACAGATGGTCACTTATGGCCACAGTATGTGTGTGTGCATGTATGGATACATATATGCATATATATGTGACATATATAGAAATATGCATATGCAAAATAAACAAGATGTTTTGTCAATTGCAACTAGGAGATCAGGAAAGGCTTTATTTAGGAGATGACCAGTTGAGCTTTGAAGGAAATAGGGATTCTAAGAGGCAGGGGTGAGAGGGGAGTGTTTTCCTGGCATGGGGATGGGAAATGGATTGTTTTGTACAAAGCCCAGCAAGAACTATTTGACAGGACTAAAGAGTAGGTAAAGGGTGATAATATAGAATAAGACTAGAAAAGTGAGTTGGACGATGTCATGACGAGTTTTAAATATCAGAGGTGTTTGTATATGATCTTAGAAGTGCTAGAGAGCCAATGAATTTATGGAGCAGAACAGTGACATGTTTTTGGAAGATAAATTTTGCAGCCATTTGGATGATGGATTCAGGAGGGAAGGCTCCTTAGAAGGCAAGTGGCTGAACTAGGATGATGGCCATCAAGTAGAGATAAAGGGATGGACCTGAGATATTTTGGACACAGAATAAATGAGTCATAGTGTAATGGGTGTGTGTGTGTGTGTGTGTGTGTGTGTGTGTGTGTGTGTGTGTGTGTGTGTGTAGGGAATCACATGGAAGGTGCTGGGGAACCTGCTTTCACAAAGGCAAGATGACTTTAAAAAATTACAGAATTAGAAGAGATGATTGTGTGGAATAATCTGCCAAAGGGATCAGGAGGGAATAGGATCAAGATAAATGTAGATGAGTTGATCTTGGAGAAGAAAAAAGCTACCACTTCATCAGAGACTAGAATAAAAGGAGAGAACGGTAGATAATGGCAGAGTTTTGAGATGTAGAGAAAGGAAATGAAATGGCTCATGGCAAATGGAATCTATTTTCTCAGGATATGAGGTGAGATCCTCTATTGAGAAGGCAGTAGGAGGGGGTGGTGTGGGAGGCTTGAGAAGAAAACAATCAACAAGTTTCAAGAAAGAAGGTTTGGAACAGATGCTATAGGAAATGTGAGAGAAAATAAACTAAGGAGTGAAAAATTGCTTTGCTGCAGTGAGGGCCCAGCTGAGATTAGATTATTAGAATGTCAAAGCCCAGTGATAAAGACACCCAGGCTATGGGTTTGCTCTTTGCTTTGCACAGAAGGAAGACTTTGTTTCCCAATCACAGCCCTTAGTCACTACCCTAAAACAGTCACAAAAATCTGCCCTTGGAAGGACCCTGTGGGAGAGTGTGGATACCTCAATGTGATCCATTTCCACAGTTGGGAAAACAGTTCACCATCTGCCAGTATTTGGTCAGGCGGCATCATCTTATTATAAATGTTGGATGAATGAACCAATGGAGAAGATCGGCATGGTATCATTTCCACATTTAATAGCAGCCAAAGGAGATGTATCAAAAACCTACCTTGTTCTCCTGAGGGATATGATGTTAAGTGGATCATATGGTTTCTTGGCTCAGCACATGAGAAATGAGAGGCTGAGACACTCCATCAGTAGAAGGAAGGGCTCACCTTTACAATGCTGCCAGGCAATGCCAGTCTGTAGCTAAGTTTGCTGTCCTTCAGTTGGCACAGAGAGCTAGTGTCTAAATCATTGGTGGATGGAGGTCAGGCTGGCCATGCATGACTCCAGGGCTTCAAGCTTTCAAACCCTACCTAGCCTGGGCCATCCAATGAGTAGATAGCCAAACAACCAATCTTTCATGTCAATATGCTGAAATTTGAAACCCTCCAGATTCCTTATTAGAACTAGATGCTGTAGAGTTTGGGCTATTTCAGGGAAAGAGATTAGCAACATAGAATCCTGCAGGGGCAACTAAATGGTTCAGTGGCTAGATAGCCATGCCTGGAGATGGAAGGTCCTCGGTTCAAATTTGACCTCAGATACTTCCTAGCTGTATAACCCTGGGGGAGTCACTTAATCCCAAATGCCTAGCCCTTCTCTTCTGCCTTAGAACCAATATTTAGTATCAATTCTAAAACAGAAAGTAAGGGTTTAAGAAAAAAAAAAAGATAAAATCCTGCAGGCTCTGACAAAAAGGCCAAAAGGCCTGTCCTCTAGCAGGGGCTTCTGGAATCATGGCTCTGATAAATTCTCTGTGGCAATTACAAAGGAGAGGTGGTGGTAGGGGTTCAAACTTGGCTGATTATTAATATTGTTTGGCAACAGAATGAAGATGAACTCTTTTCAGTGCCAAAGAGTTCTTGGGATTTTGTGTCATGCTCAAAGTGTATGCTAGGTGGTGCAGTGGATAGAACTCCAGGCCTGGAAGTCACGAGTTCAAATATGGCTCCAGACTCACTAACTGTGCAACCTTGGACAAGTCATTTAAATCGGCCTCATTTTTCTCATCTGTAACATGAGCTGGAGAAGAAAATGGCAAACCACTCCAATATCTTTGCCAAGAAAATCCTCAATGGGGTCATAAAGACACAACTGAACAACCACCAAGTCCAGTAACTCCCAAGGATGCCTCCAGAACACCCTTCAGATGTTTTTATATTTATATATACACACAAACTTGTGTATCCCAAATCATGGGCTGTAGGTAAGACCCTAAAGGGCTAGAGACCATGATTTTTCCTCTTTAGTTTGGTATTTCTTAAACTCTTAGTATGTTTTCAGTCTTGTATCCGGTACCATGATGATGACAAGAAGAGGAAACTCTATCCCTTTCTTCAGAGACTTTACAATCCAGTTGTAGAGACAAGCTGTACACACATAGTGTGGTCCCCTGCTGCTGACTTACTTCTCCCATCTCTCCCTTAGAGTATGTTAACTTGGAAATAAATACAGAACTTCCAAGTAGTCAGAAAACCCACTTTTTAATCAGGAATAGGCTCGTTAATCTAGGCACCACACAGAGTCATAAATCAAATTGTATTCAGAACCAAAGGTTCTGAGACTCTGGGAACCATATCCCTGGAAGAAGACACAGCTCTTAGTGCCAGCTCCAAAGAGATACTGGACCTGACAGTCTCTTTATACCTTTGGGAAGCCTACTAAGACTAGCTACAAACAGGTGTGTAAACCTCTAAACACTCAACAGCTATGACATTAGAAAATGGTCAGCTATAACAAATTAAAGACAAAGGGTTGAGCTCAGGAGCTGGGCTTCCTGAGAGGAAATTTTCAACCAATACAGAAGCATCCATAACAAAAAAGGTGCTTAACATTTAAATCAAAATAGATGCACTTAGTACTGGAGTTTCTCAAAAGTAAAAAGTAAACTGAGTCATCCTAAAATTCACCTTGACAAGTAGGAGTTCTCAATCTGAGGTTGGTGAATAGATTTCAGAAGGTCTTTGAACTAACATGAGTTAAAAAAACCCAACAAAACATTTTATTTTTCACAAACTTCTAACTGAAATTTAGCACTTCTTCGATTATGAATGCAGGCAACAAAATATTATTCTGAGAAGGGGACCCATAGGTTTCACCAGATAGTCAAAGGAGTCTACAGTACAACAAAGATTAAGAATCTTTGCTTTATGACCTTCAGCCCCATTCTTGTTCCTCTCCTGTCCAACCTCCTCTCATGCCATACAAAGAGTGTTAAACTGAGATCTGTTAGAAGGGCTAAATTTTGTCAGGTTGTTATACTTTGTAATCTGCCTCCAGTATTTTGGGAAATAGGTAAGGCACAGTCATGCACACATAGCCACATACGACTCTATGTGAAACTGCCCCATCTGTGGCGGAAAAGAAGTCAGCCAGTTCCTGAGTGTCCAATCTGGACACTTGGTGAAAAGTTTCCCAAGGGAGTTTTTGACACACATGGAATAATTATTGTGACTTGCACCTGTGCTGAGCTCACAAAACTGATGGCTTGGAAACCTACATCCCCCCTTAAATTAGAACTGAAGGAGAAGAGAAACCTGGACCAGAAGAAAGGCAACAATCTTGTTGCTTCTATGATGGAGATTTTCATCAGCTCTGAAATAGCCATACACTTCTTACTATTATTCAGTAGGCTCCTCTTGGCAACTATTTCTCTTGCAAAAGTCTAGCCTAACCCACGGGGCATTCAGTGAGGACTAACACTTGTGTGAGGGCTTGCTGAGCCCCTTTCAGGGCTTCTTTTCCATCTTTGGTGAGCACCCTCAGGAAAAAGTCTCTGCAGGAAGAAAGGCAAAAAACAGATTAAGAGCAGCCAACAGGCTTCAAACCTATCTGTAAATTAAGGGGATGTCCACCCCAAACATGTGGAAACTTCCCCAAGCCCAAGAACAATTTGTTCCAGCAGGCTCTGTGGAGTGTCTAGAGCTTGGTTGGACATCAAAGATGCCAAAGTCATCCACTGCAACCTGGGCCATCAACAGTTGTCCTGACTTTTGTCCTGACATTGGACTTGGATGACTCTGGGAAGAAAAAAATGAGGCTGATGACTTTGTGCAGTTCTGCCTCACTTAAATCTAATTCACATGCAAGTTAAGACATCACTGTGTGATGTCATTGGTCCTCTTAGAAAATGAAGAACAAACAGTCTAACCCAAATAATTGGGAAGGTAAATCTTCCTGAACAAGGCATACAATGCATCCCCAAGGGGAACTATCTTAATGATCATTTCTTACCTGTAAAACATAATGCTATTTTCAAGTTTACAAAGTACATTCATAGGTGTTACCTTCCTTCACAATCACAACAACCCTGCTGACTTTCAATTGGCAGATACTTCATTTAAGAGACCAAGAAATTGATATTTGGAAAATATTTGTTACTAGTCCAAGGGGACACTAAATGGCTGGACTGGGGTCCTAATCCAGGCCTCCTGCCTCCTATTTTTATCATTCTTCTTCCTCCTGTCTCCCCCTACCCCTTCCCTGTCCATTACCACACTGCACTAACTAGATATGACTTTGGAATTTTGTATTTCCAATATACTTAGCATAGCTCCTGGCCCATAAATCCTTGTTCATTCATTGATTGATTAGCAGGTCCTACCCAGCTGGAAGGGGTTTGAGTATGGGTTGAGTGATAGACCATATCTTTCTCATCCAAGGACCAGGCTAATTAAGCTCAGAGAGACTAATTACTATGTTGGCTGCAGGCTGATAAGTTTTTTAGCCACAATAATTCTTGAAGATTCTCAACAAAAGTCTTAGGTTACAATCTGTATTGGTGGAAGGATTAACCACTAAAATGAAATCATGAGCCTTTGAAGTGTAAAAGCAGAGACACCATGGATTTCTCCCTTCTTTTATACAATCAATCCTCAACTTTTGCAGGAGAAATGTTCCTAGAAAATGGTATGAAAGTAAGGAAACATGAAGTTTGATGGATTGCACCTCAGGGAAATAGGGATTAGGTTTCCACAATCACCCAAAACTATAATCTTTGGCCAGAGATTGCTGAAAATATACTTTTTTTCTGTATAAAATTCTTTATGATGAAACATTAATTCATATATGTACTTTCCCAAATACAATAATCATGAAATAACCCATAAAATGTAACACACAGAAACTGGTAACATGCAAAACATTTTTTCTCACTAGTATATAGTAATTCCCTAGAATGTTGTGACCTTTTGCCCCAACATCCTAATAAAAAAACACTAGTTTCAGATAGTATTTGCTTTTCATAACACATAAAATCTACAATACTATAGATTCTGTAGGCAAACAAAATTCTTTTTGTTTTTATCCATTTTTTATTTTTAAAATCCTTACCTCTGGTGTTAGTATCAGTTCTAAGACAGAAAAGTGGCAAGGGCTAGGCAATCAGGGTTAAGTAACTTGTCCAAAGTCACATCACTAGAAAAATAAAATTCCTAAAACAAAAATTTTTTAAACTTGAATCTCATCTTCCACTGTGTCCAATGACATTGTGTACTATACTGCTGTAAACCTCTCTACTGTGCTGCCCTCTGAAAGTCAAGGGAGAGGTTGTTGAGATGTTGGTTGCTGCTGTCAGAAGACAAAGACCGGTGAGGTCTCAATATCATCTCAGCATTCTGTTCTTGGTGGCTTGGGGATCCTGAAGGATGCACCAGTTTAAAATAATTCATCAGTACTTTGTGATGTTTGAGATCCTTAAGAGTTTCAAAGAATGACCACTCCACAAACTTTTGGGCATGACACCTCTCATCTTTCTTTTTACTGTACATAGTTGTGGATGTGGGTGGTTGCCAATATGAAAGTAAAAATGAGTATACTAATAAAATCAACAAAATATGTTTGAAATTGTGAAAGTTAAAGGAGTGAATATTGACGATCCATAAAATTAAACTATGAAATTAAAAGACTCATTACTTGGAAGGAAAGCTATGGCAAGAGTACATATGATTAAGTGTTAACTAGTCCCCTTTGGGTACAAGCTGATGAATGATAAGAATACAGAGACTTTTACCTCTAATAAACTATCTGGACTTGCCCTACCAGCCTGAGAGAATGAGGATCAAATATATGAAACATCTTTGAACTCTGAGGTTTAATTAGCTATTTATAAGCTCGATATGAACCAATAATGTGGCATGGTGGCCAAAAAAGTTAATGAGATCTCATTTCTGTGGATCTGTGATCTCATTATTGTGGCCATCTCAGTCAATAAAGATTGCAGCCCATCTGTGCCCTCTCATATTGCATTACTCGTATCCATGTTCTTCTAGAGAACCTCCACAATGAATCTATCCAATATGTTATAAAACTTCCATTAGGTCTTTTAATATTTGTAGTTATCAGTTTAATACTCATCTGTCCATTTTTAATTTCTTATTCTCTACTCAAATAGTCTACCTCCTTTCTGAATATACATTTACTGAGTGATATCCCTCAGGCCATTTTTTTTTTTGCCTAGTGTTAATTAATGAAAATATATTATATTGTAACTGTGTCCCACCATGAGACTCTCCATGAACTCTGGGTCAACTGCAACATTTATTCTTTAAAGATTGTGATGTTCCAAGATTTATAAGGAGCAATGTCAGTAAAACATTACTTAAAATTTTTTTTTAATTTCAATGAATAGATCTACTTTCTTTCCTTCCCACCTCTATTCCCTACTGTGGAAAAGAAAAAGAAAAAGAAAACATGTGTAATAAATATGAATAGTCAAAGAAAACAAATTCCCACCCTGTCCATATCCAAAAATGTAGGTCTTATTCTGTATCTTGAGTCCATCATCTCCCTTTCAGGAGATGGGTAGGAGAAATCATTCACGGTCTTCTGCAATCATGGTTAGTCATGGCACTGATAAGAAATCTTAACTCTTTCAAAGTTTGACTACAATGTTGTAAAATATCTCTATTTGAAAGTTAGACATCTGTGCCAGGAAATAATTTAGGGATTGTTAACTGTGCTACATAAATTTGGCCCATTTTCTTCCTCCAGTTCAATTCTGGGCCTAATTAATTGTTTTCAGCTTTTGTAGTATTTATTCCAGATATCTGTTCTAATATCTTAACTCAATAGAATGATCTTCAGTGCAGAGAATGCATTTTTTCCTTGTATAAATTATTAAATTTTATATTTGGGGGGCTTGAGGATCACTGCAGATAATGACTGCGACCATGAAATTAAAAGACTCTTACTACTTGGAAGGAAAGCTATGGCAAATCTAGAGAGCACACTAAAGAACAGAGACATCATTTTGCTAGCAAATGTCTGTAGAATCAAAGTTATGGTTTTTCCAGTAGCAGTGTATAGCTATGCGAGTTGTAGTATGAGAAAAAATCAGCACAGCAGAATCAATGCTTTTGAATTATGGTGCTGGAGAAGATTTTTGAGAGTTTCTTGGACAGCAAGATCAAATTAGTCAATACTTAAAGAAATTAATTCAAACTATTCATTGGAAAGTCAAATACTATAGCTGAACATACTGAGAAGACAGTCCTCATGGGAAAACCTTGTTGTTGGGAAAGATTGAAGGCAAAAAGGAGAAGGGGATGGCAGAGGATGAAAAGGATAAATAGTGTCATGGAAGCAGGAAACATGAGCTCGGATGGACTCTGGGAGATAGTTGAAGACAGAAGGGCCCAGTTTGCTGTGGTCCAAAGGGTCACCAAGAGTCAGACGTGGTTGAACAACTGAACAACAACAACATTAGGTTGATATGTAATTGTGAACCATTAAGGAGGCCCTGTGAGCAAAAATGCATTAGAAAAATATATGATCGATCACATAGTGCGATAGGGATATGATTGGAGTTTTGTTGCTAAAAGATCACTCTACTGCAGATATGATTATCATGGAAATAGGTTTTGAACAATGATACATGTATAACCCAGTGGAACTGCTTGTCAGCTTTGGGAGGGGGAGAGTGGGGGGGGGGGGGTGAGGGGGATGGATCATGAATCATGGAACCATGGGAAAATATTCTAAATAAAAAATGGGGAGGGGGGAAAGGAGGCCCTGTACTATTTCTGAGGTTTGATTCAATGAGTACAATGTTGTCTATAAACACGAGCTTCACCATTTGGAGGGGAGTCTAATTTATATTTGTTCTCTGTATAGAAGAACATTTCCATGAGGATGGTATATATCTTTGGTGAGCACTTCTTTTTATGGTTTGACTGATGTTAGTAACCAGAAGACCATTAAAGAGAGTCATCTCTGGGTTTTCATCTGTTGAGAGATCTTATATGATTTTAATGTGTGCTTGGGAGGCTACTTGTTGGAAGAAGGACTTTAAAGCTGCATTTTGCTCTACTGAGCTAAGTATTATTTTGTAATCAATAAACGATAAACATAATAGCAGTTTATAGTCTCTTCAACTTTTAGGCAACTGTTTGTCTCTAAAGACATAGTTCATGTAATTTTTTGTGCAAAAGTATGCTTGTTCACTTTTCATATTTTAATCAAGAATGCCCTTGATAGATAAGTAATTCTCATAAATGTTTTATGAAAATGACAAATTTAGCATATTGACATTCTCTTGATTGCCTTTTTGGGGGAAGTAATGTCATCCATTCTTTGGCATAATTCTCTCCATGAAGAATCATAAAATGATCACTAATACTTTCTAGATTGTGTTGCCTCCAGCATAAATTTCCTCAGCATATACTTACTGCAGTATAGTCATTATTCCTAACTTCATCTTAAGGGCCCTCTCTACTTCCTCATCTGACATAGAAGGGACAGAGGTATTAAGATCCAAATGTGGGTATTCCATTACCAATGATGATGACAATAGATCATTATTTTTTCATTTTTGTCTGTCATCTAGCCTCTTCTTAGGTTGGTCAATGAATCATAGACTGGCCTCTGATGACTAATCCAACAAAGTGCAGGTAGACTCATCACTAATTGCCACAAGGCAATTAATTATTTGGTTGTGGCATCCTTATTAAAAAAAACCCGTAAAATGAAGAAAAATAAAATATAACTCTCAATTCTATATTATTTCCTTCTATTTCAGAAGGAGTGGTGGAAGTTCAGAAAAGGGATTGGAGGGTATCAACAATCACACAGTTTAGAGACCATCTATGTGTATTAGCACAACTTTTGGCCCTTCAAATATGAGACTTTTCAAGGTATTGACCCACTAATTGGAGAAATGAGCCACACCAATATTGGTATTATCCTAAACAAAACCAGAAGACAAAAGGAACTAAATGGAAGAATAGCTTATAGATTCTCTTTGGAGAGGAAGACAAAAGAGATGGTGGAGTTGGTTTCATTGCATACTCAAAGTTAAAAAAAAAAAAGCATCATTTTATGGAGCCCTTGATCACATCATTCTGAAGGGTTCAAGATAATTAATGCTTTTGCACCAACATTTGTTCCATAGGATGAAGAAATAGGGAAATTCTACAAAGAACTTGTATAGATCTTCCAAACCAAGAAAACTAGATATTTAATTATCAGTGACTTTGATACAAAGATGGGCACAGGGAAGGATGGCGAAAAGTATTTTGGAGGTATGATTCAAGTCTTTGAAAGGTTTCTGAATTGCCAAGAAGTCCTATGCCTATATATTATGAAGTTTCTTTTTTAAAAAGAGTTAGGGGGCTACTAGGTGGCTCAGTATATTGAGAGCCAGGCCTAGAAATGGAAGGTCCTGGGTTCTAATCTGACCTTAGGCACTTTCTGTGTGACCATGGGCAAATCACTTCATCCCCATTGCCTAGTCCTTATCATGCTTCTGTCTTGGAACTAATAACATGGTATGGGATTCTAAGACAGAAGGTAAGGGTTAAAAAAAAATTGGAAGGTGTTGAAGAAGGTGAGAAAATATCACCAAAAATAAAATTGAGTATCTTGATAGGAAACAACTAGCTATTGACATGGAAACCATCCTAGAATCAGCTGTCTGTGTGTAGTCAGACCATCACGTATTTAAAACAAAGATCAACAGCAAATTAGAAGAAAGGCAAATGATGAGAAGACACTGGATAATTGCAACTGTGTCAACTTGACCTCTTCAATCAAATCACTGAGGTTGAAAAATGGAAGAGAAATGAAAAAAGAAAAACATGTTGACCTTGAATATTACCATTTCCTACAAAAGTTTAACAAATGTAAAGCATTAGCTACAATGAGGAGGCCAAATGGGAGGCCAGCAATTTCCCAGTTAGCAAACACTTAATCTTTTCTAAGCCAAAGGAGATGGCGGCCAAGGAAACACTAGTTTGGGATAAAAACAGGTTGGTAAAACACTACAGATCAGAATGGCAAAAGTTTGTGAATAAAAATGTAAGAATGCACAGAACCACAGAATTTTTTAGTTGGAAGGCAGCCAATCACATTGGACCCATAAATAAAAGGGGAGTTAGACTAGATCCTCTATAGCATATCAGAGAAGTGGTCATTCAGCATCTCCTTGGAATACATCTACAGAACAGCTGGCCATGAGATTCAACTAAGCAAAATCATCCCAAGAGTATTCAACATCACTTCAGGCTGCAATGATAGAGGCAAAGTGTTCAGAGGGAATTAGGTGATAGTCCTGCTTCATTCTGTCCTAATCAAACCTTCTCTGGTGTATTGTTTTCAATTTGAACTACTATGGATTAGGAAGGATATCGACAAACTAGAGCAAGTCTAGGGGAGGGTGATTCAGGATAATAGAAGGATGGGAGACCCAGCTCTATGAGGATAAGTCTAAGAAACTGGTGACATTTAGCTTGGACAAGAGAAGGTATATGTGTGTCTGTGTCTATTACTTTCATTATAGAGTATGTAATATAGTGAAGTGATACAGTGGATAGAGTGTTAGATATGGAATGAAGAAAGACCTGAGTTCAATTCCTGCCTAAAATACTTTCCTAGTTGTGTGACCCTGAGCAAGTCATTTACCTGTATCTGCCTCTGTTTTCTCATCATAGCACCTGCCTACCAAGGTTGTTGGAGGATGAAATCAAGTAATATGTGTGTGTGAGTATATGTAAATTACTGTTTTCAGAAGGATATAATTTGCATTGCTTTTTTGCTTGCAGAAATCTGGATTGGGGCAAGGGATAGAAGTTTTAGAGAGTTAATTTTAGATTCCATGTAAGTAAAAAGTTTTAACAGTTAGAACTGTGTAGAAGTGGAATGAGCTGGAGACCTTCAAGAAGAGGTTGGATCACCACTTGTTAGGGATGCTATACCCTACTCAAATACAGGCCAAATAAAGCTTTAGAGTTGGAATAGAAATAATTTTTCGAAAATTTCTGAGGAACCCTCCAACTCTGATATTCTGCCATTCTCTAATTTGCCTGGATTTCTTCTTCTTCTTCTTCTTCTTCTTCTTCTTCTTCTTCTTCTTCTTCTTCTTCTTCTTCTTCTTCTTCTTCTTCTTCTTCTTCTTCTTCTTCTTCTTCTTCTTCTTCTTCTTCTTCTTCTTCTTCTTCTTCTTCTTCTTCTTCTTCTTCTTCTTCTTCTTCTTCTTCTTCTTCTTCTTCTTCTTCTTCTTCTTCTTCTTCTCTTCTTCTTTCTTCTTCTTCTTCTTCTTTCTTCTTCTTCTTCTTCTTCTTCTTCTTCTTCTTCTTCTTCTTCTTCTTCTTCTTCTTCTTCTTCTTCTTCTTCTCTTCTTCTTCTTCTTCTTCTTCTTCTTCTTCTTCTTCTTCTTCTTCTTCTTCTTCTTCTTCTTCTTCTTCTTCTTCTTCTTCTTCTTCTTCTTCTTCTTCTTCTTCTTCTTCTTCTTTGCCTTAGGAGAATCTTTATTGTTGGGCTAATTACTGAAAGACTCCTTGGGAATTCTTTGGTTCTGCAGACTCAAAAACCAGCAGAGAAGAACTTCACAGGAGGTAAAGCCCATTCATTACTTTTATTAGAAAGAGGTCCAACTAGATTTTACTTCCAAGATTTGCTTGCCAGCTGACTGGATGGGTTTTTAGTCATATGTCACCATATAGAACAAGTGGTCTCTAAGCAAAGCCAGTCAAGTTTCACTCATAACGGAGTAAAAGGACTTGTCGATAACCTTCCTCTGACAGTCAAATTCTGAGATTCTGCCAGTTGGAGATGTGCCCTGAAGTGGGAAGGAGCTGGACAAGTGGCTCATCTTCACAGAGTAGTGTCTGAAGAGTAGAGCTGTTGGGAATTTCAATTTCCTGGGAATCATGTTTCAAGACAACTGGCAGACAGCACTGTTACCTCTTTCAGAAATCTCAATCAGGTCCAGAAATAAGAAGGGTTAGTCTAGAGGGACAAACTTTACTGTTGCTTTCACCATGGGCTATGTAATACTGGTTATAAATGTCCTGGAGTCCTAGACCTAAAAGACCCGAGTTGTGTGACCCTAAGCAAGTCATTTAACCTCCATCTGCATTGGTTTTCTCATCATAGCACCCCTATCTACCAAGGTTGTTAAAGGATGAAATGAGGTCAAATGCATTGCCAATTTTGAATAGTTATGTAAATTGTCCTTCAAATATCTGTCATTTGAAACTTGGAAATAATTCTGTTAGATAAAATTCTCAGCCACATAAAATCATGGCTCAGATGGTTCCAAGAGCAGATAGATAATACAAAAGTTAATCTTTCTGACCTGGATTGCATTTCAGTAAAAATGTCATTGAGTCAAACTACTCATTTAATGCATTAAAGTTGCCTTTGGCATTGTACCAATATTCAAGTTTGGGGTGGAGGCAGGGAAGAGAGTAAGCTTTTACAGAGTTTTGTGTTATCTATTGCTTTAGAGTCAATGTACTGTTTCAATTCAGTTTAAACAAAGATGGATTAAGCACTAGCATATGTAAGTACAATTCTCAAGCATCTTGCATTCTACTTGAGGCAGAGATTGTTTCCATTTACTTTTCCTGTCTATCACTACCTAGCATAATGCCTGGCACAGTGTGAACTTAATCATGTTTGTTGTTGTTGTTGAACTGGGAATAAACAACATGTATACAAACTAAATTAATACAAAGTAATTTGAGGAAGGAGAGAGCAAGCTATTGGGGGATCAGGAAAAGCTTCATGGAGATGGCACCAGAGCAGAGTCTTGAGAGATTCTTAGAGGCCAGAATTGTGGCAGCAATGGCTTACAGGTGATAGATAGATGGAGATGTCCAGTTAACTGGAATTAAGGAGGATTAGGGCTAGATATTGTGACAGAGGGCCTGCACTCTAGGAAGGGACCCTCTGTCACAGTATCTAGGCTGGGAGTCATCTGCATAGAGATGCTATTTAGACCCATGGAGGATAAGAATATCAAGGGAGTGAGTATACAGAAGAGAAAATGGCCCAGGTCAAAGTTTTGGACACATCCATTCTTCAGAGGCCTGAAATGGATGGTAAATCAACAAAGGAGGCTTCCTTAGAAGAAGCTGCCAGATAGGAGAAGTAATATAATGGAAAATCACAGGACGAATGAGTAGCAAAGAAAAGAGGGGTTGGTAAATGGAGTCAAAAACCGCAGGAAGGTCAAACAAAAAGGGTCATAGATTGAAATAATCAATAACTGCATTATACAGCATTTTCAGTGAGGTGAGAAGTGAATGGGGGGGGGGTAAGAAATAGAGGTAGGAAATATAGAGAACTTTTTAGGATTTTGACAATGAAAGAAAAAAAGATAGAGGATGATAGGTTGAATAGATATGGGGGCAAACTTAAGTCTTTTATTTTTATTTAGATCTTTTTTTTAAACCCTTATACATTTGAGAATCAATACTGTGTATTGGTTCTAAGACAGAAGAGCAGTAAAGGCTAGGCAATGGGGGGCTAAGTGACTTGCCCAGGGTCACACAGTTAAGAAGTATCTGAGACCAAATTTGAGTCCAGTACCCATCTCTGGGCTGGCTCTCAATCCACTGAGCTACCCATCTACCCCCTTAGGTCTTTTTTATCTTCAAATTTAAAAAAATGTGAATCCAAAATACCAAATAATATTATTATATATGTGTGTATAAAACATATATGCATGTTTGTAATGTGAAAAGGGTCCCATGTATTGATAAGTCCATATTTGGTCCACATTCTTCCACTTGTAGCATGGAGAGGTTACTCAGAAGAAGGAAGAACAGTCATCTCTAGCCTCTTCTCCCCCAATTCTTCTCCATAGGAGACTTATTCCTGCCAAGAAGAAGTTGGGGCTAGAGGCCACTCTGATCTCCTCAGAGGTGGGGAGTGGTGTTGGGCTTTAATTGTACCTATCTGCTCCCTTAAATATTGTTAGTCTAGTGCAATAATGGCAAACCTTTTAGAGATGGAGGGCCAGGCCCTGCCCCCACCCTACCTCCCTGACTGAGTGCAGTGCTGCCCCATCCCAGACCAAATGCCATGCTCCTTTCCCCCACTGAGTGCTGGAGGTATCTCATCCCCCACTTACCCTACTCAGGGGAGGGAAGAAGCACTCCCATTGGGCTGCTGGGCAGAGGGGTGAGTGAAGTGAGGAATGTCATCAGTGAAGAAGGGGAAGGGAGTGTACCAAGTACTCTGCTCCCCTCCAGCTCTGCTGCCTGTGAGCTGCCCATTTTACCTCCTGTGCTCTCCCATTGGGGGTGGCTAGGTAGAGGAGTGGGGGATGTGAAAAAATGTTGTCAGGGACCATAGAGAGGGAGAAGAGAGCAGTTCTAGCTGAATAACTTCGCCTTTCTAGTAACAAATTGGACTTGTAAGGAATTAAAATTAAAGTTTTAACTAAAATATATAAAAATTATAATAAATATGGTGGTTACAGATTTAAAATATTTTAGCTCAAGTCAAAATGACTTTAAATAGTTTTTATTTACAAAATAGGTAGAGAATGAAAGTTGAGAAATACAAAAAAAGAGTAGAGAAGATATTTAGCCTATCACACTAAATATTGCTCCAGTGCTTGACTCAGCCTGGCACAACTTGTTGACCATCAACCGGAATTAATCTCTCTCCAGAAGTCAGGAAAGGAAAGTCAGCTATTCACTCACCCAAGTTCTCTCCAAGAGGCAGTTTGAGCTGAAGACAGTGACCTCTTGAGGATGACTCCTGAAACCTCCCTTTAGCCCCAGAAATTCAGGGCTTTTATATTGACTTCTTGTCCCTTTCCCTCTTCACAGGGGTCAATCACAGCTTTCAAATTGTCTAGCACTGCTCAGGGAGGCAGGGTCTTGCAGGATACACTCTGATTTGGTTCATTAAGTCTTCTCAGATTTTTCTGAAACCTTATTTTAAAAAATAATTCATACCACACAATAATATTTAATTATATTAACATAATTTTGTTCATTCATTCCTTAATAGATGCCCCCTCAATTTTCAGTTCTTTTATAATGCAAAAAGAGCCATTTTTATGCATGTGGATAACTTTCCCATTTTCTTTGATCTCTTTGAGATAAAAACTTAGTAGTACTATCAGAGTCAAAGTCAATGTCATAGTCAATGAGCTGCGTACCCTTTAGTGACTTTTGGAGACATAATTCCAAATTGCTTTCCAAAATGGTTGGATCAATTCAGAGGCAACTTTTAGACAGTATTTATAAAATATAAAAAGAGTGAAAGTAAGAAAATCAGAGAGAGGATAGGGTAAGATATCTAGGATGAACACTAAGTATTTTGCTCCAGCCCTGGCTCAACCCAGTCAGGGCTAATTAGTTCTTTGCTGGAGGGGCCTCGGCCTTGAGCCGAGGACCTGGGGATTCAGGGAGCCTCTCTCAAGAGTGTAGGTCTCTCCTGAGGTTAATCCCTTAAGAAAATCCAAGGAAAGAGAGTCAACCTTTCACTCACCATGTGTCTGTCCAAAGGGAAACAGTCTGAGATCTCAAGCCCAAGCTCCTCCAAAGTCAAGTCAAAAACGAAAGACCCAAGAGAGACTTCACAGGAAGGTCTCGGCATTTTAAAATATCATTCCTTTTCATCACTTCCTGTGACTTTCTTCCATTTGATGTCTACCAATTATAGCTAAAGCTTTGCTTAAGACTTCCCAGGGGGCAGTCAGCCAATTCTGATTTGTCACCCACTATCGTACATGTGGGTCACAGACCTCCCCCACTCAAATGTGAGTGGAGTGTATACAATTTTGGCGATTAAATCTAAAAATGGGCAGGGGAGAGTTAATTTAATCTTCACAGAGAGAATGGGAACAATCAATGAGCCAAGCTTCTGGAAAAGATATTGGGGGAGAAGATTGAGGATACATTGATTTTGACTAGTAGAAGAGTCATTTATTCCTCAGATACTGGGACAAAGGAAAAAGTACAAGTAAGTATACAGAGGGATTTTTTAGGTGTGGAGTAGGAGAGATAAAAGAGTCCACAGCAGGTAGCTTTCATTTCTCAATACTAGAAGAATACTAGAAGAGCGAGAGGTGATTAAAGTAGTGTGAAGATTAAATTTAACTGTCCTCTGATTATAAAAACGAAAATACTTAACTCTCCTCTGATTGTGAAGATTAAATTATAACCCTTGTCTATTTTTAGATTTAATCGCCATAAGTGTAAACATGGAACTTAAAAGTTAAGTATGGAGGTAAGTTAAGTATGGCCAATTTTAGATTTAATCACCAGAGGTGCAAACACCCCATTCACACTTGAGTGGGGGAAGTCTGTGACTCACATGTGCGATAATGGATGACAAATCAGAATCGATTGACTTCCTTCTGGGCAGTTCTAAAAGAAAGTGACAACTGTGATTGGTAGATGTAAAATTAAGGGAAGACAAAGGAAGTGACACAAGAGAAAAAGTCTTTAATTTTTTTTACATTATTTTTTTTATTTGGTCAATTTCAAACATTATTCCTTGGTTACAAAAATCATTTCCTATTCCTCCCTTCCCTCCCATCCCCCTCCCACAGCTGATATGCAATTCCACTAGGTATTGCATGTGTCCTTGATCGAAACCCATTTCCATGTTGTTGGTATTTGCACTAGGATGTTCATTTAGAGTCTACATCCCCAGTCATATCACCTTCAACCCATGTCATTAAACAGTTGTTTTTCTTTGGTGTTTTTACTCCCACAGTTTTTCCTCTGAATGTGGATGATGTTTTTTCTCCTATATCCCTCCGGGTTGTTCAGGATCAATGCATTACCACTAATCGAGGAGTCCATTACATTCAATTGTACCACAGTGTATCATCAGTCTCTGTGTACAATGTTCTCCTGGTTCTGCTACTTTCACTCTGCATCACTTCCTGAAGTTTGTTTCAGTTCCCATGGAATTCCTCCACTTTATTATTCCTTTGAGCACAATAGTATTCTATCACCAACATATACCACAATTTGTTCAGCTATTCCCCAATTGAAAGGCATTCCCTCATTTTCCAATTTTTTACCACCACTAAGAGTGCAGCTATGAATATTCTTGTACAAGTCTTTTTCCTTATTATCTCTTTGGGGTACAAACCCAACAGTGCTATGGCTGGGTCAAAAGGCAGTCTTTTAGATCCCCTTGGGCATAGTTCCAAATTGCCCTCCAAAATGGTTGGATCAATTCACAACTTCACCAGCAATGAATTAATGTCCCAACTTTGCCACATCCCCTTCAGCATTCATTACTTTCCATAGCTGTCATGTTAGCCAATCTGCTAGATGTGAGGTGATACCTCAGAATTGTTTTGATTTGCATTTCTTGATTATCAGAGATCTAGAACACTTTTTCATGTTCTTATTAATACTTTTGATTTCTTTGACTGAAAATCACCTATTCATGTCCCTTGCCCATTTATCAATTGGAGAATGGCTTTATTTTTCATACAATTGATTTAGCTCTTTGTAAATTTGAGTAATTAGACCTTTGTCAGAGGTTTTTGTTATGAAGATTGTTTCCCAATTTGTTACTTCCCTTCTGATTTTGGTTACATTTGTTTTGTTTGTACAAAAACTTTTTAAATTTGATTTAGTCAAAATTATTTATTTTACATTTTGTGACTCTTTCTAAGCCTTGCTTTGTTTTAAAATCTTTCCCTTCCCAAAGGTCTGACATATATACTATTCTGTGTTCACATAATTTACTTATAGTTTCCTTCTTTATGTTCAAGTTATTTACCCATTCTGAGTTTGTCTTGGTGTAGGGTGTGAGGTGTTGATCCAAGCCTAATCTCTCCCACACTGTCTTCCAATTTTCCCAGTAGTTTTTGTTGAATAGTGGATTTTTGTCCCAAAAGCTGGGATCTTTGAGCTTGTCATAGACTGTTTTGCTGAGGTCACTTACCCCAAGTCTATTCCACTGATCCTCCTTTTTGTCTCTTAGCCAGTACCATATTGTTTTGATGACCACTGCTTTATAGTATAGTTTGAGATCTGGTACTGCAAGGCCACCTTCCTTTGCATTTTTAAAAATTATTTCCCTGGATATCCTTGATCTTTTGTTCTTCCAAATGAACTTTATTATGGTTTTTTCTAAATCAGTAAAAAAGTTTTTTGGAAGTTCCATGGGTGTGGCACTAAATAAATTGATAAGTTTGGGTAGGATGGTCATTTTTATTATGTTAGCTCATTCTACCCATGAGCAGTTAATGTTTTTCCAATTATTTAGATCTAGTTTTAATTGTGTGGAAAGTGTTTTTAGTTGTGTTCATTTAGTTCCTGTGTTTGTCTTGGCAGATAGATTCCTAAGTATTTTATATTGTCTAAGGTGATTTTGAGCGGAATTTCTCTTTCTAATTCCTGCTGCTGCGATGTGTTGGAGATATATAGAAATGCTGATGACTTATGTGGGTTTATTTTGTATCCTGCAACTTTGCTAAAGTTGTTGATTATTTCGACTAGCTTTTTGGTTGATTCTCTAGGATTCTTTAAGTAGACCATCATATCATCTGCAAAGAGTGATAGCTTGCTCTCCTCATTGCCAATTTTAATACCTTCAATGTCTTTTTTTTCTCTAATTGCTACTGCTAGTGTTTCTAGTACAATGTTAAATAATAGAGATGATAATGGGCATCCTTGTTTCACTCCTGATCTTATTGGGAAAGCTTCTAGTTTATCCCCATTGCAGATGATGTTGGCTGATGGTGTTAGATAGATACTGTTTATTATTTTTAGGAAAGGCCCTTCTATTCCTATACTTTCTAGTGTTTTCAATAGGAATGGGTGTTGTATTTTGTTAAAAGCTTTTTCTGTGTCTATTGAGATAATCATGGGATTTTTGTTGGTTTGCTTGTTGGTTAATTATGTGGACGGTTTTCCTGATATTGAACCATCCTTGCATTCCTGGTATAAATCCTACCTGATCATAGTGAATAACCTTCCTGATCACTTGCTGGAGTCTTTTTGCTAGTATCCTATTCAAGATTTTTGCATGTATGTTCATTAAGGAGATTGGTCTGTAGTTTTCTTTCTCTGTTTTTGAACTGCCTGGCTTTGGAATCAGTACCATATTTGTGTCATAAAAGGAATTTGATAGAACTCCCTCTTTGCGTATTATGTAAAATAGTTTGTATAGTATTGGGATTAGCTGTTCTTTGAATGTTTGATAGAATTCACTTGTGAATCCATCCGGCCCTGGGGAGTTTTTCTTAGGGAGTTCTTTGATGGTCTGTTTGATTTCTTTTTCTGATATGGGATTATTTAAGAATTCTATTTTTTCTTCTGTTAATCTAGGCAATGTATATTTTTGTAAATATTCATCCATATCACCTAAATTGGCATATTTATTGCCATATAATTGGGCAAAATAGTTTTTAATGATTACCTTAATTCCCTCTTCATTGGAGCTGAGGTCCCCTTTTTCATCTATGATACTTTTAATTTAGTTTTCTTCTTTCCTTTTTAAAATTAGATTGACTAGTGCTTTGTCTATTTTGTTTGGTTTTTCAAAATACCAGCTTCAAGTCTTATTTGTTAGTTCAATAGTTCTATCACTTTTGATTTTATTAATTTCTCCCTTAATTTTCAGGATCTCTAATTTGGTTTTCTTCTAGACGTTTTTAATTTGTTCGCTTTCAAGTTTTTTGATTTGCATGTCCAATTCATTGATCTCTACCCTCCCTAATTTGTTAATATATGAATTCAAGGATATAAATTTTCCCCTGAGTATTGCTTTGGCTGCATCCCATAAAGTTTGAAAGGATATCTCATCAATGCCATTTTCTTCAATGAAATTATTCATTGTTTCTATGATTTGTTCTCTAACCAATTTTGGAGTATCATATTATTTAATTTCCAATTAATTTTTGATTTGGCTCTCCATGTACCCTTACTGATCATTATTTTTATTGCCTTATGATCTGAAAAGGTTGCATTTATTATTTCTGCTTTTCTGCATTTGTATGCCATGTTTTTATGACCTAGTATATGGTCAATCTTTGTGAATGTACCATGTGTTGGTGAAAAGAAGGTGTATTCCTTTTTGTCTCTATTTATTTTCCTCCATATATATATATATATATATATATATATATATATATATATATATATATATAAACTCTAATTTTTCCAAGATTTCATTTACCTCTTTTACCTCTTTCTTATTTATTTTTTTATTTGATTTATCTAAATTTGATAGTGGTAGGTTCAGGTCTCCCACTAGTATAGTTTTACTATCTATTTCCTCCTTCAATTCTACTAGTTTCTCCATTAGAAATTTGAGTGCTATGCCATTTGGTGCATACATACATGTTGATTAGTGATATTTCCTCATTGTCTATATTCCCTTTTATCAGGATGTATTTACCTTCCCTATTCCTTTTAATCAAGTCTATTCTTACTTTGGCTTTGTCAGATATCATGATTGCAACTCCTGCCTTCTTTCTGTCAGTTGAGGCCCAATAAGTCTTGCTCCAACCTTTAATTCTGACCTTGTGAGTATCTACCCACATCAGGTGTGCTTCTTGTAGACAACATATGGTAGGATTTTGGATTCTAACCCACTCTCCTATTCATCTACGTTTTATGGGTGAGTTCATCCCATTCACATTCAAAGTTATGATTGTCACTTGTGAATTCCCTAGCATTTTGATATCCTCTCCCAGTTCTGTCCTTTCTTATTTTGCTATATCCTTTTAAAGCAGTGATTTACTTTTAATCAATCCCCGTAATCCCCTCCCTTGATATGCTTCCCTTTCTGGTCCCTCCCTTTTTGTTCCCTTCTTGTTTTTTTTTTAGGATCTGTTAAGTTTCCTCCCCCCCTCTCCTTCCCTCCCTTTTTGTACTCCCTCCCTGCTACCACCCTTAGTTTCCCCTTCTCCCTTACCCTGTAGGATAAGATAGAATTCAGGATCCCAATGGATCTAGATGCTCTTCCCTCTCAGAGATGATTTCATTGAGAGTAAGGTTTAAGTATTACCTGTTAGCACTCTCTTCCTCTCCTTCTTATAAGAGTATTCTTCCCCTCCCCTTCCCAAGTGTATCTTTGTGTGATAAAGATTATTCTATTTATTTTATTTCTTCAAGTATCTCTTGGTACCATTATTGATTCCACCCCCTTTTCTTTTTTTTTTACATATTATCTTATAGCCCTTAATGCCCCAATCTTTTCCTATGAGTGATTTTTCTAATTACTATAATAATGAATACAATTTTGAGAGTTACAATTAAATAACATTTTCCTATGTATTAATATATATAATTTGATCTAATTGTAGCCCTTAAAGAAGAGAGTTTGAATAAAAAAAAACATGTTTCTCCTTTTCTCTCTCTTTCATATTTAGTTTTTCATTTTTTTATCTTTGTGTTTGAATATCAAACTTTCCACTTAGTTCTGGTCTTTTCTTTACAAATACTTGGAAATCTTCTATTTTGTTGTTGACTGCCCATACTTTCCCCTGGAATTATATAGTTAGTTTTGATGGATAGATGATTCTTGGTTGAAGACCCAGTTCTCTTGCCTTTCTAAATATCATCTTCTAGGCCTTGCAGTGCTTTAGTGTGGAAGCTGCCAGGTCTTGTGTGATCCTGATTGGTGCTCCTTGGTATCTGAATTGTCTCTTTTTGGCTTCTTGTAGAATTTTCTCCTTAGCTTGAAAGCTTTTTTTTTTTGGAATTTTTTGGAATTTAGCAATTACATTCCTGGGACTTGTCTTTTGGGGATTTAGTGTAGAGGGTGTTCTGTGAACTCTTTAAATGTCTATTTTTTCCCCTTGTTCAAGAACATCAGGGCAGTTTTCTTGGATGATTTCTTGTATTATGATGTCAAGATTTCTGTTTATTTCTGGCTTTTAAGGTAGACCAATGATTCTCAAATTGTCTCTCCTTCCTCTGTTTTCCTGATCTGTCACCTTGACAGTGAGATATTTCATGTATTCTTCTAATTTGTCAGTCTTTTGACTTTGCTTTATTAATTCTTGCTGTTTTGCAAGATCGTTGTCTTCCAGTTGCCTAATTCTGGTCTTTAAAGACTGGTTTTCCTTTTCAATTTGGTCTGTCCTGCTTTTTGTGGCTTCCAGCTGTTTCTCCAATTGGGAGTTCTTGTCCCTTAGGCTGTTGTTTTCTCTTTGAATTATTTCCCACTTTTCTTGCCAGAAAGCTTCCATTTTTTTATAATCTCCAATTTGAATTCTTCCAGAGCTTGTGGACAATTTCCATTTTTTTTAAAGTTTTGATTTTGTTTGAATTTCTTCCTCTTTTCCCTCTGTAGCCTGGGTTTTCCCTCCGTAAAAAATTTCCAGGGTCAATGCCTTCTTCCTGTTTTTCCTGGAGGGTGTTTGTTGGTCCTGGGCACAATTAGCCATCCCTATGGTGGTTTTTCCTTCCCTTTTTAGTCAGAAATCTGAGTGAGATGGACAGGTTCTCTATTTATGGAGTTAAGGAGCAAGGTTTTTGCCTGAGGCAAGCTCTTGAATATCTGCAGCCTCTGCTGTTCATGAGAGCACCTGTGGTCTGCGCTCCCCAGTGCAAAGGGGTTTCCCATGTAATTGCTCTCAGGGGGAGGTCCCTGACAGACCTAGTCAGCCCGCAAGGACCTAGAGGTGTCTCCTTGTTCACTCTAGAGGTGACCCTTGCTCACTCACTGATTCTGATGCGCACTGGCTCTGACTCTGGCTCCGTAAGTGGGGTGGGGGAGGGTAGATTGGCTCATGTTTGGGTGGGAGCTTTTTCATCCTCTTATAGTGTGGAAATGCTCAAACCCCATGTACGTTCAATGCTGCACCCTAGTGTTGAGTCCCTCCATTCTTCTGAAAATGGTTTTTATGTTCTTTTGAGGTAGTCTATTTTGTTGGGTGGTGGGGAGAGGAAGCGTTCTGCATCTAGAATGCCACCATGCCTACCCAGAAGTCCGAGAAAATGTCTTTAAAAGGAGCTGTTGATTCCTGTGAGAGCCAGTTCTTCATTTTTTTATGGAAGTAGAGACTGGAAAAAAATCGTTATTCCTTGGACTTGTAAAGATGATTTTAGCTTTGTGACTTGAAATCTAAATAATTGGTCTCCAGGGAAAATTCCCACATAATAAAAATATCCAAGTCAGCTGGGAATTATGGTGATTTTAATTAATATAGAGTGAAGGAATTAAGGAAAAGAGAGAGAGAGCGAGAGAAGAATTAATTTAAACTGCTCTGGCTCAGGCTGAGCCAAGCAATAGTTAAAGACCTTGGCCAAAGTGGCCTCCCTGAGCCTAAGGGAAAGGGAGTCAGTCTTATCACTCACCACGAGACCGTCTCCAAGGAAGCTGTCTGAGGGGGATCCTCCAGGCTGAGTTCCAGTCCTCACTGAACTGAACTCCAAATCTAATTGCACTTCGAACTGAATTTAATTGCCTGAACTGACTTTTTAGTCTCCTTTTAAAGAAATTTTCTCTTATTTAACCTCCCCTAAATTTTCACATGTATCCATCACAGTAAATGCTTTTTCCAGGACTGCCTATTCTTTAGTTCTCACCTTCTTTGATTAGATTTTCTCCAGGACTGTCTACTCTTTAGTTCTTACCTTCTCTGGCTAGATTATATCTTCTGAGGTACTTCACACTTCTTTGTTAAGCTTACCTTTTGTGAGTTACTTGACCTTTTTGTGATTAATTAACCTTTATAGGTACTTAACACCCTTTTGTATTAGATCTAAAAATAGCTCAAGTTTTAGCTTCTCTATAAGGTATGAGTTAAGTACCTTCATTGTTCAATCAGGAGTTTACAACTTCATCTTCCCCTAAAGTATATCTAATTAGGGTGAAGTAATTTCCAAGTTCACAGAGTGCTGACTGGACCTGAGACCCTGTTTTCTGGTGAAGCTGATAAAGAATCTGCTGACTAGACTGATGCATGGTGAGTGTAATTAACTGCTGGTTTTTCTCTGAAGAGACTGGCCTCAGGAAAGACCTACTCTTGAGAGAGGCTTCCTTCCTCAGGTCCTTAAGTGAAACTAATTCTCCCTGCCGGGAGGGGGGGGGGGGAAGAGGGAGGGGAAGAGAAAGAGATAAATTACTTAGTTCTGAGGCTAGATATCTTACCTTATCCTCTCTCTGATTTCTTGCTTCATTCTTTCTACATTTTGTAATGAAATTGTAAACAAAATCTCTTTGGAATTAATTAAATTCCTGGAGATCACACTCTTAAAATATAAGATCCAACCCTTTAAAAATTAACCCCTTTTCCCCCTTATAGTAGCAAGGAAGATTTGAGGAGAAAGTGGAAATTCATAATAGCTACTGTACAAAGTGTGATAGTAAATCATGGAAGAATAAAAGGATTGCCATTCAGCAATGAGGGTCCAACTGAGATCAAATAACATGAATATATGGTGGCTGCAATCATCGCAGTCCCATGACTTCCTCCACAGATGTTCAGCAACATAGGAGAAGTGGCAAAAGTAAATAAAGTTAATTCGGGTTTGGAGTTTGGCAAAGGTTAGAGTTATGGGATAAGGGAAAGAAGGAGTAAAAGATAGAGAATAGTGTATAATTGAAATGATCAACTGTAAGGCCAAGACTTTAAGAGGAGAAAAATGAGACCAGAACAAGGGTAATAGATTATTTGAACAGGGTGATATAGAATGGTTGGAGGTCATAGTAAGGAGAAGTAAGTTTATGAGGACTTGGTGTAAAAATTAAATTTATGGTTGAGACTGAATGTAATAATTATTTTGGTCACCAAGGATTTTATTTATAAAATCCTAATGAAACACCCAAGTCAGCTGGTAATTTATGGTGATTTAATTGATATAGTGGAGGAGATTAAGAAGAAGGAAGAAGGAAGCGGCTAGTACTGGGTGGGAAGATTAGGAGATCTAGAAAGTAAGGGTTTGAGTGTGAAGGAGGAAAGAATCAGGCTGACCTCCAAAGGGGCTCAGCTAAGATGACCAAATCTGAATCAGTTCAAAGGCAAAACTCACTGCCAAACCCAAATAATTGCCACCACTCCAAGATGTCAGAAAGCCTAACATGCTGCCAGCCAGAGTCGCCTCTCCAGGGAAAAAGGAAGAGAGAGGAAGTGACATGCCTTATATAGACGGTTTTACATCACTTTCCTAAGAATCATCTGTTCCAATGATAGCTTAGCTTGACTTAGGACAGCCTAGGGGTCTGTCCACTTTTTCTGTACATGTCTGTTGAAGGCCATTTCCTCAGATAATTAAATCTTGAGTTTGGTGAAGACCTTCCTAATCTTGTTAAACTAAGGAGGGTAGAGAAATTCAGGGTTCCCAAGACTTGATTCTGTTAGTCCAAGTATCTCTATTGTTATTGATCAGGAAATAGCTAAATCAGATCTTCTAAAGTACAGTCTGATTAGGGTGGAATAGTTTTAAAATTCACATTGGGTAGGAGAAATGTAAAAAGCACAGGTGATTATAAAGAGAAAAGGAAACTCAAGATCATGAAGATAGCACAGCAATGGGTGATGTTAGGATCTGAGGCATAACCACCCTTGTGGAAGAATAAGAAAGACATGGATCATGGAAGCTGATTATTCTCATCTATTCACTTAGGTCAAAGGGTTAGTTGTTATCTATTCATATAAGTCAATAAGGGACAATGAGAATCTCTATCAATGAACATTTTATTTACCTCTAGTTTGTCATGTTATAAGTAATAGCTTTAGTGAAAGAGAAGACATGTCCCAAACCCAATATGGAAGGCCGTTAGGAGACAGGAAGCTGTATTAAGAAGGGAAGGGGTCAATTAAGTCCTGGGAACAGACTTTGTTACTTAAGGAAAAGAAGGAGAAGTCAGGGAGCATTTGGTTCTTGTCTTCTCTCTTCACCCCGGGCTCTTGTTCCACTTCTGTCCTTACTTCTGCTGTTGAAAGGGAGCAAGGAAAATTCACCAGGGGGGGAAAAATTCACCAGGTATGTAGCACTAGACTAGAGTTGACAGGTTTTTGAATACACTGAACAATTGAGGAATAGTTAAGCAGATGACTCTGTGAGACTTCTGGGCACAAGGACTCATGAGATTAACCAACAGAAGCCCAGAAATATTCCTGGGGATCTTGTTCAAACTGTCTTATTAGCATTGCAGAGCCTCTATTGTCCCTACCCCTAAATTCCAACAAAACCAGGCCTCTATTGAAGTTTTGGCTGAGGAAACCCACTCATTTAGTGTTTAGATTAAGTGGGCATAGATTTCTTCTGAACCCTTAATAGCTTAGTGAAATCACTTAAATATATTCCCAGTCCTGAGGGCTAAGTCCTGGGAATTAGGAAGCCAAAAGAGGAAGGAAGGAGGTGATGATGACTTGGGAAGGATTTTGAGAAATGCTCTCATGGCCTCCAACACAATCAAACCCTTCAATGCAAGAGATAGAACACAAACCTTTGTTGTTTAATGACTTTTCTCTTCTTTCTTTTCTCTCTTCCCTACAATCATATATATATATATATACATACACATACATATACATACATACACATACATACACACATCATATATACGTACATACATACATATGTGTATATATATATATATATATATATATATATATGTTCTTTTTTTAAACCCTTACCTTCTGTCTTGGAGTCAATACTGTGTATTGTTTCTAAAGCAGAAGAGTGATAAGGGCTAGGCAATGGGGGTCAAGTGACTTGTCCAGGGTCACACAGCTGGGAAGTGTCTGAGGTCAAATTTGAACCCAGGACCTCTCATCTCTAGGCCCGGCTCTCAATCTGATCAGCTCTCTTCTTTAAAAAAAAAAATTTTTTTGCCCTCATCTAGTTTTGTAGCACCTTTGTTTTCCCAGCTTCCCCCTACTATATATTATTGCTAGAGATGTATAGGGTGTTCTAGAAAGACTCCTACCTCTGGTATAAGGGTTTGCCTAGCCCTTTTCAGGGATGCTCATCCCCCTTTGGTGTCTATTTTTCATCCAACTCTCACCTATGATTTTTCATCCAATTTTGCACCTGTGGCTCCTAGAAGCTGTACCATATACAGTGGCCACTCTCCAGTAAAACTGTCTTGGCAGACAAGACTAAACCAGGTTAAGGGTAATTAACAGGCCTCAAACCCCTCTGTGAGTTGGGGGAATTTCTACTTCAAGCCTGTGAAGATTTTCCTCATCAGAATCAGTGGAGATGAACAATTTGTTCCAACAGCCACGGAAGCAGCTGAAGTAGGCACTGTGCAGCACTTAGTGTTGGTCAGACATTGAAGAGGCCAAGGTCATTCACTACACCCTGGGCTATTGCCAATTGTTCTGACTTTTATTTTGCCACTGGACTTGGATGCCTTTGGAAGAAAGGGTGAGTGATAAATTTGTGAAACTCTCACATTTCACATGCAAATCAAGAGATCACTGTAATGTCATTGTCCTCTTTGAAACAAAAGTTGAACAACTACCAACATATGATTGATATGAAACATCTTATGAGAAGATCCCACAACTTTTTTTTTTTTTATTAACCCTTACCTTCTTAGGTAAACCTTATCAGAGCTAGGAATATCTGAGGTTGGATTTGAACCCAGGTCCTCCTAACTCCAGGTCTGGCACTCTATTCACTATGCTACCTACTATAGGATTTAAATTAATGTCTAATACTTCAAGTATTATTTTTATAAAGTTTATTATCTGACAAAAATAGAACCACGTGACTAAGTTTTCTATCTGCTCAAAAAAAACCAAAAAAAAACCCAGCTCCACCAAAGCCTCCACAGGAAGAAAAAAAGAGTGCCAGACAAGGAACTCCACCCAATTTATATCCTGTCTACGTTAACACATAATGACAGGAAGTGAGTGGTGCTGGGAATCATAGTTTTGCTGGGGATCTGAGTTTTTAGGGTAACAGATTCAAATCACACACTAGCTGTTCCTAATAAATTCTTTAGTGGGTTAAACTCTGCAGAAGACAAAATCTCATTTTAATAACATTACTTGACTTCTCATCTCTCATGTGTCAGGGGAGGCCATCATTCAAAACCTTATTTTTTGAGACCCCTTCCAGGTTCTGAGACAGGAGAAGCAAATTCATCTTATTGAGGGTGATATCCTTTAAAGTCTCTAGTCCAAACCAGACTTCTAACATGTTAAATCTTCTCAGAAAGTTTCTAGTTTTAGCTTGAAAGTGAATTTATAGGAAAAGAACAAGTTGTATTGCCCATCAAACTCCAAACTTTTCTCTACACTGCTCCATCCGTGGCTTCCTGGGCTTTTGTCTAGAGGTGGTTATTGATAACAATAGAGCTTGTGTTTTCTCAGGGTTCACTGTTCATTCACCATCCATGTGTCTCAGTCAACAAGTGAATCATGCAACAAATGATCATGTAGTCTTGGTTAGTTGGAACACAGCTCATTCTTTTGGAGGTATCCAACTGTGTGCATTTTGTCTCCTTTTAAATTGTTGTGACCTCTGTGAACTGGAACAACCTCCAGGAATTGATGCAGAGCGAAAGGAGCAGAACCAGGAGAACAATGTACACAGAGACTGATGCACCATGGTACAATTGAAAGTAATGGACTTCTCTACTAGCAGCAATGCAATGATCCAGAACTATTCAGAGGGCCATATGAGAAAGAACACTATCCACATCCAGAGGAAGAACTGTGGGAAAAGAAACACAGAAGAAAAACAACTGCTTGATCACATTTGTTGGTGGGGCTATGACTGAGAAAGTGGACTCTAAAAGATCACCCTAGTGCATATATTAATAATAAGGAAAGGGGTCTTGATCAATGGCACATGTTTAACCCAGTGGAATTGTGCAACAGATACAGGAGGGGGTGGGGGGAGGGGAAGGAAGGAACACTAGTCGTAACCATGGAAAATTATTCTAAATCATCTAATTAAATAAAAATTTTAAAAATGTTGTGATCTCACAAGGATGACTTTCACAAGTTGGATTTAAGGGGGGCAGAACTGTGCAAAGTATAGCAGTTAAAATTAGTTTCTCTGCTAAGAGTATTATACTTTTATGAGGTTTATTAAAGATTAAGAATTAAAGAAATATACAAAATAAGAAAGCATGTGTCTAGGCTCAGAGAGCCCATTCACAACCACTCACATCTTCCCTGCCAGGTAGAGAGCCGTGTGTGCTCTGAAGCAGAAGTAGGAAGAGAGACTCAGTAGGTTTTACAGCCAGTTTAAATAGAAATTTTTTACCTCGCCCAGGTGGGAATCTCAGTGAGATTAGAAGGCATCCTGGGAACTAGAGCAAGGACTTCTGGGGATTGAAGTCTGGGGTTCAAGTCTCCATTTTTACAAAAGCTGTCAGCTTCCTCTCTCTTGCAGCATCCAGTCAGGACAAAAATCTAGGGCTCTCATACAGGGGGAAGATTAGTATGCTTCTGGAATTCTTCCTTCCCCCACCTTCAGAGAAGACTGGTCATTTAAGAAAAAAAAACCTTACCTTCCATCTTAGAATCAATACTATGTATGGGTTCTAAGGCAAAGGAACAATAATGGTGAGGCAATGGGGGTTAAGTCACTTGCCCAGAGTCACATAGCTAGGAAGTTTCTGAGGTCAAATTTGAACTCAGGACCTCTCATCTTTCTAGACCTGGCTCTCAGTCTACCCAGCTGCTCCAACTGTGGCCATTGTTAATGGCTAGCTAGAGGGCATGGGTGTCGTAGATGGGGGAAGTGAGACAACTGTAACACTCAGTTTCTGACAAATACAAGATGATCTCAGTTTGGCTCTGTTTCTCTGCTACCCCTCACCAGTGAGTGCTAGAAGACTGCTTGATCCAGTAAGGATGCAAAATCAGTCACTAGAACTATCTACTGAACTAATGAGTGGAGGGAACCAGACATCTTCCTCTTTTCTGACTTGGACCATCTATGTAATAGTTCGAGAGCTGAAGTTGATCCAATAAGTAAATTGGCAGCTGGGCTACCCAGAGAGGAACTGTTCAAGAAGTGTGACCTCCCAGTCCCATTTGTGCCTAAAAATGACTGGCCCTTGGCTACCCGCATAACCAAGTCCACAAAAATTTCCCCATTAGCCCAGTGAAGTTTGTAAACCAAGCTGAAGCTTCCCACATTAGGCAGCCAAAGTGAGTCGGCTTGTTCCACTGTGGCTTTACCCAAGCCTGCTGCAGTGTCCTCAGGAGCCTGAGCCTAATCCCACCCCAGGTGTAAATCATGTCAAGCAGCTTGAAAACACATTTACTATCAAGTGGTTGCCATGGAAACCTTATTCTGCCTCTCAAAATCCCTGTAGCTTCTCCTCAGCGGAACCAGCCTGTTCAAATTAAAATTGCACTCACATAGCCTTCCCCCAAGCTAGTCTGAACCACCTGATTTTCAGCCTATCCTAGTTGCAAGGATTGAGAGGGTTCATCTTTGGAAGCCGCCCAGGCTCTTATTAACCTCAGGTGTGGCCCCTGATGGTACTGGGATTTGATGACTTGTTTGGATCTTCAAATTTGCTTTAGAACATTGGGGGTGGGGAAGATAGCCCTGAGGGAGACTAATATTGTCCAATAATAGCTAGCTAGCATTTATACAGCACTTGAAGGTTTATAAAATGCTTTATAAATATCTCATTTAATCATCCCAACAACCCTTCCAGTTAAGTGATGTTATTATTCCAATTTTACGGAGGGAGAATGGAACTTGCCCAAGTTCTGTCCTAAGTGCTCAAGGCCACATGGATAATAAATATCAGGTATTCCTTATTCTAGGGTCCAATACTCTATTCACTGCAACACCTGGCTGCCTTCAACCATGATTAAATCAGGCTCTCCCTGAGCATCAGCATTTCGCCTGAGAGAGGCATCTTGGGAAACTATATCAACTCTTTAAGACTCCTAAAGAACTCTTTCAGAGGTTATTTTCTCAAGACAGGGTGTCACATATGGCAGTGTGGTGTAGAGGCTAAAAATCTTGCCAGCAGACCAGGAAGACCTAGATTCAGTTCCTCTTTTGACACTTAGAATCTCTATTGAGATTCTTAACTTAACTTTCCTGGGTTCTAGGCAGTTCTCTAAGGCTGTAAATTGCAGAGATGGTGCCAACTGGCATTGGTTAAAGGAGTTTCCTCATCTGGGAATTCCCTATACCTGTGAAATCCCAGATCTAGTCCCTATCCCTATGCCTTCAGTATATAACACAGGCAGAGAGGTCAGGGTTTCTGTGGCTGGTTTTGTCTTTAGTGCTTAGCTTTCCTCTTTCTATTTGAGTCTTAGCTCTCTCTTGTTCCCAGAAACCCTCTTGTCCTTGGAAGAAAGTATCTAATGCATTCAGTCTCAAAAGATGCTTATTGACTATCCTCTTCCTGCCATGGGAAAGGTCCAGCCTCACTTGTGACTCCAGGGGTTCCCGACAGGTGGAAAATGATCAGTTAAGAAAATAACAAACAGAAAACAGCTGTATCTTTATGGCCATGGGAATGTTTTGCATCTGATAGCTGCTCCGCCATCCCCAAGCTTGATGCTTATTTTTATACCCATTTTCTTGGCACACAGATACATTACCTAATACACATGTCTAAATGGAGATAATTAGAAATGTGATACATTAACTTTTAACAAATCACTTGATTAACATTCTATGTTCTTGTATTGTGATTACAGATTCTTGACAGCATAAAAGTTTCACACAAGATAAATGATTTTGTCACAGGCATTACCGTGTGAGAAGTTTTGAGCTTACAAATAATCAAGGAAAATTACTTATTACTGTTAATAAAAAGAAATAATCAATCAGTAGTTCTTAAAGACAATTCAATAATCATATCACTGAGGTTGAAAGGTACTGGGAACATGATTCAGATTTAATATTAGACCAATCATTTTTCAGGGTTTACTAGGGAGTTTCCCACTGGCAAGTTACTGGTTTGTGAAGTCAAGTCACTGAGGCATATTGAAGCTTAGGGTCTTCATGATTGATTTGTATGCTGACTTCATTAGAATAAGTTTCTGTGAGTGGGAAAGTTCTGGGCTTGGCTAGTAGCTACAGTTTTACTGGGAATTATGTACCTAAGTAAAAGTTAACCCAGGATAGTCTTTTGGGGTTGGGTTTGAGGGTCTGATCTTTTGGTGATATTTTGGGGAATTAGGGTACAGGTATTTTGCTCTTGTATTATTCCTTCTGAGACTAGGGGGAATAATAATCATGTCAATTCCATAGCTAAGAGATGTTAATGAGAGAGGTTATGCAAAGGGAATTGAGTGGGGCAGTCACATCTTGCCAAGGGCCTTAGGTACTCCTTAGGTTTTTTTGTTTTGTTTTGTTTTTTTTAGCATTCTAAAAGGCGCTTTATTTCAGGAGCAAGGGAAGCTCCTCAGCTTTGTCCCCTTTCCACCTCTGCTGGCCTCTCTTTTTCCTCCCTGGCCGAGCTGTCCAGGGCCTCCTCAAAAGTCACCAGCTCTCTTTGGAAAGGGCTCTCTCTGGGTCTCAGCCACGTCATCCGGGGCCAGCGGCACAGGGCCGGACACAGGCCACCAGCGTGCCCACGATGGCCAGTACGATCATCACCACCATGGCGAAGCTGCCCATGAAGGCCATCCTGGAGACTATCAGTTCATTTAGTGTCGTACAGTGGTCTTCAAACCAGAAAGTCTGAGCCTTCTGCACAACCATGGGTCCAACCAGGAGCATCTGGGCTCTCCCTTCACCTGGGAACTCTGTGGAAACTCTCCAATGATGGACAGACAGTCTCACAGCAGCGACACACGGAATTCCCAAGGCCGCCCTCCTAGAGGTACCAGCTAGGCCTGGAGGAGAGGGAATTGTAGTAACACATTTTCTGGCCGGGTTCCACCGCCTTCTTCTGACTCCAAACCAGCAGCCAGCAGGCAACATACATCTTCTCCTCCTTGTTCCTGTCACTCAACATAAAGGCTGGGACAGTGAACCACAATGTCTCATTGTCTTGGCGCAACCAGATGCAACTTGACTTTGTCAAGGCATTGTGGCCTGATGGCTCCCAGCATCTCCCAGAGATATTTTTGTTTTAAAATAGAACCTACTAACAGGTCAAGAATTAGCCAAATTAAGCAAGTACGGGTAAAATTTCAGGTACTAAATTGGTGATAGCCTTGGAAGTAGGGCTACTTGGATCTTGTGGTTGCCCATCTACTTTACATACATAAGACTAGATTTTATTGTTCTTGTCCAAGTCCCATGAGCCCACCAATCATATTCTGTTTACTAGGATAAATTGGGCCAACTGTACAAAACTCCCAACTGAGGAGGGAAATAATCAGTAAATAGTTATTAAGTACTTTTTGTTATTTTTTAGTCTTTTCAATCTTATCTATCCTAATAATTCTAGCAATCCACTCTTTGTGACTCCACTGTGATTTTCTTGGCACAGACACTAGAGTGATTTGCCATTTCCTTCTCCAGCTCATTTTTAAAGATAAGGAAACCGAGACCACCAAGGTTAAATGATTTACCCAGAGTCACTTAGCTAGAAAGTGTCTGAAGTCAAATTTGAACTCAGAAAGATGAATCTTCCTGATTCTAGGTCTACCACTCTATCCACTGCCATCTACCTGCCCTACAGTGGATCTACTCAAACTATTCTTTAAGAAATACCTTTTGTATTTTATGTGTTCAAAATTCTTATTTGGAATAATTAATAAATAAGTAGCTACTCAATTTACATAGAACTTTAAGGTTTGCTAAGTGTTTTACATATATTACCTCTATAATTGTGAAACCACTGAGACTTCCTTAGAGTCTGAAAGGTAGAGAATTAAAAAGACAGAGATACTGAAATGTAAAGAAATCCATGTGAGGACCAAAGCTTAAATAATAGCTCAATTTCTGAAAAAAAAAATACCAATAGAGTCAAAGAACTTTTCCCAGGGCAAAACTGCCTTTCTAACTTGGTTTTCAGTCACTCATATGTATAAGATCCTCATTGGGAAATGTCTAGGTCTAGATATAGCTAATCAATATAAGCAAAGGAAGAATCTGAGAGGCAATTTGCTTTCAACCAGTAAGAAAGGGGAGATCTTTCCTACCACCTTCCTGGAGGCAACAGATTTCCATTTATGGTTTTTGAGGGTCAAAGAGGAGAAGTTTCTGGGTTAAGGATTTTTGCCTTATATGTAATAGTATCATAGCATTCCAGCTGAAGATAGCATGGTATCCCTCAGCCCCGCTAGTGGCGACAGACTGCTAATGACCCTTGAAGATTTAGCCCAGGGAGTATAGTGATTCCACCTGTCCACAGTGATCTTCCTAGTTCAGTACAGCAATGATTGTGCCCTACATAGAGTCATCCCTATGCATGTGCCTCAGTACTATTGAATTTGAACATCTGTACCCACTCTCCTCCCCTCCAAACTGAACATATTTTTGAGAGAGTATACTCCAGGTTTTTGTTTGTTTGTTTGTTTGTTTTTGGAAAATCCATTGTAACTATTGTATTTGCTGTGACATTCTAGAAAATGCCTTTGCTAGAGAATTGTCTACTGGCTGATTATAAGGTGAAGCACACCAGTGGGGGCATATGATCCATGGTAGAGGAGGATAGTTAGCATCAGTATTATTTTTAGAACTGCAATACTGCCCTAGGATCGACTGAATTAATATTTATAAGAAAAATGTTTGTACAAAAATATTTATAGCCACACTTTTTGTGGTAGCAAAAAATTGGAAAATGAGGGGGTGTCCATCGATTGGGGAATGGCTGAACAAATTGTGGTATCTGATGGTGATGGAATACTATTTTGCTGAAAGGAATTATAACTGGAGGATTTCTATATGAACTGGAAAGAACTCCATAAACTGATGCAGAGTGAAATGAGCAGAACCAGAGAACATTGTATACAGAAAGTGAAACATTGTGGAACTATCAAATGTAATAGACTCTGCTACGAATAGCAATGCAATGATCAAGAACAATCCTGAGGGACTTATAAGGAAGAACACTATCTATATCCAGAGAAAGAACTGTGGGAGTAGAAAGGCAGAAGCATTTGATTGATAATGTGGTTCTATGGATATATGATTGGAGGGTTTTGATTTTAAAAGATCACTCTATTATAAATATGAATAATATGGGAAAAGGTTTTGAGCAATAATACATATATAACACAGTGGAATTGCTTGTCAACTCTGGAAATGGGGAGGGAGAGAACATGAATCATGTAATGGTAGAAAAATATTCTAAATAAGTAAATTTCAAAAAAAAGAAATAATATTTGTAAATTGCTTAGAGCAGTACCTGGGACATAGTAGGTACTTAATACATTCTTGTCCCATTTCTTCACTACATTCCACCTTACAACATTTGGAATAATAGCAATTACCCCTCTAGAGACCCAAACTATGTGTTCGTACAAGATGGAAGAGTGAGCCCAAACCAAACCATATTTGTAATACTCTGGTCTTCCCTTCCTCATTCTCCTCTTTCCAGAACTTGGATCTGTTTCTGGGACCCTGCCTTTCCCTTTTCTTTCCTTGAATCTAGGTCACCACATACTTCCCTGCCCTTCTCACCCCAGCACCCTCCTTCCCCCACTCCTCTCTATTTATAGTCTTTACCTTTTAAAATGTAAATTCTTTGATGGCTGGACTGTTTTGCTTGCTTACATTTGTGTCCATAGCTCTTAGCACTATGCCCATCACTTGGTAAGCTCTTAATATGTTTTTTCATATTCATAAAGTCATTCATTCATTTGACTCTCACAATAACCCTGTGAGGTAGGTCTTATTATTATTCATATTTTGCAGATGAGGAAACTGAGGTCAGAGAGAGTAAATGTCTTTCCCAGGATCACACACATACTAAGTGTCTGAAGGGAGATTGCTGACTGAGTCTAATGCTCCATTCAATTAATGTATAGATAATTCTTGCTTTGTGTAAATTTGAATTGCACAGATTTGGCTTTATGTAAAGAATTCTGAAGAACTGGGTGAGTATAATATTGTTTGCTATTATCAGATAAGTGAGGGGGAAAAGAGAGTCACTGTCCAATCATTTCTTGATAGCTTCATAAAAAAAGGTTGCATAGCCAGCTAGCTACTAGTGATAAAGGCTGGGTGCAGTGGGTGGGGAAGGGGCAACCCCTATGTTAACTCTACAGTACTGTGCATATTTCATCACCAACTTTACCTTTCCTTTCAGAATTCGGTCCATTTCATGGTACAGTATTTAATGAGTCTGTTAAAATACCAAAATGTCTATTTTATGACTTCTATATTTTATGACTTTTTCTTTTGTACTTTCCTTTGGTATATAGGCTAAGTGCAGTGGGTGGGGAGGAGCAAATTCCCATTCTGTACAAGTCAGAGGTCTTACAAAGCAAGAACTGGCAGTAGTTCTTCAGTCTCTATGAGCTTTTCTTTATCTTGCAAAACAATAAGTGAGTAGAGATGTCTTCCTGTTTGGGAGTAACTTGTACCCAACCTCTCCTCTCCCCATTTCTTCATTCAATTCATTTTGAGTAAAATTTAATAAGAACTACATGGAGGAGAGCCAGGTGGTGCAATGTATAGAGCACTGGACCCAGAGTCAAGAATCTAACTTCAGATACTTAACAGCTGGGCTAGTCACTAAAACTGTTGCCTGCCTCAGTTTCCTCATCTGTAAAATAGAAATAATAATAGTAACTACTTCTCAGGGTTGTTATAGAGATAAAATGAGATAATATTTATAAAGTGCTTTGCACACGTGAAACATGTCCAATATAAATGCTTACCATTATTAGAAGGCACTGTGAGAAAATGACTATTCCCTGTCTTCAAGGAGCTTATGTTGTACTGGAGGGATGTGGGTGTAGAAAGGAGGGATACCACATATTGATAAGTTTAATAATTTTTCAACAAATAATTTATTGAGAAAGGGTACCGGAAGCAGATACAAAATAAAGATGGATTTTTTGCAATCCAAAAATTGCATTTTAATGCAATTTTACAATTGCAAAACTGTGCAATCCAATGCACAGTTCAATGTAATGAAAGTTATTTATTGTTAGTCATTTCAGTTGTATCTGACTCTTCATGCCCCATTTGGAGTTTTCTCAGCAAAGACAGTGGAGTGGTTTTGCCATTTTCTTCTCCAGTTCCTTTTACAGATGAGGAACTGAGGCAAACAGGGTGTAGGGACTAGAACGGGGTCATATAACTAATAAGTGTCTGAGGCCAGATTTGAACTCAGGAAGATCAATCTTCCTTACTTAAGGTTAGGTACTCTATCCTCTGAGCCATCTAACTGCTAGCACATGGAAGTTGTACTTTGATGCTAAATTTTTAGCTTGTGTGATTTTTTAACCATAACTTTCTTCCCTTCTTCCCTTCCTCCTTTCCTCCCTCCCCTCTTTCCTTCCTTCCTTCCTTCCTTCCTTCCTTCCTTCCTTCCTTCCTTCCTTCCTTCCTTCCTTCCTTCCTTCCTTCCTTCCTTCCTTCCTTCCTTCCTTCCTTCCTTCCTTCCTTCCTTCCTTCCTCCCCCTCTCTTTCTCCTTTACCTCCTGTCAGAATCAATACTAAGTATTGATTCCAAATCAGAAGAGTACTAAGAGCTAGGCATTTGGGGTTAAGTGATTTGCCCAGGCTCCCACAGCCAGAAAGTATCTAAGATCAAATTTGAACCCAGGACCTCCTGTTGTGGGAGAGCTTTGAGATAAAAAACAAACAAACAAACAAAAAACCCAGGTTCCAGACAGGTACCCTTTTAAAGAAGGCAAGACTCCAAAACTTAGCTTAAAAAGAAAAAGAAAAAATTATTTATTTGGTAGCCATGTTGAACAGCCTGTAGACAGTGTGTAAGGGCAGATACTTCCTCCCTGAGGAGATGGGGTTTAGGGATTTTATACCCTCTTTGACAGCAGGGGTTACAGGATAACAAAAGGGGGCATAAGGAAGGATCTGTGGAATTCAAAGGATGATTAGATTAGGTGCTATCCAGTGTTTATCAGAGTGGAACCTGGAGGTACATATCTATGTTAATTGAAGGTCATGGGGAAGGTCCAAATCAGAGTGGGGGGGGGGTACTATGTATCTATGATAATTTGAGTTCTAGGGGAAAGTCCAAAAGTTTTTTCATGTCCCCTTTGACCTAGAACACTTCTGGAGTTTGGGGTGTCTAGGAGAAGCCTAAACCCCCATAACCCTCCCATCTCCAGGCCTGGTTCTCTAACCACTGAGATACCTCACTGCCCCAGAACATCACCATAAAACATCAGAAAACTCAACTGCAAAATCACATCTGTGGAGCAGACATGGAAATTACCCTCCAGAGAGCAGTTAAGACCTCAGGGTGCTGCTGGCATATCTTCCTCACCCAGCAGGGAAGAAGGTATTATGATGACTTAATTTGAACTCTGGGGAAATATGCCTGATGGCAATGGCTTTCTCATTGGAAATAATATGCAACCAGCACCAACACAACAGGCTACTATGAGCGTGCCATGGGCTTTCAATGTGCTCAGTGGAGCATGGCAAATAAGCCCATAGGGAAAGGATGGGAAAGGAATTAGGGCAAACCAGAAGGAAATCAGGCAACATCTGGCAACGCTGGCAACTTCTTGCCCTTTCATTTTTCTTAGTTTTAAAGAAATCTGTTTCCTCTCTCTTACAGATGTATTTCTAGGTATATTTTTGACATCCTTTCCTACCTGTAATTGTGTGGCCGAGTAAATTTATCCACCCCCCCCCCCATCCCACCCCCAGGCCCTGGGGTCCTTACTTTAAGTACAAACAACAAATCATCTAGCCAAGAAGCATCAGATCCCTGACATGAAGCTTTTTCATCAGGACCTGCCAACCTTGGGCGGTGGCCTTTGCAACCACAGTTCAGGGGCTGGCCAGCTTCCGCTCTCATTGGGTGAGCAACCATGAGAAAAGTGCTTCAAGATGAAACTCCCCAAAAGAAAATTATAGTGCAACTTGACTTCTGCTACTTTGTTCAATTTCCCATGTCTGTGGTTGGAGATTTTCTTAAAAGCCCAGAGACATCTTTCCCTGGTAAAGATTTCACGTAGTTTGATTTCTTTTTGTTAACAAACCAGAAATGTTTGTGTGAGTTTTTAATGTCTCATCTTAGATTTCCAATTTAGGAGAGCTGCAGCCCAGATACATACTCCTGAGGGCTTTGCCTCTGCCAAGGGCAGAGATGTTCATTCTCAAGAGAAGTAGATTGGATTTGATCAGTATAAAACACTGGCCTACAGTTCCATCCCCTTGAGTTCTGTAGCTCTGGGCGCTCTGCCTATGATTTCTTTGGGGAGGGGTGTTATTGGTATTTAAAAGTGCGTGGTATGATTAAGTCTAAGCAAAATTAAAAAAAAAAAACAACATTTTCCTTTTATCAGTGATGCCACTCTGCTTTTTCTTATCTCAGCTGAATTGTAGGAAACCTGTGAAATGAAATGATGCTGCTTCAATCCCATTGCCTCAAATAACCAAAGCGGGGGGAAAATTAAAGGTCCTGGTAGGAGATTCAAGCATTCATTTCTAGCCCAGGTAGCTTTCAGATAGAAAAGTGTTGAAAGGAGAACACCAAAGTAAGATTCAAGATCCAGGGTTCCAGTCTGGCCTCTGCTCGAGCGTGGCCTTGAGCAACTCAATTTAACTTTCTGAATCTCAGTTCTCTCATCCATAAAATAAGGGGTTGGGATCAGACAATCTGTAAGACCCTTTGCTCTGGTCTTCTGTCAGTCTGTTTATACTGAGATATGATTTAGCTATTCTTTTTATTTCATCCTAAATTTTTTTTATTGTATTTTTCTTTGCCAGATTATATTGGAATACAATTTTGGATGATTGTTTTCTGACATTTTGTGATCTGTGTCCTCTTCCTCCCTCTCCTCCCTGCTCCTTGAGACAATAGGTAATATGATATAGGCTATACATGTACTATTATACAATACTTATCTCCATGTTCATCATGTTGTGAGAGGAGACTTATGTCACTTATGTAGGAGAAAAACTCATGAAGGAAATAAAGTGAAAAATGGTATGCCTTAATCTGCATTCAAACCCAATCAATTTTCTTCTATGGTGATGGATAGCCTTTTTTGTCCAGTCCCTGCAGTTCTCTTAGATCCTTGCATTTTGGACAATAATTAATTCATTCAGTCGATTATTGTACATTGTTGTTGTTGCTGTGTACAATGTTCTCTTGGTTCTGCTCACTTCACTTTATATCATTTCATAGAAGTTTTTCCAGGTTTTTTGGTGATCATCTTGCTCTTTGTTTCTTATGGCACAACACTATTCCATGACAACCAAATACTCCGACTTGTTCAGCCATTCCCCAATTAATTAATATTTCTTCTATTTCCAATTCTTTGCCACTACAAAAAATAGCTATTACTTCTTTAGTATTCAAAAATAGGCAAATTATTCTCTGTTCCTGTTTGGTTGTGTTAGATTTTTCTTGACTCCATTTGGGGTTTTCTTGGCAGAGATACTGGAGTGGTTTGTCATTTCTTTTTCCAGCTCATTTTATAGATGAGAAGTTAAGTAAACAGGATTTAAGTGACTTGCCCAGGGTCACATAGCTAGCTAATGTGTCTGAGGCTAGATGTGGACTCCTGAAGCTTTCTTCCTGATTCCAAACCCAGTGCTTTATATCCACCGCACCACCTAGATGCCCTCTCTCTCTCTCTCTCTCTTCTCTCTCTCTCTCTCTCTCTCTCTCTCTCTCTCTCTCTCTCTCTCTCTCTCTCTCTCTCTCTCTCTCTCTCTCTCTCTCTTTCTCTCTCTCTCTCTCTCTTTCTCTCTCTCTCTCTCTCTCTCTCTCTCTCTCTCTCTCTCTCTCTCTCTCTCTCTCTCTCTCTCTCTCTCTCTCTCTCTCTCTCTTTCCCCTCTTCTCAGGTACACTCTAAACCTCTCAACTTATACACAACGGGCCACATTCAGGGCCCCTTAGCATAAACTACCACCTTAGATAAGAAGATTATAAGAAGACTGTAGATAGAGTGTTGAATCTAAAATTAAGAAGACCAGAGTTCAAATCCAGCCTTAAAGATACTAATTATGGGATCCTAGAGAAATCCCTTAATTTCTGTCTGCTTCGGTTTCTTTATCTGTAAAACAAGCATAATGATAACACCTACCTTGCAGAGGTTTCAGGAAGATAAAATGAGATATTTGTAATGCTCTTTGCAAACTTGAAAATACTATTCAAGCATGAGCTGCTAATGTTTTTACTATCCCTTTTGTCCTTCATTTAGAAGGATGAGTATGATTTGTCATTTGTCTCAGCACTGATGAATTCCAAACCTAACCAGGAATAGACAGATCGGTCCTTAGGGGCAGGAGGCCAGAGTGTGCCCTCCCCTGCTCTGCACGGGTGGTGTCCAAACATTTTCAAAAATTTCCAAATGTCATCATCTTTGGTGATGGTTAGAAAAGATTAAATCCATTTCTTCTTCTTGGATGTTAAATCTCACCTCCACCAGCTCTTCGGATGCCTGCTTCTCTAGGAGCTTTGTAAGAAAATGAGATTTCTTTTTAACATAAACCTGGTCAGAGCCAGGGGACCAGATAACTTCCCTTAGAGTCATTTACCTACTTAGCCAGTATATATATATATATATCTATATATATAGGGAGGGCTTTTATGGAGGAACTCTGCCACCTACTGGCCTTAGCACAACATAGCTTCTTAGCATCAAAACAGGTGGGCCCTGGTCTGTTAGGATCATAGCACCACAGACCAAGAACTAGACGAGACTCCAGGGGCCATCAAGGCCAACTCTCTCATTTTACAGATGAGGAAAGTGAGGCCTAGAGAGATTAAGTCACTTGTCCAAGGTCACCCATGTAGTATTCTTCAGAGGTGAGATTTTAGTTTTTATTCTCTGAATCTGCTTTTGAAAAAACTAAGAAAAACAGTATCTTTAACAGCATTTTGAAGTTTCATTAATTCTTTCATAGCAATTTCTCTCCTACCAAAAAAAGACATAGATTCAAATACAATTAGGAATTTCTGATAATATTGTTTATTTTCACCACAATCTGAACAACTGGGAACTTGGCTTAGTTCATGTCACTCTTTATTATTCTGTGCAAGTCTTTTGATGTTTTTCCCTTTTTTTAAATTTTAATTTTGTTTTGACAATTTAGAACATTATTCCCTGGTTACAATAATCACATTATTTCCCTCTCTCCCCTCCACCCACCCTTCCCCGTAGTTGATGCGCAATTCCACTTGGTATTACATGTGACCTTGATCAGAACCCATTTCCATGTTGTTGATGTTTGCACTAGGATGTTCATTTAGAGTCTACATCCCCAACCATATCCCCCTAGATCCATATAGTCAAGCAGTTGTTTTTTCTACTCCCATAGTTTTTCCTCTGAATGTGGATAGTGTTCTTTCTGGTAGATCCCTCTGAGTTGTCCTGGGTATTGCATTGCTGCTAGTAGAGAAGTCCATTACATTTGATTGTGCCACAGTGTATCAGTCTCTGTGTACAATGTTCTCCTGGTTCTGCTCCTTTCACTCTGCATCAGTTCCTGGTGGTTGTTGCAGTTCACATGGAATTCCTGCAGTTTATTATTTTTTTGAGCACAATAGTATTCCATCACCAACATATATCACAATTTGTTCAGCTATTCCCCAATTGAAAGGCATCCCCTCATTTTCCAATTTTTTACCACCACTAAGAGTACAGCTATGAATATTCTTGTACATGTCTTTTTCCTTATTATCTCTTTGGGGTACAAACCCAACAGTGCTATGGCTGGGTCAAAAGGCAGTCTTTTATTGCCCTTTGGGCATAGTTCCAAATTGCCCTCCAGAATGGTTGGATCAATTCACAAGTCCACCAGCAATGAATTAATGTCCCAACTTTGCCACATCCCCTCCAGCATTCATTACTTTCCTTTGCTGTCATGTTAGCCAATCTGCTAGGTGTGAGGTGATACCTCAGAGTTGTTTTGATTTGCATCTCTCTGATTATAAAAGATTTAGAGCACTTTTTCATGTTCTTATTAATAGTTTTTAGTTCTTTAACTGAAAATTGCCTATTTATGTCCCTTGCCCATTAGTCAATTGGAGAATGGCTTGATTTTTTGTACAACTGGTTTAGCTCTTTATAGATTTGAGTAATTAGACCTTTGTCAGAGGTTTTTGTTATGAAGATTGTTTCCCAATTTGTCGCTTCCCTTCTAATTTTGGTTGCATTGGTTTTGTCTGTACAGAAACTTTTTAATTTAATGTAATCAAAATTATTTATTTTACATTTTGTGATTTTTTTCTAACTCTTTCTTGGTCTTAAAATCTTTCCTTTCCCAAAGATCTGACATGTATACTATTCTGTGTTCACCTAATTTATGTATAGTTTCCTTTTTATATTCAGGTCATTCACCCATTCTGAGTTTATCTTGGTGTAGGGTGTGAGATGTTTGTACACAAATATAGTACTGATTCCAAAGCCAGGAAGGTCAAAAACAGAGAAAGAAAACTATAGACCAATCTCCTTAATGAACATAGATGCAAAAATCTTAAATAGAATACTAGCAAAAAGACTCCAGCAAGTGATCACGAGGGTTATTCACTATGATCAGGTGGGATTTATGCCAGGAATGAGAGGATGATTTAATATTAGGAAAGCCATCTGCATAATTGACCATAGTAGTAGTCTCTCGGTAACCAAGGATGACGATTGTCTTTGTGCGTTTTCATCTATGATAGATGAGTGTGCACAAAGACACTTCTGCGTGAAAGATATTTAAGTGGAAAAGTCATTGCACAGAGACAGTCCCACTCTCTCGGCGTTGGAAGCCTGGGTCCAGTGGCATGAAAAGTCGTTACACCTGGAGACTTCCTCAGCTGCATTGGATGGCCGTGTTGTCTTTTGTGCTCTAACACACCCTAAGCACTCCACAGTGCTTTGCTGCATCGCCATCTCAGCCGTTGAACCTTCTTATTGGTTTCTTCCATCTGCATAATTGACCATATCAACAAGCAAACCAACAAAAATCACATGATTATCTCAATAGATGCAGAAAAATGCATCTTTGACAAAATACAACACTCCTTCCTATTGAAAACACTAGAAAGTATAGGAATAGAAGGGTCTTTCCTAAAAATAATAAATATAATAATAAACAGTATCTATCTAAAATCATCAACCAACATCATCTGCAATGGGGATAAACTAGAAGCCTTCCCAATAAGATCAAGAGTGAAACAAGGATGCCCATTATCACCTCTATTATTTGACATTGTACTAGAAACACTAGCAGTAGCAATTAGAGAAGAAAAAGACATTGAAGGTATTAAAATTGGCAATGAGGAGAGCAAGCTATCACTCTTTGCAGATGATATGATGGTCTACTTAAAGAATCCTAGAGAATCAACCAAAAAGCTAGTCGAAATAATCAATAACTTTAGCAAAGTTATAGGATACAAAATAAACCCACATAAGTCATCAGCATTTCTACATATCTCCAAGACATCTCAGCAGCAAGAATTGGACAGAGAAATTCCATTTAAAATCACCCTAGACTATATAAAATACTTAGGAATCTATCTGCCAAGACAAACACAGGAACTATATGAAAACAACTACAAAACACTTTCCACACAATTAAAACTAGATCTAAATAATTGGAAAAACATTAACTGCTCATGCATAGGACAAGCTAACATAATAAAAATGACCATCCTACCCAAACTTATTTACTCATTTAGTGCCATACCCATTGAACTACCAAAAAACTTTTTTACTGAATTAGAAAAAACCATAATAAAGTTCATTTGGAAGAACAAAAGATCAAGGATATCCAGGGAAATCATGGGAAAAAAAAAAGCAAAGGAAGGAGGCCTTGCAGTCCCAGATCTCAAACTATACTATAAAGCAGTGGTCATCAAGACAATATGGTACTGGCTAAGAGACAGAAAAAATAGACTTGGGGTAAGTGACCTCAGCAAGACAGTCTATGATAAACCCAAAGATCCCAGCTTTTGGGACCAAAATCCATTATTTGATAAAAACTGCTGAGAAAACTGGAAGGCACTGTGGGAGAGAGTAGGCTTGGATCAACACCTCACACCCTATACCAAGATAAACTCAGAATGGGTGAATGATCTGAATTTTTATGTTTTTCTAAAGCAACAAAAAATCTGAGGTAAGATTGGAGATGGAGGTAAGATGAAGATTGAGAAAAAGGGATAACCTGGTTTTCCTTTTTTTTAAACCCTTACATTCCATCTTGGAATCAATACTGTGTATTGGTTCCAAGGCAGAAGAGTGGTAAGGGCTAGGCAATGATGGTCAAGTGACTTGCACAGGGTCACACAGCTGGGAAATGTCTGAGGCCAGATTTGAACCTAGGACCTCCTGTCTTTAGACCTGGCTCTCAATCCACTGAGCTACCCCTTTGGTTTTTCCTTTGAAAGGAGGGATGGAGATTAAGAAAGTCTGTCCTCAGATTAAGGGAAAGTAGGTGATTTAAAGTTTTATGAGGAAGGAACACTTCTTTTCTTTTCTTTTTTTTTAATATATATATATATATATTTTTTTTTTTTACATTTAGAGTGTTTTTCCATGACTACATGATTCATGATGCCCTCTTTCCCTCCCCTCCTCCTGGAGCTGACAAGCAATTTCATTGGATTATACACATATCATTGAAATCTATCTTTTCTTGTTAATATTGATGATTATCTATATCCTTATTCATATAAAAGAAACTCTTTCCAGGTTTTAGAAGGAAAACCAGGTTATCCCTTTTCCCCAGTCTCCATCTTAGCTCAGATTTTGTTTTTTGTTGCTTTAGAAAAACATAAAAAGACTTGCATGGAATAATAAAGAGTGACATGAACAAAGCCCAGAGAAAATTGTATACAGTAATAGCAATACCATCTGAAGAGTAAATGTGAATGACCAAGTTTTTCTGAGTTATATGAATATTCACATCAACTACAAAGGACCTATAAAGGAAGATCCTATTTATCCCCAGAGAAAGAACTGATATATAGAACCTTTTAATTGGGTCCAACTCTTCTGACTCCATTTGAGTTTTTCTAGCAGACATACTAGAGTGGTTGGCCATTTCCTTCTCCAGCTCACTTTATACATTGAAGAGACTGAGGCCAGCAGGGTTAAGTGTCTTGCCCAGGTTCCCCTGGCTAGTAAGTATCTGAGGTCAGACTTGAACTCAAGAAGAGGAATCTTTCTGACTCCAGGCTCGACAGTCCCCTATCACAGATATATGCAACTAAAATGAAAACAATTCAAGCAAACCTCATCCCATCTCATGGCACATATCTGAATATATTGAGTGTGATCTAGTCTCCTGAACCTGGCATCACTATTGCATATGACCTTGGACTGAGGCACTTCCTCTCCCTGGATGAATTTAGTCTTCATCAAATGAGCAAAGCAGACTAGATGAGGAGGAGATAGAAGTTAGTCAGTCCTTTATGTGTCCCCACGTCAGTTCCCAGTATTCAAACCAGCTTGTTCCTGTTCCTTGAGGGGCAGCCTTGGGGAAAAGTTCATCCTACTCTGTACCAGACATTGTGCCAAGCACTGGAGATACAAGTACAAGAAAGAAAGATAGTCTCTGCCCTGCAATCTGATAGCAGAAAGACATTGCACAAAGAAAGATGAAAGTGGGGAAAGGCGTAATGAAATTGGGAAGTCCAAAAGGAGTGCAGCTGGATGGGAAATTAGGGATAGAAGTTATGTGACAAATGGATATGTATTGCATTCATCAGGACACAAGGCCAAAGCATTCCAGGTATCACCAACTGCCATGGATATCCCAGACAGGAAGCCTCGTAGTCAACTCAAACTAAATATATCCAAAACCTTCTCTCTCTTCAGTTTTTCTGTTACTCCAAGGCATACCTTGTAGTATGTGTAATATATATGTATGGACACACATGCATACATGTATATATGTGCAGACATGCATACAATATACACACATGTAAGTGTACATGATACATGTGCATATATATATATATATATATATACACATCTCCCCCATCCCTGTCCTCACTCTCTCCTCTCCCCCCTCTTTCTGTCTCTGTCTCTCCTTTTCTCTCTCCTCTCTGTTTCTGTCTATTTATCTCTGCCTCTGTCTCTATCACTCTCTCTTCTCTTCTCTCTCTCTCTTTCCCTCCCTCTCTTCTCCCTTTCTCCTCTATCTCTGTCTCTGTCTCTTCCTCTCCTCCTCTCTCATCTATCTGTCTCTGTCTCTCCCTTCTCTTCATCTCTCCTCTCTGTTTCTGGCTCTGTGTCTATCTCTCTGTTTGCCCCTGTTTCTCTGTCTCTGTCACTCTCCCTTCTCTCCTCTCTCTCTTCCTCCCTGTCCTTCTTCCTCTCCTCTCTCTCTATTTTTGTCTGTCTCTCTGTCCATCTCTCTGTCTGCCCCTATCTCTTTATCTCTCTCTCTCTCTCTCTCTCAGACACCCATATACTCAGGGTATATTCATTGCAGGTTAGTTCCAGACCATCATAATAAAGTAAATATCACAATAAGACAAGAAAAACAATTTCTTAGTTTCCCAGTTAATGTTTACTCTTTACTGTAGTCTTTCAAGGGAGTGAGAGTATTATCTGAAAAAATAAATGTACATGCCTTACTTAAATACTTGACTGCCAAAAAATGGTACCCATCATCTGAGCCTTTGGTGAATTGTAATCTTTTTTTGCTGGTGGAGGGTGCTGCCTCAATGCTGATGGTTGCTGAAGATTGGAGTTAGTTGTGGCTATTGCTTAAAATAAGACAACAATGAAGTTTTCTACATCAATTGACTTGAATACTTAGAGGCCTACGGAGAGTTATTAACTGACCTAATTTCAATATTGTTGTGTCCCAAGGAATAAGGAAACCTGAGGAAAAAGTGAGCGACAGGGGAATGGCTGGTTGGTGGAGCGGTCAAAACACACACTAAATTTATTCATTAAATTTGCTATCTTATATGAGTGCAATTCATGGTGCCCAAAAGCAATTACAATCTTAACATCAAAGATCACTGATCCCAGATCAGTGTTATAGATATAATGATAATGAAAAAGTTTGAAATACTGTGAGAATTACCAAAATGTGACACAGAGTCACAATATGAACACCTGCTGTTAGAAAAATGGTGCTAATATACTTGCTTGATTCAGGATTGCCACAAATCTTCAGTTTGTAAAATATGTAATAAAATGAGGTATTCCTGTTACCTAATCTCCCAATTCAGGATTATTCTTGTATTCCTACAACATAGACAATCTACTATTAAATGTTGCCAGTTTTACCTTTATGGTGTCTCTCATCTATATCCCTTTCTTTCCACTTACATAGGTGGCAAAGTGGGTAGAAAGCAGGTCCTGGAGTCAGAAATTCCTCTTCCTGAGTTCAAATCTGGTTTCAGACACTTACTAGCTGTGTGGCCATGGGCAATTTGCAGACCACCATAATAAAGTAATTATCACATTAAGGTGAGAAAAACAATTTCTTGGTTTAACTTAACTCTGTTAACCTCAGTTTCTGCATCTGGAAAATGAGTTGAAGAAAATGGCAAACCATTCTAGGAACTTTGCTGAGAAAACCCCAAATGGGGTCATGAAGATTTGGATTTGAAAGGAAAAAAACAACTGAACAGCAATCATTCCCCTTATCCAGACCCTCATCATCTCTTACCTGGACTATTTTTAATTGACCTCTTTGCTTCAAGTCTCTCCCACTCCAGTTGTCAAAGTGAGCTTCCTTATTTGTAGATCTGATTGTGTTACTCTCCTCCTTAAAGAAGCCTCTTATCCCCCTATTACCTTTTGGGAGTGAATATAAAATTCTCTGTGGGTCTTGAAGTCACAACCGGCTCCCTTCCTACCTTTTTAGTCCATTTGCTCTATAGTCCAGTACTCCATACTCATTTAGTCCATTAACTCTATAATTCAGCCATACTTGACTATTCAAAGTTCCTCCCACACAACACTCCATCTTTGGACTCTGCTTTTGCTTTGGCGACCCCCCTGGGCCTGGAATGGTCTCGGTGCTCAAGTCCAAGCTTCTGAGGCTTCCTTTAAGGTTCAACTTAAATAATTGAAATTTTTTATTTAAATAATTAATTTAGAATATTTTCCTATGGTTACATGATTCATTTTATTTCCCTCCCCTCCTCCTCCCAACCCCCATAGCCAATGCACAATTCCACTGACTAAAGTTCAACTTAAATTAAAAAATCAAATCTTAAAAAAAAAAAAAGTAAACTCTTCTTGCTTAGAATAAATACTAAGTATCTGTTCCAAGGCAGAAAAGCATTAAGAGCTAGGCAATTGGGGTTAAGTGACTTTCTTAGGAGCACACGGTTAGGAAGTGACTGAGGCTACATTTGAACCCAGGACCTCCCAGCTTCAGCCCCACTCACTGAGCCATCTAGCTGCCTGTAAACTATAATTTCTATAGAAAGCCTTTCCTAAACTCTCTCTTCTCCACTCTTATTTCATCCTCTATAAAATTGCCTTCTATTTGCCCTGTTTATGTCTTATATAAATATCTTATATGCATAGAATAAAAAATAAATGTTTTCACCATTAGAACATGAGCCCTCATGAGCATGGACTGTGTTTTTTTTTCCTTTTTTTTTGAATCTCTGTGTTTAGCCCAGGACCCAGCATTAATAAATGCTTGTCAACTGAATTCCGCGCCTCATCCAGCCTTTGTGATGTTCTCTCTCCCATCAGAGTTCTACTTTTCCAACACTATAGTCATCTGTTCTACTTCCTGTTGCTTGGATCTCCCTCAGGAGAAGATGGGGCCAACTCTAAGCAGCAGATCCACGGGGGCAGGACACTGGAATCCTGGCTGACAATATTGAGGTCTTTCAAGATTCCAGAATGCTTCAGGGCCAGTTATGCCTTCTGTTGTTTGACACCAGAGTCCCATAGCACCACCCTCTTCATAAAGAGTCTCTTTAAGTGACTGTGGAAAACACCTTTCCCTGGGGATCACCAGCCCATTTTCAGCTCAGGGTCAGCTCATGGTGAGTCTGCCCTATTTACTTCTTCCTACCTCCTACCTAGGTTTCCTGCTCAAGGAGTACCCCCTCCCCTCCGCTTTGGGGGATTGTGGGTACACATACCCTTTTCCTTTGACTCTCTGCTTCTTCTAGTCTTCCAGGGTAGCTGCTCTGGGTTTTGACAAATTACAGCTCTCTTAAAGAGAGTCAGCTCCTCCTGGCCTGGGTGTCTGTGGCCAGAGAGAAGCATCCACCCTGAAGAAGAAGGGACTTTTGACAGCCTCTGCTTATCTATCAAAGTATGAAATTTAGTTCTTGTCCTTAGATAATATATAACCTGTTTGATACAGGCACGACAATGTTTGTCCTTGGAATAATATAATACAAAGGATTGGGGGCAATTTACAGAATTTTGACTAGCTGCACGGAGGGTTTTTGTTTTTGTTTTTTGTTTTGCCACATAGAGTAGGTTCATGTAGATTTTCTTTCAAAAAGAGATTGGTTCTAAGGAAACCAGTTCTAAAATCCCTGGGAGAAGAACCACAGTGAGGCCTGATCTAGAAGGCAGTGAATGTCAATTTAAGGACTCCTTCTTATGTCACTACCAGGGTATGATACCAAAAGATCCATCTTCCCTCAAAGGAATCCCAGGAACATTGGAGATCTTAGGGTTGGCTAAGCCTTATACCGATCACCTAGTCAATGGTCCTGGATTTCACTAGAGCCCCTACTCGAAGATCCTGAGAACAGGTATGTGACTAATACCAAGGGCCAAGGGAGAGGGCATCTAATTTTTTTGTATTATCTCCCTTATCTGAAATTAGAAAAATTTCATCTTTCTCTAGAAATACAGTGTGGCAGAGCAGAAAGGATTAGCCTTTGGAGTTAGACAACGAGTTAAAGTTCTTAGTATTTATTGTCTGTATGACCTTGGCCAAGACACTTCCTGGGACCTAATTACTTCATATGTAAGATGAAATAGTTGGAACTCAATGATCTTTAAGTTCTCTTCCAGTTTTAATTCCAAGATCTATCATCATCAATTTGACATTCCAATAGTTAGTCTTATTGGTCTATTGTCATTTATTAATTTCAGTTGGGTCCAACTCTGGGTCTTCATTGGGGTTTTCTTGGCAAAGATACTAGAGAGTTTGCCATTTCCTTCTCTAGCTCATTTTACACATGAGGAAATTGAGACAAACAGGATTAAGTGACTTACTCAGGGTCACATAGGTAATAAGTGTTTGAGACCAGATTTGAACTCTGGAAGATGAGTGTTCCTGACTCCAAGTCTGACATTCTATCTACTATTCCACCTAGTGGCCTCCTGCTTCCCTCTAGTCTTTTAAAAAATATTTACTTTTCTTGATGTCTTTTGTTTTCATATTACTTTCACTTAATTCCTTGTATCCTTACAGAGATCCTTATTGGTTCCTCTTGGATCCCATTGATTCTCATTGGTTGCTCTATTGACACTTAATATGAGTCCCAAATTTCTAAACTGAATGAATGAATATATGAATGAAAATGATTTATTAAAAACTTACTGCATTATTCATTTTGTCTTTGGGAAAGACTTCTATGATGAGCACAGGAGGACAGGAAATCCTTCCTCCCCCCTCTTAAACCCTTCCTTTCTTTCTTAGAATCTATACTAAGTATTGGTTCCAAGGTAGAAGAGTGGTAAGGGCTGGGCAATGGGAGTTAAGTGACTTGCCTGGGGTCACACAGCTAGGAAGTGTCTGAGGCCACCTTTGAACGCAGGACATCTCATCTCTAGGTCTGGCTCTCAATCCACTAAACCACCTAAACACCTGTCTTGAGTAAAATCCTTTTAATCTCCTCTCTCTTTTTTTTTGAACCCAGTCTGTCTCATGAATCCTATTCATTCTTCCTATCAGTCACCAGCACTATTTATTTAGTGTGAGGATACCAGAAGAGTCTAGATCATAAAACTGACATATAATCTTCCTTGAGTTCCCATCAAATAAATCAATTGTCTGAGGCTCATGAAGAGTGAAACCTGCAAAATTAGGATCTCCCCATGAAGTCATAATAAGACAGCCCGAGCCATAATTCTACAAGGACCATTTCCAGTTTTGCATGCTGTTGCTGGCCTACCTACTATTCTTCCATACCTCCTTGGTTTTCTGGGATGCTAATATATCCGCATCTAACTTTCCTGAAAGGTATTACTACTTTTCCTCTGAAGTAGGATGTAGTTATTGGTGACTTTGTTCAAGACTGCTGGGATCAACCTCACTTTATTGTAACAGGGAAAAGGAGGTGGTTCTCCTGAAAATGTTACCTTGCAAATCTAAAAATAGCCTCTACCAGAGATTGCCAGAGCTTCTGTCTTTGGGTTCCTTCTTTCTCTTGGTTCTGCTGTCACCAACCTAAACCAGATCTTGACTCTCTATCATGGAGGTTGTTTAGGGCAGCAGATTCCCAATTGCACCAACCCCATTCTTCTATTAGATCCACCCTGGCTTCTGTTTGTATAATTATAAGATTAGATATGTACTGTCATACTGGATATCCTAAAGATCTCACTGACAGCCAAAGTCCCTGTAGTCACCAGAGAAAGAGCTGTCCATTTCTGTGCCTGCATGGGTCCTTCCTGAAATATACAGTAAGGGCCATAACTCTCATTTAGTCTTTGTCATCGAATTCTATAGGACCTCTTAGCTCCCCAACTATCATACCTATATATCATAGGGACGGGGACCAGACCTGAGATTATATTGTTAGAGGAACTCCTTTCACTAATGCAAACTGGTACTTTCTCTTCAACATGTGACTTGTGGTCTTTTTTTTTTTACTTCAAAAGTATTTTTTCTCAATTACATCAATTTTTTTTATATTAAAAAAATTGGGTTCCAAATTCTCTCCCTCCTCCTCTTCTTCCCTTCTCCCCTTATTGAGATGGCAAGCAATTTGATAAAGATATACATGTGCGGTCATGCAAAACATATTTCCATATCAATCATAATTTAAAAGAAAATGGACCAAAAATAGAAAGTTTAAAAAAATATACTACAATCTGCAGTCAGACTCTATCGGGTCTTTCTCTGAACATATATAGCATTTTTCATCATAAGTCCTTCAGAATTGTCTTAGATCATTGTATTGTTTTGAATAGCAAAGTCATTAAGATCTGCTCACTTCACTCTGCATCAGTCCATACAAATCTTTTTGGGGTTTTTTTTTCCCTGAAATTGTCCTATTTGTCATTTCTTATGGCACAATAAAATTCCATTAAAATTCTATACCATAATCTGTTCAGTCATTCCCTAATTGATGAACATTCCTTTGTTTCCAATTTTTTTGCTACCACTACCTCAAAAAGAGCTGCAATAAATATTTTTTTACAAGTAGATCCATTTTCCTAGTCTTTGATCTCTTTGTCCCTGTTTTCCCACATTCCTTCCAACATTTATCATTCACCATTTTTGTCATATTAGCAAATCTGATATGTATGAGGTGATTCCCTTGGACTTGTTTTAATTTGCATCTCTCTAATAAATAGTAATTTAGAACATTTTTTCATATGACAGTAGTTTAAGTTCCTTCATCTGAGAATTGTCTGTCCACTTTCTTTGTGGGAGGTGTCAGAGGGAGAATAAAAGAGGAGAGAAGGGGGGGGGTCAGGGTTTTGGCACCTTTTTTCCCTAACCCAGGTGGAGAGCTTTGATCCCTGCCTATCTGACAGAGATCTAACTTTCCCTGACTTTCTCAAACTTTCCCTTCCTAACCCTAAATAAACCTACCTAATTTACCCTGAGTCTAGCCTGATTTAATCTGTATCCTAGCATATCTACAAAGATCCCTGGTCAATTTCTCCATATCTACCTTCCTTCCCTTCCTTTCCCTACATTTCCCTCCTTTTTCCTTACATCAGATTTGTATTCTTATAAATTTGATTCATTTTTCAGTATATTTGAGAAGTGAGGTCTTTGTCAGAGACATTTGCTATAAATTTTGATTTTGTTTGGGCAACCCCTTTTTAATTTAACATAATCAAAATTATTCAATCTACATCTTGCAATATTCTCTATAACTTGTTTGGTCATAAATTCTTCCCTTATCCTTAAATGTGATAGGCAACTAATTTTCTATTCCCCTAATCTGTTTATGGTATCATCCTTTATTTAAAAAGTTTTGACTTCTCTTGAAATATGGTGTGAAATATTATCAAGCTTCTACCATACTGTTTTCCAGTTTCCCCAGTAGTTTTTGTCAAATAATGAGTTCTTCCCAAAGCAGGAATCTTTGGATTTATCAAACACTAGGTTACTATGTTCATTTATTGATATGTGTTAAGTACTTAATCTATTCCATTAATCTATTACTCTATTTCTACGTCAATATCAAATGATTTTGATTATTATCTCTTTATAATACAGTTTGAGATCTGGCATAGCTAAGCCCCATTCCTTCATTTCTACCCCCTCCCCCACCATTAATTCCCTCAATATTCTTGAACTTTTGTTCTTACAGATGAATGTTATTATTTTATTTCCAATTATGAACTAATTATTTAGTAGTTTTATTGGTATGGCACTGAATAGGTAAATTAATTTAGGTAGAATTATAATTTTTATTATGTTACCCCCTAATTACATTTTAATCTGGCTTGGGCCATGCTTAAGAAGTTGTGGTCCACATATGGCCACATGTTTGGCCCCTTAGGTCTAGAGCACTTTAAAGGTTAAGTAACTTGTCCAGGCTCAAAAATCTGGTTGGGGTCAGAGGAAGGAATTGAATTTAGATCTTCCTAGTTTTATGACCAGCTCTGTAATCACTAGTCCATGCAACTTCTGGATACTATAGCATATAATACCATCTTTGGAAGGGACCACAGAGGGTACCTTGTGACCCCATTTGGGGTGTTTTTAGCAAAGATATTGGAATGGTTCACCATTTCCTCCTTCAGCTCATTTTATAGATGAGGAAACTGAGACAAACTGGGTTAAGTGCCTTGCCCAGAATTATACAGCTAATAAGTGTCTGAGACTGAATTTGAACTCAGAAAGATGGGCTTTTTTGATTCCAGGTCTAGCATTTTATTCATAGAGGCCACTGAGTCCAACTCACGTAGAAACAAAAATTCTAGCTACACAACACCTGACAAGTGGGCATCCAGCCTTTGTTTAAAGACTTCTAGGGAAGCTGAATGTACCTCTTCAGGTATTCCATTTCACTCTTAAACTGCTGTTTTTCTTTCCATATAATCTAAATCTGCCTCTTAGCAAGGCCTAATTAATCTCTCTTCCATGTGATAGTCCTTCAAACTTTCCTGGGTCAAAGGAAATTATCTATCTATCTATCTATCTATCTATCTATCTATCTATCTATCATCTATCCATCCATCCATCTATCTATCCATCCATCTATCTATCCATCTATCTATCTATCTATCTATCTATCTATCTATCTATCTATCCATCCATCCATCTATCTATCTATCTATCTATCTATCTATCTATCTATCTATCTATCATCTATTAATCCATCCATCCATCTATCCATCCATCTATCTATCTATCCATCCATCCATCTATCTATCCATCTACCCATCCATCTATCTATCCATCCATCTATCTATCTATCTATCTATCTATCTATCTATCTATCTATCTATCTATGCATATATATGGGTCAAAGGAGATACATATATCTAAGTCATGTCAATAATAAGGGTCTTTAATGGAGGCAGAGAAATTAATCAGGGAAGACACACAGAACCACAATCATGGGTCTTCCAATGAACTACAGAACACAAGGCGCTTGCCTAGAGCATAGGAAGGGAACTCATGATCACCCATCCCTTAGCTTACTACTGTCATTAATAAGCCTTTATTTCTTCTGGCCCCTCTCCCCTTGCATTCTGAGTAGGAAAGAAAATCCAAAGTCCTGAGATTCAGCCTTTAGGGATCTCACTCATCCTGTTGTGACACTTGGTCCTAATTTCTAGACTCAAAGCATTCTCTTCTTGGCTGGTATATGCTGTTTCCTTCTCTTGCTGCTCATAGGCATCCCCTACCTACCATTTCCTAACATTTCCATCACTTCCAGAAGGGATGGGGAAGGAAGGGGGGCATCATCATAGGAAGGAAGGTTTTTTAGTTGAGCCTCAGTGAATCCTTATCAGATCTAGGGCTGATACAGATGAAAAGTTGGGTATGGGCAAGAAATATGTCTTTATCTGAATAAAGGCTACACTGTACCTATCTGTCCCCCAATGTTATATTGATCTTTCTAAAAAAACTATAAGAAAACAATAGACCTAAGGCCAGAAATGGAAACTGGGTAAGTAATTTAATATTAGGCCCTCCATAAAGTAGAATCCCAAGGGGCAGTGAGGTGGCTCAGTAGAAAGAGAACCAGGCCTGAAGTTTGGAGGACCCAAGTTCAAATTTGACCTCAGACACTTCCTAGCTGTGTGACCCTGAACAGGTCACTTGACCCCAGTTGCCTAGCCCTTACTGCTCTTCTGCCTTGGAACCAATACTTGTATTGATTCTAAAACAGAAGGTAAGAGTTTGGGGGGGGGGGGAAGAATCCCAGAGAGGACTAAGCATCATATTTCTGAATGACTTTTCAGTGTTCCTATGATGAGGGTAGTGGCAGACAGTTTGGTTTACAGATTATCTCTTGTCAGTATTTTATTCCTGACCCTAATACATTCCCCTGAAATTCCAGTGAGAGAGTAGTTTGGAATATCTACCTGTATTTAGATTGTATCTTGTTCTGGTCCCCTTTCTACTCAGTGTAGTAAGTTTATAAGTAGATAGTATAAAGGAGCAATTGCAAGAAATAAGACTGCACAGGGGGGTCTGCAAGTTGCATACATACTTACCCCAAAACAAAGAGAACAATTTACATATTATATGATATATTAACCAAAATTCATATTTTGGTAACATATGATGAATCAAGAAAAGCCATCTAATTACTGCTGTCAGGGCTTTGGTCTTAGGAAATGTAAATTCCAGACAAATTCCAGACCACCACAGTACCAGCCTAATAGAACATCAAAAAGGTGCTGAAGGAGGAAGCTGAGTAGCACAGTGGATTGAGAGTCAGGTCTAGAGATGGGAGGTTTTGGGTTCAAATGTGACCTCAGACTGTAAAGATTTAAATTGATATATAAAAGCTAAATATTATATTTTATAAAGTTTTATTAATAATAACTAAAGTAAAAAAACCCACCTAAACCCAGTCCAGTCACAAGAGAAAAGAGTGAGAGGGTGGAACTACAGAACTTATAAACCAATAATGTGATCATGCAAACGTGGAGGTACAAGAGAAATTAAAGGGAATTTTGGGAAATACTAAAAAACTTCTGGGGGATGAAGTCCAAAGGTTCAAAATCTCCATTTATACATAACACTTATTAGCTATGACCCTGGGCAAGTCACTTATCCCCCATTGCCTAGTCCTTTCTGTTCTTCTGCCTGGGAACCAATATCCAATATTGATTCTAAGGCAGAAGGTGAGGGTTTAAAAAAAAAAAGATGCTGAAACCCTTGAGATGTGTTTGAAAATTTACTGATAGCTTTGAGATGATTGGGACAATGTTAATGACACAAATAGAAGTTGATCTATTTCCCTAAAAAAACCCTATAAAAACAAGGCCCAAACTCATTCTTGCCCTCCCTCACTGTACTTTCCTTTCTATCTGGTCCATGTGGCCCATTGCTCAAACTGTGGTTATGTGAGGGATACTCTCTGCCTCCTCTCTTCTTCTCCATGCATTCTGACTCTCTCACCATCTGCACCTTTGCCTCAGTTTCCCTCCCTGCTTTTTCACTGCTTGTCTCTGCATTTATGGGCTTTTGTCCCCATCCTCTTTGTGTTTAATAAAGTGTGATTGCTGCCATTTTCCACTGCCCATTGTGATCTTTCCCAGTGAGTATCCAAAGACTAGTGTGCTGCCCCTGTTTCATACATTTATAAATGATAAATTTGCCACCTCTCAAGTAATAAACTGCAGGATTCATTGTTGTTCACCTAACTGCTTACAGTGACAAGGGTCGCTTACCCGCTAGCCCCAGCCCCAGACAAATCTGCCTTCGGGCAAGATCATAGTGACACTTTGTACAGGGACAATACTTGAGAAAACAGAGCATGCCAAAGACTAAAGCCAGAAGAGAAAAGCGTAAGGGAAGCTACTCAGAGCACATAAACCTAGCTTAGAAGTGGAAACTGAGGAAAACATTGGATTATTTGCCCATTAGACCTCATTTTGCCTCCCTTGCTATGACTTCCTCAGGGCAGTAAATGGTCTGTCTACATTACAGTTACGTCTTGGCCTTTTTCCTAAAGAAGGAGACACTTTTATGCCTGGGCCACACTCGCCTCTGGGATTGGACATCATTCTTTTCACCTCAATGATCTAACTAACTGCTTTCCATATGGAGGTGAGGCTGCTTGTTAAAGTAGTAGCTGGAGAAGGGGCCATGTGCCCTGGGTCTCCCCTGGAAGCCCCATAACAGGGAACCAGTGATTAAGACGGAGTAATGTGGGGAACAGATTGAAATTCAGTCCCAGAGCCTTATTTTGGGGATGTTCATCCACCATTCCAGTTTAAGAGCCAGATGTTCCTGATTGAGCAGGAGTTAGGACAAAGACCTGAAACTGGTCAGTCTTGGGTCTTCAGTCATAACTTGGAATTTTGGTACCTAGAACAAACAGTTGAAAAGGGCAGGACATAGAGAAATAGAAGATTCAGTGATCCTGGGACATTTCCAGGGCTCACACGTACTACCAGCTCTGATGATGTTGGGCGTCTTGTGTTGTTTATACCCCTCACTCCCCAATCCAGATGGTGCACAGGAAGTTTGCTGTAGTCATATGGAAGTAAGGTCCAAGAAGCAAGGCATGAGGGTGAAAAGAGCTTTGCAAGGAAGGGAAATAGGTGCCCTTCTTCCCCCAGCATGCTGACATTTAGAAAGGCACATATTTAGGGTAAGATTCTTCCTTCCCCACATTGTAGAGTCCTGATAGCGCCAGGTGTTAGTTATGGTTTTGATCTGGTACCTTAGAGATAGAGGTAATATAAGTCTTACTCTACTATTGACCATTATTTCCTAGAGCCGGTGTCATATCTAATCTATACCTAATCTTTCTTACACAGCCCCCCTTTCTAGATCCCTTGCCCCTGGGAAATCATTTTCCTTGAACTGACTAGAAACAAGGTGTGAGAAAGCTTATAGGATCATTTGATCTTTTTCTCCAAAATTCTCTGAGGATATGAGTTTGGCTCTAACTATAGAATGGAGGGTCCCGGATTCCAATTTCATTCCTGGACTATGAATAATTATCTGGAGAGAAGAGGAAAATCCTTTGCTGGCACTCATTGCCCTATGCTTCCAGCCTGGTTTATCTTCTAGGAGATTTCTCATGATTCCAAAGCACTCCACCCCACCCCACCTACACACACACACACACACACACACACACACAGCTCCATGGTGTGAGGTTTACTTTCACTCCTTCACACTCACCACATCCCATTCTTCTAACTTTTGAAAAGAGCACTGCTGGAAAAGCAGCAGACCAATAGAAGCAGCACTACAAAAAGCCAGTCATTCAAATATTTACCAAGCCTCTACTAAACATTTACTAAAATGGAACGACCATTCCATCTTGGAATTTGTAACAAAGGAGAGGAAATCTGGTCCTAGTTTGACAGACACTTCAGGTTAGGAAGAACATAGAATCATAGATTTTAGAACTGGAACAGACCTTAGCTACCAGGTAGTCCAAGTCCCTTGTTTTCCAGATGAGGAAAGAGGCTTAGATATTCTTGTCTAGAACCATATAGATATCATATGTCAGAGGCAAGAGTCAAACACAGATCTTCCTGATTCTGAGACCAACACTCAAGTAACTACAAAATGATGCTTCTCTCTCCAGATATCAAAGGGTTCAGAAAAAGGGAGAGAATTTGGAACTCAAAACTTCAAAAAACGAATGCTAAAAATTGTTTTTTACATGTAACAGAGGAAAAAATAAAATATTATTTTAAAAAATACATGAGTAGGGACAGCTGGGTAGCCCAGTGGATAAAGTACCAGGCCTAGAGATGGAAGGGCTTGGGTTCAAGTTTGACCTCAGACACTGCCCTAATTATGTGACCCTGGACAAGCCACTTAACTCAGATTGCCTAGCCCTTGCCACTCTTCTGTCTTAGAATTGTTACTAAGACAGATGTGGTAAGGGTTAAGAGGAAAAAAAAGAGGAGTTTGGTATACTACTATGGAAAATGAAAGCAAGGACCAGTAATAAAACTGAAGTGGCATAATTATATAAGAATTAATTTCAGGAATGCTAAAGCTAAGCTTTTCTCACTAGCTTCAGGTTATTCTATGAATAAGAAAAAAGTTGATTTATTTTAAATAGATATAGAGATGGATAGATAGATAGGTAGATATTAGGGAAAAGAAGATCAGATAGGTCTGGGATCACTGCTCAGGGTAGATGGGAGAATGATAATATTGAATTTATTTATTTATCTATTTATTTGTTTGTTTATTTTTTAAGCCCTTACCTTCCGTCTTGGAGTACAAAATTCCATTTTGAATTCCTAATTTGTCCATTTTTTCATCCTTGAGCAGTTATTTGTATTTTTTAATCCATTTACCAATATGTCTCAGTCATCATCCTGAATGGTGATTTCATCTCATGCATAATCTCTCTGTGGCAGAAGAGTGGTAAGGGCTAGGCAATGGGGGTTCAAGTGACTTGCCCACGGTCATGCAACTGGGAAGTGCCTGAGGCCAGATTTGAACCTAGGACCTCTGTTTCTAGGCCTGGCTCTCAATCCACTGAGCCACCAGCTGTACCCTAATATTGGATTTAGAGAAGACAAAGTTATTCAATTCCTATTTTGCTTCTGTTTTCCTTACAAAAGAGAATGATTTCTGACCTGGAAAGAAAAGAACAAAAATGGCTAAAAGGGAGTTAAAATTCAAAATAAGCAGGGACATAGTAAAAGACTATTTGACAAAAAATGATACCAAGGATGGAACATTGACATCTTTGACCAGGCCACCAGCATCTGGGCAGTAGCCTTTCTCTTGAGGTGGTCCTCTGCATGATGACAAGGGTCCAGGCCATCTCCTCAGGCCTTATTTGCTTCCTATATTATTGAGTTTTGTAAGTGAATAATCATATGAAAACAAACCCCCCCAAAAAACCCTAAATAAACAAGTGAAAAATAGCATGTTTTCACCTATATTCCATCTTCAACAGTTCTTTCTCTGAAGGAAGATAGCATTCTTTGTTCCTCAAGTGTCCTGGATCATTGTATTGCTGAGAATAGACACATCTATTGTAGTTGATAATTCCATAATAAATGTATTTTGTGCTTTTTTTTTCTCTTTTAAACCCCTCACTTTCTGTGTTAGAATTGATACTAAATACTGGTCTGGAATAATTAAAGCCAAATTGTAATAATTAAAACTAAATTATGAGGCTGTTAGTAGCTTTATTACATCAAAGATAGTAAAGAGAAGGAAATGTAGGAAAGAGGTAGAGAGCAATTTAGCTAAATACCCTAATTGCTGTTCTAATGGAATGAAGCTCATCATTGACAAAGGCTCCTTCAGGTCCAATCTCCATTCAGAAGTCTGTGAGAGTCTCTTCAGCAAGAGTCACTAGCAATAGTAGTGTCTCCAGCAAGAGGGTCACCAATGCAAGAATGTGTCTTCAGACCTCTGGTCAGGCCTTTATTAGCCATTTTCTCCACCCACTAGCTCTCCCACATCACATCTCAGGAACCAATCATAGTTCCTTAATTTGTCTGGCACCACCCAGCAGGGCAGTGCCTGTGGGATCAGTTTCCTGTCTCTGAGGGTGTATCTGGTTTCCTGTCTCTGAGGGTGTATCTGTACTTGCACATCAATGGTAAAGGATCTTCAAGTTCCTGACTGATTACATCAAAGGTCAATGATTGATTACATCAAAGAAAACAAAGGGAAGGTAATTCCCTCTTCACAATTCCAAGACAGAAAGGGCTAGGCAATTGGAGTCAAGTAATTTGCTCCGGATCACACAGGTAGGAAGTGTTCTGTCTCTGGGTCTGGCACTCTATCCACCAAACCACATAGCTGCCCCTCCTGATTTACTTCCTCAAAATTTTGTTTATTTTCTAATCTACTGTTTTTTCTCTTTTTTATTTTATATTTTTTTCAGTTAACAAAAATTTGCTTTCTTTTTCCTCTCTCCTTCTCCCACATACATTGAAAAAAGAAAATAAAAACAAAGTCCTTGGAACAAATTTGCATAGCTAAACAAAATGAATTACTACATTGGCCATGTCTAAAAATGTATGTACCATTTTGTACCTTGAGTAAATCACTTCTCTTTTAGGAGGTGGGCAAAATGCTTCATCCTTGTTCCTCTATTATCATGGTTTATTATGGTGTCTACCTGACACTTTCTTCCTGCTCCATCTCCTCCCTGATGAAATTGTCTTCGAACAGGGTCATTCACATATATTCCCCTCATCCCTTTCACATTATGCTAGAAAAATGAGGGATGCTAAATATTTCAAAACCCTCATTCCTGAAAAAGACATGACTAACAAAGAAAAAATGCTGACATTTCCCCTCTTAGGGAAAAAAAAAACACTCCTTTATTCATCTGTGTTTCCATCAATCCCATTCTGCCGAGGGAAAAATATATTATTTAAGATTTTTTATTACAGTTTTAGTAAACCCTACAAAAATATATCCATGTATAAAGAACAAAAAATATTATGTGAAAATATGAATCTCTTATTTTAGCTTGCTTTGCAAAAAGGTATTAAATAAATACATACAACATATTGCTTTTGGAGCTATCATACTTGTATTTTTCCTTCTGAACTTTCTTCAATTGCTCTTTTATGAATTAAAAAAATATTGTTTCAATGATTCTCTTCTTTCTTTTTATAATGACCCAATCATTCAAGTCCCCATACAAAAGAAAAACCACAATCCTTTTAACAAATAAGTAGTCAACCAATAAATCCATATATTTGCTATGTTCACAAATGAATATTTCAATTTGTGTCTTCAGTTTATGAACTCTCTATTAGGAGGAATGTACCCAGGATTCTTTTTTTAAAAACTTATTTTCCCACTTATGAAATTAAAGAATCCAAGTTGTCTCCTCTTCTTTTCTTATCCCTTCCTTGAGATGGTAAGCAATTTGATCTAGGTTATAAAAGTATGAGCATGCAAAACATATTCCCTTTGGGCAGAGTTCCAAATGGCTCTCTAGAATGATTGGATCAGTTCACAAACAACTCTATCAACAATAGAGTAGTGTCTCAATTTTGCCACATTCCCTCCAACATTTATCACTTTTATTTATAGTCATATTGGCCGATCTGATAGGTATGAGATGGTATTCAGAGTTGTTTTAATTTGCATTTCTCTAATCAATAGTGATTTAGAACATTTTAAAAATAGGATTATAGATAGCCTTGATTTTTTCATCTGAAAACTGCCTGTTCATATCCTTTGACCTTTTGTCAACTAGGGAATGACTTGTATTTTTATAAATTTGACTCAGGTCTCTCTATATGTCTGAGAAATGAGGCCTTTATCAGTGAAACTTGCGATAAAATATCTTCTCCAATTTGTTGTTTCTTTCTAATCTTAGTTACACTGGTTTTGTTTGTACAAACACTATTTAACATAATAAAATTATTCATTTTACATCTTGTAATGTTTTCTATCTCTTTCCTTGTCATATCTTCTTCCCTTATCCATAGATCTGACAGGTAAACTATTCCATGCTCTCTTAATTGGTTTATGATATCACCCTTTAAGTCTAAATTGTGCCAGAATTCTTTATCAACCCCCTGGAGTCATTGATGATCATTGCCTTGATCAATGTTCTTAAGACATTCATTTTGTGTATTGTTTTCTTGGCTATATTTTACATTGATTTGCCTCAGTAAATGTAAGTCTTTGCAAGTTTCTCTACCCTATACTCATATTTATAATTTCTTATATTGTATTAATATTCTATTTCATTCATTCTTAGGTATTTCTAGAATTGTTTTACTTTACAACATTGTACCTATCTAAATTGTTATGGTTCTATTAACTTTGTTCTGCATCAGTGACATACAAATCTTCCTGTACTTCTAAAACCATCTCTTTTGTGATTTCTAATGTTACAATAATATTCTAGTATATTCATGTGCCAAAATGTGTTTGGCCAGTCCCCAACTGATAGAAATTCCCTTTGATTCCAGTTCTCTGCTATAATAAAAGTGCTATTATGAATATTTTTGCACATATGGGTCCTCTCTCTCTCTCTCTCATAAAAAAATATACTTATTTCAAGTCAATTTTACCCAATATCTCACAGCAAAGGCCTAAGAAGGGCTTGTTTACTTATCATTCCTTGGTTCTAGTCCTAATTAGGAAATAGATTTGGTTTTATGTGTTGACACTCACTTACAGGTTGCAGTTTTCCAGCTGCCTTCCAAAGATGACTGCCCAGCAGCAGAGGTGTATGGAAGAAGATCTTGGATTCATTGAGGAACATAACTTAGAAAGTCTTTCATAGCTAGACTTTCTGCGATCTTGGTGCATACCATTAATCTGTAGCCATGCCTCAGCCATCAATTCCTCCTCCTTCTATCAAAACCTCTCTCCTACTTCATTATCTTCTTATTCTACCCATATTCATCTGTGGCCAGGGTCTCTTCCTCTTCTTCTTCCACCCACAGTCATATCTGGACAGAGCCTCTTCTTCATCTTCTCTGTCATCCTCCTCCTCTGTAACCAGGGCTTCTTCAACATCTTTCTCCCTCTTCCCCAGTCAGTGTGGCTAAGACTACTGAAGTTACCTCTTCCTCCTTCTCTTTTCCTACATACGTTTGCTGAATGACTGGACAAGCCTCTTCATATCTTTGGACTTTAGTTTCTCCTTCTATGAAATAAAGGGATTGGATTGAATAACCCCAAGGTCCCTTTTGGCTGTAGATGTGTGAGCTTCTTATCCTTCTCTCTCCCCACACTCATCTGTGGCCGTGTCCATGTTTTCTCCCCCATCCCTAACACACTACAGCCACCCATGTCCAGGCCTTTTATGGATCCCTGTTTCCAATTCAATAGAGCGAAGTTGGGGTCAATCCTCAACTTTGAAGGGGAAGATGCAGAGTCAGAATCCAATACTGATAAGAAACAAATTGAAAACCTTGGGATTGTCCAGTTTAAATGAGGAAATACCTCATCGAGAAAGTACCTATTTTCAGAAAGGAAACCTTGGTCTTTGAGGAATGACGAAGACGCCTCTATCTTCACTAAGAATAGCACAGAAGCTTTATTCTAAATAATTCAAGTCAGATGTGGGCTAACAATCCATCACATTTAGAGATGTCACAAGTAGAAATAAAACATTTACTACTAACCACAGACTCCTTCCTCAACCAGATCCTTCCCAGATTCTTAGAATAGATTGACCTTAAAGGTCAATTTTGTTGCTTCTTTTTATGGTTAGCTTCCCAGACCCAGAATGGAGTCATTCAGGGCCAGGGATAGAACCTTCTAGCCAGAGCCAGAATGAATACACTTAGAATCAGTCCTACAAACTTAATTTTTCAATGTTTTGTCTTTGTTCTTTTTTTATATATATATGTATATTCCCCAAGAACAAGGTGGGGGAAGTGTGGAAGGAAAAGTAAGAGAAATGGAGAAAGGAGGAGATTGGAGATGGCAGTACTAACAGCTTGGTAACTTTGCTGAGGGCCTGACTTTGTGGAAGTTATCCTTGACTGGGTCATTATCCAAGACACCATCCTTCACCAACAGTGCTAATTCTTGATCAGGTATTGAACCCAGATTATGTTGACTCTGGGTGTTCTTTTGACACCTATTCACTTGGATCTCACGTAGAATGATGTGGATTCTGGGGAAACCTCAATGAGTTTGACGCCTCTTAGTTCAAACCTTTCTGGGGGTAGTGTGAAAGGGACCTTAGATGTCATCTAGTTATAGATCTGGCCTTTTCCTACATTCCCAGTCTTCTGACACTCCACTCTTCTCCATACATTTTGCAATCCAGCTATGCCGGTCTACTTGGTGTTCCTCAAACATGACACTCCATCTCCTGTCTCAATACCTTCCATTGGCTTTCCCTCAAGCTTAGGATGTTTCCCTTCCTCCCTTCTGCCTTTTGGTTTCCTTCAAGACTCAGATGAGAACTCCTCCCTTCTGAAAGGTCCCCCTAACTACTAATGCCTTCCCTTCTCAGATTTTCACTTGTGCCATATGTAGATTGTCTCTCCTGATAGAATATAAACTTCTTGAGGGCAGGGATTATTTTTTTTTCTATCTATCCTCTGTTTTGTGCACACAGTCCTTAATAAATGCTTGCTGATTGATGATGAGGAAACTGAGATCTGGACTTTTCCAGGGTCATATAGGTAATAAGAGGAAGTTAGGGATCAAAGCCAGATCTGCCTCCAAATCCAGTATGTTTTCCATTGTTCTGGGCTGAAATCTTTCCCATAGAGAGCAGGAAGGTTATAATTTCTCTTTAGAATGGTCCTTCTGGGTCAGAAATAGTAGAAGCTCCCCTAGTCAGGTGTTTCCAAAAATGGATTTCCTATTCTGAAAAGGGAAAGTGTTTGGGGGTAACAAGTTTTAAATGTAAGATTAGAAACAATTAATCTCAATTGAAACCTTCACAGAATGGACTGATTCCCTAATTGGAGTTTTACCTCCTCCAACTCATTCACTAAACTTTTTCATCTTTCTCACCATGCCCTCTTCAAGTCTCCCTCTTCTCTTTTAATTCCTGTGGAAAGATCATTCCTCCTATGGTCTGCAATAGTGAAATGTAAGGAATTCACAGCTACCTTGAATTGGATATAAGTCAGTTCTAGGCTGCAGCAGCTTGGTTGTAAGATATTTTTGATTTTACCTGATAGCTCATGGTGGGTCACTTGGGATCTCAGATTCCTAGCTCTCCTTCACGTTCAGGGAGATGATTGTGTTTCCCTGGTGTGGAAGATCCTTTGAAGAGTACAGAAACACCTTCTTTTTTCCAAAGGGATATTGTAAATAGAACTCCAGCCATGCCCAAAAAGCTAGCCCCAAATGCAGTATAGAATTGCCTTTAAGAGCAGATATCTGTCACTGAACTCCTTGACAGATTTTGAGGTAACAGGCAGGATGACTCATGCTATAGTGGGAAAAGACCTGGCTTTGGATCCTAATCCTTTATTTAGTTAACTTGGGGTGCTGAAGTCACCCACCTGGGTCTCAGTTTCTTCATCTGTAAAATGGAGAGTGTTAAACTAGGTGACCTCTCTGGTACTTTTTTGGCCCGAATTCTATGATTATATGTAACAATTTATTGGATAGTGCTATATACATCATACATCAGCCACGATATTTGACTACATGACCTCCAAGGTTCCTCCCAGTTCTTTGAACTCCTCCCATCCATCTGGTCAGATCCAATCAGGGCAGGAAAACTCTGCCCACCTGAGGCATCAGATAAGAGTCCCAGTGTTCTCTCGCTCCCTTTTTTGAGGGGGAGGCTGGAGGAGGGGAAGAGGAGGAGTATTGGGGGGTTTTCTTTCTTTCTTCTACAAAGGCCTCAGTGTGGGGCGGAGCTGCTGGGGCAGCGCCCACCAGGTGAAGCAGGTGAGCCAGACAAAAGGACCCGGATGGAGAGAACCGCACCCCATCTCTCCCCTCCCTTTAGGCTGGTTGGTTTGGGGGCGGAGCTGGGCGGGGATGCCTGGGTTCCTCCAGCAACAGCCCCAGCCTAACTAACGGCCAGGCCAAGAAGGACGCTGGTTTGGCTGTGGCTGCTTTGTACTTTCAGACGACTCTCTCAGCCTCCGAGGGGAACCCCTAGATGGATTCGGCTGCCACTTCCTCCTCATCAGATCTTTTCGCTGGTGAGTGATTTGGCTCTAGACACTTGGTAGTGGATGGAGAAATGGTTGGGGATGGGGCAGAGCAAGACCAGAATGAGGGCACAACAGGTGATCAAATCACCAATTTCCAAATGCTGCAGGCAGCGCTTTTCTTCTCCCCCACTTCCACCTCACCCCACTGCACAGGGCCTCCCCACCTTGTCTGTTGGAAGAGTCTTCTTCCAGCAGCAATGTCTCCTCCTCCTTTTCTTAGGAAGCAATGCTTGAATTGCAGACCAGGAAGCCAAAGAACCAATTGGAGGGGGAAGATGGGGCTGGTTGGAGAAGGACCAGTTCTTTGGGAATGGGGATGGGGATGTATGTGTTTTCATTGAACAAACAAGTAGCACAGTCCTTGCCAGAGATTCACTGGTGCCAAGCAGCTTAGAGTTGGCTAGGGAATGTACAACATGCATGCAATTAGGTATGGATACAAAGCAGAACATGCTAGAGGTAAAAGGAGAGGTTTAGACAAAGTGCTCTAGGAAAATTTGAGGAAGGAGGGCTCAAATTCACTTAGGGAAGATTCCTTCCTTTCATTTGAGGAAAGCTTCCCGGAAGAGGTGGCATTTCAGCTAAACCTGCCTGGAGGGGAGGAACTCGGTGGGTAGAAACAAAGAGTAGGTCTCAGGCACAGGGAAGCACCTATGGGAATTTATTTTTTCTTAATGGCCTGAGAGAAGGAAGATTTTCCCAAGTCTGTAGGAGAGTTTTTGACGTCCTGTCTGTAGCCATGATTGTTCAGTTTTCAGGGGGAGCACTTACCTTGGAAACTGGCAAAGGCTATAAATCGGGGCTTGATTTATTGTTTGGTTAGTTTTCTAGACTTAAGAAAGTGATGGAGAAAATGTTAATGATGCAGATTAAATTTCAATCTTTTTAAGTTTTCAGTAGGGAGAGCCCAGCTAGTTGTTAAACATCTTTTAGCACACTCCTGCCTATACTGCTATACTATATGGAAAGGGTCCAGGGGCAGGAAGTGATATTTATGTGTTTCTTATCCCTTACCCCAATTTTATCCTGACTTCAGGCCTCGTGTAACCCCAACCTAATCTTGTACTGATGATCTGACGGAGCTTCTTCAGACTTCCTGGTCAGACTGAAGATGTTGGCCACTGAGAAGCCAACAATGACATTCAGACTATAGGAAGAATTCTGTGTAGATAAGCTTGTCAGTCAAGGAATCATTTTGCCTTCATGGGGCCATGGCTACTTGCTCTGTGCCCTTGGCCTACCACAATAGGATTCTATTGTTTCATCTGTAAAACGAGAGTGTTAGACTAGATGATCCCCAAGGACCCCTTCCAGCTCCAAATCTTAAGACTAATTTCTTCCGAGGAGGACTACCTAGGCTGTTTTCCAAGGGGGAAATTGACCTTTGCCATTAAACCAAACGACAAATCTGCAAAAGGAAATACTCTTTTAGTTTACATTGGAGACCTGATATTTCAAGTTTTTGCAGTCTAACAATGGGCCACATGTTCAACAGTATGTCTAAACCCTTAAGAATTTTTGAAAATTTTAGACAGTCAAGAATTCATTTGATCATGTTGTTTGGGTTAGCTAACACCTTAGTTTGAGAGAGTACCTACAGAAAGCTAAGACAGGCCGTTTTGGAGTTTCTAATTTTTACATTCAGATTCCAGGATCTTAGAACTGAAATGTGCCTTAGAAGCTAATTCCATCCCAATTCCAATGTAGACAGGCTAGATGCCACTGATGGAGCAGCTAATCCTATTTTGACTCCCCCACAAAAAATAACTAGTTGGCCTTCCAGTTGGATAGGTATCCTATCTCCATGTCCTATTCAGTAGGCCAGGCAAGACTCATCGTGGATGAAATTGTCTAAAAATAAGAGATATCAATCTGGTGCAATAGGAGAATTATAGAAATAAGGGTGAGTTTAAAAGAAGTTGAAAATTGGCTTTAAGAGGCTAGCATGGGCACATTACTATTACATTGGTCAGACAAGATTATTCAGGAGATCTAGGTGGCTCACTGGATAGAAAGTCAGGCCTGGAGAGAGGGGAGATCCTGGGTTCAAATTTGGCCTCACACTTCTTGACTGTGTGACCCTGGCCAAGTCACTTAACCCCCATTGTCTAGCCCTTACTGTTCTGCCTTTTTAGTATCAATGCTTTTTTTTTTTAAACTCTTACCTTCCATCTTGGAGACAATCCTGTGTATTGGCTCCAAGGCAGAAGAGTGGTAAGGGCTAGGCAATGGGGGTTAAGTGACTTGCTCAGGGTCACACAGCTGGTAGTATCAATTCTAAGATAGAAGGTAAGGGGGTTTTTGGAGTTTGTTTTTTAAACCCTTATTTTCCATCTTAGAATCAATTCTGTGCATTGGTTCCAAGGCAGAAGAGCAGTGAGGCTAGGTAATGGGGGGTAAGTGACTTTCCCAGGGTCACATAGCTAAGAAGTGTCTTGGGCAGATTTGAACCCAGGTGTGGCTTTCAATCCATTGAGTCACCCCTCCCCTTTAAGAAAACAAATCCAGGGCCCAGGGGTTAGATATGGCCAGAGTAGCTTATGACTTCATTTGCTAAACATCTGGAGTGTCTCTGAGTAGTAATCCTTCTGCTTACAGTGATTCTTTCCCTAGGAGTCCAAAGTCACTGGCAGACATCATTTATCTCTGTCTTATATCACCACTTCAAACTCAGCCATCTGCTCCCCCTCCCCCCAACTTCTTCCTTTCTAATATCTCCCAAATTACTTGATTATTGAATAATGTTATTCTAACATTTGTATCTGCCTTCTGCTTTGCTCCATTTGAATTTCTTTAAATCTTGATCAGCATCTTTATGTCAGTTGTTGAGCCAAGGAAAGATCTGATGGATGTGCTTTTTGAAAAAAGCTCACATTGACAAATCAGATCCGGCTCAAAAAAGGAGGTTCAAAGAAAGGAGGTGCTGATTTGTGTTTTTAAAAGGCAAACACTCCCCAAGAGGGATTTAGCAGCCCAGGAATGCCTCAGAAGCTACACCATCCATTCCAAAAACCCAGCTCAGGGCGCCCAAGGGGAGACTTGGCTTTGAGGTACCCAGGCATTAGTAGTGCTCTGGAATTCTCAGCATCTGCATGTCATTTCCCCAGATGTGTCCTTGGCCTGGGCCAGCCTTCAAAGAGCCAGGCATGTGGTAAGTCCTTCTGTTTGATCCATTTTGCAATTCGATCTCTCTCCTGGGGTCTTTCTCTGGCATGAGGCTTTGGGGGCTTTGCTTGGCTGGTTTGTGCTGAAGTAGCTAATCAGAGGATCCGGCCAATTTGGATCTTTCCCAACTCGGGGGATGTTGATTGGCTGGGGGCTCTGAGGCTCTGCAGCCCTTGGGGAGGTGGTTGCTTGATGCTATCCTGACCTTGGAGCTCTCTATTATAAGCTTCAGCTGCTTAGTGATAAGTCCTTTGTAGGCAATTACCCAGCACTTGGGTGAGTACAAATAATGGGAAAGCAGTGGGGTCTGTCTTAGCTTCACAGCCCACTGAGTACTTTCCAAGGCGGCAGGCATGTCCCAGCTTGCAAACTGTTTGCCTTTCTCCTCAGAGAGGCGGTGAGAAATAAATAGTAGCATTAATTAGGGCCAGGCTCTGTGCTAGTCTAGAAAAACAACCAACCACCACCTACCCAAACCTGCTATGGAAGCAGCTGGCAAAATGGGGCATATGTCCGTCTAGAAAGTAAATGTGCTTTTTAACAGCTACAGCTGATGGAGAGTGAACTGGACATATCCAGCTGGCATAGGTCCAGCAGCCACAGTTGCAGGACCCTTGATGCTGAGCAAGAGAACTCGATCTTTTGGTGAGTGGGGATGGGCCAGGGCTGGGCTACGTCTGATCAAAGTTGGAAAATGCAATGTCATTGGCCTGAAGGATCCCTTTATAATATCTAGGGCTTTGGGAGCTGGTCTTGGTGAGGACCATCAAGTTAGAAGGACTGGACTTTCCGGATCCTTGGTAGAGAAGATAATAACAATAGCTAACATTCAGGTGGTGCTTCGGTCTGCAGAGCACTTTATGTACACACACACACACACACACACACACACACACACACACACACACACACACACACATATTCTCATTTGATCCTTACCACTCAATTGTAATTCTAAAAAAGAGGTAGATGCTATTATTTTTTTTAAACTCTCATCTTCCACCTTAGAATCACTACTGTATATTGGTTCCAAGGCAGAAGAGCAGTAAGGGTTAGGCAATGGGGATTAAGTGACTTGCCCAGGGTCACACAGCTAGGAAGTGGCTGAGGTCAGATTTGAACATAGTTTCTCCCAACTCTAACCACTATGCTACCAACCTGCTTACCCCCCACCCCCCAACTATACTTTTTTTTCCCCTACCCTTATCTTCAGTCTTAGAATCAATACTGTGTATTGGCTCCAAGGCAGAAGCAGTAAGAGTTAGGCAATGGGAGTTAAGTGACTTGCCCAGGGTTACACAGCTGGGAAGTGTCTGAGGCCAGATTTGAACATAGTTTCTCCCAACTCTAACCACTATGCTACCAAGCTGCTCTTCCCCCCCCCCCATTATACTTTTTTTCCCCTACCCTTATCTTCAGTCTTAGAATCAAAACTGTGTATTGGCTCTAAGGCAGAAGTAGTAAGAGCTAAGCAATGGGGGTTAAGTGACTTGCCCAGGGTCACTAGGAAGTATCAGAGGCCAGATTTGCAACCAGGACCTTCCTTCTCTAGGCCTGGCTCTCAATCCCACTGCCCACTAGATGCTATTATTACTCCCATTTTATAGATGAGGAAACTGAGGCCAAGAGATTAAGAAAGAGCTAATAATTGCAATAGGAATTAAACTCAAAAGTTTCTGATTCCTTGGAATCTCAAGTCCAACATGCTACATGCTGTGTCATCTAGCTACCTTCACACTAGGGAAAGAGGAAGAACTATTTCTGTTTTCACTCTAATACCCCGACTCATCCCTGCTAAGAAACCAAGCCACTAGACCTTTTCTTAAAACCCTTATGCTGATTAAGGAAAGCCAGTTTCCTACCTTGTAGCAAATGAAGGAATGAATGGGAGCCTTGATATTTTTGTTTGTTTTTGTTTTGTTTCTTTGACTGAGCTGGCTACTACCTAACCCTAGGCCATTACAGGGTTAATGCAGATCTGCAGACACAGTAGTTTGGACCTTTGAGCTGCCTGAGAGAAGAGTGTAGAGGAGGTGGTTAGGAAGTTCTCCCACTTTGATATAACTCACACGACAATGATGCTGTTTATTTGGTTTTATTTTCACATTCACTATGTATTTGTTTTCATAATTTTGCTTTTATTGGCAGTAAAGTGTTTAAAGTGACTGCTCTGTTGTATTTATTGATGCCGTTTCTTCCTGGAGAGGACGTAATCTGCAGCTGTCTGGTGAAGACAGTTTAATATCTGGGCTGTTTTTCTGTTAATGGGAAAAAAAGAGCCCTATAGCAGCCATCTATTACAAGGGGAATTGATGCTGGACTTTTGCTATCATTCCTGTGCATGCAGACACTGTTCCCCCCCTCACAGGCTCTCCCCACTCTGTCCCCAAGAGAGAAGGGAGAGAGAGAGAGAAGGGAGAGAGAGAGAGAAGGGAGAGAGAGAGAGAAGGGAGAGAGAGAGAGAAGGGAGAGAGAGAGAGAAGGGAGAGAGAGAGAGAAGGGAGAGAGAGAGAGAAGGGAGAGAGAGAGAGAAGGGAGAGAGAGAGAGAAGGGAGAGAGAGAGAGAAGGGAGAGAGAGAGAGAAGGGAGAGAGAGAGAGAAGGGAGAGAGAGAGAGAAGGGAGAGAGAGAGAGAGAGAGAGAGAGAGAGAGGAAAAGGGAGAGAGGGAAAGGGATGGAGGGAAAGGGAGGGAGAGAGAAGGGAGAGAGAGAGAGAGATCCTTTTTTTATGAGATCAGACTTACAGGGAAAATATGGGGAAAACTTAGCCCCAGTTTTACAGGGAATTGATGTTGGATTTTTATCATTCTGGTGCATGCAAACAAACAGTCTTGCCCTATCAGAAACTCATCCCCCACCCACATTTACTTTCTGAGATCAGATTTTACAGTTACAATGTAGTGAAAACAGCCATGCTTTTTTTTTTTTATCAATTTGGGAATTTTTAGATTCGGGAGAGGGATAAGACTTTAGGATGCAATCCTACCTTTGAAAACGTTTTGCTGATCAAAGTACACATTTGCCCATCAAGACCTTCCCTTGGGCATACAAGGTGAATTCAGGTGGGAATAATAATGACAGAGAGAAACCATATTTAAGGTTCTCTGGGGTTGGTTTTTAGACTATGACTGTTTGGATACTGCTTTTATGAAGTAACATTCTCTAATAAGAGTATGGGGAAGCTGAAAATAATCTTTCTTCTGGGTTAGTTCTACTAGCTCTCCAATTGGAAATCTTGTCTCTGATAGGAGCTTTGAGGACCAGTGTGAGAAAGACTGGTCTTAGTCTTTCATGGTACTTTTAAAATTAGGGATATTCCCAATCATACACATGTTTTTCTTAGTGACCTGCCAGAGACCTGTTTAGGGATTTATCCCAACCCTTTTAGAGTCTGTTTAGACTTTTAGACTGTTTCTCAACTCCTTGGGAAATACTTTTGATAAATTTATTCCCTAGTGAATTCTCTGTGCCCTTACAAATCTTTTTTTTTAAAACCCTTCTCTTCTTCCTTGAAACCTATACTGTATATTGGTTCCAAGACAGAAGAGTAGTAAGAGCTACGTAGTGGGGATTAAGAGACTTGCCCAGGGTCACACAGCTAGGAAGTATCTGAGGTCAGATTTGAACCCAGGACCTCCCAACTCTGGGCCTGACTCTCAATCCTGAGCTGCCCTCTCTTAAAAATCTTTTTTAAGCTTCAACCCCTGCCTATGGCTGCCCAAACCAGTTCTGAAGCTTTAGTCTATGTCATTTAAACAAAAATCCCCAAGAAAAAGGCTGTGATTCATTTAAACCTCATCTAGTGACATCCCATATAGTATAGGAGATTCAAAGTGTCATTCCCTTCAGTACCCAGGCAGGCCTGAGTCCTTAGGATGTGGTAGAGCTCAATCGGAGTATCCAGGCTGGAGTCTTTCCCATGGAGGTGATGGATTTATTTTTTTAAAACCTTTACCTTCCATCTTGGAATCAATTCTGTATATTGGTTCCAAGGCAGAAGAATGGTAAGGGCTAGGCAATGGGGTTAAATGACTTTCCCAGGGTCAGATCTGAATCCAGGACCTCCCATCTCTAGACCTGGCTCTCAATCCAATGAACTACCCAGCAGCCCCTAATGTATCAATTTTGGAACCTATTAGCAAGTCCTAAGGATGACCTACATATTAGGAAATAGCCCCAGCACGGGAAGTATGTGACTCTCCTCACTCACTAGTGAGGAGTAGGGCATCCTTGGAGCCAATATGCCTTCTTCCTGAGATATCCTTGCTTGGCTTTGAAGAAAGAACTATTAGTTATTGAGCAGCATCAGGATGTGTTGGGGTGACTTGAACTTGTGGGGAGGGATTCCAAGGTCTGAGTCTGGGCTCTGTCACTTCATTGTGTCACCTTGGATAATTCAAATGAATGTATGAATGAATTGGATTGTGGAGGGCTTCCTTTGTGCAAAACACTTTGGTATAAAACTGAAAAAAAAAATCTAGTCCTTCCTTTCTAGGAGCTTCCATTCATAGAGAAGGTTTCAGTTGCAAATATGATGGAAAGAATGTGTCGTCTTTAGTGTGTCATTCCACTGGGGGAAAGAAAAACTCCATTTCTTTTTAAAAATTTTTATTTTTAAAAATCTTTTTCCATGTTTCCATGATTCATTTTCTTTCCCTCTCTTCTTCCCTCCCCCCTAGAGCCAACAAGCAATTCCACTGGGTTGTACAATTGTTATCACTTAATATTTATTTCTATGGTATTCATTTTTGCTCTACAGCAATCTTTTAAAGCCCAAACCCCAAATCACATACCCATATATACAAGTCCATCTCCATTTCTGAAGTTGAGCTCTTGCTAGAGTCAAGGATTTTGGTGATGGAGGACTTCATCTTTCTAAGTCTCAGTTTCCTCATTTGCCAAATGGTGATAAGCTTCACTGCCATGGGAATAAGAGTTATATGGCATAGAGAGGGGCAGTCTCAGACTCTAGAAGACTGGGGGTTAAGTCCCCCTCTGCCACTTAATGACTTTATGACTCCCATTTGAGGCACTTAAAACTCTCCATGTCTCTCAGCAACTCTCTTACGATAGTTTAATTTGTAGAACAGCTACTTGGTAGGAGACATTCCAAGAAGTTCTCCACCCAGAAAAACCCCATCTAGTTACAAGAAAATCTTCAACTTCACATAGTTTTGTAAGGATCAAATGAGAAAGGTATTCATATATGTATATGCAATAAATACACATATATAATGTGTTTATATGTATATGTAAAAAAGTTAAAAAAAAACACCTCCTGTTTAAGTATCAATTCTACGACAGAAGAACAGCAAGAGCTAGGCAATCTGGGTTAAGTGACTCTTCCAGGGTCACATAGATAAGAAGTATCTGAGGCCGCATTTTTTTTATGATAAAATAAATGGTGTTTAATAAACTCAGATTGCTACTAATACTATTATCAATTATAGCACTTTGACATTCATAAAGTACTTTTACAAATACAATATTTGACTGAGGCTTTATTTGAACCCCCTCCTGACTCCAGGCCTGGAGTTCTATCCACTGTGCTACCTAGCTGCCCCTAAAAGCTCTTTTAAAAATGTGAAATATTGTGCAAATTTAAGGGGATTCTGAAGAGATCATGTGGGAAAGGATGATCTGCTCCTGGGAGACAACAGATCTGGACTTTCCCCATTACTCTCTCAGCCCCACAGTCCATTCTCTTGCTGTCTCTTCTGATGAGCTGTTGAATACTGAAAGGATAGGCCAGGCACAACATGTTTAATAACCAACTTTGAGCCCAGCTGGTCATGACTTCTGTGTCTTTTAAGAGCCCCCATAAATAGAATAGCATCAGGCAATTTCACCTGTGTCCAAAGGTATCCGTTATATTTAAATCCAAAATTTGTACTCTTCCCTTATCTGTTTCTCAGCATTTGTGAAAATTTTTTATTCTCTCACTTTTTCTAATGTCTTTTTGGAAATGCCAAAGCTGTATTCCCATTTAAAGAATTTTATACTTTCTGCCTCTTCTCCCAATTAATTATTGGATGATTTTGCTGCAGAATGGCTTTCTAAACAGTCTCTTTCTTCTCTCCCTGCCCCCTAAATCCTCTTTACCAAATAAGCTTCTTTAAGGAAATTCCTAACTTAAAATGGAAAAAATCTTGCCAAGGATTATTCAAAGAGAGGAAAAAGAACCCCCTCCACCAGCTAGGGACATAAGCAGGAAAGGGACAGCCTATTTGTCTAAGACAGGTTGGGGGAGAAAAACTCAGGTCTACACATAAGGGTTGATAGAGGAATCTTAGATCTTAGAAAGTAGAACAGGAAGAAAAATAAAATAAGATCATAGATTGATTCCAGATGGTATCCAACTCACATTTTACAGATAGGGAAACTGAGACCCAAAGAGAGAATGTAACTTATTTAAGGTCATTGGGTTAGTGTTAGAAGTTAAGGTTAGAACCTATAGGTCTTGATTCCTAAATGCCTTTGGAAATAATGCCAGGCCAGATATTGGAGCCCCCTGACAAAACAATAGGACCTACTCCAACTTTTCAGCTGAACTCTTTCTAGGAAGAATCTAATAGATCCATTAGTGTATCTAGTTGCAGAGCCAAAGGCTTTCATATCTGTCAGTTGGAATGATTTAAACTGAGGAAAGGATAGAAACTAGCTGTTCTGTTGATCTGTGTGCTATTGGGCACAAGTCGACTTAAGAAAGGATCCTATGGACTCAACTTTTTCCTAAAGCTCCATGGCTTAAACTCAAGTTTTAAAGTAAGATCTTATCTTGACTGACCCTGAAGGTCACAGATTAGCTTTGCTCTATCCCATGGTCACAGACTTGTCTCCCTAAACCCAGTCATTTGTCTCAAAAATGTGGGGATCTGGACAAGAGATGGGAGTGGGGTGAGGATGGCTCAGAGAGGCCTATCTCCACTATTGGAGCCCAAGTCCTACTGATGATGATGGGCCAGGAGAATTCCCATATATTATGGTTATGTTGGCATAATGTTCTCTAAGAATTCTCCCTCTTGGAATAACAGATTCTTAGAATTTAAAGCTTTTCTTTGCCAATCATGGGCTTGACAAGCTCAATCTGCCTATATGGTTTTAGGATGTCATACCGGGTAGTGGGAATTAGTTGCTTTAAGGAATAGAGAGATGGCTTGTGTTTGGATCAGAAGCTGAATGCTAGACTGCAAACATACACACACACAGAGTGGTTTGCTTGGAGTACTTTTATTCCCTCTGATATAAGGACTTTGCCTCCAGATCTAAGCTGTTGCTTTGCCCCGAGACATTTGGCTCAATGGCTTTCCAACATGAAAATTTCCCCCAATTGTTCAGTTACATCTAACTCTTCATGACCCCATTTGGGGTTTTCTTGACAAAAATAAGTGTAGTAGTTTGCCATTTCCTTCTCCAATCCATTTTACAAATGGGGAACTGAGGTAAACAAAGTTAAGAGTTTTGCTCAGGGACAGCTATTAAATGTCTGAAGCCAGATTTGAACTAGGGAAGATAAATCTTCCTGACTTTGGGACCAGCTTCACCTTACTAACTACTTCACCTCCTAGCTGCTCCCAACCACTTATTGGGATCTTTGAATACTGCTTAAAAGGTACTGATAGCCCTGTTATTTTCTATTTATCTTTCTGGAGTTCTAAGGAGGGGTAAGGAGAGTGGGTAAAAAAAAGGTATAAGTTTACAATTTACCTCCCATGAAGAAAAAATTCATCTTTGGAAACACTTGGATTGTAAGTAAAAAAATTTAAGTTCAAATCTTAGATAATGCTGTGTGATGTTGGGCTGGAGTCACTTAATATCTTTATGCTCTCCACCTGTAAAATGGGAATAACATTGGTCCTTCTCTTACTGTTATCTGAGTGAAACACTTTGAAGTGAAGCCTTGAGAGAAAATTTCTATAATAAATTTTAGCTTGTATGATGATGATGGTGTTCATTAGCAGCATGAAGACTGAGAGACCATTTCCCCTACTGAGCCTGTGCACCCTGGTAACAAGGTGTTCAATGTAATGTCATTATCACTCATCACATGGTGCCATCTTGAATATAGCCCATTGAGTCTTGCTTAAACCACAGGCATCTTGGGTCATGGAATCATAAACATGGCAGGGATATGAAGAGCCCATCAGGTATGGTCTCCTGCCTTTGATCTTTGAGTTTGGGTTACAGATATTTTTCTTTTGCAAGTTTGAGTTCTTCTTAGCTTGATTGATTGGTTTGTTATTTGTGTGTGTGTGTGTTTATTTGTTTTCTTTTCCCTCATAAGGGAAGACTGCAATGATTCTAGCTCTCTTCATGGCAAATTGAGAGTGCCTCATTTTTCCAAGGACCACAGTGTGGCAACTACATCTTTACCGTCCAGCGTCTTACATGAGTCAGTTATTTTCAGAGAAGAACCAGATGGCAATATAATGACTTATGGTAGACAGGTGACTCATCTAGATCCTGACACCTTTGACCCAATGAGGGAAGAGGAGGACTTTAACTACCAACTTGAACTAGAAAGAGAGTGTGCAGCAAATGATCAGTCTTCTGGGTTGCCACTCTTTATTTCTGTTCCTTCAGGAGACTATCATCACTTCTTGACCCCTCTGAAAAGTAGCCAATGGAGGGAAAAGTCATTTCCGTCTCTTGACTCCTCTGCCAATCTTCAGAGATGGCCCTTGGCAGGCATAAAGAGATCTTTCCCTGACTCACGGCTGGAGCAGGTGAGAGAGAGGATCCAGTTACAGAAGCATCGACATTCTAACGTTTTCCCTTCCTCCCTCCAAGTTCGTTCTTGTACCCCTCACTCTCTGTTCTGCAAGCACGTGCCAAAAAGAAATGTCTCCAAAATGAAGTATGCTGCTTCAGAATCAGCATATCCATGCCACAACAGTCCAGATCACTGTGCTACTCACCACACAGTCTCCTATAAACTTACTCCAAAGAGAAAAGCCTACAAAGTAAGATTTGCAGCATCACCTTCAGCACTCTCATGTAAGTAATGGGACTTGCAGCTATAAGTAAGGAACTATGGTAGGTAGGCTGAGAAAAGTAGCTGATGGTGGTAGGAGGGAAGGGTTGTATGGGAAAGCCATGAATGAAAGCAAAGAATGAGGTCATATGTTAGAGTAGAGAGAGAGAACTTTCTTTGCAGTCAGAGAAACCTAGAGAAATCTGGGTTCAAATTCTGCCTGGGACACTATCTGGGCAACCTTGGGGCAAGTCATTTTCCTGCTTTTTTCATATATAAAATGAGAGTATTGGTCTAACTGGCCTCGAAGGTCTTTCTCAGCTCTTGCCGTATAATCCTAATGAGAAAGGGAGCAGAAGGCAGTCTGGTCTGAGACGAAGCCTTTCCAAGATAATGTCAACATTACTCAGGGCTCATCTCCCAGGGGGATACAAAGATGGATCCTTGTTCTCAGGGAACTTAGAGAGTGAAATGCCAGGATCAGATGATTCTGAGTAAATTACATGGAAAGGTAAATCCTAATTCCAGAGCTTAAATGATTAAGCACAAAGGAGTGGCACAGTCAATCAAGTCCTTGGTATTTCAGGGAAAGGAAAGGGCATGATATGGAAGTCTGCATAGTTCCCATCAAAAGGAGGGATTTGAAGGACATGGCCCCCAGTGCATTAATAGTCAGGTACTTGGTAAGGGGCGATTTGGGCATCTTGGGGGTGATTTGTGATAGACCTCACATAATTCCTCATAGGGATCCTGAGATTCCTTGCCCAGAAAAGATTCTTTGTGGGGGACTAGAAAAGGGAAGAAAATGAGGTCAAGATTTTGTTGTTATTTTATTTTAAAGGAGGGAGATCAAGAAGGCATTTCAAAGGAGAGATGAGAAGGAAGGGATAGCACAAATGGTAGACTTGGGGAAAAAAGGAGCAGTTTCTCAAATCTTCTATTGTCTCCAGTCACATCCTAATGATAATTCCTTTAATAGGAAAAGTGCTAGAAAAAACCTGAAGGTCAGTGACTGCTCCAGAGTGGGATCATAACACCACTGAAACGAATGAATAACGAAACTTCAAAAGGGTTACAAAAATAGTTTCTACATTGTTGTTCAGTTGTTTCAGTCACACCCAACTCTTTGCAATCCTATTTGGAGTTTTCTTGGCAAAGATACTGGACTGGTTTGTTATTTTCTTCTCCAGCTGAGAAACTGAGGCAAACAGAGTTATTAAGTGACTTGCCTAGGACCACACCGTTAATAAGTATCTGAGGCCAAATTTGAACCCAGGTCTTCTTGGCTCTCTATTCCTTTTGCTACCTAGATGCCCTGCTCTTTCTATGGGATAGTCTTTTTGTTATGCCTAGGCTTTCTCTAGCAGTTAGTTACGCCAGGGAAATCATAGATCTGGTAAAAAAAAAATCCCGACAGTAAACGACATAGTATCTTGCATCTAGTAGGTGCTGAAGGTACATTTATTGAATGACTAAATGAATGCCCATCATCCTTGCCATTTAGCACCTAATATATCTCTCACGATCTAATTCTAATTCTTTTCTACAGAATTTCTTAAAGAATAATTAGTATTTGCAGTAGGGTGGAGGCAACCCTCAATTATTTGTGTTCTTTTTGATCTGTTCTTCAAATGTGCTTTTTGACCATGTCCCTCAAAAACTCTGAATTGGTCTTGTATCAATATTTTACCTATAGTTTTATATATTAGTTGTATGTTAATATTATAGATGATACACATAATTATTATATGTTATGTGTATTAGTGACCTTTAAGCAAAAATCTCTTTCACCTGGCATATAGTGGACACTCAATGGCTATTTGCTGATTGACGCATATTGAAAATGTTGCTTCATGCAACCAAGAGCACAATTCTCTTTTGGCCTTTGGCCTTTTCTCCCTTCTCCTGACTTCTCTCTTTATCACAAGTACTTTTTCTACTTAATCTTGCCTGGGTTTTTTGGATTCTAAAGCCAACATTTTTTCCATAATATCATTTTTTTGGCTTAATCCACACAATTAATTTTCCCATAGAGCTCCACAAGTATTTATTCACCAGAAGCTGGGCCCCTTGGTGGAAGAATACAATTCATGTAAATAGTGCCTTGTACATAGCAATTAATAAACATTTCTCGGTTTGTGTGTGGCTCTTTGAGGGGATGAGGCAGTAGTGGTGATTGCTGGCCAGGACTGACACAAACCTTTTTGTATTTTTACCCCTCATTGGATCTAGAGTAAAAGTAGATAGGTCAACCTTGAGATGATCTGTCAGGGCTCGCTCCTATTTGAGACCTGCCTTTTTGATTGATAAAGATGATGGCAGGAGCTTTTCCCTTTTGCAGCCATCTCTAATTTAATGTCCCTATGGTCATTAGCAGCATTCTGAAATGGCTTGAGTGTACTCACCCCCGCCCTCCACCCACCCTGACTCTGGCAGTTGGCTCAGTATTAAATGTTGTTGGCCATTGCTAATGGCTCTGTTGAAGATTCCAGTGACATCTGACCAATTTATAAGCCATTTTTCCCCCTACCTGTAGGGATTGCTGAATATCCATTAGCGTAACACTGCCAGCAATTATTGTTCATTCTGTGATCTCAATCTGTAAGTCCCATCATTTACAAGCTGGTGTCATTTATATTTTCTAAAGTGTTTGCATTTTAATCTCCCTACTTATCCCTGCTCTGGGAGTAAGGTGCTTTGTCTGTCTTGGTGCAGAGAGGGAGCAGAAGCCCTTTAAGGAGTTTGTAAAGAGTCCCCACCATTCCAGGGTTTTGGTCAGGGGGGAATCCAAGGACCTAAGGGAGGGCGGGCTTTTGTAGTATTTTTGTGGAAATGGAGGAATATTCTTATTGTATATTATTTTTTAAAACTCTTACCTTCTGTCTTAAATTGATACTAAGTATTGGCTCTAAGGCAGAAGAGTGGTAAGAACTAGGCAACTGGGGTTAAGTGACTTGCCCAGGGTCACCCAACTAGAAAGTATCTGAGGCTAGATTTGAATACAGGACCTCCCATCCATAGACCTGGCTCAAAATCTACTGAGCCACCTAGCTGCCCCATCGATCCTCTTTACTAGGTCCCTAATTTACTAAATTTACTAATTTTACTAGGACCCTAATTGGCCCTGCAATTTAGAAGAGGATTTGGAATGTGGGGGAAAGAAAGTCATCTAGTTTGTTGTTTTAGGCAGTCATAGATTTGTCCCACTGACTCTGGCTATAGGCTGATCCAACAAAGAGACGGTAGTGTGCCAAAGAAAAACCATTTTACCTGGAAATCCAGATATCAGTCCTCAATTTTTCACTATGGAGTGTTGGCTCTAAGGCAGAAGAGTGGTAAGAACTAGGCAACTGGGGTTAAGTGACTTGCCCAGGGTCACCCAGCTAGAAAGTATCTGAGGCTAGATTTGAATACAGGACCTCCCATCCATAGACCTGGCTCAAAATCTACTGAGCCACCTAGCTGCCCCATCGATCCTCTTTGGATGTGTGATCTTGAGTAAGTCATTGATGACCTCTGGATGTTTCTTTGCTAGTAAAAAGAAGGGTATTGTTTGCATTGGGTGGTCTCTCAGGTCTTCCTAGCCTTAATTATCTTTGATTCTAGTCCTGATGACACTCTTCTGTCATCTCTGGTGAGTGATTAAGTTGTTGGTCTAAATCAATCAACAAGCGTTTATTGAATGCCTACTGTATTGTCAGGTACTAGGGATAGAATTTTTAAATCGGTACAGGCTCAGCCTTAAAGAGCTTATATATAGATAAAGAAAGATAGATATAGATGTAGATATATAGATATGGATGCCGCTAGCAACTGGACAAACCAAGAAAGTCCCTTCTCTTCCTCTAGCAGATTGTGTTTGAGCTGAGTTTTGAAGAAATAAGGATTCCAGGAGGCAGACCAAGTGAGAACACTCTAGGCATGGAACATGACCGTAGTAAAGGCACAGAGATGAGAGATGGAACTGTGCTCAGCACATCCTCTCCCTGCCAGGGGGCATATGGGCTCAAAATCCCTGTCCTGCTGAGCTGATAACAGTGCCTGTGTAAAAGGGAGAGGGAAGGGAAGGGAATAAGCAATTATTAAGTACCTACTATAAGACAGACACTATGCAAAGGATTTTACAAATATTATCCCACTTCATCTTTCCAATAACTCTGAGATATAAGTGCTATTGAAAGGCAGCTGTAGCTCATTGGTTAAGCTCATTGGACCTAGATTCAGGAAGATCTGAGTTCAAATCTTGCCTCAGATACTTTCCAGCTGTGTGACTCCTGTATACATTATTTAACTTCTGATTGCCTGACCAAAAAAAAAAAAACAAAAAACAAATTTTATGATGATACTTGTTCAATTTTAGTTTTATGAATAAAACAAATACCTTAATAGTTCTATTAAGTCAATTATTGCTTTCTCTATCACTAATCTCTTCCCCCCCCATCTCTCTGTTTCTATCACTCTCTCTTTGTCTCTCTCTGTCTGTCTCTCTGTTTCTCTCTTCTCCCCTACCTCAAACACCATAAAGGTCAAAAGGAACAAACTAAAGCGAGTCAGACTTCCTGTGGATCTTCTCGGACATCCTCCCCTTGCAGTAGAAGATCTTCAAAAAGTCAGGGTAAGTTGTTTTTGTTGTTGATATTTTGTGTTTTTTTTTAAAGGTGGGGAAAGAGATTTCAGCGCCAAATAAGAACTTCAAAGGAAAACAAACAAAACCACTTTGGTTAATGGGCTAGAGAAAAGGGTTTGACTGGAATAATGAGGAAGTGGTGGGGGTGTTTAGAGTTGAATGCAGTTCTATGGATTCTCTGTGTGACCTTTAGAAAGTCCCTGACCTGAACCAAGAAGGATAGATGAGCTTATTCAATTAGGAGTCTGTAAACACTCTGGCAGTATTAATAATGCTCTAGACTTCTGCTAGGATAGCATCCTAGGGAGGCTAGACAGGTGACTCTCTTTGCTAACCAATCCCCTTCCTTTGGACAGGCTAAGGGCTGATTCACCTTTCAGTGAATTTCATTCTGGAGTAAATGTTACTGATGAAAACTGTGGGTACAGATTTCAATGATGCTGCTGAATTTTAAGAGAGTTTTCTGTCTCCTTTGGGGGCCTTTATTTCTTCACATACAAAGTGGGAATTACAATTCTAAATTACCTCATGATCAGTAGCCATTAAAAATGACTTCTATCAATACCCTGGAGTTATAGTTACTATTCATAGAGTTTCTAACTAGTTAGTTACCATATCCGTGGCACCTATTCCTGTTTGTAGACAGAGCGACATCAGTTTGGTGGAGAAAGGGGAAATAGTATTCTATCATATATATATATATATACATATATATATATATATATTTGTATGAATGGTGCTAGGTGTTTCGAGGTGAGAAGGGAAAGCTTGCATAGTGGTGAGGGTGGGAGGGGGCAAGAGGATGTCGGTTGGTTATCAGAGGAGACATGTTTATGAATCAACAAAGGAATGCTGAAAAGGAGTGGAAGAGAAATCCTACGGAGCTTATTCAGTACTTTGAATGTGAAGTTAAGGATGCTGTGAGTATAATGTGCTGGGTGCAAAAAAGGTTGTTTAAAATATAAAATAATTTTCTTCCTTCATCATGCCCTCCCCCTTTTTGTTTTAATGGATCGCTTGAAAAATGACCTGCTCTCTCCCTGAGACTGGGTCACAAGACCATGCCATGTGGCACATTCATCATTGTAGCCGCCAGTGTCACCGAGTCTGTGTTGACCATTAGTTCCTGTCAGTGACGAAGTCAAAGCAGGGCTCAAAAGAGATGAATTGGGGGTCAGGGGTCAGAGTCACAGGACTTGGGAATTGGATGAATTATAAATTTGCTGTAGTTAACAAAAAATTAAATCACAATAGTTATAAAATATTCATCTGTCCAGGCAGCAGGAAAATGGAGCCGAATGTTTAATTTCAGATGATAGCACCTTGCTTTGCATTTTTTATCAGAGATTAAGTTGATGCCAAGAATTTGATCCCATACTTTGAGATTTAATTCATTGTCACAGACTAAAAATTCTTTCTTAAAAATTAATTAAGATTAGGCTGCTTATGGGGTGGGGAGAGTTACAGTGAGGGATGTGTCCAGAAGGGCTCGTTAATTTGCTTACTACTCTCAGGGCAATCTTATTGTCAAGCTAAACATCTGTATCACTTGACATTTGAGTTGGGGATGCGCACATAAGGGTGTATGGGAGTGGGCATCCCAGAAACTGGGCCTGATGCCAATTTGGAAACCTCAGTTGATGTTAAGCAGCTTCCATCCTTACTGACCAGATGGGTTCCATGAGTGATCTTAATGATCCCTGGGAATTAAAGATTAGGTCAGAGGTGGGGTTGTTGGAGCTTAGACCTAATGGATCCAAATGAAGTGAAAGGGATGGGAGGATTAATGGAAACCGTATATTCAGGATAATTTACATCTCAAAAGAGCAAGGGAAGCATTTTTGGGTAATGGAAAAAGCAATGGACCTGGAAACTAGTTTCTAATTCCATCTCTGCCCCTTATTATCTGTGTGATGGTAGGCAAGTCATTTTACTTTTCAGGGCTTTATTGTCTTCATTTATAAATAGAAAGGGGTATCATCTAAATGATGTTTAAGGTTCCTTCCAACTCTTGACATTCTGTGATTCTGCTCTTAGGTTCCACTTAGCTCATCAAGATGCTTGTAAAACTGTTTCTGAGTCTGGTTAGTTCAGTTAAACAGAGCATTGTTCTAATAGATGATGTGGATAGCAACAATGATGATGACAATCTTTTGCACAGTCCCAAGCACAAAGTGAGTCTCTGAGCTCTGGTTCTGGTCAACCATATCATTAGCTTCCATCAGAGACTGATTATTCCTTATCCCTGGACACAGACTAAATCCATCCCCTAGACCCACCTCTACAATGACTCTCTCATTCACACTTGTCCTCTCATATCATTTTGGCATACATACTGCCTTGCACATAATAGGTGCCTTTAAACTATTTGAATTTAATTAATCATAGAAGAGACTAGGAAAAGTGGGAAAACCAACTCCATTACTAGAAACACTCCAAGTGTGTGTGCTACTGAAAAGGATCAGTAATCATGACAGATAAAGGTTAATATACTCATCCTATGTTCTATACTTGGGGAGATATTTCCCCAAGAGTCCAGGGGTCTAGCATCATGGATACTCACCTTGCTTGGGTTGAGGTAATTTTTGTAAAGCTGCCTTTTATCAACTTGATACTAGCCCATCAATGGATTTGGAAATGGAAAAGGTCAAAGATCTTATGAATGATTTACATTCTTTATAGCCTATCCTACAAACTGAACTGGTTACAAAACCTGACTCTATAAGTAAGAGAGGAGGGAGAGGAGAGGAGAGAGAGAGGAGAAACAGAGAGAGAGAGAGACAGAGAGAGAGAGAGAGACAGAGACAAAGACAGAGACAGAGAGAGAGAGACAGAGAGAGAGGGAGGGGGGGAGAGAGAGAAACATCTCAAGTGTCTGTTGGTAGAGATTGTCTATGTATTTGTAATGATCTTGGTGCTGGTATCGGCATCTGGTGAATGTAATCTGAAATTATGAAGTAAAACCTTGATAAATGGTGTTTATTATGTGACAACATTTATTAAAGAAAACTCATTTGTGTTTGTGATGTGGTAGATCATTTATTTTTGCATTATACAGAGCCTCTCATTCTGCCTGGGCTAGGAGCTTTCATTGATTCTCTTTCTCTCTTCCTGCTGACTTGCACCAGTTTAAAATCAAATTAGTTTACTCACATGAGGTGCAAATCATCAAAAATAAAATGATATTTCCATTAACCCTCACTCTGACTCACTGGGTAGTTCATTGAGCTCAAGCTACATTAGTGACAGTGCTTTTCCCTTGGCTAAGGAGACGGCTTTGGTTTACAAGATAGGCCTATCATCTGGTCTATAAACTGCTGTGCTGGGAAGGCCAAAAGAGGCAAGGAAGCTAGTTTATTGGTCAGTTCTCAGGCTTTGTTTTCTCACTTGTTGACAAAGAACATGATGAGCAAAAGTAAGGAAGATGAGAAAGAGCATCTAGGAAAAAGCCATCCTCATCCTCATATGCCTTGTCTTGGTATAATGTTATCATTTCCAAAGGTCATTTATATCCATTTTCTCATTTGATCCTTGTTAAGCAGCTTTATGTGGTAAGTAGGGAAGGTGGTGTCCTTTCATGTAACAACTGAGGAAAGCAAAACTAAGAGAGACAGGTAAGAAATTTGCTTGTGGTCCAGTTGGGAGCCATGTTGCATTATCTAGGGCCATGTTCTTTCTTCTATCATAGTATATTTATCCATCATAGCTCACATTTAGACTACGAGGCATGATATCTTTTTCTTATGACAACACTTCGAGGTAAGCTGTGTGAACATTTTGTATCATTTTCCAGATGAAGGAAGGGAAGTTTGACTTACCTGGTTAGATGACTAATAAATGTGTTAGAGTTGAGACTTCTTCAAAGTCTTCCTGGACCAGTGCTGTTAGATCCTAACCTGAGCCTCCCACTCTGTGCCTGTCCCTAGTACGCCAGAGGGGCTCTGTTGCATCCAGGGGCTGTATGTTTTTTCTTTAAGATGCTAAGCCGGCTGGTGTTTCTGCATGGAGAAAGGGACAGAGGCTTGCGAGGCTCCTTCTTGGGCCCCCTCCCACGTTTCCCCAGATCCAGAATCGGGCCCTCTCCGGAGGCCTAGCCACCACAAAGGAGTCAGGTATTTGGTGCTGCTCTGGAAATGGAATTCTTGCCTGAGTCTCTACTTCAGTTCTGGTTAGGTGGTATATGTGGGGGTTGTGGATGAGGAGAAGGTAGAACTGGATGAGAAACTAGCAAAGAGATGTTAAATCTGAGTAAGGAAGAATAACCAGAGCAGAGGGAGTCATCGGTCTCCTATTGGGTGCTTCCTTAGAATATCTCCTATACTGATCTATTAGTGACCTCTGAAATTATAACAGGAACTGCTTCATTCTATTGGGATAAGCATTGCCCTCTCCAGGTATCTATTTTCGAATTTAAGACTTTGTAGAAAGGATTTGGTAGGGCAGGAGTGAGATGGGGGAATATATTTCTTGAATATTAACAGCAACCATCAACAAAAAAACCTTCAAATAAACCAAAATTTTAAAAAAATAGATAAATACCTATAAATTATAAATTGCTAGAAAGTTGCAAGAGCAAGTTAGCAAATATAAGACTATCCTATTCACTTTCTCGCCTGCTTGGGTCTTCTGTGCATTTTAAAAAATATTGTTGCAGCTATTATTTGTGGCTACGTAAAAATAATATGTGTGTGCAATGTTACTGTTCTGATTCTGCTGTCTTCGCACTATAATGCTTTGCTTTTTAAAAGTTTTTCTCTATTCATATGTCAATGGGAATAAGTTTATTGGGCAATTCTCTCCCAGACATGTGAAGTGGGGCAATGTGTGGGTAGGCCCTGGCCACCTGGAGAAGGGTGGGGAAAGTTTCTGACTCAAAAGTGACTGTGGAATGTGTGTGTGTGTGTGTGTGTGTGTGTGTGTGTGTGTGTGTGTGTGTGTGTGTGTGTGTGTGTGTTATCTGACACTGTGACTTCTGGATCAAAGTTATGGGGAATAAGTTTGGATTGAGTCCCTTCCCAATATGTTTTGAATTTCATCGGGGGCAAACTTGATCTTTCTCCCAATCTTTCTCTTGCTTCTAGCTCCCTTACTATTTCTGTGACTGTGTTTGTAGGACTGGCAGAGAAAACTGAAAAAGATGAACATATACCATGTTCTGCTCCATGTGTAGACATCCAGAAAGGAGCTGAGTCTCTCCCTGAAAACTCCCAGGTCTGTTCAGAAACTTCAGCAACAGTGACCTGTAGTAATTCTGAACCAATCCAAGCTATCTTGAATCTTTTGAGAACTCTTCAGTCATCTATTCAGGACAAGGGAAATAAAAGAAGATCACGATCCCAGTCTCCAAAGGGCATATCTACCAAGAAAGCAGGTGAATCGGTATGGCATTCAAAACCTCAAAATAACGCAGGGAGAAGAAGGAATCTCCAATCTGCCTCAGAAGGGAAGAACCTCCCTTCAAAGACGGGTGATTCTGGGGCACGGAAGTCAAGTGAAAAAGAAAATGCCAGCCCAGGGACCCATCGAAGGACAAATGGGAATGCCCCTCGGCAGTATTCCTTTGCAGAAATCCAGGAATTCATGACTCAGAAAGCAAATGAAAGAAAGAGAAGATGCCTTGAAGCCAAAGCATCTGCTAAGAAAGCTTCAGAACTGAGAGATAAGAACTTGCTGGAAGTGTATAGGAAGCAGAGAGAAGTTTTATCCAAGAAGAACAATGCCAGAGTATCACAAATGCCATCTAAGTCCAGTTCTGCTGTACCCCACCTTTCTAAAGTAAGTGCTCTGGTGGGAAGGTTTGTTGGCTGGATGGTTCTGGCCCCTGGTCTTTGTGTTAGCCATCTGGTTTAAATTAGCGCCCACATGGCCCATGGGGAGTAGTGAACTGAAGAGTCAATCTACAAATAGACCAGTTAGCCATTCTTTTCCATGGCCATAGATTGCATTTTGTATGTCACTGGGTCATAGGAGGCTCAGTAGAGGGCATAGGAGTATTCAGTGTAGGTAGTCCCCACTGTTAGGGGGAAACTCAGCATTTTCATACATCCTTTTCTTTTTCAAACCCTTACCTTCCATCTTAGAATACTGATTCTAAGGCAAAAGAGTGGTAAGGGCCAGGCAAGGGGAGTTAAATGACTTGCCCAGGGTCACACAACTAGGAAGTATCTGAGGCCAGATTTGAACCCAGGGCCTCCTGTCTCTAGGCCTGGTTGTCAGTCCACTGAGCTATGGAAGTGTACCACTTTCATACATTCTTAAAAGGTCAAGACTATTATCTTAATATGTAATATGTAAAAGATTTTTTTAAAATTATCATCATCATCATTTATATCAGGGGTTCTTAACCTTTTTTTTAAAATTTAGTCAATTTAGAACATTATTCCTTGGTTACAACAATCATATTCTTTCCTTCCTCCCATCCCCCCACCCTTCTCATAGCCAACACACAGCTCCACTGGGTACTACATGTGTCCTTGATCAGAACCTATTTCCATGTTGTTGATGTTTACACCAGGATGTTCATTTAGAGTCTCCACCCCCAATCATGTCCCCTCGACCCATGTAATCAAGCAGTTGTTTTACTTCTGTGTTTCTACTTCCACAGTTTTTCCTCTGAACTGAGTTGTTCATGATCACTGCATTGCCACTAATGGAGGAGTCTATTGCATTCAATTGTACCACAGTGTATCAGTCTCTGTGTACAATGTTCTCCTGGCTCTGCTCCTCTCACTCTGCATCACTTCCTGGAGGACGTTCCAGTCTCCATGGAACTCCTCCACTTTATTATTCCTTTGAGCACAATAGTATTCCATCACCAACATATACCACAATTTGTTCAGCCATTCCCCAATTGAAGGGCATCCCCTCATTTTCCAATTTTTGGCCACCACAAAGACCACAGCTATGAATATTCTTGTACAAGTCTTTTTCCTTATTATCTCTTTGGGGTACAAACCCAGCAGTGCTATGGCTGGATCAAAGGACATAGTCTTTTAGTGCCCTTTGGGCATAGTTCCAAATTGCCCTCCAGAATGGTTGGATCAATTCACAACTCCAACAGCAATGCATTAATGTCCCAACTTTGTCACATCCCCTCCAGCATTCATTACTTTTCTTTGCTGTCATGTTAGCCAATCTCTTAACCTTTTTTATAGGTGCCATGCACCCCTCTGGTAGTCTGGTAAAGCCTTCTTAGAAATATGTTTTTAAATGCATAAAAGAATACATATGATTACCAAGGAAATTAATGATATTGAAATATAGTTTATCTATAGAAGTTCAGGACTCTTCATTTTTCAGAGAAGAGAGGCTAAAGACAAAAGTTGTTTTTTTTCCCCTAGCAGGAAATAGCTGTTAGAACCAATAGAGTTATTGATTGGAAGAGGTGCTAACAAGGCCATAGGATCTACCTCTTAGAGACAGAGACAGTGGTAGAAAGAATACTGGATTGGGAATTGGACAATCTGTATTTGAACCCAGTCCTTGACACTTAAATCATGTCCTTCCCCATATCATTTGATTTTTCTGGGCCTGTTTCCTCATCTACAAAAAGGAAACTTGAATTCCAGGAAAGTGAAGTAACTTGTAGGTCTTGAGTTAAGTGTCAGGGCAGGGTTCAAATATACCACCAGGGACTCAAATGTTAAAATAACAAGGTGCTTTGTAAAATACAGAGCACTAAATGAATGTGGATAATCTCAGCCTCTCTGAGGCTTGCTACTATCGATTGGTTCCCTCACTAGGAGAGATTCCCAACTCTTCCAAGTCTTCTTCTCCCATGTGATTCTTATCCATTATAGAGCATGAAGCTGGGAACCTTCCTCCAGAATATATTCTTTTGCTATATGATCCCCTGAGCCTTTTAATGAAGAGAGCTTAAAAAATAAGAACACCTTTATTTTAATGATTTAAGACTTTAATTGGTCTTTAAAGCAAAGGGAAGGATGATTTCTTAAAGTTCCTTCCAAATTAGGTAAAGACTTAGAAAAATGAGCCTTGTTTCAGGGAGAGCTTAGAACGTGTTGCTACTTTTGGAAAACAACAATGACTCATGTTGTATATGTGATACTGGGGTCCACACTAACATCTATAGTTCACCCACTTGCTAAAGTAGGCAATAGGTCAACAATATCTGTTTTGTTACTGTCAATGAGTAGTTTAGGCTTGATAAAATTTACTTGAGTTATCTGGGTTAGAAGCTGGGGCTTAAATAAATGGGATTTAGGGGCAGCTTGATTACTCAGTAAATAGAGAGCCAGGTCTAGAGATGAGAGATCTGGGTTCAAATTTGGCCTCAGATATTTTCTAGCTGTGTGATCCTGGGCCAAGTCACTTACTTAGCCCTTATACACTTCTGCCTTGGAACCAATGCTTAGTTGTTTTGTTTTGTTTTTAACTCTTTCCTTCCATCTTAAAATCAATATTAATAACCTATGCTTTCAATACTCCCTACTCTATCACCATATGCATACCCATCAGCCATGGTTAACCTTTATTAATTGAAAAAAAATTCTCTCCTTCCATCTTAATATCAATGCTAAGTATTGGTCCCAAGGCAGAAGAGTGGTAAGGGCTAGGCAATGGGGGTTAAATGACTTATGAGGGCCATCTTTAGGTCAGGCTCTCAATCCACTGAGCCACCTAACTGCCCCAATACTTACTATCAATAAGTTGGGTTTAAAGATTTAAATGGTTAAAACATTTTTTAATTTAAAAAAATTAACAAGGCTTAGCTACTGCTGATATGTGTGTATGTGGGGACAAAATAGGGAGAATTGAGAGCATAGCTAATTGAGCTCTTCATTTTTGTCTTGAACACTTACTTAGAAAGATGAGGATGTGGCCATTGGAAGGGATGTTCACTTTCTCTGTATCCCTTTAACCCAGATCTAAGCCAACCTTCCATGTTGAGAAGATGCTCTCATATGTATCTTCTACTTTGTTACCCAAGCAGAAGCCTATGGTGTCGCTCCCTTTCTTCAGTGCTGATGCTCTACAGTCATCTCATACTAGACAAATGTTTGTTGAATTGTTGGTTATTCTTCCTATCTAGGCCCAGGCAGCCAAGGAAAGCCAAAAGGAAGCAGCTCTAGAGCATGAAAAGCAGCTAACAGTGACTGTGGCGGGTAACAAAGAGCTTCAAGACAAGTGAGTATGAAGCAGACATTTGAGTGCCTGTTGTGTTCAGCGTTCTTGGGATGTGCAAAGATTAGATAATAAGAGAAGCCTGTCCTCATAGAGCTGTTGGTTCTAGTAAGAGGGTGACACAAATAACAGATACCTAGGATGTTTAACACACAACACATAAGACTTAGACTACCATATTTGGAAGGAGCTTTATGAAATCATCCTTGACCCAGTCCCCTTTGCTTTAAAGACCAATTAAAGTCTAAATCATTAAAGGTGTCCCTAGTTTTTAATGCATGTTTAACACACAAGTGCATTAGTGTGGTATAAAATCAAGTATAATTGAGGTCCAAGGGAGGGTAACCTGGAGGATCAGGAACAGTTCCACAGAGGAAGTGGAATATGAATTGAGCTTTAAAGAACAAGGAGGGAATAAGCAAGCAAAGAGGAAAGATATTCTGTGCATAGGAAATAATATGAAAAAAAAAAGACATGGAGGCAGGGAGAAGGCATGTTTGAGAAAGAGAGAGTAGACCAACTTCTCTGCAGAAGAAAGGACTTGAGGAGGAAGGGTGAGTCATAGGACAAGGCTACAAAGAATGGATGGGGCCAGATCATAGAGGTCTTTGAAAGTGGGACAAAAGAGTTTAGATAATCGAAAGCCACTGAAGATCTTTGAGCTAATTATTCTGACAACATTACAAAGACAAGTTGGAGCAGGGAGGAAGTACCTCGGTGTAAAGACCTGTAGGACATGACTGCAAAGAATAAATAGGTGGGAATATGCTAAGGCAGTGGCAGGGGGAAGAGAAAGATGAGGTGGTTGTGGGAAAGAATGCCAACATGAAACTGACAGGAGTTGGAAAGAGATGGGATATGAGAAGTCAGAGAGAGAAGAGTCAAAAGAGTCACTTAAGTAACTAGAAGGGTTAGGAAAGCTGCAGAAAGAACTATCCCTCTGTCTCAGAAGCATATTAAGGGCTCTTGAGGGATATGGATAAACCAGAAGGAAGACCTTGTCAGAAATTGGCTTGGGAGAATTTAAACTTATATCACCATTCAGATGTCTCACTTTTCAAACTCTGGCACTCTTATGTTTGCTAACTATGTAAGTAGGATTTGAAAGCTGTCATATTTCCTTCTCAGTTTTTGAATGAGAAATAGAATTTAAAAAAAAAAAGAGAATAACCTGAAAACCTCATTCTTTCTCCTCGGGTCAAGTCCAAATTATATTTTTGCTAGGGAGAAAGAATTTAAACAAATAGAGAATGACCTGAGATCTAGTTTGTTGTCCAGACCTAGCTCTGAATATGAGGCTTTTTTTTCTTTTCTTTAACCTTTTTTTTTGTTTCAAGAGAAGTCTATAGTTTTGATCAGCACAGCACAGTAGGACTAAGCTTGTAGAGTTGGGAACTGGATCCAAAGACTAAGGTATCTGATGTCTGAATCCGAAGGGAAACAGCACCATAGACAAGAACTGCCACTTTGCTCACAACTTACTTTCTTTGTTTCTTCACTCCAATCTGTCTCATGTCTTCCTCATTGATCTAGATTGGTGTGCATGGGGCTTAAAATCACATCTCTCATTTCTCAGGAAAATTGTAAATGACTTTCTTTGCTCTGTAGTTCTACAAAGGTTTCATCATGGTTTTTCTGAGGTCAAAACTTGAGGGGCTCCCCTTTTTATGGGGAAGGATTTCCAGCAACCAAAAGCTCTCTCAGCTTTTCTTTCTTTTGGTTATTTCCTCCATTAGATTATGAGATCCGTAGGATCAGGAACCATCATTTTTGCCACACAATAGTGGAAAGGACATTTGAGAGAGGCCACATTGCATGATGGATAGAGGGCTGGTGTTAGAATCAATAAGACCTAGCTTCAAGTCAGGCCTCTGGCATATACTGGTTCTTGGGCCCTGAGGAAGTTACTTAACCAAGCAACTGTTTTTTGGTTGTTTTTTTTTTAGCCCTTACCTTTTAGTATCAATTTTAAGACAGAAGAGCAGCAAAGGCTAAGAAATTGAGGTTAAGTGACTTGCCCAGAATCATACAGTTGGGAAGAGTCTGAGATCAGATTTGAGCCCAAGTCTTCTCAACTCCAGGTCTGTCACTTTATCTACTGTAGTCCCTAGTTACCCCTCTAGCCTCTATTGATCTACATTGGTAAAGGGAGTTTCCTCATTAGTTCACTTTAGCAATGAACTCACAAGCTTAAGAATTAAAATTAAAATATACAAGATGTTGGCCTTAGATTCAGGAGACCTGAGTTTGAAAACTGGTTCTGACTTTTACTGTTTATGTGACCTGAGAAATTCACATCATTTCTTTGGCTTAAGCTTGTGTGAAAATGTGAAAATGGGGGTGGGGGTGGGAATGATAATAGTATTTATGTAACTACTATGTCCCAGGCACTATGTAATGTGTTTTACAAACACCATATCTCATTTGATCCTTGAAACAACCTTGGGAGAAAGGTGCTGTTATTATCCCCATTTTCTAGGTGAAGAAACTGAGGTAGACAGAGATTCAGAAAGTACTTTGGAAAACTTTCAAGTGTTACATAAGTATGAATTGTTTGTTACTCTTAGTGGTTGTCATTTCAATGTTTTTTTTCCCCAATTATTTTCCCCTTGTATTTAAACAGAACTTCCAGGAGAACTAATATTCCATTCACAACTGAGATTTCTGAAAGTGCTATTAACTCCCCTTTGCTGATCTCCATAAGTATATCCCCTGGGCCCATGAAACAGCAAGATGTCATCTCTGGTCCTTTACCTCCAACTGTGGATCTTCAGTTAAGTCCAGTTGAGAACCTGGAGAAGATTCAGGTTTCTGAGGGGCCGAGCAAAAAATCAAGCCCTTCATCCTCTCAACACAAGGAGGATAGGATCCGGATTCTTGAAGCCACTGCTCAGATGCTGAAGGAGAGAATTGAATGCATGACTGAGAAGCTAAACTCTCCAGGAGTGTGTGGCATGCCCAGTCACAATTTGGAAAAGGGCATGGATGTGCAGAGCACTGATCCCGCACCAGCTCAGGAATACCCCTCCATCCCTCAACGATCATTTCATGGCCCCCATGCATTTCAGCAATCTTCTAGCCAACCTGCCTCAGGGACCCCTGAAGGGCCTGGGGTGGAAGTAACTGACCCCCTTGGCAAAAAGAAAGGAAAGACTCAGGAAAGTGGAAAAGATGTGGTAGAAATGGAAACAAAACCTGCAGATGGCCATATAATACTCAGTGAAAACCCAGAATTGAATAAGGCTGAGGATATAATAAAACCTAGTCTCAAAGGTAGGTCTTTACTAAACAGCGTTCAGCAGAAAGCTTTGACTTTTATTAGCTTAAAAAATGGGAATAGTAATTCAATTTTTATCTAGATACCTCATGCATTGAGTCTTTTTAAAAATTATTTATTTATTTAGAATATTTTTTCATGGTTACATGATTCATGATTTTTCCATCCCCTCCTCCCTCCCTCCTCCCTGAGCTGACAAGCAGTTCCACTGTGTTATACATGTATCATTGTTTAAAACCTATTTCCATGTTATTTATATTTGCAGTAGAGAGATCTTTTAGCATGAAAACCCCAATCATATCCCCATCAAATTACGTGATCAATCATATGTTTTTCTTCTGCATTTCTGTTCCCATAGTTCTTTCTCTGGAGGTGGATAGTGTGTTTCTCATAAATTTCTCTGGATTGTCCTGAATTATTGCATTGCCACCAATGGAGAAGTTCATTACATTCGATTGTACCACAGTGTGTCAGTCTCTGTGTACAATGTTCTCCTGGTTCTGCTCCTCTCACTCTGCATCAATTCCTGGAGGTTCCCATGGAATTCCTCCACTTTATTATTCCATTTAGCACAAGAGTATTCCATCACCAACATACACCACAATTTGTTCAGCCTTTCCCCAATTGAAGGGCATCCCCTCATTTTCCATTTTTTTGCCACCACAAAGAGCGCAGCTATGAATATTCTTGTACATGTCTTTTCCCTTATTATCTCATTGGGGTACAAACCCAGCAGTGGTATAGCTGGATCAAAGGGCAGACAGTCTTTTAGCACCCTTTGGGCATAGTTTCAAATTGCCCTCCAGAATGGTTGGGTTAATTCAATTGTGAGTCTTCAGAGTGAAAACAAAAGTTTAAAGAAGATATGAATTTGAATCCTATTTCAAAAACATTAATGCCTACAAATATTTTTCTAAGGGATGAAAAAGCTATTGTGGACTTTTTCTTTCTAAAGAGATAGAAAAAGTTCACAGTAGCTGAGAAGACATCTATGTTGGAACATATCTCTGAAGTTCATAGTTACCTATGTTTAGGTCTTATGTTCAATTCCATAATGGAATCTAATCTTTAATCTTAAATAAGTAATAAACTTTAATAAATCCTAAGTTTTTCCTCCTTGCATACTTCATCTTACTTCATCATACTTGCATCTGCTAAGGAAAACTTTCCTTTTGCTCTTTATACAGATAGCCATTTCATCATATTCAACAAAGATTTTTTTTTAATGGAAATCCATGGACGAATTGATCTGATAAACTACATGTTGGGGGTAGAAAATGAGGTCAAGCTGTCTCCACAGCACATTTATTATCTTTTTCTCACTCCAAAAATACTAGAGTAATTTGGAACTAAGAAGGGGACAGAAGTCCCCTCCTGTTTTGCTTCAATGGGCCAGAGTAGTTATTTACCTCTGATAAATGTTATAGCTGAAATAATAACAGAAAAGGACAAAAATTAAATATGCCAATTATGGTTCTGTTCCTACTATTTGCAAAGCTAATTATATACAACTGAATGTATAAGCACATAAGCAAGCTTACAGAGTCTGACTTCCTCCTTCCAATCCTTGATCCCCAAGATGTATGAAATTCAAATGTACTTATGAAAATGTTTTTCCCTTACAAATGGTTACAGATGAATGATTCATAATAAAGACTGAACCTCTTAAGTAATTGACTCTGGAAAGAGTAAACATAAGTGCATAGAAATCCATATATTTGCCTAACTCTATATCTCCCTTTTACTGTATTTCATTCTTGTAACTCCAATAACTGCTTTCTTTTTTCCTATAGAGAAATAGAGGTAGCTCCTGGGCTAGGGAAAGAATGGAGTCTAAAATCAAGACTCTTGGATACTTCATCTCTTTACAAATTTTAATGATTTTCTTCTAGCCATGGATTCTGGATATAAGAAGCTGAAAAGTTGATTAAGAGAAAAAATAAGTCTATATCTTTATGAATTTATTAACTTATATACACAAGCAACTTTGCAACAAACTCATAGCTATTTATAAGATTCCCTGTATTTTTACCCATTAATCCTATTGAATTAATAATCTCTCTTTTTCCAAAGATTCTACTCTGACTGAGGATCCAGAAGTGAAAAAGAGGGTACCAAAACAAAGGAAGATCAAATTTAAAAATCCTGCTCCCTTCCCGAGAAGGTATGCCAGCCTAGGTGTGGTCTAAAACCCAAGACATCCCTTATTTGGATTGTTATAAAGGATCAGATTCTAATCTTCTGATTAGTTTCAAGGTTCTTGCTTGGACTCATTAGTCTCTAAGAGAACAATTTTGAAAGAAAGGGGGAACAGAATCCTAGTGAGTCCTAGTCTTGCTCACTGAAAGACTAGGTGATGATATTGCCTCTTAGATGCAAAAATATAACTCCTGATAATTCATCCTTTATTGAAAGAATGTGTTAAAAAGGTGGGGGTGTATGATGAGTTAGTTGTATTTTTAGCATCTGGGATGTATCATATCAAACCATCTATTCTCTCCAACTCAATTATGTGACTGGATACTGCTGGGCAGACTTAAAGGTGTAGTCTGTGGCCATGGAACAGATCAAAGTAAATTGACTCACAAAGACATTGAATCCATGTCCTTACCTTGATGGTTTCATGTTGGTTCCATCCAGTGACCTAATTAAACACAGACTGATAGCAATGAACAACGTAGCATGTTGACTGATGTTTAAGCTTTCTAGCCTCTCTGTTCTATAGTTGCTTTTTAGTGAATGTCACATCTGTGTACCCCTCAATTCCCTGTATTAGGATATTTGGTTTGGCTTGCCCTAAATTAGACCAGAGAAGTGGATGGCTTAGGCAAGTGTCACAGAGAGCACGGATTTGGAGTCAGAGGATCTGAATTCAAATCTCAGTTCTCTGGCCCCCTAACTATTTGACCATGGGCAATTCACAAATTCTTTGAGACTCAGTTTCTCTATCCACAGAATGAGTGGGTTGGACCAGATGTAGTCTAAGGTCCTTTCCAATTCTGTCATTCTATCATCTGTGATTTGGGGAAATTTGCCCTCTTAATATAAGTGAGGAAGGTCTCTTACCAGAAAGTGTATGTTTGGGGGGGGGGGGGTGTTGAAGGGGGTCAGAGGGGTTAATCTAATCACCAGACACAAGGGGGCAGTAGATACCTAAAGTAATACAGTAACAGTGATTATAGATGGAAGGGACCTGGATAGTCTTCTAATCCAATTCTAAGAATGTAGAAGAATCAAAGTAAAGAGAATTTTGAAATTTGAAATGCGATGAGCTTCATTGCTGTCAGAACTTCTGAGGAAGAAACAAAATTGTTTTTCTTGTGACAGCTGGAGAGTCAAAATATATTGAAAATGGACTTTTAAGCCTTTATGTTCTGAACATCTCAGTCTAAGCTGGGCTTTTAATTCTTTTTAGGAGTGAGATTGGCTAGGTCAAGATCAGCAGCTTCCTCCACTTTCTTTTTAACATGTCCTTATGAAGGATGAATTATCAGGAGTGATATTTTTGTATCTAAGAGGAAACCTTTCCCCATGATAATGCCAGGCTGATTGGCATCCAAAAGGATAATTGGTATCAAGGGCATTACCATAGATAGGAATTATGGCCCAGGCCATCAGGAAGATAGCTTGGTGTAGTAGAAAGAATATTGGACAAGGAATCATATGACCTATCCATTCTCTAATTATGGTTGCCAAACTTGATGGATCACCTCCCCACCCTACCCCCATATGAAAAATATATTCTTTTCATAAAACAATTTATACAAACATTTTCTTAGTGGGTATTTAAAATAATATTAAGCATTCATTAAATTTTTATTATATAACTATATATAATAAAAAACTGAAATATACAATAAAGTAATATAAAGGGATATAAATAACTATTGAATTATATTCATTGTCACGGGATCATGAAGCCAGAGACAGAATGGACCTCAAGGTAATGTAGTTCAAATCTCCCTTTGTACAGAGAAGGAAACTGGGTCCTAGGAAGGTTGGGGGACTTACCCAAGGTTGCATAGGTAATTCTAGGTAGAACTAGGTAGGATCAAAGTCAACAAATCCAACACTCTTTCCACTATACCACTCTGCATCTCAAAGATGGAAGTGCCTCTATTCCTTTGTCTTAGAAACTCCATAGGAAAATCACTTAGATTCCTGGCTCTAAAGGTGGGGAGAAAGTATAGGGTTGTCATTCCACCCTCAGGTTTCCTTGCTAATCTGTCTGGGGAACCCATCCTTGAACCTCTTTCTTCAGAAGAATAGGAAGCCCAGGCCCTAATTATGGTGGATCAGCTTTAGAGAGACCAACAGAGCAGCAACAGTCTGACTGAAGGCTGGAGGGCCCCCCAAATTCACAGGGTGCCAGTCCCATTCACATCAGGGACCTGGTGGGTTGAGGGAAGCACTGATCCACACTGGTGTAAGCTGCTTACTATAAGTGCCCTTCCCCTTCCTGTGGTGGAGAGAGCCCCTGGCACATGCCATGTGGGAGATGAGTATCACAAGCACTCTGCCATCTCTTACTAATTGGAGTAAAATTGATGTTTATCTCATTTTTGCTGTCTGATTTTAATTTTGTCTTCACCAAAAGAAGTGGTTGCATTTGTATGGAACTTGGATTCAACAATATCTTGGAGGGCATTTCCCTCAGTTTGGAAAAGTTTTCCCTAATCAGGAAGCCATTGGAAAATGAAAAGGAGAAGTAAGAGAGAGATAGGATTATAGCCGGTTCAGATGTCATTTAGAAATAAGGCAATGGAAGGGTTTATCCACAGTCATTATAGCTATCATCTCTAAACTAATGGATTTATAGGCAGGAGAGTCTTGTGTCTTCCTGCCAAAAAAAAAAAAAAAGCTTATATTTTGTAACTACTGCCCTTGTTCCCAGGCAAAGACTGGGAATTAGCATACCCAAGGTTATATGTATGGTTGCTAGGTAGTCACAAAGTACTAAAATCCATTGAAGCTCTAGAAGAAGAGTAGCCAGAGTTCTTATGAGGGCAGAGAGAGTAGCATTTTACTAAGCAATGCCAACATCTAAGCACAAGCATCCTCTCTGACCATCTTCCAGTTTACCATTCCCAGACCACCATATTGGATAGTCCAACTCCCTCTGCTCTTTTGCTCAGCCCTGAATTACCATCCCTAGGGCCTATTTCATCGGACCACTTATGCTTCCTCCTTGTTACCTTAACCCCACAATATCTCCTTTGGAGGTTAAAGGGGACTGCCAGCTGTGATGATGATGTTGGGGCAGTGACTGGTTGTTGGCCTTTGTACTTGAAGATGACCAAAATGGCATAACTAGGTTGGGATCAATGTATAGTGTCTGACTGCGTGATCAGACCAATATGAGCTTGGAAGGTTTTACCACAGTTTGGGCACAAATAACTCTTATGAATGCTTGGGATGGAGATGTTTGTGCATCTCACATTTCTTTTGAGCTACTACAACTCTGCTTTGCTTGTGGTGCCCGGCACTTTTTTTGATATGGTCATACCATGCTTGATTGTCCTATGCCAGCATCTCCCATTTCTTACAATCAACACTAAAGTTCTTCAGAGAGATCTTGAAGATGTCCTTGTATCACTTTTTCTGACCTCTGTGTAAGGGCTTGTTTTGTGTGAATTCTCTCTCTCTTTTAACCCTTATCCTCTGTCCTAGAATTGATGTAAAGTATTGGTTCAGAAGCAGAAGAATGGTAAGGGCTAGGTAACTGGTGTTAAGTGATTTTCTCAGGGTCACACAGTTAGGAAATATTTGAGACCACATTTGAACCCAGACCTCTTGTTAAATACCACTTCCACTGATAAAAATTGTATCACTTTCTAAAAATCAAACCATTTGACAGTGCTAACACTTTGATAACAAGAATTTTTCTTTCTGGGACTTTAATAGATTTGGCTATAACACCCAGAGGAGCAGTTGCCAAGCTGCATTTCACAGGGGCTGCTTCCTAGGATGATGACTGTGATTATTAGGCTGAAAGCATTGCTATTCCCAAGTTTCTTGGGTTCTGGATCCTGTGATGTCAGGCTCTGAGGGTTTAGCCATGAAATGGAGGAGAGATACAGGATGAATGTATCACATGAGTGTTCTTTGAGGATGGGAGAGACAAAGGCATGCTGGTAATCAGTAGGGAAGAAGCCAGGAGACAGGGAGAGATTGAAGCCATTGAGAATGTTGGGTTGCTAGAGGAGACAATCTGCTGGAAAAGACTGCATGGAATAAGATCATTTGGGCATGTAGAGGGCTTACCCTGGCAATGAGAAGGGCCATCGCTTCTTCCCCTTCTCAAAATCCTCACTTGATCCATCCATTCCTGATAAAGTTATCAAATCTCTCCTTCCTTTTTTGTGACTAAGCAATCGATGCTTTTACTTTCTTTCCTCTCATTCTTCTTAACTTTCTACCATCTGGCTTTGGATCTCATCATTCAACCAAAATTATTCTCTGATGTTATCAGTAACCTCTTAATTTCAAAATCTTTTCTGAATCCTCATCTTTCTTGCCCTCTCTGCATCCTTTGACACTCGCTATCTCTTATCCACTTCTTAATATTCTCTTCTCTCCAAGTTTCTTTGATAACATTCTATCCTGGAAAAGGAACTTTGGGGGGGGGGGTATCTTTTGTATCCTCAGGAATTAGCATAGTGCCTTACACATAGTAGGTGCTTAATAAATGCTTATTGACTGACTGACCTATTCCTTCAGAAAGGCACCTCCTTCCTCTCCTTTCACTCTTTTTAGCTCCCTAAAGTCTGGCATCTGATCTGTAATAGTTAAAAGAATTGTTGAGGATTGAAGAAGTATAGGAGATAAGGAAGGTTTTGTAACAGGGAATGGAGGAGTTGAAGGGATAGAGGGAATATGGATGCTGGTGAGGTAAAAGGAGAGAGCTACCCCCTGCTGAGAGACTGTTTTTGAAAAATGGGGTTCCCAAGAAATGGGCCAACTATGATAGCCTGAGGGGATGTCTTCTCTATTGATTGATGTTGAAGATACCCAGGGCAGGTAAGCACAGACCCTCCTGAGAGACAAGCTATCTGTTCCACCTCAGTGGCATAAAGGCCCAAAGCTTGATTCAGTTTTCCTTTCCACAGATCTCATCTTCATTCAACTGAAATTGCTCTCTCCAAAGCTACTAATAATCTTTTAGCTGTCAAATTTAATGAACTTTTTTCAAATTTCATTATTCTTTACTTTTCCTGTACCCTTTGACACTGTCAATCATTCTTTTCTCTTTTCAATACTCATTTTTGGGTTTTGTGACACTAAGAAAAGTGTTAAGGGCTAGACAACTAGGGCTAAGTGACTTGCCCAGGGTCACACAGCTAGTAAATGTCTGAGGTCAGATTTGAATTTGGGTCCTCCCAACTCTAGGCCTGGCTCTGTATCCACTTAGTCACCTAGTTACTCTATCCTTAGTCTCTTTTACAGGATCATCCAAGTTGTTCCCTTTAATCTTGGTTGCCCCCATGGTTCTGTTTTTGTTCTCTTCTATTTTTCCTCTCTATCATTTTTCTTGATGATTGATCTCATCAGCCTCCATGAATTTAACTATCATCTCTATTTTGATGCTCCTCAGGTCTATTTATCCAGCAGTGAAATCCCTTCTGACCTCACTTTCATTGGACATCTTGAACTCATTTATCCCCCCCCCATTTCCTCCTCTATTCCTAACTTCACTCTTACTATCAAAGGCACCAATCATCCACCCAATAATTGAGGCTCATACTGTTGGCTCACAGCTTCTCACTCTTACCCCTCACCCAACCCCCTTCCATATCTGATCAGATGCCATAGCCTTTCAAGTCTATCTTTACAATATTTTTCACATATGCTCCCTTCTCTCCTCTCAAAGGAGGAGTACTCCTACCAGCACCCTGGTGAACAGGCCTTCATCACCTCATTTTTGGACCATTGCAATGGCCTAATTATGGCCTCCCTACCTCAAGTATCTTCCCTCTACAGTCAATCATCCTCTCAACTCTCAAAAGAGTTATCTTCCTAAAGTTCAGGTTTGACCATGTCATTCCTCTTCTCCATCAACTCCAGTGGACTCCTTTTACCTCCAGGATCAAATAGAAAATTCTCAGTTTGACTTTTAAAGTCCTTCACAACCCAAGCCCCTTCCTATCTTTCCATCCCCTACATGTGCTCTCTGAACTCGTGCCAATGGTCTCCTTGCTGTTCCTCACATAAGACATTCCATATCCCAACTCCAGTTTTTACAGCTATCCTCTCTGCCTAGAGTTCCATCCCTCTTTATTCCTCCTGGTCATCTTTCAAGTCTCAGCTAAAATCTCTCCTTCAGCAAGAAGCCTTTCCCAATACCCCTTATAAGATGCTAATGATTTTCTTTTGAGATTATCTCCAGTTTATCCTGGTTATATTTTATTTATGCATATTTGTATGTTGTTTCTCCTATGCGACTGTAAGCCCCTTGAAGGAGGGACTATTTTTTCTGTTTCTTTGTATCTTTAGCTCCTGACATAAACTAGGTTCTTAATAGATGTTTATTGATTTGTATCTTATAACCTTTGTCCATATTCACTCATTAATAGATGCTGGGATTCTCCCAGTAACAGCGGTATACATAAAATTTGCTTCATAGACATAAACTACTAGAATCCACTGAAGTCTTCAAAGAGCTCCAGGATGCCAACATCCAGGGGTGTGTTTTCCTCTAGTCAATCTGCCAGTAAAATATTCCTATACTACATGTTGAGTAGCTTTACTACCCCTGTTCCTTTGCTCATCAGGCTCATGCTCATTCTCCTAAGGACCCTTTGCCTATGACTATGCTCCCTGCTTATCTAGATGGTACCCTCCACACCCACACATGCATGTGTGTGTGTGTGTGTGTGTGTGTGTGTGTGTGTGTGTGTGTGTGTGACTTTTCATCATCCTTTCTGTATAGCCTTAGTTATGGCATTGCTGGGTCAAATGCTTTGTACAGTTTAGCCACGTTAGGGGCATAGTTCCAAATTGATTTCCAGGAAAGCTGGACCAATAATTCACAGCTCCATCCACAGTGCATTAGTGTTCTTGTTTTCCTACCACCCCTCTAACAATTTTCATTTTCCATTTTTGTCATCTTTGTCGATCTGATAAGTGTGAAGTGAGACCTCAGAACTGCTTTAATTTGGATTTCTGTATTTTTTTTGAGATTTGTAGCATTTTATATGATTTATATGATTAGCTTAGATTTCTTCCTTTGAAATAGCCTTTTCTTAACAGTGAATATTTAACTATTGAGAAGTTATTCTTGTTTTTATATATTTTATTTCCTTATATGTCTTTGATATGAGACTTTCATCAGAGAAACTTTTTTTATCAGAGAAAAAATTTTCCTAGTTCTCTGAGTTTTTTTTAATTTAACTATATTGATGTTTTTTGTGCAAAAACTTTTCAATTACATGTAACCAAAAATTTCCATTTTGCCTCCTGTGATGCTCTCCAGCCCTTGTGTTGTCACGAGCTCTTCACCTATCTATAATTCTGAAATGCTTTTTCCTGCCTTGCTCCTCTAAGTTGTTTATGACGTTCCCCTTTATATCTAAGTCATATATCTATTTAGCACTTATCATGGCATATGGTATGAGTTGTTAGTCTATGCCTTTTATTTTTTTAAACCCTTACCTTCCAACTTAGAAGCAATACTAAGTATTAGTTCCAAGGCAGAAGAGTGGTAAGGGCTAGGCAATGGGGTTTAAGTGACTTGCCCAGGGTCACACAGCTAATAAGTGTTAGATTCTAGATTTGAATGCTCAGTCTCCCATCTCTAGGCCTGACTATTTCCTGGGCCATTTAGTTGCCCCTGGTCTATGCCTTTTGACAGAATACCTTTCAGTCTTCTCACTAGTTTTTGTTGAATAGAGAATTCTTATCCAAGGAATTGGTGACTTTGGCTTTATAATGCTATTACGTGTATTTGTTTCTATATATTGTACATAAAATCTGTTCCATTGATTTGACCTCTCTATTTTTTAACTAGTACTGAATAGTTTGTTGTTATTATTGTTTTAATCAAATAGTTTTGATGAATACACTGTGATTTGTAATAAAGTTTGAGACCTTGTACTACTGTCCCCTCTCCCTCCACCCAATTATTTCTCTTAAAATTCTTGATCTTTTGTTCCTATAGCACAGTGATGATGAAACTTTTAGAATCTTTTAGACATTGCCATGCCCCACTCCTCCAGAGACCAGTGTCCCTCCCCCCACCTCATTGCCCAGACAAGTGGGAGAAAGGGAAGGAGTGGCCCAGGTGTTCTACTCAGGGGACAAAGTAAGTAAGCACTTCCACTGGGCTGCTGGGCAGAGAGGTGGGGAGGCATGGTAGAGAGGGGGAAAGTGAGCAGCTCTGTCTGAGTCTCTCTGCTTTTCTAGTAACTAACTCTGGCAGGTGATGGTGCATGTGCCCACAGAAAGGTTTCTGCATGCCATCTTTGGCACATATGCCATAGGTTTGCTATCATGGCTATAGATGAACTTCATCATTTTTTATGTCTCTCCAAAATAAACTTTTATAGTTTAGTTGGAGTTGTACTAAAAGGCAATATGATTGGTTTTATTATATTACCTCCCTTATTCCTATTCCTCCTCCTATGGCCTTCTGGTGGAATGCAAGGAGCGATTTGAATTCTTACTCCAAGAAAATGATCAGAGAGACTTCAGAGTTCTGTGATAGCTGGGTTCTTAGAGTGGTCAGGATTAGATATATCAGTGTTGGAGTTAAAAGAACATGGTATTTGAAGTAGAAAAACCTGGATTCTAATCATTCCTCTTATTATCTTACCTTAGTGAAGTTATTTAACCTCTCTAATCATCTGTCGGTTCACCATGAAATAAGCGACTATAATATATAAAATTCAAGATTTTTCGAGCTTTAAATTTGTTGAAATTAACTGATGACTAATATTTATATAGCACTTAAAGCTTTATTATTTTTTAAATTTATTTATTTTTATTTTTCCATGCTTACATGATTCATATTCTTTTCCCTCCACATCTCCCTCCCCTCCCCTAGCCAATGCGCAATTCAACTAGGTTTTACATGTATCATTGATCAAGACCTATTTCCATATTGTTAATATTTGCACTAGGGTGATCATTTAGAGTCTACATCCTGAATCATATCCCCAATCAAATCATGTGATCAAGGAAATGTTCTTCTCTGTTTCTATTCCCACAGTTCTTTCTCTGGATGTGACTAGTGTTCTTTCTTATAAGTTCCTCAGAATTGTACTGGATTATTGCATTGCAGCTAGTAGAGAAGTCCATTACTTTTGATTGTACCACAGTGTATTAGTCTCTGTGTTTAATGTTCTCCTGGTTCTGCTCTTTTCACTCTGCATCACTTCCTGGAGGTTGTTCCAGTTCACATGGAATTCCTCCAGTTCATTATTCCTTTCAGCATAATAATATTCTATTACCAACAGATACCACAATTTGTTCAGCCATTCCCCAATTGAAGGGCATCCTTTTATTTTCTAATTTTTTGCTACCACAAAGAGCATGGCTATAAATATTTTTGTTCATGTATTTTTCCTTATTATCTTTTTGGGGTATAAACCCAGAAGTGCTATGGCTGAATCCAATGGCAGGCAGTCATTTAAAAAGCCCTTTGGGCATAATTCCAAATTGCCTTCCAGAATGGTTGGATCAATTCACAACTCGACCAGCAATGTATTAGTGTCCCAATTTTACCACATCCTCTCCAACATTTCTACCATCCTTTGCTGTCATATGTCATGCAGTCTGCTAGGTGTGAGGTGGTACCTCAGAGTTGTTTTGATTTGCATTTCTCTAATTATGAGAGATTTAGAACACTTTTTCATGTGCTTATTGATGATTTTTATTTCTTTATGTGAAAACTGCCTATTCATGCCATTAAAAGTGTATTATTAATAATGATAATTTATATTATATAGCGCTTTAAAATTTAAAAGGTGTTTTCCTTATAGCAATTCTGTGAGAAAGCTTTTACAGAGTTTAACAGGTGAGGAAACTAAAGATCAAGGAATTTAAGTGATTTTCCTGTGAGTATACAGCTAGTGAGTGACACAGCAAAGGAAAAAATATTTGTAATATCTAGAAGCATACCCAATATTGTAACAGTTAAAATTTAGGGGAGAAGGGGAGACTGAGGCATCTGAGGCAGGTAGAAATTAGTTTCTCTCTGCAATAAGTATTATATTTTTTAGAGGTTTATTAAAGGTTAAAGATTAAAGAGTATACAAGTAAGAAACATGTGCCTAGGCCAGAGGCCTAAGCAAAATAACCTCACATTACGCAAGAGACGTGCCTGCTCCAAAACGGAAGTCCAAAAAAAGCCAAGAGAGAGCCCCTCTCAAAAGCCTTTGAATCAGCTTAAATACCTTCTCGATCTCAGCCCAGGTGAGATTACAAGGCATTCTGGGGAAGTGGAGCAAAGGCTCGTGGGGATTGTAGTCCTGTATTCGAGTATTTTTTACAATATCTAGACAGTTGCAACATCTAGAACAAGCTTAATTCCTAGACCAGGAATCACACAAACTGTCTTTAGATAGCAGTATGTAAAATATTCTACTTGGTTATTAATATGGTAGACAAAAACAAAGAAACAAAAATGAGACATACCTGGAGCCCTCAGCAAATCCTGGGGCATGTAGAAGCCCCAGCTTACTATTTCTGGGCTAGGCTGTAGAATGACTTCTACTGGGATCCTGATATATTCCTATCTGCTCAAGGATCCTATGTTGAAAAATATTGACAAAGAGAATAAAGAAAGTTTACCTTTCACTCCCAGCTTGTGTTTAATTTAGGGAACAGAGAAAAAAGAACACAATGTTTTTCTTGTAAATACCTCAGTAAAATTCCATTCATTTCCTATGCTACTGTGGATTGAGTCTTCTCATTTTGTTCTGGGAAAACTTGATGATGGATATAGTTTGCTTTGTGTGTGTGTGTGTGTGTGTGTGTGTGTGTGTGTGTGAGTGTGTGTGTGTGTGTGTGAGTGAGAGAGTGACAGAGACAGAGACAAAGAGATAAAGAAGGGGGAAAGAAAGAGTGGAAAGAAGAAAAGAGAGCAAGAGTAAGAGACAGAGATGAGGGGAGAGAGAAGAAAAAGACAGAGGCAGAGACAAAGAGAAAGTGAGTGAATTCAGGTCTATGTCCTACCAAAAGAGATGTCCAAAAATGATTCTTTAATAAGAACTTTTAAAAAATGGAAATCCCTTATAGACAGGGTAACTTTAAGGATGTTTTTCTGTGCTGAATGTTGCTATATTCAGGATTGTAATCTGGAAACATGTGGGAAGTAGAGAGAGGGTAATATTTGATGGTATCCTCTTCTAGATTTAGTTTCTAGAATTGGAAAAATTGACATTAGTTTAATGTGAGGGCTTTGTTTTATAGAGATAAAATGATTTACTTTAAAATTATTTCAAAGAACTTCTTCGCACTTTAGTATTGCTAATGGAAAATGTTTGGACCTGCATTTTAACTTGCTAAATCAGATTGTAATTGTTCCCCCCTCCCAACACCCCCAGCTCTCTTCCCTTCCTCCCCTGCCCTCCTCAGTAACAGTTTCACAATCCTTGTAACAGAGAGCCATGGATTCACAGATGATTTATACAACCGGTTTGCTCTAGTCAGAGTTATGGAGAGAAATGTAAATACCTCAGGGTTTTCACCCCCCCCCCTTTTAGCTTAGCAGAGAGAGTAGAGAAGTTACTGGAGTGAACCTTCATCACTGCCTCCTATTATTATATTCAGTTCAATGCAACCAACATTTATTAAGGAGCTCTTTTGTGCAAGGCAGTGTGTGAGGGATACAAAGACAAAAATAAAGTCATCCTGCTATCATTCTACACAAAAGAAATAATATGAATAGTGTTTTGAAAATCTTAAAAACACCATGTTTCAGTTTATCCATCACTATCATTATTATTAGGGGGATACTATATATATATGTATACTATAATTAAGAAGAGCACATAGAAAATTAAGGCAAAAATGAGAGCACAAAAAACTGAAGAGAGGAGGGTGAAGAGAGGCTTCCTGGAGGACGTATCACCTGAGCTGAGCCTCAGATACCTGAGATAAGGATTCTGACGTGCAGAGTACATTTCAAACCTGGAAGATGGCTTTTATGAACAAATGGAGATAGAGGATAGGAGTGTCAAGTTTTGGGAAACAGTTAAGAGTAAGGGTCTAGTTTGACTGAAAAAATAGAAATTATGAAGTGGAATTATATGAAGAAAGGCTGAAGAAAAGTATGTGGGAGGTAGGTTGTGGAGGGTGAAGGAACTGATTTTCCAGGGAGTAGAGGCAGTTGAGAATGGGAAACAGATTTTGAGCTCCTAACAGTAGGGATTCTATCATTCATTGTTTGGGATCTCCAGTACCAAGCACAGTAGAGAAATAGGTGCTTAATAAATATGTTGATCACTTGATTATTTGATACTTTTCTAAATCTCTTTAAATAGATGATGGTTTTTATACAGTTCCAGTTTATCTATAGGAATCTGGTTATAAAGATAGACCACTTAACTGTCAAAGAGTTTTCTTAGAATCAATATTGTGTATTGGTCCCAAGGCAGAAGAGTGGTGAGGGCTAGGCATTGGAGGTTAAGTGACTTGCCCGGGGTCACATAACTAAGAAGTATCTGAGGCCATATTTGAACCCAGATCCTCCTGACTCCAGGTCTGGCTCTCAATCCACTGAGCCCTTGAGTTTCCTTCCTTCCTTCCTTCCTTCCTTCCTTCCTTCCTTCCTTCCTTCCTTCCTTCCTTCCTTCCACCCTTTCTCCCTTTCTCCCTTTCTCTCCTTCTCTCCTTCTCTCCTTCTCTCCTTCTCTCACTCTCTCTCTCTCTCTCTCTCTCTCTCTCTCTCTCTCTCTCTCTCTCTCTCTCTCTCTCTCTCTCAACAAAAAGCCATCTCAAACTATCAAAAAGAGAACAATGTCTTGTATATATATATATTTATATGTGTGTGTGTGTGTATATATATATATATATATATATTTGTATATACATATATACATATACCTGGATATAAAACCAGTTAGTGTTTGAACAGGGACTATAATTATGACCTCAAGTCTGAGCATCTTTTTGCTATTGTATTAAAATGGTCACTGCCATTGCCAGGACCAGAAAAGTCCTTTGTAAGGAGCTATCTTAGGCTACTGAAAAAAGGAACAACCTCTTCTCTGGGATAAGAAAGACTTGTTTGCTTTGCTTCTGCATCTTAGATTCATAGAATAAAAATCCCAGCTCTAGAAAGTTATTTAGTTTAGACTTCTACCCATAAAGACAAAAACCTTTATACTCTCCCTTCAGGTAATCATCCATTTTCTGCTTGAATACTTAATGGGGAATTCACTTTATTCTTAGACAATCCATTCAGATGAGGGAGAGTATTTTTTGAGACAGGACAGGTTCCATTTCCTCTGTGGCCCTCAATTTCTTTCACTATAAAACAAGGCCACTGGAATCACTAATCCCAATGACCCCTTTCAACCCCCCCCTTTTTTTTAAACCCCTACCTTCCGTCTTGGAGTCAATACTGTGTATTGGCTCCAAGGCAGAAGAGTGGTAAGGGCTAGGCAATGGGGGTCAAGTGACTTGCCCAGGGTCACACAGCTGAGAAGTGTCTGAGGTCAGATTTGAACCTAGGACCTCCCATCTCTAGGCCTGGCTCTCAATCCACTGAGCTACCCAGCTTCCCCCTCAACCCCTTTTAACATTCTATGTTCTAGGGCAATGATGTTGAACCTTTTAGAGACCATGTGCCCAAACTGTACCCTAAAACCACATGTGAGCCACCTCCTTACCCCAGACAGCCCCATTGGGCTGCTGGGCAGAGGGGTGGGTGATGTGAAAAAAATCCTCAAGTTCAGTGGGGAATGAGAGGGGAACAGCCCTCTCCAGTATGCATGTGCCATAGGTTTGTCAACATGGTTCTAGGGCTTCTTCCAACTCTAACATTATAGAATTCTGTGTTCTATTATAACCGTGGTCCTATTACAGGGATCTAGGTAGATACTGATAGTGCAAGTAGAAAAGGAGAAGAAAAACACTGACATTTTCTTGGGATCTGACAATTACAAAGAATCTTGGCAGCTGAGTAATAAAAATTAATCAGACTCTTCCTAGTCTTGCCTAGGCCATAGGGTAGAGCTTATAGAGGAGAGGGGTTGTTTCATTCCCCAAATCACTTCTCTTTAAAATTCTCTGCTCCAGGTGCCTGGTAATTTGGGATAGGTTTACTGACTCTGCTAGTGGTTTGGGAAGCCTATGCAGCCTACCTCTAACCTGGAGCCTACCAATGTGGGTAGGATTTTGGAGGGATCATTTAGACCTTGAGATTCATCTGCATGAAATTCCTGAAAGCAATGGGATGGTTCCTTTCTTTTATACTTGTAGTTCTTGTGGGTTCATGGTCTTTTTTAGTCTCTTCCTGGCCCCTACTATCTGCAGGCAGAATGGGAAGCCCCAGTTACTGAAAGCTATTTTTAATCAATCTAGTTGTTTCTGGGTCACTCTGTGCCAGGAATAACAGAAACACTTATTAATGAGAAATATGAAATGAGATTTAGCTAAGCTGATTGATGATAAAAAGGGAAAAAACATACATATTTCCACACTAATTTTTCTGTGCTTAAAAAAAGCTCACATTATAAACAGCTGTGACTTCTATCTGCCACACCACGCCTTTTTTGGTCAATATCTTTTGGACTTGCTGCTAGATCAAGAAGTACCTATTTTCTCACTTTCATTTTAATTTAAAAAAATACCTTAAATACTGTGCCAACCTACTTTTTATTTATGCAGAATTCCAGTTCAAGTCATGAACTAGCAACAAGCTACTCTTGGCATTGACTCCAAAGTTATTTATTGAGGTGGTCTGACATCATGGAGCTGAAACAACAAGGATGAGGTTATGAATAGAATTAACTTTTTCCTTCTTGGATTGGTGTGTCAGTACCCAATCATTCTATTTATTTGTTTGCCTCTTACGATGTTATTTGTCTGATATTAATGGATCCAATCTTAGGAGTCATCTTTAGATAGCAATAAAAGCATATTTATTTACTCAAGCTTGCCTGGAATATCCTTCCTTTTCTTTTGTTCTCTTCTCATCCCTGTCCATCACATTTTTATGACCTTCAGATTTGCTTCTATCAGCTGTCCCCCCTACCCAGGATCATCCTCATTCTCTAAGGCAGTGATGGGCAAACTTATGGCATAGATGCCAAAGATAGCACACAGAGTGCTCTCTTTGGGCACTCATTGAAAGGCAGAGGAACTTGGGTGGAGCTGATCCCTCCCCCATTGTGCCTGACAACATTTTTTCACATCCCCACCCCTCTGCCCAGCAGCCAATGGGAACATACAGGGGATATGGTAGGTGGTTCATAGGCAGCAGAGCTGGAGGGGAGCAGGGAACTCAGGCCATTCAGCTCTCCATCTCTACAGTGCTAAGGACATTCCTTATTTTACCCACCACTCTGCCCAGAAGCCAATGAGAGTGCTTCCTCTCTTCTCTGGGTGGGGTAAGGGGGGCATACCCAGCATGTGGTGGTGGGGAGGGGCACAGCACTGGGTCTTGGGGGTGGTGTGGAGGAGGGGCCCAGAACTCCATCTCTAGAAGGTATGCTATCACTGCTCTATGGCATAGTGAATAGGACAGTGGACTTGGAATCAAGAAGATCTTGATTCAAATCCAATCTCAGACACTTTCTATCTATCTGAACCTGGGCAAGTCTTTGTGCCCTAGTTACCCCATCTCTAAAGGGAGAAATCTGGACTTGAATATTCTAGCTCTAATTCTATGATCCTATAGTTTTGGTAAGCTATTCTTACTTTATTCACAGAGAAGCCCTTGCCTCTCTAGCCATTCCATATGTGTATGTCTTGCATTTCCAAGTAAACTACAAGCTCCTCAAAATCAGAAACCATCTTTTACTTCCTTTGCCTCTCCCACAGTGTAATGGGTACACAAGAAGATATAACCACCTAACACAAGGGTAGATAAACAAGAGGGGACTAATGAATGTCCAGTGAAAGAAATTGTATTTAAACATCTTTTGCTCTAGAACCCAGGACATGCCTTGGGTTTATGATTAAATATTGCAGAATTTATGGAAGAACTAAATTCTTAATTTCTTTCTATTTCTTATATAATAACAAATATTGGTTGAATTAACTTAATTCCTCTCTCCTTAACTTTGACACTCCCTACTAATCTTCTCTACTTCCTCCTGCACCATCACTAATACCATACAAGTCAATTTCACCAAATATTGACTTTTATTGCTTATAGCCCAACCTGAATACTCTCTTGCTATCAGACTTCCTTAGGTTCTCATAATTCTTAAAAAAACAATTCTTTCTCTCCTCTCCCCCATCCTTAGCCTAGTTTGTATTGTAGTCAATAATTCCCTATACTTTCTGCTTGGTTTTATAGAGACCATTTTCATTTGTTGCTTTTAAGGGTCTCAAAAACCTCACCAACTAGGAAAAGTTCTCCAGATGTTCACGTTTATGTGTCTCCCAGTCCAAGGAAAGAATCTGAAAAGCAAGCCAGCTTCATTGATTTTTCTGCAACTCAGAAGGTGGAAGAATTGACTGGATTTTCTCTTAGAGATCCTGAGGCTACAGGGGATACCAAGACACAAGCTCTTCATGCCAAAGCAACTGAGGTTTTAAACTTCTCAAACAAACATACAGGTAAGAGAGGGTATTTAATATTCTGTTGTCGTCCCACTATGTAACCCAGCATAAGCCATTTAAACATTCCTTATCTCAAATGCCACATCTCTAAAAAGGCCATAATTATCCCCTTGTAAATGTCCTATAATGAAAATGAATGAATGAATTGATGTTTGATGCTGAGACTCTGAGAATGAATGAGATAATCAATTTGCCATTCTTTTCATTCCTTTCCAGGAAAAGAGCTATCTAAATATAAGACACTGTTGATCCAACTGCATCTAAGTCTAGGAAAAGGCTCATATAGTGATTAGTTACCAGTGCTAGATGAATAGTGAAGAATGCTGTGATTGGTCATTCAAAAGCCAGTAAATGGTGGGAAGATGATCTGGTTAATTTCTTTTTCTACAGTAGACTTGCAGGAAGCATTGGACTAATGTAAATAAACATAGACTAATATAATTACCTTGACATTCCCTAAATAAACCATTTAGCTTAAGGATTAAAGCAGGTTTCCTCTTTGGCCCAGTTCACTTGACCACACTCCATGCCCTGGACAGCTTTCATTTAACTATACAAATCCATGACTTCTGCTGGTGAGCCACCTGTGAACAAGCCATAGCTTAGGGGGGGTCTCTGTGAAAGAAACTAGCCATACAAGGATAAAACTTATTGCCTTCATGAAGCATTGTGCTCTATTCATTGAAATAAAAAGCCTTGGATATATTTCAACAGCTCTACAGAGCAGTCATCTACAAAATGGGAACCCTGGCTTGACATCAAAGGAATCCTGTCCTGACTACAAAGGATATGTGACTGGTCAAGCAGAGGAGAGGGGGGGGGGGGATAATAATCAGTTTTAAGGGCTTGTCTCCAAAATAGTCACACCTACCCTTATTCACCAATATCCCCCACCTCAGCCCACTCCCTCCACTGAACAAACTCCCTCCTCCCTGCTTCTAAGTCAGGCATTGGCCTCCCAAGGTAATTATAACCTAACCATGCTTCCAGGCACCTAAACAGCAGCTGTTTAGGTGATGCATGTAGGAAAATTCCATTCTTCCTCACTGCCCCACATCAAATTACCTGGTAGCCACTGTTTAGGGTAGAACAGAGTGAGAGTCACAGAATGAGTGGCATGAAATGGACTGTGATCTGTTATAATGTTATAACATTATTCTTTCCTAGAAAATCCACTCTTCTTCCAAAGATTCCCATATTTGTTGAGGGCTCCATCATCCTGATCACTGAGATTTACAGACCTCATTGTAGTCTTGAATTCCTCACTCTCACTCACCCCACTTACAACCAGTTGCCAATTTTTTTCAACCTCCACAACCTATCTCCCCCTTTCTTTAGTCACTTAGATACCATGATAAACTAGGCTGCTGTTGTTTGTATAATTCTACCTCAACCTAAATCTAACTCACAGGCATGCCAAGACCTTACTTGTCATGATATCATTGGTCCTTTTCAAAAAACGAAGGACAAACAACAGTAGCAGTCTCTTCCTGTCATCAAAATCCAGTGGCAAGACAAAAGCCAAGATGACTGGCAATGCTATAACTCTATAACTTGTTTTTCCTGCTTCTTTTACTCATCCTTCACAATCGGTCTAACTTATTTGCCTCAAGTGCAGGTTAAACCATGTTACTCCCTTGCTCAAAAAATTGTGGTGGTTCCCTATTGTCTCAAGAACCAAATGCGATTTCATCTTTATCTTATCCTTTTAAACATATATTTTATAAAGGTTTTACAATGGAGATAATTACTTGTATAGTAGTACACAAAAATAATTTAACACTAAGTAAATTATAGACATATTGAAGATACAATTTAAAATTTTCTTTATTGCTAAGGGTGCAAAAGCAAAAAATAATTTGGTTACCACTGCTGTAGAGGATGCCATATACTAGGATCGCAAGTTGTGAGACCCTGTCCTTCTGGATAGCAAGTTCCTTGGTGATTTCTGACAGTTAGATTGTGAAAGAGGGTGACCTATGAGGAAACCTGGTAGGATATGTAAGGAATTAATGTTGGCACTGTTGGAGATTATGAACTTGGTTAATAGCCATCAGCTACCATTCATACCCTTCTTCTATCTCCTCCAAAAAGTAAATCACTACTAAAAAAGTTTCCCACAAAGAAAGAATAGATTGAGCCAGCATGGCAATGAGGGTTTAAAATTGCTTTAAGTTAAACCTCTGATACATAGTAGCTGTATGGCCATGGGTAAGTCACTCATACTTCCGGTGTCCCCTGGAAGCTGTCAGGAAGATGAACTATAGAAAAGTTACCTTTTATATAAGTTACAGAGAAATTGAAGATCTTCATTGGTGAAAGGAATTTTTGCACTAGGACTGGTTCCTGGTGGAACCAGAGAGTATGGGAGCTAGGACTCCATAGGTAACAGTGTGCCAGAATTTGCAGCAGTTAGGTCTGGGAAATCTTGGGGGCTATTTGGCAATAAAGAGAAGTTTTGGGTTTTCAAATGGACTCCTAAAGAAAGCAACTCAACAGAGTGGGAAGAGCCCTGGAAATGGAGTCAGGAGACCTGAGTACAAATCCCCTTTTAGACACTTACTAGCTTGTAACCTTGGGAAAGTCATTTAGCCATTTAGTATGTCAGTTTCTTCAGCTGTAAAATGGAGGTGTGGAAATTCCCTATTTTTCTCATGAGGTTCTCATTTAAGCTCAAGTGAAACAATGTATATTTGAGGCTTGGTAAACTATAAAGCAATAAACAAAACATCCTATATGATGTAAATTTAAAAAATTATTATTATACATTTGGTAAATTACTTAACCTTTTGGGACCTCATAGATTATGAAACATTTCAACACAGTGAAGAAATGGTTTAAAACAAATATGTAGTAACTTTGTGGTGTTAGTGATATCTTAATATCTAATTCCTTATGTGTGAGAACAAAAAGACATTGAAACTAAAAGTGGTTTTAAAAAACAGAAATCTTGTTATCGCAAGGGTAAGAAGAGAGCAGGTTAATGACTTGAAAGGGTTAAGCAAGAACAGAATGAGGGGGTGCAGTTTCACTCCTAGGAGACCTTATTTTGCTTTGACCAAATCATAGCAGATGGTACATTATTTTAGGAGCTTTAAGGAAACAAAAGAACAAGCTCAGGCAACCTGTATCTCAATAGATGCTTAGAAAAAAGCTTTTGCTCTTAACCAGAGTTTCTTCAGTTACTTCCCTGAGAAGAAAATGAGTTTACACTGTCAACTTGGCTAGGTATGTATGGTAGGCACAACTGGAGAAGAGTACTAAGGCATGGGGGTGCCAGATATATGATTTCTTTTTTTCTTCCCTTACCTTCCATCTTAGATTCAATACTAAGTATTATACATTTGATAAATTACTTAAGCTTTTTGGACCTCTTAGAGACTATGAAACATTTAAACACAGTGCAGAATTCTAAGGCAGAAGAGCGGCAAGGGGTAGGCAATGGGAGTTTAAGTCACACAGCTAAGAAGTGTCTGAAGTCCTCTCAACTCCAGGCCTGGATCTCTATCCACTGAGCCACTCAGCTGCCCCAATTTGTGTTCTTTGAGGAACAGTGTTTGCACTCTTTAGTCTGTATGTTTGCATTGTGGGGAGTCACTATAATATATAGACTCTTGCTCTTGGTGTCCTGAGCTTGAAAGAAACATTCTGTATGTAATTAATTAATGTAATTACCTTGACATTAGCTCTTGGAACCAATTAGCTTGAGAGTTAGATTTTTTTGCCCCAATTAACTTTGGCCCCACACTGTACTGTGGCCAACTTTAGTCACCATAGGGAGAACTCATTAACAAGACCTGAAAGGGGGAGGGGGGGATGAGGAGGAAGGAAGGGTCCTTCAATAACTTACCCATTTTTCTGGCTAAGTATATTTAAATGTATAAAAATACAAGAAATAACCACATCTGTGAGTAAACTCTGGCATTTGTCCTTTCCTTCATCAACTTCTAATATTACAGTAGAGTTATAACCTCAGTAATTTGGGTATTTCCTCTAGCAATATAGATGGCAACCCATTTATGTTGCCCAACCTGTCCATATCCTTCCCTAAATTCATGACAAGTGGTCTGCCCAAACTCCTTGAGTTCTCTTGACATCCTACAAATTATTCACCAGTTATCCATCTCTGGTTTTGTAATTAGCCCACCTTTTTTAATTCATCAAGCACTATTTATCCATACTGAATCCATGTAGATCGCATCTCATAGTTTTTCAGAGTACTTTTATATACATATCTTACATGATAAAACATGTTTGTGAGATAACCCAGGACAAGTACTATTATCCTCATTTCATTGTGTGGTCTAGGAAGTAGAGTGCTTCCTGAGGTCTACCTAGCTAAGTTCAGAGAGACTCATCACTAAATTGATCAACTCCCCATTTGGTGATGATGTATTCTCTGGTAATGGTGCCTTGTGAAACAAAAAGCAAACTACAAAATGGTCTTCAGTCCTGTGTGACCCACTTCAACTTTTTTAGTACGTAGCAAAGAAATATGAAAGGGGACAGCAAGGTGAGAAGTCAGACAGTACACAAAATCACAGATATTTGGGGATTAGCATTTTTGGAGAATATACCCAGATCACAAATCCAATGGTCAATTAGAATATCATTAAAGGAATGTGAAGCAAAGAGACTGACTTGCCCAAGATCCAGTTGTTGTCTAGTTGGTCAACCAAAATCTTTGGACTTTATGTTCAATACTTCTTAAATTTTATTTTATCACATTGCTCCCAGGTGCCTACTCAAGAATTTGAGACCCTAGGCTAAATATTGCTCAGTGAACGACTCTTAAGGTAGATCTAAGAGTTTTTATGGTGTCTCAAGTCACTGTGGCTCCTTAGCTTGCCAAAATAAAAAAAAGAAATTGGTGCAGAAACTCCTTTTAGTAGGTGTTCAGCCATCTGGTGAAGAGCACAGATGGATTCCTATCAGCAGAGGGGGCTGCTTTCTCGATTGAAAATCCATTAAGCACAGCTACTCTAAAATCAAAGAATTATAATACTCATTTTCCCCCCTGAGATAGAGACTTAGAGAGTCCCCCAAGCCACTTTTAAAAGAATAATTCCTATTTTTATTCTGCAACAGGAACCAATTAGAATGATCATTTACATAAACATAGTAGAATAAAAAAAGAGGATTATACATGAAATTGCAGGTCTATTATGTACAACTTGCTTTTCTTTTAAAGTAAATAATAAGATCATCCTGCAGCCTTCAGTAGAAAGACCCTTGTGAGTTAACTACTTCTTTCCTTTTCAATGATGTAGTTGCAAAATGACCAATTAGACCTAGAGTCCCAAGACAGGCAAGCTTGTCCCCAGGAGACCTGGTCCTGGCTTTGAGCCAGGGGGGCCGCTTAGCCAGCTTCCTCCCCCTTCTTTTCCCAGAGAATAAAGTAAGTAGGTTACCCTTTTCCTTCCTCCTCATTCCATATATACCCTTTGCAACCTGTGAGAGGTCTTCCTGACTAAATACCTTAATAAAAAATAAAACAAAAGAAATCCTTTCATCCATATAGGATGTCCTCAGAAGTGTCTTTATCAGGCAATGTCTGTGGTGTACACTAGGCAAAACACACAAACAAATGAAGCAGATGATACTGTTTTTATTCACTTCTCTCCTTCCTCCCCTCCTAATATGCATGTTAGGGTAGGCCACATAGATAGTAGGCATAGAGTTTTGCAAATGTGTGCTGCTTGTGACCAGGGGATAAGATGAGAGTAAATACATGGATGAGTTGGTGCAGTTCATCCCCCGTGGACTGGAGATGTAGCTGAGATCTCGTTGATGATGCTAAGAATGGATCAGGATTTTATATTTATAAGGAAGAACAACAGATTGTTATAACTTGGATGAATGAAAAAGAGATCCTTTTCATTTGAACCACAGACTTTCACTAAGTAGTTATTACTATATGCAAGAATAAAATAAGAAAATGAAACCTGTGCTCAAGAAGTTTGCAGTCTAGTAGAGAGATAAATTTGCAGATAATTAAAATAACAAGGTGAAATGTGAGCATTATAAAGGAAAGACGAAAGCATTATAAGAAATTTGATCAGGGAGTAGTAACTTCCAGCTAGCTCTGGAGTCCTGGAATGAGGAAATTCAGATCTTTTATTATGGGACTCACTTTAAAAAAAGAGGGTCAGAGGGGGTAGCTGGGTAGCTCAGTGGATAGAGAGCTAGGCCTAGAGATTCTAGAACCTAGAGAGTCCTAGGTTCAAATCTGACCTCGGACACTTCCCAGCTGTGTGACCCTGGACAAGTCACTTAACCCCCACTGCCTAGCCTTTACCACTCTTCTGCCTTGGAGCCAATACACAGGATTGACTCCAAGATGGAAGGTGAGGGTTTTACCATATATATATTTACCATATATATCTTTTATTTTATATACATATAAAATAAAAGAGGGTCAGCAATTCAGTCCATTGGGCCCTCTGATCAACTGAGAAATCTGAGACCTTTGAGGAGGTGAGAAAGTTAAAAATGCCTACTTGGATCACAGACTGGATGACACCCTTGATACAAAAGGAGATTATTCCAAGACTTTAGATACCATCAGAAATATATAGTGTCTAAGATTTGACTGTGAGTTCAGCCAAGATTAGGGTCAGAGTACTTTCCAGTGCTCTAATTTCCCTCCAGAGACTTTGTACCAGAGGAAAGAAATATAAAACTGAGAGTCGAGTTAATGGCTGGCCTGGGAGGAAACAAGAAATACCTTCTTTACGTTAAGCAGCAAAAAGGTCTTCTGACTCCCACTTTCACATGGTTCATGAGGCAGCGAAGTCTTGTTGTTGATAGTGTTTAGTTGAGGCCAACTCTTTATAACCCCATTGGGGGTTTTCTTGGCAAAGATACCAGAGTGGTTGGCCATTTCCTTCTCTAGCTCATTTGACAGATGAGGAAACGGGGGTACCTTGCCCAGGGTCCTGTAGCTAATACATATTTGAGACTGGATTTTAACTTGAGTCTTCTTGACTCTAGGCCTAGTGTATATTCACTGTGGCCCCTGGCTGCCCTTACGTGTCCTAGGCCATCTTTAATCTTTTTTGCATGTTGTTCTTTTCTAGCAAAGGAGATAGATAAGCATCTATTTGCCCAAGATGCACCTGCATGCCATAGGCCTCCTGCACTGTTGTGAAGGGAAGGCTTAAGCTCTAGATGAAAGATGATAGCTCTAGAGTTGGAAGAAACCTCAGAGACCATCTAATCTAACCATTTTATTTTACAGGTGAAGAAAATGAAGTTGTGGGGAGTGAAAGAATTGCTCAAGGTCAAACTGTTCCAGGAGAACACTTCGAAATTTGTAGAGTCGTAACCCAAGAATGGCAGGCTCAAAGCTCTGCTCGATACCAAGGTATAAAGGGATTTTATTACTTAAAGAAGAGTTTTAGATTGTAAAATAGCCAGGCCAGTGATGGCAAACCTTTTAGAGACTCTGTGCCATTCCACCTTCCCCCCTGCCACCTTAGGGAGGGAGGAAGCATTCCCATTGGCTGAGGAATGTCTTCAGGCCCATGAAGAAGAGCAGGGGACAGCTCCACCCTGAGTCCCTCTGCCTTTGTAGTAAGGAACCCTGGTGGGTGAAGCTTCAAGTGCCCACAGAGAAGGCTCTGCTCTGGCATGCATGCTATAGATTTGCCACCTACAAGCAGTGGCTGATGAAATGACCTAAGGGCTAATAGAATAGCCTTGGGGCTGGTGGAGTTGCCTAAGGAGTGATTCAAGGTTTGCATATTTATGGAGAGTCTGGGGGCTTGTCACTTCCCATTGCAGGGAAATTTCTACCTTTTCCTAGAATAGCCAATGCCTGGGCATTTCAGGAGGTTACAGGCTGCAAACCCTAGAAAATGGGCATTGAAGAGATGGGTACAAATCCAAGTGGAGATGTGTTTTAGGATTTGACACTTCACTGGTGAACCTAAGAACACCAGAAAGGGAACGGGATAAGGGACATGTGCAGGTTTGGGAGATTCCCCTGGACTGCCAGAGCCCTTAGGGCACATGTCCCATGTTTACTGCCATTCTCCCACCTGCCATCATTTGTCAGTGTAGGAGAGATCTCGCTACCCTCCTGGAATGCTCTTACCAAAGAGGGGAATATAGGGAGGGTGCAGTATAGTACATGACCACTATAGGTGATTAATAATACTTAACTGTACTGAACTAAAGTAAATACAGAACAATACAAGCAATTAATAATACACAGCACAAAGCTGGTGTATAGAACAGAACAGTACAAAACCATTATGAATGATTGATAATACAGATTTTGTAATTTATGCTTAACTATTGCTGAAACTACAGACTTTGCAATTTATTATGCTTACCTAGTGCTAATTGGTGAAAAATACAAGATTTCACAACATGAGGGTCCCACTTCTATCACTGCCCACCTCCATCAATAGCAGTCATATGTGTCAGAGGCAGGATTTAAACCCAGGCTCTCTGCTTCTATAGCTCTATTTACTATCCACTGCATCATGTGGCTTCCTAGGAGATGGGAGGGTTATATACATGCATATATACAAACAGGAATATATATGTATACATATATGCATATAGACCCATACACATATACATATAATTTTAATACATATAATGTATATAAACATAGACCAATGAAGATTAATTTGACTTTTCATTAACCTTATTTTCAAGAGAAATAAAAGAAGGTGGAAATGATACTACAACTATATTATTCCTTTCTCTCCCCTGAGAAGGAAAGATCTCAACTGAATGCCTTTCTTGTCAAAATGGCAGTACTGTTTTCAACAAGAGAGATTCACATAGGGACTGTGGCAGGATATTTCATTGTATTTGGTTATGTGGTTGATAAACTGAGTGAATATCTCATTTGAACTAATTTCTGGAAAAACCTATTCTTACCTTCTCAGATCTGCCTACCATCATCCTTGCAGGGCTGCTTGTTTATATTAGTTTCATTTGTACGAAACCTTTTCAATTTAATATAATCATAATTATTCATTTTACACACTCTCTATCTCTTATTTGATCATAAATTCTTTCTTCCCTGCTCTCCTCCTGAGTTTGTTCCCAGCAAGAAGCCCCTTCAGGACCTCCCCTCTCACTCTTATTGACGTAAAGCACATACACGGGCGCAACTGTGTTATATCAGGAATGTTGATGGACAGGTCAAGCTACTCAGGAGGGGGAGGGGATGAACTTCCTTTACACATAAATGAAAACCATCTATTTATTTTCATTTCTCTAGACCTCAATTTTCTTATCTACAAAGTGGCTATACTATTCTATTTTTCCCACCTTACTAGAGTTTTCTCAGAATCAAAAGACATCATAGCTGTAAAAGTACTGTTGTTTCTGTCTCTGTCATATCTTTTGCATCTGTACTCTTCTCTTCACCCATACAGCTATACAAGTTTGAGCACTTATTACTTCTCACTTTACTGCAATGGCCTTCTAAGTGATGTCTCTGCCTTGAGTTTCTTGTAACTTCAATTCATCCTCCAGAGTGATTTTCTGAAACTATATAGGGATTGCCATATTATTTCCTTATTTAATATACTACAATGGCTCCCCATTACCTCTAGGATCAAATATAAACTCCTGTTACCTAAAGTCCTTCACAACCTGGTCATCAACCTACTATTCTAGCCTTGTTAAAGGTTTCTCCCCTTCTCATACTTCAATACAGTCAAATTGCCTTCTTGCTGTTCCTCACATTTGGTGTCCCACTTCCTATGTCCTTTTCCCCAGCTGTTCCAAGTGCTGGAAATGCATTCTCCCTCACATCCACCAATTTTTCTTTTCTATAAATTTATTTTATTTTATTTCTTAAATTGTCAGCCAAAACACACTTCCATCTTGGTCGTTGTGAGAGCACAGTCATACATAACCCAAACCCCAAAATAAAATCATAAATACAGTGATGTGAAAGACAATTCCAACAGTTATTTCTTTAGAGTTGGATAGCATTCCCCATCAAAAGTCGTTTAGGATTGTCCCAGATCACTGTATTGCTGAGAGTAGTAAAGTTTTCATAGATAATAATCATACAATATTGTTGTTATTATGTACAATGTTCTTTTCAGTTCTGCTTATTTCACTCTGCAGATCTTTCCAGTTTTTTTCTGAAATCATTTTGCTTATCATTTCTCATAATGCAATATTATTCCATCACCAATATATACGACAATTTGTTCAGCCATTTCCCAATTGATGGCCATCCCCTCAATTTCCAAATCCTTGCCACTACAAAAAGAGCGGCTATAAATATTTTTGTATAAGTATATCCTTTCCCTTTTTTTGTTATCTCTTTGAGATACAGATCCAGTAGTGGTATTTATGAGATCAAAGGATATGCACCGTTTTATAGCCCTTTGGGCATAGTAACAAGTTACCCTTCAGAATGGTTGAATCAATTCACAATTTTGCCAGCAATGCATTAGTGTCCCGATTTTGTCACATCCACTCCAACATTTACTACTTTCTTTTACTGCCATATTGGTCAATCTGATAGATGTGAGGTGGTGCTTCAGCATTGTTTTGCATTTCTCTAAACAAGAGTGACTTAGAATATTTTTTCATATGATTATTGATGGCTTTGATTTCTTCATCTGAAAATTGCTTGTTCACATCCTTTGATCATTTGTCAATTGAGGAATGACTTGTATTTTTCTAAATTTGGCTAAGAGAATTTGAGAAATTAGACCTTTGTCAGAGAAATTTGTTATAAAAAATTCTCCCAGTTTGTTGTTTCCCTTCTAATCTTGGTTACATTCATTTCATTTGTACAAATTTCAATTTAATATGATCATAATTATTCATTTTACATCTTATAATACTCTCTATCGCTTATTTGATCATAAATTCTTTCCTTCTCTAAAGATCTGCCAGGTAAACTATTCTGTGTTCACCTAATTTAGTTATGGTATCATTTTTTATATCTATATCATATATCCATTTTGACTTTATCTTGGTATAGTGTGTGAGATATTTGTCTGTACCTTGCTTCTGCCATACTGTTAAACAGTGAGTTCTTATTTCAAGAGCTGGCATCTTTGGGTTTTTTCAAATACTAGGTTTTTTTACCCTTGTACTCATTTACCCCTGTATATTGTGTATCTAATTTACTCTATTGATCTACCATTTAGGATCCATGGTTAACTTCCAAACTCAGCTCAAATACCACCTTCTATATGATGAAGTCTTTACTGATCTCCTCAGATCTCTTTCTTGCCTCTAAAATCATCCTGTATCCACCATTTTGTATTGTGTGTTTTGTTGTTATTATTCATTCATTTTAGTCATGTTAGACTTTTTGTGACAGAGTGGTTTTCCATTTACTTCTCAAGCTCAATTTACAGATGAGAAAAGAGGCAAACAGGGTTAAGTGACTTGCCCAGGGTCACACAGCTAGGAAGTATCTGAGGCCAGATTTGAACTCAGAAAGATGAGTCTTCCTGATTTTAAGCTTGGTACTCTATCTACTGCACCCCATTCTGTGGGTACCTATATATAAATATGTTGCCTCCCTTACATGAAAAGGAAGTTTTCTCAAGGGAAAGGGCAATTGGAGTTATGTCTTTCTCTCCTTGGCATACAGCAAGATGTATATCACATGAGTAAATAAAAAGTATTGTTCATTGATTGGATCAAAACATGTAAAAGCCCCCATATAAATGAGGGCAGTGATTATTAATAGTTTTTTATAGGTGCTACTTGTTATCTCTGGTTTCCATTATTTTTCAGGGGAAAATAAAAATTACAACAAAATTTTTGATGATGTCTGCATCAGCTATCTAAACAGTGTACGACAGAAATCTCTTAGCTTTCTTCAGAAACTGAAGGTATGATTTAGTTTCTTAGGAATTTTTCCACATTTCCTTAGCTTTTGGCTAATATGAAGTTATAAATATATTTTTATTGTAAAAGACATTTTTATAAACTAAAATTATTTCTGGTCTGTTGTCTCTATATAAAACTTCTCTTTTGTTAGTTCTAACCTTGGCCTTTAATATCCCCAAACATTAAAGCTATAAGTTCAGGGAAACTAAAATACTTCTTGATTATTTTGACCTCTTGAGCTAAGTAGGAAGCACTTTTTCATGCTTCATTTAAATGGAAGAAACTTGACAACATGGACAGAATTGTTTAATATGTCACAGAATCTCAGGTGATACAAAAGAGTGTTGGACTAGAAATCCAGAGGTAGGAGGGTATGTTAAAATTGCTTCTGCTCTGCCAAGTCAACCTCTAAGACTCAGTTTCCTTACCTGTAAAATGAGGGAGTTGGACTAGATGACTTCTGAAGTTCCTTCCAGTTCTATGTATCTATAATACTAGTCTAAGACATATCTGAACAGGAATCTCTTCTGCTTGGATACCTATAGTGGTTACTTCTAGTAACCACACCATGGACTTTGGGATAGATCTAACTATAATGAAATTTTCTTTACATTGAGCCAAAATCTGTCTCCACTATTTCTACCTAAGGTTACTATTATGCCCTCTGGGCCTGAATAGAACAAGATAAATTCCCCTTTTCCAAATATTTCTTCAAATATTTGAAACTAGCTATCCTGCTCTGCCCAAATCTCATCTTCTCCTGGTCTCCAGTCTCCATTCTGTCCCCTTTTCTGGATGCATTCCAGTTTATTAGGGTCAAAGGATCAATGAAAAAGTTTTGGAAGCTATGTTATTTAGGCATAGATATTATGAGAAAGGCTGGGAAAATGTAAAGGTAGTTTTTCAAAAGGGAAAAGATGGAATGTAAGATGGCGAAGGAAACTATACTTTTATTTCAACAGGATGAAGTTATCTTGAGGGGCCAGAATAGTAGATGAAATGACTTTCTGGGCAGAGGAGCATTGTTTTATTTGGTTCAATCAATGAACAAGCATTTTTGAAGTGACAATGTTAGGCATTGTGTTTGGGCACTGGGTATACAAGTTTATCCTTACTCAATGAAAAAGAACTTGAAGTGGAAGGCTGCTCTCTTCTTTGAAAAGTATCCCTGAATTTGATTGATTATCTGCAAAACTGGAAAGTTAAAGCAAGTGACATCTTTATCCCAGCCCTCCTCTGACCTAATGGGTTAGAATTCAGTGATACTTCATTTGAGAGAGATGTCTTAGGATTGTTGTGATCTTCTTCCTTATATAGTTGCATCAGATGAAACAGGAGAAAGAGTTAGAATTTCTGAAGCAGAAAGCAGAACTGGAAGCTCAAGAAACTCAGAAATCTTTGGATGAATTGCTCTTTAGAAATAATTTAAAGGTAAGCACTAAGTTGAGAAAATGTTCCTCTTCCATTGTTTTAAGGAGGCCATTGTTTACTATCCTCAGTGGAAAGAGACAATTACAAAACTTGCTTCTCTTTGTCTACTCTCAAGGTTAGTTTTGCTTTGTCACCTACCATTCTTAGAGTTATATGTATATGAACTGTTTTTTAAGCCTTTTGTAAAATTCAACTTGTAAAACTCAAGATTTCTGAGATTCAAACATACTTAAAATATGCAAATGTGATTTCATTTGTTAGTGAGTACAGTTAAGCTCTTGTTTAAAACAAAGCTTTGGAAATAGAAATTCAAAGAGATAAGCTACTGAATTTGCAATCTCATCAAAGTAGGTGTTCCCTCCAATGATGGATATAATAATCCACCTGGTCTTCTCACTTATATTAACTCTTGTCTGTGTCTTCCCATAATTCCTTCACAGGAGTCCACTAACCTGAAGTGCTTCAGAAATCCTTAAGATTGCATGGATAGCAAAGGAGCATGCAACCTCTCCATGGATATTTCTCACTCTTTCTGCATTAAACAGTCCTCACTCTTTTTATAGCCTAATTTCTTTTCCAGTAATATAACTCTCTGATAACATCTGTTAAGGCCACTTTACCTGTGCAATTGTTCATTGCTAACTTGCTGTAGTTTACTCATACCTCCCAGTTACCTTTCTATTGTTTCTTGGGTGATCCTCTATTTTATTTCTCTTTTTTTTTAAATGTAATACAGTTTTTCATACAAATATGTATATGAAGGAGAGTTTCATCTCTCTACTGAAAAGAGGAAAGTATGTTTCATATTCTGTTCTCTGTGATAAGATTAATCATCACATTCCACCAGAGTTCCCTAACTGGCATTTTAGATCATTTGGTTGTATTCATTTTATATACTATTTTTCTGGCTCTTCTTTCTTTGCTTTGCATCAGTTCACACTACTCTTTCTGAATTTCTTAAAATTCATTGTATTTGTCATTTCTTAGAATATAATACTATTCTACTATATTCATATGCCATGGTTGATTCAGTCATTCACCATATACGGGCATTCACTTTGTTTTAATTTTTTGGTTCTAAATTCTCCAACTTTAATTTTTAAGAGCCTGTGATATTTCATGACTCATAGTCATTGAGCATCACTAAAATAATACTATTTTATGCAATTTTAAGATAAAGAAATCAAAGCTAGCTATGAAAAAATATTCTAAATAACTCTTGATTTGAGAAATGCAAATTAAAGTAACTCACACCTATTACATTGGTCAATATGACAATAAAGGAAAATAATAAATATTTGAGGGGATGTGGGAAAATTGGAACACTAATGTATTGTCGGAGTTGTGATTTGATCCTACCATTCTGGAAAATAATTTGGAACTATGCCTAAAGGACTTTAAAACTCACCTACACTTTGAATCGGGAATACCATTACTAGGTCTGTATCTCAAAGAAATTTTTAAAAATTAGAAAAAGGAGCCTATTTGTACAGAAATATTTATTGTGTCTCTTTTTGTAGCAGCAAAGAATTGGAAATTGAGAGGTTGTCCATCAATTGGGGAATAGCTGAAAAAATTGTGGTATAGGATTATAATGGAATACTATTGTGCTATTCTGCTGACAAGCAGAATGATTTCAGAAAAACCTGGGAAGAATTAAATGCACTGATGCAAAGTAAAGTGAGCAGAATCTAAAGAACATTGTACATATTAACAGTAATATTTTTTATAAACAATTGTGAATGACCTCGTTATTCTCAGCAATACAATGATGTAAGACAATCCCAGAAACTTATGATGAAAAATGCTATCTGCCATCAGTGAAAGAACTGATGGAGCCTGAATACAGACCAGAATCTATTATATTTTCCTTCCTTCCCTCTCCCTCCCTCCCGCCTTTCTCTCTCTCTCTCTCTCTCTCTCTCTCTCTCTCTCTCTCTCTCTCTCTCTCTCTCTCTCTCTCTCTCTCTCTCTCTCTCTCTCTCTCTCTCTTTTCTTTCTCTTCTACAAAATGTCTAATATGGAGAAATGTTTTGCATAACTGCACATATAAAATTGATGTCAGATTGCTTACCATCTCAGGGAAGGGAGAGAGGTTAGAGGGAGGGAGAGAATTTGGAACTGAAAGCTTTTTTAAATATTAAAAATTATTTTTACAAATGTTATTGAGAAAAATAAAATATTCTTTTTTAAGAATTTAAAAATAAGGGGGCAGCTGGGTAGCTCAGTGGATTGAGAACCAGGCCTAGAGATGGGAGGTCCTAGGTTCAAATCTAGCCTCAGACACGCCTCAGCTGTGTGACCCTGGACAAGTCACTTTATCACCATTGCCTAGCTCTTACTACTCTTCTGTCTTCAAATCAATACATAGTATTGATTCTAAAGTGGAAGGTAAGTGTTTAAAAAGAAATAAAAATAATTCCATTGTTTAAAAGATAGGCCTTTGGATCAGAGAGAAAGCTGGGATCATTAAAAGCACCATTTAATTCCCCCAAAGCAGTACAGTCTGCATTCCCCTTCCTTTTAAATTCTAGGTCCAGCTTATTGTCCATTTGTAATGTTTTTCTATTTGTAACAGTCTGTCCATGGTTTATCTATCCAAATGAAAGTCATGTTTTAGATGGTATGCATTCTAATGATTCTTTCATGCTGTGGATATTAACCATGTGAGACATAAAGTAGACGTGCTCCCTTTTTTCTTTTTCTTTTTTTAAAATATCTTTTCTCTTAGATTTTTTTTTCAAAGTTCTACTTCCCCCCTCCCCCTTTGGTTTAGAAGGCAAGGGGAAAAGAGTCTCTGTTCCAAATGAATATTAGAAAAAAAAATTACATCATTGACTATGTTAAAAATAATGTCTCAATCTATACTCCCAAGTTCATCATCCTTCTGTTGAGAGGTGGGTATATTTCATCATGAGTCCTCTGAAAATCTCATTGATTATTGTATTGATCAGAGTTCCCAGGTCTTTAAAAATATCTTTATAATATTGTTATTGTAAAAATTGTTCTCCTGGTTTTGCTATATTATTTCATAAGAGTTTTTCCATGTTTCTCTGAAACAATCCCCTTCATCATTTCTTAGAGCATAATAGTATTTCATCATATTCGTATGCCATAACTTGTTAACACATTCCCTAATTGCTTGGAATGCCCTCAAGTTTCCATTTTTTTTTTGCCATCACAAAAAGTTGCCATAAATATTTTTGTACACCTGGGTACAAGAGATATGTTCTTGGTAGGAAGCTATGGAATAAGATAAATAATCTGAGATCTGATACAGGTAATTCAAAAATTGTATGTTTGAGGTCACTCCATATAAATACTATTAAATATTTATTAATCATCTAACTGAACATGACACACTGTATTAGGTGATATAAAAAGAGTCACACAAAGAATTGATCCCTTTCCTCTGGGAACTCCCAATGAAAGCCAGTTTTATGAGTACCTACACAGATCATCCATAAAGACAATAGAACAGAAACACTTATATGAATCAAGTCACTCACAACTTGATACAGTATTCAGATACTGAAAAAGGAATTGTTAGCATTTAATGCAACATGCAATCATGTTTAAAAACCAAATCTTTCATTTCTGCCTCCTTAGTCTAATAACTATTTGGGTTTTCTTCCCCTTTTAATAGGATTTTATTCATTGTTCAAAAGAGAAGGAAAAGTATAAGAGAATAGAATGGAGAGAAATACACAATTAGCAAGTCCCAAAGACCAGTGAATATGAACTGAAGAGGACAACATAATGGATTAAAAAACAAATTCCAACAATATGTTGTTTATAAGAAACATACTTGAAACATAGAGTTAAAATAGAAACTGGAGCAAGATGTATTATTTCTCTGAAGTAAAAAAAAAAATGAACAGAGGTAATAATTGTGATCTCAGGCAAAAAATAAAGGCAAAAATAGACATAATTCAAAGAGATAAACCAAGAAAGTACATTTTACTAAAAGGTACCATTATAATTTTGATTATATTAAATTAAAAAGCTTTTGTACAAACAAATGCAACCTAACCAAGATTAGAAGGTAAACAACAAGCTGGAGGAAATTTTTATAACATATTTCTCTGATAAAGTTCTATTTTCTCAAGTCTATAGAGAGCTAATTCAAATTTATAATATAAGCCATTCCTCAATTGACAAATGGTCAAAAGATATGAACAATTGAATTTCAGTTGAAGAAATCAAATCTATCAATAATCATATGGAAACATGTTCTAAATCATTCTTGATTAGAGAAATGCAAATTAAAACAATGCTGAGTTACCACCTCATACCTATCAGATTGGCCAATTTGACAGTAAAGGAAAGTGATAAATGTTGAAGGGGAAGTGGCAAAATTGAGATTCTTCATGCATTGTTGGTGAAGTTGTAAACTGATCCAACCATTCTAGGGGGGGCATGGAACTATGTCCCAACAAACCATAATATTGAGCATTCTTTTGATCCTATAATACCACTACTGGGCCTATATTCCCAAAGAGACAATAAAAAAGAGGAAAGGACCTATTTGCACAAAAATATTTATAGCAACTTTTTTTGTGGTGGCTAAGAATTAGAAATTGAAAGGATGTTCATCACTAGGGGAATGGCTAAACAAATTGTGGTATATGTTGGTGATAGAATACTCTTGTACTATAAGAAATGATGGGGGGGGGGGCAGCTGGGTAGCTCAGTGGATTGAGAGCCAGGCCTAAAGATGGGAGGTCCTGGGTTCAAATCTGGTTTCAGACACTTCCTACCTGTGTGACCTTGGGCAAGTCACTTAAGCCCCATTGCCTAGCCCTTACCACTCTTCTGCCTTGGAACCAATACCCAATACTGATTCTAAGGTGGAAGGTAAGGGTTTTAAAAAAAAAAGAAAGAATAGAAATGATGAACCTGATGATTTCAGAAAAAGCTGGAAAGATCTACATGAACTAATGCAGAGTGAATAAGCAGAACCAGGAGAACATTATATACAGTAACAGCAATATTATATGATCAACTGTGAAAATTGTGCTTTTCTCAATGCAATGATTGGCAATCCTTAAAGACTTATGATGGGGAATGCTATCCATCTCCAGAGAAAGAACTGTTAGAGCCAGATGGATGCGGATCAAAGCATACTATCACATCAGTGTATTAATGGTTTTATTTTGGGATTTTGGTTTTGTACGAGTGTACTCTTACAACAATGACCAAGATGGACATGTTTTGCATGATCATACATAAATGGCCCAGATCAAATTGCTTATTCTCTCCAAATGGGGGGAGGGAAGAGAGAAAGGGCAATGGTTTAGATCCTATAATTTTGGGAAATATGTGTTGAAAATTGTTATTAGATGTGTAATTGGAGAAATAAAATATCTTTAAATTAAAAAACTAAAAAATTCCATAAACAATATCAAATCCAAATGGCATAATATCTAAATTTCTAAAAATATAGACTATGTTTAATATATTACCAACTTTGTCCTGATTCTTTTTGAGCTTCCTTCTATTCTTTTTTGTTGACTTTTTGCAACACAATGTCTGACACAAAGTAAGTGCTTTCTCTCTCTCGCTCTCTCCCCAGATTTCTCCCTTAACTCTTGCTTCCTAAATAAAAGGCTTCCCTTCTTTTTGTGTCAGACAAATGAAAGTTCCATTAGATAAATATTTGATGGAAGGTCATGGGCCAAATCAAAATTTAGATCAATTCAATAACCAATCTTGACAATGGGCACAGAATGAGGCATATAGTCAGACACATGGTCAATATATTGATTCATTGTATTTATCTGGACCTTTATTGATAAGAGAAAGTGCTATGAGAGTTTTATTGAGAAATAATGATAATGGAAATAATAGTTTGAAAAATTTTTGGAAAGAAAAAAAAGATTAAGTTGAATAAACTAGGATCACTTTAGTGGCAGTGTTGCCCTCATTCCTTGCAAATATGTTATTTCCTTAAGTGCTCTCAAAGGCCTAGGGCCAGCTTCATGAAGCCACTCATATAATATCCTCCTCCTAACTACTATGAATGCCTATATTTGGTGTAGTGGAAAGAGTAATGAATTTAAGAAAGACATAGATCTAAATCCTACCTTTGACACTTAACTCTGTGACCCTGGACAACTCATTTAACCTTTCTAAGTTTATATTATTCTCACCTATTTAATGGGAATGATAATAATATTTTCATTTCCTTTGTCAAAAGAGCAAGCTGGGGAAATACCTTGTAAATTTCAAAGTGTATTATAATTATTATGCTTACTGTTATTATTGCTATTATTATTATTCTAGCAAAGTTTATATGACAACTACATCCATAAAAGCGAACTAGATAAAGGAGAAAAATGGAAGATGCCAACGACCCATGGAGACCTGGAATCTAAAGTATGTCTAACCAGACCATCACCTAAGAGCAGGTATGATAGATGTCCAGGGAATTAACTCATTACTCACAAAGCCAAACAAGTGATTTGCCCTTAGCAATGACATATCTCATAGCATTGTGTTGGTTTCTGCCTCACTCTGCCAGCATGTAGAATTGACCTTAGACTGTACTATGTGGGATTTAGCTAAGCTGCCCCTCTCCTAAGGCATGAGCCTTTTCCTGACTACTTAAACAGAGAATGTCACTTTCTAAAATGTGCATGTTCTATGTGTATTGTGATAAGGTGTCATGAAATTACCTATTGCTTTTTTAAAAACCACTATTTCTGTATCCCTAGAACATATTGCAGCAGACCCAACAGTCCAACAATTGCCACCTGGGAAAGTGAACCAAGGAGAAATATATTGGGTAGCACAGGTAAGATCCTTTGAGGATTATCATGCTGACCTCTGTATCTATTGGTAATGGTGGCAGCTGTGGGCATTTAAAGGAGAGTTGGTAAGTTGTTTCCCATTTTCATGGAATATGTAGCCAAAACTGTAAGAAACTACTTTGTACTACAGTGATCCCTCACCTATCATGGGAGTTCTATTCTCAAGACTCCCACGATAGGTGAAAATCCATGAAGTGGCAAAGTTATATTTATTTTATTATTTATTTATATTTTAAGGCTTTATAAATCCTTCCCACTCTCATATAAACCTTTTCCCACTCTTATTAACCTTTCCCACACTCTTATAAATACTTCATATGTTTTTAAACACTTTCTGAACTTATGGGCACAGTGTAGGAGAGCAAACAGACTAATGCTACAGTCAGCGAGCCAAGCAGTGCCCAGGATACAGAGCAAAGCTCTGTGGTTGGTCACCTTAATTCCATCAGTCAATAGTCTGCCGTGTACAATCTCACATTGGCAAACTTGCACAAGCAGTATTGGCATACTACATTTCCATTGTATACAATATGGTATTCATCCACAAAATCCCACAATATAACAAAAGCTACATGATACAGAATTATATATATATATATTAAAATCTATGGGGGGCAGCTGGGTAACTCAGAGGCAGGCCTAGAGACAGGAGGTCCTGGGTTCAAATATGACCTCAGACACTTCCCAGCTGTGTGACCCTGGGCAAGTCACTTAAACCCCATTACCTAACTCTTAGCATTCTTCTGCCTTAGAATCAGTACACAGTATTGATTCCAAGATAGAAGGTAAGGGTTTAAAAAAAAAACAACCCATGATACAGTGAATCCTCCATAAGTGAACCAAGACTTGGTGAGGAACTGTGTAGGAAAAAAGGCTAAATATTGGTAATGATTACCTTATGGAAAAGGTACAGAGTCAGCTTCTTTCATAGTTTTAAATAAGAATCTAAGCTTTTTGAAGAATTCAAAAATTCATGTCAAGATGCAGAGTCAAGATGGTGGCTCAGTACTAGCAAAAGCTGAAACTGTTCTGACTTACTATACCAATCTTTAGAAAGTCCTTCAAAAAGACAGGAATCCAAACCCAATAGCAAGATGGAGTCACAGACCTCTCCTGCTAAACACAACTTGAAAGGAAAGCAGAGAAAGTAGATTCTGATGAGATAAGGGGAGGATCAGAAGCAAAACTGTACACAGAGAAGTCCTGGTCTACCACTTCCCAACCCACCCCCCTCCATCTGCCTCACTAGGATCTACGATTAGGTGTAGACTGATTTTGGGACCCTGGAACAGAGTCTGCTCTGGTAGAGGAGTACCTTACACATATCCCTTGAGGTCTCATGCCTAAACAATAGTTGGCGGGGAGGACCAGGGGTCTATCTAGCTGATCACCTTCAGGCCTCAGTGGCTGACTATATTGAAGACTTATCCTCAGGGCAGATTAGCTCAACTGGTCTTATCCATTAAACCAACAGAGGAGAGAGTGTACAGTCTATGGGGGAAAAAAAGTAACAAAACAATAACAAAAGGCTGAGAAAATGAGTAAACAACAGAAAAAGAAGGTAACTATTGAAAGCTTCTCCTAGAAAAAAAGACCAGAGAGCAGAACCAACAGACGATGATGGGATACAAGGAACTACAAGCAAAATCTTAAACAAAAAATTAGAAATTGGGATCACACTCTGGAAGCACTCAAAAAGGAATTAAAAAATCAAATAAGATAGGTTGAAGAAAAATAGGCAAAAGAAAACAACAGCTTAAAAAGCAAAATTGGTCAATTGGAAAAAAGAGGCACAAAAAATCAAATGAAGAAAAGTATAATATGAAAAGAAGAATGGAACAAATGGAAAGGAGAATCATAGATCTTAGAAGAAATTCAGTTTTTAAAAATTAGAATTGGGCAAAATAGAAGATAATGATTTCACAAAAATCAAGAAACAATAAAACAAATTTTAAAAATAGAAGAAAATATGAAATACCTCATTGAAAAAACAACTGCCCTGGAAAATAGATCCAGGAGAGACAATTTAAGAATTACTGGACTACCCAAAAATCATGACCAATAAAAAAAAGCCTAGACATTATATTATAAGAAATTATCCAAGAAGACTGCCTTGATATTCTTCAACAAGAAAGTGAAATAGAGATTGAAAGAATCTACAGATCACCTCATGCAATAAATTCCCAAATGACAACTCCCAGGTATGTTATAGCCAAGGTCAAGAGTTCCCAGACCAAGAAGAAAATACTACAAGCAATCAGAAATAAACAATTTAGATATCATGGAACACTAGTCAGGATTACACCAGATCCGGCAGATTCCACATTGTTAGAATATGATATTCTGGAAGAATCACCTACCCATCAAAACTGACTAAATTCTTTCAGGGGAAAGTGTGGGTGTTTAATAAAAATAGAAGATTTCCAAGAATTTCTGAAGAAAAGACTAGACTTATACAGAAAATTTGATGTTCAAATACAAAATTCAAAAGAAGCATAAAAAGGTAAATAAGAAAGAGAAAAAATTTAAGGGCTTCAATAAGGACAAAAGGTTTATATTCCTATATGGAAAGATGGTATCTGTAACTCTTAAAAAATGTTATCATTTTCATAGTAGTTACAAGTATACATAGTGGATATGGTAGTAAGCTGTGTACAATATGCCAAAAAAAAATAAATAAACCTAGGGATTAAAAAGAAGATAGTACTAAAAGAAATAGGAAGAGAGAAGTAAAGTGGGGTAAATTATAATACATAAAGAGGTGAGGATGATGGGGTGTGTGTGCAGGAGGTGAAGACCAATACAATGGAAGGGAGGAAAAGGACAGTGATGGGTAATACTTAAACCTTACTCTTATTGGAATTGGCTCAGAGAGAGAAGAACAGCCAGATTCATTGGGGTATAGAATCCTATCTTACCCTACATAGAAGTAGAAGAGGAATAATAAATTGGGTAGTGGAGAGGGGAGTAATGTAAAGGAGGGAAAAGTTGGGAGGCAATGATTAAAAGATCCTATAGAAAAGTAGGAGAATAAGAATGGAGTTGATGAGAAGGAGAATAATATAAGGGAGGGGACTGATTAAAAGCAAAACACTAGAGGGGAGGGAAAGAGTAAAAGGAGAAAGGTCAAAATTAAAAGAGGAAGTCAAATGGAGAGGAATACACAGATAGTAATCATGACTGTGAATATAAATGGGATGAACTCATTCATAAAATGGAAGCAGATAGCAGAATGGTTTAAAAACCAGAGTCCTACCATATGTTCTGTACAAGAAACATATCTGAGGCGATGGAAAACATACATAGAGTAAAGGTAAGAGGCTGGAACAGGATCTATTGGGCTTGAACTAAGACAAAAAAGGTAGTAGTATGAATAATGATCTCAGTCAAAGCTAAAGCAAAAATAGACCTGATCAAAAGAGATAAGGAAGGAAATTACATCTTGATAAAAGGCAGTATATATAATGAAGAATATCAGTACTCAACATATGCACCAAATGGTGTAGCATGCAGATTTTTAAAGGAGAAACTAAAGGAGCTTAAGGAAGAAATAGATAGTAAAACTATACTAGTGGAGGACATCAACTTTCCCCTATTAGAACTAGATAAATCAAACCAAAAAATAAATTAAAAAGAAGTAAGGGAAGTGATTGAAATTTTAGAAAAATTAAAGCAAATAGATATCTAGAGAAAATTGAATAGGGATAAAAAGGAATATACCTTCTTTTCAGCAGCACATAGTACATATAAAAAGATGGACCATGTACTAGGACATAAAAGCATCACAAATATAGAGAAAAGCAGAAATAAAAAAAGAAATAAAAATTTCAAATCATAATGGGATAAAAATTATAATTAATAAGGGTTCATGGAGAGGCAAATTGAAATTAATTGGAAACTAATTATTCCAAACTGGTGGATCAAAGAACAAATCATAAATGGAATCACTGATTTCAATGAAGAAAATTACAATGAAGAGACAATATATCAAAATTTACGAGATACAGCCAGCACAGTACTCAGGGGAAAATTTATATCCATGGGTGTTTATATCAATAAAATAGAGAAAAGGTAGATCAATTAATTGAGCATGTAACCAAAAAAACTAGAAAAACCAGTTTAAAATCCCCAGATAAAGACTAAATTGGAAATCCTAAAAATCAAAGGAGAAATTAATAAAATTGAAAGTAAAAAAACCATTGAACTAATAAATAAGACTAGGATCTAGTTGGGGGGGATCAAAACAAAATAAAGTATTGGTTAAGTTGATAAAAAAAAGAAAGAATCAAATTACCAGTATCAAAAATGAAAAAGATAATTTCACTTCTAATAAAAAGGAAATTAAGGCAACTATTAGGAGCTATTTTGCCCAATTATATGACAATAAATATGGCAATGTAGGTGAAATGGATGAATATTTACCAAAAAAAATGCCTAGGTTAACAAAAGAGGAAATAGAATACTTAAATAATCCTGTCTCAGAAAAAGAAATTGAACAAGCCATCAATAAACTCCCTAGGAAAAAATCCACAGGGGTAGATGGATTTACAAGTAAATTCTATAAAACATTTAAAGAACAATTAATCCCAGTACTATACAAATTATTTGACAAAATAAACAAAGAAGGAATCTTAACAAATTCTTTTTATGACACAAATATGGTACCAACAACCAAGCCAGGAAGACCAAAAACAGAGAAAGAAAATTATAGACTAATCTCCTTAATAAACATAGATGCAAGAATCTTAAATAAAATACAGTCAAAGAGACTACAGTGATATGTCACAAGGATTATTCAGTATGACCAGGTGGGATTTATACCAGGAATACAAAACTGGTTTAATATTAGGGAGACTATCCACATAATTGACCATATCAATAATCAAATTCACAGAAATCACACAATTATCTCAATAGATTAAAAGCCCTTGATGAAATACAACACCCATTCCTACTGAAAACACTAGAAAGCAAAGGAATAAAAGGATATTTCCTCAAAATAAAAGAGTATTTATTTAAAACCATTAGCAAGGACCACCTGCAATGAGGATAAATTAGAGGCCTTCCCATTGAGATCAGGAGCAAAACAAGGATGCCCATTATCACCACTATTATTTAATATTGTAATAGAAATGCTAGCTGTAGCAATTAGAGAAGAAAAAGAAATTGAAGGAATTAAAGTAGGCAATGAGGAAACTAAACTATCACTCTTTGCAGATGATATGATGGTAAACTTAGAGAATCCTAGAAAATCAACTAAAAAGCTAGTGGAAATAATAACTTTAGCAAAGTTGCAGAATTCAAAAGAAACCCACATAAATCATCAGCCATTTCTATATCTTTCCAACAAAATTCAGCAGCAAGAGTTAGAAAGAAAGACTCCATTTAAAATTTCTCTAGACAATATAAAATATTTGGGAATCTATCTGCCAAGACAAAAACAGGAATTATAGGAACACAACTACAAAACACTTTTCACACAAATAAAACTAGATCTAAACAATTGGGAAAACATTAATTGCTCATGGGTAGGATGAACTAATATAATAAAAATTACAATCCTACCGAAATTAATTTACTTACTCAGTGCCATGCCTACCAAACTATCAAAAACTATTTTGTAGAACTAGAAAAAAAAACAACAATAATTCATCTGGAAGAGCAAAAGGTCAAGAAAATCAAGAGAACTAATGAAAAAAAAATTGTGATGTTTGGTGGCCTAGCAGTACTAGATCTTAAACTGTACTATAAAGCAGTGATCATCAAAACATTTTGATATTGGCTAAGGAAAAAAAAGGGTGTATCAATGAAATAGATTGGGGTAAATGACTCCAGCAATCTAGTGTTTGATAAACCCAAAGATCTCAGCTTTGGGGATAAGAATTCACTATTTGGCAAAAACTGCTGGGATAATTGGGAAAGAGTATGACCAAAATTAGGTTTAGATCAATATCTCACACTCTATAAATTCAAAATGAGTATATGAAATATAAAGAGTGATATTATAAGTAAGTTAGGTGAGAGTAGAATAGTATACCTGTCAGATCTATGGAGAAGGGAAGAATTTAAGACCAAATAAGAAATAGAGACTATTACAAGATGTAAAATGAATATTTTATTATATTAAATTTAAAAGGGTTTTACAAACAAAACAAATGCAGCCAGTATTGGGAAAGAAGCAACAAACTGGGGTAATTTTTATAACCAATTTCTCTGATAAAAGTTTTATTTCTCCAATATGCAAAGAACTAAGTCAAATTTATAAGAAACCAAGCCATTCCCCAATTGATAAATGGTCAAGGAATCTGAGTAGGCAGTTTTCAGATGAAGAAATCAAAACTATCAATAATCATATGAAAATTCTAAATCCCTCCTGATTAGAGAAATGCAAATCAAAACAACTCTGAGGTACCACCTTAGACCTAGCAGATTGGCCAAAATGACAGTAAAGGAAAATAATAAATGTTGGAGGGAATGTGGCAAAATTGGGACATTAATGCATTGCTGGTGGAGTTGTGAACTGATCCAACCATTCTGGAAGGCAATTTGCAATTATGCCCAAAGGGCTTTAAAGGAATGTATGCGCTTTGATCCAACAATACTACTACTAGTTTTGTGCTCTGAGATTAAAAAAAAAATGGGGATGGACCTATTTGTACAAAAATATTTATAGCTGCTCTTTTTGTGGTGTCAATGAATGGGAAACTAAAGAAATGTCCCTCAATTGGAGAATGGCTGAACAAATTGTGATATATGATGATGATGGAATACTATTGTGCTATAGGGAATGATAAACAACTTGATTTCTTTAAAAACTGGAAAGACCTACATGAACTGAGGCAGAGTGAAATAAGCAGAACCAGGAGAGCATCATACACAGTAACTGAAACATCATGGGACAATCAAATATAATAGACTTTGCTACTAATAGCAATGCAATAATCAGGACAATTCTTTTTTTTTTTTAAACCCTTACCTTCCATCTTGGAGTCAATACTGTGTATTGGCTCCAAGGCAGAAGAGTGGTAAGGGCTAGGCAATGGGGGTCAAGTGACTTGCCCAGGGTCACCCAGCTGGGAAGTGTCTGAGATCACATATGAACCTAGGACCTCCCATCTCTAGGCCTGGCTCTCAATCCACTGAGCTACCCAGCTGCCCCAATCAGGATAATTCTGAGAAACTTACAAGAAAAAATGCTACCCACATTGAGAGAAAGAACTGTGGAGTAGAAATGCAGAGGAAAACATATGAAATTATCACTTGTTTATGTGGGTATATGATTTGTGGTTTTAGTTTTAATAGATTACTCTATTACAAAAATGAATAATATAGAAACAGATTTTGAGTAATAATGTATGTATAACCCAGTAGAATTGCTTGTCAACAACAAGATGGGAGACAAAAGAGGGGAGAAAGACAACACGAATCATGTAACTATGGAAAACATTTTTAAAATTTAAAAATAAATTTAAAAACAAAAAAGTACCCAGAGATAATTTTTTTTAAGTTCATGTCAGCTAGCCTCCTATATTTAAATAGAACAATACTTAAACCCTTAAAGACATTTGGTTTATGCTATTTTTAAAGATCCCAATAATGAAGATATTATCATATTTGACAAGTACTTCCCTATATCTAGCTCAATTCTCTTGCTATAATGGAAGTACAGTGCCTAATGAGTCTTCATGTCTAGAGATAGAAATCAAAGGATAAAATTATTTTTCAATAATCCTTGAAATTTTTAATCTGTTCATAGGTTAACCCAATTCCTCAACCTTCTCTCATTTATGACATTTTAGCAAAAAATACTTGAGGCCTGCTATAATTAGAATAACTCTAGTATCAGAAATATTTAACCAAGAACCCAATTTTCTGTACTCACAGTTCCAAATGTAAAGTTGTTTTTATATAATCTGGATTTGTAGTAGCAGTGCTCTATTTCTCTGGATTTTTTGGCATGATGAAAACATTGTCTGCTTCAGGTAAACATTAATGTTTTGTGTGGGGAAAGAAACACCAAGCTAAATTGTCCAAGTTTAATCTTATGCCTTCTATCAAAGTTCCAAATGAAATGAAGCTTTTATTTTTTTCCTATTCTTATAGAGAATTCATTGCTACAATCTTGTTTCAATGTTTTCTATCCATAGAAGCTGATAGGGAAACAGTGAAGCAAGGCAGTCCCAGCACATCCCACACCACTGCGTGGTCCTCATCAGCTGCTGGTTACTCAAGTAGCAAGGCATTTTCTGGCGAAGAACTCACAGACAGCAGCCAGGTATGAGGGTAGCCTCAGGACCAGATTTTAATGATGTATTTCTCTTGAAGATGTTACTTCACATCCATTGTTTCATTCTTCAGTGCCCTTTCTTCTTCTGGGTGCTTTACCCTTCACACTTGAAGCTCCTCAGGAGCCCCTAAATCCTGGATTAACCATTGCACTATACTTCTACCTTCCAAGGCTTGTTGCTTATTCTCTATCTAATTTCCTCATTTCAGGGATGAGATTTTCTTGTATAATGGAAGAAAGTGGGCTTTCTATTCTCAGATAACACGGGCATGTGGGTAGTGGTTTTCTAGAGATTGTGACTCTACCTTGGTTGTCTAATCAGTAATTCTGCTGATGGGACAACTTTAGGACAGAGTAGAGTAAATGCTTGTGGTCTTGTTGGACCTTCTAGAAGCGCATTTCCCATCCCACAGGGAAGGGACTGTTATTTGTAAGGCTAGCCCTGAGATACTTTTTTTTTAAACCCTTATCTTCTGTCTTAGAATCAATACCACATATTAGTTCTAAGGCAGAAAAGCGGCTGTAGCGGACTAGCCCCTACATACAATTCTCGTGTGGGTTTAATCACCTGAGGAGGGATGCTGAAAGCTGGAAAGGAATGGGTGAAAATTAAGAACTAGAGTGAGCCATAGAAGGAGCAGAGAGACAAGGTACACAGGGAGAGAACTTTTGGGTGGTGTCAGCAGGTCAGCGCTCAGGAGTCAGAGAGAGACTGGGTTGAGCAAGCTGCATTGTTTATTATAGTCTTCAAGGATGGGGAGCTTGCAGGATGTCAATCAAACAAGTGAAACAACAGAAGTATTACCACAATATTGACAATTAATTACAAGATAAAGGAATGGATAGGAAGAGCAGGGTGCCCTGGAAGGAAGCTCCCTTATCAAGCCTTCTTCCTCCAGAACACTGGCACCAAGCTATCCAGATGCTAAATGTATGTCTTTGACACAACAGAGGATCTTTACAAATAGTTAGCTAGGTTCCAGATGGCATATAACAATAGAGGTTTCATTTTTAAGTTCTACAAAATTTAAGTCTCAACTAATTTAAGGATTCAGAAATCAGTCAATGTGAAATATTAGAAGTTTATCCATAAGTCTGGTCCATGAACACTTTGCTCATTAGAGTCAGCTTTTGAATACATCTTTTAACATCTTCATGATTCATTATAACTGAAACCCTTCAGCTACAAGGGTTAGGCAAATGAGGTTAAGTGACTTGTCCAGGATTGCCAAGTTAGGAAATGTCTAAGGCTAGATTTGAACCTAGTACCTTCTATTTTCAGGCCTGGCTTTCTGTCCATTGAGCCACTTAGCTGCCTCTGAGACTTTTATTTTGAGGTCACTTGGAAAATGACATATAAACCAATTCTTACATTGCTTCTAGAAAGAAGAAATCAATCAGACTAGCTATTTTGATGGTTTCAACCAGAGGCCGACCGATCAGTATGTAAGGGAAGAAGAACCGAGTACTCAGTACCACACAACCCTTTTTAAGCTTCGGGAGAAAGCCCTGGAAGATAAAATTACAGCTGAATTGGCATGGATAGAGCAACAGAAAGAGTGAGCTAATCTTTACATAAACTTAAGAATACACCTCATTATCTTTTCATCTGTCTGCCTGTTCTACTATGTAGTCTTAGAACTTTAGCTCTAGAGAGGACATTAAGGATCATTTGGAATCAGCCTTTTGGGTAAGGATTTTATGGTAAGCTATTAGAAGCAGCATTTTTAAGGGAGAAAAATCTGTAAATATAATTTCAAAGTATTTTGTCCTTCAAGTATTAAGATGATAGCCCTGATTCAGTTTATATTTTAGCTGTCAAGCTGTATCTCTAGAAATGGGAATGAATTGCATTGAGCTTCATTCATACCTTCTTGCCTAGTCTGCCTCATAACCCATAGTATTTGTAAGATGGCTAGGTGGGAGGCTGGCTGTGTGTGTGTGTGTGTGTGTGTGTGTGTGTGTGTGTGTTTAGCTCAATAAGTGGTCAGAATTTTGGGGAGTCAATCCTATGGTGCAGTGGGGAAAAGGGAAAGAAGTTGATCAGTTACTCAATCAACAAGTATTTATTAAGTTCTTACTATATGTCGGATACTAAGCTAAGTGCTGGGGATACAGAGAAAGCCAAAAATATATCCTCTGCACTCAAAGAGTTCACATTTTTGTGGAGGAGTTTATATCCAAACAACCATCTACATGTAAGATATATACAGTATAAATGGGAGATATTCTCAGAGGGAAGGCACTACTAGTGGGGAATGAAAGAGACAAGGAAAGGTTTGTCTGTAGAAGGTGGGATTTAAGCTGAGTCTTGAAGGAAGGCAGGAAGCAGAGACAAGGGGGGGAGAGCATTTCAAGTTTGGGAGACAGTGAGTAAAAAGGCACAAAGTTAGGAGGTGATGTGTTGTGTGTGAGAAACAGCAAGAAGGTCAATATCACTGGATCATAGACTTTGTGTAGGGAGGATAGTGTAAAAGGGCTGGAAAGGTAGCAAAAGGTCAGGTAGTGAAGGTCCTTAAAAGCCAAATTGAGGATTTTTTATTTGATTCTGGAGATATTAGGGGACCTAGAGTTGATGGAATGAGGAGAGAGTGACATGACTGATCTGTGCTTTAGGAAGATCACTTTGGCAGATGAGTAGAGAATGGATTAGAGTGGGGAGAGATCTGAGAGTGTGGGACAACTCTCAGACTATGGCAATAGTCCAGGCAGGAAGTAATAAAGGGCTTTCACCAGGGAGGCAACTGTGTGAATAGAAAGAAGAGGACATGACATATATGTGAGTTGTTGCAAAAGTAAAATTGATAGGACTTGAAAAAAATTGGTTATGTAGAAGTCAATGAAAAAGAGTTGAGGATGATACCAGGGTTTTAAGCCTGGGTGACTGGGGAAAATGGTGATGCCATCAACAGTAATAGAGAAGTTTAGAAGAGGGAAGGATTTTGACAGAAAGATACTGAATTTAGTTTTTAATATGTTGAGTTTAAGATGATTAAGGAAAATCCAATTTTAGATGTACAATAGGTTATGATGGTAGACTAGAATTCAGGCAAGATATTAGGCCTGGAGAAATTCATCTGAGGATCATCTCTTTAGATGTTATAACTGAGTCCATGGCAGGAACTGGGATAAAGGGGAGAGAGAGACAGAGATAGAGAGAAAGCCTCTCACCAAACTAATTGAGGATGGAAGGGAAAGGGTCCTGGCGTGTGGTGGTATAAGTTTTGTTTTTTTTTCTTACAAAATCCCTTACTTTTTCTTACTTAGTATTACTTACTAAGTATTGATTCCAAGGCAGAAAAGTAGGGCTAGGCAATTGGGGTTAAGTGACTTACTTGCCCAGGGTCACACAGCTAGGAAGTATCTGAAGCCAGATTTGAATCCAGGCCTGGTTCTCTATCCACTGAGCAACCTAGCAGCCCCTTGGTAGATAACACCAGAATTTTAATTAGGTAACAACTTTGGGTTGAATACACTTCAAAGGAGGAGAGTCCGGGCAATAGCAATGGGAGCAAGGGATTTATTGAGTCTCCCAGCCATGACCAATGAGTCAAGGGGTATAAGTAAAACTTCAGCTGGTCCTAATGGCTAGAGATTTCATGTTATAAAAGATAGCCAGGTCTCTATGAGATCTAGAAGGTGGAGGGAGTAAGAAAGGCAAAGAATTAAAGCAAGTATATTAACTCTAAGGATCAGGCCTTCCAAAGAGCACAGTGAACGGGGGTGGAGGGTACAGTTATGGAATGGAACGTTTGGAGGTAAGTATGCTAACTCTGGAAGAATAATTCCAAGTAGATTATCATTAGCTGGAGAGAAGTCTGTTGAGGGATGGATTGGGTTAGACTGTTCAAGGCCTTCTCCTTACCAAACCTGGTGATGGATTCAGGGTTAGAGTTCAGTCTTTGACTAGGGAACAGGGTTTTCTTTGTGAAGATAACTGCCCTAAACAAAGATAGAACTAGTGAGCTTATTCTCTTTATTTATGTGGCCTAGTTTAAGGCAACTAGACAAGTTATAACTAAAATAAGTGTGGTCCTTTCCAAATTGTTCCTAGAAAATAATTAACAACTTTAGAAAAGTTGCAGGGTACAAAATAAATGCACATAAATCATCAGCATTTCTATATATTTCAAAAAAATTCAGCAGCAAGAATTAGAAAGAGAGAAACTCCATTTAAAATCACTCTAGATAAAATAAAATATTTGGGAATCCAAATTGTTCCCAGAAATGTTTTTGACTGCTTCCTCTCTTCTGCCATCTAGGTTCAGTCAAATAGAATTAGGAATGTAAAAAGCCACTGGGAAGAAAATAGACAATGAATTCTAAAGGCAAATATCAATAATTTTTAGATTATGTGTGCCCTCTTGCTGTTAACATGGATAATCAAAATTTGTACATAGAATTAGTGTTTGGAAGCCAATGACATTAGAATGACATTTGTGGAATGTTATGATAATTTTTGCTATTCTCACCGTTTTTAGATGTTTGGAGGACAAAGGAAACTACAGTTTAATGACTGAAGATCAGCACAAAAGCCTAACAGATCTGCAGCCAGAACAGGTAGGCCATTGGCTTCTTCAGAGGATGTCAGGAACTGGCTGCCTTTTCTGAACTGCTGATGTGATCTGATAGCCCAGTGATATCCATGGTCCTTTTGTCTAGCAATTTAAAATGTTTAGAAATTGTTTATTTCTAAAAAATCTGAGTCAATACATCATTCTTTGAAGTGTTAGGAAGCTCCTTCTCTCTGCTCATTACAATGTCATGACAGTCTGAATTTGGAATCTGCCACTTAGTAGCTGTGTGAATTTGAGCAACTTATTTAACTTCTTTGATTCTCAATTGCCTCATCTGCAAAATTGAAAGGGTTGAATTATATTATTTCTACTGTTCCTTTTAGTTCAAAATCTGTAATCCTATAAGAATTTAGATAATGTCATCACCAAGTTGGATGACTGCAAATTGTTATTGTAGCTTCTGTGATCTTAGGCTAACTCTAGAAAAGGTAAAGTAAATTCTGTTAGAACTGAAGCCTGTATCAGTCATGAAAATAATGTCTAATTTGCCTTAGAAATGCCATTTGCAGGCAGATTTGGTCATACTTACTACCAAAATCTTTATAAGGTTTCTTTAAAGAATTTTAATTGCATAAATCATTAAAGAGTTCACCTAAGATCTTCTCTTTAAATTCCTTGCCCTCTCTTCTTTCAGATGTCTGTTTTGTCTTCTCTTCGCCTACCTGTACACTTGCCAAACTGAAGATCTTTTCCCACTTCCCTGAGTCAGCAACCTCAGGTTGTCCCTCTCTGGTTCCTAGTCTCAGAACTTGTCCTTGCCATGTCCTTCTTCTATATCTTATCCTCTTGGGTTCCAGGTGATAACTAGATAATCTGATCTTCTCAATTGTGCTAATGTCATTGGGCTCCCAGGTCACTTCTAAGATAGTCAATTGAATTGCTGGAGCCTTCTGAACAACCTCCCTGTTGTTATCTAATCCATTATGATCCTAATGGTGGGAAGTTCAGGGCAGGTGGAAGTAATTACATGGCAGAATGGTTGGGGGCTTTCATTCTCTGGTCTGGCACCACATAGTTTGGGCCTAGTTATCAAAATGAAAAGCCAGATCTCTGGTGCTAAATTTGGCCATTTGTCTATCATACCTATTTCAATATGTGCATATAAGGAAAGATAAATAGAATTGATGGGGTTGGGTGGGAGAAGTTAGATGCTTTCTTTGGACCAGGTGGTTATCAGGTCACTAGGGTGCTATTTTAATGTCTGATGAGGAATTTTTGCTTTCTGGCCATCTTAGTGGCTGATGAAAGAATAATGTATTCCTTTTCCTGGGCAGAACCAGACTTGCTGATAATAATTGATACTTGCTTATGGACTTTTATCTGAGTAATCTAAATGCTTTGCAAACATTAATTAAACTTTAAGGTAGGCCTTCTTCCTTGCTAGCAGACAAGTAATTTATTTGTTTGGTGTTCCATGTTTGCATCTGCTCTCCAGATCACAAAGCAAGATGAATCCTCAGTAATTAGTATATAAATGCTATTGGTGGAAAGAAAACAGTCATAGTTTAAAACCAAGTCATAGGAGAGCCCTATTAGGAATTGTAGATGTGGTCCATGTCCCTGCTACATGGAGCTGAAGATACTTCAGAGTATAATGAAAATGATTGTAGGCAAGGGTAGGCTAAAAGTGAGTTTGTGGGGTTTAGTTATTGATAGTACCTGTGTTTTGTTTTGTTTGTTTTTCAGTATAGGAAGTTCTGGGTAAGGAAGAATTAAAATGATTAGTATTCAACCATCAGGAAAGGTACATACATTCATTTTCATCCAACAACAATTTAGCAATGTGTTAGGGACAAGGAGAAACACCAAAACAATTAAGACATGTTCCCTGGTTTCACAGAACGTATAGGCAGAGAAAGAAACAGGATCAAAGCTTTAAAGTCATGGTGTGAACAAAGGCTTACCACCAAATCCAAGAATTTTGGGAAAGGGGAAGACCTAATGGGTAATTCGAGAATAAAATGTAATTCCACTTTAGCATATAATAATAACATTAAGAGAGTTCATTCTGACCAGATAGACCTAGCCCTCCCCTACTTTGCCTCCTTGGGTCTTCCATTAATGAAAGATCTTGAAGTTATCTTTCATAGTATTTATCCTATTCTTATTTGGTCAGGATATTCCTCCTCCCTGTCCCCACCCACCCTGTCCTCCTTTTAAAGAAAGAACTGCATTTAATGCTGTTTTGTTGTTACCAGAGCTAGGCCTAAAGGTAGAGAAGGCAAGTAGTTGCCTAGAGCATAACTTGTGGGCATAGATGCAATGAGAAATATTTTTGAACTTGATCTTTTTTTTTTTAAAGTTGAGGGACTCAGACCCTAACAAAGTACATCTAAATTCCAGAAAAGCCTTATTCTCTACTACATAGTTATTTTGTGATAGACCATGTGTATCATCAAAGAGGCAGCAAAGGGGTAATGACTAGATTGTGAACTGACCTCAACAGCAGGAAGACCCTATTGAAGCACTCACTGCCTCTGCCACTTACTATCTTTGTGACCTCATTCTATCTCTTCGTGTTTCAGACAACTCTCCAAGAATATGTCACAGAAACAGTATTAACCTGCATTGTAAGAGAGTTTTCTCAACTGGGAGCTGCCTATATGAATGAAATTACAGATCCAATCTCTAGCAATTGTTGTAAAGGCAAAAGGCCTTTGGTAGACTGTAATTAAAAGACACAAATTTCAGATGCATATATATGTATAGGTTTTAACACCCTTCCAGGACACCCAAATGCTTCATCTTGACCCTGATGATTACTAATTGCTATTTCATCCTCCTTTATCACATTCTGGAAGAACTTAAATACCTACAAAATATTTATGAAGTGACTCATCAGGAGGTAAAGCTTTTATTATTTGACCTCCTATCTATATATGGAGACAGGAAAAGCCTATATTCCCTGTTTATACTCCATGACCATAAAAGATCAGCCCCCTGTAGATCAGTTTGGACACTCCATTACTGCCATTAATACAGTGCTCCCCCTTGACTAAGAGCTATGATCTTTTTGAACTGCTGTGTTCTAATAATAATAGCCTAGTGGGCACCTTTCTGGTGCTGATCCCCAAGTCCCTCCCAAACTTAGTTATCCTGGTTCTCAGATGAGAGATACACTGTCCATCATTAGACTCTTACTCAAAGACTTTTTGCCATGACAGGACTTACTGAAGCTTACATGTCAAAAATTCTGGGCCATTTCCACATAAAAATGAGATATTAGAACAGGACTTTAACAGTGAATTCTATTCATAAAGGTAAATTGAATAAAAACCACAGCAAAGTTATTTGTCGAGACAGTGGGAAATATTAAATGCCATTATTCAGCTATATCCTATACCTTCTAGGAAGTCGTTTTTCTTTAGTGTAGCAATGTTGTTACAGTTAGAGAAAGAAGAGACTATGAGATTGCTTTTATCTGAGTTGCTTAGCCTCCAAGCCTGAATGTAGGATTCGCCAAATCTGTTCTTGAGTATCATATTAATTGTACATTGCAATGTGTTTATGGTTAGATGGTCAAATGTCCTCTAAGGAAGGTAGATTCTGTGGTTCAACTCTGAGTATATCAGTTTGATTCTACTGCACAGTCATGGGTAGGACTCTTAACCATGGCTTCCCAACATGTGCCCCTGGACACAAGTTGAGAAGGGAATTAGGTTAGAGAATGTGGATGGGTAATTGAAGCTTGCCTGTCTTGGTAGGGTTAGATTTCTCAAACTTATGGCCCTTGACCCCAGATTTTTCAACAAACATTTATTAAGCACCTAAAACTATTAGCTAGAAAGCACTGAACTAGGTACTAGGAATATAAAGACCAAATAATGAGATAGTGCTTGTTCTCAATGGATTAGTATCATCATTTTAGTCTGCAGAGGATGGCATATGCCTGGATAATAGAGTAGGGAAGAACACTGCATTAAATTTCAAGAGCCTAGGGATTTAGTTCTGCCTCAGTTGCTCTGTGTGATGTGAGAAAAGTAACTGCTCTTCTCTAGGCTTCTATTTCCTTTTTTGTAAAATGAGAAGATTGAACTGATTAGATTAGCTTCATTTTTTAAAAATTGCTTGATTGATGCCTTTCATTTTAATATCATACTCTTTTTAAAAAAATATTTTTGTCAACAAAAATCAATTTTATCTCCCTTATATCTACTCATTAAGAAAGAAGAGCCTTGTGACAAATATGTATAGTCAAGCAAAACAAATTCTTGTATTTGGCTATGTCCAAAAAATAAATGTGCAGTTGGTACTCTTGAGTTCATCAGTTTTCTCTGTTGGGAAGTGTAACCTTAAAATTTCTTAGACTTATGAATGTTGGAGATTTCCCCATTGGGAAATTTCATACTTGAAAAAATTTCCTACTGATAGTAAGAACTCTATTGGAATATGAAACTCCTTGGCATGGGAGGATCCTTCTCCTCCCTACTTAAGTCTACTTTAGGACAGAAACCTTTTGCTAAACAATGGAAAGGGCTTTGACCTATGCTTAAGCATAGAACAGGAAGTTCTTTGAGTCATGATTGATTTTAGAATTGATACAATAGAGATACTTGGAATGACAGAACCAGGTCTTAGAAACTACAATCTCCACCCTACTCAGAGTAACAGGATTTAGGAAGGGATGCAGCAAAGATCAAGATTTAATTATTTGAGAATATGACCTTCAACAGACATGTGCAAAGGGGACAGACCTCTGGGCGGTCCTGGGTTAAGCTAGAGCCACCATTGGCACAGGGGAGACATCTACAGTGATTGGTAGATGTGAGAACTGAGGGGAGGGAACTTAGATTGTGGGCTTAAAGATAGCGGGGTCTGAGGACTAAGAGGAGGGTTGATGCTCTGGAGGAGGTCTGAGAGGAGAGAGGTCCTGGAGGGAGAGCTCCTGGAGAGGTCTTGAAGGAGGCTGTGGAAGGAGAACTCAGGAGGAGTCAGGAGGAGAATTCTCTGGAAACATTTCTTAAAAGGAGGCTCTCTTGAAGGTGGAGCCTGAGGTTGGCATGAGAAGCCTTACCTAGAGAGATCTTGGGTGAGTGATAAAACCAACTGACTGATTTAGCTCTTAGGACTGAGGTCTAGGCCTTATTGACTTGAGGCCCTTCATTCTTATTCCTTTCTTCCTTTCTTTCTTTTTCTATTGATTAATCAGTGTATTATAAATTAAATTTCTCTATAAAACCCAGTTGGCTTGGGCATATTCATAAATTGGGAATATATTCCCTGGCGACCATCTTATATTTATATAAAACCAAGACACAGTAGAAAACATATTTCAACGGTCATAATTGATATATATATTTCCCTTGCTCCCAAACATTTTAATTATCACAGTTTATGACTCCCACTCTCTTATCTACAACTATTTGACGCTCAAAACTATTTTAAATCTAACAAAAGTGAGTAGCATGCTTCATCATGAGTCCTCTGGAATTATGGTTGCAATGCCTTCTGATTTTCTGGTTCTAATGTTTTATGATTGGTCAAATCTTTTTGTTGTTGTTGATAGTTTCTGTTTTAACAGTACATTTATTTCTGAATATGCCACCTCCCTTCTACTACCAAGAGAATTATCACTTGTAACAAGGTTAAAAAAAGGAAAAAGGAGGGGGAAAGTTCAGCAAAACTGTCCAACAAGTCAGTTAGTTGCACCTGATAGTTTAGTCAATATTCTATACTCTATTCCCCCAACTTTGCTGAGAATGGTGAGAGGTACGTTTTTTGTTTCTTCTCTAGAGCCATTCTTTAGCCAGTATTCCATTTTGTTTTATTCTTTCTGTTTACATTGTTGCAGGAATTGTATTTTTCTGGTTTTGCTTATTTCATTTTGCATTAGTTCATAGAAGTTTTCGTATTTCTCGGAATTATTCATATTCATTATATATGTGATATATAATGAATATATCAGTGATAGTTCATTACATTTGTTTCCCACAGTTTAATCATCCTTAATTTGCTAATTGGCCAATGAGTTTGTTTCCATTTTTTGTTGCCACAAAAAACTTTACTGTGATGGATATTTTAAAATATACAAAACTTTCCTTTCTGTCCTTAACCTGTGGGATATTTTATGATTCTAAAATTTTGAGTGAACATTTCTATAGGGAACTGAAGAGAATGAGGCTGGCAAAGTTAAGGTCAGAGGGATCTATAGAGTGGAATGTGTTCTTGACTTTAGGAGAAAATGTCTTCTTTCATGATAGAGAACTTGTTGATCTAGGAAATAATCCAAGCTAATTTAGCATTGTAAACCTACTCTGCTCCAGCAAATCCCATTTATGTGGACAAGAATGTATCTTGCTTTTGATTTGCTGGGTCTCAATTCTTTTGCTTTCCCCCCTGGGCTATAATCACTTTGCCTATTGGGTGCATGTCTTTATCCAACAGTGAATTCTTTTCTCACTGACAAAGATTTGAAATGTTATAGAGTATAATCTGAACTGTTTTTTGTAGTTTTCTAATCCCTGGTCAGAAGCTAAAGAAGACCAGAAGCCTGAAGCTGAGAAAGTCTACAGATCCGAGTGGCTGGTCAGGAGTTCAGAGGACATGATGACCTCAACTTCATCTGATACAGGAAGATCAGTTTCATTCTTACCTGACCCTGGGGAAAACCTGAAATGGTATGAGAACACACAGTGAGTGTGATTTGTTTTGGGGTTGGTGGCAGCTAGGTAATCTGAACGTTAACATTAAAAGGCATTTTTGAAGCACCTGTCTGCATGTGGTGCTGTGCCGTGCTCTATAGGGATGATTTGCCCACCAAGCTTCCTATTTTCTGGGTACTTAACAACTTGGCTTAGGGATGCAGTTTTATTCTGATCTGGAAGAACAAATGAGAATAAGACATGTGGACAAAGGGATCTCTTATGTTTGAATGTGCAGTCCCCTTAGCAATCATCTTGCCTTTCTGAGATTATATCTGGCCTTTGGAAATCTTTCCTCTTAACTCTGACCTCCCTTTTGTCTCTCGTCTCCTCTCCACTGCCTTGCCATTAGGAAGCTGGAGTCCAAAATAAAAGAGTATGATCTGGTTGCAGAAGTAGACAAAAACTGAGACCAGAATTGTATTCCTGTGAAGTCCCAATAACAGAATTATTTATTACCTTGAATATAGAAAAGGAGGACAGGCACACAGAATTGTATGGTCTCTACATTCTACATTTTTTGAGCTCCCTTAGGAAAGAAATTACTGAAATTTGTGCTGAATCAGTCTAGGTGACTCCACTGAATGACTGTTGAGGGTAAACCATTTGACACAAAAGGTATTGGCCTCACTATTCATCAAGGAATTTCTTGAAAAACACTGTGAAAGTTTTAATTTTCCCTTTGAAATGAAAATTGGTTTAATTAAAGTGGATTACTGACCTCCAGGAAAGTACTTCTCCATTTAAAGGGTCTGGCTTCCTTTCAGTAGCTAAAATGACTTTATAATCTATAAACATGGTTGCACCCATAAATCATGACCTATTTCCTTATCCTTCAAATAGTAATGCTCAATCAATGCAATAGATAATGTGAATGATGATGGAGATGGGACATTTGGAGAGGTATGTTGAGAAAAGAAGTCTCATTCAGAACAGTGGTGTGCCAAAGCTGATTCAGGGAAACACAGTAGTCATTTACAGGTCTTGGGATATTTGGATGTTATTTATTTTAGGAAAAGGTCAGGGACTATTTAAAAAATCTCTTTGGGTAAAAGGAAGTAATTCCCTATTCCAACAGCCAATGCGTCAGTACTGTACTTTGCTTCCCTGTGGGTGCAGTTTTCAAATAAATCTCAGCTTGAAACTGATCTATAATTCATGTTCCTATTGATTACAAGTCACAGGCATCTTTAAAAAGGTTTCTTGGCTGCACTTTGCCTGCTTATTACTGAGAAGGTTGCTTATGGTGACACAGTGACCATTAGCCCAAGTAGTTAGTAGAATCTTTCCAGAATAGAGAGTGCTTCTTGAGTCTTGGGAGCTAGATGTCAGCTTTGGGGAAAACAGAAGAGGGGTCTCATGGAGTAAGAAGGTTTGAATGTATTATAAAAGAAAGCTGTAGCCAGATCAGCCCGAAATAAATCAACAGAGAATTCTTCAATAATATTTAGCCCATTCCCCTAATGTAGCCTCACGGACTATAAGAGAGAGGAGTTTTCAAATTTCCTCTCTTAGGGGAAACAAACAAATCTGGGTCATTCCAATTGATAGGTCTAGTTGTATTGATTATTCTCAATCTACCCTAAACCCATGTAGTAAAACTCTTGACATCAAAATGTCAATACCTTTTTCCAATACCTTAATCGATTCCATCTGCAGCACTATGTTCATCACAGTACATGAAGAATTATAATGGTAGAGAGAGTCCATGATGTCCTTGGGAAGCATAAAGTAAGAAATAAAGAAATATTAAACCACTGGTCATAAAACTCTTTATATTTATCCTACACAGGTTAAAGGTGAGTGCAGAGGTGAAGGTAAAGATCAGTAAATATAGTGTAGAATATGGGTGAGGATAAGGTTCTGTGTGGTATATGATACAGGATCTTATAATATAATAGATCTCAAATTCAGGAAACTCATATCCTTTTCCTAGTTCTGCCACTAACTGGTCAGGCTATTTTAAGGCATCTCATTTCATTTTGCTTAACCTTTGTATCATGATCTGTAATGTGGCTATAATATAGCTACCTTATCTCATAAGATTATTGTGATAATTAAGCATCATGCACATAATTAGCACTTGATGATTATTTTTGGGTTAAATAAAATGAAATCACTTAAATGGAAGCCCTCAAGATGCCAGAAGTACTATTTGGATGTAAGGTGGGGTTATTATAACTGAAGAATGAAGAATGGAAAGAATAGTTGAGATTTTCCTGTACAGAAAAAGGAGTATGACTGAAAGGTGTTATTTTTTTCTGGCCAAGGGGGAAAAAATGTATACAGTTGTCTTACAAAAGAGTAATAACAACAAATACTTTACATTGATGATAGTGATATTGCCTATAGGGACTAGGCTTACCATTTATAAGGAATTGGTTAGAACTCTTCCAAATCATTAACAGGAGCATTTTTTTTCCCTCCTGAGATGCTTTGGAAGTAAAGCCTGGACAACCAATGACAGGATTCTGGGGGGTGGGAAGGGGTGGGAATTCCTGTACCAGGCAAATTCTTCTAGAACTGGAGTTGACATAGCTTCACCAACAAAAAATCCTGAGCCCTTTAACATTTTTCTCTAAAATTGTACTAGAGTTTTAAGGTTTTACTATACTTTTCTTTGGAAGTAGCAAAACTAACTCACTTGGCTATTGGAAGGACTTGGGCATGTGTTTTTCTTCCCTAGCTCAGAGGTAAAGCAATTCAAGTCATAAAGTACATACACTTCCTATGGCAATTTTGTATGGTGATAGGTGCAGCAGGAAGACCCACATATATTCAGGGGAAATGAAAGGGCCTTAAGCTGGAGTTGTTAATCATTTTTGTGTCATGGACTGTTTTGACAGTCTTATGAAGCCTCTGGACCCCTTCCCAGAATAATGGCTTTGAATACATAAAAATAGATAGGATCATAAAGGAAATCAATTATATTTCAAATAGTTTTAATATTTTTTAAAAGTCCAAAGACTTCTGTTTTAGAACCCTCCCCCTATAAGAAGATAGTCAGAACTTTGATTTGGAGGAGGCGTTAGAAATTATTTAATACAACTTTCAATATAGTACAGGAAATTTGCTCTTTAGCATTCCCAATAAGTAGTTATTCTTCTCCATTGGAAGACCTCTAGTGATAAGGAGTAATAACTCATAAGGTAGTCCATTCAATTGTTGGATAGTTCTCATAATTAAGAAGTTATGCTGAGCTAAACTCCTTGTAACTTTCATCCTTAGATACTGCCCTAATTCTTTACCTTAGAGCTATATAGGACAAATTTAATATCTCTCCCAGATGGCAGTCCTTCAAATATATAAAGACAAATATGGTTTCAATAAGTCTTGATGATATGGATTGTTGAACTGAACTCTTGTTAAAAGGATCTAATGTCATATTTGGGCAAGGCCCCAAATGTTCTAAATGGGTTTATTTATAGTGGCTTACAGGTGGGAAAAAAGAGAAAGATATATTATTGAGAATGTACATAGAGAAATGTAAGGACACTTACATGTTGGCCAGTAAATATGTGCTCCAGAAACCAGCCAAACAGGAAACCTGGAGGTATTCTAAAGTCTTCCAACTCCCACATATATTTCATGCAGAGTCTGAGTAGGGAAAGGGTAGAATTTGAAATTATTTTGAGGGTATAGGCTAGGAAGTTTGTTTTAGGTATTTATTAAAAGCAAGATTATGTTCCTATCACTGCTATGAGTAAGACATGGGCTACAGTATCTTAAACAGTATGGATGGACTCCACTGAATCATCCATATTCATTCATCCATTTTCCCTTGTATAAAAAAAGCACACAGCTTTGATTAAGGATGCAGTCTGTGAGTGGGAAATAATTTAAACTTATATAGCCTATGCAGGAATGATGACTACATAACCTTAGTTTCATTAACATGATGCTCTGAACACTGGACACAGACTCTTAAAGCATGCTTCACCTAGGGATTGATATAGTTATTCAAACAGCAAAAGAGCAAGTACCATCCCCTCCTCATTTCCCAGGAATGGCAATGCAGCAGAGCCTTTGGGGCACAGAGTCCCACCAGGATGTGGTTCCCATAAGAGAAGTATGAGCTGGGTCAGAAAACATTAACTGCTCTTTTGAACTGCCTTGCAGCCTTCTTGCTGAGAGGGAGATCCGGGGGCTTCCTGATGAGGACTCATGCCTACAGCCACAGTGGCTGAAGGGGGGCAAGGACAGATCAATGGTCAGTAACATGCTTGACCACAGGGATCAAACTCTGGGCCAGTTCGTGAAGAGTGACGACCAGGAAAATAAAGGTATTGTTGATATTGCAACTGATGATGCTTCCACGAGGGAAAAGGAATGCCATGCAGTAATTTTGGTATCGTTAAGAAAAATAAATTTGGCTTGACAGGTATCAGATCCAAACCACTATCATTTCCCAGTAGCAATTCAAGTGGTCTTTTAAAAGAAAAAACAAAATGGCAATGCACCATCCTTTGCAGCTGAAAAAGACTCTGTTGAGTATATGCACCAGTAGTGGGAACATGGGCTTCAATGAGTCATCCACAACCTTTCATCTGATCTCCCTAGTTACCAGCATTTGTGAAATAGGTAGCTGTAACTTGAGGTGTTTCCTGTCATCCTGAAGTGGAGATTTTCTCTATGTAAACCTAGATGGCTAAGGTAGAGCCTATACTTATGGCAATGGCCTAAGATAACTGGCCTCTAATATTCTCAAATTGAAGAAAAGTCTCTTTTCCCTGACATCTACTTAGAATATTTTTGAGATGGTGTCTATATTAAATACATAAACCTGGGACACTGCTATTATAGATTCTTTCTGGCCTTTTCCTCTGCTGAATATGATAGAGCAGATGAAAACAATTTTGATAGCCTCTCTAACCCCCATCACTGCCCCTCATCTGGAAAAATGCAGCTATGGACATGTCCTCCAAAACTATTTTATTTGATTTTCTTTGGACATTTTGGAAATTAGTCTGAAAAAATTACTGACTTATTAATGGTGCTGACAAATATGTTTTCATTTATCAAGAATATGAATATTGGGCATAATTGTATCAAGCCCTATTATGGTGGAGATATACTGGGTGCCATACAAAATCTTTACAAATAGACCCTTGGGATACAAGAATAATTAATCAGCCTCTAAATTTAGTCCTTTTCTGACACTATTTTTTTTCATTAATGTGGTAAAAAAAAGTCAGATAGGAAGTAATAAGAAGAGAAATTGGTTCTTTTCCCTCACCTCATATGTGGTAATAAACATTTCACTTGCTTATTGCAGGATCTACCTTCTTGTCATTCAAGAGCCATGCTATTTCCTGATACATGTTAAGCTGTTACATCCCAGGTTTTATGAATTGGTTTCTTATACATCCTTGGTATTGGATATCAAAAAATCTAGACTGCAGAGCTGGAAATGTATCACTTTAGGTTTGAATTTTGTAATTGATTCTCCCAGGTCCTGTTTTTTGAAAGAGTAGTTTGGTGGTATTGTTGATGGTAGAAGTATTTTTAAAATAGGCACCAAATACTTATTCTACTGATAAAGAGACTGCTGGCAATGACACCCTTCCTCCCAGTCCGTTTCCTAGTTATATTCTCATACAAATAACCTTTTAGAGGTGTGCTGGATTTTCTAGCTAGCTGCATAGGAAGAAGAAACATTTACCAATAGAGTATATTGGAAGGATGAAATGCCTCCAACCAAACCAGTCAACCATGATGCCTGAATTTCCACCATTAATTGCACCAATCAGAGGTTAAGGCATCAAAAGTCTCTGTTTAAATACAAATCTATCAAGTGAAAAGGGAAAGGAATTATGCCATTATTTGCCATTAGCATCTAAGTATAGATCAATTTGTTAGATTAGCTAGCAAGAGAGGTTTTAAAAGGTGATAAAATGATAGAGTAGAAAAATGCTACCTTTGGAGTCAGACATCTTGGATTCAAATCCTGATTCTGATCCTTGCTACATGAATGGCCTTGGGTGAGTAACTTAACATTTCTGGACTGCAGTTTCTCCTGTGTAAAATGAGAAAACTGGACTGTATGGCCTTCAAGTTATCTCCTGTCTCTTTGACCTTGATTCTATCAGAAAAGGGAGTATAGATCTAAAACTTGTCAGTTTTAAAGGATAAGGAAGGGAAATGTATAGGTTCTGAGTTTGGGACCTGAAATCTCTAAGTGTACTTGGAAACAAGGAGCACTACTAAAATGTTTAAGGAGAGAGACACAGAAGAGTGAGAGAGTGAGAGCGAGAGCGAGAGCGAGAGCGAGAGCGAGAGCGAGAGAGAGAGAGAGAGAGAGAGAGAGAGAGAGAGAAAGAGAGAAAGAGAGAGAGAGAGAATGAATCTTTTGAGAGTGGGTCCTGTCCCTGGCTATGTCACACAACTTGCTAATAACAGGAAAATCTGTGTCTTTCAGAGCCTGCTGAACAGTACTGTCCTATTTGGCAATATCGACAGCATGAAAGCTCTTTGGAAATCAAACAAGATTCGTATCAGGTCTTTGCTGTATGACAAAAATCCTGGAAGCCATTTATTTGCTTATAGTAATCTGTTTAAAGAAATCTCCACAATTCTGTTGACTTATAACATCTTGATCATAACTGTATTCTCTCTGGGAACCAGAATAACTAGCTGTAGAAATTTTCATTTTTTTTCTAAAAGCTGTCTCCAGACAGTATGAATAGCTTACAAATATTAGTAGATTTTTCTGTTGGTTCATATGCTTGTTGTTATGTCTTTCCTCCTGTCTTCTTAGTACTAATTCCAGTTTTTCATAATTTTTAGAAACCAACTGAAAGGGCAAAGGAATGTAGTTCAATGATTGAACTTAAGCCTGATGTTGTGGAAAAAAGACCTCCAAGTAAGTTCACCCAGAATAATTTAGAACTTCCTCCATTTAAGAAGTGTCAAACATTCATTCCCAAACAGAAAATCATATTTGATGCTGCTGTTTGGGGCTAATATTCTTTATCTCACAGGTGAAGTTATAAAAGGCTCATTAGCAAGAGGCAAGAGTTGTGTAGAGACACAAAAAAATGAGCTAAATTGTTCAACATTGGAAAGAAGTTCAGCTGAACAGGAAGAACAATCCTCTCATCAGGAGGACAGTGTGAGTGAACCCCATATTGGGGGTTACTGAATGATCTCATCACTTATTAATTAGGGTAGGAATACAGGTTGGCCTTTTGTTCATAAGGACCTGCAATGCTGGGCTAATTTGGTTTGCTCAGTGCAAACCAAGTGGGATTAAATAATAGTACTCAGTGCCAAAATGAAGCTTCTGGAAAAAATTTTCATAGCAGCCATGTGCAAAGATGATCCTAGACCTATTTGTAACTTCTAACTTTTTCCCTAAAATTTTGTCCCAATTCACCAAAATGGACTCATTATTTCTCAAACATGTTTTTGGCAGGTTATTTACAATAGAAAAAACCAGGTCCCAGAACAGGGCTCAGATGTCATTAAGAGGCCAATAGTTGAACCACAAGAGAAGAAAAGTCAAGAAGGAAAACAGAGGTACTTGTCTCTTTGTTACATAAACAATCATGTATGAACAGCTGCCAAGAGCATCAGTGCAGTGGTTCAATGATGGCCTTAGTGAGGTCCCAGGAAATGGGATTGATCCAAAATACTGGTTGAGCACCAGGAGAACTTGTAAAATTTGCCATCAGCTCCCTTCATACCTCTTCCAGATGTCCCTGACCGTTTGGCCTCCTAGTGACCTGAGTCTTATTCCATATAGGTGTCTAATACTGAATTTGACCCATATTATATCTTGTTCCTTGTTGAGAAAAAATATAGAAGTTAGTTCATTCATTCAGCCAACAGACATTTTAAAGTACCTACTATGTGCCAGGCACTGTGCTTAAACACTGAGGATACAAAGAGAGGTGTCTGGTCATGATATCTATGAATATGCTATTCTCAGGTAATACATATGCATTTTCACTAGTATTTTCCAATAAGCAATGCTCACTGTTGTCTGATCAATTTAGAACTTTAATGGTGAGATTTTTCAGTCCTTGGACAGATTTCATAGCCTCTCTGATCATACCATGGAAACAGTTGCCTATTCTGAGGCCCTATGAGAGGGGAAAAATTTTTGCCATAGATTGATCTTTGACCTAGTCACAAACTGTAGATCTAACAATCTGGTATAAATAATCCAAAGTGTCTCGCCTGCTTGAAATTGCCTTTTGTAAGCTAATATGTGAAGCTGTGTGAAGTTTGGCCCATTTTATGATGAAGGAATATCTCCATGTAGACAATGGATAACAGTCTTAAAGATATTTCCTTAAGAAAGCAGACCCCTTTGGGACATAGGATCATAGCTTTAGAAGCAGAAGAGACCTTAGAAATCATTTTATACAAACTAGTTTCTCAATGAGTAAACTGAGGCTCAGAAAGGTAGATGGCCATTTATCTTAAGTCAAACAGGTAGTATTTAGCAGAGCTGTGATTTGAAATCAGATGCTATGACTCTAAAACTAATCTTCTTACCACTACACTATGCTTCTGGCTTATTCTGAGCACCCTTTGAGTTCTGTGAATCATCTGTGCATGTCTTTGCAGAATGAAGGTGGAATCTAAAGAAGTTGAGCTGGAAATTGTCCAGACACACCATATCTCTGCTCCTCAAGGTAAGGCAAGTCCTATTTTTTTGTAGCAGACAATTATATTGTGTATACAAAACTCAGATTTATGTCTATTTTGTAATTCATAGCCTGAGCCTTCCTCATAGAGCTGGAAAAAGTTTTAGGGATCTTCTAGTTCCATCTTCTACAGAATGTGTGAATCCCCTCCACAAGAGTGGCAATGAGTTATTATGACCAGAGCTTAAACTGAAGTGACAGAGAATCACAACACCATGAGGCAAATTGTTCCATTTTCCCATCTAACATTCTTATTTTCTACCTTCTTCCACTGCCCAGTTGATAAGTTTAGGAAATGCAGATTAATTTTAAGTTCAACCTAAAATATTCTATTCCTCTCTATCCTAAACCACAATGTATTACAAAATAGATTAAAATAGCTTTAAATTTTGGATCAATCTTACCCTTAAAACAACTACTCATTGTTCACTTTATCCTAAAATAAAACTTACTATTCTTTTGGTAGATACCCTGTCATAGGGTTCCAATCTTTGATTTATTTACTCTGTAACCTTAGGGAAAATCCCTTTCCATATTTGGGTATCACTTGCCCTTTTGTAAAATGAGACAATTGCACTAGATAATCTCTAAGATCCTTTCTAGATCTAATAACCTACAATTCTGTGATTGTAAATGGCATCTAAGTATTTAGTTATTTCTACAAAAAATAAGATATTTTGTGGAAGAAATCAGTCAAATTCATTGGTCAAATTAAGTTGTCCACTTTTGAACATTTTATTTTAGCATCATTTCCACTGACTTAGGGGGCTAGATCCCTTCTGGCTCTTTCTTATCTCCCTCTCCCCATTCCAGACCATGAGGCATTTAGGATTTAAAAAAAAATAAAATCCTTACCTTCCATCTTAGAATCAATACTGTGTATTGGTTCCAAAGTAGAAGAGTGGTAAGGACTAGGCAATGGTAGTTAAGTGACTTGCCCAGGGTCACATGGCTAGGAAGTGTCCAAGACCAGATTTGAACCTAGGACCTCCTGTCTCTAGACCTGGCTCTCAATCCACTGAGCCACCCAGCTGCCACCCAGGATTTTTTCTTTAAATAGGATTTTTATTCTGAGTTTAGGTTAGAGACTTTTGAGCACTATTTATACTCTTAAGGTTATATGAATCTTCCTATTTCTTAAAATGCTTCCTAAACCTAGCTTTTGAAATAGATTCTATTTTTATTTGTATTCCAGAATGCAAAAAAGATCAAGAGAAGAAATCAGAGTATATTCAGTATGATGAAAACCACTTGCATAAGTGTGATACCAATCCAGCTGACTCCTTAGAATCAGAATCTTTTCTCAGTACCTGTTTAGAATCTATCTCTATAGACACATTAATATCACCATGTGACTCATCTTCAGATTTAGAGAGTTGTCAATCATATCCATCCTTTTCTGAATTTCAGAAAGTGACGGCCTTTTTAGTTAATGTTTCAGAAAGTTTGATTTCAGGGAGTGACTCAGAAGCTGAGGGTGCACAAAACACAGATGTCAATGAATGGCAGGAGTTCACTGATCAACAACCATTGAATGAGCTTTCTAGTCCTTTGTCTAATCCTTTAGCAATCCCAAGTAAAGGAGATGGATTGACTTCAGTGGTTAACAGTGATGAGAAACAGCCTGATAATGATTTCCCTTTTGAAAACTGCCAAGACTTCCCAGAGACACAAGAAAATAACAATATTTCAACTAATGACTCTCCTTCTGAATCTAATGTGAGTTTGCCTGGCAGCAGGAAACAAAACCCAAACCTTTCCTACACAGAGTTACCATTGTCTCAAGACACACCCTACCTAAAATTGAGTGATATACTTTCAATGGCTCCATATGTGGGGCTAAATGAGGATAAAGAAAAGATTTGTTCAGGCCATAAAGTTTGTGTTGAATCCATATTCACTTCCTCTTCATCCTTGGATGACATTTCACAGATAGATAATTTGGAACATAAAGGTCCTGTATTTCCCCTTGACTCAGGAAAAGATCAGAAAGATTTGGGGGTCAAAGATGTTTTGTTGGATGAGAAAAGCAAAAAAGAAGCTAAATTTCCTCTCCCAGAAATCTCTGTGTCATTTCCACCCCCAAACCTGGAAATAAATTGCCAACCGCTTTCACTGCCTTTTGAAATATCACAGAGAAAACAAAACTTGTCAGTCAAAAAAGCCAAACCTGCACGTGGAGAAAATCCAGAAGAAGGACCTATTTCTGACAATGTTAGTAAATGTGCCTTTCAGCAGTTGTCAACTGACTTCAACCGTGTGCCTGCTAAACCTAGTCCCAGGATCTTTCAAGATGAGAAAATTGTTCAGTCAAGGGATGAGCACTGGGTAGATGAATCTGATATACAGCAGAGAACTTCAGGAGGTCATAAGATGGTAATTTCTCTTTCTGGGTCACCCAGTATGCTAGTTCCCCAGACTGAGAACTGCCCAGCTGTGAGGGCTGATGTCCCCATACATACTAAAGGAGATGGTCTGCCTCTTCTCCATGGTGGTACCTTGTCTGAAATACCATCCCCTGTTGATGAAGTGCTTTCTTATGGAAGTGATGGTCTCCCATCTCCAACCCAGAAGGATTCCTTTTTCCCCAGTGAAGATTTCCCTTCTCCTCCTCCTGACCTTGTGCTTTGGACAAATGGTGGTGATATTGACTTCAATTTAGAAGATTTCCCTTCTCTGTCAGAAGAAATGGTATTTCCAGAAAGTTCAAAGAATGTCCAAGATGAAAATTCATCCATTCAGTCTAGCCAGTTATCTTCTTTATCTGATGAGATATTGCCAGAGGAATTTTCTCCAGTACCTCTGGATTTGGGGAATTCTTACTTAGTAGTGGATGGGCACTCACTGGGATGGGATGGAAAGAGAGATAACAATTTAGATAGGAAAGAGGAACGGTTGAGTCCTGAACTACAGCCAAGTGTCAAAATAAATAAAAAACTGAGTTGCTGCTCCAGTCTTCCTTTGTCTAGAAATCTAGAAGCATCATTCTTTAAACCATCCAACAATGAAGATGGGAATGATCCACTGGTATTGCATGATACAGGGAACAGAGTACTGCTGACATACACACAACCAAAAACTCTGAAATTCAAAGAGACAAGCCATTTTGAAGAAAAGTATTGGACTGATGTGATATTTGATAAAGCAAAGAATGACCACAAAGAAAACTTGGAAAGAGTTAAGTATTCAGAGTGTGACATGGATTACAGTGAGTTTTTTAGATCAGATCAAACATCACACCTTTTGACAGACTGTTCAGAAAAGTCAAGTGACCATAATGACCAAGATTCACTTCATTATGAACCATCTTTAAGGAGTGGCAAATGCCATGATGAGGTCAAGGGGGAATACCAATTTTTAGAGAGAAATACAGAAACAAAGTTTAATCAAAGAGACAGCTCAGTGGCATCAATAGCCACTCATCCTGAAACTCTGACATTCCAACCTATGGAAATGGAGGCCTGCTTTATCCATGCTCAGTCTGAATCTCAACAACTCTTTAGTAATGATTCCTCAGGATGTTTAAGTAGCCAAAAAGAACAAAAGCTTATGGCACCTATAAAAAATGAGGCTGATATATTACTGGAAGAAGATGTACATCCAATGGAAGAGAAAGAAATCAACTTTAAAAATAGTGTTATGGGCTCCCAAAATGATCCCAGGCAAAAACCACATGGAATCGTAGATTCAGTATCCACTGAACTAACCAAAAAAATCCTGTGGGATGCTTTAGCTGTATATGCAAAGCTTACCAGACAGCAGAATGTTTCCCTGTCCATCAACCACTGTGTAACTCCTACTGATGGGGAGAAGATCACTATGAAAACAAAACTGCTGACAATGCCCTCTCCAATTATAGCAGACACTGCTTCTACAGACCACCCAGATGTCAGTGATACAGAAAAGGGAAAAATAGAACTCTGACAATGGATGAAGCCAGTCAGACTAAATGGGTGTTAGAAGGTGGGGTGGGGAGAAGGAGACAGTCATGATGTGAATTCCTTTAAGAAGCCATAATGATTTTTTAAAAAATCCTACTTGTAACTTTTTATCACAAGTTTAAATTTCCTGCCTTTCTTAGGATGGAAAAAAACACATATTATAACTAAACTGTTGACAAGTGCTATGAAAAATGGGAAAATGCAAATGTGTTTGAGGGTCACATAATATGCTGGCCCAAAGATTAGGCAGATATCAGGAATTGGGTTTTTGAGATACATAAAAACCAGAAGAAAAGAACATGATATATTTAGAAATGGAATGAGTGTCAATTAAGGCAATTCCAAAGTAAATTAAAAGGGTTCAGCTTCAAGAGCAGGTGTTCTTAACCTTTTTGTATGTGTATAATGGATCCCTTTAGTAGTATAGTGAAGTTCATGGACACCCTTTTCAGAATAATGTTTTTAAATTATTGAAGGAAAGTTAGTGAAGATAATGATATAATTTTTTTAATTCAAGTTAACTATTTCTTTGAAAACTATCCATGGATACCTTGGGGTTTGGAGGATCCCAGGTTAAGAACTACTATTCTATAGTGAACAAGGCAACTAGGAATTTATAATGGTGTCAGAAAAATATAGATATATTATAACTAGGAAAAAAGAAAATTATAACTTTGTAGTTGTTTTTTTTTTAATATTCAGAATGAAACAAATGTAACCACAGAAGTTGAATAGGCAAATTCACAGTTGAAAGACCTAGGCCCTGGCTACCTGTGTGATTTTGAGGACCATTTATTACTGTAGCTATAATCAGATTTTTATTGAATTCATTAATTTCCTTTGAACTTCTATTTTCCTCCATTCATTTCTAGTGACCTATATAGTATTATGAAAATAACCCTTGCTTATAGGAATTATATTATTCTCCTAAATTTCACAGACTAACTGGAAACAAATACAAATTGCTATTTCTACACATAGTACTTTATGAGCAAGGCAGAGTAAAATCTGGAGAATAATAATACCCCCCCCAAAAAAAGGTAAATCTTTCTATTTTTTTCATGTTGTTAAATAAGCTATTTACTAGGAAAATGCATTTTTCTGTAGACCTGATATATAGTCTCAAATCAGTATATTAGTGATATGTTTTTGGTGACAAGGGTTTGAAATCTGAAATGGTTCTAAAAGATAGAATGCTTTAATGAGCAGGAAAATCTTATTTCTAGGCTTTATTAACATAGCTCTACATGATATGAAATGTTTCCTTGTTTGAACCTGACAAGTAGTTCAGACTAGCACTTGTAAGATGAAATCCCAGTTCACATATTAGTATTGGGGAATAAATTAAGAATGAGATCCCCATACCAAGGAAAAACACTTCCAGTAGACATAAACAATTCAAATATTATGAAGCCACAATCAGGATCACACATAATCTGCCATCTTTTCCTTTAAATGAGTAGAGGACTTGGAATATGATTTTCTAGTATCTACCCCCCCCCAAAAAAAAAAACAACAAAAAGAATGAACAGTTAATCAGAATTTTCCAATGGTGTTGATGGGCTACTGTTTTTTTTCCTCTAGTGCAAGAGTCACAAAATTTTTACACAGGGGGCCAGTTCACTGTCCCTCAGACCGTTGGAGGGCCAGACTATTAAAAAAAAACAAAAACTAGGAACAAATCCCTATGCACACTGCACATATTTTATTTTAAAGTAAAAAAAAAAATGGGAACAAATACAATATTTAAAATAAAGAACAAGTAAATTTAAATCAACAAACTGACAACATAATGGCATAGGGGCATTATGTTGTATGTCTAGGGGAGTGTGAGGGCCATTGTACTACCATGTTTCCCCGAAAATAAGACACTGTCTTATATTAATTTGACCCAAAAAAAAAACAGGGGGTGTCTTATAAAACACCCAGTGGCAGTGGTACGCTTCTCACAGTAGAGGCCCACTGCTGATGTCAAGGCCATATCACCACTATCCAATGCCTGTATACAGTACTGGAGGCAGTGCTGGGCCTGTGACACTGTATACGGCTGTCTGGGATAGCAGAGGCTGCAGCGCTGGCTGGGATGGGCCTGTCACACCTTGCACAGGCCCATCACTGCCACCACTATACTGGGCAGCAGTATACACAGTGCGGAATCCCCTCCCCCACTCACTGCTCACCATGCTGACATCTTCCATTGTGCAGCCACATAATCCTTTGAGTGGTGCCTCGCTCTTGTTCAGTTACTCTCAGAACAAGGCGCCATGCAAAGGATTATGTCACTGGAAGTAGTACTATAAGTGAGCGATGCCACGCTTTGTGGCGCTGCTACATATAGTACTCCAGGAGCACAGGATGTGGATGCATCCTGTGTTCCTCTCACTGGCCACCAATGAAAGAGGTGCCCCTTCCAGTAGGGGCAGGATAAATGGCCTCCGGGGGCCACATGTGGCCCACAGGCCATAGTTTGGGGACCCCTGCCCTAGTGAATACCAAAGTTTTATCATTTATCAGACCACTCTAAAATCCCCTGGTTGGCAGAAATATGAATTTCCAAGTCAGCCTATAGAGACAGGCTATCCACTAGGTAGTCAGAAGCCTGTTTTCAGTTTGCTGATAAGAACATGTTCTATCTTAATTCTGTCTTCATAGTCTTGCCTCTTTTATGAGACTCAGTCTCTCTTCTTAAAAATAACAATGCCTTTTCCTAATGGCGGAATATTATTAGCCTTCCAGTGAATTGACAATGAAATAAACACATTGCAAGAGATTTTTCATAGGCATTTCTTGCAGCAACTGCCATTTCTGCAAATATCTATATTTGTATGTAAAAAGTCTCCCTCCACCTTTACAATTACTTCTTTTCTTGGTACAAATATTTAAATAGGGATGTTAGGAAGTGACTGCTTATTTAATAATAAAGAGGATTTCCTGAAGAAAGATCCACAAGATGATTAACTATGTGAACTAAATAATACTGGCCCCAGAACATTGTTTTGGGGTAATCATGGGAAGGGCAAAAGAAATACTCAAAGGATATGTGTTAGTAGAAGTGTTTTCCAATATTGCCAGAGATATAACATATGAGGAAAAAAGTGAGGAGAAATTAAGGACTGGTGGCAGATTCTCAGAGAGAGACACATAAACATGACCTTCAGATAATTAATTTAGTTATAAACACAAGTGATTTTAGAGTAGCTTTATTATGGACAGGCATAGTGGGAACAGGAACCAGTGTTCATATGTTGCTCTTTTAGCCACATCTATATACACACACCATCAACAATTGTCAGATATGGGCATGAGAAATAGCAATATAGTCTAGAATGCTATTCTTGATTTTTGAAGATGACTAACTGGTTATGGTGGGAAGCTATAGGATGAGCCATTTAAAGAAACAAAAAGACTAAATCAAGAACAATTATCTCCACATTGTGAATACTACTGCCAAAAATAAGAAGAAAGTAAAAAATCCCATCCAAAATACACATGGCTTTAAAAAAAATCTTAGTGGTTATGGTCTGAAATGTGAGGAAATGACTCATCGAAAGTGCATGCTTATGCTTAATGGATTTTTAAAAATTATGGGAGCTCATTTAGACAATAAGGAACACAAGCCAGGTATTATTTGTTTTGACTGATAAAAAAAGTGTCCCTGAAGAGTGGTGTGTAAATCTAATATTTGTATAATATTTCATATACCCTGAGCTAGTTTTTTACCTGCTAGTCCCTTATAAAGTGAAGAATCATTTTGTAATTTGAATGGTAACCTTTCTCTTAACTCCTTGGATTCTGATTCTGGCATGCTATAATAATTTGTAGTGAGATTGTGGCACCTTTGTATATTAAGTTTCTTTACAATGAGGTTTTCCTCATTCAATTAGAAATTTACTGGGGGGACAATAGACAAAAGAAGTCTTAAATCATAGAATGCCAGAACTATAAGACACTTATGGGTTCATCTTCTCTACCCCCCCTCATTTTATAGAAGGTTGCAAGTGGAAGTCCATGGTATCAAAGGGACTTCTGCAAGGCTACACAGTGGCAGTTTAATATTATTTATATATGGTACATGATTGAGACTTTTTATAAAATTAATGTATTAATAATTCAGAGAATTTTATTTAAATACTACCAGATAAAGTAATGAATGTGAAGTGTATACATAAATATTGAAAATAAAATTTAAAGTTCAAATTTTAAATTACTGAAAAATGTTAATCTATCTATAAAATTTGAAAATGTAGGTACTTTGAGCTATAGCTTTCATATTGATTTGTTTCTAGTTTTCTGAACAAATTAGTCTGTAATTTTTTATTTTTCTATTTATTGCTGACTCCTTTGGATTTATGAGTCCATGTGGGCAGAATTATGTATTTTATACATACAAGTTTGGCACAGTAATAAATCTCCAATATTGAAACTCCACAGATCCCTCTCAAGTTCAATAGTTTTCAGTCTTATGGCTATTGGTTTGGCATTGAATGATAAGGATTGATAGTGCAGATATACAACTGGAGTGAAGTTCTTCTCATAAACGTTATTTACCTGTGTGACCAAGCTGCTCAGGGGCATCTATATGGTGGGTTTGATGCCTTTTCAGTATTGCCCTTGAATGACTCTGTCATAGGGAAGAAACTGCCACTTTTGAAATAATAAAAACCTGTGCCTAAACCCTCTCATATGTAGAGGAAGGACAGCCACAAAATGACTCAGGCCAGAGAAGAGAAAGTATATCCACCAAAGGTGTTAGACATATTTAATCTCATCCAGCATTATGTGTACAAAGCTTTGGGCTTTGGCATCCAGATATATTGACCTGTTCAGTCAGTGGCAAGACTTCAATATCAAGATTACTCTACTTCAAGGTCTAATATTTTGCTTGCCTTGGCTTTGATCAATATTAACCTCTTGGGCCAATAAATCTTGATACTGGCCTCAAGAGAAGTCATTATCTTTCATAGAAAATGATTATTTCTCAGTTAAAGCCTACATTTAATTTTCCTGTAATCTGTCTCTTTCAGCATTGCACATTTAGCAGTGCCTCTCCTGCATAAAATGCCCATGAAAATGCCTTCCCCACCGGAGGCTTTAAATCCCAAAGCATCAAACTAACTTTACGGTTTCCTTTGATTCCTTTAGCTCCAGCAGCTAGAATAGGCTGGCTCATAAAATATAAATGAAGGCCACCAATGCTAGTTAAGAAGGGTCTGGCTTAAAATTAGTTTGAATCACAAAAGCATTCATTAAACTGGAGTTTTCCCTCTCAAACAAAAGATGTCAGACAACCCTTCTTCCCCAGTTTAAGGCTTAGTGATTATGTTGGGAAGGCAAGAATACTAAACACAGTTTGATACCAGGGTTATTTCATATTTTTGTTTCAATTCCTGGGTTAAGTGGATGTATATGTGCAGCAGAGATCGATAGTGTGCAAGAACTAACCATGTTTGGTTCTTCCTCATGAAATTCCCACAGAATTAGAGATGGTATATGATCCTTAGAAGTTGAGTTACACATTGTGTCTCTGATCCAAAGGAAATACTTTCCTTATTACAGAAAGCATTGCTCAGGTTGGACTTTCATTCTCCCTTTCCTTTGCAAATACTGATGTAATTGCGATGTGGCAGGATTATAAAATAATCAGAGAAGCCTCCCCTAATACCATAGGGTATTTTTGTTTTAATTTATGCCACTCTCCTTACAAGGTTTTTGTTTGTTTAGGGATTTTTTTCCCTTCCATTGAGTTCTGTTCTAGGGATTGAGTGAAGCAAGAAAAAGCACAATCCATACTCTCAAGTTAATGCATACTCATAGAATGTGAAAAATGGAGGTGACATTCCAGATGAGCTAATCCTACTTCCTTATTTTATAGATGAAAAACTGAGGCCTACTGAGGCTGACTGATTGAGGTCATATTATAAACTGAAGCTACTCCTTTACTCCTAGGAATAAAACTGACTACTAAAACAATGTTTGAAAGCATATTGTAATGCCTCACTTATAAAGAGGTCATCCAAAACAGTTAACTGAGAAGGACAAAATGCCTCAAGAGTGGAGCAGTACTAGGCACAAAGCTCATCCACCTTCCCCAAAACCTCCTAGAATAGGGTAATCCCTCAAATAACTTCAAATTAACCTTTTTTTTTTTAAACCAGAGGTGCACAGTAGCAGTTGATTTTAGAGGGGAGAAAAACTAAAAAGCAATCTGATAGTATTCAGTGTCTTCGAAAGTCCCATAAACTCTTGGAATAATGTCATACTGTGATAGCACAAATTCACCATAGATATCAGTATTGGAAAGGACCTAAGAGGTCATTTAGCCCAGCACCATCATAAAGATGGAGAAATGGATGCCCAGGGAGTAAAGTGACTTGTTTCGGGGTCACAAAGCCCAGGGTTTAGACTAAAAATAACCAAATCTCCTTTCAGGTTCACAGCTTTCCCTAAACTAAGCTAGATCAGCAAGAGGAGACCATGAGGAAGGATGGGGAAGTAACACCCAAATAAGTTCTGTTCAGCCAATATGCCTCATGGCCAGTCTGTTCTCGGGCATCAAAGGGTCACTTTGGGCAGGTTAGAAAACAGAGGCTATGAGGTGTAAAAGAGCCTTAGAGGTCCTTTGGTCCCAACCTAACTGATAAATGGGGAAACTGAGGCCTAAGAAAAGGAAACGACTTCCCTAAGATTCCGATTATCTGGGCTGCGTCTAGAGTGGGCCAGCCCGAGCAGGAAGAGATAATAAAATGGGATAATAAAAGTGATAAAAGGCTGCTCTAGAGTCACAGAACAACGCACCCCTACCACCCCCCGGCTGCAACACCAGAGAAGCTAGCTAACTATCCCGACATGTCGCCATGGCTTGGTTTTGGAAAAAGTTGAGAATGAGATGACAGAGAGAAGGAAGCGGGGGGAAATGGGGTGGGAATCGAAAACAGAACAGGTCCCCGGTTCTGGAAGGTACGACTTTTTCTCTCCTCCCCACCCAGTCCGCCCAGTTTAGATTGTTCCCCATAGGTCTGGACTTGGCAATCTAACGGCACAGGCTAGGTTCCCTTCAGCTCTCTCGAGCCGAGAGCAAGGGAGCGAGCAAGCAAACGAGCGCGCCCAGAAAGACTGGGGAGACTAGGGACCAGGCGTTGCTAAGAGAGCTCTGTAGCCAAGGCGGCGGGCGGCGCACGTGACGGCGGTTGCCAGGGTGAAAGGTCAATGCCCCCCCCACGGGAGCGTCCAAGATGGCGGCGGCGGGGCGCTGGGGCTGGGGCTGGGGCTCGGGCGGAGGGCCCCGCAGGTGGTCGCGACCGCCGCAGCTCTGGATACTACTGTTCGCCTTGGTGGGGTCCGGGGTCGGAGCTGCCGGGGCCCGGCTATACAGCGCCAGCGGCGCGGACGCTGTGTGGGCGTTGGACGCCGGGAGCGTGCGCGCGGCCACGGGCAACAGCTCGGCCGCGTGGCTGGTGCAGTTTTACTCTTCGTGGTGCGGTCACTGCATCCACTATGCGCCCGTGTGGCGGGCCCTGGCGCGCGACGTGCGAGGTGAGCGGGGCGCGCAGGCGCGGCGGGGCCGGACGCGGCACTCTCCTCTACCCCCTCCCCTTCCCTCCCCTCCCCTTTCAGACAGACCCCCATCACCCCGACCCCCTACGTCAACAGTATGACCCAGGACTAGCACCTCGCCTGAGACCGAGGCAAAGAGGGAGATTTCTTGAGGCACATCAGACAAACGCAGACACCGACCCCCCCCATCCTATCAGAAAAACCCCTATCTATGGACACCCCATCACCCTCTCCATATACCTGCTAGGTTCAAGGTGTGAAGAAACCTAACCTCCAGATTATTCCTCTCATCCTCCCACATTCCCCTTCTATGTATTGGTAAAATGAGGAGAGGGTCCTAGAAAGCATCCCTGGATAAACCTTCAAACTATCACAGAGATCTCTCACATCAGCCTCTTTACCCTCCGCCCCCACCCCCAATCCTCTTCATTGCCTCAGTTGAATGGCATGGGCCCTTCTGGCTCGGGCCCTGACTGTAAAGTCTGAGTTGGTCTCCAGTTCCTTCTTCATACCACAATAATTCATGACCGTAAGGGGTCCTTTTTCATATACACTCAAATCATAGGAGTGATTGTCATGTCTCTCTCTGCCACTCTAGTACCTCTAGCTTGTGGTATCTGGAACCTCCCCACACATGCTTGAGGAAGTTCCTTCTTCCAGGTAGTTAACTTTTCACCATTGAGCTATATGTTGTCAAGTTTTTGGTTCCCATTCCAGGCCATCTGCTTTATTCAGAGTCCTTCCATGACTGAAGACACTTCTAGCCTTTTTGAATCATAACATTTCTAGTCACTCCCTCCCCATTTCTTAACATCTTCCAACCTGGAACTTCTCACCACAGTCTTTATTTATGAGTCCATCTGAATCTCATCTGGGTCTACTACTGCTTTATCTTATCTTTGCTCTGAAAATCTTTCTAGACTAATTACCCCAGAGCTCTACTTTGAGAAGGTTGCTTTTGTTAGATTTATTGACATGATAGTGTCAAGTGCAAAATAAAAACCACAGACCTCAATTTGCAAACCCAAATATCCAGATTTTCTTGGTGAAGGAAGTACCACGGGGGCTTTATTTATATTAAAACAATGATGAGAGATCTTTAAAACATTTCTTTGGGAGATCCCTGCTGTCCCCTATGAAAATAATCATGGCTTTCCACAGATCTTTTGTATTGATTATTTCACTGGTTTATATTGTAATATTTTGAAGGCCTTTTGGATCCCTTTTCCCCTTTTACTGTCTACTTTTTTCCTTTACTGTTTTACACATCTGGCTTTCATAGCTAGCTCAAACTGTGATAGATTTTTTTTCTTTTTTAACCAGGCAAAGCAGATAGCAAAACTTTAGTAAAAGTTGCTGTTTTAAAATTGTATTTCAAGTCATCTGAAGAAGGAACTCTTTATTTAATTTGAGTAGGTTTGGTCAGGGTTGTTTTTTGAGTGTTGAACTTAACTCTAATTATATACTTCCATAGGCAAAGGACTTAGCAAATTGGTGCTTTCTTTTTTCTTTTTCCCTTTAGTGTTTGCTAAGCAGGTACTTCTTTTTTTAATGCAAGAAAGGATTTTTGTAAACTTTTCTTGCAAATGACCATTTTATATGTTTTAGACCTCATGAGTATCTTTACTTCATTAGTTGTTACCAAGATAAGTATGTTGTAGGCAGAGATCTTGAATTCTGTTTATCACCCTGAGTGAGAAAACAGACTAATGGTTATATAGGGGAATGGGTTTTATAATTGACATAGGCCTGACTTCTTTAGGTTATAAAAAGTATAAATGCATAAGTTAAAATCTTGCCTAATTGGATTGTTCTAGAAAGTCTTTGATGGCCTTTCTAGTTAAGGTTGGAAGAAAATATTAAAGATAACTTAGTCCAACCCCTTCATGTTACAGACAAGGAAACTGAGGCCCAGAAAGGGGCTTGTTACAGGCTCTTTTGTTAAGGATCCGAGCTAAGACTCCACCTTAGAGGGTCATTGGATCATAGATTTGAAGTGTAAGGGATTTTAGAAGCCATCTAGTCCAATCCCCTCATTTTATAGATGAAGAATGGAGGCCAACTGAGGTTAAATGACTTACCCAGGGCTACACAGCAAAAAATATATCTGAGGTAAGTTTTGAACCGAATCGTCCTGACCCTAAAAGTAGCAGTTTATTCACTCTGCCATGTTGCCAAGTCAAGCACTTTTCCAACTATACCCTGCTTGTTCCCTATTAAAAACAATATGTAAGTATCCAAGTTTATAATCTGTGTTTTACAGAATCCCACTTTTCTGAGGAAAGTATAGTCCTGCTCTAGTACAACTCATGTTTGATTTGTATTTTTTAGAAATTCTCATTAACATAAGAAATTCAGAGCATGAAATTTAATAGAACTTAGATTTTTTGATAACTTTGATATGGGTTGAACACTTTGTCCTTTTTATTTGCCTTTTTTCATTTGTTTACACAATTTTATATCCTCAGTAAAATGAGAGCTATTCAGAAAGAACCATGACTTGGAAAATTTTGGAAGTGAATCTACATAGTGCAAAAACACTTTTTTCCAATCCTGATGTATAGACTGAGGACTTATTGCTGGAAAGGACCTTAAACTACCTCCTAGTCCCACTTTATTTTACAATTGAGCAAATTGAGGATGAAAGAGTAATTTGCCAAACACACACTGGTAGTAAATGACAGAGGCAGAATTTGAACCTAGGTCCTCTGACTCTAAAGCCAGTGCTCTTTCCATTTTACTGGCTGACTTTTATGGATAATTTATTGGAATCCTTAATAGTTTTTCTAGTTCTCTGGATTGAAATTTCTTTGGCTTTTCAGTGCCTTTTTGATTCTTTTCAAGTTTGGTGGAAATAGTATTAGTACTTTTTAAGATAAAGGTTGACTTAAGCTAACAGAAGGTCTATTGTATAGTATAGCCTAGAGTTTTCCCAGTGTTTATTTTGATAGAATTTGTTCCCTTCACCTTTGAGTACTTTGAAAAACAAAACATACTCTATTCATTGTAGACCATTTGGCCTGGAGCAATGATGGCTAACCCAATTTGTGATGCATACTTAATTTGTAATGGGCATCCCCAAGCCTTGGAAGCAGGAGTGGGGTGGGGGATGAGTATCTTCATAAATAGATATTACCTACTATTACTTGGCTGGTAGATTGAAAATGAATTTTCCAGTGAGAATTTCAATAAGTTGAATATTTCAGTTAATTCATTCTCTGCAAAGCTTTCAGATTAAGCTTCCTAAAATACAAGACTGATACAAATTTTCTTCTCAAAAAATTTCAATAACCCTAACTTATTGCCCCTAGGATAAAAAACAAATTCCAAAGTCTGATTTTTACATCCCTCTTCAATCTGCCTTCAGTTTACCTTTCCCAGTTTTATTTTACATTATTCCCTTTCACAATCTTTACATTCCATCCAGAGTGGACCACTAGATATTCCCGAATCTCATTCTGCCCTTGCCCACTACTTAAGTGCATTAGCACAAATTCCCCCCTATTCTTGGAATGCTTTCCTCCTCCTTATCTTAAATCCCAGAATCTTCCTTTTATCTCAACTTAGTTTTGGTTCCACCTCCTATGGAGATCCTTACTTGATTCTTTCTATCCCATCCCTCTAACCCTCCCACAGTTGTTAGTGCTTTCTTCCTCCTAAAATTACCTTCTCTATATTTATTGTATCACTTTTCCCTCTTCTCCACATAGAATATAAATCTCTTGAAGCATTAACTGTTTTTTTTTTAATTCCCATAGGTCTAGTGTAGTGCCACTCACACAGTGGTGCTTAATAAATATTTGCAAAATCGAATTGAGTTTTGTGAGGATGACTAGAATCTAACATTGTCAGTCATAGACCAAATAGCACTCATGTCATTCTTATATGGTACTCTTCTTTTTCCTCTTTGCTTCTAATTTTTTTTTTACCTCTGGTAAACAGAAGGTTGAGGAAGGCAGTGACTTGACTAATGCGATTCAAATACTGGGTGGGAGGATCAAGGGACAAAAATTAATGGAGAAAGAGAAGAGGAAACTGAAGGAAAAAACTGCAGGATATCTGTGAGAGATAAATAAAATGGGATTGGAAAAAGGATATACACACATATGCATGTATTTAAAAAGAGACTAGTACCAGAGAAACTGAGAAATTCATTTAATCTCTGCTTACTCTTCTCTCACTAATTTCTCAACTCTGCAGTCTGGCACCTAAACGTATCGCTCATCTGAAACTGAAACAGATTGAAAGACGTGAACTGGAGGATAATAAAATTAGATGGGTTCAGAATTGGTTGAATGCTTGGATTTAAATAGTAGTTGCTAATAGTTCAGTGTTAGTGTAGCAGGTCTCCAGAAATCTATGCTCAATCCTGTGCTGTTTTATCATTGACTTGTTTAATGACATAGATGGCATGCTCATCAAATCTCTAGATGGGTCAAAACTGAGAGGGATAGCTAACACTGAATGATGATCAGTATCAGGCGAGAGCTTTGAATGAAATCTAATAAGATAAAATTTAGTAAGAATAAATGTAGTTTTTACATTTGGATTAAAAAAATCAATTTCATAAGTATTGCTTGTAGTTTGTCTGAAAAATATTTGGAAATTTTAGCAAAATATAAATAATGTTAGCAAACATAATGTGGCATCAAAAAAATTAATGGTTAAGAGAAGTCTAGTGTCTAAGAATAAGGAAGTTCCTCTTATTCTGTCTTAATCAGTCTTCACCTAGAGTATTGTGTTCAATTCTTGGTTTCACAGGTTAGGAAGGATGTTGATAAGCTGGAAAATATCCAAATGAAGGCAACTAGGATGGTGAAGGACCTTGATTTCATGTCAGGTGAAAATTGGTTGAAAGAACTGGGAATATTTATCTTGGAGAAGATTCAAAAAGCACATAATAGCTGTCTTCAGATGTTTGAAGAGCTATCATATGGAAGAGGAATCATCCCTGTTTTGTTTGGCCTCAGAAGGGAGATCTAGAATAAAAGAAGATGAAAAAAGTAAAATGTGTTTGATGCCTGGGAAGAAAATCTTTCTAACAATTAGTTTTCACCAAAAGTAGAATTTCTTAAGAGGTGGGTGGGTTTCCCTTTATTGGAGGCCTTTAGCAGAGGATGAATGGTCTCTTGTCATATTTTATAGTAGAGATTTCTTTCTGGTTTGATTTAAAATAAGATGGACTCTGAAATTCCTTCTAACTCTCAGATTCTATGATTTCCCCAAGGTTACACCAAGGACCTCTTTAAATGCCAAACCCTTTTCTCATTTTTCATACTTCTTGACCTCTTTCCCAACATTTGATATTTGTTAATTGCTCTCTCTGCTCTGGGTTTTCATGGTACTTCTCTCTCCCTTAGTTTTCTTACCTGTCAGGGTGCTGCTCCTGAGTCTTCTTTTTCTCAGTGGGATACTATCCATATCCTGCCTTCTATGTGGCTTTAACCCAAAGTTCTATCCTGGTCTCTTTTAATGATCTCATCAACTTCTATGTGTTCAACTGTGATTATTTCTATACAGATGCCTCCCATATCCATATACCTGGCCCTCATTTTTCTCCTCAGAACCAGGCTTCAATCTCCAACTGCCTCTTGACAGTTTTACGTAGGTGGTCCATAGACACCTCAAAATCAGTATATCCAAAACAGAACTCATTTTATTTACCCATGCTGCTCGACTTGCTCATTTCTCTCATGAGTACCATTAGCCTTTTGAAACTCACCCATATTCCCAATCTTGGAGAAATTTTTAAAAATATTCTTTTCGGTTCCAAATTATTTCCCTCCCTTCATCTTTCCCCCAGTCATTGAGAGGGCAAGAAATATGATAACTATTCCACATATGAAACTATCAAAATATTTCTGCATTAGCCATGTTGGAGGAGAAAAAAGTAAGAAAAATAAAATGAAAAAATGTTTTGGTCTGCCCTTATACGTCATTAGATTTCTAGATTTCTCTCTGGAGACAGATAGCATTTTTTGGTCATGAGTCCTTTGGCATTGTTGTGGATCATTGTACTGATATATAACTAAATTTTTTACAATCAATTATTGTTACAGTATTGTTACTATGTACAGAGTTTTTTGGTAAGTACATTCTTTCTTGACTCTTCATTCTCTGCTTATAGTCCAGATCCAGTCAGTTGCCTTGTGTTGTTGTTTCCATACCATCTCTTGTATTTAATTTTTTTTCCTTGACTCACAGTTGGATCACCCTACTTAGGTTCTCAATACCTCTTTCCTACACTATTGCAATAACCTCCTCATTGCTGTCCTCCAGTCTCTTTTCTCTCTGATTCATGGTCCACACAGATGCCAAAGTGGCACTCCTAAAGCAGAAGTTTGATTGTATCACTTGATGTCTTAGGAAGCTCTAGGATCAAGTACAGACTCCTCTTGTAAGCTCTTCACAATATGGGTCTAACCTGTCTTTCTGGACTGGTAGACCATATTCTTCCTTACATACCTTCCCGTTCCAGCTAAACTAGTATACTTGCTGTTCATACTTTAAGCAGAGTGCCCTAGGCTTTGAATGCCCTCCTTTGTCATCTCCACTAGTTAGATTTTCTATCATCCTTTCAATGTTTATCACATATGCCATCTTCTACACAAGGACTTTCAGTGTGTTTCATATTTATTTTGTATATATTTTTATATTTACTTAGATGTGTACCTGTTGTCCTGTCTCTCATCCAGTCACACTCCACCCCCCTCCCTGTAACTACATTATGAGCTCCAAATGGTGGTTGCCGTTCAGTTGTTTTTAGTTGTATCCAACTCTTTCATGACTCCTTTTGAGGTTTTCTTGGCAAAGATACTGGAGTGGTTTTGTCCTTTCCTTCTCCAGCTCATTTTACAAGATGAAGAAACTGAAGTAAACAGGGTGTAAGTGACTTGCCTGGGAATCGCACAGCTAAGAAATGTCTAAGGCCAGATTTGAATTCTGGAAGATGAGTCTTTCATACTTCAAGCCTGGCACCCTATCTGCTCTGCCACCTAGCTGCCCAAAGTAGTAGGGAGTATTTATTTTATTTTCTTATATTTTTATACGGTATCTTATATTTTATTCAGCATAGTGCCAGATAGACAGAGGGGGAAAAAAGAAGCAAATAGTGCAGGATAGTTAGATGAACAGAGGAGGAAAAAGAAGGAACCTACTGAGGAAAAGATAGGCACAAGGAAAGGGGAGAAAAGGGCAGAGAAGATGCTGATATTTGGGGCATTATAAACAAATGCTAAATTAGCCCTATGCGCATAAAATCTCATTGCTACTTGAATGCTGATTTATGTCTACATGAACTTTAAATATAAAAAATGTCTCTGAAGACATTTTATCTCCTGTGGTATCTGAGAGAGAGAGAGAGAGAGAGAGAGAGAGAGAGAGAGAGAGAGAGAGAGAGAGAGAGAGAGAGAGAGAGAGAGAGAGAGAGAGAGAATATTTATAAGATATTGAAAATCCTTGAAATATTAGCTATCTAAGGATTTAGAGATTCAGAAACTGAAGCATCCCAAGAGTCAATGGTAACAGGAACCTATTTGGATTACTTTCTATAAAGTATTACTTTATTATTAGTTAGCAAAGGACATTAATAGGATGTTATCAGTACCTTCTAAAGCTTCATTTATATATATGCATATATATAAATATATATTTGTATGTGTGTATCAGTTATGGTGGTATAATTAATAAGAGTGTTGGACTTGGAGTCAGAAAGACGTGATCAAATCCTGTCTCGGTTACCAGTTGTGTGACCTTGAACAAGACACTTAACTTCTCTTAGCCTCAGTGTCTTCATCTATAAAATGTAAACAATAAAAGTAAATTCCTCTCAGGGTTGTTGTGAGGACCAAGTAGGATACTATAAGTAAAATACTTAGCAACCTTTAAAGGGTTATGTAAATGCCAGCTGCTGTTGCTGCTACTATTGTTATTCTCTCAACTTATTGTAGGTACCCTGTGGAACAGAATACTAGAGCTGATGAGAAATTTAATGTCAATTAGTCTACACATTTTATAAAAGAGGACATGGACCTAGAATGATGACATGGTTTGTCCAAAGCACTCAAGTAGATACTAGAGCCCAGTTGTCTTGACTATACTCTAGAACTCTCTTTATCCTACTATTATGCTTCCCACCTGTTCAGATATTTGAAGATGTTGAGGGCTTGAGTCATTTAATGGTCTTTTGAGCTGCTCAAGAAAAGAATAAAAACAGTAGAGAGCCAGAAAGGTGGTCCAGTACTCACTATGAACATGAACTTGGGAAAAGTAGCTTCTGTATTGACAGAGGGTCCAAGGATCTGTTGAATTGTTAGTTATCAAAGTTTGGAAAGAGAGAGAATAGTAGAATGGGAACAGATCTGCACTTACATAACTTAGATTCAAATCTCACTTCAGCTACAAGCTATCTATGTGACTTGGCAAATCATTTACCTTCTCTGAACCTTGATATCCTTACCTGTAAAATGAGAGGGTTGTACTAGCTGACTGCTTAAGTTTCTTTCTGGCCCATAATCTGTGATTTTTTTCCCCCTGATGTTTCTAACATAGATAGCCATTACTGAAGGTCATTAAATTAGACTGAATCTCAGAGGGCAAAATTAGGTAAAGTAGGTAGAAGTTGCAATTAGGAATATGTAAATTTGGGTTAAAGAAAACTTGCTAACAATTAATATCCAAATTGAGTGGGAAGGAAGTGGGTTTCTTCTCACTGGATATCCTCAAGCCAAGGATGAACAAATAATTGATAGGGATACCATAGAACTGATTCTGTTCTGTTCTGTCATGGATTGGACTGTATTAGAAGTTCTTAACTCTTCTTGGACTCCTTTGGCAGTCTGGTAAAGTCTATGGACCTCTTTTCAGAATGATGTAGGCAGAATGTCAACAGATTCTCTCCATAATGTTTCCTGTCTTCCCCATCACTTCTACCAGATTTATACCTTCACTCTTGTCTCCTTGTGTATATTTAAGAAAGATGCCTCTTAACTAATCTCTGCAATCATTCTGTTGTTGTTGCTGTCCTTACCTGTTGATTTTATTCACTCTTCCTGGATTTTTGTTTTTTTTGAGGTGTTTGAGAAGCAAAGAATCTCTTCAGTTCTGTTTTCCTTTCAAAAAATATTTCATACATTATTGAATGTTTTTGTCTTATATGATGAAGCTCAGATTTGTAGGATGGGTTATACTGGACTGCATCTTGAGCTCCACTGCTTTTTGGAACACATTCCCTTCTCTGTTTTTGAGTGACTGTGGAATAGTCTTACATTATTTGAATATCCTTTCCTTTGTAATGCCCTTCATTATGGTATTAAGGTTTTTTGTCCTATCATGTTCTTCTGGGTGACCTATTTGTGATTTTTAAGTTGTCTCTACATAGCCTATCTTCAAGATCAGTAATTTTGCTTACATAATTAGCATATTTATTCTAATGTTCTTGGGTTTTGTTCTCCTTCTAGGTTGTCTTTCACTTCTGTGCATTTGCATTCCCAATCTATTATTCTCTATTTTGTTTCTTCTATGAGTTTCGCTGTTGCAGATTCAAATTTTTCTATTCTACCCATTACTTGTTTTATTTAAGACAGAAATTCTGCTCTCATAATTTTCATTTCTCTTATAAACTACTCAAGAACAGCATGTTATAGTTCCCTGTTCTCTTTAAATTATACAGCATTCTCAGTCTAATCAAATTTTGGGTTATTTGCCTTTATAGATGCCCAAATTCATACTAGATTTGGAGGCTATCTTTCCTTCTGTTAGTATTTTTCCTATTGATTTATCTGTTTATGTGCAGTCTTTGAGATTTCTTCTTCCTGAAATCTTACAGTGTTTCAATACTCTGTCCCTTTCCCCCTCTTATTTTGCCTATCATTCATTTCCTGATTCCTTCGCTTCTGACTGTGGTTTCCTTGAGGGCTGGATCTCAAAGCAATTCAGCTTCCTCTCACACTGGGAAGTTCATGGAACACCATCTTAGGTGTCTGCCACAACTGACTTTTGAGTGTTTAGAACTACCTTAGCTGGGTGCTATGCTCATTCCCTTAGGCTTGGTTCAGTACTACATATCCCCACTACATGCATGCTGTCCTGACCTGGTGACCTGTCCCACTCCCTCTGTTCCTTGGTTTTATGGTCTAAAACTGGCAGTTTAGAGCCTGTTTTCCATGGCACTGACACTGCATTACTTAGTAGTGCTGGTTCCTGTGAGTTGCAGCCCCTGTCAGATTTTTTCCCTCTGAAGAACAGTAGCTAAACTGGTTTTTAAGGTAGAAACAAACTTCAACAGCCAGGAACTGGGATCTCCACAGCATTGGAAAGACAGAGGAGGCAGGGGTATAGGAACAGGTCTAGAAATAAGCCTGTGCTATGTCCTTTAGTCTTACTAGTGCAGCCTTAGTGGTGTAGGAGGTTCAGGAGGGGTACCAAGGGAACTCAGGGACAATGAGCATCAATTTGGGGGTTTGTTTGTTTTTTTAACTTTATTTTGGATTTGGGGTAACCTGGACCAAGGAGACAGCTGAAGTTACTTTATCTCATCACATATTTCTATTTTGAGGATTTTTGAGAGGTCATAGTGATCGAAGAAAATGTTTAATCTTCCAATTTGTTTCTCCCACAAACCAGAAGTCTCTTTAATGTAGCTGTTAAGGTCACAAAAAAGTCAGTGAGAACATGATGAAACTTTGTCTTCACAGTTTATTTTAAAGGAAAGGATCTATTTCTAGAGGCATTTTATATCTTGAGGATAACAGCTCCTGTGATGTTTGAGTACAGATATATTTAGCCATTTGTAGTGTTATCACATATTTTGAATTTTTTTAAATACAGGGAGTCTGGTTTCCTCCATTGTATTATTTGTTATTATCTGTTAAATTTAAATTTGGGCTCAAACAGGTTATTTTTAAGGTTCTCAAGTTATCCTACATGCTTTTATATTCAACTCACCAAGCATTTATTAAACATTTATTAGGTACTAGGTTTCATGCTAGAAGGTAGTGATATAAAAACAGAAATAAACAATTCACGTCTCATGAACAGTGCCTTCTATTGGCAAAGCTAATGTGTACAATGGCAAAGAAGATTCAATGGCCTGGAACCAGAATCATATCATTTCCAGGCTCTCCACTGAACTATGACACTTTAATTATAAAACTAGAATTGCTTTTTTTTTTTAAAAACCTTACCTTCCATTTGAAATCAATACTACATTTTGGTTCTAAGGCAGAAGAGTGATAAGGGCTAGGCAGTGGGGTGAAGTGACTTGCTCTGGGTCTCACAGCTAAGATGTGTCTGAGGTGAGATTTGAACCCAGGACTTCCTGTCTCTAGGCCTGACTCTCAGTCCACTGAGCTACCTAGATGCCCCTATGATATGTGTTTCTTACTTAACCCCACAGTGAAGCAAATCTGAAGACATGTATCTTTAGAACTGTGTGAATTTTGTGGGACACAAGTATTAGGATCATATCTGCCCAATTTTATTTTCTCTAGAAAGAAAAGTTGAATAATTGTTTGAAAAACTCTGGAAATTAGCTCTAATCGTGTTTTCATTCTTTCAGGTCCTTTTACTCATAAAGCAATTATCACTGTTATAATTATTGAAATTAAATACCTCTATGTTATATCAAACATTAAATTCATAAAGCATTTATTTTTCTTCCATTTCATGAGCTGCCCTTTACAATGAATGGTAATGGGATCATTGAAAAAAACCTGGAAAGGACCTCAGAGGTGACCTAGTTTAACCCCCTCGTTTTATATATATGAAAACTGAGGCCCAGAGAGGTTGTGACTTATTTGAGTTCATACATGTCAGAGATGAAATTTGGAACTAGGTTTTCTGACTCTAGAGTTATTTGTATTAAGTCAGAGTATCTATTGACTTCAGTAGAATTTAAAATTGTATGTGACTTTTCTAGATTCAGAGACAGATTTTGGTCTAATTTTCTAGCACAATATTGCCCTTGTGACCAAGAACATGTATATGAGTTGTCTAGTTAGGATGAAGCCATCATCAAAGAAAAGATGATAGATAGCATGAGATAGCATGATGCCATGGAAAAACTAATGGACTTAAGAGTATTTTGTTCTATGACTTAATAACTTTGTGTTATTAGGCAAAGTACTTAATCTGTGTTTCGGTTTCCTCATCTTTTCAAATAATGATGGGGGGTGGGGGGGGCGGCTGGGTAGCTCAGTGGATTGAAAGCCAGGCCTAGAGATGGGAGATCCTAGGTTCAAATCTGGCCTCAGACACTTCCCAGCTGTGTGACCCTGGGCAAGTCACTTGACCCCCATTGCCTAACCCTTACCACTCTTCTGTCTTGGAGCCAATACACAGTATTGGCTCCAAGACAGAAGGTATGGTTTTAAAAAATAATGATGATGATGATGATGATAACAGAAATAACTAGCATTTATATAAGGGTGGACAAGCATGTTATATATAATGACATCATTTGATCCTCACAATATCCCTGTTAGGTAGGTGATATTATCCTCATTTTACAGATAAGAAAACTAAGATTGAGAGTGGTTTAGTGACTTACTTAGGTTCACACAGCTAGAGAATATCTGAGGTAGGACGTATACTTGGGTCTTCTTGACTCAAAGACCAACATTACTGTGCCACTTAGATGCCTTATTCCAACTTGTCAATATCTTTTTAAAAATATTAACAAATTATATCAAATATGGTCAGATAAAGATAGTATAGTTGGTTTTATCATGTTATCATCCTTGAAATTTTTTTATTTAATTAATTAATTTAGAATATTTTTCCATGGTCACATGATTCATGTTCTTTCCCTCCCCTTCTCCCCCCCCCCCCAGAGCTGATGAGCAATTCAATTGGATTTCACATGTATCATTGTTCAAAACCGATTTCCATATTATTAATATTTGTAATAGAGTGATCATTTAGAGTCTACATCCTGAAACATATCCCCATCGAAACATGTGATCAAGGAAATGTTTTTCTTCTGTGTTTCTACTCCCACAGTTCTTTCTCTGGATGTAAATAGTGTTCTTTTTCATAAGTCCCTCAGAATTATCCTGGATATTTTCATTGCTGCTAGTAGAGATGTCCATTACATTCGATTGTGCCACAGTATATTATCAGTCTTTGTGACAATGTTCTCCTGGTTCTGCTCCTTTCACTCTGCATCAGTTCGTGGAGGTATTTCCAGTTCATTCCAGGTCATTCCAATTCATATGGAATTGCTCCAGTTCATTATTCCTTTCAGGACAATAGTATTCCATCAATCATGGTATCATTCTGAATTTTATGCTTCTCCTAATGCAGCCTAAGGCATTAGCTTTCTTGACTGCCATAACTCACTTTTGACTTATATTAATTGAAATTCATTAAAACCCTCTAGATCTTTTTCAGATAAACTATAATTAGCATTACTTGCCCATTTTATATCTATATAGTGGATTGTTTGAATTCAAGTATACATCCTTACATTTACTGCATTAAATTTTTCCTCATAGATGTCACTTCCCTGTTCAATGAGCTCCAGGAGTTCCATGTTGCTTCTAAGATCAAATTCTGTCATTTAATTCTCTTTGCAACTGACTTCAACCTATCTTTCCAACTTTATTTACACATTGCTCCTTTTTACCATCTAACCAAACTACCTTTCTGTTTTTCAGATATGATATTTCATCTCCCAGCTCTGGGTCTTTTGCTTTCTCTAATCTACTCCTTCTTTACCTCTGCAATTTAGAATATCTTTGCTTGGAGCCTTGATTGGTCATTGAAATGATCAGAGTTCCCTTAAGAATAGTAGTTGTTGGTTGTTTTGTTTTTTCCAATTTTAGATTGTATACTTAATCACCACCACCAAAAAACATTTAAATAAATGCATAAAAAATGTATATGCAAAACCAGAAACTCCATATTGTTTGCAATTTGTTTAAAGATATGTATATATATATATGTACTAATATAAACATTCTGCTTTTGAATTCCCTTTGGATTTTTTTTTATACTTTTTTCTCTTGATTTTGTGGCTTTTTTAAATGTAGTCATACTATGTAGGTATGTATTCTCTTTTTTTCTCTTTTCATGTCTTCATATATTTCCCTTATTTTCCCATATTTGATATTTCTAATAACATAATACAATCCATTATATTCAGATATCACAATCTATTCAGCTATTTCCCACAATCATTGCATTTATGTTATTTCTGATTATTTTGTCATTACAGAGTTTCCATGAATATTTTCATATATACACAGCTTTTTACCCAGTCAGTGATGCCCTTAGGGCCTAATCCTAATAATGGAATCCCTATGAGCATGAAAAGCTTTACAATTCTTAATTTATATTTCCATATTGTTTTCTAAAAAACAATTCACAGCTGTTCTAGTAATGTAGTATTGGGCCTTTTTTGCTTGTGTTCCTATACTCATTTAATTTGATCAAATTAACCAATCTGGTTGTCAGTTAACATCTGTTACTAGGTCCATATTTAGCTAGATTGGTCCTTAAACAGAAGAAACAACCTGTTGCCAGGACCATACTCTTTTCAGAATCAAGACTTTCCCACTTGGTCATACCCAGTAGAACTTTTGTTCCAAGGCTACAACCCCTCAGGAATGCAGGACTATCTCTGTAGTATGATTAATATTAAAATCAAACTTTTACAGATATTTATGCTCTCTAGACCATTGTGGTTCCACCAGAAACTATGGGGTTTCTATTATGTGTATGATCAGGCTTAGATCTACTGCTAACTTCATGTAGATATGTGGGGACTTTCCAGATCTCTATCATATTTAACTTATCTGAGGTTCTATTTATCTCCTTAACTTATTTAATTTTTGGTTAGATTCATCTAATTCTGAGAGGGGAAAATTAAAGTTCCTTGCTATTATTATTTCATTATCTATTTATATACCTGTATCTCATTTTGTTTTTCCTTTAAAAATCTGGATGTTATAACTCTTAGTTCACACAGGTCTAATATTGATAATCCTTCATTATCCATAATACCACTATCAAATAATACTATAGTTACCCTATTCATCCCTTCCAGTTATATTTGTTTTAGTCCCAACTCTGTCAGAGATCATGAATACTACCTCTGCCTTCTCTGGCTCAGTGGAGGTATAATATATTCTGCTCCAGCCTCTCACCTTCACTCTGTGTGTGTATCTCATTTTCAGTGTGTTTCTTGTAAATAGCAGTCAGGTTATAAAATACTTTAGGCAAAACCAGCTGCTAACTAATTGCCACCAATGGGCAGATAGGCCCAAGAACCTCCCAGAACAACAGTGTGCCCCAGATTACTGGCCCTGCTCTAGATCAGCCTCTTTAATCCCATCATCCAGGGAAAGCAGATCTTGTAGAGAAGGGACTAGCTATCCCTACCAGCTGCCAACTAAGCAGCAAAAGCAGCAAGGCACCCTGAGAGAGAAACAGGAGGCAAATCTTTGCTACCTCCTCAACCACTCCCCTCCCTTAGATTCCAATGTTGAGATAACTTAGCATCCTGAACCTATCTTGGGAATAGCAATCTATACTACTACTCTGCCCTCAACTATTGGCCTTTTCCCACAGCCATCCTTTAGAGGAGCAATCATTGGAGAAGGTGCTCGTCTTCCTTAACAACCACAAATACCAACCATTGACTAACTACAACTGTAAAGGTTAAAATTATGGTTGAGACTGAATGTAATAATTATTTTGGTCGCCAAGGATTTAATTTATAAAATCCTAATGAAACACCCAAGTCAGCTGGAAATTTTATGGTGATTTAATTGATAGTGGAGGAGATTAAGGAGAAGGAAGAAGGAAAGGAGTAGGTTTTCTCTTCCCTCCCCCAACCTGGAGATTAGGAGATAAGGTTTTAGAGTATGAAGGAGGAAGGAGTGAGCTTGAACTCCAAAAAGGAAAGGGCTAAGCCAAGATGCCAGAACCTGAAATCAGCTCCAGGACAAACTCACCACCAAACCCAGACAAAATAACTGCCACCACTCCAAGATTGTCAGAATGCCTAGTAAGCTTCCAGCCAGAGTCGCCTCTCCAGGGAAAGAGGAAGAGAGAGGAAGTGATTTTCCTGCATCTCATCTGTACCAATGATAGCTTAGCTTGACTTAGGACAGCCCAGGGGTCTGTCCGCTTTTTCTGCACATGTCTGTTGAAGGCCATTTCCTCAGATAATTAAATCTTGAGTTTGATGCAGACCTTCCTAATCTTGTTAAACTAAGAAGGGTGGAGAAATGCAGGGTTCCCAAGACGATTCTGTTAGTCCCAGTATCTCTATTGTTATTGATTAGGAAATAGCTAAATCAGATCTTCTAAAGTATGATCTGATTAAGGTGGAATAGTTTTAAAATTCACACAATTAATATGTTGGTAAAGCCCATGAGCCCTGGGAATGGCCCATCCTCAAAAGTGATCTTGTTTCCAGCCTAGCCTCTACAGCCATTATCCTGGGAAGTCATCATCCCCTGTGGAAATAAGGCCTGGCCACTCCTTTTGGGAGGTACTGGCACCTCTTGAGCAACCACTGTGACTGAAGACTCCCCCCCCCCCCCCCCCCCAAGAAAATTCTTGCCATCAAAGTCCTTGGAACTGTCAACAAATGATTCAACATCAGAAACAGATATAATTATGTCTGTGGAAATGGCATTAAGTAAGATAAATTACTAGGTATTTTGCTGTTCAACCCTAAGGACCATGGGGCTTTTTCATCTGACTTGTAGCTGAAACTTCCTTTATGTGCTATCTTCCCCCATAAGAATATGAGCTTCTTGACATCAGGTTCTATTCATATCCCTAGCACTTAACACAATGCTTTGTATATAATGCATGCTAATAAATATTTTTACATTCATTCACTAAATCTTTTACAGTTTTTTTCTTCATAGTATTATAGTCATTATAGAAATTGTTCTCCAGATTCTGCTCACTTCATTCTGCATTATTTCATACAAGTTCTCCCACGCTCCTATATATCTATCCCTTTCATCACTTGTCATGGCACAATATTATTTCAGCATGTTCACATATCATAATTTGCTCAGTCATTCACTAATTCATGGGCATTCCCCTTTTTTGTGTTCTTTGATACAAAAAGTGCTACTGTAAATATTTTGTGTATACAAGTACTCTCTTTGATCTCTTTGAGTTATATATATGCATAGGAATTTGATAATTGGTTCAAAGAATATACATATGTCATGACTTTTGTGTATAATACCAAATTGCTTTCTAGAATGTTGGATTACTTCAGAGATTCACCAACCAGGCATTATATTACTGTCACCCTATAGTCCCTCCAATAACTATTACTGTCTTTTTCTGTTATGTTGCTGATCAAATGGGTAGAGTTAGAACCTTATAGTTTTTTAATCTGCATTTCTCATTATTAATTATTTGAAGATTTTTTCCATATAATTGTTGGTAGATTACCCACTACTACTATTCTTTTTATTTTTTTTAGAACAGCCTATTTTGTGTCCCTTGACTATTTACCTGTTGGGGGAATGAAACTTGTTCTTATATATTTTTTGCCAATTTACTGTATATTTTGAATATCAGACTTAAATACATATACAAAAAGATTTTCCCCAGTTGATTGTTTCTCTCCTAATTCTAACTTCATTGTTTTTATGAAACTTTTCATATTTATGTAATCAAAACCAGACATTTTATCTTTTATTTTCTTCTCTTTTGTTTGGTCAAGAATTCTTGTGCAAGATATTTTCTTCCCTATCCTTTTAATTTGTTTATGACATGACTTTTTATATTTAAGTCATGCAACTATTTGGAGCTTATTGTAGTATATTGTGAGAGATGTAGGTCCAAACTTAATTTCTGCTGGTCTGCTTTCCAGTTTTCCCAGCAGTTTTTGTTGCAGTGTAAATCTTTAACCCAGTATCTGAAGTCCTTGAGTTTATCAAACACTGTGTTCTTATGTTTGATTTCTTCTGAGTCTTTTGTACCTAATCAACTTTTCACAGCACTTTTTTCTTTACTATAACCTACTAATACTATTAATAACTAAAGAGAAAATTGCTCTTAAGCTCAATAATCTCTCCATCCAGATTTATAAATCTAGCATTTGTAATTTGTACTTCTAAAAGAAAAGACTTATGATATGCATAAAGTAGTGTTTTCTGGTAATTGGAGAAGAGGATTAGAAGTCCAGAATGTTGTTCTATGATATGTTGAGTGAGAAAATTTTACTGTAACCTTTTGCTTTTTATATTTGTGATAGTGTTTTTGATTCAAGAATTAAAGAGAAGGCCATAGCTTATTGGATGGATAGAAATTAAAATCAAGAGACCTAACCTGGATTCTAATCTTGCTTTCATTAACTATTGGGCTAATTAATAATTTCATTTAACCTCAATTTCTTCATCTTTAAAATAGACATAATAAAATTTATATTACCTACCTTGTAGGGCGTTATGAGACAAATGCTTTGCAAAGCCTTCTCTGTGTGTTACCACTAATAGGGAAATTAATTAACCACTATGAATAGTTTTCTAGGGCTAATTAATGCCCTAGAATCTCAAGAGTTTGAAGGAATTTCATAATTCATCTAGTCCAACTATCCTGAAAATCCATACTAAAATTTATCTCCAAAGTGGTTCATCCATCATTTCCTTTTTTAATAATTTTTTAAATTAAATTAATTTCCCCCAATTTAATATAAAAACAGTTCCCAACATTTTAAAAAGAATTTTAAAACTTGAATTCTCTTCTTCCCAGCTATCCCTTTGCTTCCCACTGAGATGGTAAACAATCCAATATAGATTTTACATAGGTAACCATGTAAAATATTTTCCTATATTAATCATTTTGTGGAAAGAAACTTGAACTAACAAAAAAAAAAGAAAGTGAAAAAAGTTTGCTTTGGTCTGGATTCAAATTCTTATCAGTTCTTTCTTTGGAAGCAGATGGCATTTTTTTTTATCTTGAGCCCTTTAGAATTATTTTGGATCATTGTATGGCTAAGAATAGCTAAATTATTCATAGTTGTTCATCTTACACTATTGTTGTCAATGTGTACAATGTTGTTCTGGTTCTATTTACTTCACTCTGCTTCAGGTTGTAAGACTTGTAAGACTTTAAAGATTTTTCTGAGCTCTTCCTGCCCATCATTTCTTATAACACAATACTATTCCATTGCAATAACATATTATAATTTATTCAACCATTCCCCAACTTATGAGTATCCTCTCACTTTCCAATTATTTACCCCCTAAAAAGAGCTGCTTAAAATATTTTTGTACACGTAGGTCTAGGACCTACTATTGCTGCTGCTGCTGCTACTACTAGCCCACTATGTGCTGGGTACTATACTAAGCCATTTAAAATGTTACTTCATTTGATCTCCACAACAATCATGGGAGGTAATGTCCATTATGTTCCTCAGTTTATTGATGAGGAAATTGAGGCAAACAGAGGTTAAGTGATTTGCCCAAGGTCAGACAACCAGGTAAGTATCTGAGGCTAGATATGAATGCAAGTCTACCCGATTCCAGGCCCAGTGTGCTGTCTACTATACTACCTGCCTTCACTATGTACCCTGGCATTTAGTGGTAACCCTTTCCACTTTTTGAAAACACTATTTGAAATACTTTTACATTCAGTTGAAATGTACTTCTTTTCAGCTTCTACTCACTGTAGGTGTCATTTCCTTTAAGGGGTCTTGCTTAAGTTGATCAAGTCTAATGTTATTCCATTGACAAAGTCTTATCCCTTTATAAGTCTTCTCTTCTCCAAGGTAAATATTCCCATTTCCTTCAGTTAATTCTTATATGGTATGAACTTCTATTTTCTTGGTCTTCTTCTGAATCAGAGTTATTTCAAAATATGATACCCATAAAAGGGTATTGGATTTTGAAATAGAGATCCTGGTTTAAATCTTCAGCCCTGCCACTTCTTGTATGATCTTGTTGAGTATGTTACATAATGACTTCTTCATATATAAAATGCAGGGGTTGGTGGGACTAGATGACTTCTAAAACCTTTTCCAGTTCTAAATATATGGTATGATGATCATTTAAACATATAAATCGAGATGTAGTCTGACATGTTCATTTGTTTCGGTCATATCTGACTTTTCATGACCCCATTTGGGGTTGTCTTGACCAAGAACCTGGCATAATTTACCATATCCTTCTCTAGCTCATTTTACAGATGAGGAAATTGATATAAGCATGGCTAAATAACTTGTCCTGAGTCACACAGCTGGGAAGTGTCTGAGGCCAGATTTGAACCTAGGACCACCCATCGCTAGGCCCAGCTATCAATCTGATCAGCTCTCTTCTTTAAAAAAAAAAAAAATTGGGGGGGGGAGGGAAGCTGGGTGACTCAGTGGGTTGAGAGTCAGGCCTAAAGACAGGAGGTCCTAGGTTCAAATCTGGTCTCGGACACTTCCCAGCTGTGTGACCCTGGGCAAGTCACTTGACCCCCATTGCCTAGCCCTTACCGCTCTTCTGCCTTGGAGCCAATACACAATATTGACTCCAAGATGGAAGATAAGGGTTTAAAAAAAATAAAAAATAAAAAATAAATTTCTTTTGCCCTTATGTAGTTTTGTAGCACCTCTGTTTTTCCATGATCATTACTTCAGGAATTATATTTTCCCACTTCCTTCAGTATTATAGAATTTAGTTTGTCAAGGCCTGCTGAACTGAACTTATGAAGGAGTCAAAGTGTTTTCTTACTTATTCTCTCTCTACTTACCTAAGGTTTCAACTTAATAGCCACTTTTGTTCTAGTCTTTACAGTTCAAAGATAATTTTGGGGGGCAGAAAAAACCCCAGCAAAATTAGAGTTATACCTTATAGTCAACTTGTTACTATTTTTGTTTCTTTGGTAACCATTTCTGCAACATAGTTTAAAATAAAACAAAACAAAAATCTTACCTTTCCTTATCTACCTCAGCTTATTGTAAACTTTAGCATTTCTGACTGTAAATTTCCTGCAATGAACAAGTAAAAATTAGAGGATCCTGCTAAGCTTTATAATGAATCTTCCATTACTTGCCATCAATTCCATCTTCTAGAACTTTCTTTTTAAAAATTAGTTTTGGTTGGACTTTCAAAACATGTTTTATCTTACATATGTACAGAAACCTATTTAGGTGATAATTTTAAAATTCTTTAGTACTAAGGATAACCAATCTGATATAAATAAATTTTAATGTGCAACACCCCTCCCCCCTAAAAAAAAACCACCATGATTTCCAGCTTTCATTAAAAGCTGTGGGATTTGTTATTTTTAAAAAGAAAGGGAGGAAGAAAGGCAGTGGAGAAGGAACTGCACTATAATCGCATCCCAGCTGGTGCTCTTTAACCTAAGTGTTTAGCTAGGGATGGGCTTGTATTGTTATAAAAGTACCCTATTTGCATTTAGTTTTATAGTGTTTCTCCATTCATTGTAGGTCAGGATCTGGACAGGTGGAAAAGGCAGGAGGAGGGGGAAGTGGTATAAGTTGAATAAGACAGATACCCTGAAGCCTAACTTTTTTTTTTTTTTTGCATTTTATTTGATAAAATAGACTGTTGTATCTTTTGTGTCTTGTGAATACCCTTCCATCTGCTGTGGGATGCTTGCAGTTACTACTGGCGCCTGTTCAGCTGTTGATATGGCCATAGTAACTGAAATTCTCCATCAGCTGCTCCAACCTTCCTAATTTAAACATAGAGAATTTCTTTACTACAACAACAACCACAAAGACCAAGATAAATTTTGTCAACCTCATTTCATAATAACTACCTGTCAGTATTTGAACTTCATGAAATTTTCTTGGCTCCAAATGGAGAGATAGTTTTAACAAGTGTCTTTGAGTTGCTTCTGAAATATACTAGTTCACTTACAGAAATCTTTATAAAAACGTAGGACATCAGCTTCATGCTACATGTATTGACATGTTGGACAATTCCCTCTCCCATTTTTATAGCAGATAAGAAATGAAAGCATGCTATCTCTTCTACTTCTAAGTAATAAGATACTTAATTCTATGTTTCAGGTCATGTGCTCCAGAGATTGGTAGGATTTTTTCCCAGTGAACTGAGGGAAAAAAATATTTCACTAACCTGAAAAAAATTAATAGATTTTTATTGCCTTTTTTTTTACTTTTACAATTGCCTACATTTACCCTGCACTCCTTTAACTAAATTCTTTTAAAAATTTCAAGATAAAGACTTTTTTTTTAAAAGGGAAAGTATAAATCTTTGTATTTAGGCAAAAATTAACTAATGAAAATAGTTTATTATATTCTGCTCTAGTGAGAGAACAAAGAGACCTGGTTCTATGTGATGAACCAAACTACCATTTATTTTTAGTTGCATGATTATATTCCTTTAAAATCTTAATTCAGTGCCCCATTTCTGCATAGACGTGATCCTGGGTTCTGGAAGGCTAAGCTTATAGGACACAAACTCTGTAAAAATGTGCCAAGTTGAAAAGACTTTAAGTTTGGGCCTTTTGAAGCACTCTAGCTAAGTTTAAAGAAGTTCATCAACAGCTTGACCAAAGAGTAGTGAATTTTTCAGGCTAGTACTCCCCTAAGACAACTTCATCTGCCAAAATGGTGAGGTACAGTGATTTGAGTCGAGTAGATATACCTTCAATAATGAGATCACAGGTCCTTCATTAAGTAATTATTTTTGTTGTTGTTGTTCAGCCATTTTAGTTATATTCATGAACCCATTTGAGGTTTTCTTGGCCAAGATGCTGGAGTAGTTTTCCATTTTCTTCTTCTTATTTTATGGATGAGGCACTGAGAGTCAAACAGGGATAAGTGACTTGCCCAGAGTCACACAGCTAGTAAGCATCTGAGACCAGATTTGAACTCAGGAAAATGAGGCTTCCTGACACTTTATCCACCATGCTACCTAGCTTCAAGTAATTATGTTTATGTCCAAAATCAGATTGAAAATAATACCTTTTATTAGCCAACCAAATATGCATTCTTCTTGAAGACAAATAACAGTGGAATGTGAGATCCTAAAAGTGGTTAGTCTAAGAAGCTAGTTGGTATGGTGAGTAAAGTACTGGACTCAGAGTCAGATCAGCTAGACCTGAGTTTGAATCCTGTCTCACTTACTAGCTTTGTCATTCTGGATAAGTCACTGCACCTCTCTCATCCTTGGTTTCTTTATCTATAAAATGGAGATAATATTAACATCTGCCTCAGCATTTTTGTAAGAATCAAATTAGATAACATGTAAAATGCTTTGCAAACTTTAAAGCACTATATACATGCTGGCATTTAGCTATTATTATTATGACAGTATTTGTATAGCAAAGACATCAAACTGAGTGCTTCATCTACAGACAGTTTTTCCAAACAAATCATAGCATGGGCTCATTTTTTTTTTATTTTTAAGGGAGCACAAGATAGATGTTGGGGGGTTAGGTGATAGAATTCAGTGATCACAGATTAGAGGTTCTTAACTTTTTTGGGTGTTAGGGATCCCTTTGACAGTTTCATTGAAGCCTGTGGACCTCTTCTCAGAATGTTTTTAAGTAATTGAAAAAATGCTAAATTTCAGTTAAAAGATAGTGAAATTAAAGATGCAAATTTTCCCCTTCCAAATTTGTAGATGCCCTAAAGTCTATGCAGGGACCATGGGCCCTAAAATAGGAGCCCTTGCCATAGGCAATTGACTGTCCTGGAAGCATGGAAAAAGGTTAGGACCAATTCTTCTTTATCCTTATGATTTGATTTGGTAACTGTTGTTATACACTTTCTCCTATGAAGGACAGCCAAGCGGCTCAGTTAAAAGTTACTAGAGTGAGGAAGAACTGAATTAAAATCTAACCCCATATTAGCTGTGTGACCCCTGGACAAGACACTTACTTCAGTATCCTTATCTATTAAATGGAGATAATAATAGTACTTGCCTCACAGGGTTGTTGTGAGGATCAAATAAGATATTTGTAAAGCACTTAGAACAGTGTCTGGCACATAATAGGTGTTTAATATATGCTTGTTCCCTTCCTATCTTAACCCTATTTCCTGTTTCTCCACCAAATGTCTCTTTTCAGAATTGAAGTGTTTTGTTCTTTTGTCTTAGCAAATAGTATTGGATGTGTGTGAATGGTGACTCTGAATCAACAAATATTTTTAAAAGTCATCTATATACCAAGCAAGCACTCTGCTAGAACCTATGGAAACATCTTGTACCCACTTGGGTTTTCCTTATCCAAATTCAAGTGTTTAAAGCTAGATTATGTTCAGCTTACAAATTATAATTTTAATATGTAAATAGATGGATCTGGAAAGTAATTTTGAAGAAACATATCCCTAATGTTCCTTAGTAATCTATGGGTGTCTGTAGAAGAATATAAAACTATGTTATTATTGCCTTTTTTGTTATCAGTAATAATAATTCATGTTTCTATATGCTTTGTGGATCTAAAATGCTTCCACATTCATTGTTTTATAAGATTCTAATAACTTTCAGAGCTGTTATCCACATGATATTTGTATTATTAGAATCCAATGATTGTGCTAAAGCCTTATGATGATAACTCACATTTATATAGGACTTTAAGGAGAATGGTACCTGAACTCTATATAGTGAAGCTTTTGTGTGACAGAAAAGTATCTAGACTTTTTATAAAACAGTCTATGAAAATAATTATTAGCTCATAGTTTATACAAATACAATTTAGAATTTATTATGATTTTATAATATATAAATATCAAATAACAAAATGAATATATAGATATTTATTATAAATTCATTGGCCATTTAAATATTTATAATATAGTAGTAGTAGTAGTAGTAGTATGAGGAGGAGGAGGATGCATGGGATTTTTTGGTACAGTTTCTCAAAACCTAGTGCTACTCATATTGGTACTTATGATTTTTTAGCCATTGATAAACATTGTCTTTTTCTTTTAACTACAATAGCAAACCCTATATCACACTAACAAAATTTGCAGCATGTACCACTCTTTGATAAATCAGAGTGGTCATTTATTCATAAATGAAACATAAGACTTTCTGGCTCAGATTTCAGGATACTATCACAAGACATGTCTTTTAATTGTACTTAATGCAATAAGGCCAACAGTATCATATTTGCCCTTTGCTGATATGTTCTTGGTACCTTTTGGTGTTTATAACTACTAGGCCTTTATAATTTAATGATAATTGCTTCTGTAGACCTGTCAAATGATTTGTAATTTAATAATTAGCACTTCATTTTCTCATATTTGATGTACAAAGTAGATATTTGTAAAATTGGGAAACATAAAAATATTACTTTGAACTTTCATAAAAATAACCACGTAAGTATGGGCACTTTGACTTATTTTTTAAAAATTAAGGTATGCAGTTGAGACTTTTGCATTGATTTATTTGGAATTTTCAGCTTTTCGGAAGTAATCACCAAATATTTGAGGTTCGATAAGACATTTTTGTCACAAAATGTATTTCCCTCATTTAATATTACTGCTAAGAAAAAATGATGGTTTTGTTCTTTTTAATTTTGAAGCTCCAACACTATTTGAAGTTCTTTGGCATGAGAAAGCTAGTATGCTTTGTAATAATATTCTCTGCCCCTCATCATCACCTAATTTTGCAAAGAACCTTCCCTATGATGTACTTATAGTTTATATCCCTTGTCATAATTTGAAAAAACTATTATATAACTCCTCTTTCCTATTTCTTAATTTAAGTGATTATGAAGCACACATTATATCCAGATTACACAAGGGACCTCATTTTAAAGCTATGCTTCTAAATTCAATTTTTTAATGATATCAGCTAAGCTAAATTGGTCCAACTCAGTTCTCCCAGAGTGTATATTTTCATTAAATCTTTGTCAATTATATCAGAAATGTCTCTTGATAGATACTGCCATCAATAAATTTGTAAGATAACAAATTTTTTATAACATCAGCTTCAACATCATACATATGTGATCAAATGAGCATCTTTACATCTATTGCTTTGCCTTTTGGTAAAGCAAAATACAGACATTTTAATTTCTTAATTAATTGATTGTTAAAGTTCAGGTGACTGAATGGCATAATGGATAGAGTGTTGGTCCTGGAGTCAAGAAGACCTGATTTAAAATCTGACCTCAGATATTTATTAGCTATATGATCCTGGGCTAGTCATTTAACTATTATCTGCCTCAGTTTACCTAACTATAAAATGGGTATAATAATAGCACCTACTTCCCAAGATTTTTGTGAGGATCAAATAAAATATTCACCTAGTGCTTAACACAATTCTTGGCACATAGTAAGTACTTAATAAAAGGTGGTTTTTTTAAATTGTTTTAAATCCTTACTTTTCATCTTAGAGTCAATACTATGTAAAAATTAAATTAGTTTATAAAACATTGGAGTCTGAAATGCCTTAAAAATATAACCTCCAGTCTCTTTAAAGTTCCTTGGTTTGTTTTTTTTTTTAATTATCCATTTAGATGCCTATTGTTAGAAGGCAGAAAATTGGTAAGGGGTAGGCAATGGGGTTTAATGACCTACCCAGGGCCACACTGCCAGGAAGTGTCTGAGGTCAGATTAAAACTCAGGACCTCCTGTCTCTAGGCCTGGCTCTCAATCCACTGAGCTGCATCCCCATAGTGAGGGTGAGTTTTTGGATTCTCAAATTGGACCAAAGAATTGCAGGGAGTTGAATTTTCCCCCTGAATCTCAGGTGATATAAATAACAGAATCAATACACTCAAAAGATACTCTTTGAAATAAGTCATGCTTGTAATCAACTTCCTCTTTGGAAAAGTCTATTCCTTCTCTTCGTTCTCCCCCACTGTGATCCCCTGCCCTAGTCCACATGGAGGCTAATTGTAGCCTAAAGAAAGAATACCCATGGTTTTACCAGCTGGTTTTTTTATCTTAAAGAAATTGGGTCTGCTACCAGCAGCCTGGGGCGATCTTCGATCTGGCTCCAAGGCCAGAGTTGCTGGGGCCAGGTCTGGAGCTGGACAGGTTGGGACCAGGAGAACAATCTGGGTCTGGATTGCAGGAGTGCAGAAGCAGGCAGGCAGCAAGCCAGGCGGGCAGGCAGGCTCAAGCTGATCAAGAGGCTTTTCTGAAAAGCCTTGGAGAAATGTGGCTCAAAAAAAAATGTAGGCAGTAGCTATTAAAAGCTGAACTTAGTCACAGTAGAGAAAAGATTTAGGAAAGTTAAGAAGATTGAGGATATTTCCTCACAACTGATGTGGTCAGCCAAACTGTAAAAATTAAATTAGTTTCTAGTAATAAAAGTATTATATTTTATGAGGTTTATTAACAATTATTAGAAAACAAGGATACAAAATAAGAAGCCAATGTGCCCATTCACATTTAGCCTAATATTTAGATTAGCCCATTCACAGCCTACTTACAATATCTTGCAATCTCTGAGTAGAGGCAGAGAGCCTTTTAAATAATAAATTGTGATCTCATCCAGGTGGAGACTCAGGTGAGATTATAGGGAATTCTGGGAAGTACCAAGGACTTCTGAGGATTGAAGTCTGGGGTTCAAATCTCCATTTTTACAACTGTGTATTAGTTCTAAAACAGAAGAACAGTAAGGGCTAGGCAATGTTTGTGTATATATGATATAGTCAGATATAAGTGGCTTGCCCAGGGTCACACAGCTAGGAAGTGTCTGAGGCCAGATTTGAACCTAGGACCTCTTATCTCTAGGCCTGGTTCTCAATCTACTGAGCCACCCAGCTGCTCCCTAAATGGTTGTTTCTTTCCTTCCTTTCTTCCTTCTGTCTCTCTGACCTCAATGTTCTATAAATGCCAAATATCTCTGTGTGTATTTATTTACATTCATATTGTTACATATAATGGGAAAAATATAATTTTCAAATTGACTTTTTTTTCATTGAAGAGCTTGTAAATTTAAGGTACTATTGCAGAAGTTATAGACATGTTTGTTGGGGTCCTGCCTTTAAGGAGTTTTGTAATAGAGTTGGGAAAAGAATTCATAAAGATGTGAAAAGTAAAATAGCAAAGGAGACATTTAAATGACAGTTGAAGACCACTGCAACAGACATTTTCACAAGCCTGTATGTGATTAATTGCCAAGTGAATTATACAGACAGTAATTGCCATTGTTTAGAGAAGGCTAAGTGGTCAAGGAAGACTTGATAGAAGATGTGGGATATAAGCAACTTCTAGGAGAATTAATAGAATTTGGATTTGAAAGGGGTAGATTGGGAATGAGGATATTCTAGATTACTGATGTGGAGAGCAGAAGTACCTTATGTTTTGGTAACAGTTGAACTTGTTTGACTAGAGCAGAAATTTCATACAGATATCAAGGTAGAATATTGGAAAAGAAGATTGGGACCAGGTTTTAAGGGGTCTTATATTCTAGTCTAAAAAATATGAGCTTTATCATAATCAGTGGAGAACCCTTGAAGGTTTCCAGTCAGTGGACTAACATCATATACAGGAAAGAATCAGATCAGGAGGAGTCTGAAGGAAGGGAGACCATCTAGGAAGCAACTTTTTAAAAAATCCTTACCTTCTGTCTTGGAATACATACTACGTATCCTTTCCAAGACAGAAAAATGGTAAGGGCTAGGCATTGGAGGCTAAGTGACTTGCCCAGAGTCACACAGCCAAGAAATGCCTCTGGTCAAATTTGAACCCAGGACCTCCCATCTTCAGGCCTGGAGCTCTGTCCATTGAGCCACCTAGTTGCCCCCATCTAAGAAGCTATTGCAGTCATCTATATACAAATAAGTTCTGAGCTAAGCTATTGGCAGTAAGGGTACAAAGAAAGCAATACAATTGAAAGATACACAAGATCTGAACCATTGTCAAATGGGTAAGTTTTATATTTTATAAAGCTTACTGCAGTCCAATATTGCATCAGAGAAATTACTAAGATCAAATATAGCTGGCAAACAATCTAGTTTAACAAACTAAGTCATCAAGTCGTCAATCATGGCTTTAAATAATTTCATGTCAGTTTAGATGCAAATTTTCGTACACTAAAATGTCGATGTAATTTTAAACAATTAGTTTCTTATTTGTATTTGTGACCAGTTTAGTTTTATAAGTCTGGAAATGGGGGGCAGCTGGGTAGTTCAGTGGATTGAGAGTCAGGCCTAAAGATGGGAGGTCCTCGGTTCAAATCTGGCCTCAGATACTTCCTAGCATCCTGGGCAGTCACTTGACCCCCATTGCCTAGCCCTTACTATTCTTCCTTGGAACCAATTGATTCCAAGATGGAAGGTAAGGGTTTATTTAAAAAAAAAAAGCCTGGAAATGTCAAAAGGTCCAAATTATGAAGAACTTTAAATGTGAAACAGAGGAGTGTACTATACATGTGATCCTGGAGTTAATAGCCATTGGATCTCATTGAACAGGATGTGTTTGTGTATATATATGATATAGTCAAATATAAGCTTTAGGAAAAAAATTTTTTTTGGCCTCATAATGAAAGTAATGAGAGTGAAGTGTTAGCTGGATGAGTAGAGAGAAGGGGACATGTATGGGAGGTATTGTGAAGTTTTGTGAAGAAATGACAAGATTTGGCAATGGATATGTATCGTAAGTGAGAGTGAGGACTTCAAAAAATTATTGATATGGTAAGCTGGGGTGATTGAAAGAATGATGGTTCAAAAAAACAGGAAGAGTTTGGGGAGAAAGATAATAAGTGCTGTTTTAGACATATTTTGAAATGCCTATAGGACATCCAGTTCAAAATGTCCAAGAGGCAGTTGTAGATATTTGACTATAGTTGACCAGAGAAACTAGTGTTGGATATTTAGATGGAGGAATCATATGCAAAAAGTTGGTAATTGAACCTACAAAACCTATTGAGACCACCAAGTGAGAACAGATTGAAAAAAGAATTGATGAAGAATTAGCAAAGGAGCCAGTGAAGGAATGGTCAGAAAGAAGAATCAGGAGAGAGTAGTATTATGACAAGATAGGAGAGAGTATCCAGAAGAAGGAGATCCACGATGTTCAACATTACAAGCAGGTCAAAGAGAATCAGATCACTCTACTTCTTTGATTTCCCTGGCAGTCACTCTTGCTCTAAGGCAGTGGTTCTCAACCTTTCTAATGCCATTACCCCGCAATACAGTTCCTCATGTTGTGGTGACCCCAAACCAAAAAATTATTTTGGTGGCTACTTCAAAACTGTAATTTTGCTACAGTTATGATTCAGAATGTAAATACCTGATATGCATTATGTATTCTCATTGCTACAAATTGAGAAGTTGAGAGCCACTGCTCTAAGGCTTACTTCTCCTTCCTTCAAAATGTTGACTGGTTAGATTTTTTGCTGTCTTTTATTGTTGAATCTTTTACTTTCCCCAACATCCCCCCCCCCCCAATTCTGTTGCCACTCATCTCTTTCCAAACCCTAACTCTGGTTTATTTTCTTCATCCACCTTTTCCTCTTTTCCTGTGCGGCTGAATACTGATGGAGCAAGTATTCCAATTCAAACTCTTGTGCTGCTGAGTCCACTATAGATTTGTTATATTATCTCAGTTGGACTCCCATTGCTGTATGCCAGTCTTTTTATTCTTCCCTGGGTTGACTTTCTTTTATGTTCTTTCCATGTCTTCTGATGTCTCCTCAAGCTACCGTCACTAGTCTCTTCCCTACTTCTCAACAGAGGATCTAACCTCATACTGGAAAAAAAAAAACTGAATCAGCCTTAATCCTACCTTTTATGAGCTTCCTGTTATATACCTCCTATCTCCTTAACATAGGCCCCCATTCTCTCTTCCTTTCAAGCTATAATCCCATATATCTTCTCCTTTCGGTAGCCAGTCTTCTAGAAAAAAAGCTATCCATATTCACTGTCTCCACATCCTTACTTCCCATTCATTTTATATTCCCTTATATACTGACTTTTGACTTCACCACTAGACAAACATTGCTTTCCAAAGTTATCAACAATCTCATACTTACTAAAAAAAAATCAGCAACCAGTTCTCATTCTTCATCCTTCTTGACCTTTATAACCTTTGACAGTGACCAGCCCCTCCTCTGCTCTGTCTCTCTATTCATCATCTCCCATGGGGCTCATCTCTGTCTAGATGTACACATCCAGCATCTCTCCTGAGTTCAAGTCTTGTGTCACTAATTGCCTACTAGACATTTCTACTTCAAGCTTGGTGTGTCAACAACAAGATTCATTTCCCCCCCTCAAATTCACTTTTCCTAAATTCTGATTTCAGGCAAAAGTGCCAACATTCTTCCAGTGACCCAGTTTTTCAACTTAGAAGTCATTCTTCATTCTTATGCTTATCTCCACTGAGTTATATATGGCCCCTTTTTCTCCAGTCTAGCTCAGGACCTTGTTACCCATCTTCTGAATATAGCCAATGGCTCCAAATTTATCTCCCTTACTCCAGCATCTCCATCTTCCACATAGCTGCCCAAGTGACATTCCTAAACCACAGCTTTTACTTTTCTCTTCCCTGCTCAAAAAATTCTTTGTTGCCTCAGGAGTAAAATGCAAACTCCTCAGCCTGGCATTTGAATCCCTTCACAATTAACTCCAATCTATCTTTCTAAACTGGAGTTGCATACCTCCTCCTTCCTGTACCCTACTATCCAACCACACTGTGGCATACCTGCTAATCTGTGTATATGTCAGTTAAACTCATTACTATGCCTTTGCATTGGTGGCCCACTTGTCTATAGTGGTGCCACTTCTTGCTAAAGCCTTCTGAAATACATAAGTGGTCTCTTTTCCAATCTCATCTGAAGAGCTACCTCTTACACGAGTCATTTCTTCATTCCTTCAGTTGTTAAAAAAGTCCCCCCACCATTATTTTGATTTTTACCTCCAAAATTACTTTCAACTTATTATTTCCTATTTACTTACCTATGTACATTTTGTTTTCTTGCAGTAGAATGTAAGGGCAGGGATATTTCATTTTTCCTTGTCTTTGTTTCTCTCAGTTTCTAGCACACTTCCTGAATCTAGATGGACACTTAATGAACACTTATTGAATTGATGGAATCTGCTGAGCTTAATTTTGTCTGAAATAGCTTTTTTTACTAATTAAATTTTATTTTATTTTCCCCAATGTCATATAAAAAGTTTCTAACATTTTTTCAAAGAATATCGAGTCTCAAATTATCTCCCTTCACTCTCCTAACTCCAGTTGTGATATAGATTTTTTTATTTATAATCATGTAAAGCATTTTTCCATATTAATCCTTTTGTGTAAGGAAACCCAAATAGAAAAAAAAAATTTTTAAAGAAAGTAAAAATGTTTGCTTTGGTCTGGATTCAGACTATCATTTCTTTTTCTCTGGAAGCGGATAGCATTTTTTTTATCATGAATCCTTTGGGATAGTTTTGGATCATTGTATTGCTGAGACTAGCTGTTATTCACAATTGTTCATTTGTGCAGTATTCCTTTCCTTGTGTTCAATGTTCTTCTGGTTTTGCTTATTTAACTCAGCTTTAGCTTGTGTAAGACTTTACAGGTTTTTCTGTGGTCAACTTGCTTGTCATTTCTTATTTTACCATAATATTCCATTGCAATTATTACACTAACTTACTCAGCCATTCCTGGTTTGATGGATATCCCCTCACTTTCCAGTGTTTTGCTCCCACAAAAAGTTGCTTTAAATATTTTTGTACATATGGGTCCTTCCCCTTTTTGTTTTTTATTTCTTTGGGATACAAACCTAGTAGTAGTATTGCTGAGTCAAAGGAGTCCTTTGGGCATAGTTCCAAATTTCTTTCCAAAATGACTAAATCAGTTCACAATTCCTCCAACAGTGCATTAATTTCTCACATTCCCTTCAAGTTTTGTCATTATCATTTTCTGTCATAATAGCCAATCTGATAGTTGTGGGGTGGTACTTCAGGCATTTTAATTTGCGTTTCTCTAATTAATAATGATTTAGAGCATTTATTCACATGATCATAGAGTGCATTAATTACTTTGTCTGAGAACTGCTTGTTTTTGTATCCTTTGACCATCTCTCATTGGGGAAATGACTTGTATTTTTATATATTCAACTCATTTCTCTATGTATTTGAGAAATGAGGCCTCTATTAGACAGACTTATAAAAAAAAGCTTTGCATCATTATGATTACTATATGCTACTCTCCATCCTATTTACAATCCTTTTCAGTTTCTGATCTCTACCTCCTCCAATTTGCTCTTTTTTCCTTCCCTTTCTATTATCCCCTTACCCTCCTACTTTTCTGTAGGGTAAGATAGCTTTTTATGTCCAATTGATTGTATATGAATGTTCTTCCCTCATTGAGCCAATTCTGATGAGAGTAAGGTTCACATGCTTCCCTCCTCACCTCCCCCCATCTTCTCGTCCACTGTAAATGCTCTTTCCTGCTTCTTTAATGTGCAATAATTTATTCCATTTTATTTCTCTCTTCCCCTTCCTCCCAGTGCATTCCTCTTTCTCATTCTATCATTTTATTTTGTTTTATTTTATATATCATCCCATATTCACCTAACACTCTTGTTCTCTGTCTATGTATACTACTTCTAACTGCCTTAAAAATGTTAAAGTTCTTTGGAGTTACAAGAAATTACTTCACCTTGTCTTTTTTTAGATTATGCTTCTCCAGAATTCATTTTGAGGCATATCATAGTTTTTTGGAGGGTGTTTGATAGAGTTCAGATGAGTCTGGGTACCTTCTCCACCATCTTAGCTCCACCCCATCTAGTATAGTTTTTAAGAACCCTAGGTAGCACCTTATGCCTATCAGAATGGCCAATTCGACAGTATAGGAAAGTGATAAATGTTGGAGGTAATGTGGCAAAATTGGTACACTTATGCCTTGCTATTGGAGTTGTGAACTGATCCAACCATTTTAAAAGACAATTTGGAACTATGCCCAAAGTGCTATAAATAGTGCATTTGCTCTAATAATAACACTACTATGTCTGTATTCCAAAGAGATTAAAAAAAAAGGATAGGGGCCTACTTATGCAAAATTATTTATAGCTGATCTTTTTGTGGTGGCAAAGAATTGGAAACCGAAGGGATGTCCATCAGTTGGGGAATAGCTGAACAAATTGTGGCATATAATGGTGATAGAATACTCTTGTACTATAAGAAAATGATGAACAGGATGATTTCAGAAAGAGCTAGAAAAACCTACATGAAATGATACAGAATGAAATTGTAGAACCAGGAGAACATTGTACACAATAACAGCAATATTGTGGAATGATCAATTGTGATAGACTTAGCTACTCTCAGTAATAAGATGCTCCAGGACAGTTCTGAGGGACTTATGACAAAGAATGATATTCACCTCCAGAGAAAGAACTGTTGGAGTCAGAATACAGATCAAAGCATATGATTTTTTCACTTAAGTTTATATGTGTTTTTGTTTGGGGGGTTTGGCTTTATATATTTACTTAAAAAATGAACAATATAGAAATGTTTTGCATGATAATACATGTATAACACAGATTGAATTTCTTGCCAGCTCCGGGAGGGGAGCAGGAAGGGAAGGAGGGAAGCAATTTGGATCTTATGACTTCAGAAAACTTCTGTAGAAATGTATTATTACATGTAATTGGCAAAAATAAAATACAACAACAAAAAAAAGAACCCTAGGTTCCCTCCTTGCTGTAACAAGACAGAGTAGAAATTTAGCAGAGAGCAAACATGACAAAGAGAAACAATCAGCTAAACTGAGCTTAAATATATAAATGGTTGTGTAATTGTTAAGGAACAGATAGGATTGCCACTGACTCTGGAACCTAAGATAAGACATGGGATCTTAGATTCTCTGTAAAATGAGAAACCTTGAACTGTAAAATATTGAGAAAGCTTCTTCTAACTCTGATATTGCATTATTCTCTAATTTCTTAAGAGGTGAATGAAGAAAATGCCATGGGAGATATGTTTAAGGCAAAATGGGACACTGTTCTTGCTAGCTAAAGAAGATTTTACAGAGGAAATGACATTGAAATAAGAGAAAGATGGCAGAGTACATTGTGTTTAGTGTGGGAAAGTGAGTTAAGACGGCAGATGATAAATTGCTTTAAAAAGTATCATGGGGGCAGCTAACTGGCTCAGTGGATAGAGAGCTAGTTGTGGAGACAGGAAGTCCTGGTTACAAATCTGGCCTCAGACATTTCCTAGCTATGTGACCTGGGTAAGTCACTTAACCACCATTGCCTAGCCCTTACCACTCTTCTGCCTAAGAACCAATAAATCATTAAAAAAAAAAAAAGTATACATAAGTTGTTTCTTATTATATATACCTAAACACTGTAGTCTGGGAGAAATATTGAGAATGGGTTAAATTATTGAAAAATAATTTTCTTTTCAACATTCTTTTGCCCTATGTTACATTAATTGGATGAGAGTATTTGCTGTTCTGTGTGATTTGAGAATATAGAAAGATGTGACCTGTAATCCAGGTCTGTTGTTGTCATATTGTTTTTCTTCTGATCCTTTTAACATAACTAAATTTATTAAGTTGGCTTGCCTTGATCAACAAACATGTTGCATATACAGTATTATTAATGATACAATATGTTCATTTTATTTTCTTGATTTTTATACATATATACTTAATTCACTGAATGTTTACAGAGTAAAAATAAATTCATATTTTAAACAAAGATGGCAAATTAGGTAGAACATATCATTGAATACTTGACATATGTGGACCTTCAAATTTGTACAATTTGTGGCTAATTTTAAATTCTACATGTTCTTGCTCTTTCCTCCTCTCACATTTTCATACTTCCTTTTATAGTTTGAGGCAACATGACTAGAAAATGCATCACAAAAACCAACTCAAAGAAAATTGGCCATTGTAGATGATGATAATGATAATCATGATAATGGTGATCATGATAATGCTTATAATAGTTATATGGCCCTTTAAAGTTTATAATGTGTTTTTCTCACAACAACTCTGTGGACTAAGTAGTATATTATTATCTCCATTTTACAAATGAGGAAATTAGAGCATGACTTGTCTATTACCACAAAGCTCTAAATTGAACCTGAAATTCAAAGCCAGGCCTTAAATTTTATTCCATGTCTCAAAGACTCAAAACTCATGGAGGCTTCCCATCACAACCTTATTGATATATCGTTTAAAGTCAAAGTAAGGAGGTAATTTTGCTTAAGAATCTAGAGATCATAAAAAACAAAAACAAAACAAAAAAAATCCTCCACCAGTAGCAGAGCTAAAGTTTGTGAATGATTACTGCTACATAATTTCAATTTCCTAGTTAAAGGAAATTGGCTACTTGAAAAAAGAAAAAGGAAAAATTCCCTTTTAACTGCTCTACCTAAGGATGAAAGTAAGGGGATTTTGAGGAAAATGTTATATGCCAGCAATATATTTGATTTGGTAGCCCTATTGTCACTTATATTTGCCAAATTTTATTTTACCTTTATTTGAATGAAAATTTTGCAGCCATTTTAAAAAGAACAGCTTTCCAAACCACACTTCTCAATCAGTAAATACTTGCTAAGTATTTCTGTAGCTGTATCAGACACTGTCCTTTGACAGCAGTTTCTGTTAACAGAACTTTCATCAATCAAATCATTGGCTTTGTGTGTTTAATTAGGAGTCTGTGCAGTATTGTGAGCTGCTGAGTGATCTGCAAATTCAGCAAATTTGTGTATTCTATTGCCATCTATAATAGAAGATGCATTCATTCCGTTAGAGGTTTTATACATCTTACTCATTTGACAGAAAAAATATATTAAATGTATTCAGTTGGTGAAACAAAAAGCAACAGTGTTTGTTTACTCAAACACAAATTTAACACTTAAGATGAATGACAAAGAAGCCCACTCCTTTTTGGTGCTTTTTGTTCATTATCTTTCAATTGAAATCATTCAATCAGCAAACATTTAAGTTATCTTCCAGGATCTCTTGATATAAACCATCTAGATCCAAAACAAAAAATGAGTATGTGCCTTCAGGAAGCTAGCATTCTATAGGGCTAAACAATATGTGTACATATAAGTAAATAAAATATATAATGGGTAAATATAAAATAATTTTGGGAAGTGTACTAATAACTGGGTGAATCAGAAATTTAAGATGTTAGTTGTTTATAATATCAGTTCAAAAAATAGATTGGAGCCAAATTATAAAGGACTGTAAGGGACACACAGAAAAGTTTGTATTACATGCTGTTAATTAATAGGGAGCCACTGCAACTTCTTTTTTTTTTAATTTATTTAGAATATTTTTCCACAGTTACATGATTCATGATTATGCCTACCTCCCAGAGCTGACAAGCATTTCCACTGTGTTATACATGTATCATTGTTCAAAACCTATTTCCATGTTATTCATATTTGTAATATCTTTAACATCTTTTTAACATCAAAACACCAATCACATCCCCATCAAACCACGTGATCAATCATATGTTTTTCTTCCGTGTTTCTGCTCCCACAGTTCTTTCTCTGGGTGTGGATAGTGGTCTTTCTCCTAAATTCCTCTGGATTATCCTGGGTTGTTGCATTGCTACTTGTAGAAAAGTCCATTACATTTGATTGTGTGACAGTGTTATCAGTCTCTGTGTACAACATTCTCTTGGTTCTGTTCCTTTTGCTTTGCATCAATTCCTGGAGGTCTTTCCACACTGCAACTTCTTGAGTAAAAATGTCACATGGTCAAACATGTACTTTCAGAGTGTCATTTTGGTAATTGTGTAGCGGATGTAGCAGAGAGATTCTGGAGGCAAGACCACTTAGGATGCTATTGCAATAGTCAATGAAAGAAATCATGAAGGCCTGAAAGAAAGAGAAATGTGAAGGTAGAAACATCAAGATTCAGGAAGTTATTGGAATCGGGTAGAAGGGAGAGAGTAAAAAGTGGAGGCTAACTCCAAAGTTGAAAACCTAGGTGATTGGAAGGATGAAGGTGTCCTCAGCAGAAATATGATAGTTCCAAAGAGAGGTAGATTTGGGAGAAAGATAATGAGTTCTTTTGGAATACTGATTTCGAACTGCTTATGGGACACCTTGGTTGAAGTGTCCAAAAGGCACTTAGGACTTGGTGCAGGCCTAGAGCTCTAGAGAGACGAAGCCTTTCATATAGATTTAGGAGTCAAGTGCATAGAGATGATTATTGAATCCATGAGATCATAAAGAGAGTGACCTAGGCCAGAGTTGTGAGGGAAAGCCATAGTTAGAAGCTCTCCCTCAGACTCCTGCTGCCCCTGAGCTTCCTGATAATTCCTGTTCTCCTTTTTCAGACTGGGCTCCTGCCATTAGAGTTGCTGTCTTGGATTGTGCTGCAGAAGAAAACTACGATACCTGCAGAGACTATGGTATTCATTTTTACCCAACTTTTAGGGTAAGTTACTTATCTACCACATCATATGCACTTCATACATGAACTAATACATCTTTCCATATAATTTCTACTCTTTCACCCTCTGTCAAAATTTTTTTTGTAAGGGATTTCATCCAAGTTGCACCTCATTACATTTATGTTCCCATGGTTTATTCTTACCATTTAGACCCAGTTCTTGAACTTGTCAGAAGGCTTTATGTGCATTTTGCAAATGCTCCATCCTACCCTAAGCTCCCACAAGAATGTACTGTGTTTTTGTTAGTTTATTTCCTTTAAAACTTTGAATAAAAGCAGTCTGGAGTACAGAAACAAATATTAGTAGAATATATAGAAGGCAACTATGTATGCAAAGAACGGTGTTTATTTTTAATGCTCTTTTTTTTTTATATGATCCCACGAATGCCAGCCATTCTGCTAAGGGTATTGAGGAGGGGAAAATACAGCTAACACTACAGAGGATGATCTCTTTGATATGTTAAGACAAGGTCGTGCTTTTTCCTCCCACTAGAGGGCACGGTTTAAATTTTAAGCTTTATGACTCCCTGGCATTTGAATTCCTGCTTAAACAAAGAAACGGAATCAACAAGCAATCTTGTTTTATTTTGTTTTTTTTTTAAGTTGGAAATCCCTACTTGGTAAGTCAGTTTTATTCCCATACATATATGCATAGATATTTCCAAAATGTAAAATGTCTTTTTAAACATATTTTATAAGAAAAATAATTGATTAAAAGTACTTTTTCAACTCTAAAATAATTCAATTAACTTCTATGACATCTGAACAAGTAATAGCTTGTTTGAGCATTGGATTTGTCATTTGTTAAAAGAAAATGATTAGACTAAATTTATCTCTAGACCTCTAAAATAATTTCTAGCATATTCTGGGTCTAAAAGTATATATTTAATTGGAATGAGAACCTCTCTAGACCTGGCAACAATATGAAAATAGTGATGCAGCTAAATAGACTTTAAAATACATATCAATTTGGATTACAGGCAGCATGCTATGATGGAAAGATTGTTGGTACCAAACTTAAGCAAAAGACCTGGGTTTAAGTCCCATAACTAAGGGTACAAAATTTATGATTTATTTAACCTTATTGATCCTCAGTTTATTCATCTACAAATGAGGGTAAAGATATTTCTACTTCTCACCTGAGAAGGTTGTTCTGAGGAGAGGTACTTTGTTAAACCTTAAAGTACTACATAAACATGAGTTTTCTTAACCACTTTTCCTTTAAATTTTAAACCATTATATTACATGGAGTTATTATTGTACTGATCAGGAAAAAATAGTTTCTGAATGCTAGATAGTTTAGAAAATCTAGTTGCTTATGTGAACAGGAATAGCATTTTAAATCATGTCATGTTGTAAGACATAAACTATAATTTCTGAAACCGACTGAGTCATTTTTGGAGAAAATTGTTCAAAGAGGTATATTTGTGAAGGGGCACATTTGAATATATTGCATATGTAGTATTTATTAGCAAGAAATTTTCTTATTTCTTGTGTGTTTTTCCTTAGTATTTTAAAGCATTTACAAAAGAGTTCACAACTGGAGAAAATTACAAAGGTATGAATATTATTATTATCTTTTAAATAGGCTAGGGTTATCTGGTAATCTGTTTACATTTATATGGACCTCAGGCTAGAAAAGTGATATTAAACTCAAGTAGAGAATGGGAGGGATGAAAATGGGAGCAGTAAGCCATTAAATAAGAATCCCTGCAAATTACACATTGACTTAGAAAACTACATGTTAATATTACTTATGTTCTATTCTTTTTAAGTTCATTTTGTGAAATATCTCCCAATTACATTTTGATTTGGTTCTGGTCCCATTTAGGAATGTTACAGCTCACATGCTTGACATCTCTGGGCTGGAGCACTCACCTTACTGCATTATATCAACCCTCCCTTCCCTAAATAAATTTACATACATCAGTACTATAATCTGTTGGTTGTTTATTTTCAAGAACAAGTTAGAACTTTTATGAAAGGTTTTTTTTCCCCTCATTTGTGTTTGGTGTTTGCCATTTAGAAAAGTAGTAATGATTTAATTTTTTTTTTCTAGCAGGAATTGATAGAGAACCACAGACAGTAAGGCAAACAATGATTGATTTCCTTCAGAATCATACCCAAGGAAACAGACCTCCTGCTTGTCCATCTTTGGATCCTGTTATGTAAGCATATTGGTTAAAAAAAGTAAAATTTTTGTCTCCAGAAAAAACGATATAAGGAAATCCAAGTTAAAGACTCAAGTTAGTTCTATTCAGATACTGATTTGTTTGCTAGACTCAGGTTTATCTGGGTTTGTTTGGCTGCTGGGGGTCATATCAAAGGATTGCTCAGTTCCCTTTTAACTGATGGGTTCTTTAACTATGTGGCTACTTGAAGGTGGCAGTGAGGTGGCTAAGCCCTTATGTAGATTAAAATATTTTCTTTTTTCTTTCTGAAAGATCCAGTGACATTTCTCCTCTCTTGGAAAACAGTCGTGGTCATTACATTGCTATTTTATTTGAAAGCAATAACTCGTATGTCGGACGAGAGGTACTGTATAATTTTTTCATTTTATATCATTTTAAAAAAACAAACCATGGGGGGAAGCTTGGTAGCTCAGTGGGTTGAGAGCCAGGCCTAGAGATAGGAGGTCCTAGATTCAAACCATGCCTCACACACTTTCCTAGCTGTGTGATCCTGGGCAAGTCACTTAACCCTCATTGCCTAGCCATTACTGCTCTTTTACCTTGAAACCAATACATGATATTAATTCTAAGACAGGAAGTAAGGGTTTAAAAAAAATCAAACCACATAATTTGGTTTCATTTGTGTAGAGTGAGGATTCATTTGTGGGAAGCCAGGTGGCACAGTAGATAGAACACCAGGCTTGGCGTCAAGAAGACTCATCTTCCTGAGTTCAAATCCAACTTTCCTTACTTATTAGATGTGTGACCCTAGGCTAGTTATTTAACACTGTTTGCCTCAGTTTCCCCAGCTGTAAAGTAGACTGGAGAAGGAAATAACAAATCACTCCATTATTATCTCTGTTAAGAAAACCCTGAATGGGGTGATGAGGAATCTGATATAACTGAAAAACACCTGAACAACAAAAAAATTCATTTATGGAAGCAGTTGGCTATTTCGTAATTAGTTTTAGCATCTTTTCAGTCTTAATTCTTGTTATTCACCTTCATATACCCTGCTTTTTAAATAAACTGTATTACTGGCTGTTCTCCAAACTTTGCATCTTCCATCTTAATCAGTACATCAGGATTTTTTCCCTTTTCTAACTCCTAAGTTATATTCTATTTTTTCATAATTACATGTAAAAACAATTTTTAGCATTTGTTTTCGAACATTTTGAGTTCCAAATTCTCTCCCTCCCTGACACTCCCCTCCCTGCCCCCGCATGAAGTAAGCAATTTTATATAGGTTCAACAAGTACATACTAAACATATTTCCATATTTGTCATGTTGTAGAAGAAGCCACATATACTTTTCAAAATGAAGAAAATAAAGTGGAAAATGGTTTGCTTATATCTGCATTCAGACTCCATCAGTTCTTTCTCTGCATTAGAAAGCATTTTTCATCATGAATCCTTTGGAATTATCTGGTTCATTTTATTGTTGAAAATAGCTAAGTCATTCACAATTGATCATTGTATAGTATTGCTTTACACTGTACTGTTCTGATTCTGCTCCAATACACTTTGTATCAGTTCATATAAGTCTTTTAAGGCTTTTCTGAAATCATCCTGTTTGTTATTTCATGGAATACAATAGTATTCTTTTACATTATATACTACAATTTATTAAGCCAATTTCCAATTGATAGAACCCCTCAATTTCTGGTTCTTTGCCACTTCAAAAAGAGGTACTTAAAAGTATTTTTGGACAAATAGATATTTTTCTCTTTTTTGTCCCTTCTCTTTTATAGTTGTAATATTGCTGGGTTAAAGGATACAGCTTTATAACCCTTAGAGCCATGTTGGCAAAGACGTGGCATGTGTGTCCCCAGCTCAGAGGGGGCTGCACTCCTTCCACTCTCCACAGCATCTGAGGACATTTTTCACATGCTCCACCCCTCTGCCCAGCAGACCAATGCAAGTACTTCCTCCCTCCACTCTGGAGTAATGCGGGAGGCTCACAATTGACTTGAAGGTGTAGTTTGGGCATCTCTAGGTTTGTCAACGCTGCCTTAGGGTATAGTTTCAAATTGTTCCCCAGAATGGTTGGATCAGTTCACAACATGCCAAGAACTTGGGTCCAGCCCTGCTCACGGCTCCAGGGGTCCTCGTCAGGTGGAAATTCTGCCTCGTAGGCAGAAATGAACGATAGAAGACAGCTGTTTGTGTGTGCCAGCCGAGGGCCAGGCTCTGCATGGAATGGCTGCTTAAGTTGACCCAGGTTTGGTTTTTATTTTTATACCCATTTTCTTGGCACACAGCTACATTATTCAACATACATGTTCAAATGCAGATAATTGTGTAAGTGACATATTAACTTTTGACAAATCGTTTGATTAACATTCTGTGATCATTCCATACACTTATATTGTAACTATTGATTCTGACAAGATACACAAAGGTTTTGCACAAGATAAATGATTTTGTCATAGATGGCTTAATTTTCTCATTAACCTGTGAGGAGCTTGAGTTTACAGACAATCAAGGAAAATCACTTATTACCTGTAATAAAAAGACAATCAGCAATCATAGTAGTCAAGTTGAGGGATCAAAGAAGTGCTAGAAGCACAATTCAGATTTAATATTAGACTTATCATTTATTAGAGTTTAGTTAGGGAGTTTTCCAAGATGGGTTTTGGTCAGTAAATCAAGTCACTGAGGCATGATGTACTAAGGCATATTGTACAGGCCTCTCCTTAGGAATGATTTATGTACTGACTTAGGAGAATTTGTTTTTGTGCATAGGAGTAGAGGATTTCTGGGCATGGCTTTTGTAAGGAATTATATACCTAAGCAAAAGTTAACCCATGATAGGGTTTGGATTTGTGAGTCTAATCTTTTGGTAATTTTATGGGTAAATAGTGTGCAAGTATTTTGCTCTTATATTATTCCTTCTAGGACTAGGGAGAGACCAAATCCATTAGTAGAGGATGTTGATGAGAGAAGTCACACAGAGCCTGATGGCTCCCAGCAACAACACCAACAGTGCATTAGTGTCCCAATTTTCCCATATCCCTTCCAACATTTTATCATTTTCCTTTTCAGTCATATTAGCCAATCTGATAGGTGCTCAGAGTTGTTTTAATTTACATTTCTCTAACAAAAAGTAATTTGAAGCATTTTCTCCATATGATTATAGATAGCTTTGATTATTTAAAACCAATAAGAATTTTTTAGTCAAATATTTTATTTTCCCAATTATGTGTAATAACAATTTTCAACATTTTTCCTGAAATTATAAGATCCAAATTGTCTCACTCCCTCCTTTCCCTCCCCTCTCTTAGAGATGGTAAGCAATTTGATCTGGATTATACATGTTTCATGATGTGAAACACACTTCCATATTGGTCGTTGTTGTAAGAGAATATTCATATAAAACCCAAACCCCAAAGTAAAACCATAAATAAACCAATGTGAAAGATAGTATCCTTTGATCTGCATCTGACTCCAACAGTTCTTTCTCTGGAGGTGGATAGCATTCTTTGCTATAAGTCCTTCAGAAATTGTCCCAGATCACTATATGAAAGTAGCTAAGTCTTTCCCAATAAGCACTTATTAATAGCCCACTATGTGCCAGGCACTATACTCTGTTTTGGGGATACAAAGATGAAAGTGAAATGGTCCCTGCCCTCGAAGAACAGGTATTATTTGATAAGGAGAGATAGTGTGTGTATACATACATGTATAGACATATGTAAAAATAAATACAGGGTAATTTGGGATTGCTATACACCAACATATGATGGTGACCTTAAGTTCCCCTGGCTTGTATTCATTCTTTCTTTCCTCCTCAGAATCCTTATCTTCATTTAAAGCTCAGTTCAGGAACCAGCTCTTTCATGAAGTCTTCACGGATACCTTCAGTTATTAGTTCTTTCTCTCTCCTCAGATTATCTTGTACTTATATGCCCATCTATCTCCTCTATAAAATGTCAGCTTTGTAAGGGCAGGGACTTTTCCTTTGTGTTGCCATCTCACAGAATAGTACCTAGCAATTAGGAGACATTTGGACTTTGTTGAATTGAATTGAGGCTCTCAACCAGTCAGAATGTTTTTTAACATAAGACTAGAAACTTCATATCTAAAGTTCAAAGGTAATTTGAGACTTTTCTGACTATTTGAATGTTTTCCTAGAGTTGTTTCTTTATTTTAAGCTCATTGTCATTATGGCTATTTAAGAAAACTTGTTTATGTCCAAAGCATTTTTAAACCACTTTCTATAATGAAAAAAAATCAATTTTTATGATATATTGTTATACTTTGAGCTCATTTTGAGGCTGTGGAATTTTACCATTTTGTCATAGTCCAAATTAAACTTTAATACGATTGTAAAGATGAACGACTAATGTTCTCTGAGAATCTTATTCTTAAGGGCAGGGCAGGTGTTACAGTTTGTGAATTACCTTTCTTCATTCCCCCCCCCCCCCATATAATGGCCAGGAGAAGAAACAAGGGCCCTAAAGACTGGGCAAATCAATTTAACTTCTCAGCACTTTGAAGAGAGGCCTGGTTGGAGAGAAAGCTAAAACTATATATTTTTTTAAACCTGTACCTTCCGTCTTAGAATCAGTACTGTGTATTGGCTCCAAGGCAGAAGAGTGGTAAGGGCTAGGCAATGGGGGTCAAGTGACTTGCCCAGGGTCACCCAGCTGGGAAGTGTCTGAGGCTAGATTTGAACCTAGGACCTCCCATCTCTAGGCCTGGCTCTCAATCCACTGAGCCATCCAGCTGCCCCCTAAAACTATTTATTTTAAATGTGATTTTATCTATTCCTGGACTTAATTTATCCCTGTGGTCCAATAGATTTGTGATCTCCTCAATGTTGGTATATTAGGGGAAACCACTGTGGCCAATCTGTCTGAAAAGACAGACAAGAGTCATAGGATGGTGAGCAGTTATGCATAGTCTGTGATCTTCTTTATTATCATAGGAAATGGAAATCATATGTTATATATTTGGTAGCCAAAATCTTTGCTAAGATCATTCTCAATTCCTTTTGTATTTAGAGCAGAATTATAAGATAGCTTTTAACATAAAAGGTAGCATGTTATAGTTTAGTTATTAGGATAGACCTTATCTGGAAGTGACCCCCCCTCCCCTCCCCACTTTTTTTTAAATTTGTTTAAAAGGTTAATGAAGGAAAAGTTTGCCTTTTTTTCTCGTGGAAAGGAGAATTATTTAATGACTAAATTTTTAAAAAATAATTGTATTGTCCTGACTAAAATATTATACATTTTCCATATCAATATCTTTTTTAAAATCATTTCTTCACTTGAAAATTTATTGTGAAGTAAATAGGCAGCAGTTGTATTTGTGAATTATATTAGAAAAGAATTCTACTCTTAGACTAAATTTATCTCTATTATCTCTGAATTTTGGGAAACCATGCTAAACCTTTCCCTTTTCCTAGGGATAATTGGGATCATGTTCTACACACCTTACATTAGAAGTCTTAAACAAATCAATTAAGATCTACAAATAGATATCAAAACTTTGCCTGGCTGTCTCTAAGCTGGATACCACCACTTTTGCACCTTGTGCTATGGTGTGTTGGTATTTCCCAGTGGGGAGGACAATGCAACCAGCAGAGACAATGCCCTAACCTGTTTTCTAAAAGGATTTTGTCCTTTTCCCTGATAAATCCAAGGCTTTGAAGAAGTATAAAGTGACTTCTCATAAGAAGGCAAAGTCCTTGTCTGATAGCTACCCTATAATTAACTAGCCCTACCCCGTCTCCCTATTATATATAGTTTTTTTTTAAAGAATGTTGCATTTAATAGGATAGTAATGTCACTTTCCTGTTTACTGATGTCCCCTTTTGAACTTTTTTGCTTTCTTTTGTGAATTTTTAAATGTTTTATTGATGTTCTTTTTTTTCTTTTTGTATCACTAGTACTACCCTCTCTCCCCCCTCCCCATTGCTATCCCTTACTAATAAAAAATGTATAGTTAGAACAATTGTCGATACACTGGCTATGTATGAAAACCTTTAATTCATTTTGCATTTCCTCTGCTGATAAAAGTTGCAACCTATAAAATAGATAAAACACAAATAATATCTGTGTTTAGAAGAGAACCCCAGGCTTCTATACAGTCCACATGAGCTTACTTACATGACCAGCTAATGATTAACCAAGGTTGAAAACTACCTTTCACTGGTTGGAATATTTTTTAGGAAAAACTATAGTTTTAGAGGGTGGACTAATTTAAAAAACAAATTAACAAAAATTTTTGACTGCTAACTTTGGCTTTTTGTTAATAAGTCTAATAAAATGATATATTGCATTTTTTGTATCTAAGTAAAGTTTTTGTTCACATTGTCTTAAGTTACACAAAAACAAAGTTGGAAAATTTTTAACTACGTTATAGAAGTGATAAATGCAAGGTGTCTCTAAATCATGGGTTATTTTAATTTCATAGGCATTATTTTATATGTGTGTTAAAGCTCAATTAATGAGAAATGTTTTTTCACCATAAATTGATCAAGATGTCTTATTATTACAAAATTATTATTATTATGTAGATATTAAATTTATTTTATTATGCTGTTTTTTCCCTTAGAAAAACTTTGCCATGAATAACACCTTTTACATTCTATTTTCTCATCATCTAGGTGATGTTAGACTTGATTCAATACAAAAACATTGTGGTAAAAAGAGCACTGAATTCTGATAAAGCATTTCTCAAGAAACTTGGGGTTACTTCAGTCCCTTCATGTTACCTTATTTATCCAAATGGATCTCATGGATTAATTAACATGTAAGTAATTTTATATGCAGGATTTGGTTAGGGATCCACAGATTCTAATAAATATATATAGTTATTAGAAACAAGATAAATTAGTCCTTCATCAAGCATCTATCAAATGCCTGTTATGTCCTAAGCACTGTCTTGTGCTATATTTGAAATTAACTTATTAATTAAAAGTCTGATTTGTTAAATGTTTTATTCAACCATTATTGAGTTTTTTTAGCCAATTTGCACACTGTAAGTTAGGATGATTTGTAATCACTGGCATTCATATAGACCTTTGAAGTTTGTAAATTATTTTCTTTTCATTATTTTAATTTTCTTTATGATGACTTTCTGAGGAAGTTATTACATATTTTATTACCTCCATTTTGCAGATGAGAAAACTGATACTTTGAGGGGTTCAGTGACTTGGCCCAGATAACATAGTTAACTTTCTGAACTTGGGGATCTAATCCAGGTCTCCCCAAGTCTAGAACTCAGGTCATTGCACTAGGCTGCTCCTCTAGTGGTATCTAACCAACAAGTTCCTAAATTAAATGAGAAGGGTTTCTTAGAGTTTTAATATAAATTAACTTGTTATGGATGTTAGAAACATTCTTAAATTCAGATACCCTGGTATCCCATAAAATCATTTATCTATGATTTCTTACCTATGCTCTCTCCTTTCTTACAGTTTAAAGCCTCTTCGTTCTTTCTTCTCTTCCTATTTAAAGTCATTACCTGGCGTGAGAAAAAAAATGCTTTCGCCGTTTCCATTTACAGTCAAACCAAACAAAGATGACAATTCTGAGATCACAGTCTGGAGAGAATTTGATGAGTAAGTATTTATTTTAGACTTTATTTGAATAGTTGACCATCTAGAAAATTAAATTTGATGAGAACAGGAAAAACACTATAAAATGATAATATTTGGGGAAATTTTTCGTTTAATAGTTCAACCTCTGAGCCACACTTAACAGAATAACTCTCTTTGAAAGTATTTTTCCATCTATATTTCCACTGGGAGGAGTGAGGGTAAAGAATTCCTCTTAAAATCCATGCAGCTTTTTAAGCAGAATTTATTATATATATATATCTTAGGTCAAAACTTTACATGGCTGATCTTGAGTCAGGCTTGCATTATCTCCTTCGAGTGGAGCTTGCTGCTCATAAGACACTGGAGGGAGCTGAGCTGAAGACCTTCAGGAATTTTATTACAGTCATTGCAAAGGTATAGTATACATTTGCAGTCTTTGATTATATAAATTTGTATGGGAAATTTAATCTGTGTTGAAGGAAATAGTCAGCACTTTTGATGATTGTAGTATTTCAAACCTTGAATGATTTATTTTTGTTTCTCTTAATAGTCCAAACTTACATTTTCTTTTGGAAATAATTTCTATCAAAACCTTTCCTTAAAACCACTCTTAGATTGTCTGGCATAAAATGTATGAATGTGTATTTGTGTATTTTGTGTCTTAGCAAGCCAACAAACCTGCATGTATTTGATTAGATTTCAAGTGATCTATCATTTCCAGTATAAAACCCAAATGTTTCAAGACTCTATTTCTCTAGAGAAGTCCTGAGGCACAAGTAGCTTGGGGTGGCTCTTTGGTTGGGTATCACAGATACTTAAAAGGCATCATTTTATTAAGAACTGTGATATTTAATGAACCAGTACAGGACAGCTATATAAAAAAAATATTCGTTTTTGCCTGCTGTGTCATTCTTTTTATTTCTTAAATAAGGCCTCACTAGAAAGAGAATAAAATTATTCAAGCACTTTCTTTAGAGGAAAAATTTATTGCTGATTTTAATGTTTCAAGAGCCATTTTTCAACTACTTCTCAGGGTCAGTAAGCAAGAAGAACTAATCATATATATAATAATAATAATGATGATGGAATAATTCACATTTTATAGTACTTTAAGATTTATGCAGTATTTTCCTCATAACAGTCAAGAGAAGTAGGTATTTCAGGTATTATTTCAATTTTTACAAATGATAAAACAAACCCACAGAAGCCATAACTCGTTCAAGGTCATACCACCAACTAGTGTCAAGACTGCACTTCCAACCTATTTCCTCTTACCTCCAAACTACTACAACTACAATAACCTCCCAACTACTACAAACTATTTCCATTTTACCGTGACTATTTTAGCTTTAGATATTTTATTGCTCAAAAACCAAGCTAGAAATGGGAAGCTGCTGGTGCTTTTGAGCCAAGCTGAGAAGTTGAATTTTTCTCCCCATTTCTGTTACTAATTCTCTGCTTTATCATGTTTATAAAACCTATTTATTCAGTTTCTGAATTAACTAATTTTTTAAAACTCCAAAACCTTTCCTTAAATCTTCTATTATGTTATCTGACATGTATAGGAACTAGTCCAAAAGTTGGTATCCTACGATTTGATATTTTATATAAACTTTGCTTTCATTTTCTTCCCCTCTCATAGTGCATAAGAATTCATTCCTTGGTGATCTTCAATCACCAAAAGTTATGACATTTTCAGATGGTTTAGTAGAGCCCTAACATGCTTCTGCATAATTTTTTTCTTTTAACCTTTACCCTTTGTCTTAGAATAGATACTAAGTATCAGTTCCAAGACAGAAGAGCAGTAAGGGCCAGGCAATTGGGGGAGATAACTTGCCTGAGGTCCACACAGCTATGAAGTGTTTGAGGTCAGATTTGAAACCAGGACTTCCTATGTCCAGGCTTGGCTCTCTCTCCATTGAGCTACCAAGCTGCTCTTTTCTGCACAATTCTTGAAGCAAGTCTTATAAAGAATTTCATCCTCTAAAAGGAGTACTTCTCTATGAGATAAATTGTTATGGTTTATGAGTTTGGATCCTAGAGATCCAAATTACAGTTCCCAAGTAAGAAATTATTCTTGGCTATGATTGATTACTATAAACTGAGAAGACATGGAGGACATCCCAAATCCATGAAACCCTAGACTGTCTTTTAGGACCTTGATTTTCAGTATATAAAACATGGTTGGTAGATGATTTCTGAAACCCTATTTAAAAGGAGCTTATTTCCTGATAATAGAATTTAGTTTTGAGACTTCATGTTTTTACTAGATTTAGTGTTAGTGTCTCTTCAGAATACAATTTAACTCAAAAAGAGGTTTATTTTTTTTAACATTCCATCTCTCTTAACTTAAAAAAATACCCTCTTTTAGTAATAACTCTTGAGACAGAAGGCTAGGCAAATGAGGTTAAATGACTTGGCTAGGGTCATACAACTAGGAAATGTCTGAGGTCAGATTTGAACCCAGATCATCCCAACATCTGACCTGGTGCTCTATACCCTGAGCCATCTAGATGCCCCCTGTTAACCTTTAAATAGACTCATTCTCCTATGCCTCTGTCATTCTATTTTATCTCAAATTTAAAACTGGAAAACAATATACCTTCCTTTTCCTCCTCCTTAATCACCAATGATATGATTTTTAAATAGTTTTTTGTTCTAAATTCCTTAGACATTTATTAATTGTCTGAAAGATTAATAAAAATGTAATTGAAAGAAGCTTATCTAGGCAAAACTAACAGCAACACGATAGGTAAAGAGGCATAGTTTATACTTTGGGTGATGACAGCACTAAGATGCAAAAAGATCTTGACAATCCTGAAGATTGGGCCAAAACTAAAGAGATTAAAATTAGCAGTATAAGTGTGAAGTCTGTTAGTTCAAAAAATCAAACAAATGTTAGGGTAAAAAGACCTTGCTTAACAATGACTAATGTCAATGTGATGAGGGAATAGTTCCATTATTGACTGTTCAAAAACCATCTGGAGTATTTTACTTTGTTTTGGGTGCCATATTTGAATTTCATTGAAAAAGTGGAACATATCAGGAGATGAGTGACTAGGGGAAAAGGGGGCATAGAGATCTTCTTTTATGAGGAAATGTTGAAGTTAGGAATGAAAAGAGATGATAGGAGAACATGATAGTTGTCTTCTGATATTTGAAGGGTAGTAAAACCTTTGAGAAGTAGTAAAACCAAAGGATACCAGAGTTAAAAGAGACCATTCAAAGGATTCAACCATTATCCTCCTCAACCATTATCCAAGTAATAGGTTTACTCATTGTAATTCCAGAGGGCATAAATATGACCAATCGGGTGAAAGGTATACAGATATGGATCTTAGCTATTCTTTATTATAAAGAACTTTATAACAACTTACAGAACTACCCAGAAGACTGGTCTGCCTGAGGAAATAGTTTATTTCCTATCATTGTCAGAAATGTTTTAAAGGGGATTCCTTCATGATATGAGAGATTGGACTAGCTATCGGCAGTCTCTTATAATTTTATGATTCTGTGAATATTTATCACACACATATCAGAAAAATATATGCATAATAGACTTCATTATTAAGGCATTTTGGGAAATCAGAATTTTTATGGTTAAGAATTTAAAAAACAAAATAAATGGATTGTGTTTCAAACAATAATGAGGTTAATGCAATATATTTCAAGTATCTAGTACATGAAAATCAGTCTTAATCAGGTTTTTCCTCATAGTGCCACTCAGTAGTAGTAAAAAAAAATCTCTAGCTGCCCTCATTTCCTTTAAGGAAGTATAGCACTAATCTGTTCATCATATTATCCCTCAAATAGCCTTGGTCCTTTCTGATGGATCCTGGCCAGATGATTCAATTTCATTGCATAGCTATTAGCAAACCATGGCTCTTCTTGTCTCATTAGATATGCTTTTTTCTCTCTTGGTATTTTCTTACTTTTTCCCTTTAATTTTAAATCAGTGTTTTTCTGTTGGTCTCGCATATGTGATCTGGATGGCTCTGTAGTTCACAGTAAAAATTGTCATTTACTTTGGAAAATGTCTCACTAGAATATAAATTTTTAATTGCTAGGAAATAGATAATACACAACTTTCTGCATCCTGATCTAAAAAATTCAGTGTTATTAAATATGAGATTGATGATTTAGTTTTTTGTTTTGAAATATAATTTTCTTTTCAATAGTCCTTGTAATTACCTTTATTTTACACATGTACTAAGACTTTCATTTGATATAGATTCTTAATAAGGAGAACATTACAGTTTTTACGTATAAAAATGTTAGTTTAATGTCTGTAAGTTAGGTGACTGATGCTTAGAGCAACATGAAATAGATACCAAATAGAGAACATATATATGCTATCCATACCTGCTGATCCACATTTTAAATAGAGTGATAGCAAAGAAGCCAAGAGCAAAAAAGCACCAGAGGCCCTACCTAAGTGGAAAAGGAATTAGCAGCTGTTTTATCACAAAGAACATCACATAAATAAGTGGGTTGTTATTTCAGATAGGCCTGCAAAGCACTTGACAACTTGATAAATAAACCATATTCAGGGATCATTTCATCTGTCATTGTAAAGTAGCTATCTCAGAGTGAAAATGAGACAGCTATTTTAATGGAACTGGGCAGCTGTTTAGAATATAAAGGGAAGGATGATTCTTGGATTCATCGGAAACTGGAAGGGAATTGGTGTAGCCTCAACTTCTCAGTGAATTTAATCTGGGGAAAGGTTCTAGATAGGTCCACACCATCATATTTTAGATTTCCCTTTCCTTCTCTGTCAATAAAACCATTGACTTGGAGAGACTGTTATGTAGGAATAATCTAAAGCTATTCCCTTGCTTAGCAAGGTTTACACTTCATTTCATTTGTTGAGAGATGCAGTGTCCAGAGACCCAGACAATTAGAATCAGTTGTAAAAAACGAATCAAAACTTACCTTTGCAAGAATATGACACTGGAATTTTTTCTGCATTAATTATGTGGTTATGGGTATTCATCTTTTTCAGCTATTTCCTGGTCGCCCACCTGTGGTAAAATTATTGGAAACTTTACAGGAGTGGTTGGTCAGCCTTCCTCTGGACAAAATCCCTTACAATGCAATCTTGGACCTGGTCAATAACAAAATGAGGGTAACTTCTAACTTTGTTTTTTAAACTTAAAAGGAGATGCATTTTTATAGTCAGGGAGATTGCATACTGCCTTCTGACTCTTATCCTTAGTTCTGGTCTGGCATCTGGTCTAACCTATGTGTTAAGTTGGACAACTCTCCAACCTAACCCACAGGGGTCTGGTAAGAATTCATTAAAACATGGCTTAGATTCTACAAGTTAGAAGGAAGAAAAATGTTTTGAGTATAGTATGCTTTGGCCTTAATGGATGATTTAGAAAGTCCTTATTTCAGTGTCCCAAATATTCTCATGGTAAAGAGTTTAAGTATATATCATCCCTCACCTCTACCCCTATCTCCAACCAGATGAACCATTTATTCCTTTGTCCTTGGGAGATAAGGTCCACAGTTTTTGTTGTTCATATTTTCAGGATGATTTTGTATCCCCCACCCTCACCCCAATAAGCTGTTTTGCTATTGTCAATATCTTAACATCATCATCAATATTAGGACAGTTCAGTGAAGCTCAGAGGTAATAGAAACCTTTTTGTCATAAGATTCAACAAGCTTAAAGGTCCTTAGAGACCATATAGGCTAACCCCCTCATTTTACAGGTAAGAAAATTCAGACTTAAGAGGAAAAACGATTTTCTTATCAAACATTTAGTCAAGTAGCAGAGTAGAGTTTCAACCTGAGGTCTTCTGAAAATTGGCAAATATCTTTTTGTAGGTATACCTGAAAATCAGCAAATATCTTTTTGTAGATATATCTCAATTTCATATCTTCATGTAAGTTGAAAATTAATTTCATTTGCTAAATAAGTAAATTTGAAAATCTTTATTTGACCACAATGCTAGATCCATTTAAAAGCAACAACAACAAACTTTTTGGAAGCTGCCCCACTAATGCAGAATATGATTTAAGTAACTATCATAATTTCAGATGAACCAGAAACATTGCATTTAGTACTGCATATTCATTAAGGGTTATGAGTTTCCTCAGTTAGTATCCATAAAGAATTTTTCATCATTTATTTTAACTCTTCTAGGTAAATTATTTTTTATTGCCAACCAAATATTTTAATAACTTGAATTAAATAAAATATCATATTTGTCAAAATATCTACTTGATATGAGTTTTCTAATTAACATTTTCTTCCAGTTGACTCTTATTAAGAAGGTATTTTACCCCATAAATTTTCTCAGTTTCATTAATCAGAATTTAGAATTAAAAATGACAATCTATTTTCTACTTTAATGTGCCTTCAAAGTATCTTACAAGTTGTTTTGTTTTTTTTAATTAAACCCTTACCTTCCATCTTGGAGTCAATATTGACTCCAAGACAGAACGGTAAGGGCTAGGCAATGGGGGTTAAATGACTTGCCCAGGGTCACACAGCTGGGAAGTGTCTGAGGTCAAATTTGAACCCAGGACCTCCCATCTCTGGGCCTGGCTCTCAATTCACTGAGCCACCCAGCTGTCCCCTATCTTAACAAGTTTTAAGTTCTGAATAATGTGTCCCATTACACTAATTAAAAATTTTTGACAAAACTATGATGCAGTATATCATGATGTATTATACATATAAACATATAATACATATTTTATATGTATTATAAGAAATAAGAATTAATGATAAGTAAATAATTAAACTAAACTTTAAATTGCTGCTAAAATATCCAAACATAACTTAAAATAATTTATTATCAGTAATCATTATTCTTGATTGAAAGAACCTTTAATAATTCACTTTTTAATAATTGCCTTTTCAATTCTAATTTTCTTATTGAGCTGTTATAATGTTTATCTATCAGTTTGCTTTTCAAAACACTTGACATAACTTAGTACCTCTAATCTGAGGCTTTTATTATAATTATTTTATTTTATTTTTTTCTATGTTACATGAAAACTAAGAGTAATTATAATTTTTTGAGACAGTAGTAACATCTTCTGAAATAATATTGATACTCTACTGAAATATATAGGGATAATGTGATATATCTTAAGGTCCATTGATAGAGAACAAATAATTTTTGTGTATTTTGAAGACCATCAGTGATATAGCTAAATGCAGGTTAGTATCAGTTTGATCTTAAAATGAAACAAACATTATAAATTCTCTTTCAGATTTCTGGAATATTTCTAAGTAATCATGTTAAGTGGGTTGGATGCCAAGGAAGCAGACCAGAGTTAAGGGGTTATACTTGTTCTCTTTGGAAACTTTTTCATACTTTAACCGTTCAGGCTGTCATTCGTCCAAAAGCTCTGGCCAACACAGGTATGTGATATTTACAAATTCAGTGATTATGGAACATAACATATTTATTTAGAAAACATGTACTACATTCATTTGACTCAGGTCATCAGAAAATAGGCATAATTCTCTTGTCCCTGGGTTAATCATGATGGATAATAGTAATTTCTTAAGTTCTTCTGGGAAAATTAAAGTTCAGAACTTGAAGTTCTGAAATTAATTGAATTTCTGCTTCTGTCAAATGCCAGAATGAACTTGACAAGTCTAGGAGAAGTAATTTAAAAAGAAGAATGATAGAAACTTGGAATGGTTTGTCTCTACCTCTTTTTGAATAACATTGTATTCCTCAGGATCACTAAAAATGGGTAAAAATACAAAGTCACAGTGATATTTTTAAGAAAGCCAACCAGTACTTACATAATAATATAACAGCTGGCATTTATGTGACCCTTTAAAATTTGCTAAACATTTTTTATATATTATCTCATTTGAGCTTCACATAGCCTCCTGAAGTGGAGAGGCATTATTATTCCCATTTTATAGCTGAAGAAAGTAAAGTGACTTACTGTTTCATATTTCCTAATTGATCTCCCTGATGCAAATCTTGACCTAGTGCATTCTCCACACAGCTACAAAATGATTTTCCTAAAGTTCAAGTATGATAGTACTGTCTTAGTCAATAAACTCCAGTAGTTCCATTATTAAATCTAGAATGAAGTATAAACACTCTTAAAGCTTCCTTTAAAGCTACTTTTTTAGCCTTATTACATGTTATTCCCCTTCAACTAGTCTACATTCAAGTCAAAGTGGCTAACTTACTATTCTGTAGACATAGCACTCCTTTTCCCATCTGTGTGCCTTTGCACTACTTCAAATGCCTGGAATGTATTCCCTCCTCACTTCCATTTCTTTAATTCCTAATGTCCTTCAAGACTCAACTCCAGCACTACCATCTCCAAGAAGTCTTTCCTGATCCTGCTAGCACCTCCTCATTCCTGCCCCAACTCTTTGTATCTGTTTTGGGTATGCCTTTATTTGTACATGTTGCCCTTTCCCAATAGAATATACAATTTTTGAAGGCATACACATTCACTTTTGTCTTAGCATCCCCAGCACTTTGCATGATGCCTGGCAAATAGTAGGTGACTAATAATTATTGTAGATTGATTTATTGATTGGTTATCTGTTGATCAGTTCATTGAAGAAAGTTCTGAATTTTATGAATTTGGGATTTTGCTCTGCTAGCTTCTCAGGTTATAGTAATCCCTGACAGACAAAGGAACAGTTTCTTTTCTGGACATAGTTCTCTAGGCTTCAGGTCCATTAAACTTAACATTCTGCCTTATCTAGAAGAAAAGATCTTTATAAGTCTTGATTCAAGAAGAATCGTATAGAAGCAAAAAAGAGTTGAGTCTTCCAGGTAAGACCCTGTGGAGTTCATACTCCTCCCAAACAGAAATTGAAAATACCATTCATTCAACTCCTTGCTATTCCTTACACAAGGCACTCCATCTCCCTACTCAAGTTCCAACTAACATCCTACCTGTTATAGGAAGCCTTTCCAAATCCTTAATTCTAGTGCCGTCCTTCTTTTGATTATCTCCAATTTATCCTATACCTATTTATATATAGTTGTTTACATGCTGTCACTCCTATTAGACTGAGTTCTTTGAGAATAGGGACCACATTTCATCTCTCTTTATATCCCCAGTGCTTAGCTTAGCTTAGCACAATGCCTGGCACAGAGTAGACAATTATTACATGTTTATTGACTGTCTGAGCCAAATGCTGAGACTTTAAAGACTAAATAAAAGTAGACCCTGCCCTCAAGAAGTTTTACATTCTGTTGGAATAAAGCAACAAGTACACAGATAAATAAATACAAAATCTATACAAAGTAATTTGGGGTGTGGTACTAGAAATTCAAAGAATAACAATAGTTTCAGTTTATGAAAGTCTGACTAAATCTTATCTGGAACATAAAGCTAAACCACAGAAATCCAATTTTTATGTGAAAGAAGTCTTTCACTTGAGAAAAAGAAAATATTTAGATGCTACATTTTGAAGCAGTTATAATCTAAGGGAGATAGCAGAAGAAAGGTTCAAAATCAGCCTCTTCCATTTATTTACTGGAGTGAACTTGAGTTAATCATTTTCCCCCTCTGGGTTTCTCTCTGTTTCCTCATTTTTCAAATAAGGAGATTGAACTAGATCATCTCCAACTATGATCCTTTGATCACATCCTTGATGGGAAAGGATGTATACAAATCACTGGGATATAGACATGAATGTGATAAGTGCAAAGAAGCGGTTGAGTCAAAATGCCACAAAAAAATTTAAACTGGCCCATTTCAAGGAAGCTTTGGGTATTCCTATAGCTAGAGTATAATCCAATTTTAATCAGAGTAACATGTTTTTTATATAATAAATTCTCTTTGTGAAAAGGCTTTTCTGCATGAACTCTTTCTATCTAAAGTTACTAGGAAGCATATGTGATGATGCTTGTTCTGGTTAGAAATATGCTTATCATAATAGAAATTCAACTAGTAAAACAAATTTCTCATGCAAAAACAAAATAAAATTAGCAATGAGAAATAACTTTCAGCTGAGTAGATGGGGGATGGGGGTGTGGGTGTGAGAGGGAGAGACAGACAGACAGACAAAGAAAGGAAAGACAGACAGAGAGATAAGGGAAAATCAAGAACAAGGGCTGCAGAATAGTCCAGATATTTGTAGTAACACTATATTGACAGTATAAGCTACTTAGCTACTTTTTTTTCCTTAAAGAAGCCCTTGAACAAAGTAGCACAATGGATAGAACACTGGACCTGGAGTCAAGAAGACTTGAATTTTAAATCCAGCTTCAGGCATTTAGTAGCTTTGTGATTTGGGCAAATCACTTTATTTGTCTGCCTCATTTTCTTCACTTTAAAAGGAAAGTATTAATAGCACCTACCTCTTAGGGTTATTGTAAAGATCAAATGAAATAATATTTGTAAAGTGCTTAGCACAGTACCTGGTACATAGTTTGAGCCAAATTAAGGCTTATTTCCTTCATTTAGTTATACCATAAAAAAATATTTTATAAATGAAAGCCATTTGGCATCTTATTTTCATTTGGTGTCATATCACTACAAAAATTGATCAAGTCTTCTAAAATTAAAGAAAGAGAAGTTTAAAAAGTAACATTTTTAAAGATCCTCAGTATATGTCAACTTAGTAAAAAAAAATTAGAGCAGATATGAGATGAGTGTATCTTATACTCAAAGAATTGGGTCAGTCTGAGACAGCCGGATTATGTCTTGGAAGGTTTTTCCTCTCCTTATTGCATGTTTAAATCCCATCTACTAAAAAGCATGATGCATTCATTCTCTAATCTCCCCACCACAGGTAGGGTTTTATGGTTCTTGTCCATTTTAAAGATTAGAGTTACCCTAAATTTGCACTAGTTTGTGAGAGAGAAAAAAGAGGAGATTACACAGTGATACATGGCAGATGTTAACAGAAGATCCAGCTCTCAGCTGAAAAAGAAAAAAATGATCCATTTTGTGTTTATGGAAGGAAAAAAAAAACACACCAAGGACATTTTTCTTGGTTGGGACAATTTCACATTAGAATGGAAGCTTATGATTGAATGTTTTTAAAAATGTTTTCTTTCTATAATGCTTTTTAAAATATATACATGTATACATCAAGATATGAAAATAGAATATAAACACAAGTGAAAAATTTTGTGACATCAAATGTTACTATTTCAATCATTAAATTTAAAAGATTTTCTCAAAGAGTCAACCACATGCTCTTTATTTTTCCCTACCCCCACCTCCAACCCATTTTAAATTAAATTAGATAAGAACCATGAACATTATTTACAAGCATCTTTAAACCAGGAACTTTATTTTCTGCTGTTGTGTAAAGTGTCATCCCTCTGGAAATATAAAATTTTTTGTAATTTATAAGAATTCTTCTATACTGCCTTTAAATAAATATCATATTAACCTTTAAAAATGTTATTCATTAGTGTAGTTCATTTGGCTTCATATTCATGACTTTTGGATTATGAAAGATTGTTTTGAAATAATTTTGTAGCATTTCTTTTAATACACAATCTACTTTAATCTCATGGGTCTTTGTACATTTTTGTTCAATCTCTGATACTGGATGTCTGAGTGGAGATTTCTGGGTTCAATAGAGAATTGATTCTCTTTTGCTTTTTGTATGTTTTTGACTCCAGCATAATGTTAATTACTTCCTTTTGACTTTGAAGTTTCCTTTCCTAGAGCTGGACTGCATTTCTTTTTATTAATTGCATTCAAGAGAGGAAGAAAAAGATGGAAGAGGGCATTTATTAAGTGCTTATTATATTCCTAGCACTCTACTAAGTACTGGAGAGACAAATACAAGCAATTAAGATAGTGCTTGCCTTCAAAGAGCTGGCATTTTAATGGAGGAAGATGATATATAAAGGGGGACCATCATATGGCTTAAAGTTGGTAATACCCAGAAAATGATGTGGAGACCTGGTTCTGTGCATAATTGTGCAAAAAAGTCACCATACCCATCTTTTAGTTTACCTTTGGCAAATAAACTTTTTGTTTACATGACTTTAAGTTGACTTTTCTAATTCAAAGATGTATAGCCTTATATACAGTTTCAAACCTTTTACCAGTTTTATGATCATTAGCACAAGTGGTCACCCCCCCCCAAATATAATAGCAGCTAAAGAAACTTAAATTAGTAATTTTTAATCACTCATATAATAGATAGTAATCAAAAGATGAATGACCATAAAACTAAAGTAGTGTTTGAGGGTTTTGTGAGATATTCAAAGCCTATTCACTTTATATTTTAAAAGGAAAACTTGAATCAGGAACACCTAACAGTCACTTGAATATAGTTATAGTAGCCTCCAGGGAAATCTTACAAGTTTTGAGGTGAATGAAATGTAAATACCAAGTTAAGTGTTTAATGGCCAGTAATAAATAACTGACCTAGTCCTAAAACTTAACCATTATGAACAAATTAAACTATCATTATAATTGAAAAATGAAAAGTATAATTTTAAATGACCATGTTAAACAATGACATTTAAATACTATGACTTCTCCCTAGTTCCCAAGCCACTAGCCAGTAGACCAGGCTTTTAAGAGAGATGTGTTCCTTCTTTACTTGTAGTGTATGTAATAGTCTAGTATCCTAAAAGCATAAAGAAGCTTGAAGGAAGATCTGTTTTCATGTTTCTATAATAATGGTTGTGTAATAGATTTTAAAAGCACATATTTATTTACTGATATACAGATATCAGTCACACATCACTTCTACATAGTACAAAATAAAATAGACTGGCTTTGAAATGCTAAGCAATTGTGTCGGTTTTACTGAAAACATTTGTATTTTTCTACATAACTACCCCTTCTAGATGAGCCAACTGACAACTTTGAATGACATATGTATAGTGCAGGTAATCAAGCTGGTGTTGTTCTTGCAGGTTTTGAAGATAATCCCCAAGTAGTTTTGCAGATTATGAGACAGTACCTTGAGACATTTTTTGGATGTAGAGAATGTGCTCAGCATTTTGAAGAAATGGCTAAAGAATCCATGGACTCAGTGAAAACCCTGGACCAAGCGGTCCTCTGGCTATGGAAGACACACAACATAGTAAATAACAGACTAGCAGGTATGACAAAAATGACATTGAGTGAAAATCTATAGACTCTATATAGAATAGGGTTACAACTAACCAGGTTTTTGCACCTAGTGTGGCCAGAAGGAATCTCTTTTGAGTGAGAAGTTGAACATGAGTGTCTCTCATTAACCCTGTATCATCCAACTTGGTGACTGGATAGAATTTTTTTTTTAAACCCTTACCTTCCATCTTGGAGTCAATGCTGTCTATTGGCTCCGCGGCAGAAGAGTCATAAGGGCTAGGCAATGGGGGTCAAGTGACTTGCCCAGGGTCACACAGCTGGGACGTGTCTGAGGCCAGATTTGAACCTAGGACCTTCTATCTCTAGGCCTGACTCTCAATCCACTGAGCTACCCAGCTGCCCCTCTGGATAGAATTTTAATTGTCTTTGGTCTGTGGTCTAGTATCACAGTAGTCGCATACAGAAGAGCTTCCTGGAAGCATGCTTCACAATACCCTGTACTAAAAGACACATTCTTTTCATTTTAATTACATTTTGTTTTTTCTCAGTCAGCAGAAATCACCTTTGCTCTCTCCCCTCCTAACCCCACTCCCAACTTCCACCATTGAGAATAAAGGAAAAACAGAACTCTTGTTACAAACATATATAGTCAAGCAAAACAAATTTCTGCATTGGCTGTGATCAAAAAAATACACATTTCATTCTGTACTCTGAATCCTTTACCTCTATCTGGAGGTAAGGAGCATTTCATCATTAGTCCTCTGAAATTAATTCCTTATTCTTTTAAAGTTATTTGCTTTCATATACGTTCCCAGGTTTCTCAAAAGCCATCTCCTTCCTCATTTCTTATAGTACAATAGTATTCCATCACATTTACATACTATACATTGTTCAGCTATTCCCTAGTTTACTGGCACCCCCTTTGATTCACATGTTCTAATCCAAAGCAAAAACCAATTGCTGCTCCTTCTGATCTGAATTTTGCAAGCCACTGACCTGGGTTTGGGTCTGAGCAATAGTAGACTGCAGCTGGCTTCAGCATCTGTCAGCCAGGAAGCAGTGGAACTTTGCTGGTTCAAAGTAATAGAACTGCAAGCTCCTCTTTGATCAGGGGTTCTTGCCTTGGTTATTCTGTGGGCTTCAGACTGGGCCCGAATCTGGAACTGCTACTCCTACTTTGCCTCTAGGCTTTGAGCCATGCTACCATTGCTTTCTTCTGCACTTGTTCCTCTTTCTTCTCACTGTTTCGGGTCTTCAACTCCTTGGGGTAGAGGATTTAAGTGAGAGTAAACACAGAATGCCCTGAATTTTGACCCAGAATTAAGTAATAGGCTGCCAGTTCACTTCCATCCCCTTTCATAGTTCTAGTCTTTTCATCAAGAATAATTGGGAGTATGCTATTTCATTAAAGATCAATTTTCCCCCTATAGGATTACATTTTGTTTTGCTAGGTAAATCATTCCTTTTCTTTTTTTTTTTAAACCCTTACCTTCTATCTTGGAATCAATATTGTGTATCGACTCCAAGGCAGAAGAATGGTAAGGGCTAGGCAATGGGGGGTTAAGTGACTTGCTCAGGGTCACAAAGCTAGGAAGTGTCTGAGGTCAGATCTGAACCCCAGACTTCCTGTCTCTAGACCTGGCTCTAAATCCACTGAACCACCTAGCTGCCCCCTAGGTAAGTCATTCTTAATTAACTCTTACGCCTGTATCCTTGGTCTTCTGGAATATTCCAAACTCTCCACTCCTTTTTTAAGTGATGACTACTTAGTCACATGTGATCTTGACAGTGGTTACCCAATATGAATCTTTTCTTTCAAACTACTTGCAGAATTTTTTTCTCCGATCTGGAAGCTCTAGATTTGGGCTATTGTAGTCCTAAATTTTTTTTTATTTTGGATGGGGTTTTTTGTTGTTGTTGTTTTCCAGAAAATAACGGGTAAGTTCCTTTTATTTCCACTTTGCTCTCTGGTTCTAAGAGATCTAGAGATTTCCTTTCAATATTTCTTGAAATAAGATATTTAAGAAATAAGATATGTAGGTTTTGTTCATAGCATTCAGATAGTCCGGTGATCCTTAAGTTTTTTCTCCTTGATCTATTTCCAATCAGTTGTTTTTGTTACAAAATACATTATTTTTTCTTCTATTTTTTTTCAGTCTTCTTGACTTTGTTTTAATATTTCTTATTGTCTCATGGGACCCTGGCATAGGTCAGAAGTTGCCCTGGTCTAGGTCTAGGACCCTTTCTTACCCTGATTCACAGTCTCCCTGCTACTTTGCCATCTTGGCTCTCAATCTCACATATTCTTTTATGTAATGAAAATTATTATTTTACTGGTACAGCTTTCAAGGGAATAAATTTTCATCAGTAAATTGGAAAGCACAAACAGAACAGAATGAAAAAAAAATATTATGATTTAAAGCTTCTAGATCAGTTGTTTTGGGGCAGATGAAAAAGGCCTAGCCTGGGAGTCAGAAGACCTGGGTGTTTACCCCAGCTCTGCCACTAATTGACTATGCAAACTTAGGTAAGTCATTTCACTTTGGGCTTTTCTTTCTTCTGAGGTTGAATTCCAGGTGATCTTTAAGGTCCCTTCCAAATTCTGTAATTCTTTAAGTATACACAAGTTAAATATATCCAGAGCAGAATGATTTTTGAATGGAGGCTTTGTTATTTAGTTCAAAAGTTAGAAATGATAGGATAATTTGTTAAATACAAAGCTAATGAAAAACTAGGTTTGCAATTTCAGATCCTAAAATGGGCCACTTGGCTCCATGGAAGGAAAGGGTCTGTTCTGAAACCCTAGATGCCACATTTTCCCCCATCAATCCTTCTCTCAAATACAAGTCTTTGGTAATCCAAGGCAGTTCATTCCAACTATTAGAAACCTGGGTTAAAATATACATTCTGTTGAAAATGGGGTTTTGCAGTATCCTTCCTTATATAAGATGGATAGCACAATAAGACAAACTATATTCATGTTATGACACAGAACAATACATCTTCAGTGTAGACTTCTAGAAGAGAGGTTTTAATTTCTGACCAAACCAGATATTGTTCTTAGAGATGTAAGCTTGGTTCTTTGTCTGGTGCCATGTCTAAAATGCCCCCACACAACAGTGATAAACTACTTTATATCAAAACAACTTGGAATACATTTATCAGAGATGCATCCTTAAGTTTGTCCAAAACTAAATAAGAGTATAGATCTTCTGGTAGATATGCTGTCTCCTCCCCCACAGCTAATATCTCTGACCAAATAAAAGCTGACTCCTCAGACTATGAATAGTTCTCATTAAAATCTTATTAAAGTCTTTTTTTTTATACAGAGAGCCCACTAAATCAGCAATGTTCAAAAAGTAATACTAGTAGAATAGAATGCATATTCTTAAAGTTAGCATTTAAACTACTTCTAAATCATTTGCTAGTTGATTAAAATTAGGCTTAAAATAAATCCACTGGCAAATAAATCTTCATTGAAGATGGATGGAAAACAACAATAAAATACTGGCTTTTATTTAATCCATTGTATTACAAAAACATAAGTAAAGCACTAAAGAAAATTGGTTTCTGTTTGCACTTAATACCTGGATCAGGATATGTAGCATTAGTTACAATTTACATATGTAGCAGTGTTTCATTCACTATCAGCAGCAGTTTGAAAAGGCTATTTCTGTGGCTCTTAATAGTTATTACTGTTTTTTTTTTCAATAATTGGAGATTGTCTTCACTAATTTCACAGGGTACTGAAAAGTTTTTAAGGAAGAAGTAAATTTAATTCACTTTTTAAAAAGTAAATCTCCATCAGCACTGTCATATGCCAGGATGTCTGTGAAATTAAATAAGCAGCAAAAAATTGAAATAGAAAAGGGCTTGCAAATCACTGATTAATAATATTTAATGAAATATATTTTGTAATTTTGCTGCAAATAATGAATCAATGTTTTAATAAATAGTTATTGAGCACCTTTTATGTGCAAAGCATTGTATAGTGCCTTTGTAGACATGTATCTACCATACATATACACAGATATATATTATATAACCCTTATCTTCTTATATAACCTTATATTATATAACCCATCTTAAAATCAATACTAAATATTGGCTCCAAGACAGAAGAGCAGTAAGGGCTAGGCTATTGGGGTTAAGTGACTTGCCTAGGGTCATACAGTTAGGAAGTGTCTGAGACCAGATTTGAACCTAGACCTCTAGTCTAGGCGTGGCTCTCAATCCATGTACCATATATATTTAAAGTACTACTTCATTTATTTCTGGTAAATGAAAGGGATAAAATTGATTTGATGTCTTCTATCCATCCCCCCTCCCCCTTTTTCTTTGTACTTTGTAGGCCAGCCAAGTGAAGATCCAAAATTTCCAAAGGTTCAGTGGCCAACACCAGATCTCTGCCCAGGTTGCCATGAGGAAGTTAAGGGCCTGGACAGCTGGAATGAAGTACAAGTTCTAATGTTCTTGAAGCATCATTATGGCATCGAAAATATTTTAAATAAGTATACTGAAGACCAGGATGAGCCTAATGGAATAGTAGTAGAGACCAAACAGGAATCTCAAGGAGATATTGTCCTGAAGAAAAAAAATGGAGAACAAGAGTTGAACCTGGATTTGTCAGATATTTTGGATCCCAAATCTCATATTTTAGATAAATTAAATAATAGACCCGACAGAGATAAAATTGAACATCCATATGAATCTAAGATTCATAAAGAGAACAAGCAGTCTGGATCTTTCTTAGGGACTGGTTTTTCCAACATTGACATGAGCCTTTGTGTTCTATTATATATTGCATCATCTGTCTTTTTAATGATAATGTACTTTTTTTCCCGAATGAGGTCCAAGTGGTGGAAAGTAAAGTATTATCGCTCACCAGTATAAAACATTTTTTAAAAATTATTATTATTATTGTTGATAAATCAGAGACTTAAGTTTCTTTGTAAATGGCAAATCATCAGCACCCGATGCAGCTTTAATATTTATGATCAGGGATTTTCTGCCATGGTAGAATTGGGTTTCCAAATATATTTTCCTCATTCTATAGCCAATCACTCATTATACAAATGTCCTGTCTTGCAAAAAAAAAAAAAGTATTGAACCCTTCTGTGGCATTACTTGTATAGTACATAGCATTCAATATTTGCATCTTTTATGGACCTATAATATAAAAAACTATTCTTCTTTATTCACTTCCATATTTTGGAAAGAAAAAATTTAAATATTATCCCACACATTTAAAATAAGCTTTCTACATCCTAAGTTTCCTGAACATTGTCTTTTTGCTGCTCATTTGCCAAGATTTTGTATATGGAGAAGCACATATTGATATTTTCAAGGATAATAGTTCAAGCATTTTTTGGTCCATTTTATGGTACAGACTGCATATTGGTAAGAGAAGGCTGTCAGGGTTAAACATTCATCTTTCTGGATGTTTAAAATCACCTCTAAGATGACAGTTCCTTGAAGCACATTAAGTTTTGGATAATTTCATTATCCTTTGTGGTTTTTACCTTCTGGACTGTTCCCACATAAACTAAAGAGAACACTCACTAGAGATAGAGCATAAAACCTGAAAAACGAACAAGATCATGTTTGAATTATAGTAGTGATTCCACTGAGCCGGTGACTCTTGGGAAAGTAGAAGAGTCCTCATTATTCCCATGCTTTGAAGATTGCAGATAGTAATTTGGTCTGAAAGTTATTGAGTTGGAGGTAAATTTTTTATTTAAATAAATTTCAAGTAAAAACACAAATAACACATTTGTTTTGTGAACGAGCAGAACCCCTCCTCACTTCATTCTTTGAGTTTAAATTATTTGGATTCAGAAGAAATAGATCTTCAAAGGTGTGATTCTGGGTGGGTGTTTTTTTTTTTTTCCAACCTGTTCATAAGAAATATGTGAGCAAGTGAATGCTTTTAAGGTCTCTCCATCCTGTGATTATCTGCGAGTGGATTCTGTCTTGCCTGGATTCTGCTCATGTTCAGTAATAATGTTAATGGAATAAAGAGTTATTATTACAGTGTCACTGTGATTTGGACCATTGCGGTATTTCTGTTACAGACTCAGTATAGAGCCAGGCTACTTGACAGAAGTGTACTTTAAAATCGAAGTTAGAAGACCAGGTCTTTGCCAGGGAGATGGAAAAGTAGGCAAGTTGCCGTATCCAACTTTTAATAATTAAATTAAGGAATCTACTTAAGTTTATGCCAGCATTAAATGATTAATTTAGCTTTTATGAGATGTTACTTTTATTGTCAAACATCTTATGAAGCACTGTGATGACCTTTCACTTATTTGGAGAATTTTCTTGTTTTATCATTGTAGATGTAAAGTGCTGAAATATTGCAAAAGAGTAAATGAATTTCTAGAAAGGGACTATTCCTCTAGTGGGGAGGAGTGGGAACCCATTTGATTATTACTGATTTTGGCTAAAAGGCCAAGAAGCAGTCATTTTAGTATTATTTTTTACTTTGAGAACATAGTGAAAGTAGGGCTGGTAGTTTGGTCTGGAAAGGTGAGATATGTTCATTGAATCTCATTGGCTGCCAGTCTTTAGCTGCACTTGAAACAGATCAGGACAGAGTAACATTCTTACAGGACACTTTCTACTGCTGGAACTAGATGGGAATTCAGGAGGAAACCTAGTTCTGAAACTCAAAAAGCCAGCCAGTCTGTTCTGGATGCCAGAGAGAAAACTACTAAGGCCTGGAATCCAAGACTTTTAAACGATATAGCCATTTTGAGCCTGAGGTGATAACAAAGGAGAGAATTGGCTCTATATATATTTAGGAAGCATGCTAGGCTACTGACCTCAAAAGAGATAAATGAGAAATAGAAATTAGAATCTAGATACAAAAATGGAAGACCATCTCTAAGTCAATAGAAATATGACTGCATTATCTTGTATTATTATTATTTTAATATAAGCCCTTACCTTCAGTTTTAGAATATGTACTTAGTATTGGTTCTAAGGCAAAAGAGCAGTAAGGGCTAAGCAGTCAGAATTTAGTGATTTGCCCAGTGCCATATAGCAAGGAAGTGTCTGAGGTCAAATTTGAACCCAGGGCCTTCCATCTCCAGGCATGGCTATCTAACCACTGAGCCATCTAGCTAACCCCATATTAATGTCACTTTTTTTTTGGTAGTAATTTCTAACTTCACCATTTTCTCACTTTTGATTAAGGGAAGGAAAGCTTACTAGTAACAAATGACAGTCAATTAGGCCAATAGGGATTTTTCAAAATTTAGGATTGGACTGGTGATAGTGGAAGAGAAGAAGGAAGAATACCATTGGGCAGCGACTTTGGGATTACAAGGTTAAAAAAACTAGTGATTCCCTAGTCTCACAGGGACAGTTTTTCTATCAGCACCTATCCTGCCAGTGTTCTTAGAGGGAAAAAAATTCAAAAGCAGATTAGTACTTTCAGAAGGCACAGATAAGTCCTTTTTAAAAAGTTTCTAAGATTCTTTAAACTGGCACATTATTATTAAAATTCTTGTGTATTTAAAAGTTTGAGTTTTTTATTTTTTTAAATCAAACTCTATACCATATTTTAAGTTTAATTTTAAGAAATATCTGACTTTGTTAACCCCATCCCAATATTTGCCCAAATTCTGCCTCCCCCCCCTTCCCCCCTTTTGGTACTTTATTTTAAACAGGATATAGCATTAGGATTTTGAAAGTAGAGCACAATGACATTCTTAAGGGAAACTAGTGTTTTCTCTAAAGTGGAGAACAGGACCCAGAGGAATGTTTCTGGAGTGGCTTCAGAAGGCCTTTATAACTTTTGATTTGTCATAAAGGCTTAATCTGGAAACATATATGGATGGATTTTTTAAATGATTGTGGAAGGCAGTGCTTTGTTTCTCCTTTTTTTTTTTATGTGACAACTGACTGAAGGAGAACCTTTTGGTGTTTACAAAACAATTTCAACATTGATTTCATTGTTAAAACTTTAGGGTAATGAGCAGTGTTTTAGTAAAAAAAAATAAAATTCAACAAGATGTTTGTTTATTTTTTTTTGCACAAATATCACCAATGTTTTTTCTTTTTTAAAACTAGATTAGAAAGATTGTTTGAAAAAGAAAGCAAGTCTAAAAAACATCACTTCTCTTTTTAGAGGGTAAAACCTGAATTTCATCAATTCCACTATCAATGTGGGACTTTGATCTGAATTTGATCTTCTAATCTTTATGCCTTTTATTTTCATATTGAAAGTTCCAAATTGCTGAAACATGAAAGAGTCAAGTATTAAATTTGGGGAGTTAAGGAATAAATGAAAATAAAATGTACGAAGTCAAATATTCTTAATCAAAATATGTTTTCTGGTTCATGCTTAAATGCCATTTCCTTAAAGTAGTTTCTTTTTAAATTATATTAATTACATGTGATTATATGTCACCTTAAAACATGTGGTTTTTTAAGTTATTTTGCTAAAAGCTCTTAGAATTCATAATGAGCATTTAAATTTCATAGCATCGTATTGTAAAGTTACAGTTTTTGGAGGATAGGTTTGTGTCTTCCTGAAGAGTGATGACAAAATAATTTCATCACAGATCTATAAATGTGAAATTCTCATTCAGGGACAGGTCCAGGGAGCCAAATTATTTCTCCTCTCTAATATCTGTGGTGGGAGGGGCCTACTGTGCCAAGAGAACCAAAAATATTTTTCCAGTTCATTTTGAACTACAATTGCCATTCTACAGATGATTCTCATGTTTGAAATTGATATTAGTATCTTTTAGAAATTAATGAGGTGTATTTTCTAAGACTGAGCATAAAAAATTGTTGAAAACTGATAAATATATTTCGTTAATTTAAATGCTTATTTATTTTTTAATTGAAAGGTTTTTATGAAAAGCCAATCAATAAAGCATTGATGTGATTTCTTCTTTACACAGAAAAGGCCCGTTTTGTATAGAATTGGCTAATTCTACTGTGTACATTTTTTTAAATAAAGAAGTCTGACATTTTAGAGAGTTGTTGTGGCTGTTTTAATATGTGAAATCAGCTCCAAAAATGAATACATAATTTATTTCAAACCTCCCTTCCACATACCCTTTTAATCAGCAGGTAGCCTAGATTTTGAAATTCATTCTCCATCAAGAATATTCCTGAAAGTATGTCATTTGAAGATCTATTTCTTTTGAAGACTCTTTAGTTATCACATTAAAACTAGATTCCATCTGTTTGAAACTGATCTCTTGAGAGTTGTAATACAATGCAGCTGTATCTTATTTTATAACAAATTTGTTCTTTTAGAAATTCATTTTAAAATTTGAATTGTATTTTAAGAGTACAAGGAGACTTAGCTATTTAAAAAGAAACTTCATTAGTCCTCTTGAAATGTGAAAAATTTGCACCCACTCCTCACAAAAATTAATTCATATACATTTTCCTAAATCTGGGCATGTCTATATTCAAGACTAATTCCAGATTTTATCATCCCTAATACACTAATAAACTAGTGGATCCAATTTCACTCAACAAGTTTTGAAGACCAGACAGACAATTTTTCTCATCTGACAGTTATAGTTTAATAGAATGTAAGCTCCTTGAGGGCAGGCATTGCCATTATAAAAAAATCTTTGTACCCATAATACTTTTGCACAGTACCTTGCATACTAATTAATGTTTGAATTGAATCTTTAAATGTTCTGTAAGTTGCACATGCAGTTGAACTTCTTAGCATGAGAGTGGATAATGCAAAAAAATTTAAATTTGATTTTGGAAGGATTTCTATCTGTTTTGGAGTTACTTTTCCTTTCATGTTTAAAGATGTTAATATAAAAATCCATTTGCCTTCTGTGGATTAGCAGTGAGGAAACAAACTGAAAGAGTAATGATCTTAAAGAGATTAAATATTTTTCATAATCTATTTTTGGATAATTGCAGCCTGCCTACTAAAGACATGATGGTGTGGGGGGGAAACACTGAATCTGCATTCAGATGACTAGGGAACAAATCCCTAGTTGTTCTGCTTGTCCTATCTTGAGAAAGTCACTTAATAGCCTTAGTTTATTTGCCTGAAATAGGATATTGGATTAGATAGCTCCAATTTTTTTCCTACTCTAAAGGAGCAAGGGAAGATGGGGGTTGGAAGTGGAGTAGAGCCAAGGTGAGCAGCAGAAAAGTTCCCTCAAAATACATTTGTGAGATTGACCTTTTATCAGGTAGTACCAAGCATGATAGAGACCAGGTCTATGACAAGGAAACTTGGTGAAGAATTTTGCCAGTGTAGATAGATACCTTTTCTGCAACTTATAGCTTCCTGGGCTCCCTGAGGAGTTAAATGACTTGACAGCATCACTTTTTTTAAAACTACATTAGAAAAATGGTTTGAAAAAGAAAGCAAGAACCTAAAATATTTGGAGTGAGAGTTGAACCAAGGTCATCCTCTATGTCCTGCTGTCTCTAACAACAGAATAAAACAGTTCTGAACTCAAAAATGGTCACAGAGTCAGCCCTGAACAGTATAGGACTCTTACAAAGATAACAAAGCTTTCTTTCTAAAGAAGAAATGATACATCCAGCAGTCTCTTCGTTAAAAGAATTTCACAGTTGGAATGGAATAGAAATCATCTAGTTCAGATCCCTCATTTGGCAAATGAGAAGAATATGATCTAGAGAAAGGCAGTGACTTGTCCCAGGTCATTCTTTCAATAAAATTGTGAGTTGAGACACTCAAATCTCATTCCCAGCCCAGTTTTGTTTGGTTTTGTTTTTTTTCCTGCTAGGGGTCCTTATTTTCCAACTTCCTTTATTCTATTTCCCTTTCTCAATTGAGGGAACTATTAGTTTCCTGGAAGGAAGAAGTGAAGGGCCTTTGAAGCTAAGGAAACTGTTAACATGAGAATCCAGGGATGAGTCTTCCAACAAACCTTTTCTTCCTGGATAGGACTTCTGATGGAAGTGTGTGACTTGCTAGCTAAAAAACAATCTATGCTGGTGGTAAGTTATAAGCTATTGACTTACAGTTAGGAAAGTCCTGGGTTCAAATCCCACCTCCAATATTTACTTGATTTCTGACCATAGGATTAACCTCTTGACCTGTTTTCAATAGGTAAAATTATGATAATAAGGCTTATATCTACTGGCTTGTGGTCAAATAAGATAAAACATCGTAGTTTTGTTAACTCCTACAGATAAAGGATAACAGTACTATGTATTTGAGGGTGGAGAAATTTAACCATGATTATGGTATAAATACCACAAATGAATAATCATCAGTGCTACACTTTTCCACAATCCCTAGCTTTGGAGAGCATGAGGGAGTTTTTTAGATAGTTATGACTCCCCCTGACAGGTCAGCTTCCACTATTGCCTGATACAGAACTTACGTAAGTTCTTCCCAAACCTATTTTTGTTTGCTGGTTAGTTTACAAAATTAATGATTAAAGCAAAACAGTTTTCCAATAAGGCAATTCCTGTGCATATAGCAAACTCAAGACTCCAGATTTTATAAGAGGGCCTTATTTGACAACCCTCTTGTTTTGTTTTGTTTTTTCCAAGCCCAGGAGTCCCAACATTCATTTTTAACATTTGTTTTGCATTTTCAGTTCTAAATTCTCTTCCTCTTTCCACTCCCCCATCCATTGAGAAGTCAAGCAATATGATCTATTATACATGTGAAATCAGGCAAAATATTTCCATATTAATAAGCCATGTCATGGAGATGGAAGCAAAAGTAAAGTGAATATATATATGTATGTATATATTCTTCAATTTGCATTCAGAATTTAATTCTCTCAGGAGGTGGATTATATATGTATATATATTTATATATATACATATTAGAGTATAGTTGACTTTCACAGTTGATCACCCTTACAGTATTGCTGTTACTGTGTTCAAAGATCTGGTTCTGTTCACTTCATTCTGCATCAGTTTATATACACCTTCCCAGGTTTTTTCTGAAGCTATAGCCCTTGTCATTTTCTTTAGCACAATAGTATTCCATCACAGTTACATATCATAACTTTTTCAGCCATTCCTCAACTGATGGGCCTTCCCTCAATTTCTGATTCTTTGCCCCCACAAAAAGTTACTATAAATATGTTTTTCCTTTTTCTTTGATCTCTGGGGAATAGACTTAGATGTGGTATTGCTGGTCAAAGGATATACAATTTTATAGTCCTTTGGTCATTGTTCCAATTTGTGCTCCATAATGGTTAGGTTGGTTTTCAACTCCACCAACAGAGCATTGTTGCCCTTACTTTTCCACATTCTTTCCAGTATATGTCATTTTTCTTTTCTGTCATTTTAGTTAATTTGCATTTCTCTAATCAGGGATTTAGAGCCTTTTTTTTTTCATATAGCTATAGATAGCTTTGCTTCTGAAAACTGCCTGTTTATATCCTTTGACCATTTATCAACTGGGGAGTAGCTCTTGTTTTTATTTATTTGACTCAGTTCCCTGTATATTTGAGAAACGAGGCCTCTCTCAGATAAACTTGCTATGATTTTTTTATATTACTTTATTTGGTACTTGTTAGCAAAGTGGAGTTTCCTTTATTATCTTTTTAATTAGGTATATGTTTGCTTTTGCTTTATCTGATATTAAGATTGTTACCCCTGCATTTTTTTTCAGCTGAAGCATAATAGTTTCTTCTCCAGACCCTTATTTTAACTCTGTGTATTTTTGTTTCAAGTGTATCTCTTTTAAACAACATAATATTATTGGATTCTGATTTCTAATCCATTATGCTGTCCATTTCAATTTTATGACTAAATTTGTCCCATTTATAAGTTCAGTACTGGTTTCTAACTTCTGTATTTCCCTCTAACCTCTTTTATTCTATATATTCTTCTTTCTCTTTTTATTCTGTACCTTCTCAATATTTTGTTTTGCTTCTGACTACTGCTTCCTTTAATCTGCCCTCCCTTTTATCACTCACCTCCCTTTATCCCTGTCATCTCCTGCTTTCCTATTGAGTAAAATAATTTTTATACCCAACTGAATGTGTATGTATATATATATATATATTCTCCCTCTGAACCAATTCTGATGAAAGTGAAGTTCAAACATTGCCCCCCATTTCCTCCTCCACTAGAAAAACTCTTCCTTGCATGTCTCTTTTCTGAAAGATAATTTCCCCCATTCTTCCTCTCCCTCCCCCCTTTTCCCAATGCACTTTTTTTCACCTCGTGTTTTTAAGATGGTCTCAATACAATTGACTCATTTCCATGCCCTTGGTGTATACTAATTCCTTAATAATAAAGTTCTTAGGAGTTACATGTATTGTATTTTCATATAGGAATATACAGTTAGATCTCAATGAGTCCCTTCTGGTTTCTCTTTCATCTATACCTTTTTATGCTTCTCTTGAGTCTTGTGTTTGAATGTCAGATTTTCTGTTCAGCTCTGTCTTTTCCTCAGGAATGCTTAAAAGCCCTCCATTTCATTAAATATTCATTTCCCTCACAGAAAAATTATATTCACTTTTGCTGGATAGGTGATTTTTAGTTTCTTATTTCACAACATGAAGGACAGGGAAATAAGTATTATATGATACTGTATGAAAATACAACCTGTATCATATTCGTTACCTTCTTGGGCAGGGGAGAGGTAAGGGAGGAAGAGGAAAAAAGAATGAGACAAATTTTTGAACATAACTAATGTGAGAACTTGTTTCTCTTGGACATGTGTATGTATTATAATTTATTACATATTTATGGCAAATCATATGTATTATATTATTGTTACATATTATGTTATATATTTTACAAAATAAGTGGTAACTCCCCCCACCAAAAAAAGAACCCATTCAGATGTTACCTTGAAAGGGGAGCTCTCCTTGTCAAATATTTCCTCCTCTTAGTTATATGTGAAAATGTCCCCAGTAGAAGATAAGCTGTTTTAGGTCAAGTGCTGTTTCCTTTTTTCATCTTTGTGTTCCTAAAAACCTCCGTTTCCAACCTAAAAAAAAATGATTGCACAGCCCTAGTAGGTTTTAGAAGAAAAACTCTTTCCTGAAGGGTGGGAGAGAAGGAATGGAAAGGAAAAGAAAATGAGAGGAGAAAGACAGATAGACAGACAGACAGACAAGAATGTTCTGAAGAAGGTTTTATTATCCCCGTCTAAGCTTTATCAGCAATCTGGCTTTAATCTCTCTCAAAGAGCCTCCTAAACCACGTTACACTTGGGTCACTCCGCGGTCTCCAGTCACTTTCATTAGTTCCAGGGCAAGGCGCGGAGAAAGCAAGACAGTGTGACAGCGGTGAGGCCGCCTTAACCTTTATACTTTGCAAGAGCTAACTGAGCATCGTGGAAGAGTTTGGGCGCAGACCTGTTTGAAGAGGTGATAGTGATTTCTCCCCGTCCCAGAGGAAGAACTGAGAGCTTGCCAAACCCACGGAAAGGCTGGAAATCTTTGTTGGGCCCCGGGCCCCTCGAGCAAGGGAAGGTCTCCACCCCATTGGTCGGGGAGTGGGATTAGAAGCGCTCTTTCCCCCAGTACAGCAGTGGTGTCTCTTTAAATACTCGAAGGCTAGGGTGACAAATGAGAAGAGGCTGCAGTGAATCTCTTGGGGTCGATGAGGGGTCCAGAAGTGAAAAAGAGATAGAAATGTTCCCTTTTAAAACTGGTCCAAAAGACTCAACAAAATGACCACGTCTTGGATCCATACCTGGTCCGAGAATGGACTGGAGGTTGTTCTTCTCCACTCCCCTCTGAGCCAGCTCGGGGTGCAGTCGTTTGTGATCTTTTCCTTGGCGAAATTTCCTAAGATATTTGGGGATGGGGGGTTTTCTCCACAGCAGTGGCAGCCCAACCTCGTCGGGCTTCTCAGTGAAGTTGGAAAATACATTTTCTAAGATAAAATAAAAGATAAACTTACGAGAAATAACTAGCATTTATGAAACGCTTTAAGGTGTGCAAAATATTTTACATACAATGTCTCATTTGATCCTCACAACAATTCTATAAGATAGGCGTTATCCTACCCAGTAAGAGAGACCATTTTGCAGATGAGAAAACTGAGACCAAAAGAGATTAAATGACTTGCCCAGGCCCACACAGCTAATAAGTATCTAAGACAAAATAAATGGAAGTGACACCTTAACAGGAAACTTCGCATCTTCTGTGTTAAGCGCCACCCCCACCCCCAACCCCCAAAGGCTTCCTGCTTCTTAAAAGTGTCACTCAAGAGCAAGTTTGTGTCCGGAGGAAAGAGCAGGAGGATGTGGAAGCCGGATTGGCTCAAATGCAGAATAGGGAAGCTCATCTTTTATGTCTGCGACCCAGTCCTACAGGTGGAAATCTGCAAACCGCGAAGAATACATAGTATCCGGGGCCAAACACACAAGGTTCCAGGCTCGAATACAGTCAGGAAACCTGTCGTACTTCGGCTTGCGGGGTCGCTGTGGGAGGCTTTGTATTTCTCGACTGAGTCTTAAGCGAGGGCTGGGGGCTGGCCGTATTTCGCGACCCGCGAGCCAGGACCAGGGCGGAGCATTGGGCGGGGGCAGGTTTAGGGGCGGAGAGCAAAGCCGCGTGGGTGCCTCCCTCCAGCACGCTGGACAGCTCCCCTCACAGAGCCTTCGGGCTGCGGTTTTGTTAAGCTTAGTACATCAACGGAGTTGGCCCCTGGGAAGGGCAAGGGGCGTCTCCGACGCTTGCCCTAACTCCTCTCCCTACGCACTGGCCCCTGCCCCGCTGCCCGCCCTCTCAGCCTAGCCCTTCACCCTGGCTGAGCGCACACTGAGCCTCTAGGCCGCCACAGAACTGGCTGGGTGAGAAGTCTCCTCTGTCCTTCCAAGTCAGCCTCCGGAAACCAGAGCCCCAGCCAGCCGCAGCAGGGTATCAGAGATGTTGCTCGAACCCGACCCCGAGCGGGACAGGGAGAGACCCGGAGTTCCTGCAGCGGCGGCGGTCTGCGCCTTCGGCGAGACCCAAGGTAAAAACTCTGAGCCCGCTTAAAAGGCCCGAAATAATTGACTTCCCGCGAACCCCGGGGTATACTGTGCCTCTATGTGTGAGTGTGTAAATGTGTGAGATAGACAAACTTCTTGTCGTGGTGCTTTCGAGGGTAGTAAAGTGTGGGAGAGTGAATGAGAATAGTAAATGTGGGAGTGAGTAAAGGTAGTAAATGTGGGAGTGGGAATGAAGGTAGTATGTTGTGCTGTGTGCCTATATTTCCCTTAAAAGTATGGTCCTGTCTATGTTCGTATATAGGATAATAAACCCCCGCTCCTGGGCCCTGGACGTCCTGGGAAGCCATCCCCGGACAACTGATATGTGGGGCAGCCAGGGGCATTTCCTCAGAAAGAGGCTTCTCTTATCTCAACTCTTTAGAAGACACCCCACAGGTGTAACTCCTATGACCTTTCAATGCATCTAGGAAGGGAATCCTATGTTGGTTGGTGATGGTGGTAGAAGTGTATCTCCAGGCCTACAGTGCTTTCCCACAAGATTTTTCACTAGTCCGCCACCTCCGTTAGTTCTCCAGGTCGTTGGTTGAATAATGAGGGCGATTGTTGGTACCACCCTGGCCAGATGCCCAGCGCGTGGGGGACCCGCCCCCAACCCATCACTCAGCTGGACAGGCTAGCCCGCCCCCTCTCCTTCAGCACTGTCAGGGATGGGACTAAGCATCACACTGTGATACATAGGGACAGACTGTGCCCCTATCTATACCCTCTTGCTCAACCACCCTAGTCTTTCTGTTTTCTGTATGCTTTACAAGATCAATGTGTGTATTTGATAGGGAGGGAAGGGAGTTAGAAAAGCTGGGAAAATCGGAAGAATTCTGGGACAGAAAGTAATGTGTTCTCTTGTTTGTATTTCTTGTTTGAGAATTCTCTCTCTGTATCTCTGTCTCTGTCTGTTTCTAGATCTGTCTGTTTCTGTTTCTCTCTCTCTGTATCTTTGTCTATCTCTCTACCCCACCCCCACCTCCAGGTCCCATCAAAAGACAGAAACTAATAGAATTCAAACTTGATATAGAACAAAAGTGTGGAAAGGGGGAAAGGTTGCTAGATCTAAATATACATTTCCTTTCTTAAGACTAACCCTAGTTTTGTTTATCTCCACTGTATTCCTTCTCTCTCCTGTCCTATTCATTTCCTCCACAGTCTGTATGTCTCTACCATTAGAGTATCTGTAGTTTTGATTTTGTCTTTCTGTGTCTGAGTGGCTCCTACTTTCACAGATCTGAGCTCTGTAGTAGAATCCATCCTTACTCCACTACCTTGAATCCATTTGCTTAATTTACTTTTCTGCCCATGGGAAGGGGGAAAGGGAAGGACTCCAGAATTCCGTTCCCCAATGTCTCAGTCCCTGTTTTGGAGCCCAAGAATTGAAAGAATTGAAGTGTGAACTAGAAGCAGAATCCCTCAGATTATTTAGCCTTGCATACTGAAGGTGTGTGTGTGTGTGTGTGTGTGTGTGTGTGTGTGTGTGTGTGTGTATGTATCTCACTGGAGCCTTGCCTTCCTTCCACTGTCTACCTGTTCCCTAAGACCCAAATTCTAAAGATCACACCCTAGGGTTACAGAGATGGGAGAGAAGACCAGCCCATGTTCCCTAGAGGGGTTTTAAACAACAGATGTTTGGAAGAGAACAGTTTAGCTCATGGCAAAAGCCAAACTCCAGCAAATTTTAAATTATCCTCCGCCCAGGTCAGAAGGGTAGGGAGTACATAAATTGGTATCAATGCAGAGGGATGGAACCCAAAGTAGAAATATTATGGGAAGGAACAGAGAGATTGAGAGGAAAACGGAGCCCAAGGGCCCAGGAGAGATCCAAGGTAATCACTGCCTCAGCCCTCTGTTTGCTCATGTCCCTCAAACCCTTATTCCATCCTAAATCCTGAGGAAAGATGAGGAGAGATCGCCAATTGGAGTTCTTAGGTCTTGGGTGCAGTTCTAGGATTGTCGAATCACTTTTTAAAGTCCCCCAAGTCTTTTCTAAGACAGCGGTGGGCCCCACACCTTTCCCGTCTACTCTGTCTGGGTCTTGGAGAAAGGCAGGAATCTTTGTGGTTGATTTCAATTATGATCATCCCAGTAAACAGCACTCTGACTGATTTCCCTAGGCGCTTCAGAAAGGAGAATTCCTTTTTCAGGGACTGAAATGTGCAAGGGAGCAGGATCTCAGACAGAATGAGGCATGCTAACAGGAGCTAATACCTCCTGGATCCCTCTTTCCAGTCACTGAATCAGCAATGCTCGATCTCTCCAGCCCTGGGACGCTAAGAACCCAGTCCTGGAGGGATGGACATTCAAGAGGCCCAGTACAGATCTGGCTACCCACAAATAGAAGAGGATGGTTTGGGGCCAGTTGTCCTGTGGGCTCTAACTTCGGAAGAATTCAGCTTTCATACCATCCCTTTCTCAAAAGGGAATTTGTTTCTCCGCACTGACTGGAGCCTTTTGGAGCATTTACTGCCAAGTTAGCCGGAGTCCGCTCTCAGCCTGGGAATGGGAGGCAGGGGGGAGCAGGTCCATGGAGCTCCGGACACCTGTGGCCAGAAGCGAGCATAGAAGGAGCGAGATAGAATTCCTAATAAACGCTTTACCCGAAGGACCTCTGGAATCATCTATTCTTATTCCCGGAACTGGGGTCTCCAGCGGTCATGGTAGTTGCCGCCAGGACAAAGCGAAATTTCTCGAGGAAACTATTCCTATCTGCTGAGTTTTATGTCTAGGTTCTCTCCTATCCCCCCCCCCCCCCGACAGTGAGAGGGACGGAAGATGAGGGACTACTTCTCGGGTTGCCGGGATTAGGTTTCTAATGACAGCTCCCCAACTTCAAATTATCGCACGTAAATTACGCAGATTAGTTTCCAAGCACCCTTCTTGTCTGTTGTGTTTCTTTACGGTCATAACTCGGGATGTGGGCAAACCCGTTGCGGGAATCTCGAGCACGCTGCCGGTGGCGATCAGACCAAAGAGGTTCTTTGCGTCCTCATCCCCCCTCCCTCCATCCCCCACCCATAAACACGACATCTCACTCTCCAACTGCCCCGCCTCTACCAGGCCCCGAGAGGCTAGCAGAGCCCCGTGCCTCTGGGTGCCGTGGCTGTTAATTAGTCTTGTCTCAGGGTACAGCAGGAACCAGTCACTCTGCGCCCCTGTGCGCTCCGGCGCGTCTGCCAGGCTACAGCTCCCCCACCGCTAAGTCTCCTGGTCTGCCAGTGCAGGCGGCCTCTGAACTCCCCGGTAGACGCCAGGAGCTCACAGTGCACTCTCAAAGGGGGGCGGGGGCACAGAAGGTGGAAGCGGGAGGGGGCGTGGGGAGAAGAGGAAAGGAAAGGAGATTTGGTATCCAAACCTACACAGGAGCGCGAATCCAGAGATCCAGGAAGCCTATAGCGTGCTGTTTGGCCTGGGTCTGGCCCTGCGTTTTCGGCAGTACTAAAGTTTATTTTCTGAAGAGTCCTCCGGGGATTCCCCTGGCTCCAGAGACCTGGGGCGTAGGCGGCGGACTATGCAAGATGGACGCTCTTAAAGAACTGGGGTCGGGGAAAGACTCCGCTGGGACAGACATGCTTCTGGCGCTGCTAGCACAGAACGAGGACCTGCGCAAAGGTAGGGGTACAAAGGCCTGTGCTGGGATCCCAGCGCGGCCCAGAGTAGGGGGGGGGGACCTTAGTGGACCTGTTCTCTTTCCCCTGTTCCGTGAAGATTATTTGGATAGAGATTTCTTGGGCCACATCTTCTCTGATGCCCTGAGTTCAGAATCAGCTCCTTCACCTCTCGAGGCAAGCTTGTGCACCAAAGCCCGCTTGGGGAGGATTCTCAGAACTTGCGGGGAGAGGCTGGTGATAAAGTGAAAGGAAAAGAGGTATTAGGAGATGGTTTGTTTTCAGAGGCCATAGACAGGCAGACTGGCTGATGCCCTAAAACCACCGGAGGATCGTGCCCAAATCTTCAGACTATTCCACTCTCAGTTTTGAGAGGGCCGCGTGCTCTCTGTGCCTGAGGTAACTTCTTCATGGGTTCAGGTCTCTTTCTCCTACACCTTTCCTAGCCCAGAGCTATTGTGACTTCCCGGGTCTCTGTCCCCTGAAGAGCAGGGATGAGTGAAGGCCCTGAGCTCAGGACAGCAGGATCAGTGGTTCTTATCCTGTTTAAGGAAATGGAAACTCCCCCAGTATCATCCCCAAAGATGGTGGGACTGCAGGAGCCAGGGTCCCAAGGCAGGTTTTTCCCACATGTTGAAAACCAGGTGTTTCCAGTGTGTAAATTATTGTAGAGGTGTATTGTTGGTGCTGTCTCTGTGCTGAGCTTCCTTTCCTATTTGTGTTAGATTTGGGAACATGTGTGTTTTGAGTCTCTATGTATAGGAAGTGTTTGGAGTTTTGGGGTGTGGGTGTAAATTCACGTGTTTTAGGGGAACTGGTTCTTTCCCTTGTCGTTGAGTCTTGGATGTATTTATGTGTCTTTTTTGAAAATATTAGGTTTTGTATTGTTTATATGGGAGTGTGTATTTGTGCAACTGTGTCGTGTGTGTGGTTTATGTGTGTCCTATATCTCTCTCTAGGTCTGTGTCTTGGTGTCTGGGAATATCTAATTTATGATGTTAATTTAATGTGTGCTGAATTGGGTTAAGAGATTTTGTTGGTATAATCTGCCCTGTGCTGTTTAAATGTTATGTTGGGTTAAGTTCATGTGTATCCTATTCTGAGATGGATTGGGTTAATATGGGTATTCGACTTTCACCCATAAGTATGACTCTTTGGGACTCAGTCTCTAAGTCTCAGGCCTTCAGTGTGGGAAACAGGTTCTGTGTTCTGGGGATGGACTCGCCCCTGATGGAGTCAAGTCTCAAAGGAAGAGTCAACAAGAGGGAGCCCAGCCCAGGCCAGAGTTTTCCTTTAATTCATGCTGAGGATGCAGAGGCCAAAGTGGAGGAGTAAAAAGAAGGCATAGTTCAAATTAGAAAGAAGGGCATTTCAGGGCTGAGTAAAGAAAGCAGGCCTCCTCAGTGGGTTGCATGCCTTCAGGACAAGAGAAACTCTTCCCGGAAATAATGGTCCTATTCTCAGAAGGCCCAATGAGGTTCAGTTCCTGGGATTTTCCAATCCTATTGCTCCTAGACACATTGTCTTTATTTCCTACTCAGAGCAGGCCCACAGTCTCCATTCTCTCTAAGCCACTCCACCTCTGTGGCTTTTAAACCCAGAGGAATTTTAGGCTCACAATTCAGAATCCAGATCCAAAGGTACAGATTGAACCTGTCCCCAAATATCCACCTCATGGTTTCCTCAGTTCTGAGCCTACTTGCTGCTTAGGACCTCTTGGTGGCAAACTTTAAGGTACTTTCCTGGGAGATAGGTCACAGAAGCCTACACAGATTCTTCTCCAAGGCCAGAGGCTCTGAACAGAGGCAAGACACAGGTCTTGGGGTTTCCCTTCATCTGAGGCTCCTTAGGTCTCAGCACCTTTTGAAAGTTGGAGCCAACTCCTTGACTGATGGGGAAATTGCCATTCCACTCAGGTCAGTTATAATAATGACAAAATGTCCCAGTTTGTGGATCAGAACCCCCTCCCCCCACTTCTAGTCTGTAATTCCTCCCTTATCTCCCCCCTCCCCCCCACCCCCCACCCCCACCTGCCTCAGCTTTGATGGAGCATTACCTCCCAGTGATTCCCCATACACACCTCAATCCTCTCAGGTCACACAGTAATAACAGCACATACAACTACATTATAAATTACATATGTAAATATATACATGATTGTGTGTATCTATGTTTATTTATTTAAGGTTTGCAAATCGTTTCCCTTATAACAAGTGCAAGTGTTAGGTAATACACACATTATTAGCCCATTTTGCAGATCAAAAAACTGAGGTTTGATGTTAAATGATTTGCTTATGACCACAAAGCATCTGGTGCAAGACTGGAACTTAGGTATCTTGCTTCCAAGCCCAGAGAGACTGAATGACTCCCATAGGTGAGAAAGAGGGAGGAATCCTGGGAGTGGGGAAAGGAAGAAAGGTCAGATCTAGAGTGCAGGTTCTGATTCAGTCTGTTTTTACTTATTTATTTTTAACGGAGGTTCCAGGGGAGGGGTTGGCCTAAGGGACTGAGGGGAAGGAGGTGGAGTGGGGTGGGAAGAAAGGGAGTGAGAGCTTCCAGCAAGACCTACTCCTGGAGAAAGTGAAGGAGTACGCAAGAGAAGGGGAAACGTCTGTATGCCCTCCAGAACATGGTCTAGCAGAGCGGAATCTGTCTGCAGCCACGATGCAACGTAAGAAATTTCTTTGAGGAAGTTATGGATGGGAATAGAGCAGGAGGTCTGGAGGTGTTTTTCGGGAGCAGAATAAGGAATAGAGGGAGAGGTCTTTGTTTAAGGAAGCAACTGTCAAGAATAGTATCCTGAACCGAATTTTACTCGACGTTGAGAGACAGAGATGGGCGTTGAATCTAGCTTCTGAGTCTTCTTCAGCGGACTTCTGCGGCAGCTTGAGGAGCTGTCCGTGGTTTGGGGGTGCTGAAATCTGAGAGGAACCCTTACTAAAGAAGCTAGGCTTGCCCTGTCGCTTGTTTGTTCTCTCAACTTTCGGGGACTCGTTGTCACACCGCCCTTCATTCCTCTTCAGAGACCTAGCCAGTCGTCTCTGGGGGACATAGAAGGAATGGGTGGGCGTGATCCCTGTTTTGTTGGCTGGGTTCTGGAGTAAATGTAGTTAGATATTAACTCAGGGAGCCTGTCTCAGCAGTACTTCTGTGGACCCAAATGAGAAGAAGCCTTCTCTCTAGACTGAATTTCTCTCAACTGTAATGGGTAGGAATGGGCTTCAACTACTACTCAGAATACTTTCCCCTAAACCGGGAACTAGATAGCATTTCAGGGTAAAATCCATATTGTGTGTAGTCTGGGTCCCGAGTGTGGGGAGCCCTGTGACCTCTGCCTTACAGGCAACACTTACTGAGACATTGTCTGAGCAAAGAAAGACATGAGACCCTTGACTTTCCATCTTCGAACCTAAAACATCCTAAAACAGTTTGGAAACCACAGAAATCGTTTCCTTCCCACCCACTTGCTTTGACTGCTCCAGTGGCTTTGAATTCTACTGTCATATCTGTGAGATGACTAATGAGGGGATAAGGGAAAGGATACAGGACTGACTGAGTTCTTACCTCCCCAGAACCCCCCTCCACCGCCTTCACATACCCCATTTCTCCTGAAAGAGCTAGGGCTAGGGGGTGAATGGCTAACACTGGCTGTATTTCTAAATGGATATAGTTGTTGGGGTTTTTTATCTTTTGTGTACAAGTCGTTTTTTCTTGGGAGGGGGGATGGAATCCTCACTCCACATGTGCCCTTGGAGATAAAAGGAAACACCCGCTTATTGTCCATTCAAGTGAAATAGTCCCAACTTTTGTTAATAGGACTCCAAGCTCCCAGTAGTTCAGTTTAGGTTCTGCCACTGGCTGCAGCCTGAGTGAGCTTCTCTAACTCTTGCGGAGTTAGGTGAACAGAGGGGAAATAGTCCTGGGATCAGTTGCCCTGGTGTGGTGAGAATTAGGGAAAGGGCAAATGGACCTAGAAAACAAACTTGGAAGGAGAGGGTGTCCACGTGTGTGTCTATGCAGACAAACAGCCCTCATAGACGCTGCGTGCATCCGTGTGTGTGTGTGTGTGTGTGTGTGTGTGTGTGTATGGGGGAATGTAAATTCGAAAGCAGTCGCAAATGTTGCATACTAATGAAGATATCCACAGTGAGTCCGATTAAGATATAGACGGTGTACCCGACAAGTAGTATATTTCTCTCTAGACCTGTTTCTCTGTATCCCTGCTTTATAGTCTGCAGGTTTGTGAAAGAACAATTCAGTACTTTGTGTGATCAGATCCAACTCCAGCTATAAAATTTTCAAACAATGCTGCATAATATATCCGGAAAAGCAATTGCTCCTGAGGCAATCTGTACCCAACAGATCTAACGAGAGATGTATGCGTTGGTTCCTGTGCATCGTCTAGCCAAATATTTTACCGTTTCCATCACATACTCATACAAATGTGAAGATGGCGAATAAAATCCAAGTTTCTTTCTAGGAAGGAACTAGCCCTGCACACTCACATTACACATTAGCGACATACAAAGGCTACGTGTGAATCCATATTTACCAAAATGACGCAGATAATTTCTATGTCAATCTCAGGGAATGTGGAATCCCTAGGGCCAGGGTGGAAAAGCAAGAGTGGCAACAGGAATCCTCCCAACTCTGTTGGCAAAGCATTAGGGAAGAGAATTGTAGGAAAAGATTCTTCTCCCTTCTGGCTAATATGCCTGGAGATGGGTCACAGGAAAAGCGAGCAAGAGCTGAGCTCTTCGTCCAAGTGAGCCTCTCTTCCCCCTTTCTCCTTCCACGCAGAGATCCCCTTGTGCGCCGGCTGCAACCAGCACATCGTGGACAGGTTCATCCTGAAGGTCCTGGACCGGCACTGGCACAGTAAGTGTCTCAAGTGCAGCGACTGTCAGACACCGCTGGCGGAGAAGTGTTTCAGCCGTGGAGACGGTGTCTATTGCAAGGAGGACTTCTTCAAGTGAGTGGGCGGCGGGGACCATTGGGAACTGGGAACAGGGCTAAAGGCTTCAGATTAGTTTCCAGAAAGGCAAACAGCCAGGCACTGTTAACTCTTCCTTAAAGTGCAATTAAGGAGCATCCAACCGAGACAAGACAAAGTGGGGTGAAAGATTTTGGAGAGGGGTGTCGAGGAGGAGAAGCTAGCATCTTCTGTCTCTTACGAAACCAAAACCCACAGGAAATCCTTCTTTGGGACCCCGGGTGGTGAGCCGGGCGGCCCTTACTCTCCCTACTGAAAATTAGTTGGTAACTGTTGTTTGTTTTCTAATCGAACGAGAGTCCTGTTGAGTACGGGGGAACTTCTCTGTGATCCGGAGCGTAGAGAGGAACAACACATAACGAAATCTGGCTAGGACAGCTTCGTTCCCTCCGGGAGAGAGGAAAACCTGTTGGTTGGGTAGCCCCCTGTTGTTGCAGCAGCTCTCCGTCTTTGGCTTCGGCCGTGGCCTTCCAAAAGATCTGATTTTGCAGGGAGGACAGACAACCGGGTTTCTGTGACTAGAGGGAAGGCTCAGGATCCAGGTTATTCCCCTTTTGACTCCTTGGAATAGAGCTCTACGAGGAATTGTTTGTTGAAAAGTTAAAAGTACATGGGCTGAGCATTTATTATAATTAACTGAAAATTACATGTAAAAATTAGGTGACATTACAGTCACATTTGTATAAATTTCTTTCCCATCAACGATCTCGTTGGACTCTCACAACAATCTCGTGAGATAGAAAGAGCCATTTTACAGAAAAGGAAACTAAGGGTCTCCGAAGGTGATATAGTTTATTTACGATCACACAGCCAGTAGAAGCAGAGCTTGGACTAGAACCCAGTCTGTTGACTCGGAGTTCAGGAGCTCTTTCTGCTGCGGAAAGATTTTAACTCGTATTTCTCATCAGTTGTGTCCCCTCTACTTCCCTGCTCCTATTCCCCCACCTCTCCCCAAGCTCTAAGTCTTTGACCTTGGTCTTGCAGGAGATTCGGGACCAAATGCGCAGCGTGCCAGCAGGGCATCCCGCCCACGCAGGTGGTTCGGAGGGCTCAAGACTTTGTCTATCACCTCCACTGTTTCTCCTGCGTGGTTTGCAAGCGGCAGTTAGCTACAGGCGACGAGTTCTATCTCATGGAGGACAGCCGGCTGGTCTGCAAAGCCGACTATGAGACTGCTAAGCAGCGGGGTAAGGCAGTTGCAGCGCTGGCTATGGAAAGGGGGTTATTGGGGAATAGAGCTCATCGGGCTCTTTGGGGGGATATCCTGTGGTTCTCTCTTGAGGCACACCCCGGCTCAAAAAAAAAAAAGTATAACAATCACGTTAGCTCTTCTTCTTCCTGGAAAAGGAAGTTAGATTTCCCCCGATTCCTTTTCGTTGGCTAAAAGGAAAAATATTATCCGAATAATTCAGCCATAGGCGAAGAGTGAACTTAATTTTCGTATTAAACCCCTCCATTCTGGCCGCAAACCAAGTCAAAAACGCGAGAATGAGGTGAAGAAAAGAGACTCTACTCATTTAAGAGGAAAAGAGAAGGGGAGGAGGGTAGAATTTGACATTTATAACAGGCCATCTATATGAAATCCAAAACCAAATTTTTCTTGTTATTCTTATTAAATAATATACTAGATGTGACAATTTACTCTGTGAGGGACGGGCCTGCCTTTTCACTAGGAAAAGCGCACAGACTCCCATAATCTTAGGACCACGGAATTTGAGAATATTGGAGCCGGAAAAGCCTGGAGAACATAGAATATCAGAGCTGGAAGGGATCTTCGAAATCGCCTGGCCCTCCTCCCTCCTCTCGTTTTATGCTTCCTGGCTTTTCTGGCTTTCGAGAGGTCCAAGGACCAGACGAGGGTGTCCTTGCAGAAAGGAGTCAGCGGACCCCTTCTCTCGTTGCAGAGGCCGAATCTACTGCCAAACGGCCTCGAACCACTATTACGGCGAAGCAGCTGGAGACGCTGAAAAATGCCTACAACAACTCGCCCAAGCCTGCGCGCCATGTCCGGGAACAGCTTTCGTCGGAGACTGGTCTCGACATGCGGGTGGTTCAGGTCAGGGACTGCCGCAGCCCTTTGCCCCGCCCCACTCGGAGGGCCTCAGTTACGCGGGCCCGCTCGACTGCTGGGTCCTGAAGTACAGCGTGCTGTCTGGGGACGCCAACCTGCCGAGCCCAACGCTACGAGGCAGGATCCGGTGTCAATAGAGGGGGGCAAAGTGGGAACCTAGAATCATTTTTCATTCCCCCTTCCTCTTCTCAGTCCCAACCTAATCCAGGGGCTCTTAAACCTTGCCGTGTAGCCCGAAGCCGTTGGCAGTCTGGTGAATTCGATAGACTTCTCGGAATGTGTTTAAATGCATTAAATAAAAGCCATAAGATTGTAGAGGGAACCAATTATATTGGAATGCAGCTACAAAAATATTTTTTTAAGTTAATGGGCCCCAGATTAAGAATCCCTGACCTAGATATTTATCTGTATTTACAAATGGAGTCGGGGGGGGGGGGGGGAATAGACCTCTACGCACTTAACCGAAGGCAGGCAAAGTTCAGCTTTCTTGCTGTCCAAGCTCACTTATTCGTATCGTAGCGCGCTTCCTCCCTCCGGTTAAAGAAGGACAAACGCGAGTAAAAAGCTCTCTCCAATCCCTCGATCGGCCGAAAGCGGAAGTCAAGGGTTGTCCTTTTTAGTTCACCTGACAAGGCCCTCACCTCCTTTCTTCCCCTCCCCCGCCCCCCGTCCTTCGTTGCCCGGGATAGGTTTGGTTCCAGAACCGGCGAGCGAAGGAGAAGCGACTAAAGAAGGATGCCGGGAGGCAGCGTTGGGGTCAGTACTTCCGCAACATGAAGCGCTCCCGGGGCAACTCCAAATCTGACAAGGACAGCATCCAGGAGGAGGGGCCCGACAGCGATGCTGAGGTCTCCTTCACAGGTGAGCAAAGGGCGGGGAGGGAAGGGGGTAGCAAAAGAGACTCTCTCGTTATATACAGCTTTCCTGCCTGTCTGTAGCATTTCCCAGTGTACACTTCTCCCCACCCCAACCAGCAATTGTTGGTTAATTTAGACAGTGAAGATAGACAAACTTTTTTTTTTTAATCCACTCTGGTGGCTGGATTATGTGGGTTTATTATCTACACTGATCAACTGAACTGCATAATTACCTGACCACTTTGCTCCTATTGACCAGCCTTAAGTTAGAATCTAGGCTCTCCTACTTCAAAGCTCTTGCAGTTATACTGCAGCAAGGTTTACTGGGAAATGTTTTATCAATGGTTAATTAAAAAAAAAAGACAGGGTTAGGAGTAGCCTCAGAAATTATGGCTAGTATACTTCTATCTAGGTAATCTAGGTGTTATTTATACAAAAGGTCTCCATCTGAAAATGGATGGAAAACCTTAATTCAAAGCTGGACTCTGATCTTTGTTCTACCTCTAATTAGCTGTGCATACTTAGGCAAGTCACCAGACAACTCTAGGCCTCAGTTTCTTTTTCTGTAAAATAGGGGTGGGAATAACGTATCCAGTTAACCTCACAGTGTTCTTTGGTAGTGTCAGTTAAAGCATTCTGTAGAGTTTTCAGTCCCACACCAATGTCTGAGGTGATTAGTCTTCATTATCTGTCAGCCTTTTATGGGTGTCTATGGTGGGCTGGACAGAACTATAATTGTTGCCTTCTCACACCTCCTGGATAAAGTAAAGCAGGAGAAGATAAATAAGTAGGGGCAGAATCCTCTCAATTTTTTGCCTATCATTTAGAAATTTGATTTAGTAAATCAGACAAATCTTTTGATAGAGACCATCATCTTTTACCTCCTTAGAGACAGCTAGGGCACACAATGGATAGAGCACTGGACTTGGAGGCAGGAAGACCTGGATTCAAATCCAGCCTTAGACATTTACTTGCTGTGTAACCCTGGGCAAATTGCTTAGCCTCTGTTTGCCTTGGTTTCCTCAACAGAAAAATGGAGATTATAATAATGCCTGCCTCCCAAGTGGTTTTGAAAAATCACATAAGATAATAGTTGTAAAGTACATAGCACAGTGCCTGGCACATATTATATAAATAGCAATTTCTTCTTCCTTCCCCTTCCCCTACTCCCTTCTGCATGATTAGGCAGAATCACAGGAAAATCCCATTTCAGATTTTTGTTGGAAGACCACCAGGAAGCAATTGTGGGAGAGTAAGGTGGAGGAAGGGCAATCTCAAAACTAAGCTTTTATAGGTCCCTCCATCCACCTCAGTTTTACTGTCTACAAGAATGCCTTCCCCTTCCTTGTGTGTAAGTGATATACCTGCTGATCACCAAGAATTAATATTCTTTGAGTTATTTTTTCCTAGGAGGTTTTTACATTTTGTTTCATATCTACTAATTCATATTTGTGAGATGACTGAACAGGGCTGACCCTCAGTCTGTGGGTAAAGTAGCATGTTTCATTGTACCTGGGAATCTAACGAGATCAGGATTCTATCTTGAATGGCTCAGACTTTGATCCTGTTTGTGGTTAAAATTGGGGCTCAATCTCTGGCCTTAGGATACACTTTTTTAAGTGAACCACCCAGCTACTTTGGGTTCACAAGTGGATTGGTTCAAATTCAGGCCATTCAATGGTTTTCATAGAACTGTTTCTGTTTCTATTCTAGATGAGCCATCCATGTCAGAGATGAGTCATTCCAATGGAATTTACAGCAATTTGAATGAGGCTTCACCAGCGATGGGAAGGCCAGTGGGCACCAATGGTAGCTTCCCAATGGAGCACAGTGGCCTTCCTGCTCAGGACCAGTATCATGACCTTCGCTCTAGTAGCCCCTACGGCATCCCCCAGTCTCCAGCTTCCTTGCAGACCTTGCCTGGTCACCAGCCATTAATCTCCAGCTTGGTTTACCCTGACCCTGGCCTGGGCATTGTGGCTCCAGGTGGACCTGGTGTGCCCCAACCCATGCGGGTGATGGGGGGAAATGGACCCAGTTCTGACTTATCAACAGGGAGCAGTGGGGGCTACCCTGACTTCCCAGCAAGCCCTGCCTCATGGTTGGACGAGGTTGACCATGCCCAGTTTTGATATAGGATACATCCCCAGCTCTAATGGAGCCTGAGACCACAGGCTGGGTATCTAAGAAACAGCAGGACTCCAGGCCACATTTATGGGGAGGAAGGAGTGAAGGGACAGAAGATTGGGCCCCTGCCCTCCCTCCCTCTTCATGTGCTGAACATTCAACCAGGTCATGGACCACCTTGAAGACTTTGGATGCAGGGAAAGAATGTCAGGGGGCTCCCTGGGTGCTTTCGGGACAAGTTTGAATCCCCAGATGGAGCCTTTTCAGGTTTGAAGAACTCTCCTCTTTTTCTTTCTGACCCAGCTCATTCTTGTACATGAGCATAGACTGGGCCTCAGGAGCAGTCTCCAGCTAAAAAGACTGGTGTTTGCTTGTATTTTTTTAAATAGAGTCTTCTATTTCATCCATTAACAGAATATGTCTGTACTGCTAGAGGAGAAATGTTGCTCCATTTACAGCCAATCCCTTTTTTAAGCATTCTTCTCTGGCTGCTCCTCCCTACCTTGATCCAACACTTCAGCTAACATTATAGGATTTTTTTATTATTATTAGTTTATCTGCATTTATTGTTTACACATCAAATATTGGTGAGTCTAGGAAAGAAAAAAAAGCCCTCTTTATTTGGAGCTCCATGAATTCAGAATCTGTTTTACTTTCCACATGGCATTCTTGACTCTCATTGAACCAAGAGCTCAGCATGGACTCTGCTGAGACCTGAAACTTCAGTGTTGCTGACATATCCTTCCAGAACACTGACTGGTTGGATGTCTATTACAGGGTTTCACTGGCTAACATAATTTCATTTACCAGAGTCCTTTAGTACCTTCCTTTATAATGAGAATGGGTAAAATCTTCTGCAATGTGGGTCTTTCACTACTTCTGGCAGCCTTTCTGCTCTGACCACCACCCCTACCCCACCCTATACATGTGAACATATCACTGTTTATCTTGAACAAGGGAGATCTTCCTAGATCACTTCTTACTCATTGACACCCCCACCCTCACAGTCGGACCTCTTGGGAAAGGAAGAGCTCTATTGGTTGGAGCTGTCTCTGTTTATTTGCTCCCTCCATCCACATCAAACTGGCAAGTACAGTGGACAGCTCCTCCTTCTCTGCTTGAGCCTGTCCTTTCCAAGAGACTCTTTTCCCTGCCAAGATTGGTTTAAGTTTGTAAACACAAGGGACTCGACGTTTGTTAGTTTCTTCTAAGACATGGGGAAACCCCAAAATGGTTTGAACTGCACTTAATGTCTGTTGCCAACTCCCCCTTACTTTTGTCCCTATGTTGGATTTGGATCTGGGCTTTGGTACAGCTTTCCCATGGGCAAGGAGTCTGTCCCATGACTCTATTTTGTCTGCCATTGGCCACTGGTCACCATAGGAGGCATCTGTATTTCAAGAAGACCCTTCAGGCCCAGGGAGAGTTAATTGTGAAAAATGAGAACAAAAAGACAAAATCACATGTATGTTGTTACCTGTAAAGCTGAATATTGAACTAACTGTAGATTATGTGAGCGTCCAGTGTCTTTTATTTATTCTCTGATGATCAAATATTTCAAGACTTCAATAAATTTGTCAGTTAAAGTTCATTATTTTTAAATGTCTTTCACTAACTTCATACCCAGTCTGGGCAACCCAATCCCTTTTTGGAAAATAATGAAACGTTTTGTTTAAAGGGCTTTACATTCTTCATGGCACAGCAGTAAGCAGTATAGGGGTATTTATATCTTGTCTGAATATTGACTCCCATTTGTCATTTTGATTTTGGCCATGTTTTTGAGGATTTGGAATATGAACAGAGCTATGCTAAAATAGCGTAGGAGTTATTTTTGTTCAGGAATAAGTTGGAATTCAGAATTGGCTTCTGAGATCATTCAGCTCTATAGAGATTATGTGTGTGTGTACACGCACATGCATGATCAATTTGTATATAACTGGTTACATGGGGAAGGGATTTTTGAAATCACATAATTTATTCTAGATTTTAAGTTAAGCATATATAGAGAGGGCAAAGTAGTTTGTACTTTTCCCCTGTGTGTTAGGGGTTTAGTCAATCCATCAGCAAGTATTTAATTAAGCACCTATTTTGTCCATTGAGGTCCCTGGGGATACTGGAGAAACACTGAAAAAAAATCTCTCCCTCATTAAATTTATATTTCTATCTGGGAAATAACACATGCATATTGATATAATTATGAGCAATATATATTGCCATATAATGTTGGGGTCAGGGAAGCCCTAGAAGGTAGCTGGCGATCTGGAAAAGCTTTTTTTTTTTGAAGATAAGAGTTTGGACTTATCTTTGAACCAAGGGAGGGATTCTAAGAGGTGGAAATGAGGATGGAATGCATTCCAGGCATAAGGGACAGCCTCTGCAAAAGCATGGAGATGAGGGGGCAGCTGGGTAGCTTAGTGGATTGAGAGCTAGCCCTAGAGATGGGAGGTCCTAGGTTCAAATCTGGCCTCAGACACTTCCCAGCTGTGTGACCCTGGGCAAGTCACTTGACCCCCATTGCCTACCCTTACCACTCTTCTGCCTTGGAGCCAATACACAGTATTGACTCCAAGACGGAAGGTAAGGGTTTAAAAAAAAAAAGCATGGAGATGAGACATATGTGCGAGGATATAGGTCACATAGGTCAGTTTAAGTAAACAACCACACGCATTTTAATTACAAATAATGTGCTTGGTATGGGGGTTCAGCTAGGTCTAAGAATTTATGGGTAGAGTTCTGAGTATCTGGGCTGTTTGAAGATTATGTGCAACACTAAGAGGATTTAGAGAGGCAGCATAGTGTGATGAGTATAGAATTTGAATGAATGAAGCATTTTTAAAGTACTTACTATGTGCAAATAATTTTGTGTCAAAGGAAATGGGTATGAATCCTGCTTCCACTATTGGCTACCTTTGTGACCTTGACCAAAATCATCTCACCTTTTCAGGTCTCAAAATACTCATTCATAAGTTTAGGTTGTACTAGAAGACATGGAAGGTGTTTGTGTTTGTGTTTGTGTGTGTGTGTGTGTTTGTGTGTGTGTGTGTGTGTGCCAGTTTAAATTTACTAATGACAGAGATAGTTTCTGCATTTGCAATTCTCTGGAGTCTTTCAGGGCATTTCATGCACTTGTTGGGATTTGTCTTGAGGTGCTCATGAGTCATTTCTTTATTCAAAGCCAGGAGATGCTTCAGATATCTCTTAGTATGGGGGGTGGGGAAAGGATTGAGGCTGGCACAAGGAAGGGAGGTGGATGCAAGGAGGAGGTTTCAGAGGAAGAGGCCTGAGCAAAAGCCCCACAGAGTGGACTGACAGTGCATAACAGGCCATGTGAGAAGCCCATTCAGGAAGTTATTTTGGGATATGTGATTAAAGCTTCCTGCAATGAGACATCAAAAAGGCCATTTATTCTGGCCAGTCTTCTGAGTCCTTATCAATGATGGTTACTCAAGGAGACCTACTGAACTTATATGGAGTTGGTTTGAATGCAATTCTTCCAAGGTTTCTTTGATTTCTCATTAGCATGGATTGAATTTCGAGAAATGACTGTGGTTATTTTTGGCTGAAAAACCTTGCAGATCTACAAAATAATTTCCTGTGATTGACATCTCTACCATAAAGTTTTCAAGAGTCATAAGATCCTAGAATATCATCAGTTAAGAGAGACTTTCATGGTCATATTGGTTAACAACTTCATTGTATAGATAAGAAAGTAGGTGTTTAAAAAGAAAGTGATTTGTGCAAGTTGGTTGCAGAAATAAGGCTTGTTATAATGCTCTTTACATTTTTATATTGCATGGATAAAGTTTTATTATATGTAATTATGAACTCATGTATTCAGAACATTTGTTGGGGGTGTGGACCTATAATTTCATGAATCTGTCAAGTTTCTTGGTGTGGAAACCCCTTCTCTACCAATGCAGATCAGCCACTCATCTAACTGAAATCTATAGTCCTAGATTCTATCAATAACTGGAGTCTTTGATTATGTCTATCATTTTTAAGAATAAACTTGTCATTTATAGAGTTGCTGAGGGTCTAAAAGGTAAAGTAACTTGCCCATGGATACCCAGCAAGGACAGGTCAGAGGCAGGACTTGAACCCAGGTTTCTCTGACCCAAGGCCAAGGCCAACTCAAAGTCAACTCTATCAGTCAATGCTATTTAAAGTTGATGAGACTCATTTCTCATAATAACCTTGTGAAGGATTATTATCTTTGCTTTCAGATAAAATCCTGGGATGTTGCTTAGATACAGTATCATGAGGTTAGGGTGGAGAAAAAGAGCACATAAAGGAAACTAGGTGCTTTGGGGAAGACTGTGGGGAGTGGAGACCAAAGACAAATTTTCCCATGATCCTTCCTTAAGGCATAGATTGGTAAGAGCTTTGGGAGGTGAGAATGAGGAAGCAAGTAACCTCAGTTTTAATCCTGGCTTCACCATTAACTTTCTGTGACATAACCAAATAAGGTGTAGGTCCCTTCACTTCTTGGAGACTCCATTTCCTCCTGTGTAAGATGAAGGGATACAGCCAGATAATCTATAAGAGCCCTTCCAGAGCCAGAATTTTATACCTCATTTGGAGTTGCCTGGCTGCCATCTCCAGATCTAGAAAGCTAAAGTCAGATGGGATGGAGACAGATTGGAGAGGGCAGGGAAGTGGAGGGCAATACCGATTCAGGGTCTCAGCTATTTAAGCCAAAAGCAATCTATAGAAGGGAAGGTCAATTCCCCATTTTATTACTCCCCTCTCCGCTTATCTGTGCCCTTCCTCTCCTGCTTCTAGGAAACCTTCCCTTACTGACCCCACCTGTCTGATCCCTTCTCTGCCTCAAGCCCTCAGGTATTACATGCTCAGTCTGTAGGTTATTTTGTATAGTATCTGTGCAGTGAACCTGCTCCAACTCAAGATTCTGGCTGTTCAGGTTGTCAAGGCCAGTCCAGAGATTTAAATATCCAGAAGTTTTGCTCTGAGTCAAGAAAGCCATTGCCCAAGTGGAAAGTTGTAGAGCTGCTCTGCTGGATCTGTCAATATTGCAAACTGATACTTTAATCAGGTAAGAGACTCTAAGTCTTTGGGGAAGAAAATCATAGACTATGCCTAGGCCAATGATGGTGAACCTTTTAGAGATGGGCTGCCAGGCACACCCCTCTCCCCTCCTTTATCCCACACAGGAGAAGGAGAAAGTACTCCCATTGGGCTTCTGGGCAGAGGGGCAGGTGATGTGAAAAAATGTCATCAGTAATGGTGGAAAGGAGGAAGAGAGCAGCTCTGCCTGAGGCCCTCTGCCTTTCTAGTAATGGGTTCTGGAGAGAAGGGGGTGGCCACATGCCCACAGAGAGTGCTCTGCTTGACATCTTTTGTACTTGTGCCATAGGTTCACCATCGCTGGCCTAGGCAATCCTGCTTAAAGGAACAATTGTCTTTTTCAGTAGAATCAGGTGTAGTACGAATAAAATAAACTGTCTCCTAGAACTAGCCAATTGGTACAACCTTTGCAGCTAGAAAAGGCTTGCTGGATACTGGGGGATGCATAAGATACACAAGATACCTAGAGTCAATGAAAACTTCCCCAAATGGTATGGAACTAGTCAGTATTTAATACATGTTAATTCTAAAGTTTTTGCCCAAGCAAGTGGACTAGTGGTCTCTGTGGTTAGCTTGGTAAAAAATTCAGGGTACATGGGCTATTTATTGATTAATGTTAATAATCTCATTTTACCCAGAAGGCTCTTCAGAGTTTACAAAGCACATTCACCTCTACTATCTCATTTGATTTTCTCAACCACCAGAGAAATAAGGAAAGTTGGAAGACCACGTGGTTATGTGGTAAAAGGGATATTGTGATCTCATGAGAATTGGAGAAGATGCCATTAGAGGTTCCTTCAGACTCTGGGATTCCCTTAATATCTCATCTTACAAATGAGAGAACTGAGGCCTGAAAGATTACGTGACTTTTCTTAGGTCATTATTAGTAAATGAGCTGAGCTGAGGCTTAAATCCTTGTATTTGGATTTTGAAGTATTGTTTGCTCATACTCTCTTTGAAACTGGGAAGCAGAATAGTGTAGAAATTATAGAACACAAGGGTCAGGGACAGGAATGCCTCTATTGCCTCATCCTTGGGAAAGGGTTCAATTTAATAGGGTTAAAATTGGCACATAGGAGCTAGAGATAGTTCTGGAATCCTTGGTCCAGGATTACCTAAGAAGAGACAATAGTGTTGACTTGGTTGTTGGCCTCTCTCAGAATTTCAACAAAGGAATGCACTGTCTCATGATATATTAAGGTTGCCATCAGGAGGGGTGTGTAGGTCTAAAAAGAATCTGGATGCCTAATGATAGTAGAGGAGAGATTCCTGCTTGTAGTGGAAAGTTGGAGGATCCCTAAAAATTCCTACCAGGGATAGGATTATTTTTTAAACCTTTACTTTCTGTCTTTGAATCAATACTTTGTGCTGGTTCCAAGGCAGAAGAGTGGTAAAGGCTGGGCAAATGGAGGTTAAGTGAATTGCCCAGGGTCACACAGCTAGGAAGTATCTGAGGCCAGATTTGAACCTGGGACCTCCAATCTCTAGACCTGACTCTCAGTCCACTGAACTACCCAGCTGCCCCTATAGGATTCTTTTTATTTTTTAAACCTTACCTTCATTCTTAAAATGGATCTCAATTATTAGTTCCAAGGCAGAAGAGTGGTAAGGGCTAGGCAATAGAGGGGTAAGTGACTTGCCCCGAGCCACACCTCTAAGAGGTGTCAGAGATCACATTTGAATCTAGGACCTCCCATCTCCAGGCTTCACTTTCTATCCACTGAAGCACCCAGCTGCTCTCCAAGTACAGAGTTCTGTATATACAAGTTCTAGTTCCAGGTACACAACAAATGCTTTTAAAAGACTCGGCTTTTTTTTACCCACTAGTTGGACATAGAGAACGTGTTAAATAGATATTTGCCACCTGAAGAGTTGGGTGGTGGGGAGAAAGAGTAATAGAAGGAAAAAGGAGTGGATACCTAGAGGAAAAGAAAGACAGGAGAGCAGAAGGGAGGACGAGGGGGGAAGGACAGATCTATGAGAGGGTGGTAGTGGATTGCATTGTCCAGGAGGACAATAATCATGTTCGGGGTGGACTGGGCTACCTAATTGGAGTGGACTTGACATGGAACAGGTGAAAATACCTGATAGTATCCCTCACACCATGCGTCTTCAGATGTGACCCAGAGGGTGCCCTTGGTGCCAACTTCCTTCCCATACACTCCTCTTCTCTGGATAATTGGGAGTGCAGTCATCTCACAGGAGTGCCTCCTACTGCCACAGGTCTCCTCATGGGCTAATAGGAGTGATATGTCTCTCCTCACTGTTGTCCCCTCCCTCCCCTTTGGCCTGACTCTTGTGTGGGGAGCTTGTACAAGTGCCCAGTCAGTCTCAGAGGAGTTAATCACAGCTGACAGCTTCAGTGCCACACAGCAGTTAGAATTCATGTAACAATTTAGTTTCTAATGAACAGGCTGCATGGCAGGCTTGACTTTGCCGGCTGGGCCCTGACATTCCCCGGGGGTGGGGGGGGGGTATGGCTGAGGGAAGGGAATCTGGGAGTCTGGTAACAGTGACTTGTTGGAAACAGGAAAAGAAAAAACCATGGATTCTCATCCGGGTGAATTCTAAGATCAGTTGTGTGCACAGAGGGAGGTTCTAATTTGGCCATAGCTTTGACCCCTTGTCCTCTGTGGGGGTCTTTCAGCTCTAGCCCATTGGCCTTGGGAATACTTACATCAACATTTCTAATATCCATGATGTGGAGGGTGTGGGCACTCCCTGCATTGGCAGAGAATGAAATACTTTCATGCTTTGACAGCCTTTATGAATTGAAGTCACTGAAAAAAATTCATCACTTGTTGGTCAGCCTCTAGTGCTGAATCTCTCTGTACTTGGGCTGGTACTCAGACAACAAACACGCAGTCTATCAAACTCAAAGCCTTTCAGCTTGATAGATTCTGCCAGGGTTTGCACCCCACTGGCAAAGCACCAAGAATTCAGGGTCATCTCTACATCTGATTGAGACCTCCTAAGAGTAAGTGGTCAAATTAATAAGAATTCACATTTATACAGTGTTTTAAGGTTACTAAATACTTTCCTCATAACAACATATAAGATAGGTTAGGCTGAGATTAGAAATATGAATTCTAATATTTTGGTCCAGACCAGTGAAATGGAAACTTCTTGCAGAAATGCACCTTAGCAATGCAAGTGTAACTTACTGATTTAGAGGGGTTTTTTTTACGCCTCTTACCTTCTGTATTAAAATCAATACTAAGTATTAGTTCCAAGGCAAAAGAGTGGTAAAAGCCAGGCAATGGGGGTTTAAGTGACTTGCCCAGGGACATATAGCTAGGAAGTGTCTGAGGCCAGATTTGAACCTAGGACTTCCCATCTCTGGGCCCAGCTCTCTCTATCCACTGAGTCACCCAGCTGCCCCCTTTTAGAGGGTTTTCTGAGACACTGAAGTATTGAGTGACTTACCCATGGTCACAGACCTAGTGTCAGTCTCAGAACTTGAGACCAACTTTTTGTCACTCCAAGCCCAGTGCTTTATCAGCCTATTTGGCACTTGAGACCCACCAGGAAGCCCTGTCTTCTTACCTTTTCCCATTCCAGACTACTCAAAACCCATCCAGAAAAGTATTGAGATGTGCTCTTCTCCAACCTTCCTGCCAATCCTTTCTAACCCTTTCCCCATTTCCGGGTGGACACTGATATTCCCATCTTCCCCCTGGAGGACATCTAGAATCCTTGGCCTGCTTGGATTTTCAGTTCTATTCCCCCCTTTTCAGTAGATTTGAGGTGGATTCCTCCCATTCCCCCCACCCTTGGAGAGCAGATATCATTACTCACACAACTCCGATGTGTGGGAAGTCAACTCTACTTCTGGCAAAATGAAAGATACCAGACCTTACCATCTGTCCTGCCCCTGTGCAATCCAGACCTTTGGGTACATCCATCTGCCCTACTGCTGACCTTAGGACTTCTAGACCTTTCCATCTGCCCTACAGCTAAGCCCTCCCACATGTATTTTGTCCCCAGTTAGAGCAAGAGCCTCTTGAGAGCGGGTACTGTTTCTTATTTGTGTCTCTAGTTCCTAGCACCAGGCTTGCCACATAGAACTTAATCAGTGCTCGTGAATTTAATCATTCACCCCATTACATCGAGGGACCCCTCTAATAATAACTCAAGGGGGCAGCTGGGTGAATTGAGAGCCAGGCTTAGAGAGGGGAGATCCTGGATTCAAATCTGGCCTCAGACACTTCCCAGCTGTGTGACTCTGGGCAATTCACTTAACCCCCATTTGCCTAGCCCTGACCACTCTTCTGCCTTGGAACCAGTACAAAGTATTGATTTTAAGGCAGAAAGTAAGAGTTTAATAATAATAATATTGACTCAAACATTCATTTTAATGAATCTGGGGCAATTATAAAAGAACAAGCCCAATTTTCCCCCATCTGTCCTGTGGTTACAATAGAAGAAAATGGACCGAGGAGTCTGGAGACCTGAGTGTGAGTCCTAACTCTGCTCCCAGCTCCCTGGGTGATGCGGGATGATTCGATTCAGGTCAGCTCTCTGAGGCTTGGTCCCTATCTTTGGCACAAGTTTAATAATCATTCCTTGTGGGGATGAATGTGAAGCCCCAGACTTGTAAAAGAACAGGGTCCACCTCCACTGTTTGGAAATGGCTCCTCAGAGACGCAACCAGGACCGAAGCGGGCAAGGTGCCTGGGATGAGATGCGGCTTTGTCCGCAGCCTGAATACGCCAGGCTGGTGCATCTGAGACAAGCCCTCTGAGCCCTGGGCTTGCTGGGTGTCTCCATCTGTTACCAAAGCACTCAGCCTGGGGCTGCTCAAGTGCTTATGAATAAATTGTGCTGCTGCTCTTTCCTCCCCACCCACAGTCTCAAAAACAAAACAACAACAACAAAATTGTAGCATCCTGCGGCTCGGGACCTTCTTCCTCCTTGGGCCAATGAGCCCAGTAAGCTATCCCGGAGGATTCCCCCTGCTTAGCCACCAGTTCTGGCCCTTTAAGGCAGGACAGGTTTATAAAGTGCTAACTGTCCCAGTGGGACCCTCAGACTGTTTACAGATAACATCAAGCTTGCTCTCTCCAGCTGGCAGCAGAAATCTAAATTAATTCAGGAACTGCTTCTGTAGCTCCGTCCCTCGGCAGCTCCCTTTAGTTCCCCTCCCCCTCTCTCCCGTAGAGGACGGGGGATTCAAAACAATAGATAGAGCCACCGTGGGAGAGAGCCCAGCTCCGGCTTCGGGCAATGGCTCGGGCTCCAGAAACCTGCTCGGAGCGGATCACGGGATGGCCATTTGGAAGCAGCAGCATCCCATGCATTTTGGTAGGGAGCAAAGTCGTGGCCCTGTTTGGCCTCTCCGTAACTGCCTTATCAATTCTGCACCATTCTCCTTTTTCCTGGTACATATATCTTCAACGTTCTCTAGTGGAAAGAGCATTAAACACCCACGAGATCTGTGTTCAAATTTCACCCTGGTCTAATCATTTCCTTTCCTCTCAGTTTCTTCCTCTGTAAAATGGAATTGATACTTGCAATCTCTACCTCCCTGGTGAGGAGGTAGTGAGTTGAGGAATGGACTTTGCATACCATTTCGAAGTGGGAACTATTGCTCCAGGGTTAAATTCCTGCCCCCTCACTCTCAGTTGATGCCAAATGATCACCATTTAGGGATCAGAAAATAGGCATGTGTGTTATATTGTCCCAGGGGCCACAGGAATCCATAACTTTCTTAAAAAAAAAAAAAAAAACCCTTACCTTCCATCTTAGAATTAGTACTGTGTATTGGTTGGGCAAGGACTAGGCCAGTGTTGGTGAAGTGTTGGCACCTATGCTGTCCCCAGCCAGAGAGAGCTGCTCCATTCCCTCTCTTCCCAACCCACAAGGACATTTTTTGCATGCCTTGCCCCTCTCTCCAGCCAGCCAAAGCAGGCACTTTCTCCCTCCACTCTCTCCCAGTAATCCAGGGGTTCACAGACACCTTGAATTTGCCTTCTGTGCACTCAAACTCAGAAAAGGTTCTCAAGGAAGGTAGGCAGTGGGGGGTTAAGAACCTTGTCCAGGGTCACACACAGCTAGGAAGCATCTGAGGTCAAATTTGAACCCAGGACCTCTGGTCTCTAGACCTGACTCTCAATCCACTGAGCTACCCAGCTGCCCCCTTGAGCGGTAATTTTTAAACTTCTGCTCTGACTAGTTTTTTTCTCAGTCTAGGGCTCCCTAGATTCACAGAGCAAGCAACCTTTTCAAACTTGGCTTCCAGTGTGCTCATTTCCATTGTCACTTCCATTGATACTGGTTTTCTTAACAAACTAAGCTGCTATCCCACATTTCCTTCTAACTGGCAAGCTTGCTTGCCAAAGGAAAACTCAACCTGCAGAGAGAGGAAAGACATTTCCCAGACTCTAATAGGTGTTATGAAGTCTGTCCAAAAATCCCCGAGAATTAATTACTTTCCTTCTGGAAACAATGAAAAACTTGGAATAAAACTAAAAACTTTTTCACTGAATTTTAAGTGTTTCTATGTGTATAAATGCTAGCTAAATGAAGACCTTAGTTCATAGACCTTAGTCTTAACTCAGGGCAAGGCCATAGATTTACCTTTTGGGCTTTACATTCTAAACAAACAAAAGAAAAGAATGGAGGCATATTACATTTTCTCTATCATTATGTACCAACCCTATACCCACTGGGCTTCTGTGTGAGTTGTTTTTTCTTCTGGGGAGATTTTTCTTTTAACCAAGACCTTAAAAGGCGATAAATGTTGTATGTCTTTTGGACTTTAACTCATTGACACTGTCACGTGAGGGATTTGATTCCTGGTTCATGATACAGACACAAGTTACAATCATTTGCATTTGTCCTCTGATCAAAATTTAAAGCCCAAAGACGCTGGTTCTTGAAAGCAGCAAAAAAAGGAAGAAATGGTTATTGAGGCAGATTTCAAAGGACTTCCCCTCAAGTGGACAAACTCTGAATGAATGCATAAGGAGTTCTCTAAAGACTCCAAAGGGAATACATCATGGTTTTTTGCCCCTATGTTAAGTTTCATCTTGAAGACTTTGGAGATAAATACGTTTTCGTTTTAGTTGATGTGCTAACAATGGAATACTACTTTACTTTGGAGGTTATATTCTGCATTTGGCCCAGGCATATAGTTAAAATGAACAGTTTGGGCCCCCCCCCCTTCCACCACCCATTTAGATTAGATAGTTAGAAAAGAAGCTTTATCCCACTTTGCTATTCTAAATGTCTCACCCATGTAACCATGGACAAATATTTAAAAAATTTTAAATGATAATCGTGGGAAAGAGAGAACACTTTCTTTTCCTTAAGTCGTAGAGCACTTTGTAGGGTACCTCTGATACATCTTATACTATAGTGTCTACGAGGAGTATTCTTGAAGTTTTCGTGTGTTTGATATATATACAATATATATGTGTGTGTATACATATCTATAATCTTTTTTGTGTCATATTCTCAGTAGAGAGTTAAGATCCCAGATGATAGAGAACTTTTTTTTTTGCCTCTTGCAGCTGAGAGTCAAAGAGATAGTAGGTTCTCAAAGAAGGTGTTGATTTTTAATTTGGACATTGTTGACTTGGTATGCTCCATTCTCTGTTCTCTTGGTTATTTCCTTTTTCCTATTCAAATGTATATACTTAGTTGCAGTTTGTTCCCACCAGTATCATGTGAGTTCCTCAGAGAGAAGGATCTGTTTTATTTTATCACTGGTTTTGTACCTAGCAGAGTACTTTGCACACAGTAGGTACTTTGTAAATATTTATTGGATTGGAGGCTTTCCTGCTAAATAAATGGAAAGGTAGTTGGTTGTAGTGACTTTGGTGTTAGGAGTAAAAGATTTGAGCACCAGCTGTGGGAGAGCCAAATCAAAACCTTCCTTAGCCATTCTGAGCTCTAGTTTTCTCCTCTACTAAGTGGAAAACAAATTATACATATATTCCTTCTCTGACAGACTTGAGATGGTGAGGAAAAGGTTCTCTTAAAGAGTCATAAAAATGAGCTATTAGCATTATAAATAATAATAACATCTTGGATTTTTACAGCATTTTAAAATGACCAGGACATTTTTAGCTAAGTGAAAGATAGTATTTCTGAGCCTTTGGCCTCTTGTTTCTTTTTATTATTATTATTTTTTTTTATCATACTTAGCATGTATTTATCCTTATCTTCTCTTTTTTCCCTTCTTTTCATTGAAGGCACTAAGCAAGCATCTGAGTAGGTGTTGAGTTATTTGCAGGGTCTTCACAGAATTTCTTTACCACTTAGTTCCCAGCAACTGTGGTCATTGTAGAAGCTGCATTATTTTCATGCCGGTCTTTTTTTTTGTCAGAGAGTTATGATGAGGGCTGCACTATAAGATGAGGAAATGTCTAATAAAATCATTCTTGTGACTTTGGCATATGTGATTTAAAAAAAACTACTAAACCTCCCCAAAACATACCTGGGAACCATTCTTCCATTTACCTGCAACTTTTCTTTCTGCTGGTTTAGTTTACAGAAAGGATGTCAAGATAGTATGGCCCAGAATATTGGCTCGATTGTAGATAATACTGAAAATGCGTGCCTGTATATCTTGAGTAATTTCTCAAAAAGAAATACTGGTTAGTTCTTAAACATGGGAAGCACCAAAGAAATCACAAAGAATTAAATTGGCTATATTTTAACACATAAGAAATGACTTATTGATGTGTGAGGCATCCCTGAGATAGCTATCAGTCAGACTATCAGAGCTAAGGACAGAATTTCTAGCACAGAAGAAGAAGGAAGAGTAATAAAGATCTAGTTTTAGTTGTGTGGAGAGTGTTTTGTAGTTGTGTTCGTATAGTTCCTGTGTTTGTCTCAGCAGATAGATTCCTAAGTATTTTATATTGTCTCGGGTGACTTTAAATGGAATTTCTCTTTCTAATTCTTGCCGCTGAGCTGTGTTGGGAATATATAGAAAAGCTGATGATTTATGTGGGTTTATTTTGTATCCTGCAACTTTGCTAAAGTTGTTTTTCGAGTATTATTTCGAGTATTTTTTTTTATTTTGAGTAACTTTTTGGTTGATTCTCTAGGATTCCTTAAGTAGACCATCATGTCATCCATCATGTCATCTGCAAAGAGTGATAACTTGGTCTCCTCATTGCCCATTTTAATGCCTTCAATTTCTTTTTCTTCTCTAATTGCTACTGCTAGTGTTTCTAGTACAATGTCAAATAATAGAGGTGATAATGGGCATCCTTGTTTCACTCCTGATCTTAATGGGAAGGCTTCTAGTTTATCCCCATTGCAGATGATGTTTGCTGATGGTTTTAGATATATACTGTTTATTATTTTTAGGAAAGGCCCTTCTATTCCTATACGTTCTAGTGTTTAAGATGTTACAAGGGAATCACTTTAAAAGACTGATATATATTAATTTAAGGTCGCCAAGGAATCAGCTATGTAATTCCTAAATGAAAAACTCAAGTCAGCCGTCAGCCTTTTTTGGAGTTTAATTACAATAGGAGCAAGAAAGGAATTAGATATATATATAGAGAGAGAAAGGGGAGAGAAGGGAATAGGGCTTAAATACCCCTTCTGTTTAGGCTGGGCCAAAAGGCCCAAGCCCTTAGATAGCTGGGGCAAAGAAAAGAGATCAGTCCCTATTACTCACGTGTCCAAAATGGAGAAACAGTCTCAGAGGCCCCCACCTTCAGCTTCCTTCAGAGCAAGCTCCTCAGAGCCCAGGAACCACACCGACCAAAACTCAATCAATCTCCCCCAGTCTCCAGACCCTCCTATCTTTAAGGACCCCATCCAAGTTGCCTCCCCTCAGTCCTCACATCTACCAATCACTCTTCATCAATTTCCCTGTCAATGGAGGCTCTCGCTTAACCCAGGACCACCCAGAGGTTTCTGGTTTTTGCACATGTCTGTTGAAGGTCATATTTTCAAATGATTAAATCTTTGATCCTTTGCTACAGCCCTTTCTAAATCCTGTTAACTTGAGTATGGTAGAGATTGGAATAATTAAATTTTGATCTAGGCTGCAGCCCTTACTCAATCCTATTAGGACTGAATAGGGTGGAGTATCTCCATTGTATCAATTCTAAAATCAATCAAGACTCAAAGAAATTCCTGTTCTATGCTTAAGCATAGATCAAAGTCCTTTCCATTGTTCAGCAAAGGGTCTCTGTCCTAAAGTAATCTTAAGAAGGGAAGAGAAAGAACCTCCCATGCCAATGGGGTTCCCATTCCAATAGACTATCAGTAAGAAATTTTCCAAGTATGAAATATCCCAATGGTGAAATTTTCAACAATTATAAGTCTAAGGAAATTTGAGGTTTACAATCCCCCCTGATGATCATTGGGAGACTAGTCTCCCCATTGATCATTTAACATAATCATTTTGTAGTTCTAAATTCACTTCTAACTAAAGATATACACAATATTCAATTTTCTAAGAGAAATTAGAATAGTGAGAGAGGAAATAGAAAAGAAAAGAAAGCAAAACCAATGTTTGCTAGGCGCATTGACAGAAAGCCAAATTAGGGGCAGTCCCTTTTGGCATAAATGTTACAATAAATGTTCAATCAAAAGTTCAGTCCAATCAATCACATCGAAAGTTCATTCTTAATCTTCTTGATGAAGTGTAGGTTTTTGGCATCTTTCTGCAACAGTTCATTCTCTGGATATAAAAGTTTCAAGCTTCTTTCTTGAAGATCTTTTCTCGAACAAAAAAAAATTTTTTTTTTATAACAGTAAAATCTTAAACAAAAGTCTTGGATTTTTATAAAAATACAATCTCAAACAAAAAAAAATTCAAAAATTCTTAGATTTTAAATTAAAATACAATCCCCCCTGAAGTAAGTATTTAAATATATATATATATATATATCAAGTTTAGCTCAGAATGCAATGTTCAGTTATGGGGGTGTATGTGTCAATTATCAAAAGAATAGAAAAATAATCAAAAACATAAGAAAAATTCAAAATAGGCCTTGTATAGGTCCAGTTTAAAGTAATTTCTATCCCACAAGTATGTAGGACAGAATACAGTAATATTTCACTTAGCCATTTGTAGCCAAGACTGCAGGAAGTTGCCATAATATAAGAAGGAAAGAATTAGAATTCTATTTTGATGGGGAAATGTCATTCCCTTGTCTGATTTTTTCCTCAGGGATATAGGGAGCCAGCATGATAGTCAAGCTTTGTACTTGTTTGAGTATTTTGAAAGGAGTGTAGATACAAGGAAGTCCTACGACTTAAACATAAGTTAAGCGTCGCAACCTTGAGTCTCACTTTAATATTTCATGTGTGCTCTATTGGCACTATTCAGGTTTAGTCTGTGCTCCTTGTTTTTATCCCTTTTCCTGGAATCAGACACAAACATTAATCACAGTCCTATAATATTTTATCAATAAATGGCAGGTTCCCATAGTTTAAAGCTTTTAGGCATATATTGATATTATAGCAAGAGTATATATATTAACTTGTATTACTGCAGGGAAAAAAATAATATTAATATTAATTATGTGTACCTTCAGTACAAAAATGAAAAAAAAATCAAATATTCTGATAAAAAATAAAAGAAATAAGAAAAAATAAGAAAAAAATCAGTAATTCAATATATTCTTGAAAAAAAAATATCCATTTGTCTATGGATTATTATCTCCAATTCTTATGATAAGATAGAGTCACAATTCATATGATAAGATAGAGTTAATCAGTCTCAGCAGAAGATGCTTTCTTCACATGTGAACAGTGAATCCAAGAGTCTCTTTCTCCAATCTTTATAGATGTTGGAGTAGTTAATAATATTTGGAATGGTCCTTCCCATGAAGGTTCAGTTGCTCCAGTTCGCTTGAAATTCTTGATATAAACTTTATCTCCTGGGTTCAGGTCATGCAGAGAAAAGTCTAATGGTCCAGCTTGTACTGCAGCTCCAGATTCATGAAGTTCACGTAGTTTGTGCTGTAACTCCTGTATATAGGAAGCAATAGTAATATCTCCCCCTAATAGCGATGTATAAGCCGGGGAGAAAGGCTTAGCCTGTATAGGCGGATGTCCAAAAAGCATCTCAAATGGTGAAATATGTAAGTCTCCTCTAGGCCTGCTTCTAAGATAAAATAGGGCCAGAGGGAGAATTTCAGGCCATTTTAAATGGGTCTCAGTGCATAATTTGCCAATCATAGTCTTAAGTTCTTTATTCATCTTTCCTACTATTTGGAGAGGAGAAAAAAAACTGAAAAAGGTTAATTAATATCAACAAAATCAATACAATCTAAGAAGAATCATCTTTATTATACTGGGAAGTTCCCTGGGCACCCTCCTGAAGGGCACCTCTCTGAGGATCATTAGCACCTCGAGTATTTTTTGGACGAGCTCCATTTCTCATATATTGTTGTTGTTCATTTTCATTATAATTTTCTTTAATTGGAACATTGTCATTAAATTCCCAATTCCTATTTCTATAATTCTGGTTTCTAAAGTTCTTATTTCTATATTCATTATAGTTATTTCCATAGTCATTATTATAATTTCTAGAATTCTGGTTTCTATAACCATTATCATAATTTCTATAGTTATTATTTCTAAAACCATTATTAAACTGTGTATTCCTTCCAAACATCTTAAGAAAGGTTCTACATTCCATCATTTTGTGGCCCTTCTTCTCACAGAAGTGGCAAGTAATGGATTGATAATTGGATTTCTGGAGAGGGGCAATTGTCGTTGGTTCATTATCATGCCCACTTTCTAATTTAGTTATCCTATCTATTACACATCTCATTTTTTTCTTCATTTCCTCCATGTCATCATTATTCTCTTTCTCCTTTTCTTCGTTTCCCTTAAAAACATATATAGCTGTTTTTCGCAATTCTTCAAGGTCCATATCTGACCATCTTGGGCATTGTGTTTTAAAATAATTTTTAATTACTTTGCAACAATTATTTACAAAGATTCTTCTAACTTGTCTTAAACTATTCTCTTTATTTAAGTCCCAATCTAAGTATCTGTCCCCAAACTCGATAATTCTGTCCATAAATCTGGAGGGTGTTTCGTTTTCCTTTTGCTTAATTTTTTCCAGTTCCATCCACTTATCTGTACTGTCCGCACATTCCTTCATGGCCGTGAGGATGGCCTCTCTACAACGGTATAGTTGTAGATAGTCCTCAGGATTATTATAGTCCCATTCGGGATCCTGAGATAGCCAATGTGCTGCATTACGCCCCCGGGTTTTGTTGACATGAGCAATTATTTTATTTTTTTCACGTTCACTTAAAAAAGCCTGTAGTAAGCTCTCAACGTCCTTGTAAGACGGATTATACTGAAAAAATATGTCTCCCATCTTTTTTGTTACTAGAAAAAGATCTTGTTCATATGTGGGGATATTTCGTGTAAATTCATTTATTTCTTGGGGAGTAAACGGTATCCTATGTCTTAAAGTCACCACATCCCCATTTCGTCCTATTTCAGGTACTTCTCTTAAAGGAAACAGGCCTCTAGTTGAATTTTGCACCTGTGGGTCAGTTTGACAAGGACAGGTTTCTCTAGGAGGACAAGATCTCCCTTGCATTGGAATTTGGTTTTCTGTAGGAGAAGGAACATGAGAAGCTGGGATTGCAGGGGAAGGGTTTTGGGGATTAAATTCAGACAAGATTTGCACTGCACGAGAGAAGCAGTCTGTTAACTGGGCTATAGGGAAGGTGTTTTCCATCTCTATTTCAGGGAAGGAAATTTCCTCATTCAAAGGTTCAGAAACAGGTCTGTTTCTGGTAGAGTGGGTGTTTGCCCATTGATCCTGTAAGAAACATTTTAGATCTTCTAATTGGGCTTGCATTTTTTCCTCAATTTTTCCTATTTTATCTTCCATATCTCCCATTTTATCCTCAATATTTCCTATTTTATTCTCAATATTTCCTATTTTATCCTCAAGTTTTTCTATTTTATTCTCAATATTTCCTATTTTATCCTCAATTTTTTCTATTGTATCCTCAATTTTTTCTATTTTATCCTCAATATTTTCTATTTTATCCTCAATATTTTCTATTTTATCCTCATTTTTTTCTATTTTATCCTCAACATTTTCTATTTTATCCTCAATATTTTCTATTTTATCCTCATTTTGTTTTATTTTATCCTCATTTTGTTTTATTTTATCCTCAATATTTTTTATTTTTTCATCTCTAAATATAGTATTGAGGAGTACAAAAATGGCAGTACCTATTAATATAAAAATTTGGAGGTATCCTTCATTCCTCAATGCCCCTACTTCTTCAGCTGCCATATAATTGTCAAAGAATGTAGTACTCATTTTTATATGTATATTTTGTAATTTCACAAAACACGTGGGGAGCAGGGCAAAGCAACAAACTTTCCACAGGGTTTTTTTTTTTTTTAATCCAGGAAGTTGTTCCTTAAGGGAAAGGATATTTAGAAACAGTTCTTCCAGCCAGGACTTTAGAGTCCTGTTGCTGAGATTTAAAAACAGCTGTTTTCTGTCTATCAGAGTCACACAGCTGGGAAGTATCTGAGGTCCGATTTGAACCCAGGACCTTCTGCCTCTAGGGCTGGCTCTCAATCCGCTGAGCTACCCAGCTGTCCCTTAAGATTAAAGGGAAGAAAAAGAAAAAACTGCTGATTCCAATTTAACTTAAGGAGAAAAGAGAAAAAGTTTTTTATACTCACGTGTTCTAGCAGCTGTGTCTTTAAGCCAAGTTTTTTTTTTTTTTAAAAAAAAAAGGACTAAGTGGTGAAACAGTATAGTAAAAAGGCAAGGAAAAAGTTTTATTGAGAGGATTCTTTAGACTCCCGTGTGGTCAGCCACAATGTTACAAGGGAATCACTTTAAAAGACTGACATATATTAATTTAAGGTCGCCAAGGAATCAGCTATGTAATTCCTAAATGAAAAACTCAAGTCAGCCGTCAGCCTTTTTTGGAGTTTAATTACAATAGGAGCAAGAAAGGAATTAGAGATATATATATAGAGAGAAAGGGGAGAGAAGGGAATAGGGCTTAAATACCCCTTCTGTTTAGGCTGGGCCAAAAGGCCCAAGCCCTTAGATAGCTGGGGCAAAGAAAAGAGATCAGTCCCTATTACTCACGTGTCCAAAATGGAGAAACAGTCTCAGAGGCCCCCACCTTCAGCTTCCTTCAGAGCAAGCTCCTCAGAGCCCAGGAACCACACCGACCAAAACTCAATCAATCTCCCCCAGTCTCCAGACCCTCCTATCTTTAAGGACCCCATCCAAGTTGCCTCCCCTCAGTCCTCACATCTACCAATCACTCTTCATCAATTTCCCTGTCAATGGAGGCTCTCGCTTAACCCAGGACCACCCAGAGGTTTCTGGTTTTTGCACATGTCTGTTGAAGGTCATATTTTCAAATGATTAAATCTTTGATCCTTTGCTACAGCCCTTTCTAAATCCTGTTAACTTGAGTATGGTAGAGATTGGAATAATTAAATTTTGATCTAGGCTGCAGCCCTTACTCAATCCTATTAGGACTGAATAGGGTGGAGTATCTCCATTGTATCAATTCTAAAATCAATCAAGACTCAAAGAAATTCCTGTTCTATGCTCAAGCATAGGTCAAAGTCCTTTCCATTGTTCAGCAAAGGGTCTCTGTCCTAAAGTAATCTTAAGAAGGGAAGAGAAGGAACCTCCCATGCCAATGGAGTTCCCATTCCAATAGACTATCAGTAAGAAATTTTCCAAGTATGAAATATCCCAATGGTGAAATTTTCAACAATTATAAGTCTAAGGAAATTTGAGGTTTACAAAGAAGAGTAATAAGTAAAAAAAAAGATACTAAATACTTTTAAGATTTTACCCTGAGATATTTAAGCAAACTATTAAAAGCTAAACAAAATCATCCCAATGGCATTAAAGTAGAAAAATGAGAAGAGGATAGATACAAATGGAAATTGGAAAAGATAGGCAAAAAACATTTCAACAGGATCTTTTCTCGAACAAGCATTGTGAGATGCTCACCTCCCTTGGACTCTGATATCACATTCCCTGAGATATATTCCCTGTTTATAGAAGAAATCAAAATAATACTACAGATGATAACAACAGGGCTGGCAGATCACAGCCACCTGCTTCTGGATAGAGGATATAAGTCTAGTCCTCCTCTTGCCCAGGAATGTCAATGGGCATGAGAGAAGGAACATTGATTAGCGTATTGGAAAGTATTGTCAGAGATGTAGGGTGTTTGGAGAGGATCCAGGTTTTTAGGACTGTAAGAAGATGTTTTTTGTAAAAAATCTGGTGTTCATGGGAAACTTTGGATGGGGTCATTATTAGCCTAGTATCCATTTAAGGAACAAAAAGAAAGAAATGCAATGTTGTGAAAAGTCTCAGATAGTCAGAAGATATGCATTTTTCTAACCCCAAGACAGGTGAATGTAGGCATATTGCTTATTCTCTATACCCCTCTATAAAATGACATCACTGGATTAGATCCCTTCCAGTTCAGAACCTCTGTGATTCTTTTGGTATGATGGAAAAAGGATTGGCTGTGGAACTAGAGGACCTTAGTTCAAAATCTGCTGCTGTCCCTGAACAAATCACTTGACTTTTCTGTGTCTCAGTTTCCACACGTGAACTAGATGGCCTCTGTTTTGAGACCCAACAGTTTCATGTGGCAGCCCTGTGGAATAAGATAGTCTCTCCTGGGAAGATGTAGGGCTCCCCTATTGACCCTTGATTTCTACAATTAGGCTCACAGTACTCTAATCCCCCAGTGTAGGTATGACTGGAAATAGGTTAAGTACTATTTCTGATACTCAGCTTATGTTCATGGAGAGGCCCTGGGGCTAGCCAGAGACACTTTGGAAAACAACCCCTTAAGGACTTCTTATGCTGAGAATAACGAACATATAAAACAATGCAATGCTTTATTAGCAAGCAAAGAGGAAGAGAGGGGGAATGGGAAAGATGGAAAGGGTACAACTCGTTTACACCCACTAACCCAGAGCATAATTCATGTAAAGACAGCACTGAATTGGGAAACACAGAGACATAGGTCCATTAAACAGGAAGGAGGTGGTCCATTAGGGAGGTGAGGGTGTATTTTAGTTAGAAAGGGTGCTCCTGCTGGAAGGGCAGATATGCTTCAGCAGGAAGGGGTACTTCTATAGGAGAGGAGGTCATGCTCCAAAGTATCCTTCTGAATGACCTCCAGTAAGTGATGCAGAGCAAGAGGAGCAGAACCAGGAGAACATTGTACACAGAGATGGATACACTGTGGCACAATCGAATGTAATGGACTTCTCCAGTAGTAGCAATGCAGTGACCCAGAACAATTCTGAGAGACCTATGAGAAAGAGCACTATCCACATCCAGAGGAAGAACTGTGAGAGTAGAAATGCAGGAGAAAAGCATATGATAGATCACATGAGTTGATGGGGATATGATTGGGGATGTCATGATCACCCTAGTGCAAACATCAACCACATGGATATAGGTCTTGGCTATGGAGCAGGGGGGACAGAGAGGAGGAGGGAAGGGAAAGCATATAAATCATGTAATGATGGAAACTTTTTCTAAATGAATTAATTAAATGAAAATTTTCAATTAAAAAATTAACAAAGCATCCTTCTGAGATTGAGGCTCTTAAATTATGATTGTGGATGGCTTCCCTGGAGGAAGCTGAATTTCAAATCTGGGGTCAAGCAAGTTGTTATCAGGGGGAAAAATAATCTGGCTATAGACAAGATATTTTTTGGAGGGACACAGATGTACCAATCTTCAAGAAAATTTTATTGTCAGTATTTTCCCATGAAGGGAGATTATTATGATGACCTCAAAACTATCAGGCCTAAGCTTAGAACAATGGTTTTCATGCATAGATTCTATAAGCTACAGCCTCCCTTAAAGGAAATGTGTCATGGTGGTCTCAAGATTCACAAGGCCCAGTCTTGTAACAGCCCCTAAGATCCCTTTCATCTCTAATGATCAATCCTAAATGAATAAGACGAGTCAGAAATTCCTGAATTCTATTACCTTGTACTTTGGGCATTTTACCCATTGAAAAGAAAAATGGATAGACTGGCAGAAAAGGAAAAGACTAAATTTTTAAACTTCTTTTGTTATTATTTCAACAAGGTACATTGTAATACTCAGGTTTTCTTTGCCCATTTCTTTGAGAAGATAGTGTCTTGCTACTGATAATCATTTGAAAGCCACCTGGTTTATTGCACCATTGATTATAAGAATGTTTGTATTGTGGTCATATATCTGACACAATGGAAAGATAGCCCTGGAGATGGTACTTCTTTTTTTTTTTTAACCCTTACCTTCTGTCTTGAATTAATACTGTGTATTGGTTCTAAGACAGAAGAGTGATAAGAGCTGGGCAATGGGGATCAAGTGACTTGCCCAGGGTCACACAACTAGGAAGTATCTGAGGTCAGATTTGAACCCAGAACCTCCCATCTCTAGGCCTGGCTCTCAATCCACTGAGCCACCCAGCTGCCTCCTCTACTTCTTTCCAAAATATATTCACATGGAAATTTGGAAGCGGATTTAATGATTTTTAATAATATTGTAAAAATGATGCACTGTCAAAATCATGCCATGGCCTAACTATAGGCCTAACTAAAGGAGATTTCTTCTTTGAAGTACCTCAATTGATTCCAAATTCTCACAAGACTGGATTAAAGTACTGAAATGAAATATTAAGTGGCAAAAAGACAAAGCATGTTTATTGTCCCCAATTGATTATAATAATGTTTCTGTAAGATAAATCTGGTAAAGTTAAAAAATTAGCAGATGGCTCCTAATTTGAGTCAAGGGCCCTTCACATTCAATTGTAGTCATCCCCATTTCCAATGTGTAACTTTTCTTATGACTAAGTACTGGTTCTTCTGAGAATCATAAGACTAACAGCTGAAATTGGAATTGTACCTTTATTTTAATACTGAGAATTCAACAGTTCATTTTGTATACTTAGAACAACTCTATTTTTAAATGCATTAATCTATAGTAATTATCTGTTAAAATGTGTTCAAAATGCATCTTCCAGTTGATTTAAACAGTGATGTGTAGCCTATTTTACCCTTTCTACCCATCCCACTGCCAATTTCCCAGCAGAGAAAGGAATAACCCCATTGTATAAGAATGCGTCATGGTGGCAAACCTATGGCACATATGCTAGAAGGGGGGCCACTCAGAGCCCTCTCTCTGGGCACATCCACCATTGCCCCGGCACAGAGTTGGTTACTAGAAAGGATGTGGAGCTAGGCTGCTCAATACCCCCTCTCCACAGGTACCTGAGGACATCACCTGCCCCTCTAAAAGGTTTGCCATCACTGCTCTAGGGAGTCATTTGGGGCATTGAGAGGACTGTTGTCTTAAGGAGAGTGTTCCATAATCACTCTATTCAAGTTCTTTCATTTTTTATGGCCAAAGAGGGAAAAAATAGGGTCAAACTAATTTGTTGTTAAGTCTTTCATTTTAGTGGGAGTAGGAGGTAAAGAATGGGAGTCCTAGTAGATCTGGTCAAAGCTATAACTGAAAGGTTGGAGTGACTTAATTATCAATCAGCCATATCTTTATTTGTTATTTAATCATTTCATTCATGTCCACCTCTTCCTGACCCCATCTGGGGTTCTCTTGGCAAAGATGCTGGAATGGTTTGCCATTGCCTTCTCTAGCTCATTTGACAGATAAGGAAACTGAGGCAAATAGAGTGAAATGGCTTGCCCAGGGTCACACAGCTTCTTCCCAGTTCCAGGCCCAGCTCTATCCACTGTGCTACCTATCTGCTCTATCTTTCTTTATCTCCAAAACAATTTGGGATCTATCATCATAGTGTCCTGAAAATAATAGAAAGGATATCAACAACAAAAAACCCAGTAATATAGGGTTTGGAAGTTTACATAGAGATTTGCATATTATCCCATTTGAGCCTCAGAACACCTCTGCTTGTGAGGTCGATGATATCCCTATTTTATAGAATAGGGAACTGAGGCAGACTAGGGTTAAGATCACAAAGCTAGTAAATGTCTGAGGCAGGATTTGAATTCAAGACTTCCCAACTCCTGGGTTCAGCACTCTATCACCTAGATGCTCTAAAAACTGGACCATGACTCGGGTTACCAGGCTCATAATATAGATTCAGTCATATACTCGTTTTATGACTTTTATCATTTGGGGACCTAATTTTCCTCTTCTGAAAAACGAATGGGTTGGATTAGATGTTCTCTAAGGTCTGTGGGTCACTGTTTTGTGTGGTATCTTTGGTGTGTGGCCCAACTCTTCAAGGCTGCTTGAAGCAACCCCCTTTGTCCTTTCAGGTTCTTCAGGTTCAACAGAAAACCTCCACCTATGAGGTGAAGTGATTTGGGGAGTCCACAAGTTTGTATAATCAAGTAATCTATGTCTGCAGGATCGATTTTCTCTTCTGTCACAAGGAGTCAAAGGGCATTCGAAGGAGTGTTGTGGAGCTGCAGAATGAGCACTTGCAGACAGAGGACTCAGGTTTAATTTCTGTCTTGATATGATTTTCTGCTAGTCCTGTGACCTTTCTGGGCCGATTTCCTTCCCTGTAAAGTAAAAAGGTTGAACCAGATGACCTGGAAAGCCCTTTCCAGTCTTCATCTGATGCTCCTAAGATTTAGGCAGCTAAGAATGAGCTTCAGAAGGTACTTAAATTGGAAAGGATAGTTCTTTCCCAGGCTTAAAAAACAGACCTGCTGTTAGTCCATCTGCTACATTCAACTTGGTGACATACTAAGGGTGCCTTGACTTTTCTTAAAGTATCTGGGTGGCATGTGGAAGCGGACTTGCCAAAAGTCAGCCAAAGTTACTGGGATATTTGCAGTGTCTAAGTTTTGATGATAGGGAGGGGTTTTATCATTTGAAATAGCTTTGACTCACGTTAAGGGCTACAGAGCATCATGGGTGGAACTTTCAAAAACCAAACAAACTTTGAGTAAAGTAATTGTCAGAACCAAATGAAGTTCCCTTCATCCTCAGGGAGGATCTCGTCATGTTTCCAAAGAAGGCACTACCCAGGTTTAAAAAAACAAACATCCAAGAGGAAGTACAAGTAGGTCCTTTTCCTTTTTTTGGATCTCTTTGGAATACAGACCCAGTAATGGTATGACTGGATCATTGTTTTATAGCCTTTTGGGCGTAGTTCCAAATTGCCTTCCAGAATGACTGAATAAACTCACAACTCCACCAACAATGCATTAGTGTCCCAATTTTGCCAAATCCCCTCCAACATTTACCACTTTCCTTTACTGTTATATTGGTCAATTTGTTGATCCCTTGTATTAGTGCCACGAGACTAAGGATTGCTTTGTTCTCTGTATTTGTATCCTTAGCTTCTAGTACAAACTTTGTCATGTAGCAAGTGTGTAATAAATACCTGCTAGAGTCAGTTCAGATCCTACCTTTTTTAAAAAGCCTTTCCACTGGCTCACCCCAATCATTGTTTGTACCTTCCATCTGAGTTTATTTTCTCCTTCTGGTCTATATATCTTGTATGTGACACTGTTTTTTTGGTGCTCTTTTTTTGGGGGGGGGCATGGAATGCCCATCTCCATTAGAAGGGAAGCTCTTTGCGAGCGGCATCCCTGTTTTACCTTACTTTGTATCCCAGGTGCTTAGTTTAGTGCCTGGCACATAATAAACATTGTTTCTCTTATTATAGCTAACATTTATATAGTGCTTACTATGTGCCAGGTGTTGTGCTAAACATGTTACAGTTATCTCTTTTAATCTTCCCATTAGCCCTGGGAGTTGGGAGTGGTAAATGCTAGTGTTATCTCCATTTTACAGTGGAGGAAACTGAGGCATGTAGAAGTTAAGTAACTCACTCAAAGTCACACAGCTAGAATGTGTCTGAGGCCAGATGTGAATTCAGATCTTCTTGACTCCAGGAGCCTCACTCTATCCACTGCAACAATTAATTGCTTCATTAATGCTTGTTGGCTGACACTCATTGATTAAACATAGCCATTCTGTTACTCAAATCCACTTTCTTGAATTCAGACAGTCTCACAAAAAAAAAATTTATTCAGGGGGCAGCTGGGTAGCTCAGTGGACTGAGAGCCAGGACCAAAGACAGCAGATCCTAGGTTCAAATCTGGCTTCAGACACTTCCAAACTGTGTGTGACCCTGGGCAAGTCACTTGACCCCCATTGCTTAGCCCTTACCACTCTTCTCCCTTGGAACCAATATACAGTATTGATTCTAAGACAGAAGGTGAGGGTTTAAAAATAATTATCAAACTCCAGAGAGAATTGGCTGCCTCCCTGTCTGCTCGTTGCTGCCCACTATCCTCTGATATCTGTCTTTTCACTTTGACAGCAGGCAAGCAGCAGCCAGAGACAGTAAACCTTATGGCCCTTCTCAGTTTGCAGTGTAACCCACTGAAGGAAAAGAGTGGATTAAATGCCGACTGAATCCAGGTAGCCCAGAACCCCACAGAAATACTCTGCTTAGAGAAGCTTGCATAAACAAGTGTTTTCTCCCTTTTGAATTAGGAAATGGGCATTTACTTGGGAACAGCATTAATATACAGCAATTATAACTTCAGTATATCAATTATACATCCTACAACATGGCTGTTACTAGACTGTTTTTTGTTCTCAATGCTGGAGATTATTCCCTCTCTGTCTCCCCGTCGTCTCCCCATCCATCCATCATCTCATCATCTTCCTGTCGTCTCCCTGCCTAGCCGTCGTCTCCCCGCCATCTTCCCATCATCTCCCTATCTAGCCGTCGTCTCCCCATCTCCCCATCGTCTCCTCATCTCCCCATCATCTCTCTGTCTTCTTCCCATCTAGCCGTCGTCTCCCCATCTAGCCATCGTCTCCTTGTCTAGCCATCGTCTTCCCATCTAGCCGTTGTCTCCTTGTCTAGCCATCGTCTTCCCATCTAGCCGTCGTCTAGCTGTTGTCTCCTTGCTAATTGTTGTCTCCCCGTCATCTCCCCATCTAGCCATCATCTCCCCATTGTCTCCCCATCTAGCCATCGCCTCCTTGTCTAGCCGGTGTCTTCCCATCTAGCCGTCATCTCCCTGCTAGTTGTCATCTCCCCGTTGTCTCCCCATCTAGCCATCGTCTCCCCATTGTCTCCCCATCTAACCATCACCTCCTTGTCTAGCCATCATCTTCCCATCTAGCCGTCATCTAGCCGTCGTCTCCCTGCTAGTTGTCGTCTCCCCATCGTCTCCCCATCTAGCTATCGTTTCTCCATTGTCTCCCCATCTAGCCATTGCCTCCTTGTCTAGCCGTCATCTCCCTGACTAGCCTTTGTGCCATCATGTCCCCGTCTCACCATCATCTCCCTATCTAGCCATTGTCTCCCCATCTAGCCATCATCTCCCCATCTCCCCGTCTAGCCTTTGTCTCCCCGTCTAGCTGTTGTCTCTCCATCTCCCCATCATCTCCCCATTGTCTCCCCTTCTAGCTTTTGTCTCCCCATCTAGTTGTCGTTTCCCCATCTCCCTATCGTTTCCCCATCACCTCCCCGTCAAGCTATTGTCTAGCTGTCATCTCCCCTTCTAGCCATCATCTCCCCATCTCCCCGTCATCTCCCCATCATCTCCCCATCTCCCCATCATCTCCCATCATCTCCTCTTCTCCCCGTCTCCACATCTCCCCATCCTCTCCCCATCACCCCATTGTCTCCCCATCTCCCCGTCCTCTCCCCATCTCCCCATCGTCTCCTCATCTTCTCCCGGTTGTCTTCCTGTCTCCCCATCTCCCCGTCGTCTCCCTGTCGTCTCCCCATCTCCCCATCATCTCCCCATCTCCCTCCATCTTTTGTCCTCATAATCAATATTTCTTACTACACAATAATATCTTTATAGGAGTAGGTAGCAAAGTGGATTTAGAGTCAGGTCTAGAGACCAGAGGTCCTGGGTTCAAATGTGACCTCAGATGCTTCCTAGCTATGTGTGACCCTGAACAAGTCTCTTAACCCCCACTGCCTACCTTCCTTGTGAACCTTTTCTGAGTTTGTGTGCACAGAAGGCAAATTCAAGGTGTCTGTGAACCCCTGGATTACTGGGAGAGAGTTGAGGGAGAAAGTACTTGCTTTGGCTGACTGGAGAGAGGGGCAGGGCATGCAAAAAATGTAGAGCTGTGCATAGGGAGACTTGGCTACTCTTGGAAGTAACAGGTTCATCTTTTCTAGAGGTTTTTGAGGAAAAACAATTTGACCAATAATTGGGCATGACATAGAGGGGACTCTCATATAAATAATGTCTAGAGTTAGGCAGTTAGATGGTGTGATGGATAGAGCACTGAACCTGGAGTCAGGAAGACCTCAGTTCAAGTCCAGCCTCAGATATTTATTAGTTTGTTATCCTGAGCTAGTCACTAAACCTCTGCAATTTTCTCATCTGCAAAATGGGAATGATAATAATAGCATCCACTCCCCAAGGTTGTTATTGAGAGGATAAAATGAGATGATATTTATAAGCACTTCCCAGACCTTAAAGCACTATATAAATGGGCATTATTATTATTAGTAGTAGTCCTTGGGATGCTTTTTCATTCAGGGATTCTATGATTCTGAGTGTTTGTGCTTGAAGGGAACTCCAAACCCTTCTCCTATGTTATCTGCGTAAGAGTATGTGATCACTCTCTCCCATCTATAGTTCATTGTTTAGGAAATGAGCATTTATTTAGCTGTCATTCAATCAAGAAATGTTCATCAAGCTTCTACTAGGTGCAGGGCCCTAGAGATACAAAGACAAACGTGGAACAATAAGAGAGAAGACAATATGTCGATATATGATGTTATAATATTTTGGTTATGTCAGATTCTCTGTGACCCTATTTGTGGTTTTCTTGGCAGAGATACTAGAGTGGTTTGCCATTTCCTTCTCCAGCTCATTTTATAGATGAGGAAACTGAGGTCAACAGGGTTAAGTGACTTGTCCAGGATCACTCAGCTAATAAGTGTTTATGTGAGTGAATGTGTAGACTATAGATCTTGGCAATATATACAAAGAAGATTGAAGATAAACTTAGAAGGGAAAGCACTAGTAACTGGGAAGGAGAGAGCCTAGGAAAGACCTCTGGCAGAAGGTGGCACTTTATATATAACCCTTACCATCTTAGAATCAATACTGTGTATTTGTTCCAAGGCAGAAGGGTGGTAAAGGCTGGGCAATGGGCATTAAATGATTTGCCCAGGGTCACACAGCTAGGAAGTGTCTGAGGGCAAATCTGAACCCAGGTCCTCCTGATTCCAGGCCTGGCTCTCTATCCACTGAGCTACCCAGCTACCTTTTGGCAGGTATTTATTGAGAAAGAAAAAGGCAAGTTGCATGAGGGTGGGGGTCCCAGGAGGGATTCATGGTCTAAGTGAAAGGCAGGGGATACCTAAGTGGAAAAGACAACATGGCAGAATGAAAAGAACTGGAGCCTTGGGAATATGCCAGACCTTCACCTCCTGGCTATGTGACTTTAAGCAAATTGTTTCACTTGTATGCGGTTCAGTTTCTTTATCTGTGAAATGGAAATGTTAATTCTGTTCGTTGGGAGGGATGTTAGTAATGTTCAGTGTGAGAGAAATGTTTTGTAATCAGAAAAACTATAAAAAGATGAACTTTTATGAAATCATCAGCATCAGAATTATTAGCAGCCATGTTTTACACAAGAACACATGAAAAGGACGAGGTAATACAACGAAAACAGCATTTCAGTGCATTAGGAACGGAAAGCAAGTAAGAGATCACTGTAGGGAGGCGTTAGTTAAGGAGCGCTTCTTAGCACTTGGAGATTTGATCTGACAAAACAAGATGGAGAAATAAAGCTAATTCGGGGCTGAAGGAGCAGCACCAGCAGAGCGGGGATGGTGGGGACGTGAGCAAGACGGTAATAAGACCAATCTAGTTTAGGTAGAATTGATGAGGAGCAGGAAGGATATGAGACCTTGAATAAAGTCTGGGCTTGCCCCGCTGGGCTGTGGGGCAGGACCACATTCTGAGCAGGGGAGCATCACTGTGGGAAGATCTACGTGGCAGTGGCCTGCAGACCAAACTGGATTCATGGAGGCCATCAGGGTTTGGGTTTTTGTTTTTCTGAAAGTTGCAAAATCTGAACCAGAACAATGAATTGAGAATTCTTAGGGAAAATCCTCCCCCCACCCCTGAGTTTCTGCAGTGTCCTAGTAATGCTGAGCCAGCAGCTCATAGCGAGGCGAAGCCATCATCTCTCAGTTTTCTGCATGAGGGAGAATAAAGAGGATTTATTTAGGAAAATGAAACAATTTATTTTGGGGGGTTTGAATTCAGCTCACAATATCAGGGCCATCATGTTGCAGTTGATGACTCAGAAATGCAAAGGTTTCAGCGATTACTTTTCTCCTGACAGAGCCAAGCCTTCCCCAAAACCATGTGTGCAGCTATAGACAGGGTGATTTTCAATCTAATTAAGTTTCCCAGGCAGCAGAGGCCCCCTATTCTGCACCCCCTCCCCATCACTACCGACTAATTCATGAGTGTTGCATATTTTAATTCTCTCCTGAAGTGGATTCACCTCTTCTTCCTTCCGGAAGTCTGGCAGGTAAATGAGGGACACCTGGAGGCAGCCAATCCCATGATGATCAAATCAACTCAGGAATGTACCCCTTTGTGGGGCCACCCAGAATCCTGCCAGGCTTAACGGAGCTTCAAGTGAAATTTGATTCAACTGGTGTTTACTGATGCCTCCTGTATGCCCAGACCTGTGCTAGTTACTGAGGGGAAAACTAAGGAAGGAGACAGAGTTCTTCCCCTCTAGCTCATGGTCAAGGCAGGAAGAAGACTTGCTTAAATAGTTTGTGGAATCCCCGAATTTCAGAAAGGAAGTAGGTAATCAGGGTCCCCAAAAAGCAAAGATAAGAGCTCTGGAAGTTCATGGGAGAGAAAGAGATAAAGATGCTCTAAAGTTAGTCAGCCCTAGTCAGACCACATATGGATGACTATATTAATTTCTCAGTGGAGCCATGGATACAGTCCTCAATCTGGAATCAGGAAGACCTGAATTCAGATCTGTTCTCAGATACTTACTAGCTGTACGGCCTTGGGCAAATCACTTAACCTCTGTCTGCCTCAGTTTACTCAACTATGAGATAGGATATAAAAAACTTCTCAGGATTATTGTAAGGACCAAATGAATAATATTCATAAAGCACTTAAAATAGTGCTTGGCACATGGTTGGCATTTAATAAATGCTCGTTCCCTCCCCTGCATCCTAAGGAGGAGGATGACTAGCTGGAGTATATTCAGAAGAGGGTAACCAACACGAGGAAGGGATTGAAAGTCCTGCCATAGGAGAATTTATTGAAAAGATTGGGACTTTTTGGCCTGGAGAAGCCTGGAGTAGGAGTATGATAGTGCTATCAAATAGAAGAGGAAGTAAGCATTCTGTTTGGACCCAAAAGGCAGAAATTAGAGAAATAAATAGAAGTTTAAGAGAAATAGGCTATAGTTTAATATAACTGTAGTATCTCAGCAGCCTCCTCTCATCTACAGGGCTCCCAGAAAAGTCTTCCAGGTTAAAGGTATTCCATGTGCCTATATCCACTAAAAAGGAGCTTATCACATACTACATGTATGTATATGTGTGATATGTATACATAGCATATAATATACATATACATGATCATCAGTTCCCCAACTCTTATAACCCTTCAATTCCCAAGTGAAAAGTCATGGGGGTGAAGTCCCAAGTGAGTCCCAAGGATTTCACTCTTCTTTAGCTACCCAAAGAGATGGCCATACTCTGAATATAACTGTCACCCATAACTCCCATTCCTCAGGACTCCAGATGTCCCTCACTTCTCCTAAAGCCATTCTTGGAACTCACCACAACCTTCAATGACCATACTCCCTGTGTCTTCCTCCCTGATCTGGCCACATCTTCATCTCTGCAAAGTCTTGGCTCTTTAGGTGAGCAGTTCAACCTTCTACTGTCCTGCACTGACTCCTTTGCTCCAGACTTTTGTGATCTCCATTTACAGTTGGCCAATCCTCCATCCTGGATTACCTTCACCATCTCCTTTTTCCTCTTCTTCAGAGGCAATGAAGACCGTTAGAGAAAATCACACATCTGTGCTGAGCCTACTGCAAAGTCATGTTATCTGATTTCAAATGGCTGCTAATTTCTGCTTGGCAAAACTTGTATTTTTCCTCTATCCTGTTCCTCTAAGAGGCTGTTCCAAGGATTCTCTTCTCTCCTCAAAGTCCCAATGCCTCTTCCACTCCACTCAAAGCATATGTCAATTCTTCCTGCTTTACTGAGGAAATAGGTGCCATCTTTCATATTTCAAAGCCTCTCTACATCTTCCTTTACTCCTTACTCTGAGGAAGTGGCCCTATTCTTTACCAAGACCAATTCTTCAGGAAGTTTCATTATTCATGCTCTCTCTGCCTCTGTTTCTGTCTCTGTTTTCCTCTAAGTCTGTCTCTGCCTCTCTGACTCTAATCATGAGATGGTAGACTAGATGGTACACTAAACATATCCCTGCATTTGGAGTCAAGAAGCCCTGTGTTTGCATTTTATCTTAGGCAATTACTAGTTGTGTGGTTCTTGGCAATACATCTTCTTAGCCTCGGTTTCCTCATCTCTGAAGTGAGAAGAATAATGCCAACTCACAGGATCATCTTGAGGATTAAACAAAATAACAAATATAAAGCACTTTGAAACTTCAAAGTACTATATAAATGTTAGCTACTATTGGATAATATAATCTTCAATCTTTGCTGGCTCTTTTCTTAATGCTTATAAATGTAACTAGATCTGTCCTTTCCTTAAAAGAATATATCGCTAGATATCACAGGGAATAGAACACTGATTTAGAATCAGGAAGATTCGCCTTCATGAATTCAAATCCAGCCTCAGGCATTTACTAGCTGTGTGATCCTGGAAAAATCACTGAATACCGTTTGCCTCAGTTTCTCATTTGTAAAATGAGCTGGAGAAGGAAAAGGTAACCAGTATCTTTGCCAAGAAAACTCCAAATGGGGACATAAAGAGTTGTATACCACTGAAATGACTGAAAAGCAATAAAATTTCCTTAGAAATCACTTGAGGAGGTCATACCCTCCAGCTACTGTCCCACATCACTCATCCTTTTCACTGACAATCACCCCAAAAGGATTATATACACAAATTACTGTTACCACCTCACCAGCCATTCACTCTTCCATCCCTTTTGATCTGACTTCTAGTCCCACTATCCAACTAAAATGGCTCTTTGCAAGGTTGCCAATGTTCTCTTAGTTCTTTTCATTCATTAGACATTTTCTCATACCCTTTGACCCAATTGGGCTCTTGAGGCTTTTGCCTACTTTCTCTTGATAGATCATCTTTTCTTGGTTTCAATAGCACTGCTCTTTCCTGACTTTCTTCCAACCTGTTTGAACATTCCTTTTTCTCTTGACCTTTTAGTGTGAGTGTTTCCCAGAGCTTTGCTTCAGATCCTCTCATCTTCTCACTCTACCTGTGTTTTCTTGGTGATGCCATGGGTCCATATCTTCTTGAATATCTCATAGGCATCTCAAACTCAACATGACCATTGGAATCATTATTTCCTTGCCTAAGCCTTCCATTCCTCCAGATTTCCTTATTTCTCTTGAGAGGGTCACCATCTTCCTAGTCACTCAGTTTTATAACTTCAGGGTTATCCACAAGTCTTCTTTTTCTCTTACTTTCACATAAAACTATTTACCAGTTCTTGTTGATTCTGTCTCCACAAGATCTCTTTCCTCCATCCCCTTCTCTTTTTTGTATCACCATCACTCCAGTTCATACCTTCATTACATCTCCCTTGGATTAAAAAAAATCTTATTAATTTGTATTCCTGCTTCTGATATATTTCCTCTCTCATCCTCTCTCCATACAACCAGCAAAATAATCCTTTAACAAAAAGTAACTTAACAAAATAAAAGTAACAATACATAAGAAATTAATAACATAAAATGAAAATTTAAAAATAATATTTTATTTTTCATTTCTACTCATCTGTTGTGCCTGTGAGGAGAGTTCCAAGCAGCCAAGGCACGAAGCTGAAATGACATGATTCTGTAGCCCATTTCCACAAAGTTTGTCATAGACAAGTTGCTACATGGTTTAACCAGCCAGCCAAGAAGATCAGAAGATGAAAATCTCAACAAGCAAAAGCTGGCCAAATTGTTTCTCATCCTGTATCTGGTCCTATCAGATTAATAATAAGGTGCCCTACTATCTAATACCACACTGAAGTCCGTGCTGGTAGAGGATTCAGGTTGAAAGAACTTTGGATGGCTGATATCCATTAAAAAAAAATAAAAGCAGCACAGACTATTGGTATCTCTGTGGACCCTCATCACCGAGATACATTTACAGAATCTCTCCAGGAAAATATTCAGTGGCTGAAAGAATATCACTCCAAACTATTCCCATGGAAACCATCTACACCTAAGAAGGAAAATAGTTTTCATGAAGAACTCATTTGGCAACCCAGCTTTCAGAACTAGGTGTACTCATCAGAAATGTCTACAAAAAAGAGAATGCTCTAGTCATTATTGAAGATGAAAAAGATTTCAAGGCATTTACTAGTCTTTGAACGGTCTAGGTCAAAGGCCCAACTTCTTGGAATCAGGACAAAATAAACCAAGAAGGTTGCAGAGCAGGATGTGAAGAAGAAAAAGTCAACAACTTCTGAGAACTTTTAATAAAATAATACGAAATAAAAAAATTAATTTCATCCCAACTCTAAGTAAAAACAATTTTTAACCTTTTTCTAAAAGTTTAAGTAACAAATTCTCTCCCTTCCTCCATCCCTTCACCCCTCCCTGAGATGGTGAGGAATTTGATATAGGTTGTATATGTGCAATCACATAAAACATATGTTCATAATAGTCATGTTATGGGAAAAGACAAAAAAAACCCATGAAGAAAAAAAAAGTGAAAATGGCATGCTTTTATCTGCATTCAGACTCCAGCAGTTCTTTATCTGGTAGTGGACAACATTTTTCATCATAAGTCCTTCAGAATTGTCTTGGACCTTTGTACTGCTGAAAATAGCTAAGTCGTCCATAATTAATCATTGCACAGTATTGCTGTTACTGTGTACAATGTTCCCCTGGTTTTGCTCACTTCACTTTGTATCAGTTCATATGAATCTTCCCAGGTCTTTCTGAAATCATCCCACTCATCATTTCTTATAGAACAATAGAATTCCATCACAATCATAAACTATAACTTGTTCAGCCATTCCCAGTTGATGGATATCCCTTTAATGTCTAATTCTTTTCCACTACCAAAAAAAAAAAACCTTTGGCAAAATAATCTCTTTAAGGCATAGATCTACCTTTGATACTCCCATAAACCTTCAGTGGCTCCCCATTGAATCCAAAGAAAAAGTCTTCTTGTATTTAAATCCCTCCACAATTTGGCTCCCATCTACTTTCCACCATAATTTTATACCACTCTTCTTTACAAATTCCTTGTTCTACCTCAGTTACAATCCTTGGGATCATGGATTGAAATCAAGATGATCTCTCATTTTATTGATAGGATAATTTAGGCAAAAAGAAAATAATTTACTTACAGAAGACCACTTAATTCTTATGATTCACTTCAGTGTCCCTGCTCTTTTCACTATACCAATTGACTTCTGAAACTCATTATTTTCTCTCCCATCTCTGTTCATCCTCCATGCCTGAAATGCATGACCTCTCTGAATTCTTGTCTATCAAGTAACAAGCTTCACCCAATAGATCACCCTTTTTGTCCCAGGTACTGTGCAAAGCAGTATATAGAGATAAAAAGACAAAAAATGACTTAAATGACTTAAATAACTCATAGATCAGCATAGGAAAACATACAGATGTGATTCTTTTCCAAAACCCAAAGGGACTGAAGAGCTGAGATATGAGAAATGGACAGAATATAGACACTTTCATCTGTGGCTTCCTTTATCTTATTGGTTTGGGGAAAAGTGATGTAATTTCTACTTTCTCTCTATCCCAAAGAGCTATGACTTTGAATATGAAGAAAATGGAGAATTCTTGAGATATGGGAGTACTTAGAGAACAAGACAGGCCTTACTACTCTATTTTTATTGATTTTTTTCCATTGAGGGTCCAGCAAAGGGTTGCTTCCCAACAGTAAGAGGTGGCCTAGGTGATGAGTTCACATTGATGCAGAAAAGGACAGTCTAGAAATTGCTAGTAACAATAAAATATGAAGGGATAGGTATCTCTTAGTGAGATGGAGATATATGAAATAGATACAAGGTGATTTAGGTGATTTACTTGCTAGTAGATGAAGGGTTCATATAGAATTTGATGCTTGAAACTGAATCTTGAAGGAAGCAAAGGATTCTAAAAGACAGGAATCATAAGGAAGTACACTTCAGACATGGAGGATAGCCTATGAAAAAGTCCCGTGTTGGGAAATGGAGTGCCATCTAGCTAAAATAGCAAGAAGTCCAGATTGTCTGATTATATATGGAAAGGAATAATGTGCAATAAGACTGGAAGATGTCGGTCAAAACCAAGTTATGAAAGATTTAAATGTGAAACAGAGGGGTTTGATATTTCCAATAATAGGGAGCCACTGGCATTTATTGAGTAGGGGAGTGATATGGTCAGATTTGTGCTTTAGGAAAATCAGTTGGCAACTGCATGAAGGATAGATTAGAGTGGATGCTATTAAAATCATCTAGATTTTTATCTAGGAAGGAAATAGCACCTTAAAAATGGAAGTTCAGGATAGGGTTAAATTAGGGAGAAAAGAAAATTAATTCAATTTAGGACATGTTGGGTTTAAGATTTCTATGGAACAACCCATTAGAAATGTTTAATGTGCCCATTATAATGTGGGACTATAGTTCAGGAGAAAAAGTAGACTAAACATATAGAGCTGAGAGTCATTAGCAGAGATGATAGCTGATCTCATGGGAATTGATAAAGTCAACAAGAATATAAAGAGGGAAAAGAAAAAGGCCTAAAACAAAGGTGTGAGAAACACCCCAAATTAGGACAAAAGATATGGATCTGAGATACTGAGTCAGTAAAGAAGACTAAGAGACAGCTAGGTGGCATAGTGGATTGAGCATTGGACTTGGATTCAGGAAGACTCATTTTCATGTATTCAAACCTGGCCTCAGATACTAGCTATGTGACTCTGAGCAAATCATTTAACCCTGTTTGCCTCAGTTTCCTCATCTGTAAAAGGAGCTGGAGAAGGAAATGTCAAACCACTCCAATATCCTTGCCAAGGAAATGCCAAGTGGGGTTATGAAGAGTTGGAAACTGCTGAATTAAAAAGACTAAAAAGGAGAGGAACAAAAGAAATGTTATTAAAACCCAGAGAGAAGATAGTACATAGGAAGAGATGATGGTGAATAGTGTCAAAGGCTGTAGGGAGATCAAAAAAGATGAGTTCTGAGAAAAGGCCTTAGATTGATCTCTTTGGAGAGAATAGGTTTAATTCAGTGATGAAATCAGAATAATAATCTTGGTTAGCTTTTATATAGCACTTTAAGGTTTGCCAAGTGCCAAAATATCACCTCAGTTTATTCTTACAATAATCATGGGAGGGGGGTGCTATTATTCTCATTTTTCAAAAGAGGAAATTAAAGCAAACAGGTTAAGTGGCTAGTCCATGGGCACACAGCTAATGAGAGCAAGTTTTGGACTCAGGTCTTCCTGATTCCAGATTTAGCATTCTATGCACTATGGAGTCTAGAAAAACAAGAGAAGAGACAGTGAGAAGAAAGGAAATCCAAGAACCGAGAGAAAATAGCTTTTTCAAGGAGTTTGGCTGAGAAAAGGAAGGTTGAGAGGTCTAAAAAGAGAGCTTGTAGGAATTGTAGAGTCTAAGGAAAGTTTTTTAGGTATCAGGGGTTTTAAGCTTAGCTGCCACCTCCCCTATTCAGCCATTCCCAATTCTCCCAATTTCCCTCCTCATTAATAATTTTAATTGCACTATGAATATTGGTAAGAACTTGATATGATCCTCTTCCTACAGAGGCAGCTAAGTGGTACAGTCGATAGAGCAGTAGAGTTAGGAAGCCTTGAATCAGATCTGGATCCAGGCACTTAAATAGCTGGGCAAGTCCCTTAACCTCTGTTTCAGTTTTCTCATCCGCAAAATGGGGGTGATAATATTATCTACCTTCCAGATTGTTATTGTGATTATAAATTGAGCTGATATTTGTCAAGCACTTAGCACCGTGCCAAGCACATAGAAGCATTTAATAAATGCTTATTTCTTTCCTTTTTTTCTTTTTCAGAATGTTAATTTTTCGAGTATAAGGGTTATTTCCTTAGCATAGGGTCTTGTATACAGTAGGCACTTAATATTTTCTGTAGTAAATTGATAACTATAGAAAGGTTAATTGCATCCTTGAGTCCTTACCTTCTGAATTCTTCCTTATTCTCTGGGATATGCCTTTGTCAGAGGTCATGGGACCAAAGTATATGAGTTAGTAGTAATTTTCAGGGGACTATTCTGTCACGCTCCCAATTAAGTCATTTAACCTTTATGAAGCTTAGTTTCCTAATCTGAAAAATGGGGAAAACATTATTCGTATTGCTTTCCTTCTAGCATTTGATCAGGGAAAGAGTGCTACAAAAATATGCTATTGTTAAATTCCACTTTGCTCATTGGCCCTCGAGTTTTAAAGTCACTTCAAAAATGTAGATTTATTGTTGGGTAAAAATCACCAACTTATAGGCTTCTTTTTTGAAGTGGGATGGCAAGGATTCTCTTGTGATCAGCTTCTCTCTCTTCTTAACTCATTTTCCCAGAATACCCAGGCTTGACTCTGCCTGGGAGCAGACCACAAAGGGCCTTTTGGATCCAGGGTTTTAATTTGTGCTAATCTTATCATTCTGCTGGCATGTTTGGAAATTCCAAATTGGTCCCCCAGGTACTTTTCTGGAACAGAACTACGGCCTCAATTGATCTGGCCTTGGATGAAGAGGCAGGTTGTTGAGCATGGTCCAAGGATTTCAATGCCTGCCATTCTTGAGCCAAATGTCAATTTTCTTTCTGGGGATAGGATCCCTGAAAACTGCCAGGAGGTTCCATTCTCTCTGTTGACCAGCCTGATACTGGGCTAAATGATTGCAGGTGAAACTTGTCCCCTGCAAAGAGAGTCCCCTCCAAGTGATTAGCTCTCAGACCCATGGGTCGTATGAGAAAGGATGCTACATAAACGGGCATCATAATCGGTGCCTCTGGTCCATTATCCTATCTCTGATAAATACACCAAAAGATGACTTGGGGGAATAAATAAGTATTCTCCTCTATCTAATTTTACTCTTTTTAAACCCTTATCTTCCATCTTAGAATCAATACTGTGTATTTGTTCCAAGGCAGAGTAGTAAGGGCTAGGCAATGGGGGTTAAGGGACTTACCCAGGGTCACACAGTGAATCTGATGTTAGAACCCATGACTCCCATCTTCAGGCCTGGCTCTCAATCCACTGAGTCACCTAGTTGTCCCCTAGCTGATATAATTAAAAGCCAGGGATATTCTTAAACACTCAGCTTTTCTTAATGAGGCATAATATCTATCACTAATAATCATAAGTGAAATTTATATAGGGCATTAAGGTTTGAAAAACACTTAACCTTTATTATCTCACCTATTCTTTATGATAGCCCATTGAAGTAAAGTTATTATTAAAAAACCCTATTTTCAGATGAGGAAACTGAGGCTCAAGTTTTCCCATAATTACTAATTTATCAAAACCCTTCCAAAGCCTATCTTTATTTAGTCTAGGAGTGAGTTCTGCATGTTTAGTCCCCATTGGGTAAAGTGAATTAAAAGTGCCTGAGATTTATAGTGTTTTAAAGTTTGCAACATTCTTCAATTGTTATTTCACAACTGTCAAGTAACACAGATATCATAATCTCCATTTTACAGATGAGGAATTAAGGCTCAGAGAAATTAAATGACTTGTTCATGATCGCAGTTAGTAGTGGAGGTGAGATTTGAATCCAGGTTTTGCTCATTCCAAATAGTATACATGTGTAAGATAGAATCTAAGCTCCTAAAGGTGAGGAACTCTGTGATCATAGGTCTTAAAACTGGAAAGGTTAGTAGAGGCTATCTAGTCCAACTTCTTTATTTTTACAGATAAGGAAACTGAAACCCAGAAAGAAATGACTCGTCCAAAATCACATCATCTATATGTGGCAAAGATGAAATCTGAATCCAGGTTCTATAGCCAAGAACTGGCTATGATCGATAGCTTATGATTGATCCTAAATCAGCCTCCTTCAAGCTCCTTCTTGTTTCTAGTACCTCAGTTTTGGGGAACCACTTCATTTCCCTCTTCCCCACCTCTGCCCGCCACCTGAATGCTTTCTTCATCTGAATGTCTCCAGACCCAGGCCACCTCACTTTCCTCTTAGACTGTCTTCTCAGGGTCAGTCACCCCTTCAGATCACTCCATCTCCCCAAGTCCCTTGTGTGGCTCTGTTTGGAGTTTCCAACAGATTTGTGAGTTTTGTCCTTTAGCCGACATCTGGCCATGCATCCGGTGCCCCTTGTCCATGGCATGAAGGACTATAATGATACCCACTCATCTCTGAGGCTGGTTGGTTTTCCGAATCAGACATTTAAGCCATTTACCTCTGTAAAACACCCATAAATCAAGGGGTTTTCAAAGAAATCAGTCTGGCTATCTAAATCCCAGCAGATGTAATGATCAATCCTTTAAACCCATAATTGTTCAAATTACTCTGGGCAACATAAAACATTAATTTGGAAAAATTTAATAGAAAAAAGCTCTTTAAATCCACAACGAGATAAATGGTCTCCAGCAATATGACCTTTTTCCATACTGCAGTGACGTTGAAGAATCTGAAAGTTATTTACATTTTCATTCTTCCGTGGAAAAATGTTGACAAGGCTTTCACGGTGTGGCAGAGGAGATAGGAAATGCAGCACTTTTCCAATTCCTCTTTCCTCCCCCCTCCTTCCCCCCCACACCAGAGGGGTCTCTAATTAATGATAGAGCAGCGACTTCATAAACGGAATTTTCATCAGTTTGCCTCCGTAATCTGCGGGGTGACACCATCTCCCCCTCACACCCCCACTCCCAGGGGCTAATGTAATGTAGGGTTATTTTTTATCATAAAAATATTCCATCCTGACCATCTGAGTCTCCCACTTTGCATTTTAAAGCAGGTGGGGATGTGGGGGCAGGCTGTCACATTTGGTTCATTCCATGTGTTAGCCAAGGGTAAAGCCAGAGGAAAAATCACAGGGTGAGAGAAAAATATGGCCTATGAAAATGTCATACTGCATGGCCTTCTGTGTGTTTGTATATGCCACATAAACATCATCTTAGGGGGTGTGTGGGTGCAGGCAAAAAATATGTGTGTATACACATCCCCTACACGCACACACACACACACACACACACACACACACACACACACACTCTCACACACTCACACAAATGTGCACACATCCAGGTCATGATGCTCCACATTTATAGAAGACATCTATCTCCCTTTACAAAGCACCTTCACACAGATCTTCTCATTTGACTCCCCACAGAGGTTTTCGGAAGGAAGCGTGGCATACTTTATTCTATTTTGCAGATCAGGAAATTGAGGCCCTGAGAGGTGGCATCATTTGCTGGAAGTTACCCAGCTGTCAACGGAAGAGGGGCTGAAGCTCAGATCTCCAGATTCTTGCTGCCACCAATGCTGCGTTGGAGCAGAGTGCTACAGAGGCTTAGGCACAGGGACTAGGGAGTCAGGAAATAAATCCTAGTTCTGGCATGGCTCTGTTAGTACCTGCGTTACCTTGGACCCAGGGGCCTCAGGATCCTCAGCGACAATCTCTAAGGTCCCTTTCAGTTCTTATGTTCTACGGTCTCACCCCAGATCATGGGATCTCTGAGTTGGAAGAACTCAGATGAAAATGGGACTAGAAACCTGGGCACAGAATGAGGAAAACTTGAGTTTCACTCCCACTTCTGACACTGACTAGTTATGTGACTTCCCCCCCCCCCGCCCCCCAGGGAACTTAATCTCATTGAGTCTCAGTTTCCTCATTTGTAAAATGAAAGGGTTGGACTGGATGGTCCCCTCCCAGTTCTTTATCTGTGCTTTCTTCCTCCTCTGCTAGGCATCTCTGAGGTCCTTCTAGCTCCAGGTCCGATCCTATAAACTTAGCTTACCAGATACCTAGTCCTCCTACTTGAACAGGAATCCTCTCAGTGGTACCCTTGGTTAAGTGTTCATCCAACCTTTGTCTAAGGATAGCAATAAAATGAAAATTAGGCCAATGCCAAATCTAGACTCAATAGGACAACTTGGACTTGTTCTCTTTAAAATAGATGCCCTGTGTGTGTGTGTGGGGGGGGGGGTTGTTGTTTTCCTTGTTCATTTGTTTCAGTCCTGTCTGACTCTGCGCCCTTTTGGGGGGGTTTCTTGGCAAAGATACTGGAATGGTTGGCCATTTCCTTCTCCAGCTCATTTTACAGATGAGGAAATTGAGGCAAACAGTATTAAGTGACTTACTCAGGATCACACAGCTAGTAAGAGTCTGAGGTCAGATTTGAATTCAGAAAGATGAGTCTTCCTGATTGCAGGTGCAGTGCTGTCTTTACTGTACCACCTAGCTGTCCATTTTTTCCCACATCGTAGTCATTGTTGCAATTAGTTACCCTACCCAGGCCCTTCCAGATTGATAAAGAAAAACAACTAAGCAAAACCATTCAATAGTGCATATGCCATTCAGACCTAATCGTTTTGCCCTGATTTGCCGTAATGAGGAAGGTATTTCATTCCCTGTTCTCCAGGACCATTATTGATTTTTCAGTCATTCATAGCTTAGGTTCCTCATCTTTTGATTTACATGTTTATAATTGTTGCGTAGATCATTTTAATTCTTCAAATTTCCCTCTGCATCAGTTCATATAAATCTTCCCAAGTCCCTGAATTCTTCATCTTTATCATTTCCATGGGTCTAAGGGCTCAACACGGTATATAACCTTTTTTTCTTGAAGTCTCCGATAGAGAGTTGTCTCTGTGGCTAGTGAGAGGGAGGCAGGATGTCCCAGCTGGTAGGATGCGCTGTGTTTTTCTGTCCACCTCTCATGGCTGTTAATGACCTTGTAGGGATTAGGGTGGCCCTCTCCATATGCCAGGAAGTTCCTTCTGCTGGCAGCTGGTGGGAGGGGAGGGGAGGATGGATGCTCTGGCCTCTTGGGGGCGGGGGTGGGTTACAACGGGGCGTCCAGGATGTCGTCAATTCTGGCCTGTCAGAGCCTCTGAGGGCAGTGGCTGGTGGGATGATTTAAGGCATGAGTGTGGCAGGCACTGGGCAGAGGGGCCTCTCTCAGCAGGCAGGTGGGGAGCACTTGAAAATCATAATGATGATCATAAGAGTCCCTTAGGTAACACTAAAAGGACCAGGAGATGTGGTTGTTTGACAGGCCACAAGGCAGCATCTTTTGGCTTAGGTCTCAGCTATTTCCTGGAAAAGTAATTCTCACATTAACAAAACAGCCTGAATTGTGAGGATCACACTTGATCCTGGCCACCTTTCTATAATGTTACATAACATTATATAATATTATAACAGCAGGAAATGTTATCCCCATCTATAAGAGGGGAAACCAAAATCTAGAGAAAAATGAAGGAAGGAAGGAAGGAAGGAAGGAAGGAAGGAAGGAAGGGAGGGAGGGAGGGAGGGAGGGAGGAAGAAAAAGACTTGCCCAAATATATTATGACTTGTTCAAGGTCACATAATAAGTAGTAAAATTAGGATTTGAATCCAGGTCCTTTGACTCCCAGATTTGAATACTTTCTATTAGATCATGCTGTCTCTTCATGTTATAACACAGGTCACCAAAAGTGGGAGGTGAGAGGAAGAAGGAGAAAAGGAACAAGAAGAGCACAAGTATTTATTGAGCACCTACTATATGCCAATTTCTGTACTAAGTACTTTAAAAATATTATCTCACAGGATCTTCACAACAAGTTGATTCCTATTTTGCAGTTGAGGAAACTGAGTTAGAGGTTAAGTGACTTGTCCAGAGTCAAACACAACTAGTTGGATTTGAACTCAGGTATTCCTGACTCCAATCTCAGCTCCACATTCAATGTGCCATATACCTGCCTCCCCTCACTATGCAAATAAATAGTTGTCTTCTAGAAAGTTCTACCTGCCCCATAAAATTAGATCCAAGTAAAGTCTTGTCAATTCAGGTGAACCTCATTTAACACATGAGCTGCATTGTAGAAAGCTGCCATATTTATCACATTAATTAATCTCAGTTTAAATGTCTTGGGGGAGGGTGGCGTTCATTCACCAAATTCAATCACCAAATATTTATCCAGTAGTCACTGTGCCATATGTGAGCTAAGCATTGAGCTAAACATAAGGGAGTTGTGAAGTTTCCCTAAGACCCAGTCTCTGCCCTCATGGAGCTTATGGTCCAGGAAGAGAATGAGACACAAACACAGATCATCAAAGCATACAGAGTTTTTACCTAAAAAATACATTTACATTGTGTTTTGTGAGTCTCAGTGAGAGGCCCTGGAGAAAATTGTTACTACCTGGAGCTTTGTGAAACAAGTGACATCTGATTTGAGCATGAAGAAGAGAAATTCTTAGGGGCAGTTGGGTGATTCAGTGGATTGAGAGTCAGTCCTAGAGAGGGGAGGTCCTAGGTCCAAATCTGGCCTCAGACACTTCTTAGCTGGGTGACCCTGGGCAAGTCACTTAACCTCCATTGCCTAGCCTTTACCACTCTTTTGCCTTGGAACCAATACTTATTATTGATTCTAAAATGAATGGTAAGGGGAGGGAGGGAGGGGGAGAGAGAGAGAGAGAGAGAGAGAGAGAGAGAGAGAGAGAGAGAGAGAGAGAGAGAGAGAGAGAGAGAGAGAAAGAGAGAGAGAGAAATTCTTCAGGCAAAGAAGAGAAGATTGGAACTTATGAGGAAAGAGAAAATCATTAATGTAGGTAAGGGGTGGAAAAGCCCAGGATGTGTTCAGGGGGATACTGAGAAGTGTCTCTTAATGAGCATATAAAAGAGAGTGCAATAAGGGAAAGCTAGAAAAGGTTAAGGCTGTAGAGAGTCTTACAGGACAGGCACTCAGGAGTCATGGAGAGCCATTAAAACTTTCTGAGCAGAAGAGTGACTTGACTACTTCTATGGTGGCAGTGGTAGGAGGTTTGTTTGGAGTAGCCATAGAGGAGAGGTGAGAACCCTGACAGAGGGCTACTGCAATGGCTTGGGCAGTTGATAATTCACTGATGCCACGGTGTTGGTGGCAGGAGCACAGAAGAGATCGTGACATCTGCGAGAGCTCCTGTGGAGTGAACACTGACAGGACTTGGGGAGGAAAGGTGATGACACTATGTTCTGCTCCCCAAGAAGGCTTCCAGACTTCCTATGTGAAAAGCACTGTAGGTCTTCCTGAACAAGAAGAGAGGTACAAGCCCAGAGCAGGGGGTGAAAAAGAGAATGTGTTTTCACTAACATGTCAGTTTTCCTATAGCTGTATATGCTTAGATGAGTCAGGTAAAAGGACTTCCTACATTTGTTGTTGTTGAGTTGCTTCAGTTGTATCTGACTCTTCCTGACCTCATTTGGGGTTTTCTTGGCAAAGATACTGGAGTAATTCACCATTTCTTTCTTCAGCTCATTTTACAGATGAGAAAACTGAGGCAAACCGAGTTAAGTGGCTTGCCCCGGGGTCACATAGCTAGTAAGTGTCTGAGGATGGATTTGAACTCAGAAAGGTGAGTCTTCCTGACTCCAGCCTGGCACTTGATCCACTACACCACCTCGATGCCTGTCATAAGTTTAAAATTTGTGAAGTACTAGATTGGCAAAGAAACATTTTAAAGTCCTTAGAAAACGTTAAAAAATATCATGCTGTTGCATTTTTGGATAGCCATACACTGAGAAGTGATCTTTTAAAAATTCCTTCTGGAATATGGAGTATTCATAGAAGGTTAGACTTGGAAAAGATTTTAATGATAAAAGATCTAGAGTCAGAAACTCACAGACCATCTAATCCAATCTCCTCCTTTTATTATATATGAAGAAATGGAGTCTAAGGAGAATAAGGGAGGATTTGAACACAGGTCCTCCAACCTTAAAGCCCATTATCTTTCCACTATCCTACACTGCCCCTTTACTATGTGATCCAATCCCCATCCTTTTATAAATGGAAAACCTGAATTTAGGTAATGTGGACTGCATGGGAAGAGAAGAAAATTTCTCTCCTGCCTGCAACATATGTCTAATCATCAGAATTTCTTTCCAGGGGTGAGCTGGGGGGCTCAGTGGCAGAGATGAGAGGCCCTGGGTTCAAATTTGGCCTCAGACACTTCCCAGCTGGGTGACTCTGGGTAAGTCACTTATCCCCATCACCTAGCCCTTACCACTCTTCTGCCTTGGAACCAATACACAGGATTGATTCTAAGATGGAAGGTAAGGGTTTAAAAAAAAAAAAGAACTTTTCCATTTGAGATGAGCCCTTCTCTTCCCCCAAGCCCATGTACAGTAATTCCACAGTTCAGTTATCAACACTCAGCTCAAACCCCCAAATTCTTTTCTGAAATACATCATTATTGGTATTTCTGAGCAGCAATCCTGCAATAACAAATTTGGGTTCTCTCCCAGGGATGAGATGGCCCTAGTCGGGAAAGTCTTAGGGCCATATTTCTGCTGGGTTATGAGGAGCTAAAAGAAAGCTAAAATCCATTTGTGAAAGAGGATATATTTCACTTCTCTTAAATATCCCAGCTGGAGGCACACCATCTGATTACTACTTGTTATGGCGAAGTTCATCAGCATGTTAATGACTAAAAATGCATATTGACAATTTTCGTGTTCCCCAAACACATCTCCCTGGATCAGGGCAGTGATTATGCCAGGTGCTTAGAATCAAAGGGGCAAATGTAATTCTGAGTTAATTTGGTAGAATTGGAGCACAGGACTGGCACGAAATTGAATCACGGCATGAAGAGATACCCTGCAGTGTTTGGAAAACTCTGATTTGGGTCCAAATGACTGATTGTCCTGCAGTCCATTTATAAAGGGACTCTCCATCCTGTCCCTCATTGAGAGGTTCCCACATTTTAATCTGCTACTCAGCTATTGTAGAGGGACAAAGTCTTCCGCCCCTCCCAGACCACCTGCCTTGTTCTGGCTTCAGAGAGGTCAAGGGGTCAAGGCCTGGGATGTTTTATTTGTGACTCTAAGAAATGCTTGTCATGTTCCCAAGTGCCCTCGTGTGTCCCTTTTCCCCCTCTCTGTCGTCCTCTGACGTTGAGCTGGAAGGAGAAGAAGGAATGACAAAGAAGGATCTGGGAGGGAGGACTGTACAGGCCACAGCAAGTGAGATATTCATGTTTTGAAGGCATCATTGACACTGACCCCCTGGACCATCTGCTCAGACCGGTAGTGGGGATGGGTGCCCCTCAGCCATCCACACTCTCATTTGGTCTACTTGGTGAGTTGACTGCCTGTGCCAACGGTTATCGGTTTGTGGTTATGGCTGGAAAAAGCCATTTAATTCACATGGGGATGGAACTCATAACTTTGGTCTCACAGACAGCACATGCTCTCCAAAATAATTAGACCTAATTAGAGAGTATGGATGTTTCAGTGTGACCCATCTCCATGGCCGGAGAGACCAGTCTCTGTCAGTGTCAGTGGCATCTTCAAAGCACAAACATGGCATTTATTGATTGTTATGGTTCTTCCTTAAGATAACCAGCTACACAATTTAGATACAGGAAATATAAGTGCCAGCAGATTTATCATTGCATGAGTCAGATTGTGCCCGTCCACAGTGAGAGTGAGCCCTGGCAAATCTTGATTTTAACTTCTTTTAGTGTTTGCTTTAAACAATTATTCTTGCTCTATTCAGTCTATTAGCTAGCAAAAGCTGGAAGGAAAAGCATTTTGAGCCAAAACATTTAGAATGATAGAATTTGGAGGTGAAAGGGAACAGAGAGTCATCTAATCTGACCTTCCGCATTCCAAAAGTCTCCTTTACAAACACTCTGAGAAAGCGTCCTTCCCCCCACTTAAATACTTCTTGTGACCTAATTACCTTTCCTAGAGCCTCAGCAACATGGCAAGCTCAGAGGAAAGGTGGAGAGCTTTGTTTATCCTGTCTATATTGAACATCAGTCTGAGAAGTCATGCTCTTGATTTCCAGCAAGTTAGAAGCAGGGAGAAAGGTGGGCAGTCAGGGAGAGAAAATGGAGAAATGGGACAGTATCTTGGCTCCCACTGAGTTTGATCTTTACAACATGGATTTGTTATTTTATTTAAACTATTAAGCCTAAATATCCCCCTAGCCCTAGCAATACCACTGTTGGGTCTGTTTCCCAAGGAAATGGGGAAAAAGGAAAAGAACCTATATGTTTCAAAATACTTCTAGCAGCTCTCTTTGTGGTGGCAAAGAACTGGAAACAGAGAGAATGTCCATCAGTTGGGAATGGCTAACCAAATTGTGGGATATAGTTGTAGTGGTGTACCACTGTGCTATAAGAAATTATGAGCAGGTTAATATTTTTTTAAACTTGGAAAGATCCAAGTGAAATCATGAAGAGCAAAATGGGTAGAACCAAGAGAACATTATATGCAGCTACAGAATTAATATTTGAAGAATAACGTGTGAATGTCTACCTCCAGGGAAAGAACTGATAAACACAAGACATAATTTATACATACATATTTTTTTTTGTTTAGTGATGCAGGGAGGGAAGGGAGGGGATGAGATTCCTGGGAATTTTAATGTAATCAACAAGCAAACAATATGAGTTTTATGGCATGTCTCTTTATTGTGAACCTCTCCTTGGAAACAGCTTGTTCTAAAGTTGGATAATTCCTTAGGCTCCCTTCACATGAGCTTAATTTTAATTTTTTTAATTTTAAGAAATTCTGAATCTCTGGATCTAGCTCAACTCATCTTGTCCTGGCTCCAATCCTGACTCTCTGGACTTCTGCACCATGCCCCAGCACATTTCTCATCTGGAAGACCCTTTTACCCCCTTGTGCCTCTCTTCCTATTAGCGAGCACCTCTCTGGAACCTCCCTTAGAGGACACACCTTCACTCCTCTTCAAGCTGTTCTTGACTCTCAAGGACTTCTTCACCTTGTCCTCCTTTCTCCCCTTTTCAGCTCCCTTTTATATACTGTCTAGTCCCCAAAAGAATATAAGCTCCTTGAAGGCAGGAACTGTCTTTCTTTTTGCTTGTATTTGTATTCCCAGCATTTAGTACACTGCCTGGCACATAGTAAGTGATTAATAAATGTTTTATCTAAAATGAAAGGAAACATCTCTACAGGTTACTCCTTTGAGAGATAGGCCATATCCTCTTGTTACTCTGCCTTCCTTCTCTATATTTCTCAGGGTTCAAAAGAAAAATCCATGATCTGCCCAAAGGGCCTTCAAAAAATGCATGCCCTTTGATCCAGCTATGCCACTACTAAGTTTATATGCCAAAAAGATAAAAAAAAATCTGGGCAAGGATCTGTTTGTACAAAAATATTTATAGCTGTGCTTTTTGTGGTATCAAAAAATTGGAAAATGAGGGTGTATCCCTCAATTAGGGAATGACTGAACAAATTGTGGTATATGATGGTGATGGAATACTATTGTACTAAAAGGAATGATGAACTGATGGATTTCTATAAGAACTGGAAAGACCTCCATGAACAGATGCAGAGTGAAATAAGCAGAACCAGAAGGACATACACAGTAACTGAAACATTGTGGGATGATAAAAGGTAATAGACTTTGCTACTAATAGCAATGCATTGATCCAGAACAATTCTGAGGGATTTATGAGAAAGAATGCTATCCACATCTAGAGAAAGAACTGTGGAAATAGAAATCCAGAAGAAAACAAATAATTTATCACTTATTTATATGGGTATGTGATTTGGGGTTTTGGTTTTAAAGGATTGCTCTTTTACAAAAATGAATAATATGGAAATGGGTTCGAGTGATAATATGTATGTATGTATAACCCAGTGGAATTGCTTGTCAACTCTGGGAAGGGGGAGCGATGAGGGGAGGAAGAAAATATGAATAGTAGAATCATGGGTGGGAAAAATATAAAAATTAAAAATTAATAGAAAAAAATAAAAATAAAATGAAAGGGTTGTACTAGATGACCTCCATGGTCTCTTCCAGTTATAAAGCTATAATCATTTGTTTGTTAACTGTTGTCTTCTGCATGTGTACTGATTTATTTACCAGCTGTTTTAAATATAAATAAATTTTTAAAAAATTTCAAAATTTCAAAAAAATCCATGATGTCCTTTCTCAAAGATGGTCTAATTGGAGAAATGCCTCAAGCTGAGCACAACACAAGATCATATAGTGCAAAGTCATGTGCCACAGATGTCGTAGGCCATTTCATGCTCATGAATAGAAATGATGACCGAGACTGGAACCATCAGGAAAGACATTTCTGAGAAGGGTAATGAGATTAAATGGGTAATGGGGTAAAAGTGAACTGGTATTTGAGTTATGGGGAGAGTCCAGGTGAGAAGATCAGTGGGGAGGACATTCCAGATTGGAAGGGAGAGAGCATACAATAAAACAAAAAGAAAGAATGAAGACAAAAAGACATTTGGAGTTGGAGAAAAACTGGAGGACCGGGACAGGTAGGCAGAATGGGTGAGGTAGCTACATTATGGTAAGTCTCACATGCCAGACAGAAGAGATATTTGAAGCAAATAGGTGTATCTATAAGGCTCTGCCATTATTCTCTGACAGATGCCAGGATTCCAAGTGACCCACCCTACCAGGAACAAATCCTTAAAGTGACAAGGCTTAAAATTTAATTAGCAGCCTCCTCTTATGCAAACTCTGCTCATTAAATTGAGTGTCCTATTAGCTAAAATAAGGCAGGGGGTGGGGTGGGGTGGTATTTGAATATATAGCTATTTGCAATAAGGAAATTAATAACCCTAGAAGGAAGTTTTATGGCACATCTCTTTACTGGGAACCTCCCCTTGGAAATAGCTTATTCTAAAGTTGGCTAATTCCTTAGGCTTCCTTCACATGCGCTTCCCCCAAATCATTCATCTGACATCAGATGTCAGAGGTGGAAATCTTATGGGAAGTTGTCAGCAGCAGCAGGTTACACAATCTTCATGATCAAACCCATGAAATAATATGATGGACACTTTAGCAGGCTTAATATTCCAACTCCAGGACAATGGGTTGCATAGTCTCTCATCATCCCTAGGAAAAGAGACCCATGAGCCCAGCTAACAAAAATTCAAATCTGACTTTTATGTTCTGAGCTCTTGGAATAGATAGGCAGAGCCGTGACTAGCTTAGGGAGAGTGAGTCTTTGACCAAGGACACTGCTATCCTTTCTCGGGGGTGGGACATGCACTGGGGTCCAAAGGGAAAGGTAGAAAGATGGACAAGAAAATGGGAATGCCTCTTCCTCTAGAAAGTGTGCTTCCTTCCCAGGAAAACATATATCCTCTCTAAAGTGCTCATTACTCCATGTGGTCTTCTGCCTGGGTACCACCAAACAGCAGAGCTGCCATAACAAGGAGCTCATTGCTATGGTGCTCCTTTCCGCGCCCACCTTTCTCTACACTTCCCACAGACATGAGGATTAAACCCTCTCCATTGATGGGACTGTTCTCATGGCCAGATGGTCCTCCATGCTCCCCCACCCCATCAAACTACTTTTGACCCAGGTTAAAAAAAAATACTTACAGTATCCTTTTATGTATCTTCTGCCTCGAGGTGACAGAGGCTGGAGGTACTTCATCTTGCCACTTTGGAACATGATTTTAAGGAACAAGTGGGAATCGATGAGTTGATTTCTATCTAACCCTTCCCCCAAATAACTCTGATCAGGCTTCCCGGGACATCTCCCTGCCAGATTATCTTCCACCCATCAGATGCAAGGAGATTCCAGTTTTAGTCTCGGCTTTGTCATGAACAGTCTGATAATGAGTCACTTCCTCTCACTTGGCTCCAGTTTCCTTATCTGTAAAATGAAGAAATTGGACAAGATGACTGCTTAGAGTCACTTCCAGATGTGACATGCAATGATTATTTACTTCTTTGCTTACAGACTTATGATAGGGAATGCTATCCACCTCCAGAGAAAGAACTGTTGGAGTTGGATAGATGCAGATCAAAGTCTACTATCTTTAACATCAGTGTATTTACAAATTTATTTGGGAGGGTTTGATTTTGTATGAGTTTGCTCTTACAACAATGACCAATATGGAAGTGTATTTTGCATGATAATAAAATAAAATTCACAATAAATTAATCAATAATGCAGGGTCTCTCTCTTCTCAATTTGAAGATGGGAGAAGTGAAAGAGGGAATTAGAAAGGAAAGAGAGGACCAAGAAAGGCAGTGTGGTGTCACAGAAAGAGTCCTCACTGAATCTGGAGCCAGGGACCTGGGCTTGGATGCTTGGATCTGTTGCTATGTGTATGTGACTTAGCACGCCCCTTCCCTGCCTTCCAGCCCCAATTTACTCATTTGCAAAATGAAGGTGTTGTTAGGTACTCTATGAGGCTCCTAATTTCTGCCTCTTTAATTAGATAAACCTGGTGCTTAAGTTTGGGCTGAAACCATAGATGGGCTGCTGGGTCACAGGGTGTCTTCCTCTGCCAAAATCTGATCCTGGAATGGTGACCTTTACATTTCAGCTTCAGAATATTGAAAAATACTATTCCCTCTAAATGTGTATATATGGTATTATTCTTTCATCCAGCCCCCCATATCAAGCTCCCATTGCAAGGACCAGATACAACAACTTGTCCCACAACCTGAGTATGGGTGCCAAAGCCAGAGCTCTGTCTTTCTCCCCTCCTCAGAGGGGGGCATCTGGCCATGGGTCTGTCTTCCCATCTGGCCCTTTGTCTGGTTCGCAGCTCACCACCCCGGCACTGCTGGGGAGGTTCCCTTGGGGTCCAAGTCAGGTCAGCCTCCTGCTTTGCTTCCCTGGAATGGCCTCCTGTTGCCACTAGTGTGTTATTTGTCAAACCCCTCCCCCTCCACTCCATCCTTCTCAAGAACACTGGGCTGCTCTGATCCCTGACCCATAGCAGCTTCTTATGAAAGCCCCAACCTCCTTCCACCCCCAGGATCAGAGGGAATGCTCAGGAACTATTCCTCTAAAATCTCCAAGATCCCTTCAAAGATTTCCAAAAAGTGGAATTTTTTCCTTCCATTTTGTTCTGCTCACTAAGATACCCAGAAACCAGTTGCCCCAGAGAAGAGACTGGGAGTCAAATGAAACATGTCAAAGGAAAGAAAAGTCTCCCAGTGGAAAACCCAGAATGTGAAAGCAGCAGGTTATCCCTGGATATCCCAGGGAAAGGAAGCACAGGCAGGATGGACTGCCAGGAAATGAGCCCAGGACCAATCAGAAGGATCAAAGGAGAAGGTTATGTGTATAACAAGAGTCAACTGTATTTTGCTACTCCATTATGTCTTTGAATATTTTCATTAGCACTAAATTCTACCCCCACTGAGCAAATGAGATAGCATGGAGAGAGTACTTTGTAAGCCTCAAAGCACTTAAAATGTGATTATCATTTTGATCATGACCATCATTCCCTTTCAACTAGCTCAATTTTTCTCTGAATCAGTTGGATCTGATTTTCAACACTGTGGGCTCCTATGAGAATCAGCCCACAAAGACTGTAGCTTCCATGGAGCCTCAAGTTTTATTGCCATTCCTTTTCCCCATCAAATAAGGTAATATTTGTAAAAATAAAAAAGGATGTAGTGGGGCAAGCAGGTGGCTCAGTGGATAGAGCCAGGTCTGGAGACAGGAGGTCCTGGGTTCAAATTTGACCTCAGACACTTCCTAGCTATGTGATTCTGGGCAAGTCACTTACTCCATTGCTTAGCCTGGGTTGGTGAAGCTATGGCACATGTGCTGAAGGGGGCCACTTCCCACCCCCTCTTCACCACACCTGCAGATGTTTCTCTCATCACCACCCCTCTGTCCAATGGCAGCACTTCCTCCCTCCCCTGACTGGAGTAAGAGGGTGGCTCACATGCCATGTGAGGGTGCAATTTGGGCACTCGGTCTCTAAAAGGTTTGCCATCTCTGGCCTAGCCCTTACTGCTTTTCTGCCAAAAATAAAAAATAAATAAACATGTAGCACAGTGCCTGGTGCATATCTATTTGTCAGAATACCTTTTCTCTGACCTAGTATAGCTGCCTTACATGGAATAAAAGAATAATTACCTCTTATATTTAGGGTTTTAAATTTTGTTTTTGTTCAGTTATTTCAGCCCTGACTCTGTTACCATATTTGGGATTTTCTTGGCAGAAATACAGTAGCAGTTTGTCATTTCCTTCTCCAGCTCACTTTACAGATAAGGAAACTGAGGCAAACAAGGATTAAGTGACTTGCTCAAGGTCACACAACTAGTAAATGTCTGAATCCAGACTTGAACTCAGGTCTTGTGTTTAATGCACTGTACCACCCAGGTGCCTGGTTTTAAGGCTTGCAAAGCAATTTATGCAAATGACTTCATTTGACCCTAACAATAGCCAGGAGAGGTTAGATATCATTCTATAGCTAAAGTGGACCTCAGAGGTCATTTAGTCCAACTACCTTGTCTGGGAGAAGTTAATTACTTTTACATGAGGTTAAGTGACTCACCCAGGGTCACTCAGGCTATAAATGACTGAGGTGGGAATTGAACCCTCCATCCTCTCCTCCAGAGTCAGTATCCATTTCACTGTACCTCAAGCATTCCCTAAAGACACCCACTTCCTTTGAGTCAGAAAAAACAAAACCACTGAGCACAGAAGGAGGCTATTACTATCCCTATTTTAGAGATGAAAAAAAAAAGTGCCATCAGAGAGATTAAGTAACTTGTCTGAGGTCTCACAGCTAGCCTGCGGCAGGATCTGGACCCTGGTCCAGACTGACTCTAAGTCCTGCACTTTGTCCCCCAGTCCTTGGGGTCACCATCCATCAGCTTCTATGCCCCCCTGGGGGCAGGGGAGGAGGAGAACTATTCTGAAATTTCGCTGGGCTGAATTTTCCGGGGGGGGGGGGGGACGTCTGGTAATTTCTCGACTTCTCCTGATTCCCTTTTTATCTTCATTTCACATGATCAGGCAATTGGGAATCTGCAAACACGAGCTCACAGACCCGCACCCAGACTGTCTAAACGGACGCTGATTATAGGCCAGGGAAAGCAGAAAGCAATTGCATTAGACGAAGAACCACGTTTGGCTTTTACCGATTGTTTATGTGATGTTGCTTTTGTCCGTTCCTTATCCTCCAATATTAGAAAGGATTTGTGTCCATAATAAATAATGCTGAGTTAAATTACATCCGCTTTGGCTTAAATTTTCATATTCCCATTGCCCATCTCCATAAAGAAATTATGTTTGAGGTTCCTGCGTTGGTACAGCTGTAGTCCATGCCCCTGATGGAATTACTATTCAAGAGGGGCAAGATTAGTTTGGGGGATGGAGGTCTCGGGGTTGGGGGGAGGAAGGTCCCACCTACCAGGGGAAAAGGTAAAAGGTCAGAGTGTAATGTGCACCCAAATTATTTATCTCCCTAATAACTTAATAGATTGAATATATTATGTGTCAGTGACCTTGCAACACAACCAGAGAGACCCTGTGACTGTGTGGGGAAATATATGAGATGATAATAAGCGGTACTTGTGTAGAGGCGGAGGAACACATTCTTTATGGTAATGATGCAGCCACAGCAAGGGCACCCCAAGGACAGGCCAAGGGAAGCTCCACTCTGGCTGGGGGGCTGGGGCTGGAAGGGATGTCGGCAGGAGGTCCGTGCAGAGCCCCCCTGATCCCACTGCCCAGGGACACCGGAAAGGGCTAACGCAAAGGACCCGCTTAGCTCTTCTCTACAAAGGGATTCTGTTCCTTCCCCGACTGAAAGATCCAGGATAAAGCAGGGTTTAGGGGTCCGAGGAAGATTCACATGGGGAGCAAAGCCGTAAAATTACCAGGCAGGTAATTTCTGGGGGAACTTCTTCCCTCGGTGTTGCCGACAAGCCTGTGGCACGTCTTTGGATGATTTCATAGGATGTTATTTTTCATTTTTTATCAAAGGTATGTGGGCCACCCTTCTTCAACAAGACCCGTGATAAATGGGCTTCTCTTTGTCACTGACAAAGCCTAATGTCGGAGCATACAATGGCTCATGCCGCTTTCATAATCTGTGTATGTTTTTCATGCCGTCGTTTCTGATGTCTTTTTACCGAGTGGCAGCAGCGCCTTTGATTCAGAGAAGCGTTTGCTCACGTTCATTTCTAGGGAATTCCTTTGCTCCCCTCTCCCTAGAAGCCTTGCAGAAGCAAATTTGGCTTCTTAGGTCTTCTTAACACTGAGAAATCACCCAGCATTGTGCAAAGAATCAGTCCTGCACAGCTGGCTTCAAAGCCCTAGTCCAACCTGATCTAGCTAAATGACCATGGGTCAGTCATTTTCCTTCTCTATGCCCGACTTGCCTTGGTTTGGTTTTTTCTCTCCCTTTTTTTTTTTTTGAAGGACAATGATGCTGGCTACTTTCCGGCAAGACATTAGGAAGCCTTGAAACACTACAGAAATGTATGCTGGAATCCACTATTAGTGGGTAGGGACACAAGCCACGTTTTAATTTAATTCAGTGTTCCTGAGCTCCCAGCCTGTGGACAATGAGCCACAATCTTCCTCTGACCTCTCCTTCCACAACCCCTGACCCCATCCAGGCCCAAATGGCAGCCTTGGGTCATCACCACCTTTTCAGTGGAATTCTTTTTCCAGAATCCCAAACCTTGTCAGCTGCTAAGAAAGCCCAGCATCCCCGGGCCCCTGCAGGCGGTCACAATCTCCGCCTCTTGTCGCCAAGTTCACTGGCTGTCTCCCTCCTCCTGGCCTCCGCCACTTATTGGAGCAGTCTCCGGTTTCTTTCCCCTTGTATTTATGACCACTTAATCTGTGTGAGCAGCCAGGCCCAAATATATCTCCAAGTATTGATCAGCTTTGGGCTGATAGAAGTTCAAGCTCACGAGGTCCCGATCTCTGACCCCCAAATAGGATATGAATCTCAATCGAATAGACTGATATTCACACATGGTTTCTGCCCAGGGCTGGAGGCTGCGGGGAAAATCGATGAAGAGTGCTAATGATTCACGATTTATAGAACAGCTGCCATTTTAATATTAGAATAAATGTTATATTGCAAAGGGAGGGGAACTTAGGGGGTCGCGGGGAAAATATTTCTTATGGAGCCTTTTCTGCTCGAAAATGATGCGCATGGAATTTTATGAAGTCTAATTTATAGGCCTCATTTAGGCTTATAATTTAAAACTCCTTATGAGAAAGATATTAACTAGAGTGCTTCAGGGTAGAGGAGAGGAAGGGAGGGATGGACCAGGCGGGCGAGCTTCGGAGTTTGAAGGAACCGGGGCTTCAAAATGGGCCGGTTTTTGCCCCTGAAGTAAAATTATGGCATAGTGGTGGGAAGTCAGCGAATCTCAGTGTTCCCCAGACCGTATCTAGTTCCCTGAAATTAGAGATGGGTCCTTAGAAGAGACTCAGGCCAGGAAGTGGAATCTAGTGGCAAGAGGACTGGATTTGTAGGCAGAGAACCTGGGTTCAAATCCCTACTCTGGTACTACCATAGTGATCTCAGGGAAGTCACAGCCTCTCTGGCATTCAGTTTCGCCTTCTGAAAAGGTTGTACTCAATTACCTCCAAGGTCTTTTCTTGCTCTAACTTTAGTGGACAAATTCCATAGACAGCTATTGATTGCCTACTATGTGCAAAGCATTGTACTATGCTCTAGAAAGAAAAAAGGGAAAGAAGGCAGAAAGAACAGAGCAGGCAAAGGTGTGAAGATAGAGAGCCTCTGATGCATTCAGGGTTCAGATAGCAAACCAGTTTGACTTCAACACAGAGTGGGAGTACATAGCAAAATGCCTTGCACAAACATAGAAACGCACCCACATGTATACACGAGTGCATATATTCATAAATATCAATTGTACACGTGTTTAATTTATTTTTATTCCACATGTAAGCATTATGTACAAGTGGGTACATATGTATGCATTATATATCTATATATGTATACACACATCAATAAAACAACGTTGGAAAGAGAGAGTGGTGCCAAATTATGGAAAGCCATGAATGCCAATAAAAATTGTTCAAATTTGAAAATAAAGTCAGTTATTTGACTCAAGGAGAGACTTGATCAGAATCCTGGGTCCCTCTAACTGATGCGTTTACATCCAAGGGATTGGTGTGGCCAGTTTGAAAAGAGTTCTCTGTCCCTAGAGCGTGAGTTCAGGATTCTGTTTTCCCTTTCTTTTACCAGTGCCGACCCCCTAGCCAGAGCAGCATCAGGAAATCTGAAAGGGTTAGAGGGAAAAAAAAATAAATAAAATCTTACAACCATCCTGACAATATAGTAAAAAATAATTGAATTAACTGTTCTCTGGTTCTAGTACTACACCAATCCAATCAATCAATCAATCAATCAATCAACATTTGTGAAGAACCTACTATGTAGCAGGTGCTATGGTGGGCCCCAGAAATACAGGCAAAAAATTAATCAATCTCTTCTCACAAGAAGCCTGCCAACACAAAGCAGTACTTTATAGGATTAGACAAAATTAAAAGATAATTCCTTTGGAGGAATAAAAGGTCAAGAATATCAAGTGATACAATTAAAAGGCAGGGATTTTTGATGTTATAAGAGTTCAAACTATACTATAAGGCAACAATTACCCCACCCCCTGCAATGATCTAACTTTTCTGAGAAATGATTTGGAATTATCTATAAAAATTCACTAAATGGTTCATATTTTTTGACCCAGAGATTTTACTACTGGGCCCTATTCAAAGGAAGTCATTGATATTAGGAAAAGACCTTACATGTCCACCAAAAAAAAAGTTCAAGGAAGTGTTATGATAATAAAGAGTCATAAGTAAAACAGTTGAAAATCTGGGAATTTGTTGCCAAGTGCTGCTATGTCAAAACAAAATATCTCTAATTTTTAATTAACAAAAAAAAAATAATCTCACACCTTACAAAAATTAGAAAAATTTTGTCCTAATTCCAAGATCACAAAGGTTGTGAACTGACTGATGCTTGGCAGGTTCAGTTAGTATTAACTATCGAAGCTGGAGTATTATTACCTCTTTCATCTATTTTAATTTTGTAGTCTTAGCCCCCATTTCATTAAAAAAAAAATAACCTTACCTTCCATCTTAGAATCAATAATTGCTTGACAGATACAGGAAGGGGGTGGGGGGAGGGAAAGAACATGAGTCTTGTAACCATGGAAAAATACTCTAAATCATCTAATTAAATAAATTTTTTTAAAAAGAATCAATAATGTATATTGTTTCCAAAGCAGAACAACAATAAGGGCTAGGCAATGGAGTTAAGTGACTTGCACAAGGTCACATAGCTAGGAAGTTTCTGAGGCCAGATTTGAACTCAGGATTTGCCATCACCAAACCTGGCTCTCAATCAACTGAGTCACCTAACTGCCTTTACCCAATACATTTTGATGACAGCAATCCCTGAGTATACTGGGTCAAGCCTAGAAGTCTCTGTTGTGAGTCTCTTGAGTAAAGACTACACTTTGAATTGAATTTGATATATTTCTATCCTGAACTCCCTGTGTATATGTATGTATATGTATATTCAGCCTTCTTTTGTCCAATTCAGATAAGAAATTATTAGATGCCTGCTTCCCAATATGCTTGTATATCATCCTTCTTGTCAATCCTATTTATAGTAAAGAGCAGTTCCTCCCCCTTTTGTCTCATTTCTTCCCTGATGTATTCCTTGCCCCCTCCCTTCTGGCATGTCTTTAAATTGACAAAACAGAATAAAACCACATCCAGGACCTATGTTTGCTTTATCTAACTCCGTGACCTCATTAAAGATAGAAAGACAATACTGCTAAGGAATTTACAATCTAATAAAAGAAAGGCAAAAATTAAACAATAATAAAAACAATAAAAAATAAGTACAAAGAAGATATATAGGTAAAATGCTATGAAAAATTTGGGGACAGAAAAATCATTTTCACCTGGGGAGGTCAAGGAAGGTTTTAGGAGGAAGCATCATCTAACTTTGATCTTGAAGGAAGTCATGGATTTAAACAGATAACAATGGCAGAAGAAAGGCAACTAGGTAATGCAGTGGAGAGAGTACCAGATCTGGAGTTAGAAAGACTCATTATCCTGAGTTCAAATCTGGATTCAGACACTTGCTAGCCATGTGATCCTGTTGGCTTCATTTCCTCATCTGTAAAATGAGCTGGAGAAGGAAGTGGTAAATCACTCCAGCCTCTTTGCCAAGAAAACTCCAGTGGGGTCACAAAGAGTCAAACACAACTGAAATGACTGAACAACAATGGCAGAAGAGAACCTATTCCAAGCATGGGGGATGCTGTGAATGAAGTTATGGAAATATGTGGAGGAAGGGCAGAAACAAACTTCCAAAAAATTAAAACTGTCCAAAAGTGGAAAGGGCTCCATTGGGAGACAGCGAGTTTCCCCCTTAAGAGAAGTCCTCTAGTGAAGCCAAAGTGATTGTTCATCATCAGTCTTTTGGACTGATTCCTCTTCAGATAGAATTTGGAAAATATTGCCTTTGACATCCCATCTAAATGGGATTTTGGTAATTTTTTAAGAATAGAGAAATGGAGAAATATGTGAATATATGACAGAGAGTGGAATTATATAGGACTTCTCAAGTGTTGGAGTCAGATTGTGGAGGGTCAGGAATTTATGCTTTACTTAATGGGCAATGGAGAACCACTGCAGGAATTTGAGTAGAGTGAGGGACATTGTCAGAGGGGCATTTTAGGAAGATTATTTGGGAAGTACTTCGGAAGAAGGATTAGACAGGGGTTAGACTGGAGGCAAAGAGGCTGGTTAGGATGGTAATTGAATTGAAAAGACAAAACCCAAAGAGATGAGGATTTAAATGAGTGTGGTTTCAGTGGGAGGAGAAAGGAAGGGCCTCACATGAGAGATATTGTAGATATGAAAGTGATAGGACTTGGTAACTAATTGGATTTTTGGGGAAGGAGAGAGAACACACTTACCCACTCATTTGGTTCTTGTCTCAGGCCTCCTTCCCATGCAGTGAATCAAGTCTTATGAATGGATTACAATGAGCTTTGCCATTTTTTGGACCGTGACCCTGGCCTGGGCTAGTACTGGGACTAGTTCCTCCTCCTCCCTTTCCATATAGAATCTCAGAATCAGAAATGCAAAGAATTGTTCCTTTTTTGTACAGAAATTTTTTAATTAAAAATTTTTCAGTCAAAGAAAATATACCTCTTTCTTGCTTTTTTCCCTCTCCCCTCTGTCTCCCTCACCACAGTATCTCCTCTCCTACCTCTCATTGAGAAAGAAATAAAACTCCTGTTGTAAATAAGTATAGTCAAGCAAAACAAATTCTCCCATTAGCCATGTCCAAAACAAATCTCCACCTGCATTCTTTTATAGGCGTTTTGCTTACTGCAAGAGTCCCAAAAAGACATTTTGTCTGAAATACAGGCAAAAAATACCTTAAGAAGTACAGATTGTACCAAGAGAACCTGAGAGAAAAGCAACCTTTCAGATAAAAGTTCTCAAAGTATATGGAGAGAACAGCATCTCATAGGCTAAAGTTCTGACTAATGGGAGAGAGGGCTAATATGTCTTGTTTACAGAAGTTTGTTTAAGCAAAACTGTTTTCAAAGTTTTTGCATTTGTTGCTGAAAAACTTTGGATCAAAGAATTGTTTTGTCAATTAGATGGCATAGTGGATAAAGAGCTTGAATGGACATCAGGAAGACCTGAGTGCAAATACTACCTGATCTTCTTAGCTGTACAACCCAAGGTAAGAAACTGAACCTTCCTCAGTCTCATAAATAATCTATAGTAAGCACTTTGCAAAATGTAAAGCACTCTATAAATGTAAGTTATTATTTTGGGACGACTTATAGTAACTATTTCTGTCACATATAACAAAAGTTTAGATTTTGCAACCTGAGTTAAGATGGTTTGAAATGGATCACTACATGTAACAGTCCTGTTTACAGAAGTCAGGCCCGAAAAAGAAAAGGAAAAAACATGTAGGAGAGAGATTAGAAAACTCCATGAAGTCAATGAAAGAGGATGCTTGTAGAGGTCAAGCTAGAGGACAGAAAACAACACTTAGAACTAAGATATTGACAAGGGCTTAAAAGTCCTGTTTAGAGGCTCTGCCATTGATGTGGTAAGTGGCTCTGATTGGAGGAAAGTCCCGCTGTTTGGAAGAGCTGATTGAAGGAAGGGACAGTCCCCTGCTCAGGATGGAGATCTGGAAGAGGGAAAAGCCTCTTGCTTCTATAGAACTACCAACAACTTGAGAGAAAGGAAATACCTCAAAGTCTTTTTTATTGACCTTTCTGGCCTGAGAATAGAAAAACTCTTCAAAGTTTACAGAGGGCAAAACCTGAACAGCTTTGTGGATCCCACAATTGAAAATTACTTTTCAATGAAAGATTTTTTCTCACATTGCTTCAGTACCTAAGAGAATAGACCCTGGGACCTCTGCATACCTCAGGCTTGAGGTTGATTTTAGCCAAAAGCTAGGAATAGCAGAGAAGCAGCTTCATCTGGCAAGAGAGAGAAGAGGCAAAGAAAAGTAGTCTCACCCAGAAGATGATGCACAGAATGTACTATGTTCTAAAGAAACCAGAGGCACCCAGGCCTAAAGTCCAGAGAGTTGGCCATGGCACATGGATTTCCTTACTCATTTAGCTCATTGCTCTCATTGTATAAATTGGTCTCCCCAAAGAAACTATTCAGATTGGTGAGAGAGTGTGATCTAGAGCTAAGGGTGAACTGATATGTCTTGAGTATCCTTACTTTTGCCTTCCACAGAGGATGTGTTATATTACAACTATTCTTAGTTTTTATGTTTAGCTAATGTTTCACACTTAAGAGTTAATACTATCTTTGTGGCTGACTTGTGTAAATGAGAAGAACACCAGTAGGGACTTATGATCCAAGTTCTAAAAGCAGATATGTGATTCCTCACCATACCTCTCTCTCTCTCTCTCTCTCTCTCTCTCTCTCTCTCTCTCTCTCTCACTCTCTCTCTCAGGTTAGCCCATTGACCATAAGAGTGGGTTGTAGGGGGCAGCTGGGTGGCTCTGTGGGTTGAGAGTCAAGCCTAGAGATGGGAGGTCCTGGGTTCAAATTTGACCTCAGACACTTCCTAGCTGTGTGACCCTAGACAAGTCCCTTAACCCCCATTGCCTAGCCCTTACCACTCTTCTGCTTTAGAACCAATACACAGTATTGATTCCAAGATGGAAGGTAAGGGCTTAAAAAAAGTGAGTTGTAGTATCATAGTGGCCCATGACCAATCTAACCTCTTAGGAACATCCTCAAATGTGTAACTTTGAGTTGGAATAAATGAGTCCAGAGAGAGAAGGGGATGACGGTGATACACTGAGAACCATTCCCTCTATATCTGCCTTTAAAATTATCTCAAAGAAAATCTGTGTCAGCCTGTACCCTAAAAGTATGTCCAAGCTATAGCTTAACTAACATAACCTTTGCTTGAAGATCTTTGGTAAAGAGAAACCCACTACGTCACCAGGCAACCTATTCTACTTTTGTATAACACTAATTGTAAGGAAAATTTCCCTTAAATCATAGCTAAATTTGCTTCTTTGAAACTTGCATTAATTGCCCCCAGTTCCATTCCTTGGAGTTAAATAGAACTAATCAAATCCCTTTCCCATGGGCCTTTTAAGTACTTGAAAGCAGTTCTCCCTCCCCCACCCCATTCTCTTCCAAGATAAATATTCCTGTTTCCTTCAAGTGATCTTCATACAGCATGATCTTAGGGCCCTTTGCTACTTTGTGTGTTCCTATATAATTTCTAGATTATTAATGATCTTCTTAAAATATTATGTCCAGTATACACAGTGCCCAGAATGCTTCAGATGTGATCTGAACAGGACAGGCTACAATGGACACTTCCATTTATTTCTTTGCTGTTTTATAAGTTCATGGAAATTATGATGTTATAAGTTAGATTTCTGAGAAGTCGTTGATTTAAGCAAAGATCAGGTTGGTCAGCTACAGCTGGGTCAAAGGTGGGATCCCCCCAAACCAGCCCAAGATGATCCTTATCCTTCCCTTCATTTTACAAATGCTGTTGTTCACAAGGGTCCCTTGATAAAGAAATGGGAAGGGCTTAGTGATGCTCTTACCCTCCCCTCCTACTGGCATTCAGCTCAGATCCTACATCCTATTGACAATAAGCTCAGATGAAAAATTCATATCTGTGATTTGAAATATATTCTCAATAAGACTTTTCAAGTTTTAGTTTTATAGAAAACATGATCATTGGGTTGGATGTATAATTACAACTCTCATATCCTAGAAGGCTGTTTTCCTTCTGCTCTTCTATAAGCACCAAATGAATAGCTGATCAATTAACAAGATAAATTTTTACTAAGGTTGTGTGTCTTTGTGATGCCAAAACAGTCAATTGATTTAATCAAATCAGTGGGATAAAATCCAGCTGACTATTTGATAAATTGACTGGTCAATGCATTCAAAAATGGTCAATTTTTTATTTCATCTTCTCTGCCAAACCATGCCCTACCCATCCTTCAATGCTCAACTCAAGAACCGCCTCCCTCAAGCAGCCTTTCATGCCTAATTCTACCACGCAATGATACTGAATCTCCATAGCAATTACCCACAGGTTTACTATTTAGTACTAGATTGTATACTGTATTCAGACAATCAGGTGGCACAGTGGATAGAGTACTGAGCAGGAATTCAGAAAGACTCAATTCTGACCTTAGATTAGACACTTGCTAGCTGTGTGACCTTTGCCAAACCACTTAATCTCTGTTTGCCTCAGTTTCCTCAACCACAAAATGGTGATAACAGTAGCATCTACCTTGTAGTATTGTTGTGAGGATCAAATGAGATAATATTTGTAAAGTGCTTAGCATAATGCCTAGTACTATATAAATGTTAATTCCCTTACCCCTTCTAGTTGTTCTCTGGCTATTTCTAGTACATGCCTCTTTTCTCCTTGCATCTATGAATTCCTCCAAAGCATCAATCACAGCATCTCTTCCTCCTTGATCCTACATGGTGTAGTTCAGAACTGGGGCAGATAAAGGGGCTTGGTAGAGGCCAGTTGAAATGAATGGATAGTATGATACAGACAGGAACCCTCCCCTCCTCCCCCAGCCAAGACTTGGAGTCAGAGAAGGTAAGTTTGAATTCCAATACTGGAACTCAGCAGCTGTGTAACTTGGGGAAGACTTCTTTGTGCCCAATTTTCCTCATTCATGCATTGGGTATTATGATACCTGTACTTGTCGTTCAGTCATTTTCTCAGTCACATCCAACTCTTCACAATCCCTACTTGGGATTTTGTTAGCAAAGATACTGGAGTGTTTGCCATTTCCTTCTCCAGCTCATTTTACAGATGAGGAAACTCAGAAAAACAGGGTTAAGGGACTTGCCCAGGGCCACAGAGCCACTAAATGTCTGAGGTTGGATTTGAATTCAGGAAGATGAGTCTCCTTGACTCTGGGTCTGTCATTCTATCCTCTGAGCCACCTAGCAGCCCCATACCTGTACTACCTACCTCATAAAATTGTTATGAGGAAAGTGCTTTGTAAACCTGTTTGGAAAATGTGTACTCCTATTATTATGAAAGATGATTCAGTTATGTCACTTAGAAAATTAAAGCTTTCAAACATATTTTCCTCCTCTTCCCTCCCTTAGCTTTTCCATCTGAGAGTGTGGAGGGGGTAAGGGGGCTCTCAGATAACCTATAACAGATACCTTAAGAAAAAGGTGTCGAGACAATAAGTAAAAAAACTTGTACAAGAATATTCATAGCTGCACTCTTTGTGGTGGCCAAAAATTGGAAAATGAGAGGATGCCCATCAATTGGGGAATGGCTGAACAAATTGTGGTATATGTTGGTGATGGAATACTATTGTGCTCAAAGGAATAATAAAGTGGAGGAATTCCATGGAGACTGGAACAACCTCCAAGAAGTGATGTAGAGTGAAAGGAGCAGAACCAGGAAAACATTGTACACAGAGACTGATACACTGTGGTACAATCGAACGTAATGGACTTCTCCATTAGTGTCAATGAAATGTCCCTGAACAATCTGCAGGGATCTAAAAAACACTATCCACAAGCAGAGGATAAACTATGGGAGTAAAAACACCGAGGAAAAGCAACTGCTTGACTACAGGGGGGAAGGTGATACGACTGAGGAGAGACTCTAAATGAACACTCTAATGCAAATACCAACAACATGGAAATGGGTTCGAACCAAGAACACATGTGATACCCAGTAGAATCGTGTGTCGGCTATGGGAGAGGTGGTGGGAAGGGGGGGAGAAAAAGAAAATGATCTTTGTTTCCAATGAATAATGTTTGGAAATGACCAAATAAAATAATGTTTAAAGTGAAAAAAAAAATCAGGACCAATTTAGAAATACATAACAGACAACTTTTAAGTAAGTAATCTGTATGTTTTTAAATGCTCATGTTTAAACTTTTAAATTTTTTGATGAGGTTTGAGAAATGATATTTTTTTCTTTTATTTGTTTTGTTAGTTTTAAATATGATTTTTTAAACATCATTTATTAAGTTTTTTATGGAATTTATGGAACGATACCTGATATTTGGTCTTGAATATTCAGTTTACAATGTCACAACTCTGATAACATTGCATACTTCAAAACCTGGTCTATTGAAACCTGACATTAGTTATTAAATCTTATGGGACTATAAAAAAAGAAAAAAAGAAAAAGGTGTCTTTTCACTTAAAACAAAACTTGGATCAACAAGTGGAAACTGCCAGGAAGCAGCTTCTGGCTTGATATAATTCAACAGACATTTATTAGGTTTCTGTTGGGTCTAAATCATTTTATTTACTCTGACTTTTAATGCATGCTGGACACTGGAAGAGACAGGAAAATTGATAGGACATAGCCCTTTACTTCATGGAGTTCAGTTTAATAGAGGAATAAAAAAATAGTCAAAAACATTTATTAAGCACCTATAATGTGTCAGGTACTGTACTAAGCATTGGGGATACAAATATGAAAAAAAGATAGTTTTTGCCCTCAAGATACTTATAATAACCAACATAAAAATAACTGAAATGGGAAAGAGAAGGAGAAAAAGGAGGTATCTAGCTCAAGGGTATGGTGAAGAAGTCAGAAAAATCACAAGAGAATATGATTTTGATGGAATACTATCGTGCTATAAGAAATTATAAGCAGGATGGCTTCAGAAAAATTTGGAAGAGTCATATGAATTGATGCAAATTGAAGTGAACAGTACCAGGAGAATATTATACATAGAAACAGCAATACTGTAAGGATGATTAATTTATCTGTGAAAAATTTAGCTCTTCTGATCAAGATCATGATCCCGGGCAATTCCAAATGACTCATAATGAAAAATGTTATCTGCATCCATAGAAAACTGATGAACTTTGAATGCAAATTGAAGCACAGATTTTTTTTTACCTTCTTAATATTTCTTGCTTTATTTTTTGTATTTGCTTTTGCAATGTGACTAATATGGAAATGTGTTTTGTATGATTTCACACATATAATTGACATCAAATTGCTTACCTTCTCAAGGAGAAGAGAGAAAACAGAATTTCAAACTCAAAATTTAGAAAAATGATTGTTATAAAATAGTTTTACATATCATTGGAAGGTATTTTTAAAAACAAATAAAATATTTTTTAAAATCATTTCAGTGGGTCACTTTTGAAACCTTTCAATATAGAATTTGAAATAATTTGTTATGATTATGATTAGTATGAATAAAGGAAAACTGAAATAATTAAAAAAGAAATCACAAAGCAGTGCAATCAATTGAGTGATAAGATGTCTCAGATGAGCTTAAAGGGAGGTTTGGAGTTCATCCCTCACCTCTTTCTTCCAATCAAAGAGACAGAGGATAATGATGAGATGTATATAGTATATCTAATGTACAGATAGCTATAATGCGAATGGCAAAGTGGACTAGAGAGGAGAAAATGTGAAATATGAGAGGCAAGAAAGCAAAAGGGGGGATTAGGAAAGGCTTCATGGAGGAGATAGCATTTGAAAAGGGGAACTGTACATGACTGAGAGAAAGGACTTTCAGTTCAAGTTTTGTAAAGGAAGTAGAATTTGAGATGGGTTTTTAAGCTCAGGAAAGAAATCAACAGGTAGAATGAAGAAAGGTGTGGACATCCTATGAATAAAGAACAGTGGATGTGGAAAAGCATGTTTGAGGACCAGAGAAGTAGTTTGTATTGCTTTAGAGGGGAAAGTATTATGAGATACGGTCAAAAAGGTGAGATTTTATAAAATTAAAGCAACCTTGGATGCCAGGCAAAAGAGAGCCAATGAAGGGTTTTGAGTGGAGGCATGACAAGAGAAAATTTTACTCATAAAAAAGAACATTCTGGCAGCAGTTTGTTGGCTCAATTGTGGAAGCAAAGAGTGGATGTAGGCAAATTAGGAAGCTTTTGCAATAGTTAGTGTTTGGGACTGAGTATCTCAATAGACAATGGAAACAACAAGGAGAGAAACTTGAGAGAGAAAAGGTATGGAAGTACAATTGATTTTCTAAGAATCAGAGGTATATAACTTTAATACATAGTGAGTTCCTCATAACTATAGTCAAAATCATATAACATTAGGGATGGAATAAACCTTAGAGACCATCTCATACAATTATCTTATACATGAAGAAACTAATTCCTTAGGAAGATAAGATCATACAACTAATAAGTGTTCAAGAAGAGCATGGCTGCCTCTTTCTTGGGGGTGTTATGGAGGAGATTTCCACATGGAGTGGGGATTTGGATCAGATGCTTCAGAGATTGCTTTCAAACTCTGAGATTTTAGGATTCTATAAGAGACTCTGTCCAAGGAAGTTTTGATCTCACTGACCCAAGCCCTGCCTGAGAAGTTGTACCTGTTGCCATCTTGGGAAAGGATGGGGAGAAGACTAGCATTTATTATATGAATCCTATATGAATCAAATCAAATTAAGTCAACAAGAATTTTTAAAGTTTACTTTCTGCCAGGCAATGTGCTGTGAGCATCGAGGATATAAAGAAAAGTCAAAATAGTTCATACCCCCAAGAACAGAAAGAAGAAAAAAAGCACAAGAACCCAAGAGAACAAAAACTCAGTCTAGACATTCCTCCAGAAGTGTACTGAGCCCAGCTCTAACATCAAGTCCAAAATGAAGTAGAATGATCAAACATACAAAAATTCAACTTGAGCACAAGACCAGTCAGAATTCCTAGAAGAAGGGTGGAGCCAAGATAGTGGAATATCAGGAAGCTTCACAGTGAGATGTTTCTAAGAAAGAAAGAAAGAAGGAAGGAAGGAAAGAAGGAAGGAAGGAAGGAAGGAAGGAAGGAAGGAAGGAAGGAAGGAAGGAAGGAAGGAAGGAAGGAAGGAAGGAAGGAAGGAAGGAAGGAAGGAAGGAAGGAAGGAAGGAAGGAAGGAAGGAAGGAAGGAAGGAAGGAAGGAAGGAAGGAAGGAAGGAAGGAAGGAAGGAAGGAAGGAAGGAAGGGAGATCCTTCAGCAAATAAATCTAGAAAATATACCAGGCTGCATCTTTGAGAAATCCAAGAAAAATCACAGTGAATCCTTTTTCTAGCCCAGGTTGGCATAAGAAGACAAAGAAAGAAATCTGTGGACACCAGGGGCAGGGCCTGTTGGGGAGCAAGAAGTTAATGGAACATGCCAGTGCCAAGGGAGAGGTTGTGAACCAGGAGAAGAAGGGTATCCCAGTAGTATCAAAGGGACAGATGTGATAATTAGCAATTTTGTTGCCCACTACTCAGTTCTGGACTACAGATCTGATCTTAGTCCAAGGCAGTAAGTATTCTTATAGAGGAGCAAGTTTAGAAGCATAGATGTAGTGTGGCTCAGTCCCTAAGAGCAATGTGGGGCATCAGTATTAGCCTCCAGCCAAGCCTGAAGTATGCACAGGAATAACTGGACAAAATCGCAAACCAAAAAGGAACCTATAGTTCTGTAACTCTTGCCAGCAGAGTCTCCCAGCTGGCTGACAGTCACTGAATCCAGCAGTGGTATTGCTGTTCAGACCCAAACCCAGTGTAATATTTATTTGTTTCCTCTCAGCAGGGGGCATCTCCCTCCCTTGCCTCACCAGGCAGTATACCCTCTCTCCCCTTAACTCCTCATTACCCCATACAAACCTCCCATTATTATCCCCTTGTTTTCCAAATCCAATTTCCTTTCCCAATAAATATTACACCAGATTAGGAAATTGTAGAGCTCAGACCAAAAGGGAAGCAAAAGACTTTGTCTTCAATCAGATCACTTTAGAAGTACTGAAAGCTTGTATGTCCTGAGCATGAGCTATACCTGTGATCCTGGAATAACACAATACCTAATACTTCAAGGAAGCAGCAACAGGACAGTTCAGATATTCCCTACAGAATTACACAGAACCTGGCCTTAACATCAAGACTGAAGTCAGGAAGTAGTCTGGAAGAATGAGCAAAGAGAAAAAAAGAATCCCACCATAATTAAAAAAAAAAACCTATTATGGTGACTGGGATGTTCAATACACAAATTCAGAAGAAGAGGACTCCAAAATATCTATAAGCAAAGCCTTAAAGAAAAGCACACATTGTGTATAAATTAAACTAGAATTTCTGGGGAAATGAAAATAGAGTAAAAAAAGAAGATAGAATAAAAATTGTTTTTGTCACTGAAATGAGAATACTAGAGAAAAACATTAGTGAAACTACTGAAGAAAGAATTGGAAAGGGAATTAATAGCTCAGAACAAGGAGTACAGTCACTAGACAGAAATAAATATGAAAGATAAATGTGAGGTGAGAATGATAGAAACAATATGCTGGAGAAGAAGGAATGGAATGGGATCACTTTTGAATGTAGAGATTTGACAGTGAGAAAGGCAGCTTCTTCATATTAGAGTGAAGGAAGTGGCATAAAGTATCTGGGTAATGTGAGATTAATTAATTTAATTTTTCATGAAATATGAAGCAAGGTTCTCATTGGAGAATGGGAGAGAGGAAACCATGGGAGGATTGAGGAGGAATACGAAGTTTAGGAAAATCCAATGTTGTGACTTGTGACTGGAGATATAAATTAAGAAGATATAAAGGGATTGCTTAGCCAGAGTGAGCTCCTAATTCAGAAAAACTGAGGTTTTGAGGTCATGATAAGGAGAAAGAACAGAGTTTGTGGTTGCAAGAGAGAAAAAGAGGTGACAGTTCATAATCATAGAGGTGGTAAATTTGTGGATGATGATAAGATCAAAGACCATCTTTGTGTGTATCTGTGGTAGGGCTGGGAAGTAGGTCATATGAAATTAGTGAATTGAATATCTGTGAGGCTAGAGTGTTCAAAAATATGAATTCAATTCAATTCAACAAACATTTATTAAGTGCTTACTGTGTGCCAGACTGTGCTAAGCTCTGAGGAGATATATAAGGAAAAGAAAGATAGTCCCTGCCCTCAAGGAGCTTCCAATTTAATGGAGGAAGGCAACTCACAAAAAGATGGAAGGGAAGGAGTGTAACAGAATTGGGTACTTCCTGACTTGGGGACATATTAATCTGTAGAATTAAAACCAAGCAGAACTGCAGGTGGAAAGTGGATTGAATAGAAAGTCCAATTTCTGTCCTCCATCAAAAAAAGCTTTGAAAGGGCTGTAGTGGTCCACTCTTCAGTCCTCCAATCATGGTGGAGAGGAGGCTAAAGAAACTGGGGAGTTGTTAAGTATCCAATGTTGAGTTAAGAGCAGTCCCTTGTACTTGGTAGAAATTGGGGAGGAGAGGAAGACTTGATCAGCCACAATCTTCTCCAACCATGCTGCTCTCCACAGGTCTGGTCAACTTTGTTCTCTCACTATCAATGAGGTGAGCCTTTCCTTAAGATAAAAGGAAGCAAGCACAACAAACCACAGGACAATTATTATTACTACCCATTCTAACCACTTATAATTCTTTTCCAGAAGTGGAAGAGTCTTACAATCAGTGTCCATAAGTCTCCACTATAGGGAAGATATCTCATGTATCTCAGTTATCTAAATACATTGACAAATAATGTGAAAAATAACAACTCTTTCATGATACAGAGAAAAATATGGATTATTGATATTCTATTTTTAATGACAATGTTTCTATTGATCACAATTAGAAGGGTCCTTGGAAATAGTTTCATACAGCTGTTTCATTGTATGGAATTGTGTTTCTCAAAATGTGGTCCAGGGATCCCTGGGTGTCTCCATGGCCCTTTTAGGAAATACACATAATCAAAACTATTTAAATAATAATACTAATGCCTCAGACACTTCCTAGCTGTGTGTCCCTGGGCAAGTCACCTAACCCCCATTGCCTAGACCTTATCACTCTTCTACCCTAGAACCAATACACAGTGTTGATTCTAAGATGGAAGGTAAGGGTTTTAAGAACTAATACTACTACAATGTTTAATTTCTACTATAGTAAATATTGATAAATATAAATCATATAAACCAAAGCTCTGTACAGGATCCTCACTAATTTTCAAAAGAGTGTAAAGAGATCTTGAGAATAAAATGTTTGAGAATCACTGGCTAGAGAGGTAAGGGATAAGGGGGCAAAGTTTAGCTTGGTATAGTGAAAGAAGCATTGGGTCCATATCCAAACTCTGCCACTTTTTAGCTGTATGACCTTGGGCAGGTTACTTAACATCTCTAAGCCTCCTTCCCTCATCAATAAAATGAAGAGGTTGGATTATGAAACATCTAAACTTACTCCCATTTTAGGTCCTAAGATTCTAGTCTTCCTGGAAGAGGAAACAACTTACTCTCAGTCATACAGTAAGTAAATGGAAGTTGGCTCTAAAACCTGGGTCTCCTGACTACTATTTCAATGGTCTTGAGCTAGTGTGGCAAAGTGGAAACAATGCAGGACTTGAATATGGGACTTTTACTGGCTATGTGAATTTGGGGGGAAATGTGGTCCTCAATTTCTCCATCTATAAAAATAGAGAATAATCATAATATTTGCACCATTCCCAGGGTAACGATGAACAATGAAATACTAAATCAACTAATAAATAAACATCTATTGCACAAATTAATTCTTGGTGGAAATTTGTTTTGCTTGACTAAGTATATTTGTTATGAGGGTATTTATTTACCCTTTTTTAATGACAGGAAGGAGATTGGAGGGAGGGAAAATAGATTTCTGTTAATTAAAAAATAAAATAGGCTAAAACCAAAAGAAAGCAAATTAGAGTTCTTGAAATTAAAGTGGGCTGTCACTGAGAAGTTCAAAGACTATGTGTATAGAGTTCAATAGGTATGGACAAACAACCATCCATTGACACAATCCAATCAGTGCTAAATTGAACAGAGACGAACATTGGCACCAGCCAATTATGAATTCAGCAAGCACTCTTAGCCAGGGAAGATGAATGAGAAGCTATATGAGTCTGAAATTATGGTAATGTCCAGAAAAGTGATAAAGAAGTTCTATTATAGACTTCTAGTATGTAAAAGTATAGATGAGAATCCAGAATTTTCACCAGAAAGGGTCATTAGTAGACATGGACTTTATTTCATCAGACCAGTCCTCTTTGCCCTCAGTTGTCCTTGGATGAACTGACAAAGGGAGCAACTGGATAATAAAAAACTACATGAAGAGTTCCGAATCAAGAATCAAGGATGTGATCTTCAGGTACTCAAGCTAGAGAATGGTGTTGCACAATGGAATGCTGTACTGACCTCACACCAGAGTGCAGTTAGTGTTACTTGAAACATTTTACTCTATAGCCTTGGAACTACTATGCAATGACTTTGGACACTAGGGTCAAGATACTTAGGCTAGTAAGAAACAGATTCTAATGGCTCCAAGTAGTAGGATATGTTGACAAGAAGTGTAAACGTTGTGTCTGATAAGTTCAAAGGAAATTACTACCAAGACATATTACATACTTAGGGGATATTAATGCCAGCAAGCCATTGAGACTTATGTGCATTAATTCCATTTTTCTGGAAGGAAATAGGGAAAATATAAACAATAACCTGGCAGTGATGGATCATTTCACCCAGAATTCATGGATATATCCAATCATATGCCAGGCATTGTGTTGAGCACTGATGATATAAAAAGAGTCAAAAATAATACCTGACCTCAAGGAGCTTGCAATTGAATGGGAAAACGACATGCAAACAACCATGTACAAGTCAAATATATACAAGATAAATTAGAGATGAATAAGAGCAGATAGACACTAGCATTATGGAGGATCAGAAAAGGCTTTTTATAGAAGTGGAATTTTAACTGGGACTTGAAGGAAGTGAGGGAGAAAGCCAAGAGGCAAAGATGAGGAGAGAGACCAGGAAACAGAAAGTTTCTGCACTTGCTAATTTATGGAGTAGGAGAGAGACAAGTTCTGATCTGTGTTTTAAGGAAACCACTTATAGTGGCTGGGTGGAGGATGAAATGGATTGGGGAGAGACCCAAGGCAAGGTGACCAACTAGTAGGTTATTGCAATAGCCCAGATGTGAGGAGACATAAGCATGCACCACAGTGGTAGAAGTATACAACTTCCCTCTATTTCTTCTAAAATCCAATCATAGTGGCCCATATTTTCCCTCCCTCACATGTCACATTCCTTCTCCTACCTTTGTGCTTTTCCATTGGGTGTATCCTCCAAGGCTGGAACACTCTGTCCTCACCTCTACCTCTTAGACTTTCTGGCTTCCTTTGGGACTCAACTTAAATGCCACCTTCTAGAAGAGATCTTTCTCAGTCTCCTCCACTATTAGAGCATTCTCCTCTTAGACTACTTTCTGCTTACTCTTTATGGATTATGTTCTTGTTGTTCAGCCATTGTTCAGTCATGTCAGATTCTCCGTGACCCCATTTGGGTTTTCTTAGCAAAAATACTGGAGTGGTTTTGCTTTTTCTTTCTCCAATTCATTTTACAGATGAGAAACTGGGGCAAATAGAGTTAAATGACTTGCCTCGGGTCACATAGCCAGTACTTACTCCCTGAAGGTAAGGACTATTTTTTAAATTTCTTTCTTTTCTCCAGCTCTTACAGTGGCTAGCACATAGAAAACATTTAATAAATATTTATTGAATGACTGAATAAAGGAATGAGGGAGAAAATATAGAGACACAACCTCTATGTCTCTCATCGGAGAGATCAGCTAAAGAGGGCCTATTGCTTAGCTATAGTTTCTATTCCTAAAAGCTCTGATACAAACAAGCAATGGTATGATGCTTAAGTTCATTGTTGAGATCTGCAGCAAGGAGATAGTTCTGCTAAAAAATCCTGGTGTGTAGGAAACACAAAAGATATCAGACTATTGGAAAGCCATCTCATACTAAGTAGTTGAAAGAATGAGCAACTTGTCATCTATAAGATAGCCCCAGGGAGTGGTTGGGTCCTACCAAGATGATTCACTGCAACAAACTATTGCCTTTTAGGGAATTAGATCCCTTGGTGAGCAGAAGGAAAGGACTAATGGAGAGTCAGTCAAATAGACTCTGAGGAGGGGTGGGGAAGCCAATTGCAGAGATACTGTCAAAGCTAAATAATAGCTCAGGAGACAATAATTCAGATGAGAAAGGTATTGAGCTTTGATATTACCTATAGGATAAGAGAAATCAACAGAATTTATCTCAGCTCCAGAGGGGCTCATGTTCAGAGTAAAAGGGTTAAATCCTCTTCTGTCTAATAATTCAGTTGGGAAGACACCGAGGGAAGAGAGGATATCTGTGGAGCCTAGAAAGAGTAATCTTGAGGAGAAGCTAGGTGACTCCATGGATAGAGAACCAAACCTGGAGACAAGAGGTAATGGGTTCAAATCTGGTCTCAGATACTCCTGATTGTGTGACCCTGTACAAGTCACTTAACACCAACTGCCTAGCCTTTACCACTCTTCTGCCTTGGAACCAACACTTAGTATTGATTCTAAGAAGGTAAGGGTTTACAAAAAAAGAGTATTCTTGAGCCATCCACAGGTCCAGGAAGTCATATTAGTGACCAAAATGACTTCAGAAATATTTGAGAAACGCTAGAAGAAATGGATCCCCAGATAATGCTTATTGGTGCGCAGTATGTAATAGATGTTTTGTATATAACTGCCAAGTTTGTTGCAATGTGTTATAGGGGACCTACAACTTGCTACAAAATCTGCTTTCCATGTTATCCTTCTTTGATATCTATCCCGGCATGCATTATCATATGGGGAATCACCAGTTTCCTTCAAAACCCAGTTCAAGCATCACATTCTACATGAGGTCTTTATAAATTACTCCACCATCGTCCAACTGCTAACTCCTTGCCCTTCAAATTAACCTGGACTTATGTATTTTTTACATATTTGGGGTATACTTACATAGGTACGTATTTCAATGGATTTCTTTTCTTCTTGTAGGATTTCCCAACATCTAACAAAGTGCCAGGTATTTAGTAGATGCCTGATAATTATTTGTTGATTGATGCACCAAATGAAACAATGCATCTAAAAATGTTTAGCAGAACTGAAAGTGCTTCATTAATGTCAACAATTTTTATCATGGCTACTATTATACTTCTTCATGTAACCTATAAATTTGGTCACATGCAGTAGGTAATGCTATAACACTTTTGCATTCTCAGTCTAATAAAATCACTGTTTTCAAGAGTGTTGATTATGTACTAAATACTATGTTTGCCATATGTCCTAATGCTACTTGCATGCCTTTCTTTTTCTTTTAAAACCTTTGCCTTCCATCTTAGAATATGTGTTGATTAAATAAACAGAAGAGTTGTAAGGGCTGTTATTTGGGGGTGAAGTGACTTGTCTAGGGTCACACAGCTAGGAAGTATCTGAGGCCAGATGCTTCTCCAGGCCTGGCTCTCCATCCACTGAGCCACCTCATTGTCCCTGCTGCGTGCCATTCTAATATGAATGCCGAATATTATACACTTGAATGTTCATTGTACTGTGTAGTTGGAATGATTACCTGTGACTATATTTTATTCTGAGTTATGATGTCTATGATGCATGTTCACAGATGTTAAGATGTATCTAATTTGCAATGCTTGCAAATAGTTCACTTGGAGGAGGATATGTTATCTGTTCCCCCCTCCTTCAAGATTCAGGGATGAATCTGACCAGGGAGCTTGCAGAAGCTGAAAGTTGGAGAAATTAAAAGGAATGAGTTAAAATGTAGGAAGTGAATCTGAGAAAACAGATCCGTTGGCAGAAGCTAGTGTCTTTTCCTCCTCTGACTGCCTTGGTAGGACTTCGGTTTTGTTGTTATTGTTCCAGTTGTTTTCAGTCATATCTGATTCTTCGTGACTACATTTGAGGCTTGGTGGGTTTTTTTTTGGGGGGGGTGGCAGAGATACTGGAGTAGTTTGCCATTTCCTTTTCCAGCCCATTTTACAGATGAGGACACTGAGGCAGATAGGATTATGTGAATTACTGAGGATCACATAGCTAGGAAGTGTCTAAGAGTAGATTTGTACTTAGGAAGAGAAGTCTTCTTGATTCTAGATCTGGCATTCTATCCGTAGCTCCATCTAGGACTTCATTAGTGAGGAGCACGTCTCTTTACACAGAAACATACCTCCCTAGTTCTATAGGGTCAAATTCATAAATTAAATCCATACACCTGCTAGTACTAGGAACTGGGAAATGGTTATACAAAAGTGCATCTCACCAGACACCATCCTGCTTGCATAGTCCATGTCATCTTCAGAAAAGAAGAATGGAGTATGTGGAGTTTCTGTGGCTTATCAGCCTCTCATCTACTATGTGAAAAGCCTCCAGAAGTGCTCATTTGGGGCCATATGGAAAACTGAAATTTCAGGATTTCAGATTGCTGCTAAGGAATTGCCATGGGGACTTCAGGAGAAGTGAGGGCTGCTGAGTATTCATGCTAGGTGCAGGGCTATTAGTTTGTTTTGATCCATTTTTACTATTTTGATTAAAGCTTCTACATAATGATGTCTTTGTTCATTTAAAAAAATGTAGCAGGATGAAGGGGCAAAAGGAGGAATTGGTAGGATCAGGACAGAGTTAACTATCTGGCTCATAGAAGTGCTAACTTTTAGGGCAGCTAGGTGATTCAGTGAATAGAAAGTTAAGCCTGGAGACAGGGGGCCCTGGGTTCAAATGTGGCCTCAGATACTTCCTAGCTGTGTGACCTTGGGCAAGTCACTTAACCCCCATTGCCTAGCCCTTACCACTCTTCTGCCTTGGAACCAATTCTTACTATTGATTCAAAGACAGAAGGTAAGGGTTTAAAAAGAAATAAATGCCAACCTTTACCTTAGAGAGTTGGGAATGTTAATACTACCCACAAAGGGGCAAAGCTGAGGGATGAGTAACAACTAGTTACACTGAGAATCATAGGCAGTGACCCCAGAGTGCCTTTTGGTGCTGAGTGGTCCACCTGGCACAGGATTAGAGCCCGTGACTGAAAGCTAAATACTGAAAGGTCCTGACAATGAAATAAGAGCAGACATTTGTGACAGCACTCCCTATTGTGCCACTCTTATTTTTTACATGTTTTCATATGGATAAACTTTATGGTGGTGAAATAAAGAACAGAAAGGGGAACTCATACTGTGGCTCTCAGATTGGCACAAGCACAATTTCCAGCTGCCTGGAGAGGAGTCAAATGCCAAATGTCTCAGAGTTTTATAGTCCAAAGAGATTCGTAGAAGTTGCTTTCATTTCCTGAATTCTTTGGGAGAAATATTTCATTTGGAATAGGAATGGATAAAATGTGGACCATATAAAGGAAACTCTTTCTTATTTCGTAAAAATATCCTTGCCTTAATCCAATAAAAACTTTGCTGCCCAAATTGGCGTTCGGCTAGCCAGAAGCCGCGGGTAGGAAACTTGCTTGGGATAATTGCATGAGCTAGACTGAGTCATTCAACATTTTGAGAAATAATTCTGCCAGTAAACATTACATAAAAGGCCCCAGGGATAGAGGTGATGAGAACAATCCATGGCCCCAAGTCAAGTTCCCTGTCCAGTTAGTAATTAACAGGCACATTTGTGAAGCCCTGACCTATTGGGAGAAGAAAAAATTACCTGAATGGGGGATTAAGTCTGATTTGGGAAGGGATTAGCTTTTCTTCGGAGAGGTGTCTTTTTTCCACTGCTGTGGCTTCCGGACAGGGGGTTAAAGGCCGGTTGGGGTGAGCAGCCCAGCTGAGTAACCCTCCCAGAGCTATTCTTTGCTTGCTGGTCTGGCGGGATTCTAATCACACAGAGATGGAGCGAGATTGCTTTCAGGAGCCTGGGCAGGCATCTTCGTCGGAGCTGAGAGATTGATGTCTGAAGGTTGGGCTGGGATTGTGTACTAATATACCACATCCCCTCCCTTCCCCAAAGCCCAACACAGGCGACTCCGAAACAATATTGTAACTGGTAGAAAAGGGGATAAATAGTGCTGAGTGACCTCTTTGCTTCTTTCTTTGCATCATGCCAAATAGCAGCTTTTGTTTGTTTGTTTGTTTCCTCAGTGGTCTGGTTCTGCTGTGATCTCCTGCTCAAATGGCAGCCTTTGTGGTACCATTCACAGAGCTCGGAACTTGAACTCAATATTTTTGAATCCTGACTTTGGCACAAACTGTTTAGTGATGAGTGAAGACTTTTACCTCTCTGTGCCTCAGTTTCCTTATCTTCAAAATGAAAGGATAACAATATTTCTAATAACAAGCACTCAAGAGTTGTTGGAAGCAATGTGCTTCATGGTAAAGCAGGCTATTAAAACAAGAACATCTAAAGCCAGAGTCTCTCCATTAACCTGCTTTCCTCCTGTTCTTGATATGTGAGCCTTAGTCCTAAACTTATTCTGGGACTTCCTAGAACCTCTAAGACCAACTAGTTCACCCCTGCATTTTGCCTAAGGCCTAAGGAGGGTGTGTACACCCTCCTAAGCTCACCACAGTTATTGGCAGAGTTCGAATGAGAGCCCAGATCTTCTGACACCCCCCCCCCCCATGCAAGGACTCCTACCACTCTACCCGTACCTGGTTCTTTTGACTTTTTTAAAACGCTTTGATATCTAATAATGAATCTAATCCTCATAAGATAAGAATTTCTTACTCCTAAATGTTTCTCTTTTAAGCTTTTTTAAAAAAGAATTATTATAAAGAAGAGGGTAAAATACCCTTAAAGAGCTAGTGTATTTCAGGACTGCCCAGGATATCTTCTTGGATTGTCATTACATTTTGTCTTCTCTTATTGGGAATCTGTAAAATGAAGGGACCCAGATTATCTCTAAGGACCCCTTGAATTCTAAATCTGATAATATGGTCTATGATCTTGGAATTTTTGATTGTCCACCATCTTGACTTGTCCAATATGGATGGATAAATTGAGAGTTGGCAACATACACAACACCTAGGGAGAGGCTTGGTTCAGACCATAGTGGTTTAAAAATATGACTTTGGGTATCTCAAAAGCCCTGTCACATTTCACTATTTATGACTCAGGAAGGAGACTAAAAGTTTTCTCCATTACTGTCCCACAAAGATTCCATAGGAATCACAAAATATAGAGCTAAAGGGACCCTAGAAATTCTCTTATCTAATTTGTTCATTTTACAAATGTGGAAACAGGTCCAAAGAGGTAAGACCATTTATTTACTCAAGATCATACAAACAATAAATTATAGAACCAAAATTGGAACCTAGATCCTCTTATTCCATTCCTGTAGTGTTCTGTCTTATACCATGCCTACCTTATAAAATTCCTTAGACTTAGCAAAACCCACAGCAAGTCCTCATAAACCCCCTGGGCCCTCTCACTCCCTTTTACCTCTATTCAATCTGGGATTGCCACTCTTACCATTCCTCTGGTTCGATGTTTTTGATTGTTTAAATCATAAATGCCTGAGCTATGGCCTAAGAGGTCCCCACTGTGTCTTTCTCCATAATGAAATGGCGAAGAGTCGTATGTTACTTTCCTCCATAAACTCATTGCATACTTTACATAAGAGTCAGATTGGGCTGGTGCCGCGTGAATGCACGTACATATTTTACATTCTCAACTTTATTAAAGGAATGGCTCCCAGGCTTGGAAAGGTTGTGTTCTCTCTCTGGTCAATTCCGATCTCGAAAGCTATAAATCTCAGGGCATATGATTTGTTATTCTGAGCTCCCAATAAATTAAATCTTTCTTGATGGAAAGGTTGGCTCTCTCCATTTTGCTTTAGGTCACTATGTTGGGACAAAGTAAGTGGCCAAACGTGCTGAATGGGGCAGGATGGGAACCTGGCATTCAAAGCTTGCCTACATTTCTTCCCCTACAGAATCCTGGCAGCTTCTGAGTTCTTATACAACAACAACAAAAAAAGCTAACTTCCTTTTGCTAACTTCTGTGCCGGTTTGAGCAATTGAGGAATTGTAAACCCAAACCAAGTGGCTAGAGATCCCAAGATTTTCTCAATTTCTGGATGTCATTCCTAATGCAAACTCTGTAGTTTTCTAAAATATGCTCCCCCTTGGACTATTTATCCTGTACAGATACACCAACCTAAGAATATTATATTCACTTTGATACTGAAGACAAGAAATTGTTAGCCCCCCAGAATTGAAACAATACCTTTGCAGTCTTTCTCCCCTTTGAAATTTAGATATTTCAGGGCAAGGTCTAGGACACAGTGAGGAAGATGGTGAAAGAAACAGGGCTTGTCTCTGCTAGGTGATGATTAGAGAATTTACTCAGAATTCTTCATGAAGCAGCAAAGCGTGGCTCTGTCAGATGCCCCCAGCACCATAGGAGGAGTTTAGTTTTAGTGCAGAGGCACTAAAAAAAAACCATCAAGAGGTTAGAACAGCTGTCTACAAACCCTTTGCCTATAATGCTTTTCCTCCTCACCTCCACTTTTTAGAATTTTTGTTTTCCTTTAAGACTCAGGTCAAGCACCATGTTACTCTGCAGCTGCTAGTGCCTCTGCTTCAACATTACCTTTTGTATCTTCTTTTTTCTTTCTCTGTCTCAATTCTCTCATCTTGTTCTCCTTCACTCCATCTTTCTCTCTCTCTCTCCATCCCTCTTTTTCTCTCTCTCTCCCTCCCTTTCCCCCTTCCCATCTGTCTGTTTCTCTCTCCCTATCTTTCTGTCTCTGTCTCTGTTTCTTGCTCTGTTCCTGTTTTTTTCCCTTTCTATGTCTGTCTGTCTCTATCTATGTATCTCTGTATCTCTCTTATCTAATAAATATTTTCCTGATTGATTAGATGATCACTTTCTGATCCCTTCATAGACTTGGGATGGATTTGGCTAATTAATTGTTAATTTCAGTTTAAAAGAAGCAGAAAATATACTTCTAACTTCAAATTCCTGTACCATTTCTGACATTTCAACAGTCAATTCCTCTTCCCCCACTTCCCCAACAAATTAACACAGGTTTGTACAAAGTCAATAAGCGATTCTCTCTGTTAGAAATTAGAGGAATAATAATCACTTAATTACCCAATTTAAAAACAGAAGCAAATTTGTTTCTATTCATCCTCTCTCAAGGCTCTATGGTCTGACACAAAGAGATAATTTATGCTACCAGAACATTTCAAAAAATAATTTTGTTCCAGACCTGTGAGGCAGTGTGATATAGTAGAAGGGACTCTGGATGTAGAATCTGAGGATCTTGGTTCAGATCTTGACCCTACCATGTGTTATCGGGAGGATACTTTGGCATATCATTCAGACTCCTTGGACCTCAGTTTCTAATCTGTAAAATGGGGAGGAGGGGCACAGCATTGGATAGGGCACCAGGCCTAGAGTCAGGAAGACATCTTCCTGAGTTCAAATCTGACCTGACACTAGTTGTGTGACCCTGGGCAAGTCACTTAACCCTATTAGCCTCAGTTTCTTCATCTGTAAAATGACCTCAAGAAGGAAATGGCAAACCACTTCAGTATCTTGGCCGAGCAAACCCCAAACGGGATTACAAAGAATCAGAAGTGACTGAACAATAACAACAATGTCCTTCTAGCTGGATGATACCATTTTGTCTTGTAGGAAATTGCTATCATATTAACTGTTTTGCCATTATAGTTTAGGAAATTTTCTGGGAGCACTCATCTTCGAGGGACTTGCCCATAGCTGAGCAGCCAGTACATGTCAGAGGCAAGACTGGGACCCAGGTCTTCTTGGCTCCCCAGCCAGCCCACACTACCTACAAGGTGCTGGCTCTCACAGAATAATTTAGTAGTTTAAATTCCGCGTCCTTCTACCCCTGGTTTACTATAATGTCATCATGTGTCAGTTCACAAAAAGTAATGAAGGCTGGAATTTGAAACAAAAAGATTTAGTGTTTTGGTTAGATTCGGTCGGAATTAAGCGTACTAGAGAAATCACTCTGCTGGGGGCAGGGGGACATAGCAGTCTGTCAGAACCAGAGGCCAGCATGGAGGAATGTCTGGTCTAGACATTCGATGCTGGCACCAAAGCCCCTGAAAACCAAGAAGGGAGAGCAGCCCTGGGAAGTAGAGAGATTCTAGTTTCAGGACCACGGAGATCTAGTTCCCCCGGCTTTGTGCAGATTTTGAGCCCACATTCCTGCCTTGGCAGAGGGATTGGTGATTGGCACGGGAGACAAAAGCCTTAACACCTCAGCTCCCTCAAATTCGTCTTGCAAAGCCATTATGCTGATGAATCAAATTGTTTCCAAAGGACCAAACCTTTTTGGTTGATTAGTCTCACACACTGGCAGTCCTTGAATCCCTCACTTGAAACCTCCATTTTTTTTGGATGAGACAACTTTCACTTTATTAAACCCGGGCATGCATCATACTCTTACTCCCATAACCTCTCCCCGAAGGCATGTTTAGCTGGCCTGAGGAAGGAACCCATCAGGACTAGTGGCCCTTTAATTGTCCCTGAGTGTGAGATTAGGCTCTTGAGTTATTTAAATGCCAGTGATATTAGTGTTCATTTTAACATAGTTGAAACAAGCCTCTCTATTTTTTTCCTCTTGAGTCAGGCTTTCTGAGAACACTGGGACAGCAGTGGCAGATGCCCAGTTCCAGTGTGAATAATGGATGGGTCAGAAGGATACATTTGGTTAAAAGCTCCCAGCATAAATTCAACTTGCTTTGTTGGGGGAATACTTCAACCATGTTAACCTGCTCTCATCTAAAACGAGGCACTCAGCATCAATAAGACCTGGCCTTGCTGGTCTTTGAGAACCCCTTAAGAAAAAAAATACCTTGACCTGGAGTTAGGAAGCCTGAGTTTGAACCCTACATTGTGACTTTGGAAAGTCCACTTACTTTCTCGGGGGCTCAGTTTCTTCATTCATACGATGGCAATCGAAATTGTTGTAGTACCTTCCTCCCAGTTTTTGTTGGGAAGAAAACACTCTGTCAAGCTTAAAGCACTATAGAAACTTAAACCATTATTTTTATTAATAACAATTAACGTTAATGATACATTGTGATCTCATCTGCAGGCACTCAACTCCCTCTGCCAAGTCAGTTGAGAAACTTTTCATCTCTACAAAAAAGTGCTTTGGGGGGCAGCTGGGTGGCTCAGTGGATTGAGAGTCAGGCCTAGAGATGGGAGGTCCTAGGTTCAAATCTGGCCTCAGACACTTCCCAGCTGTGTGACCCTAGGCAAGTCACTTGACCCCATTGCCTAGCCCTTACCACTCTTCTGCCTTGGAACCAGCACAAAGTATTGACTCCAAGACAGAAGGTAAGGGTTTTAAAAAAAGTGCTTTGCACACCTTAAAGTATTAAAAAAGATCAGACAATTCTTATGTTCATTGTTTTTGTTATCATATATAGCTATAGCTAGCATCTATAACCTTTAAGGTTTGCAAAGCACTTTACACAAGTTATTTCATTTGATTCTCACCACAACCTTCAGAGATAAATGCAACTATCCTCATTTTTATAGATGAAGACATTGAAAGACTATATATATATATATATGTGTGTGTGTGTGTGTGTGTGTGTGTGTGTATGTATATACATATATCACAGGTGATGCTGAAAGGTTTTATGATTTGCCCAGGGCCACACAGTTAATAAATGTCTGAGGCAGAATTTGAACTCATGTCTATGTCTTTCTATAACTCCTCCACAGAGAATTTGCCTAATATATTGGAAGCTTTTCTTGGGATCTTTTAATATTTCATGAATACTGGTGCAGCCATTGTTCATTCTTTGTTCTTGTTACATGACCAGTTCACTTCCCTTTCTGATCATACATATCCTCAATGGTGTCTCATTCCATTTCTTTCATGCAAGTCACATCAGTAATATGCTTCAACCTTCTTGCATCCCCTATACATCTTTTTTCCCTTCTTTTGGGTCCCCTGACATTTTTATTCTTTTACACTACGATGTTCTATGACCCACAGGCACATAGTATCATTGGAAGAATATTAGAGTTTGAAAAATAAAAATCATGATAATAAAAAACTAACTCTTGTGGGCAGCTAAGTATCTCAGTCAATAGAGAACCAGGCCTAGAGATGGGAGGTCCTGGGTTCAAATATGACCTCAGACACTTCCTAGCTATGTGATCCTGAGCAAGTCACTGAACCCTCACTGTCCAGTCCTTACCACTCTTCTGCCTTAGAACCAATACATAGCATTGATTCTAAGATGGAAGGTAAGGGTTTTTAAAAAATGAAACTAACCCTTTCCAATGTATCTTCTTTTGTTAAAACACACACACAGAGGGGGCAGCTGGGTGGCTCAGTGGATTGAGAACCAGACCTAGAAATGGGAAGTCCTAGGTTCATATCTGGCCTCAGATACTTCCTACTGTGTGACCCTGGTCAAGTCACTTAACCCCTATTGCCTCGCCCTTACCACTCTTCTGCCTTGGAACCAATACACAGTATTGATTCTAAGACAGAAGGTAAGGGTTAAAAAAAAATAAAACACACCCAGAAATATTCAAGATTCTATAAAAAATTCAACGCTTTTGCATTCTCCCCCATACCATCTGGTATACCTGCCTTTGAGAAGTTTACAAGTGAATTGGGGAGAAAAGACCATAGCATTCATGTTCCTGAGCTCCAAGGAAAATTCTTCTTGCTTAATTCATTGCTATAACTCAACTTAGTCAATTATTCTAGCCAGGTTCCATACAATTTTATCGCTTACCATGAAAGAGAAGGCTACCAAGGATTTCACCTTTATGTCCTGTCCTGGGTGGCCAGCATAATTTGATTTTACCTGAATACAAATATTACAGGAGGGTTGGGGAGAGAGAAGGGCAATGTGATTGTTCACCTGTTCCCCACCCCTAAAAGGTCAGCCCTGAGTCTCTGCCCAATTTGTCTTTGGCTGGACATGAAGAGAATTGCTTCTTCTAAACTGACATTGTCATTTTTGCACCCCCACTCTGATCTCAACAGCCAGATTTTTGACAAGTAAATCTCATATTTTAAACACAGGATTAAAATTTTTTATTACTACAGTGGGGATTAAGCTACAAAGCCCTGAACCTCTGAAGTAAGTCTGCAACATCAAAATGCAGCAAAGAAAGCAAAATCTCTTTAGGGGAAGGAGGAGAAAAAACCCACATTAACCCTTTCTGATCTCTAGAATCCAAGGAAAATACATTGTGCTTCAAGGCAAGGAGCCTTGAATTGGGATTCAAGTGTTCTAGTTTCAGCTCTGTCCATCCATGTGATCTTGGACAAGTCAGCTACCTTCTTTAGACCTCAATTTATTAAGTGCAAAATGAGGGAAGCCTAAAGGCCTTTCTAGCTCCAGTGTATTAGTATTTGAATATTTACTGAGCTTCAAACTTGTAAGCTACTGTCCTGCATCATTGTTGTGCACATGTATCAGTCATATGTAGGTTTAGAGCTGGAAGAGACTTTAGAGGCCATCTAGTCCAAGTCTCTCATTTTATTGATGAGGAAACTGAGGTCCTGGGTGAGAAAGGGACTTGCCTGAGGCCATACAACAGGTAACTGAAGGAAGAATTTGAACTTGATCATCTGATTCCAAATCATGGACCCTTTCCACTCAAAGAAATAAGATACGCTTCCTGCTCTCAGGGAATTCAGAACCTAGATGAGAAAAGAAGACTCACAGATGCAAGTATATCATAAATTGTCTTGTACGGAGTGTGGTGTGATAGTCAGGGAAGACTTCATGAAAGAGGTGGACCTTGATCTGGACCCTAAATGATGAATGGAATTTATGTAGGCAAGAAGAGAGGGCATAACACTCCAGACTGGAGAAGAGTTTAAAAAAAAAAAGGCATAGAGGTGAGTGTGTACAAGGCATGCTTAGTGAATAGGTGGGAGGACAGTCTAATTGAGGTGGCCAGGTTTGAGCAGGGAAGTAGTGGGGAAAGGACTAGAAAAATAGGTTGGGGCATTTTTTCAAGGTAGATTTCAAACTGAGAAGATCAATAGTATAGTAGTGTCCACTGACCAACACCTTCTGGTTCTCTAGGAAATGTCCCTTAGGATTGAAGATTATTTGGGAGTGAAAGAGTTAGTGTAATGACCCATGATCCCCAATTCATTCCTACCTTTCCCCCATAGAACTAGGCTAGAAATGCTTCATGATCTGGGGAAGCAGCCTTATAGCCATTATAACTATCCTGACTTGAGCAGCAGTGGCTTGTCCCTCGGTTAAGTACCCCAGCTTCCTGGAATTAAGCAACACTGGCAGCAGTACTTCCAAAAGCATCATCTACTCCTTGTTTTCATTGCTGCTCTGGAATTTTGGCTTTGTTTTTATTTTTATTTTTTAATTGTCAAGCATTTATTTTTTCTATCACTCCTGTCCCCCAATACTGGAGAAAACAAAACAGACTCTGCAACAAATATGCATACTCAAACAGAACCAATTTCCATAGCAGCCATGTCCAAAAATGTGTCTTATTTTGTATATATGATCCATCACTTCTTCATCATCAGCCCCCCTCAAGTCATGGCTGATCATTGTTAGCTTGAAACAGCTCAGAGACAACAATGTTGGAATCTGGAACCTAGCATAGCTCCAGCTAACAAAAGCCCTTCTTATGCATCTTGATTTTTTCCTTGTTTTTCTCCAACCACGCTTGGGCTTTTCGATCTTTAATGAGACTTGTCTACTAGTTATCAGCAATTCTTGATGAATTCGAGTCTGTGCCAATTCTGGGGCTTGGCTTAAGAGAGGAAAATCTCTCTAATCACTGGTTAATTACCAGCTATTTTAATCAGTACCAGGACATTCTTAAAAAACAGATCAATGGGCAATAGATGATTTTGTGAATCCAATAATTAAAGCTCTAATGTGTAGTGTTTGCCAACTTTTCTGGGATAGGGCCAGAATATTGTTTAGCTTGTTAAAAAGGTTGCAATAGAAACCACCTGATTTAGGCTCAGTGACTTTGAAGCCCAGGGGTGAGTAGGAACCAGTGGCCAGCCTCCAACCCATTTAAAATACTGCCACCCTCAAAAGGCTTTCCTGATCCCCAACTTCCTGGTTGGGTGATCCTAGGAAAAATCACTCACCCTCTGTTTGTCTCAATTTTCTTAGCTGTAAATGTGAAGTAATAAGAGCACCTTCCTCCCAAAATTGCTGTGAGGATAAAATGAGATATAAAGCACCTGGCACATTGTAAGCACTTAATAATATTTTTCCTTCCTTCCTTCCTTTCTTCCATCCTTTTTTGTTTTTTTCCTTCCTTCCTTTCTTCTTTCCTTCTTTCTTTCTTTCTTCCTTCCTTTTTTCTTTCCCTCCCTCCCTTCTTTTCTTCCTTCCTTCCTTCCTTTCTTTTTTCTTTCTTTCTTCTCCTCCCTTCCTTCTTTCTTTCTTTCCTTCCTTCCTCCTGCTGTATTTTTGGGTAATTCTGACTGTTAGGAAGTTTTTTCCTTCTATTAAGCTTAAATCTGCTTATTTACAGACTTTTCAGCCAACGCTTCTCATATATCATTCTATAATAAATCTATGAAGCAGTGAATCATTCTCTCCTATTTTATATGTGGGAAAATTGAGGTTCACAAAGAATGACTAACCTAAGATCACCTAGTCCATAAATGATAACCAAAAACTGATTATATTTCTGTTGGTCTTTACAGACATATCTATACACAGTTGTACTATTTGGAGAAAGGCAGTTTGACTAGGGGTCTCATAAAATAGTATTCTAAATAGAATGTTTCACCTATAAGCAGGAATATCTGCCCTAATGAAATCTTTCTTCTCCTTACCCTTCTCTCTGACCATGAGAGGTAGCCTTTAAGGCTGAGCCTTTAAGTTTTGAACAATGATACACATATAACTCAGGAGAATTGCTTGTCAGCTCTGGGAGTGGGGGAGGGAAAAGGGGAGAGAAAGAACATGAATCATGTAACCATGGAAAAGTATTCTAAATAAGTAAAGTATTTTTTTTAAAGATTAAGCCATTGAGGATAGTGCTGTATAGTGGAGAAAACACCAAATTTGGACTCAAAACATCTGACTTTGAATCCTAACTCTGTTATTGTTCATACTTTGTTTTCAAAGAAAACCTATGGTGTCATGAGGGTGATAACTTGACCTGCCTGTGAGTTGGATTTAAGTGAGGCAGAGTTGCTCAGCAATCCCTCAAACTGGTGGTGTAATCCTCCCTGAACACTCCATACCCGACACTGGCTCTGCTACATCATTCCTGTGTGACCCTGGACAAGTCATTTCCTGCCCCTAGGCCTCAAAAATTCTCATTTGTAGTGGCAGCTAAATGGCTCAGTGGATAGAGAGCTAGGCCTAGAGATGGGAGGTCCTGGGTTCAAATTTAACCTCAGACATTGCTTACCTGTGTGGCCTAGTGCAAGTCATTTAACTTCACTTGCCTAGCCATTACTGTTCTTCTGCCTTAAAACCAGTATTAGTATTGATGTTAAGATAGAAGATAAGGATTTTTAAAAAGCTATCCTCATTTGCAAAATGATGGAGTTGGGATAGAGTAAAACCATAGCCTCTTCTAACTCAAAATGATATGAGTCTATAATTTAGCTACTCCACCATGCTACTGATTTGGTTCCAGAGTGTTGATACTTAGATGAGTAAAAATATACAAGGACCAAAATAATCATTAGAAGGTCCAGGGTCCAGAATACATTGTGTCCCCCGTTCCCCAATATATTTACTCTTCATAAGACCAAGTCAAAAAGGATATAAAGAGGGAAGCTAGGTGGCTCAATGGTTTGAGAGCCAGACCTGTAGATAGTAAATCTTGGATTCAAAAGGCCTCCAACACTTCCTGGCTGTGTGTACCTGGGAAAGTCACTTAACCCCAATTGTCTAGCCCTTACTGCTCTTCTGACTATTCTAAGATGGAAGGTAAAGGTTTAAGGGGGAAAAAAACATAAAGACCTCCTTGAAAAGAAGAAATAAAACACAAAGGCAAATCCCTAAGAGAGAATCTAGAAACATGTCAATGATGATAAAATAACACGTTTCTTAAGCCCTTAATGGTCAAGAAATACTTTGCTCAGAACCACCCAATGAGTTAGGTAATGGAAAAGACAGTTTTCTCCTTGCCTCAGTTTTGGAGGATATATAGCCTGGTTCATTCATTTATTCAATAAGCTCCAAAGTATCAATTATACACTCACCCAGCTCTGTATGAAGTACTGGATTTACAGTGGCACAAACCAAAATCATTCCTGCCTTCAAGAAATTTACATTCTATTAAAGGGAAACAATGGGTAAATGATAAATAATACAAAATAGACACAAGATATGGTCAGGAGTCAGGGGAGAACTCCACCAAGCGTGGGGATCCAGAGAAGCCTCACAGAAGAACCTTGAAAGGAAGAAGGATTTGCAGAGGTAGAGATCCAGGAGAGAGGACATTTCTAACACAGAGGACATTCTGTGCAAAGGGATTGAAATGGCAGATGGACAATCATGGAGGTGGAACAACTACAAGGCTAGTTTGGTAGGTAATAGAATGTATAAAGGAGAGTCATGTGAAATGTACCTGGAAACAAGAAATGATAAGCAAAATGGCTTCAGAAAAAGCAGGAAAGATCTTCAGGAACTGATGCAAGTGAAATAAGCAGAACCAGGAGAACACTGTACACAATAACTGTAATATTGTATGATGATCAACTGAAAACTTGGCAACTCTGAGCAACACAATGATCTGGACAATTCTGAAGGATTTCTGACAAAGAATGCTATTCACTTCCAGAGAAAGAACTGTTGGAGTGGAATGGTTGTAAATAAAAGCATTTTCACATCAGTGTTTTTATGGTTTTATTTGGGAGGTTTCGCTTTGTATGAGTGTGCTCTTACAACAATGACCAATATGGAAGTGTGTTTTGCATGATCAAATTACTTACCATGTCTGGAGTAGAGGAAAAGAAGGAATGGAGAGAGCTGGCTTGGATCTTCTAATTTTGGAAAACATATATTTAAAATTATTTTTAAGTGTAATTGGGAAAATAAAATGTATTTGAATTTTAAAAAAAGAAAAGATTGAAAGAAGAAATGAACTTGGAAAGGTAAACTGGAACCCAGATTGTAAAGGACTTTAATAAATAATAGACAATCTTTTCTTTTATCCTAAAGGCAAAAGAAAAAAGTATTCTAGAGTGGAAGAATAATGTGATTGGATCGGTACCCTAGCTTGTATGAATGTCAGATCTTCCCTACAAGTTGGATCTTTGTGTTGCTGTTCAGTCAGCAGTATAGTCTATTTCTCCATCTGTACCTCCATATCCACCTTCTCTCCCCAGCCCGCCACCCCATCCCCTGCCACCCCCAAAAAAGCAAAGGGACTGGAGCCATCACTCTGATTTCCCCATGATCTAAGAACAGCTTTACCAAAGTTACTAGCTGTGTGACCCTGGACAAGTCACTTAACTCTGCTGGTCTCAATTACCTCATCTGTATAATGAACTGGAGAAGAAAATGTCAAAACACTCCAGCAACCTTGCCAAGGAAACCCTAAACGGGATCACAAAGAGTCACACACAAATGAAAAAACTGAACAACAACAACAACAACAAAACATAAAGATTTCCATAGAATCAGAGAAACCCAGGACACCAGAGGTAGAGGAGAACCTCAAGATCATCCAGGTCTATCTTCATTTTATAGACAATGATACTGAAGGAGCCACTTTAATGGGAAATGACCCATCATCAGATGAAGTAGCAGATCAAGGACTTAATCTTAAACCTTCTCTTTGCTACCTTATTGACCCAACTATAAACTCACAAATCTGCCCTTAGATGCTCACTATCAGTATGATCCTGGACAAATCACTTAATCTCTATCTGCCTCAGTTTTTTCAACTGTAAAATGGAGATAGTAAGAGCATCTACCTCCCAGGGTTGTTGCAAGGATCAAATGAGATCTTTGTAAAGTGCTTGGCACAGCACCTGGCACATAGTAGGTGCTTAATAAATTCTTCTTTTCCCTCTTCCCAGTCTGGTGCTCTTTCCCCTCCACTAGGACAGTTGTTCTCTCTGAACATGGTCCTCATGAGGTTTGAGGGGATGGGTTGGAGTCCAGGGGGATGAAGGGGTGAAATTAACTTAGCTCATCCTCATTTTTCCTTCATGGCAAATATATAGCTTAGAAAAAGAGAAAAAAGCAAGTCTACCCATCATAAGCTTGCTGTGGTCCTGGGACAGAGGCCTCTGGACTGAACTGATCTTATCCAAAAGGGATCTTAAAAGTCATCTAGTCCAACTTCTTCTCTTATAGAGGGGGAAAACTGGAGCCAAGAGGCTTGCTTATGGTCAAGCAGTTAGCAACAGACAAAGTCAGGATTCAAATCCAAGTCCTCTGCCTTCACTTGTTCAATTAGGTCCCCTATTCCTTTAATTCTGAAAGGTTGTTGTTTGTTTTGTTTTTGTTTTTTACAGGATTTAAAGATAGACGGGAACTAAGACAACACTTCATCTTCCTTTTATAACTGGGGAAACTGAGGAAGAGAGGGTAAGTATTTTGCGCAGTCACACGAGTGGCAGAACTGGGACTCAAACCCATGTTTCTGGGCGCCTTTTAACCAAAGTTCTTTCTACTACATTACGCAACGTGGTACGAGAACCACCTAAATAAGTTCAGATCAAAGAAAAGTGGTTAATAAAATACTATATCCAAATGTTATATTAAATGCCAAAGCCTTGAGGATATGCCCTTGCAAGAGCAGGTGAGAGTTGGAAAGTTACAATAGTGAATATAGGGGAAAGTCATTGTTTTCCTTGCGGGGAGGGAGGAGCAAATTCCTCACCACTTGGCCTCTGACTTTCACTGTTCCCTTGACTTAATTTATCCTTTTGTCTGCAGTGGGCCCCAGGTGGAGATTACCCGCTCTATAGGGAGGTTAGGTTACAGTGGCTCCTCCTAAGCCAGCACTAATGAGTTTAGAGACAGGTGGCGAAGGTGAATTTGGTTGCTGTTTTTATTTCATTTAAGAAACAGTATCCTCACTGGGCTGGGCGGGGAGGGAGATGGGGGGAGGGGGGAAACGGGCACGTTTCAGAAGATGGGACTGAGGGGGTTGCTCTGTCCCCGAAGTGACTTTTCTCTGACACTTCGACTTAGGTTCCCAACAGGCCACACACATGAGAAAGAGGGATTAGACTTGTTTTTCTTGGCCCTAGAGACAGCACTTGAGCAATGAGGGGAAGTTATAGGGAAATGAATTTCACATGGCTAGAAGGAAGCCCTTAGAGCTGTCCTCAAGTGAAATGAGCTGCCTTGGGGGGTAACAATAACAACAGGCATTGTTTAAGGCTTGCAAAATGTTGCTTTCCTTCTTACAACAATCCAAGACAGGTGCGACAATATGTTTATTACTATTTTACAGATTAGGAAAACAAGACTCAAAGAGTTTAAAAGGATTTTCCCTAGTTGCATAGCTACTTTGTGTCAGAGCTGGGATTTGAACCAAGTTCAGCCCTGCCCCCTGTGGCAAACTCCCTAGTTCTGAAAGTGTCCAGAAGGAAGATAGATGGCTTACTTGTCAAGGATACTAGAGATAAGACTGATGCTTTAGGGGGCAGCTGGGTGGTTCAGTGGATTGAGAGTCAGGCCCAGAGACAGGAGGGCCTTCGTTCAAATCTGGCCTCAAACACTTCCCAGCTGTGTGACCCTGGGCAAGTCACTTAACCCCCATTACCTTGCCCTTACCGCTCTTCTACCTTGGGATCAATGAACAGTATTGACTCTAAGATAAGGTAAGAGTTGTATTAAAAAAAAAAAAAGAGGGGGCATCTGGGTAGTTTAGTGGATTGAGAGCCAGGCCTAGAGATGGGAAGCCCTAGGTTCAAATGTGACCTCAGACACTTCCCAGCTGTGTGACCCTGGGCAAGTCACGTAACCCCCATTGCCTAGCCCTTACCACTCTTTTGCCTTAAAACCAGTACACAGTATTGATTCTAAGATGGAAGGTAACAGTTAAAAAAAAAGATCAATGATTTAATCAATCAATAAACATTTTATTAAGCAACTACTGTATACCAGTCACTCTGCCAGGGGCCAAGGATATAACAAAAATGAAGCAGTCTTTACCCTCGAGGAGTTTCCAATCTATAAGAGACATATATAAGCGTATATAAAATACCTAAAAATAGATACTTCAGGTGAGGATTGGGAGTGTTGACATCTCTGGTCCTCTTTTTTTTTTTTAAAACCCAATACTGTGTATTGGCTCCAAGGCAGAAGAGTGGTAAGGGTTAGGCAATGGGGGTCAAGTGACTTGCCCAGGGTCACACATCTGGGAAGTGTCTGAGGTCAGATCTGAACCTAGGACCTCCCATCTCTAGGCCTGACTCTCAATCCACTGAGGCACCCAGCTGCCCCCTGTCTGGTCCTAACTCTTAAGATTTTGCAGTTCGACAAAAAATATTCCAATGTGTTTCTTCAGTATTCTCTGAGCACTCTAGAAAAACTCGAGGGTTTTGTTGGAGGAAAATCAATGGGCAATGAGTAGGAAAATGATCCGTGGTTGGATTGCCAGGTAGGTAGAGCATGTTGCTCATGGGGGTCAGGATGGTATCCTACCCTCTAAAATAGTTTCACTCTGCTCCCTGGATACAGACTAAACACCTATATTTGGTTAGAAATCCACACCATTAGTCAGCAGGGAAACAAGATGAAACAGTCTAGATTGCTGCAGGTAGCCAATCTGTCACTTGGAGATAGACTGTGAGTCAGTATAGCTACCTTCATACCTGAAGACAATAGAGAGGAAAGAGCAGAGTAGAGTTGAGACCTCAGTGCTAGTCTTAGAGGTAATTAGGTGACACAGTGGATAAAGTGCTGAGGCTAGAGCCAGAAAGATCTTGATTCAAATCCAGTCTCAGACACTTGCTAGCTGTGCCCCTGGGAAGTAATTTAATTACTGTTTGACTCAGTTTCTCCAACTGTAAAAAGAGCATAATGGCACCTATCTCGCTGGGTTGTATCAAATAAGGTAATATTTATAAAGTGTTTAGCACAGTGCCTGGCAAATATTAGGTGCTATATTAATGCTAGCTAGCTATAGTAGTACCAATGTAGTAGTAGTAGTAGTAGTTGTCCAACTTTGCCAGTAACTTGTGTGTGACTGAGCAAATAATGCTCTTTGGACCTCAGTTTCCCCATATGTAAAGTGAGAAGATTGAATTAAGTGGACCTAAAAGTCCCTTCCATCTGTGACATTCTATGATTCTAAATTAGAGACCATCCCATAGTGGCTGTTATCATCTTCATGTTATCATCTTCATCTATCATCAGTATTGGCATCATAAATACTGAGGCCCTGATCAAAAGGGAGGAAGTCTGAGACTTGGGCTCTTAATTTCTCCTTGGAAAAGGAAGTGAAGGATATGGCTTCCCAAGGGAACATGCAGTAAGACGTAGGAGTCATAGGACTACAGGACTTAGAGACAGTAGGAAACTCTAAAGGTCACATTGTCCAACACCCCTCTTTTGCAAATGGGGAAACTGAGGCCCACAAACGTTAGGATTCTTGCCCAAGGTCACAGGCAATAAATAGAAGGGGCAGGATTCAAACCCAGATGCCCTGACTCTAGTAACCTTTCTATTACAAGATAGAATTTATAGTGATGCTAAAACATCACTTCCTTTAAGAGATTTTGCAATAGCCAGCTTGGACAGGGTTCAGTTTCTTCCTATTCATTCTCTGGCACTGTTCAGGATAGGAAAAAAGGAAGGAGCCAGAGTTTCCATGTTCACTGGGGTTCTACTGCCCTCTGTTGCTGTTCTTTCCATCCCATCAGGTCCGGGGGGCAGACACCTCCCACTACTGGGCTGGCCTACCTGCCTCCTCTCCTAAGACTATGGGCTGTTAAGCCAGCCCTTATTGATCAAACTATATATTACCCATGAATACTCACTCCGTGGGCCAAACCTTGGGATTTTTAAAACAGGTTCACCAAATTGTCAATTAAGTGAAAATCAATCCTGAGTCATTTATCACAGTGTTAATCCGTCCATGCAGTCTGAGGGAAAAAATCAATCGCTTTCTGTCACGGGGGAGCAATTGAGTCCCGGTACAGGACCAACATCTGCTGTATCAGGCCGAGAGCTGAAATTTATAATCTCAGAGAAAAATTGCTGCCTGCCAGCCAACACATTAGAAACTTCTGAAAAGTTATCCCGTAGAGGGGAGAGAAGCATAAAGAAAAGAGTCAAGAAGGGAATTTTACACACCTGCTCTGAATGCAGCCAGAATATTTGTCCGTAGGGCTGGACCTAGGACTGGACAAATCCAGAAGAAGGAGACTGAGAAAGAACCAGATGATATCTTTAGATAGGCAAGCTCTTGGGGGGGGGGGGCGCAGTGGCAGCAATCTATGTCCGCAGGGGAGGAGGAATGGGTTAGTGACTGAAAGAACACTGGACTTCCCTCCTTTTCTCCCCAACCCCCTTCTCTTCATCTTCCTCCAAGACTCTAAATGAGAAGGAACCACGGGATGTACTCTGTACCTGGATAAAAATCCCTTCTACAGAATCTCTGACAATAAGTGTCCCAGCCTTAGGTTGGGATTCCCCTATCCCTGATAATAGGGGAGCCCACCTCTTCCTAAAGCTATGTGTTCCATTGTTGGCCCTGTGGCCCTGCTAGTTGGGGGATTCTTTTTATCTCAAACTGTGCCATCTGCCCCTTCTGTAGCTGTCACCCCATTGTTTTTTACTTTTGTCCTCTACATACAAACAGAGCAAATCTAATTCTTCCAGCGTGATAGTCCTTCTAAGGCTCAGAGCCAGCTTTTTATGTCTCTTCTGCCCTTGTCCAGGCTACACCCAACTCCAGATTCTTTAATGGAAGTCTCCAATCCCTTTGCCAATCTGATAATCTCTTCTGAACAAATTCTCACTTATCTCTGACCCTCCCAGAACTGAACATGAAATCTCTCATGCGCTCTTACTTTTTATCTCTTCTGTGTTCATACATCCTACTTAGAAATAGGCCTTCTAGCATCTCCCACTTTCTTTTTCTTGGGAATGAAAAAAAACAAACAAACTTGAGGGACTCAAAGGATTAATGTGGATTCATATGGTAGGAGACTTCATACATTCTTTTTTTTTAACCCTTACCTTCTATTTTAGAATTAAGACTAAGCAGGGGGAAGCTGTGTGGCTCAGTGGATTGAGAGCCAGGCCTATAGCAGGAGGTCCTAGGTTCAAATGTGACCTCAAACACTCCCTAGCTGTTTGACCCTGGGCAAGTCACTTAACCCCCATTGCCTAGCCCCCTTACTTCTTCTGTCAATACAGAAGGTAAGGGTTTAAAAAAAAATTTAAGACTATTGATTCTAAGGCAGAAGAACATTAAAGGCTAGACAATTAAGGTTAAGTGACTTGTCCGGGATCACACAGCTAGGAAGTGTCTGAGGCCAGATTTGAAATGAGAACCTCCAGTCTCCAGGCCTAGCATTCTATCCACTGTGCCAACTAGCTGCCCTTGACTTCATATATTCTTAGTCCAGTTGAATTTGGATCAACCTCTACTTTGAAACAAGTGAGGCACAGTATAGTGGACTTGCAATGAGGAAGACTTGAGTTTGAATTGTGCCTTAGGTACTGGCTAGATATTTGACCTGGAGCAGACAGTCTCTTAACCTATTTTATTTCCAAAATGTAGATAGTCTTTACATCTGATTCACAAGGGCATTGTGAGGATCAAATTAGATAATCAATGTAAAGTGCTTTCTAAACCTCGATCTGTTATATAAATGTTAGCTATTATTACTTTCTCTCCCCCAAATTATCTTGCACTTACAGTATTGTGTAAATTGCTTGGAATAAGTAATAATTTTGATATGGTTTCATTTGACTCCTGACCGTAATAATGCTTCTGAAACTCTACTGTGAAACTGGATTGAGATTGTTAACTCATTTTTGGTTAGGACTCTCTCAGCTGAGTGCTGGGTTTCATGTTTCAGCATACACATGTTTCATTTCTCTCTTCTATTATGCTTTTAATTCTGTGGCTTTTAAAAATGTATATTAGTCCAAGGAAACATAAAAAAATCATCACTAACCCTAACTGTTCCCACCCCTCTTCCCTGGGTCCCTTTCCCCTTCTCCCTTCATCCTTCTCCCTTCATCCTTCTCTCCCCCTCCCCTTCTCTTCACAATGGGGATAACAATAGCACCTACCTTGAAGTTTTGTTGTGAGGACCAAATAAGATATTTATAAAGTGTTTAGTACAGTACCCGGCACATAGAAGGGGCGATATAAATGTCTATTCCTTTCCCTACATAATTCCAAACTAGCTGGATTGTAGAGTGAAAAATTCTGTCATAATGATTGTTAAAAAGACAATTTTGAAGCCTGAATGGTTTTTTACACCTTTTCCAATTTTTAAAAAGCAGATGGCCAAACAAGTGTATGTCTGTGTTGTTTGCTGTCTTGTGCCATTCTTTAATAGTTCCATTTGTACCTCCACTCCTGAGGCAGTTATAGGCAGTTACCTTAAGGTTGGAAAGCAGTGCTTCCCTTGCTGTCTTCCCATAGCAAAGGGCCAACTACAGAATGGTTGCTCAGGAAATAATGCTTGAATTGAGTTGAGCCATCAGGAATTTTCCTCTCAAAGCCATACTCTCCAAGGACAAAACTCTCCATCAGAGTAGCTAAGTTTAGGCATGAATTAAGAGGAGATGAGGCAGCTAAGAGAGGGGCCTGATCCTGTTAATGTATTGTGCTCGTCACTGAGTGGGTAATTTCTTTATAATGCACTGGGGCTGTAATTTTGATGTCAAAAGAAAATAAACCATTCTTGCTCCTCTTGCAAATACCTACAGTATTTCAACAGCCAAAGGAATCTGAGGTTTCCTGTATTGGATCGGAGCCAACACACCACATAAATGGGGCTTCCTCCGAGAGAATTTATAAGCAAGGCTAATGTTCCCAGAAGGTTTCTTTAAAAGATTGTGGAGGGGAGCAGCTGGGTAACTCAGTGGATTGGGAGCCAGGCCTAGAGATGGGGAGGTCCTAGGTTCAAATCTGACCTCAGACACTTCCTAGTTATGTGACCCTGGGCAAGTCCTTTAACCCCCCTTGCCTAGTCCTTACCACTCTTATGACTTGGAACCAATACATAGTGTTGATTCTAATGCATAAAGGTTAAAATAAAAGATTACAGAAAAAGGAGTTTTTAGAACTGAGTCAACCAATTCCTACATTTGCTCCTTCTATTATGCATTATAATATTTTATATTCTTTATTGGTGTCATAGTAGACAGACTGCTAAGCTTGGAGTTATGGAGAACTGAGTTCAAATCCCACCTCTGTCACATACTATGTAATCCATTTTATACCAGTGTCCCACCAGTGACTTCTGGGATTTCTCTAATAAAGATTGAATTCTGCCTTAGTAGAGGGAATTCCTTATGCTAAAAAACCACAGATCATCCCTGTCTGTGTGAAATCTGGCAATGTGTTAGGGATGAGCTCAAAAATGGAGAGATTGGAAACAGGAAGATGTCTGAGGCTTGTTTACAGGATGAAATGGATACTTTGACTAATCTAGAAATAGTGGAAATGGAGAGAAGGATAAGAAGGAGGAATAGGAGGAGGAGGAGGAGGAGGAGGAAGACATTGAAAAAATATAACCACCCCTAGGTCAATGTTCCTAAAACCCTGGCTGCCATTATTCAAACCCCAATCTCCATTACCTATTAACTACTCCAATATTCCCATCCCTCTTTACCCAAACTCCCACTTGAAATGTATCCAACCTTTTCACTGCACTCTCTTGTTGCCTCGCCATAAGTAACAAACTAGCTTTCTTCTTAAACCTTTTCTTTTCTTGCTCCCTCTATCTTCATGCACTCACAGAGACCTGACTCCTTCTTGATGACTCTGCTTCCCTCACCACCCTTTCCAGCACTGTTTGCACTTTCATTCATCTCCCCTTCTCCCCACTCCCACTCACTGGTTGTAGAGGAGTTGAATTACTTCTTGCCCCTTCCAGACTCTTCCTATACCATTATCAATAATTAAATGCTACTCCCTTGAAATTCATTCAGTTCATTTTTATCACCCAATAAAGATTCTGTAGCTATTGTCTATAGACCTTCAGGACACTCTCCTTCCTTCCTTAATGAGTTTGGCGCATGGCTTTCTATCTCTCCAACTCCTGCCCTACTAAGGGACTTCAACATAAATATGGGTAGTCTCTCAAAGACCCCAAACCCACACTTTCTTAATTTATTGTTTTCTTATGCCCAATTTCACCCTACCACAGCTACACACAGAGATGGGGGTCATACCCTTGATCTTGCCATCACCCACAAATGTTTTATATGTGTTTATGAATTCCTAAATTCCTTTATCTGATCATAATATATTATCATTCCGCTTCTCTCTCTGTCTTGCACCTTCAAAACCTTTTCTTCATCCTTGCCATGACTTCCAATCACCCTATCCCTTAGTTCTTCCATAGACCAGCTTTCCTGCATCAGCTGCATTCTTCCTTTCTATATCTTGCCTCCTTCATGAAACAGTTCAAACTATATTGCCTCTTCTCTCAAATCTCTTACCCCTTTTATCCTACTAAAAACCTTGCCCTGCCATACCCTTCCTTTGGGTTATTCCCACCATTTTCTGCTTTTGCTCTGGCATGTTCTGCTGAACAAAATTGGAGAAAAGCTTTTTTAAAAAACCTATGATGACTAGAACTACTACAAGTTTATGTTACATAATCTTAACTGGGCCCTCACTGCAGCAAGGCAATCTTTTTATACCTCCCTAAAAGACTTATGCTCTCACTCACAACTTTTCCAAACCTTTTCAATCCCCCTCTTTAATTCTTCCTGCTTCCTCTCCCAATATTCTCTCCATAGAGAACCTTGTCTCTACAAATTGAAGTAATTTGTAGAAAGTATCCTCTTTTCCCCTGCTCCTCATCTCTCATCACTCAGATGTCTTCTGCCACTAATCCCCTCCAAATGAAAAGATGAAACTTCTCTTTGCCAAAGCAAATCCCTCTAAATGCACAAGTGATCCCATTCCATACCTTCTTCCCCAGAAAATTTTCCCCCTTTATTATCCTTGTTCTCTCATTAATTGTCAATCTCTTTCCTACTACTAACTGCTTCCTTACTTTCTCTAAGCATGCCCATGTCTTCTTGATCCTCAACAAACCCTCACTTGATCTAACCAGCCTCACCAGCTATCATCACACATCTCTTCTCTTTTTATGGCTAACTTAACTGAGATGACCCCTACTTTCTGGTGCCCCCAATTTCTTTCCTCTTACTCTCTTCTTAATTCTCTGCAGGCTGGCTTCCTACATCAACTAGGCTCCCTCCAGGATGTGGAAAAATTGAGACACCAATGCATTGTTGGTGGAGCTGCGAACTGATCCAATCATTTGGGAGGGCAATTTGGAACTTTGCCCAAAGGGCTATAAAATAATGAATATTCTTTTAGCAGGTAATACCACTGTTGGGTGTGTATACCAAAATTATAATTTAAAAAAGGGGGGAAGGATCTACTTATACAAAAATATTTATAGCAGCTCTTTTTTTGGTGACAAAGAACTAGAAATTGAGGGGATGTCCATCAATTGGGGAATGTTTGAATAAACTGTGGTATATGTTGGTAATGGAATACTATTGTGCTGTAAGAAATGATGAACAGGAGGATTTCAGAAAAAGCAAGAAAGAGCTACATGAACTAATGGAGAGCAAAATAAGTAAAACTGAAAGAACATCATACACAGAAACAGCAATATTGTACAATGATCAACTGTGAAGACTTAGCTACTCTCAGCAATAAAATGATCCAGGACAATTCTGAAGGCGTTAAAGAAAAAAAATTGTTAAAGTCAGATGCAGATCAAAGCATATTATTTTTCACATTAGCTTAGTTTTGGTTTAATTATGGCATTTTGATTTTATATGAATATTCTTTTACAATAACCAATATGAAAGTATGTTTTGCATGATAATACATGTATAACCCAGATCAAATTGCTTACCATCTCTGAGAGGGGGAAAGAAATGGAGGGAGGGAGACAATTTGGGTCTTATAATTTCAGAAAACATGTTGAAAATTATTACATGTAATTGGGAAAAAATCTTTGAATAAAAAATTGGAAAATTGGTTCCTCCAAAGTTATTATCTCTTAACTGGCAAATTTAATGACATTTTCTCAATTGTCATTTTCATTTTTCTTGACCTTTCTATAGCCTTTGACACTGTCAATCACTCTCTTCTCCTTGATATTTTCTTCTCTCTAGATTTTCAATATATTGTTCTCTGCTGATTCTCCTCCTACATAATGGACTACTCTTTCTCTGTCTCCTTTGCTGGATCTTCTTCCAGATCATGCCTGTTAACTGTGGCATCCTCAAGTCTTTCTTGTAGCCCTCTTCTTCTATACTATTTCACTTTGTGATCTCATCAGTTCCCAGGGTTTTAAAGATTATCTCATTGCTGATAACTCATATCTACTTGTCCAGTCCTAAGCTCTCTCTGAACCTAAACTAAACATCTCAAACTGGATGTCCCATAGACATCTTAAAATCAGCATATCCAAAATTGATTTATCTTTCCCTCCAAACCTTCCCCTCTTCCTTGCTTCCCTAATACTGATGGGGGGTATTTTTTTTTCAATTACATGCAGAAACCATTTTTACCAATTGTTTGCTGATATTTTGCAATTCAGATTCTCTCCCTCCCTCCCCTCTTCCTGAGGTGGTAAAAAGTCTGATAAAGTTTATGCCAGTACTTTCATGTGATGCTGATTTCCATATATCTCACATCTTCCCTAGTATTGTCAAGGGTACCACTATTCTTCCAGACACCCAGCCTTGCAACATAGATGTCATCCTCAATTCTGAAATTTCTCTCACCCCACCTTATAACCAATCAGTTGCCAAATTCTTTTAATTCTTCCCTTGAAACATCTCCTATGTATCCTCTTCTCTCCTCTGACACTGACTCCACTTTAATGTAGGTCCTTATCTGCTGTCCAAACTTATCTCTACCTTCCAGTTTCTCTGACTTCCTTTGTTCAATTGTTTTTCAGTCATGTTCAACTCTTTCTGACCCCATTTGGGATTATCTTGTCCAAGATGTTGGGATAGTTTGCCATTTCCTCCTTCATATTATTTTACAGAGGAGAAAACTGAGGCAAACCATGTTACATGACTTGCCCAGGATCACAGAGCAACTAAGTGTTTGAGGTCAGATTTTAACACATGAAGATTTTAACACATAGCTTCCTGCCTCTAGGCCTGGTACTCTATCCACTGTGCCATCTAGCCACCCTTTTAAATCTCAGCTAAAGTTCTATTTTCTATAAGAAGTCTTTCCTAGTCCTCCTTAATCTTAATGCCTTCCCTCTGAGACTCTCGGTTTATCTTGTCTGTATCTTGTTTGTCCATGGTTGCTTGCATGTGGTCTCCCTCACTTGATTGTGAGCTCCCTGAGAGCAGAGGCATCTTTTCTTGGCTTTTCTTCTTATCTCCAGGGTTTAGGAGAGCGCCTGGGACACAGTTGGCATTTAATTTCCAGTTGACTTAACTTGACATTGTGAGATAAAAATCAGTAAACTTGTGAGTTGTCAGATGTGTTGTGGGAAAGGAAGGATTCAAAGATGTTTCAGTCATCAAGCCACAAGGACTAGAAAGATTTCACTCACAGACACAGAGAAGTAACTTGGAGTTAAGGAAAAATTGGTGAATTGGTATTGGAACAGATGCCAGTACCAGAGTTCTTTCCCAAAATAACCAGGCTCTCTTCTTGAGTCAGAGTGAGAACTCCAAAGCACTGAAGGTGCCCTGCTATCTAAGAGGCCAATTTTAAAAGCTTCATTTTCCCCTTTTGATACATTTACTTAAAGCTAATGATCTGTCCTGCATGGGCTGGGGGTTTCATTGCCAAAGATCACTTTGTTGGAGGAAACACCACAAGGAGTGGATCATTCACCCCAATCCAATTTGGTTCTCATCCTGCAGTTGGAGCCGAGGCTTTGTCCCAGTGGCTATCCTCATTTTGATCTTCTGCTCCCAGAAAAGGCAGTGTCATTTCCCTTAGAGGTTTGCGTAGATGATCCAGGCCTTTAAGGCTTCAGAGGAGTTTAGCAAAACTTCAGTCTCTTAATCTAGGAAATACTATCTTGCTACAGATTCACTCTACCCCAAGGGCAAAGGGAGAAAACCCTGGTTTACTAGTTTTTCATTTGGAAATTGGCATCTCTGAGTCCATCTGGCAGATAGTGAAGATAGATGCAGATATATATCAGCGATGGTGTCAGGGTACCTAAGAAAGCTAATGTGTATTCTAGGGATGCTTCAGCAAAACCAGAGGTTATAAAGGTGAGTGATAGAACTATCAGAGACCTCAGAGGCCATCTTGTCCAACCACATCATTTTATACATGAAGAAATCTACTTGTAGTTAAGTGACTTATGCAAGGTCATACTGGAAATCATTTATTTATTGGCTTTTATTCTGAACCTAACAAACTTCAAATAAAATGGGCATTTCCATGTACATAGTAAAACAAACAAATTGCATATGAGATCTCCGTTTTCATCTCCACCCCTTGGCTTCCCTAGCTTCCTTTAAATCTCAGTTAAAGTCGGAGGCTTTCTGTAATCTATCCCAGTTCTCCTTAATCTTAGATCTTTCCTTCTGAGACTACCCCAGATTTATCATTACGTATATATTTTGTACACAGTGGTTTGCATGTTGTCTCCTGCCACTAGACTTTGAGCTCCTTAAGAGCAAAGATTTTTTTGCCTTTTTTTGTACACCCAGCACTTAGTACAGTGGCTGACACATAATAGGTGTTTTAAAAATGTTAGATGACTGACTAAAATTGTGGTGCTCTATCACACACAACTTTCTTTTCTTAAATATAAATATAAAAAATTAAAACTGTCCCTTTCAAAACGGTCTCACCCATTATCTATTATTTTTTCTGGCCTACCCTACCTTGTTTTCTGTTCATCATTTAAAAGATGCCCTCTAGTTTTTTATTTCTTTTCTTTTGGAGGGAAGGAGAGGGGCAAAATATCATATCTCTATCCTTCTTCTACATCCCATTTCATCCCTCTCTGAAAATAAAATCAAAACCCTTGAAACAAATGTGCATAGTCAAGTAAAACAAATCCTTGTATTGACTGTGTCAAAAATGTATTTTTAGTCTGTACCCTGAGTCAAACATTTCTCTGTGTAGCCACTAATCATCAGTCCTCTGGAATTATGATTGATCACTGAAATGATGAATGATCAAGGCTTTCAAAGTTGTTTTTTTCTTCAAAATGTTGTTGTTGACCCTGAGGTACCACCTCACACCTATCAGATTAGCCAATATGACAGTAAAGGAAAATGATAAATGCTGGAGGGATGTGGCAAAATTGGGACACTCGTGCATTGCTGGTGGAGTTGTGAACTCCATTCTTTTTTTTTTTAACCCTTTAATAAAAATACTGTGTATTGACTCCAAGGCAGAAGAGTGGTAAGGGCTAGGCAATGGGGGTCAAGTGACTTGCCCAGGGTCACACAGCTAGGAAGTGTCTGAGGCCAGATTTGAACCTAGGACCTCCTGTCTCTAGGCATGGTTCTCAATCCACTGAGCTACCCAGCTGCCCCCTGTGAACTCCATTCTTGAGGGAAATTTGTAACTATGCCCAAAGGGCTAAAAAAGAATGCATACTTTTTGATCCAATAATACCACTACTAGGTCTGTATTCCAAAGAGATTTAAAAAAAATAGTAAAGGAGCTGTTTGTACAAAAATATTTATAGCTATTCTTTTTGTGGTGGCAAAGAATAGGAAACTAAAGGAATGTCCCTCATTTGGGGAATGGCTGAACAAATTGTGGTATCTGTTGGTGATGGAATACTATTGTGCTAAAAGGAATAATGAACTGGAGAAATTCCATGTAAATTGGAAAGATCTCCATGAACTGATGTGGAGTGAAATAAGCAGAACCAGGAGAACATTATATACAGTAACTGAAATATTGTAGAATGATCAAATGTGATAGACGGACTTTAATACTAACAGCAATACAATGATCCAGGTCAATTCTGAAGGACTTATGAAAAAGAACATTATCCACCTCCAGAGAAAGATCTGTTCGAGTAAAAATGCAGATGAAAATATGATTCATTACTTGTTTATTTGAATATATGTTTGGGGATTTTTATTTTATAAGATTATTCACTTACAAAAATGAATAATATGGAAATAAAAAATGCTTACATTATTTAACATGTCTGGAAGAAATTTAGGTTATTCAGAAATAAAGGTTAGGGGGCAACTAGGTGGCTCAGTGGATTGAGAGTCAGGCCCATAAATGGGAGGTCCTGGGTTCAAATCTGAACTCAGACATTTCCTAGCTATATGACCCTGGGCAAGTCACTTAACCCCCATAGCCTAGCCCTTACCACTCTTCTGCATGACAACCAGTACACAGTATTGATTCTAAGATGGAAGGTAAGGGTTTAAAAAAGAAGAAATAAAGGTTAGTCTGGCATGACTATTATTCTTGAAGTCATGCTTGGCTCTCTTCAAAAAAAATTAAAGAAAAGAAAATGCTGTATAAATTGTTCTTCTAGTTCCCACTTCATTCTACATCAATTCATATAATTCTTCCCAGGTTTCTCTGAAACCATCCCTTTCATTATTTTTTATGGAAGAATACTATTCCATTATATTCATATACCATAATTTGTTTACTCATTCTCAAGTCAAGTTTCCCTTAGTTTCTAGTTCTCAGCCACCACACATGAATGCCTGGTAGAGCTTTGTATGTATTTGGGTCTTTTTTGTCTTTCTTTCATCTGCTTGAGGCATAGGTCTAGTAGTGACATTCTGGGTCAAAAAATAAGCACAATTAAGTTACTTCAGGGACTTAGTTCCAGACTGATTTCCAGAATGACTGGAGCACTTCCCAGCTCTACTAACAACACATTACTGCCTACTTTCCTGCATCCCCTTCAACAATTGTCATTTTCCTTTTTAAAAAATCCTCTCTGACAAGTAAAGGAAAATCCATCATTTAGGAAAATCCTCAACTTGTTCAAAAGAAAGGAAGAATATGCCTGAGGAATTTTTTTAATAATTGAAAATACAGGAAGTCTGTATACTTTCACTGTAATAGCCTTATAAACACATTGGCAGTCTAAAGACATGCTTGACTTAATGTCAGAGAACCAGAGTTCAAATCCTTTCCTTGCCACTTACTTTCTTAGTATACCTGTGCATGTCACTTAGCCTCTATTTCCCATAAATGAGATTTGATTAGAATATCTTTAAGGCCCCTTCTAGTTGTATGAAATAATGACACGCAGATTCACTTATCTAAAACCATTTTTGGTGGATGGCAAAGGATGTTGATGGCACATTTTCATTCCCATTCACCTATGCTCCCTTCTAAAGGAAGTGTTGGTGTTGAATGTCCTTGCAAATGGACAATTCTCTGTATACATACAGACAAAATTTCTAACCCTTTCTGAGCTCTGTCTCTAGCCAAGAAATAGGTTGCATTAAGTCATTCATACTCTCTATTCTTCTCCCTGGTAACCCAAGATGGTGGCTGGTGGAGTGGTTGGTCCAAGTTAAGGGGTCAGTCTAGAGCCAGAATTTGGGCTCGGTCTATGGCCAGGAGGATCAGGACTCAGATTCTGCTTCAGGTTAGGGGTCAGTCTGTGGCCAGGGTCAAAGGTCAACTAGTAGCTAGAGTTAAAGCTCCTCTGTAGCTAGGATCAAAGGTCAGCTTGTCACCAGGGAATAGAACAAAACTTACTAGTCCACGTGGTAGTTGACCCCCATGACCTCTGCCTCATTATTACTATGATATTACCGCTGAGCAATACAGCCACAAACTTTTTGCTTTGCCCACCATCGAAGCTCTCTGTCATGTTAGCAGCTGGAATGAAAATAAATATTACAATTTCTTTAAAAGCATCATCTAAACCTAAAATCCTAGCCAGCCCTGTTCTCCCTCCTACTCCTACCCCCATCTCCCTGCTCTTTGGCTCCTATTTGTGGTAGGGAAAAAAAAGAAACAAATGAGAAATCAGATCTGACATTTCAGGTGAAAATGTTCTTGCTTCTGACTTGGTGATTATTCAGAAATTAGCATGCAGAGCAGGGCATCCCATGCATCCTTATGTAAGAACATTTAAATACAAGGTCTTTCCAGCACCTGTCTACAAACAAATCCTGCTGTCTTCGTCTTATGAACAAATTAGAATCTGACTTGAATCCCCATAAATCTTCTAGTTTCTGACAAATTCAAAAGAAGAAGAGGGGGAAGAACAAAGAGGGAGGGGGAAGGAAACAGAATCCCTTGCTAATTCCTCCAAACTGCTGTTTATTGAAATTAGACAGCAGGGATAAACTGTAGCCAGATCAATAATTATCTGTCTAATAGAATCAAGACTTTTCCTTAGGGCTGCAAACAAAAACACCTCCTTACTCGACCAACAGCAGCTGGTTTTAGGTGATGAACTATCGGAGGTTTTTTAAGAAGGAGCTGGGCAAAGAAGCTATGACCAGTGCTCCTTCTGTCTTTTTGGGTCCTAGCTAGGGGTGGGGAGGGAAAGAATGGTGAGGGGTATAGGCTCTCTCAGCACTATAGAGGTCTTTGTTGATTCTCCATGTTTGTGCCAATGGGGAGCTTTAGAAGAGACAGACAATCTAGAACCCTGAACCCAAGTTCCCTGAGAACAGTGCCCTCTAGACCACTGGCCTTACTTCCAACCCTGTTCTTGTAGCCATTCTTAAGAGGAGGAACCTCAATAGACAAGGAGGCCACTGTCATCCTCCCCACCAACGCCAAATGCTAATCAATGATCACTTATTGAGTAAGAGCTCCAGGGATGGCAGTGCCATTCTAATCACTGGTCCTGTTTTTAGTCTCACCATTCTAGCCATTGTCCAAGGTAGCAATCCTTGTGAACATGAAACCTGCTGTAGTCCTCCCCCATCCTTTCCCTTCAATATCCACAGTTACTAAAGCTCTGAAAAAGAAAATGCTGTCCATCCAATATTTGGTCCTAACAAATGCTTCAACATCAGAAATGAGGTGATCAGTGGGAAATGATATTAAAGAACCTATATTACCATCACCCTAAGGATTGAGGGACTTTTCCATCTGACTTGAAGCTGAAACTTCTTATATGTGTTGTCTCCCTGTGGTAGAATGTGAGCTCCCTGAGAGCAGGGATTGCCCTATTTTTCTATTCATATGCACAACACTTAGCCCAATGTTTGCATATAGTGACTACTTTATAAAGGATCCTTCAAGGACTGTTTGAACTAAGTTTTTAGGGTCTATGAAATAGATTAGTTGATGAAATAGATTTAGTTGCTAAATTCCCTCCAGTTCACCAGCATCTGAAGATAGAGTTCTAATATGGTCATTTTCATGAGTTCTTTTCAAATCCAAAATATTTTTACTAGGATTTGCATCCACTTAAAATATCCCCTATGTCTGAGTGATGAACTTGGAATTTGTGTGTGACTTTATCCACTAACTTGGACCTTTGAAAAGGATTTAGATTACCCATTTGGGGTAGATGTAGCCCTTTTGAAGCACATGTTAATGGTTCCCTCTTTCTCCCCATTCAGAGGTTTAAGGCTACACTGGCTACCTCTGCCCCTAATGCCAGAAGTTTGTTCATCTTTACACCCCCTCAACTTTGCCTCCCAAGCTTCCCCTTTCTGCTTTCAAAGTTGACATCAAAAAATAACCATGATCAATGACCTCGGCTAAGTTTTGAATTAGTCTTTTCGAGAGAGTCTTCTCGGTTTCCACCCATCAGCTGTGGAATATTAAAGGCAGGGAGGAGGAACAGAAAGTCATACATTGTAGCAATAAGGTGAACTACTGCGGTGGAACTCATTGCAGAATTCATCAATTGTTTGAAAAATAGGTCCATGTGTGTGTGTACTTAAGTTGGCGGCAGCTCTATAGACTGGTCCCAGTCCATCCTCCTGAAAGCAATAGAAATAGATCACACCATGATACTAGTGTCTCCTCCCCAACCCACGTATGAAAATGTCTCTTTGAAATACACCCAGGTTTGGTAAATTTCCCAGTTTCGCGGCATATCTGCTCCCATCAAAGCCCTTGGCTGGGTCTGACCTTGAGTCCAGGTAGAGCCAACATGATTTATGACCTTCTGAGAGATGACATTTTTAAGGGGGCAGGGGGATAAGCCCTCCCAGGCAAACACCATGGAGACAATTTAAACAGATTCCTGTCTGTCCCGTTCCCCTTCAGTTAATTCACTCTTCACTGCTGCTGCTGCTGCTGCTGGACCTTGCTACTTTGAGGTTCTGAGGGTGGAGGGGACAGAAGAAACAGACGGAAGGAAATTGTTCATTATTGTTCGAAAGTTGGACAGTTGGGTAGAAGGAACGTTAATGAAAGAAAGCAATAGGGTATTCCATTTCTCCAACCCTATTCATTTAAGTCCTGACTTTTCCAAAAGGCATCTTTCAGGTAAAAACTCATTCATACACAAAGGCACAATTAGGACTGGAAATAAAACAGAGACAATATAAGGAAGGGTATGGGGCTGGGGTAGGGGAAGTTGGGAATGGATAGATGCTGTCAAGCCCTTGAAATGAAGTTGTCGCTATTATTGGTCACAATTATTGACTCATTTTCTTGGCATCAAAACCAAAAAGGGAAACATAAAGCATTACAAGGTAGTTTTCATAATCAAATGAAAGAAAGCAGGATCAGCTCAGAAGACCTGGTTCTTTATCAGAACAGGCAGATATTGGTGCTAGACATGGTGAGAATCCCTGTCCCACAATGGGAAGGGTACAGTGAAGCAAATTTTCACTTTTCAGCTACTCCCTGAAACTCTCTGCTCCTCACAAGTGAAGCTGTGTAGACAGGGGAGCCATGAGTATCTGATTTTTCCCACAGAAACAAACTGAAGGGATTGGACTAGTTAGACAACAAATTAAGTGAAATGATAATGGTGGGTTAAACTTCAGAATAAGGACCTGATAATCAACTCTATTTTTTTAAACCTTCACCTTCCGTCTTGGAATCAATACTGTGTAGTGGTTCAGAGGAAGAAGAATTGTAAGGGTTAGGCAATGGGGATTAAGTGACTTGCCCAGGGTCACATAGCTAGGAAGTGTCTGTGGTCGATTTGAACCCAGGACCTCCCATCTCTAGGCCTGGCTCTCAATCCACTGCGCCACCCAGCTGCCCCCTACACTATTTTTTAAAAAACAGAAATGATCCACAGATATCCCAGTTAGCTGGACAGAGATGGCTAATCTGTGCATAGCAGAAAGCTTTCTAAAATGTGCACATACACATATAACCAACATCAAAATTATTTACCATTTCAGGGAGAGGAACGGGGAAGTAGGGCAGATGGGAGAGAATTGGGAGCTCAAAATGAAAGAAAGTGAATGCCCAAAATTATGGTTTACATGTAATTAGGGGAAAATAAAACATTACTGAAGGAAAAATAAAATTAAAATGTCTGCATCTCAATTAAATAGGGTAAAAGAGTAGCTATCACACACAATTTTATTGAAGATGATAAAATAATCACAGGAAAGGACTTTGAAGAGCAAGTCCACTCCTCTCATTATACAAATGAAGAAGCTAAAACCCAGGGAGAGGGAAAGAGGCCTGCCTAAAGTCGTACAGGTTTATAAGGAGCAGAGCTATGATTTGAATTCAGGGCACTGAGACTCAAAATTCAGTGCTTATCCACATCATGCTGATTTAGGGCACCGTCCCACATCTCTTTCTGCTTTATAATTCTTGTCTTATTTTTATTATAATAATCAGGTAAGGAACTCTTTCTTGGGGGTCTTGGGATATGAAAGAATTTCTTTAGGGAGATTTTGACAGTCATCTTTCTGACATCCTGGAGTGACTTAGGGATCTTGCTGAATTTTTTGAGAAACTATTGCACAGATACAGGGCAATGTGGTATGATGGAGTTGATAAATAGGGTAGAGAGTTGCTCTTGGAGTGAGATCTGGATTCAAATCCTATCTCTGACTTGTTTTGGGTGTGTGACCATGGACAGGTCACTACTTCTCAGGGCCCCAAAGCTAAAATTATAAATTACTTTGATCAGCATTGAAAGAGGAATTTTCTATATAAGAAATTCCTCACATTGGTGAAATTATTTTTTTTAACCATTACCTTTCATCTTAGAATCAATACTGCATATTGGTTCCAAGGCAGAAGAGTGGTAATAAGGGCTAGGCAATGGGGATCAAGTGACCTGCCCGGGGTCACACAGTTAGGAAGGATCTGAGGCCACATTTGAACCTAGAACCTCCCGTCTCTGGGCCTGTCTCTCAATCCACTGAGTCACCTAGTTGCCCCCTACCTACATTGATGAAATCATAAGGACCAGATCAAAAAATAAAAAATCAGATTTGACAGTTAGGTTGTTGTGATTGTGGTTGTTGATCCTTTATTTTCAAAGAGGACCGGTGACATGCCCATTAACTGGATTTAAATGAGGCAGAGTTGCGCAAAGTTATCAGCCTCTCTCTTTCAGAGCCATTGAAGCCCAGTGGCAGGACAAAAGTCAGGACTGCTGGAGATGGCCTGAGATGCAGAGGATGATTCTGGCTTCCTCAATGTCTAACAAATTATTTTCATCTCTCCATTTGTCCAGGGAGATCGTCTCACTAGTCTCACTGTAAATATCCCAGTTGCCAGCAGAAACCTGAGAAACCACTTTGCTGGACTTGCAGTAGCATTCAGAATTGTATGATTAACTGACCCATAGAGTCATGGGTGTGTTTTGCCTGTTTTAGGGAACAGTATGGGGGTACATACCCACCCTGGACTATAATTTGAGTCTCTCTAAGCCAAGGGTGGCCTTCCTGTAGTCGGGGCCACAGAGTTTACATTAGATTTTATTTAGGTAGGTTCCTACCCAGATAGTACTATCCTTAAAAGTAGGGATCATGTCTTAAGATTCTCTTGTACCCCCCACCCCCGGAGCTAAACACACAGTAGCTACTAACATTGTTGGGTTTGGGGGTGGTTGATTTTATTTGTTTGTGGAGTTGGGTTAGTTGGTTTTTTCTCTGATCACTAGTACAGAGAGTCCTGATGTGGGAATTAAGAGACCCAAGTTCTGGTCTGAAATCTACGTTGGGTCTCACTTCCCCTCTCCTCTATTCTCTCACCTTTGAGATTGAGGGAATTAAGACGAAATCATGTCTAAGATCGCTTCTAACTTGACATTTGATGATTCTATAATAACTTGTTGATTGAAATATCCCTCAGAAAAATCAATATTCCAAATCCTAGCTATGAGTAGATGACTATCCCAAAAGCCACTGATGGATTCCCCCATCCTCCCCATACATTCTTATTTGGAATGGGCTGGTGAGACATGAAGCTAATGAGGAAATACTTTAAGGAGGTGAGTTGGATTTTGCTGGGAGGAGAAGAGCTGGGGAAGCAGCTGTGGTTGTTAGCTGGCCAAATGTTTGCACTGTGGATGGATAAAAGATCCCTCTCATGGGATGCCTGACTCAAAGGGTGGGGGAAGCTTTATAGCTGGGAGCACAACTCAATTTAGAGTCCTTACCTTGCCTGCCTTCCAGAAAGCAAATCTGAGTAGCAAAACCAAAAGGCACCAACTTGGAAGGGGGTGGGGGGGAGAGCCAGAAACTAAAAGGAAATCAAAAGCAAATTATTTTCAGGATTATAGCTCTCGAGTGCCGGCGAGATATTGCCCATTTTTCATAGCAGACAAAAACATTTTCCAGGGGATCAATTTTGCCTGTAGAAGTCGCCTTCTTTCAACCCATAATCCATCATATTTCTCTATTTGCAATTTCTCGGTGTCTGAGTGTTTTAAGTTTCCTATGAATTATTTTATAAAGAGTCTTTTCTTCCTGCTGAAATGAGGGTGTTGCTTCTCTGCCCTGGCAGGTCAGATACCATTAGGCATTGGGGTTTGGGAACCTTCCCCGACGGTGGCCTGATATCGGCAGGGCCCAGAGTGGTCTCATCTGTCACAGAGATCTGGTCATCAATCACGGCAGTGATCAATAGGGGCCCCTGCATTCATCATGCCGTTAAGGAGACTATTAGGATGAAGTTGTCAGTGTGGACGGGTCAGAAACAAAGGAAGAAAAACCCATCGGGGTGGTGAGAGCTACATGGGGAGGTGGCGGTGCTCATTGGGTAGGAGGAGAGGAAGCTCTGCAAAGAAGCAACGGGTCCTGGCGGAAACTGGTAGCATGTAGCCAAAGCCTGGGGGAGGGTTTGGGGAAGGGGGGAAAAGTTTTTTGAAAAGATTTATTCTGATGCCCTGAAATGCGCTGCAGAGGGTGAATCATCCTTCAAGAGGCAGAGCTGTATAAAAATTTCCAGGCCTGTTGATTGGTCTGTCAGGGTGATTTGTGACGATTCTACCAAGGTAATGAGTAACAACTGGGCCCCGTGAAAGCCAGCGCGGACAGATTGCTGAAGAGAATGGGAGGGAATCCACTCTGAAGGGAGAGCAAGGGAGATTGATCGGCCCCAATGAGGTTCTTTTAGATCTTTTAATCTGCTCTTTTAACCGATTACAAGCCCTGATTATGATCCTGGCAGGGGAGAAGAGGCTAGGACCTCTGGTCCTGTCTTCTGGCACTCCATCCCAGATGACAATCTGCCTAGCCAGAGCCACCCATGGGAGCTCACCAGACCCACAAACCTGAGACAGGGGAATGGGCACCAGCTTACCTGGTGAAGGAAATAATGAATTTTCTACAATACTTTATATGTTCAGGTCATTCAGAAACTTGACCCACAAAAGCAGGTATATCTGCTTTAGAAACCTACATATGTGGCACCTGGGCAGAGAGTAGCCGGGCACACAAAGATAAGTAGGTATGAAAGGGTCCCCTGTTCAAATGGCTCCCCTACCCTCTGCCCATCTCCTTCCTTGAAATTCTACCACTGGGGCCTTAAAGACTTTTAGGGTTCATAGCTACCATTAAAATGTAGATACCTCTCTATTTTATTACATTATTCAATTTTTATTATTAATATGATAAATTTATTAAATGCCTTAAATGACACCAGGTACTTTTACTCATTTGAATTTTCATTTTTTCAAAGAATCGCAGGATCTCAGAATTGGAGGACACCTCAGATGCCATCTACTCCAACCTGTGTTTAAAAAAAATCCCTTCTTGTCATCTCCAATGTGATGAAAACTTCCAATGGAAGGGACCTCCCAATCTCTTGTATTCATGTTAAAGACATACATGTTGTCTCCTTCTAGAGAATGGAAGCTCTTCAAGGGCAGGTATGACTTCATTTTTGTCTTTTGTACCCCAGTGTCTAGCACAGAGCCTGGCACATAGATACTCAATAACTACTTGGTGTTCCATTGATTAATGGATTTCCCCAGGCAGGTCATTTCATTTTGAGATAGCTCTAATCATTGGGAAAATTTTCCTTAAAATTTCTCTTTCTCCCACTGCCATCCATTGGTTTTGGCTCTACCCTTTATAAATAAGCTAAATAAGGTTGGTCTCCCCATGGTATGACACAGTCTTTTAAATACTTGAAGACAATGACGTCCCTCCCAAATTTTCTTTTGCCCAGACTAAGTATCCCCAGTTCCTTCCATCTTAATTACTGTTTGGCTTGATCTCCAGTCCCTATATTGGACATCCTCCTTGCACACACCCAAGTTTATGAACATCTGTCATTCAACAAATAAAATACTGAATACCTACTCTGTGGTATGAGGCATGAAGTGAGCAGAGCCAGGACAAAAGAGACATACAATAAGCTACTGGGAAATGGGTGGACTGGGTACAAAGAAAGGGATTAAAGGACTTTAAAGAGAAGATGAGAAGAAGCTTATTTTCTGCAGATTTCCCACTTTCAGGCAAAAAGGTAATTATGTCTGAAGATAGCTTCGTCCATAAGTATTTTCTAATCCCTTTTTGAAGTTGATGTTAGAAATAATTAGTCCACAAACCAACCAGAACTACTCTCACTGCAGAAAAACTGAGGTTTATTGCTATTTGGAATGATTCCATTTTCAGTGTGCTGGGCTTTGGATGTCAGTGGGTAGATTTTTAAGGAGGGCAATCAGGTATCATCATTGCAGTGAATTTCCCTCTGTTTTTGTCCTTTGCCATGGCGTAGACTATTGCTTCTTCTGCCTGCTCTAAGTCCTGTCATCCTATCATATCAAGAAAACCGATTCCCCTTTATTATGATATAGGTACAAACTGCTACTAAAAGAAGGAAACACATTTAAGGGATGGTCTCTGTCCTTGAGAAACACCACAGAGAGGGCAGCTAGGTAACAAAGTGGACAGAGAACCATACCTGGACTCAGGAAGACCTGGGTTCAAATGTGACCTCAGACATTTCTTAGCTGTGTGACCCCCATTGCCTAGCCCTTACTGCTCTTCTGTCTTTGCAGTGATACTAAGACATAAGGTAAGGGTTTAAAAAATAATAATAATATAGTACAGTGCCTTAGAAAATAGCAATGGATTAGAAAACAGGAGGTCTGGGTCCTGGTCTCTGGTTCTGGTTCTGGTTCCAATCCATAGTGTGACCATGGGCAAGTCATTTCACAACTAGAGTCACATCTTCCCCATCTATAAAACAAAGGAGCTGAATTAAATGACTTCTGTAATCCCTTTGTTATAAAATTCTTCATGAGGCAACTAGGTGGCTCAGAGGACTGAAAGCCAGGCCTAGGGACATGAGGTCCTAGGTTCAAATCTAGCCTTAGATACTTCCTAGCTGTGTGAACCTGGGCAAGTCAGTTAAACCCCATTGCCAAGCCCTTACGGCCCTCCTGCCTCAGAACCAATACACATTGTTGATTCCAAAGTAGAAAGTAAAGGTTTGAATATATATATTTGATTCCAATTCATGTCACATTTCTAAGCCTCAGTCTCCTTTTCTGTAAAATGAGGATAAAACCACTATACTATATATAGTATATCATAGGATGATTTTTAAGGATAAAATGAAACAATCAACATGAAAATCCTTTGAAAACTAAGCAGAACTAAAGAAACATAAGAAAAGAATGATTATCGTCCTCAGGGTGCATGACACGAGGGAGGTCTACTGCATCCATCCATGGTACCAAAAAGCTTGGAATTTGGAAATATCTAGATGTGGGGTTGTGGGTTTATTCCTCTCTGGCATTGTGTACACCCAGAGCCTCAGCAATGAGGCAGATAAAAAGATTATTTTTATGCGAGTATCGGGAAGTTTGTTGATGGTTATTCCTGGCACTTTGACAGGATAGTGTTATTTAAGATCCTATAATGTAACAATTGACTTTAGTTGGATATGCTGCATAGTAAATTTATGAGCCTGGGGTCAGACTGAGTTAAGGGGTGACAAAGCACAGCAGAAGGTACCCGGCCCAAGCTTAAGTGTGGATCAGACACAGAAGTTGTGCGGGAACGCGGGGAGGGGGAGGAGGGGAAGATACTCAAAAGAAAACCATTCTTCTCTCTGGGTTCTACTTTCAGTCAGTTTGGTTTTCAAAAGAGAGCACCCTCCCCAGTTTGAGTTCATGGCCAAGAACGGCTGGGCCTCCCCAGCTAAATATAGCTTCTGTGAGGCTAGAGGGGGTCAGGCCTTGAAATCTGACCAGCTTCATGGAATAAGAGCAAAGTGAAAGATGAGTACAAGCTCAACTTCAGAGAAAGAAAGCAACAATTAAGACAAGACAATAGGAACCCAGCCTCCCTACCGGGTGGGTGAACCCTGGCACTAAGGGGGCTCTGAAGGGCCCAGAACATCTCCCAGTTGAAAATGGAAATTGTGGAAAATGACTCCCAGTTGACAAGGGATATGGTTGCAGCCAGGGTGTCCCCGGGTCAAACAAAGGTTTATATGCTTGCATTTCTCATTGAGCATTACCAGAGGTCTTGCTAGGAAAGCCAATCTCCTGAGACTCCAGATCTGACCTCTTGAGTGGCTCTAAGAATAGAGTCCAGCTAACAGTATGGGCCTAATGAAATCTAGGTCATAGTTCAGTCCCCATCTTTCCTGGCCTCAAAGGGAAGAACTAGCTCAGTAAGTAAAAGTTGGGGCAGCTATGTGGCACAGTGGATATAATGCCAAACCTGGAGTCAGGAAGATCTAATTTGTCTTCAGATGCTTACTAGCTTTGTGACCCTGGGCAAATTACTTAACCCTGTTTGCCTCAGTTTCCTCATCTATAAAATGAGATAGAGAAGGAAATGGCAAACCACTCCAGTATCTTTGCCCCCCAAAACCCAAATGGGGTCACAGAGAGTCAGACACAAATGAAATGATGGAACAATAATGACAAAGTGAAATTTACAGAGGGGTTGAATAGAGAATCATAGATTCAATAAATCAATCAACAAATATTTAATTTATAAAACTTGCTTTGGAGTAGGTAAGTAGTACAATTGATAGAGCCTGAAGTCAGGAGGTCCTGGGTTCAAATCTGGCCCCAGACACTTCCTAGCTATGTGACCCTGGGCAAGTCGCTTAACCCCAAGTGCCTACCACTTGCTATTCTTCTGTCTTAGAATTGACTAAGACAGATGATAAGGGTTTTTTTTTTTAAACCTACTATATGCTAGACCCATGTTGGTGAACCGATGGCATATGTGCCAGAGGGGGCTTCTCCCTTCCTCCTCTCCACAGTGCCTGAGGACATTTCTCATATCACCCAACCCTCTGTTCAGCAGCCCAATGGAAGCACTTCCTCCCTTCCCTGTCTGGGTTAAGGCAGGGGGCTCACATGCAGTGTGAGGATGCAGTTTGGGCACTCAGTCTCTGAAAGGTTCACCATCACTGAGCTAGTCACTGTGATGAGCCCCAGGGGAATGAAGACAAACAGAAGTAAAACAGTCCCTTCCTTCAAAGAGTTTACTTTCTATTGTGTGTGTGTGTGTATATATATATATATATATATATATATATATATATATATATACACATATAAGTATATACAAGGCAACTTTTGGGGGAAGACAATAGTAGGTTAGGTAGTGAGCGAGAGTGGTGTAGGAAAGGCTTCGTGAAGAGGGTGATGCTTGAGCTGATTTTTGAGGAGAACAAGGGATTCTAGGTGGCAGAGATGAGAACATATCATTTCAGGTTCAAAGGACAACAAATATAAGGATACAGACAAATCTCAGAATGGCAGAGCTAAAATAAGAAACTTAGAAAACAGGATATCAAACTTAAAAGTCATATAGTCTCATTTTATCATTTTACATCTAGAGAAACTGAGGCTTGAAGAGAAAAATGACTTGTCCAGGGTCACATAGCTAGTCCATGAAAGAGAGCAGGAATAGGACTCCTAATTCCCAACTCAGAGCTTTCTTCATCTTATCCAAATGAATTCATCTGTCACTATTTACATGTACTAAATTCACTTAAAAAAAAGAGTGTATAGATGTATGTGCAGGGAGGGGGGATCTTTAAGTGTTTAAAAATCAATAACTCCTCAAGCCCAAACCAGCCTCTGGACAGAGATGTTGAAATGAATTGACATTGAGCAAATACATATTGCTTCTTTAAAGATACTTTTTCCTTGTCTCTCTCTCTCTAGTGAGAGAAGTCCAATGTCGCAACAGGGGAAAAGCAGTCCCCGGTAATCTATTCTGAGTACGCTCTTGGAAATTGAATCCTTTTGCCAAAACACACCTCAGCTTCAATCAAACCAAAATAACAGGCGAGAAAGGTTCCCCACCCCCACCGTGTCTCTTTCCCCACAAGTCTTGAAAGGGAAGGTCTAGGAATGGAGAGGTTCAATCTTTAAGCATGCAAATTGGGTAACACTGCTGAATGGTAAATAAAATTGATTCCGCTGTTTTCATCAGAGAAATAAAATTAAAACAGAATAAAATAGTGATCGGCCATGCCCATTCCCCGCATCCCTGAGCTTTCCGGACTGTGGAGTTGTCTGATTGCCCTTCAGACCTGTTTCTGTATTCTCTGGGCACAGCTCCCTAAGCTGACCTGCCCCAGGACTCTGACCCCTCTTGAGTCCTCACTGGGGAGGGGATGGAAAGCTGTGTCGATGTCAATTGGACTCTTGTTTGGCATAGCCATGACCTCTGACAACTTTTTGGAGGGCACAGGCAGAAGTAGCAGAAGTGGCTATGCCTGCCATCGCTGCATGGCTTAGGTTGAGGAAAAAGGAACTGCAGGTCAGGATTTGGAATAACTGTGAAGTCTAGGAAGTTTGTCTTCAGTGCTCCCTCACACCCTTTCCGTGGCACCCCTTAGCACACTCAAGGGCTCTATTCCATATACCTCTAAGGCAGCCGCCAGACCTAGGACACACCATATATAAACAAATCCTGAGGCAAATAAGTGGCATAATGGATAATGTACTGGACTTTGAGTCAGGAAGACTTGAGTTCAGATCCTGCCTGACATTATCTAACTGTATGACTGAACAAATAAATCATTTAACCTCTTTCATCCTCAGTTTCCTTATCCATGAAGTGGAAATAAAAATAGCACCTACCTTATGAGGTTGTTGTTCTGAGGATCAAATGAAATAATATATATATAAAACACTTTGCAAACTTAAAGTGCTGTCTAATTGTGAACTCTTAACCCATTAGTCTGAAAAGAGAACAGGGTTTCGGGTCTGCTACTTTGCCAACTGTGATTTTGCATAAGTCATTGCTTCTCTGAGCCTCGGTTTACTCATCTGTAAAATGAAAGTGTTAGGTTAGATGATCCCTAAGGTCGCTTCCAATTCTAATGTCCTTTGATTATTTTACATTCCTGTAGACTGAAGCATACTTGGGGGATGGGGGGTTGGTCTGTGTTTTCATTCATAACATGACTAACATGGAAATATGTTTTGCATGACTGTACATGTATAACCCATATCAAATTGCTTGCTATCTCAGGGAGAAGTAAGGGAGAGAAGGAGAAAATCTGGAACTCTGAATTTTAAAAAACAAATATTAAAAATTATTTTAGGGAAAAATAAAATATTAAAGATGCGATGATATTAAATATACATATTTTACACTTTTGTGATTTTTACTCCTAGGTCCTTGTCCTGTTCATATAGTCAGTTAGAGAAGTTTAATTCTTCCCCATGGTTGACTTTCAAATATTTAAAGACTGTTCATTTGACTCTAGTATCCCCTCAAGCCGTAATATTCTCTCTCCTTTATACAGCCAAGCTCCTAGAAAAAGCTAAGCTCTTCCCCCACACTTCCTCCCTCCTCACTCCCTTTTCACCCTCTTGCAATTTGACTCAACTGGAACCTCGCTCTCCAAGAACACCAGTGATCACTTTACTGTTAAAATCCAATGGCCATTTTTAATTCACTCCTAATCCTTCCTGACCTCTCCGCAGCGTCTGACCCTGTTGATGACTTACTCCTTAGGGACATTCTTTCCTCTCTGAGTTTGCACAGCATTACTTCCATCATGATTCTCTTACCTGCCCTGCCTGAACCCCCTTCTTTCTATTTCTCTCTTTTGATCTGGACTCCTTAGCTTCTGTGGTTCTAATTATTATTTCAATGCAAATGATTCCCAAAGCTGGATATCCGGCCCTCCTTGTCTTCCTGAGCTTTGATCCTATATATTCAACTGCACAGTACTCTTACCCAAATGGTCCCCTAGACTTCTTTAACTCAGCATATCTAACACAGAACTCATTATCTTTCTCCTAACTGCCCCTTTTCTATTGAGCTTTCTACCGTGCTTGTAGTTGCTCAGATTCCCGACAGAGTCTTCCCAGACTTTGGTGTTCTTGATTCCCATATCCAGTCACTTGCCATGTTTTTCCCATTTCTGCCTCTCTAATATCTTTTACATTTGTTCCCTTCTCTCTACCTCCATGATAACCATCTCCATTTGGACTCTCATTGCCTCTTATTGAATGGTGGCAACAGCCTCCTAATTGGTCTCTCTTTCTCAAGACTTTCCCTTCTCCAATTCATTTTCCACAGAACTACCAAATTGATTTTTTTTATACCTTACCTTCTGTCTTAGAATCACTACTGTATATTGGTTCCAAGGCAGAAGAGTGGTAAGGGCTAAGCAATGGGGGTTAAGTGACTTGCCCAGGGTCCCACAGCTAGGAAGTATCTAAGGCCAGATTTGAACCCAGGACCTCCCATCTCCAGGCCTGGTTCTCTGTCCACTAAGCTACCTAGTTACCCTTACCTCTTAGAGTTCTAAGAAGTATTTCCTAGTTTCCTTCAGTACTGAGCTCAAGTGACCTCCTTTTCTGAATCCAGATCCCACTGATTTCCAAATTCCACTCTAGAGACAAAATAAGGAGAGCTCTGCTTTTTCTAGGAGCTCTGTTGTATAAATGAGGAGAGAGTATGACAGCTTAAGGGCAGATGGTAGGGTCTAGTGAATTTAGCCACTGTCTCTTAGTCAATCAGGTGGAAGAAATAAACTTATTCTATCTCATTTGTCTGAATCCTCTACTTATTAGTGACCTCCTCTCTATAATTGTTTTGAATTTCTCTTATGAATAAATAGTGCATCATTATTTGGTTGTAAACATGTTGTTCCCCAAAGTAGAATGTAAATTCTTTAATGTTAGGGACTCTTTTATATTATGTCTTTAGTGTTTTACTTATAGTGAGTGCTTAATAAATGCCTATTAATTGGTTGATGTTAACCCTAAGTCTTCTACTAGGATCCTACTTCTACTAGGTCTACTAGACTACATATTCCCAGTTTCTTCAAGTCAAATTTTTATTGAACAACTATTGTGTGCTCAGTAGTGGTGAAATGGGAAGAGAGTTCTCTTTGTAGTGGGAAAAGTTTTTTAATATTTACTAGCTGCATGATTGCCAACAAACTTCTAGCTTTGAGTCTCAGTTTCCCTTCTGTAAAATGGGGATAATAATACCTCCCACCTCACAGGGTTATTTGCAGTTACATTGCAGATTTTAAAGCATTACATCAATATGAATTCAAACCCCACTCTTTAAATGTAGTGACTACATGCCCCTGGGCTAAATCAGGTTAAGGGTAATGGACAGACTTCAAATCCTTTCATAAATTGGAGGTGGAAGCATCTACCCCAAGCGTCTGAAAACTTCCCTGGCTGAAGGGGCAGATGAGAGCAATTTGTTCCAATGGCCATGAAAGCAGTGGAAGCAGGTGTTGTGAAGCTCATAGAACTTGGTCTGACAGCAAACAGTCAGCCACTGTATCCTGGGTCATCATCAGTTGTCCTGACTTTTGTCTTGCCACTTGACTTGGATGACTCTGGAAGAGAAAGTAGGGCAAACAACTGTTCAACTCTGCCTCAATTAAATTCAGTTTATGCTTGAGGCAAAGACATCCCTCAGTGATGCCATTTTGTTTCTCTTCAAGTAGAAAGGACAACAACAACCATGTGGCACTGGGCAAATAACTTGACCTTTCAGTGCCCCCCGCAATTCTCTAAATCTATAAGTTGCAGAAAAAGGTACTGATCCTCATCAGCAAAGGAAGTTCTTAACTTGGATCTTACTATACCAAGAAAATCAAAGGGTCCCTCTTCCTTCTCCAAAAATATTAAACTATAGGGAAGGAGGAATGACTACTTGTCAGAAATACTATAATAGAAGTGATTCTTGTTCAAGTACAAGTTGAACTTGATGCCTTCTGTTGTTCCTTTGAATTCTGAGACTGTAACTCTTTCTCTGAAAGGAGACATGATGCTTGCTCTCAGGTAGTTCATAGAATTATTCGGAAGATAAGCTATATGAAGAGAAAATGACTGGAGAACATCTAAGGAGAACCTCTACCAATGTATTGTTGGAATATCATAGAGGGCTCTGATATCTAATCCAGGTAATAGGTGTCATGGATAATCAGTTAAGAGAGGAAGTCAGCAGGAAAGGTTAAAGTTATGGAGTAAGGCTTCTAGAAGAAGACTGAGGAACTGGGCTTGAAGGATTGGTGGGGCATTCTAGGTTGTGGGGAGCAAGAGCCACTGGAGCAAAGATTGATCGTAATTTTGACCTCTAACTTTTTCTTATTTAGCCTTCATCTCCCTATCCTTGTCCCTCTGGGTAAGAGAATAGGAGTGGCTGTCTGTCCACCTGGCTTTCCTCTTTGCCTATGATTTAGAGCTATTATTTTAATTATGTGGCTTGATTCTCATTGTAATTAAGCTGATTCATGCACAACATTCAAGTCTACACTGCATAATATATTTAATTAGTCAGATTTCCTACACATGCTGGCAGGACATTACTGGCAAGTTCTTTATGTAATACATTTAATTCCAAAATAAATCACTGTTTGGAGAGATGGACACAGCCCACCCCCAACAGAAGGACTTGAAGAGAAATGAGTGCTGGTGGGAACTCTGGTGAGTAATCTATGTCTTTGCCATGGTGGCAACAGAAAGGTTCATCCCCTCTTGAAGCTGTGAGGCATAAGTAATCTTAGTGAAAACTGCAGGTTCTAACTAGTCTTTCAGTTTCACGCTGGAGTTAAAGTAAGTTAAAGTTAAAGTAAATCAGAGTTGTGTTAACTTAGGATTCTCACAAATTCTGCTTACTTAGGTTAAATAAGAACTTGAAAGCAAGATTTGCTGCAGTTGGAAATTGACTATAACAGAAAGATTCAAGACCCCTGATCTTAGGGCCAAAAACTCTTATTCAGAAATCCATCTACAGCTCTCAAAACAATCATAAAGGGGAGGTGAGATCTATCTTTGTGACTTGTATTGATGTTGTGACTAAAAGTAATACTGCATCCCTTAAGAAATTCAAGTGAAGGGGGCAGCTGGGTAGCTCAGTGGATTGAGAGCTAGCCCTAGAGATGGGAGGTCCTAGGTTCAAATTTGGCCTCAGACACTTCCCAGCTGTGTGACCCTGGGCAAGTCACTTGACCCCCATTGCCTAGCCCTTACCACTCTTCTGCCTTGGAGCCAATACACAGTATTGACTCCAAGATGGAAGGTAAGGGTTTAAAAAAAAAGAAAGAAAAAAAAAGAAATTCAAGTGATATTTATTGTATAAAGATGCATCAAGACCTGACCTACCAAGAAAAAAATCTTGATAAAATGAATAGCAACCCAAAGAGATAAAAGAAAGAGAAAAAGGACTTGTATGCAAAAATATTTACAGCAACTTTTTAGTGGTGGCAAAGAATTGGAAAAGAAGGACATGTTCATCAATTGGGAAATGACTGAGTTTATTATCACATCTGAATGTAATGGAATCCTATTGTACCCTAAGAAATGACAAAAGGGTTGGTTTCAAAGCAAATTGGGAATGCTTAAATTAATTGATGCAGAGTGAAGTAAGCAGCACCCAAAAAACAATTTATACCACATCAACATTGTAAAGATAAACAACTCAAGAAAGACTCAAGAACACTGTTTGCATTTGAAAAACTCAAGTACTCTTTCAAAGTTGTTACCAATAAAACACATTACAATGCAATGACCATTCATGGCTCTAGAAGACTAATAATGATCAATATTACCCACCTCCTGACAGAAAGATTATAGACTTAAGATACAGAGTGAGACATATATATATATATATACATATATATGTATATTTTTTTAAACCCTTACCTTCTGTCTTGGAGTCCAATACTGTGTATTGGCTCCAAGGCAGAAGAGTGGTAAGGGCTAGGCAATGGGGGTCAAGTGACTTGCCCAGGGTCACACAGCTGGGAAGTGCCTGAGGCCAGATTTGAACCTAGGACCTCCCATCTCTAGGGCTAGCTCTCAATCCACTGAGCTACCCAGCTGTCCCCTGATTTGTTCCTATTTATTGAGGATTTTGATGTGTTTTTTTTCTTTCAAACTAGCCAGCAATGCCCCGAGTAGCTTCTTGGTTATAATAGCCCCTCTTTCACTTCCTGGAGAAAATATCAATATGTTCTCTTCATTTTAAAAGGGATTCATATGACTTTTATTTTCCACCATAAATCAAGAGCTGCCAAGCTCCCTCAGAGAAGGAATGGAAAGGACAAAGTACTGGATAGCAGGCAAAGGCAGTCAGGGTGAATGTCCTCTGGAAGAGTGGAAAGATCACTGGATTTGGAGTCAGAGGACCTGCATTAGAATCCCATGTTTGCTATTTACTCACTACGTAGGGGACACCCAAATGGCTGTGCCATAGACATGAGTATGCTATAAGACATTCCAAACAATGAATTACAGAGAAATGTATGGCCAAAAGAGGGGCTGGTCACTTAGTGAGAGCCGGAGATAACAAATGGATAGCCAACATGCTACAATCAGTCACTGCAAAATGTCAAGAGATTTAGCAGAAGGCTCCAGGAATGTTAGATTGACCCTACGGGAGGGATTTTTGTGAAAGAACTTGGCCAAAAGGATTTTAGCATGGGCAGGCTCAGATGGGTGAAGTTTTGGAGGGAATGTCCACATCAATGAGTTCACATATACAGGAAAGTCTTAAAATTACTTTAGCCAAATATCTTAACTTCTCTGGACATAATTTCTTTATTTGAAAAGCTGAAAGGGCCGAATTGAGCATCATTTACAACTCTAAATCCTATGAAATTGCCCATGAATTCTCCTTGGTCTGAAGGAGATGTGGATGTTAAGGTTATTTGAATTTTCTGGGTTACCAAATGTTCCATTCAGTTCCCATATTAAGAGCTAAGTTCTAGAAATATTTCTGAAGTGTCTGAGTTCATTTTCTTGTCCAGAGAAACATGGTCTTGGGAACCTACTTGGACCTTTCTTTGTGAATTGAGGAGCATACTAGAGTGGAAAGAAGACTAGATATGGAGTCAGAGAAGCCGGGTTCATATCCTGGTGCTGACAATATCTGATTTTGGACAAGTCAGTTCACTCCTCTAGAGGGGCCTCAGTTTCCCCATCTTTCAAATGGAGAGGTTGGACTAGAAAACCTCTAAAATCCCTCCCAGCTCTAAAGTTATAATCTTATAATCTCACGGAGCCTTTGGGTCATTGTTATGTGAATCACAGGATGTAGAGTTGGAAGGAATCTTAGAAATCCTTTAGTTCACCACTTCCTTCCTTTTACAGAAAAGAATTCTAAGATGAAGAGAAGGTAGTGATTTGCCCAAGATCACACAAATAGTAAGTAGTCAAACTGGAATTCAAGTCTATATGCTCTCTTTGTCTAAATCCATTGTGGGTTTCCCACTCACTATCACCGCCACCTTTGCACTACTGTGTATTCACGCTGGAGGTAGGGAGGAGGAAGGTGAGGGCAGAGATGATTAACCCACAACCCCAAGGGCCCCTGCATCTCTTCAGAGTTTAATATGTAGTCTTTGAAAGAAATGTGAACAAAGAATATGTCGTTGGGAATTGCATTGTACTTAAAAGGCAACACTACCATTCTGCAACAGAGCTCCAATTTTATTGGCAAGGACATTGGCAAGAACACTGCATCTGCCAATGCAGATTGCAACCCCTCCCCATGCTCCACATCCTGCAAAGATAAGAGAATTAAATTGGGCATTCCTTACAGCTCCAAATCCTATGAAATTGCTCATGATGTCTCCTTGGTCTGAAGGAGAAGTGGGTGTTATGGTTTCTTGAATTTTCTGGGTGTCCAAGTGTTTACATTCAGCTCCCATATTAGAAATGTCTATAACCTCCCCTAAGTTCACCCCAAGGGGTTCACACAATGTGATAGGTGCCTCTCAAGGCTGTTTTTTTAACCCTCACCTTCCATCTTGGAGTCAATACTGTTATTGGCACCAAGGCAGAAGAGTGGTAAGGGCTAGGCAATGGGGGTTAAGTGACTTGGCCAGGGTCACACAGCTGGGTCAAGCCTTTTTGCTAGCATAAGGATACCAGTGGAGTTTGAGGGCTATTCATTGGTTATTCCTTGGTCTGGCCACACAACTAACCTATCTTCTTTTTCAGTCACGCTCTTAGATGGCATGATCTTTTGAACATCTCTTCCAATGACATCTTTTACATGTTATGGAATTATGGACTTCCTTGTTCGTAATGTGTTTCAACCTGTTCCTGTGCACCATGCATCTACTTCTCCCTCTAGGGTGGAACACTATAAGGTGTTCCTGGCCTCAGTTCTCCAGGGACTGAAGTGTTTATATCTCACAGCCATTACATATACTTGAAGAATTTTAGTATTAAAAAGATGAGCTTGAGGAAAAGCTTGAGATTGTTAAAAAATAAAATAAAACAAACCTAAGCAATTCAGGCAACTCTCCTCATGGCTACATCTGGGTCCAATTCATTGACTGTTTGCATTGTCTATCTGAGTTAAATATTCTAATTGGTGAGGTCTAAAGTCTGTCCATCTGATTTTTAGATATTATTATATCATAATCTTTACAATAAACATCCTATCTAAAATAACATTACAATGTAGTAGTGAAATGACACAGCAGACAGAGCACAAGGGCTGGAGTCTGGAAGAACAGAGGTCAAATCTGAACTCACACACTTACTGGCTGCATAACCCTGGGCAAGTCACTTAACCTCTGTCTGCTTCAGTTTCCTGAGCTGTAAAATGGAGATAATATCAGCACCTAACTCCCCGGTTTGTTGTAAGGATCAAATGAAACCATATTTGTAAGGCATTTAGCACAATGCCTGGCTCTTAGTGGGTACCTAATGAATACCTCCCCTCCCCTTCCTCTTTTCCTTTCCTTTACATTCTAGAGACATATGGAGATACTCTAACTAGTTACTAAAAAGGAAATATTAAGCTATGAAATTCTGGGGTGGAAAATGTTTATGGAGGGTCCTTGCAAAAAGCCCTTTCCAGCTTCAATCGTTAGGTGGCTTGCTGCCTTTTGGTTCTGAATCCTAGAATATTAGAGCTGGAAAAGGTCTTATGAGATTGCCTTGTTCGATAGTCTCATTTTATAGATGGACAAATTGAGGACCAGGAGATGCTATTTCTTTGGGATTATACAGCAAGTCCACAAAAGAGCCCAGACTAAAACCTGGGTCTTCCAGATCCTTGCCCAGGGCTCATTCTCTTCTATCCAGGATCATAGAGGTAGAAGGGACTTTAGGAGATATCTAAACTAACTCTTTCACTTTGCAAATGAGAAAATCAAGGACCAAAAGAAGTGAGTCATGCAAGATCATGCAGATAGCAAAGTGTTAAGAGCTGTGATTTGTCCCTTGGTCACCTAACTCCAGAAGCATTGCTCTCACCATCTTCCAAAATGCCTTGAATATACCTACCACACTTGCTTCTCTGGCTGCTAGGTAGTGCTATGGATACCAAGAAAGGCCTGGAATCAGGAAGAACTGAGTTCAAATGTGACCTCACACACTTACTAGCTGTGCAACCCTGGGCAAGTCACTTAATCTTTGTTTACCTCCAGTTCTCTCATCTGTAAAATGGGGATAATTATAGCACCTACTTCTTAGGGTGGTTGTGAAGATCAAATGAGATAATGATTGTAAAGCACTTAGCACAAAGTGCTATATAAATGTTAGTTATTATTGTTATTAATAAACATTTTATATAAGCTTTAGATAGGATGCTATATGTAAATATATAGATATTTAAAATGTGTTTATGTTATATATTATTTATACATTATTATTAATAAGCATTAAAGTTTACAGAACACTTTACACATATGGTCTCATTTTAGTAGCATCTAGCAGTAGAGTAGAGAAAATGCTGGTCCTGGTATCAGCAAGATCTGGTTCAACTCCAACTCCAGGCATTTACTAGCTCTATGACCTTGGACAAATTATTTAACCTCTGTTTGCCTCCATTTCCTCATCTATAAAATAGGGATAATAATAGCAGCTACCTCCTAGTGTTGTTGTAAGAATCAAATGAGAGAATATTTTCAAAGTGCTTGCTATATAGTAAATACTATAAAATGTTAGTCATCCTTTTTAGACCATTATTTTTTTAACCCCTTACTTTCTGTCTTGGAATCAATACTGTGTATTGGTAATGGGGTATAAATGACTTGCCCAGGGTCACACAGCTTAGGCCTGGCTCTCAATCCATTGAGCCACCTAGCTGCCCCCATTTTTAAACTATTATTAACCCTCCATCTCTTCTCTCATCTCCTGGTTTAGAACCTGACTTCCAGTGGCTTTCTCTGACCATTGTACCTTACTGTCTCTAGGAGGTTATTCTAAACTGCTGCTCAGCCACTGATAGGCTCTGGGAGATTGGTTTTGTTCCACGGAGTCCATAATGCCCCTTTGTTTTCTTTCTCTTAAAGTAGAACTCAAAGTTTGGTGCTGAGTTCGCTCTGATTAACTGCAGTTTAACTGTAATTCAAGGGAGGGTGGAGGGGAATCCTTGGTGTGAAAGGGGAAAGTTTCTTTGATAAATTATTCAGATTATTTGTCTATGCAACCAAATGCCCGGGCTAGAGGCAGAAAGTGGTATTGGTTGAAGGGTGTCGTCCTCTCTACAGACAGGATTTAGAGGTGAAAGTGTCTGTCGAAATCATCTCATGGGATCCTTGCCATTTCACAGCTAAGGAAATTGAAGTCTGGGAAGGGAAGCCACTTGCCCGATTCACACAGTAAATTAGAGAAGAGCCAGGTTTCAACGCGGGTCCTCCAGAAGGAGTACTTGACAAGTTCCCCTTCTGGGAGGGTTAACTAGTTGCTGTCTGTGTCGTGTGCCCAAAGCCTCCTCTCCAACCACTAGCTCAGGTTCCATCAGCAAAGCCATCTGCTCACTGGCCTCTCCCCGTGCATAATTCACGAGGTCTGCCTCCAGAGCTCTCAGAAGCAATTGTGAGATATTCATGAACAAGTTGCTTTGCAGGCCTTGATCTGGTGACTGGCTGTCATTTGATACTCCAGGAGGAGATGGGGGGGGGGGGGGGGGAGGCATGTCCTTTTGCCCTGCTCAGAGAGGGGAGGGTGCTACTGAGGGGTCTGTGTGGCCAGCAGCATGGGTGGTCTCCTCCCAAACAAGAGGGTGAACTCTCCTCTAATTCGAAAGCTTGTAAAAGATGCCCACTCTCTCTATGCCTCTTAATCCCTCTAATGAAGGGGGTCTGGGTCTGGTTGGGGAAGGATCAGAACTGTCTTCCTTTACCACTTTGAGGTCAGGGACAGCCCCCAACAACTTCCCCTCCATACGTCACCTCCCTCCGGCTTTAATGGGGTTCTTGCAAACCCACCTGGAGTCTGTTTACACTTCTGGGCTGCCCCACATTTGGGGGACAAACTTCCTTCTAGGAAGAGAAAGATAGCTAATCACACAAGGAAATACGGAAAGACCCCTATGACATAATAATACGCTACTAAAATATTTGTACTATGATATATATGAAGTATATGCATTATCTTATCTAAGAGGCAATGAGATGGCACACTGGATAGTCGGATAGTCGGACAGTCGTGGGACCTGGGGTCAGGAGGTTCTAATCTTCTAAGTCCAAATCCAGTCTCAGACATTGATAAGGTCTGTTGATCCTGGGCAAGTCCCTTACCCACCATTTGCCTCATTTCCTCAACCATAAATTGGGGATAACAATAGCACCTACCTCCCAGGGTTGTCGTGGGTATCAAATGAGATAATAATCATCAAGCACTTAGCACATAGTAATTGCCATTTCAATGTTAGTTATTATTATTCTTTATAGATATTTATATGGTTTTTTAAGGTTTGCAGAGCACTTTACACATATGAACTCATTTAAGAGGCGGCTGAGAGGCAGGATAGAGAGATGCTGAGCCTGAGTCAGTTTCTCTGTTCAGTTTCAACCCCAGACATTTACTAGCTGTATGACCTTGGACAAGTCGCTTAAACTCTGCTTATCCCAATTTCCTCAACAGCAAAAAGGAAATAATAATAATAATAGCTATCTCCTAATGTCCTGAGGATCAAATGAGTTAATATTTGTAAAGGGTCTCGTATATAGTAGGTACTACATAAATGCTTAATATATGGGAAATATTATATATTTATGTGTAAATATATGTATATAAATTCTTATTATTATTTGTTCCTCACAACAAAAAAAGGGAAGGGGAGGGGGAGGTGCTATTATTATCCTGATTTTATAGATAAAGAAATTGAGGCTGAAAAATATTAAGGGATTTGCCCAAGATCATCCAGCCAAGTCAGGATTTGATTCAGGTGTTGACTCCCAGGTTAACACTCTATCCACTCCCCACTAATACAGTACAAAAAGATGAGCTGAATTCAAGTTGTACCAATATTGACTACAACTCTTTCCAAATAGAAAATCAAAGCCAGAGGTAGTAGGATTTCAGGAAGACTTAGGAGGGGACATAGAACAAGAACATTTTTTGCTCCTTTATTTGCTCATTTTTGTTGATTCCTAAGTTCCTAATAAGTATATTTTTAAAGGATGGAAAAAAAGGAAATAACCAGTTTTTGATCTCTCATATTTTCAAGGGATTTCTACCCCCAGCCTTTTCTCTATCTTGATTTTATCATAGAATCACAGCATCAAAAAGATAGAAAGGAATTTAGAAACCATCTACTCAATCCAACTCATATTATAGTTGGGCAGAGAAGATAAATGACTTATCTTAGCCACATATCAAGTTAGTAGCTGAGCTGAGGCCTCAGGCCTCCTCACTCCTATGAACTTTAAGTCTATTTTTTTCCTGGCTCGTGCTAGACCAAAGATGACTACTAGATAGTCTAATAAATTGATCCATTTGATGTACTAGTGAATAGACTGCCATTGGACTAGGTCTGGCAGGACATTTTCAGCCAAAGTCTCAAAGCACTGGAGTCTTCCAGTATCTGAGTTTCAGGCCTCTGGCCAAACCTCTCCCTAACCCCTTTCCATTTTTAGAGCACCATGACTTTGGTTTGGGACTGAAAATGGGGTGATCACCAGCTCAGAATGGCAGTGGGTAGAAAATAAATGAAGATTTAATCTAGCATGGCTTATAGTTCAAGTCACCAATTTTTAAGAGAAATAAATATATGTTTTCTTAATATAAATCATTAAATTTGCAAATATCTTTTTAAAAAATTTCCTTCTGGGTGATGTGCTTTTCAACAAGGGTCTTTTTGGGGACAAGGCACCGATTTTAATGACTCATCCATCTGGCCAGCTTAAACTACCCAAAAACATCTTGGATAAAGAATCAGGACACTTGAAATCTAGTCTTGTTTTGGTCACCAATCTGCTGTTTCCCCCCTAAGGGACACAGGCTATGGTCTCATTCTGGTTCTAAAATTCTACGATTCAAATAGTGGGAATTTCAGACCAGACAGGAGGGGAGGTAAGCCATTGGAAGAGGAATAATGAATGGGTCAAGAAGGGCTTCACCTAGCACTTCAACTACCTTTTCCAATTTTCCCTAGCTGTCCAGGCCCTTCCCCACTCCCCTATCTAGACACATCTTCTTCTGCCCCAAATTAACTGAATCTAATGACCCAGCTATAAACACTACTTAGATTCAGAAATAGCTTGAGGGGAAATATTCTGGATTTAGAATTAGGAGAGATCTGGATTGAAATTCCATGACTAACACTTACAAACTATTTGACCTTAGGGTAGTCACTTGACTCCCTTGAACCTCATCTATAAAAAAATGGTGATTATACTTCCCACTTCACAAGGAAAAGAACTTTGTAATCTCTAAAGTACTAAAATGTGAATTATTCTTTATCAGCCAGTTCCTTCAACTCTTGATTCTTGAAGGAAGGCTCTGTCCCGATCACTTCTCTTTGGTCCCATACCAACCCCTCAGAAAAGCCCAGTGAAGCCTCAAGACTCTTGACAATCCTTCCCAAATATTTACATGCCCTCATTTTAAATCCCTTTCTTAGCACCAGCAAATGTCTCTCCCCCTTTAGTGCGATCTCATCTAAACATTCCTCAAGTTGCTGACTTCCCCCTTTTAACACTTTAGGTGAGTGTCAGCCTAATCAAGGTGTTTATCTGCTCCTTCTTGCCAAAACTTCTCTTCTGCACCTGCAAACCAAGCCACCTGAGTCTGTCTGTTTGCTGTTTTGTTTTAAAGAGAGAGAGAGAAAGAGCGAGAGATTCCTGGCCATTAATTTTTCATGAAAAGTATAAACAATTGAACTCATGATAACATTTGGAAAGCAGGCTTAAAAAAAATCTAACAGGCCATGACTGAATTGATATTCCATAAGGACAGGGATACTGGCTTTATTGGGGCTTTGGTGGGTTGAGGGTAGTGTGTGTAAAAGAATCCTGAGGTTTATACATTATCTCAAAATTTTAGCCTTTTTTTTTGTAGTGATGTTGGTTCTGTTGAAAGCATGTAGAAATTTCATTCATTCATTTGTGCATTTATTCATAAAGCATTTATTATGCATCTGACCATGAGCTATTTCAGAATGGAAGAAAGAAAGGCCTTTGTCCTTAGTCATCTAGTTGGAAAAGACAAGAGAAGCACATAGTGAAAATTAAAGAAAATTTATTATGGTAGAAATTTTATTTAAGACTGGGGAATTGGGGAACAGCTGGGTGGCTTAGTGGATTAAGAGTCAGGCCCAGAGATAGGACATCCTGGGTTCAAATCTGACCTCAGACACTTTCTAGCTGTGTGACCCTGGGCAAGTCACTTAACTGACATTGCCTACCACTCTAGTATTGCCTAGTATTGGTTCCAAGTCAGAAGGCAAAAGTAAAAAAAAAAAAAAGACTGGGGAGTTGAATGACTGAACCACAGTGTTTAGAGACCTACATATGAAGTCAAGAATACTTATATTCCAATCCAACCTCAGATACTTACTGTGTGACCTTGGGCAAGACACTTAAATTCTGCCTACTACTGTTCTATAGTTTCCTCAATTGTAAAATGGAGATGATAATAATAGCACCTAACTCCCAGGGTTGTTGTGGGGATCAAATGAGATAAATTTGTGAAGGGATTAGCACAACGTCTAGTACACAGTAGGGTGTTTAATAAATTGCCTGTTTCCATGAAACATGGAATTGTTTCTTAGAAGTGGTGAGTCTTGAACTGGTTTTATTTTTTATTTTTTAAAAGTTGTCATGGAAATGGATTAGGAGAAGAGATGACATGGAACTTTTCCATGAAGATAGCCCAATCATGGGCATGAAAGTGAAAATAAGCAAGATGTAGGCAAGAGTCAATATGGGAAATGGTTTTGATCAAGTAGAGTGCTATGTTGCAGGATAAGGAGACACAGAGATGGGAGCTAATGGGGATCAGGGAGAAAGGAAAGACAGGCAGAACGGAAAACTACATAAAGTTTCTGTTCTGATTTTGATATTTCAAGAATTCTTAGCGTGGCCTTTATCTCTTCTACAATAGAAATCTGATTTGAGGGTAAACTCAGCTTTGGGAAGGAGAAATCACAAGGACTTCAAAAAAGATATATTAAATTAACAATACAATTGGCTTCTTTCATTAACCTAGCTACCATTATAGTGTAGCTCCTTATCGTGCCTTTCCTAAATCATTTTGATAACAATAATAGATAGTCTTGTCCCACATCCATTAGATTGTAAGTTCCTTGAAGGCAGGAGCTATTTTCTTGGCTCTTTTTATTTCCCCAGTTTTTAGCACAGTACCTAACATTTGGTAGACTCTTAATAAATGTAGGTGGCTCAGTGGATTGAGAGCTAGGCCTAGAGATAAGAGGGCCTGGGTTCAAATTTGACTTCAGACACTTCCTAGAAATGTGACCTTAGACAAGTCAATTAACCCCAATTGCCTAGCCCTTGCAGACCTTCTGCCTTCAACACTTAGTATTAATTCTAAGACAGAAGGTAAAGGTTTAAAAATATAAATGTTTATTGATCGATTTCTCCTTCTCCAATAAAACAATTGATCAACAAGCATTTATTAAGCAACTGCTCTGTTCCAGGCACTGTGTTAGGTGCTAGAAACACAAAGACAAAAGATGAAACAATTATTTCTCTCAAATAGTTTATGTCCTATTGGAGAAGAAATATATACATATAGAAGTATATAGAGAATAAATACAAAATATATGCAAGATAGGAAAAGAGGGAACTAGCACTTACAGAGATCAGGAAAGGTTTCATAGAAAAGGGAGAACTGGAACTATATCTTGAAGAATGTGATAGATTCTTTGAGATAGAGGTAATAAGGGAGGGCATTTCAGGCATGGGGGAAAGCTAGGGCAAAGGCAGAGAGATGGGAGATCAAGTGTCATGTTTGAGAGAAGATTGATTTAGCTAGACCATAGTGTGAGAAGGGGAATAATGTATAATGAAGCTGGAAAGATATTGGAGCCAAGTTGTAAAGATCCTTATAAGTCAGACTTTATATTTTATCCCAGAAACAATATGGAGCTGTTGGAGTTTTTTTGAATAGGGGAATGACTTGGTCAGATCTATGACCGAGGAAGCATAATTTTGGCAGCTATGTATAAGCTTAATTGAAGTAGGGAAAGACAAGGCAGGGGCACCAATCAGGAGGTTATTTGCATCATTCCATGCAAGAGTTGAGAGCTGATTTTGTGCATAAATTAAGTAAAATTATTTTACCCATTAAAGTTTTCATTTTTTGGACAAATTGGGTCCTATAACAATATTACATCTTTGAAATGTAAAAGTTTGACAATCTGTAGAAATGGAGATAGGCTACACTGAAACATCCATATTCTCTCACCTATTTTTCAGGTGATCAAGGGAAACATTATGGCAAAATCTCCCTCCACAGTGAGTTACATGAGTAGAAAGGACAGATGGAAGAGATGTAGAGATACTCATTGAATATTTGAGATGAGAGTGAGGAATTACGGATATGAACTAGTTATGAACTTGAGAGAATGGTAGAATGGTAATGCCTTTGACAGCAAGGGAAGTTTTGTAGAAGAGGGATTTGGAAGAAAAAAAAATAAGTTCCATTTTAGACATGTTGAGTTTGAGATATCTTTGGAATATATAATTGCAAATGTTAAGTAGTAGTTTAATAATGCAGGGCGAAAACTCCAAAGAGTATCCAAGTCCAGAGACTTAGACTTGATTTATAGATCTGTGAGTCCCCTACATAGAAACAATAATTAAATCAATCTATGGGAATTGATGAGCTCACCAAGAGAGAATATAGCAAGAGTAAAAGGCTCAGGTCAAAGTTTGGAGGTATATATCCATAGTTAGAGAGCATGATATGGGAGATGAACCAGCAAAGGCAATTAAGGAGTAACCAGACAAGTAAAAGAAGATGCCAAGGAAGAGAGGATGGGCAGGAGTTTCAGACAAAGCAAAGAGCTCACAAAAATGAGTTGAAGAAAGACCTTCAACTTTGGCAACTAAGATGTTAATAGCTTTGGAGAGAGTAGTTTCAGGTGAATGTGAAGGTCAAAAGACTAAAGATTGAGGAGTGAGATGAGAGAAAGTGAAGAGAGTGAGGATAGCTTTTTCTAGGCATTTGGATGAGAAATTATGAAGTGATAAAAACTATATCTTGAGATTATGGTCGGGATTTTTTTAAAGGACAGAGAGACTTAATCATGTTTTAGACCACAAGAAAAAACCAGTAAATAGGAAAAGGGGATGATGGGAGGAAGGTTGAGGGGACAGTTTGTTGGAGAAAATGGGAGAGAATGGAATAAAAAGCACATGTACAAGGGCTGCTCTTGGCAATGAGAAGGGTCATCTCATTATCTAAGACTGAAAAAAAGGAAGAGAGCCACCAAACAGATATTCTCTCCTGCTCAATAAACTCTTATCACTCCCCATTGCCTTTGGTGTCAAATATAATCAATGCTTTACATTTAAAGCCCTTCACAAACTGATTCTGATTATCCTTCCAGGCTTATTTCCTATTACCCTCCTTTACTTAGTCAAACTGGCTTACTTAATAATCTTTGAACATGAAGTTCCATTTCCTACCTCCACATCTTTGTACACGTTGTTCTCCATGTCTCAAAAGCACCCTTACTCACCACCAATTCTTAGAATCACTAATTTCCTTCAAAATTCAACTCAAACACTGCCAGAAGCTGCTAGGCAGCATAGTGGATAGAATACTGGGCCTGGAGTCACAACCACTGTTTGCCCTTCATTTTGAAGAGGACCAGTGATATAAGGGTTTGGCAATTCATCAGCCTCACTCTCTCTTCCAGAGTCATCAAAGTCCAATGGCAAGACAAGAGTCAAGAGGGGTGGAGATGGCTATGATGCAGTGGATGACCTTGGCCTCTTCAATATCTGACCAAGTTCTCAACATTCCACAGCATCTGCTTCAGCTGGCTTCAAGGCTTTTGGAACAAATTGTTCTCATCTGGCCCTTCTACTGGAGAAGCCTTCACATGCTTGGGGTAGACATCGATCCCAACTCATCCATGTTTTTGAGACTTGTTAGTTACTTTTAATTTGGTTTAGCCCAACTTTGGAAATGATTTTACTGGACTGTGGTTGTTGTACATGCTACAACTTCTTGGAGCCACGGGTGAGAGTTGGACAAAAGGTAGACACCAAAAGTGGATGAGCAGCCCTGAAAAAGAGCTCTCACAAACCCTCACACCAGAGGAACTAGTTCTCCCTGGACACATTATCCAGCCTGGAATCACAAGCAACCTGATTCCCAGTCTGACTTCAGACACATACTAGCTGTGTGACCCTGGGCAAATCACTTAACATCTGTCTGACTCAGTTTTTCCAACAATAAAAAATAAAAACCTACCTCATTGGATTGTTATGAGGATCAAATGAGATAATATCTATAAAGTGCTGAGCACATAATAGACACTAAATAAATGTTTATTCCTTCCTAAATGAGGCCTTTCCTGACCCCCCTCCCCACTGCTAGGACCCTTCCTTACTCTACTTCCCCCCCAAAAAAATTACCTTGTGTTTATTTTGTATGGATTTTGCACAGAAAGAAACACATTCATGTTTTTTTACCTGACAAAATATAAGTCCCTTAAAGACAAAAACTATTTCATTTTTTACCATCTCCAATGCCTAGCACAATGCTTTACACTGTATGGAAAAGTTTGTTGATTTCTTGAATAAGTTAATGTTCTTTTACTCATTAAACTTTTCATTCACTAGATAAATCAGGTCTTATAATAATACTGCATCTTTGGAATATAAGACTAATATTATAAAAATCCATAGCAGAGATAGATTGCATAGAAACATTTACATTCTCTCACCTCTTTCTCTTAGAACCAAGGAAAGAAAACACTTGTGGCAGCATCCATCTCCATGATGAGTTAGTCTGGCATGAACACTATATTCTGACCTGTGGCAACTGATCTTGTACAAAGCTAGTGGTGGCAGGGGGCAGCCAGTCAGAGGAATTGTAGGGGTTTAAACTGAAGATCAAGGTCCCTGCCCTCTTTCACCTGACTTCCATTTCCAAGCTATGGGGCCAGATTAGGGGAAGGATTTGGCAGTGTGAAGAGGCAACTCTAGTGCGCAGAAGCCATCATGAAGATTTTTTAATAACGTGCATATGGAAATATTCTAGAGCAGGTATTAATCCCCAACAAGAGGACATGACATCACCCTTAAGAAGAGAAGTAATAAGATACCATAAATATGCAAAACAACACTCCATTAACCTGGCTAACACCAATAAATTGCAGCATGGGGGCATAAAGTGGGGAAGGGATGATGAAACAGTCTGTATGCACACAGCCAGACCTGTCAGGCACACTGCATAATATTATTGGGGTACATTGTCAGCAACGGGAGAAGGAAGAGAATCCTTAAAGAGAAATTGTTGATTTCTTGCCTGGGTAGATTTATAGGTAGATTAAAAAAAAAAAAGGAAGAGACCAGAGTTGGGAATCAGGAGACCCTTCCTCTAGTTCCAGCCCTGTCTTTTCCTACTAAGTATCCAAATTTAAGCTTGGATAAGTCATGTCATGCCCTGAGACCCTATTTCCTCAATTGTCAAATGGGCATAACAATACACATTAATGTGAAGATCAAGTAATAGCAATTATTACAATAATCCCATTTATATGATGTCTTTTGTTCTGAGAGAAGAAAGGAGAATCTTTATGTAAGTCTCCCTCTACTGCATGTACAGATTTGGGGAATTTTCAGAAAGTAGGTGAGAGCAAGAGACAGAGACAGAGAAACAGAAACAGGAAGAGAGGAGAAACAGAGAGAGAGGCAAAGAGACAGAAAGACAGAGAGAGGAGACAGAGACAGAAAGACAGAGAAACAAAGAGAGGAAAGAGACAGAAACAGAGAGACAGAAAGAGGGGAGAGAGAGAGAGAGAGAGAGAGAGAGAGAGAGAGAGAGAGAGAGAGAGAGAGAGAGAGAGAGAGAGAGAGAGAGAGAGAGAGAGAGAGAGAGAGAGAGAGAATTCCATAAGATAACTGACTAGAGGGGCAGCTAGGTGGCTTATTGGAAAAATATCAGCCTTGGAGTTGGGAGAATCTGGGTTCAAATTTTATCTCAGCCACTTCCTAGCTATTTGACCCCTAGGCAAATCACTTAAATCCCCATTATTGCCTAGTCCTGACTGCGATTCTGCCTTGGAACTGATACTTCTATCAGTTCCAAGACAGAACGTAAAGGGGGGGGGGGGGGGGGCGGGAAGATCACTGACCAGAATTAGGATTCAAAGGATTGATTTATAGCCACGGGGCCAACATATGTCACTGGTCATATCATAAAGAGTATTTGTATGAAAGGGTATGGCTAGGTCTGTCAGTATAGTGGAAAGAGTATCATTCTGGAATTTTAGGGCTTGTCTCTGACACTACCTTCGGGATCTTAGACAATCACTTATTTAAATGACTACTTAATCTCCCTGGTCCCCAAATTCCTCACCTGTAAAATGAGGAGGTTGGACTAAATGGCCTCTGTGGCCCCTCCCAGCTCTAAATCCAGAATCCTATGCTATAATGCTAAAGATGAGGGTCCAAATTCCTGGGATCAGAAGAGCCATTCCCCTCCCTAGGACCAGTCCCCACCTGGTACCTTACTACCCACCTGAAATGTAATCCAAATTCTAACCCAGCTCCCCAAATTCCCTGAAGCTCAGCTGTGGCACCCCCCCAACCCTGGCTCAGCTCTAGTGAGTCAATGATTTCCTCATTACTGAAACACCCATGGTGTTCCTTAATTACGTTTAAGTTACTTCATTTCAAAGGGATGTTCCATGATAGATGGCTCCCTGCACTGGATCTTTAACCAGAAAGTCTCCAATGACCTTGACTGCTATGTAAATCTCACTAAATCCTTTCTTGTGGCTGGGGGGTGGGGGGGACAGGGGTAGGAGCAAAGACCTGCCAGGCTTGAGCTGTGGGGTCTTTGCCAGGCAGAGAAGGAATGATATTTTACTGTGAACACAAGGAATAGCCCATCTTGAGATCATCCCCATATTCTCTCAAGCATAGAATTATATCTCTAATGAAGGATGAAGGGAGCTACTCTCTGTGATCAAAATTCCCCCCATCTTAATTTCCCTTGGTAACCATGGTGGATTCTAGAATATTATAACTGAATATCACCTCTCATTTTACAAATGAGGAAATGGAGTCCTGGAGGCAACTAGATAGCACAGTGGAGGTCTGGAAACAGGAGGTACTGGCTTCAAATCTAGTCTCATACATTTCCTAGCTATGTGACTCTGGGTAAGTACCTTAACCCCAATTGCCTGCCCTTGCCACTCTTCTATCTTAAAACTGATAATAAGATAGAAGGTGAGGATTTTTAAAAAAGAAGAAAAGAAAAATGAGGCCTCAGCACCCATGAATTTATTTAAATTGCTTGGCCTCTCAGTGCCCCCAGGAAGCTCTCTAAGGACCAGCATATTTGCATTGGTAGAGGGAACTTGCTAAGTAGATGGAATCACAGGTTTGGATACCCTATACATACATGTGTGTACACACACACACACACACACACAACTACTATTATCACCACTGTCAAAAAAAAAAGAAAAGAAAGAAGGGGACAGCTAGGTGGCTCAGGGGATTGAGAAACAGACCTGGAAATGGGACATCTTGGGTTCAAATCTCAGATACTTTCTAGCTGTGTGACCCTGGGTGAGTCACTTAACCCTCATTGCCAAGCCCTTACTGATCTCCTGCCTTGGAACCAGTATACAGTATTGATTCTAAGACAGAAGGCAATGGTTTGTTGGGGGTCTTTTGTTTGTTTGTTTTTTCAGAAAGGAAGACAGGAAGGAAGGAAGGAAGGAAGGAAGGAAGGAAGGAAGGAAGGAAGGAAGGAAGGAAGGAAGGAAGGAAGGAAGGAAGGAAGGAAGGAAGGAAGGAAGGAAGGAAGGAAGGAAGGAAGGAAGGAAGGAAGGAAGGAAGGAAGGAAGGAAGGAAAAAGAGTTATCTCTGGACCAAGAGTCAAAAACCCTGAAATTTAGTCCTGCCTTTGCCACCCACTAGCCTTATAACATTGGGCAGGTCTTTTCCTTTCTCTAGGACTCAAGTTTTTCATTTGTAAAATGGAGAAAATAATATCTGGATAGTAGGAGAGGCTTGTCAATCAATCGATACACATGTATTTAGTGTTTAGTATATGTTGCTTGCTGTAGTAAGTACTTGGGATACAAAGACAAAAAAGAACAATTCTTGCCCTTGAGAAGCTTACATTTTATTGAAGGATACAGTGTGTGTGTCTGTGTATGTACGTATGTATGTATATATGTGTGTGTATATATATATACATATATATATACATATATATCATGTAAGTATTGGCAAGACACAGAAAGAAGACACGAGGTAATCTTGGACCAGGAAATAGCTAAGGAGACCAGGAATTGTCTCCTATAGATAGATGGTAGTACTTAAACAGATTCATCATGGAGTCTTGAGGAAGCCCTGCTGGAGCTGAGCCTGGCTTCTCAGGAGAAGGGCTGGTAGGCTTATTAGAATCCATCCCCACCATCTACATTTTTTCACTTTCACTCTTTCTACCTCTTTGTAAATAAAGCTGCTAAAGGTCATTTTGACTTAAACTGTACTATTTTTAAATCAGGGACCACAATATTACTTGAGAATTCATATATTTAGCATAAAACCTAGATTTTAAATTCTTACAAGGTGTTGGTGTAGATTACTCATTTGCTACACACACCCCTGACTATGTGGCCAATTTTTCTTTTTTTCTTTTTTAAACCTTTACCTTCTATCTTAGAATTAATACTATCTATCAGTTCCAAGGCAAAAGAGCAGTAAGGACTAGGCAATTGGGGTTAAGTGACTTGCTCAAAGTCACACAACTAGAAAGTGCCTGGGGTCATATTTGAACCCAGGACCTCCTGTTTCCAGGCTTGGCTCTCTATCCACTGAGCTATTTCACCTAAGTGGCCAATTTTTCAAGAAGGAAAGCCCTGGTACACAGGAGGGAGATTTGACTCCTGATTGAACAAAATGTTGTACATCTGTAGCTGGACAGAAAGACACTTCAAGACAGGACCATGAGAGACATAAACTAAGAGAGAGGGGAGACAACAGACTTTTGAATGGTGGATTGTGGCTCCAGAGCTGCAGACATATCTAGAGTGAGCAGATTCTGCAACATGTTCCCTGACTTCCAGCACTGCAGCCCTAAAGAGCACACTCCCCTTGGTGAGATTATTCCCTCCTTAGTTTAGCTCAGATCTCTTGCTCCCAGATGAAGACCTCATTTACTCTAATGTATTCTTTGGAATATTCTTCTTTGTATAACCTCTACATTTCTTCTCTTCCAGAAAAGAAAACAAAGAGTATTCTGGAACTGTTTTACCCACTAAGGTTTAGGGTTGAGCTCAGGGCCCTCTAGAGGAGACCTGGGATAGGATTTCCCTTGGTCCCACCTAACTTTAAACCCTGAATAAACAAGGTTAGCTTGGCAACCAGAGTGCATTATAAATGGTCAGCCCAGGCCACTTCCACAATTATATTAGCAAGGAGAATATGGAAATATATGTCAGGAGGAGGTGGCTGGAAATTTAATTTAATGAGCTTGTGTTTTTAAGATGTGGAATAAAGAGCAAGTAGTACATGAAAGGATTATGTGTCCTTAATCCTGAACTTTGGAGATCTTGTTGAACTTTATCCCCAGCTTCCTGTCCTTGCTTTCTCACCCCAAAATGTTTAATTTAGCCTTGCAAATAATTACTGGCCCAAATTCAAGGGGCAGTAGTCATCCCTTCTGGGTTAGCAGAAAATAATACTTCTTGTTAATTTATACTGGGTTTGTTCTATTACCTATTTAGGGAGTCTGTGAAGAGATCAACTCTAAGGTTTCATTTTATCATGGATTTAAAGCTGGAAGTGACCTTAGTGAAGATATCTAGTACAACCTCTTCATTTTACAGAGAAGAAGCCAGAGATCCAGATAGGGCAAGTAACTTGCCCAAGGTCACATAACTAACAGGGGTAAAGGTGACATCTAAAGTCAACTTCCCCAACTTTGAATCCAGCCCTCCCCGGAACTTTGTGTTCTTATTGATTTTAGTAACTGACAGTCAATCTTTCGTTTTGTTTTGTTTTGTTTTGTTTGTTTTGTTGAGAATTTTATTTAATTAATTTAGAATATTTTTCCATGGTTACAAGATTCATGTTCTTTCCCTTTCCCCTCCCCCAAACCCTCTCCCATAGATGATGTGCAATTCCACTGGGTTTTACATGTATCATTGATCAAGACCCATTTCCATATTATTGATAATAATTGCACCAGGGTGATTGTTTAGAGTCTACATCCCCAGTCATATCCCCATTAACCCATGTGATTGAGCAGTTGTTTTTCTTCTGTGTTTCTACTCCCACAATTCTTCCTCTGAATGAGGATAGCGTTCTTTCTCATATGTCCCCCTGAATTGTTCTGGATCATTATATTGCTACTAGTAGAGAAGTCCATTACATTTGATACTAGAAATCAATCTTGATATCTCTTCTATGGATTATCTGTGGCAAGGTTTTTAATGCCAAGATGGCTTCTCCCTATTCATGCTTCTTTCTTTTGTCATTTAGCATATAGGTTTAGGAACTGAAGCTCCCTCAGCTCCAGATAGACCTGACCAGCCCTGTTCTGGAAACTTATTCTCCCAAAGAAACATCGACCAGAGAAATAAATATATGTCTCTGGGAAGTCATAAATCCTCTCATATGTTCATGGAATCCTAGGATTCATGCATTGTTGATGTTGTGAACTGATCCAACTATTCTGTAGGGCAATTTGGAACTACACCTAAAGAGCTATAAAACTGCACAAACCCTTTGATCTGGTAATGCCACTACTCGGTCTGTATCCCAAAGAGATAATTAAAAAAAGGAAAGGACCTACTGGTACAAAAATATTTATAGCTGCTCTTTTTGTGGTGGCAAAAAAATGGAAGTTGAGAATGCCCATCAATTAGGGAATGGCTGAACAAATTGTTGTATATTTTGGTGATGAAATACTATAGTGTGATAAGAAATGATGAGCGGGATGATTTCAGAAAAAGCTGGAAAGATCTGCAGAAGCTGATGCTGAGCAAAATAAGTAGAACTGGGAGAACATTGTACACAATGACAATAATATTGGACAATGATTATCTGTGAAAACTTGCCTACTCGTAGCAACGTAATGATCTGGGACAATCCTAAAAGATCTATGACGGGGAATGCTATTCACTTCCAGAGAAAGAACTGTTGGAGTTGTCTTTCACATCAGGGCATCTTTAGTTTTATTTGGGGTTTTTGGTTATGTATGAGTGTGCTCTTATAACAATGACCAAAATAGAAGTGTGTGTTGTATGACAACAACAAAAAAGAAAAATACAGTCATATTGGTACCCTCAGGTCTGAAACTGCTGAACTATCTACCTTGCAGGTGTGTTTTCCTGCTATACAATATGTCCTGGCCAACGGATAGTAGTAGTAATAATAATAATTTTAAAACTGACATTTATGTAGTATACTAGGGCCTCCATATCTGCAGAGGATATGTTCCAAGACCTACCACTGATGGCTGAAACCACAGATATAAGCCAACACCTGCTGACCTCAATATAGATGTGCTCTCTCCTTGCTCCTGCCTCTTGGCTTGTATTGGTGGCCTCCCACCACCTCTGCACACATACACACATACACACAAAACCTTCAAAAAAGTGAAAGTGGAAGCAAAAGAGACTGCTGCTGGGTTAACAGCTTTTATAGTTTTTTGCCTCCTAATTGTTTCTCCTGCGTCCAGTCTCTTCCTTCTCCAGTTCCTCCTTCAACAGCTCCCCCAAAAAATCACCCTCAAGTACATATCTAATCAGGTTCACTCCCGTGATCAAGTAGCCTCTGTGGCTCCCTATTGCCTCTAGGATAAAATGCAAACTTTTTTTCATTAAATCCCTTTGCAATCTGGTATTGGCTATACTGACAATTGAGAACTTCCCCTTTCACACTCAACTTCTAGGAAACTTGGCCTACTTCTTGATCCTCATAAACAGAGCTCCATCTCCAGTTTCTGTGCATTTCTATGAGTTACAATGAACATGCAGTGCATTCCAACTCTGAAATGCCTTCCCTCCCTCCTCATTTCTATTTTTTGGAATTCTAGTTCCATTCAAGTCTCAGCTGTCATAACTTACACAAAGCCTTTCTTGATTCCTGATTTCCTCCTAGATGTGTTCTGCTACACACACACACACACACACACACACACACACACACACACACGTGTATTTACCACTGTGTAGCAGAGAAATGGTCCAAATGTTCTGGAGAGCACTTTGGAACTATGACCAAAAAACTGTTAAACTTTGCATACCCTTTGACCCAACAATAGACTGATTCATACTCCAAAGAGAAAACAAGAGAAGAGAGGAAAGGAAAGGAGAGGAGAGAAGAGAAGGGGAGAAGCAGGAACAGGAAGGGAGGGGATGGGAGAGGAGGAGAGGGGAAGAGAGAGGAAAGAAAAAGATTCATAAATACAAAAATATTTATAACAGCTCTTTTTGTGAATGCAAAGAGAAAGAAACTGAAGAGATGCCCACCAGTTTGGGAATGGCTGAACAAGTTGTGGGATCTGAATGTGATAGAATACTATTATGCTGTAAGAAATAATGAAGAGAATGGTTTCAAAAAATCCTGGGAAAACTTGTATGAACTGAAACAGTGAAGTGAAGAGTACCAGGAGAACAATGTATATAATAACAATATTGTACAGACAAACTTTGAAAAACTTAGGAATTCTGGCCACCAAAATGACCAATCACAATTCCAGAAGACTCAATAAAACATATTACCCACCTTCTGAGAAAGAGGAGATGAACTCAAAGACTCAAAGATTAAAACATATTTTTGGACTTAGCCAAGGTGGGATTCATTTTGTATAAGTATACTTATTTGTGATAGAGATTTTTTTTTGCTTTCTCAAATGGGGTGGTAAGAGAGGGAAAAATTAGAGTATTTGAAAATAAAATAAAATGTAATTCATTTTCTTATCCGCAAAAAGATCATCTCTGGCTACCTCACACAAGTATTATAAAGGACAAATGAGGTATTGGAGGTAGAGAAATGCTTTGAAGACCATGAAGTGGTATTGAAATGTGAAATTTTTTCATCATCATCTTGGAGGTTAGAATTTAGCCCCACCAAAAGTGAAATTGGTGGAGGAATTCCAGGATCAGGCACATATTTGTGGGGAGGATGTTTTGAACAGTAGACCCTGTGCTTCTCCTTGTACTAGATAATCCTCTACCCTTCTTTTCAGTAGAGCCAACCTTGAAATGGGACCACCAAAGCAAGTGAACCCACAGGGATGAAGAAGAGAAGGGGGAGGTGAGTGGTGATGGATCACCATCCTTACCTCGGTCAGGAAAAATCTTGCGTATGAACTGGACCTACAAGTGACCCCCGTGGGCTGTTCCTGGCCTGAGGAGATTAACGACAAAGTCCTGTCAATAAATCTATAAAGAGCCCAATGCTCATGATGAACCCTGGAGAGGAAATAGGTAATAGTTAATATGGCTTGGATGGGGTCCCCAACAGGGACTCAGAAGGAGGAGCTGGAAAGCCAGGCTGACCCTTGTTAATCTTACCAGGCTATTGGCACCTCTCTGCAGCCTGGAATTTGCAAGCCCCCAGGGAGCAATGATTTCACAGTCAAAGGGGTGTCTCAAAAAAGGCAAAGAGAAGAAAACACTGCTCTGAAAATGGGATCATTTTTTCAAATGAAAATTGACATTTTTGTCTGAACTCTCCAACCCTTAGTAATCAGGCTAATGGCCTGAGGCTGGTGGGAAAGGGAAGAGAGGGAGGGTGGGCCATGTCAGCCTGATGGGTCTATATTGAGTGAGATGGGTGGGGGAGGAAGGAAGGTAGGATCATGAGAGAAGAATTAATTCCACAAGGTTCATAAAATCATAAAATCAGAGTCGGAAGGGACTCTAATGGAGTATTTACTCCAAGATCCCAGTCCCATGTAAGAATCCCTACTACATAATCTTAGACAGATTACCATCCAGCTTCTGCTTGAGCATACCTAGTGACAGAAAGCTCAAAACCCAATGAGCTTACATTGAAGCTCTTTCTATTGATGTGTCCAACCTGTTCCATTGTTAGACACCCATAGGATCATAGACTTAGAGTATAAAAGGGCCTTAAAAGTCATCTAGTTCAATCTTATCTTCTAAATGAGGACACTGAGACACAGAAAGATTAAGTTACTTTCCCAAGACCACACATCAGAGTTTAGATTTGAACTCAGATCCATTCCAAAATCTTCTGTTCTCCTTTTTATTTCATCATTCTGCTCCTCTAAGAACTTTAGTTGTTAAATAGTTTTTCCATTGTTATTGTTCATTCATTTTAGTCATGTCTGACTCTTCTTGATCCTGGCAAAGGTACTAGAGTAGTTTGCCATTTCCTTCTCCAACTTATTTTAGAGATGAGGAAGCTGAGGCAAACAGGGCGTAGTGCCCATCATCACACAACTAGTAAGTATCTTAACTCAAGGAGGTGAGTCTTCCTAACTCCAGGCCTGGCACTCTATCCACTGTACCACCTAGCTGCCCCAAGATTTTTTTTACCTTGAATAAAAAATCTGCATCTCCATAACTTCTACCCATTAAAAATACAAGGTCCTACAATCCAGAGGAATTTATGAGAAAGAACACTATCCACATCCAGAGAAAGAACTGTGGGAGTAGAAACACAGAAGAAAAACATATGATCAATCACGTGGTTCGATGGGTATATGATTGGGGATTTTGACTTTAAATGATCATTCTATTGCAAATATTAATAATATGGAAATAGGTTTTGAATAATGATACATGTATAACCCAATGGAACTGCTTGTCAGCTCAGAGAGGAGGGAGGGAAAGAATATGAATCATGTAACCATGGAAAATATTCTAAAAAAGTAAATTAATTAATTAAAAAAAAGAAAGTACAAGGTCCTATTCTAGCCTTGAAATGGGACCACCAAAGCAAATTAACCACAGGGATAAAGAAAAATGGACTAGGTGAATGGTGATGTACCACTATCCTTACCTCAGTAAGGAAAATTCTTGTCTTAACTCTATCCCACAAAGTAGGAAAGGAGAAACAATTTTCCACAAGACAGCTCATCACTTATTGGTGAACTTATCCTGATTCAAACTGGCTCCCTTACATTCTATAATGCTGGCATACGGTGTTCCTGCCCCTAACCTGTGGAGTCTAGTCTCCTAGTCTTTCCATAGAACAAGAATTTTTAAACCTGGTATGCTGAACTTAAAAAAAAAATCTTTATAACTATTTTTCAATATAACTGGTAATTCCATAATACTATATACTACATTTTATGCATTTCTGAGAAGAGGTCCATAGACTTCACCAAAATGCCAAGGGGTCCATGACATAAACCTTTGTCAAAGAAGGTTATATAGAATGTTAGATATGAAAAGTTCCTCCAATTCAATTACTTCCTTTTATAATCTCTAAATTGGGCAGCTAGGAGGCAAATTGGATAGGGGGCTAGACCTGGAGTCAGGAAGACTCAGCTCCTTGAATTCAAATCTGGCCTCAGATACTTACTAGCAATGTAACTGGGCAAGTCACTTAGCCCTGTTTGCCCCAGTTTCCCCATATGTAAAATGATCTGGAGAAAGAAATGGCAAACACTCTAGTATCTTGGCCAAGAAAACTCCAAATGGGATCACAAAGAGTCAAACATGACTGAAAAATTACTCAATAATCTGAAAACAAGAAGAATAATCTTGGAAACTGAGTTCTGAAAAGTGGCAGTGATTTGCCAGTGATCTCTCAATGAGACACTGAGAACATCAAGGCCAAAAATCAAGACAATGGAGGCATTTTCCCAGACCAGCAAAGACTAAATAATCTTCCCAGGGAAGCAGCTATAAGGTGGTCACACCCTGCCTGACTATAATATCCAGAAAGAATCCATCCTGCACTTGAGAGGAGGTGCCTAAATTCCTTCAAGTTTCTTTGAAACTTATATGTCATTTCACTGCACGTTTCACGTCTCACATTTGGGATGCAGATCTTTGTGAAGACCTTGACTGGTAAGACCATCACCCTTGAAGTGGAGCCCAGTGACACTATTGAGAATGTCAAGGCAAAGATCCAAGACAAAGAATGCATTCCCCTGGAGTAGCAGAGACTGATCTTTGCTGGTAAACAGCTAGATATAACCTGTCTGACTACAACATCCAGAAAGAATCCACCCTGTACTTGGTCTTGTGCTTGATATAAGGTGTCTAAATTCCCTCAAGTTTCTTTGAAGCTTTTGAGTAATTTCATTGAACTCTTCTTTCAATGAAGTTGTATTCTACCCCTAGACCCAATGCCCATGATTGTTCAGCAAATCAATGCTAGGTTTAGAATTCTGATCTTTGGGGGCAGCTAGGTGGCTCAGTGGAGGGCCAGGCCTGGAGTTAGGGTCCTGGGTTCAAATTTGAATTCAGACACTTCCTGTTTAACCAAGTCACTTAACCCCCATTGCCTAGCCCTCACTGCTTTTCTGCCCTGGGATCAACAAACTGCAGGTAAGGAAGGTTAGGTAACGGTTTTAAGGAAGGAAAAAAAAAGAATACTGATCTGACATGCCATTCTTAACCGAAATGAAGAGTTGTCCACAGAAGGGGGGTGTGCTGATAGAGAAGATATTGAACTCATGTGCTCAGCCAAGAGAACTCAGGAAGAGGCATCAAAGTGAAAGGGAAGAACAAGCAAAGGAAGGTGTATTTTTCCTACTGAGAAGCAGAATAAGATTAAATCTCTCTTAAAACCCAAACACTCTCTGATCTTCCTTCTGTCCAACTACAAAAAATCCAGGTTTCAATATTAAGTTTTAACACATCAGCTGGTATATTTTCATGTCTAAGATTCAGTAAATAAAAATATAACCATTTTCTTGTTCATTTGGAAGGGAGGGGAGAGGAAAGTCACCTTTGTCTTCTATGAAAATATGTGCCTATTTCTTGATATCTCTGCAGGGGGTTCAGTGTTATAAATAAGAGGTATAAAGTGAAGAGAGCCATTTCTGTTGGTCTGGATTTCCCCTGATGTTCCCAGTCTCCCAGGCTGAGGGAAGTCTTTATGGTTTGAAGCATTGGTCAGCCCCTAAAGGTCATGGCGCTGGGGCCTGGCCCATTATGTATTGGAAAAGAAGAATAATATGTTTTAAATTTTTCCAGTTTTACAACCTGGAGACAGGCCTATAAAGTAGAATGTTTCCTGGGGTGGGAGGTGGGGGGGGGAGGGCAGGGGGGTTCTTCCTTTTATTAGGAAAGCTGCCCAGTTCCAGTACAAAATCTCCTGCACTCCTCAATCAGCCTTTTGAAAATGTATTTTGGGCTTTGCTTGTCCGTGAGCTATGACTGGTGAGTTACCCCAGAGGGATTTCTCCCCACCAGCTTGTAGAATAGTGATCCTCTGCTCGATGGCTTTCTCATTGATCTTCCTGCTTTTTTAAAGGAAATTTTATTTATATGGGTTTTCTAGTCATTAAGTTAAAACCAGTAAAATAGAGCAAAATCAATATATATAGGACAGCACACACCAAATTCCACATTACAATGTAAAACAGCCAGAATGTACCTCGTGCCGGAGATTAAATTTTGGGAGGGAGGCGTCTTAACAAGCAGGGGGAATAACTTATACAGGAACATAGATATGGTCTTCTTGATTTAAGGGGATTCTGTCTCTTCTTTTACTGTTTTTCTGGCACTGGGGAATTTCTTCTTTATTTAGGTGGTAACTGTTGGCCATGCAATGATCTGAAATGGGGAAAAGGTTAATACACCTCTTAACCTCCTTAAATGTGAGCTCTCCACATTGCAGCTGGCAGGGGTGTGTATGTGTGTATGAGAGTGTGTAACTGTGTGTTGAAGGGGATTCAACCTTTCTTTGAAAAGGATGAACACAAAATTTATGAGGAAAAATTAGGTCAAGGACAAATTTAGGAGGAGTTTTTGGTTTTTTTTATAAGTTCACATATATTTGTGAGAGAAGAGAATAGGCTACAAGGAGAGGAAGGAGATTTCCCATCTGACTGGGAACCCTACTCTGTCTTTAAGTATCATCTTGGACAACTCACAACATGCTTCTCTGTGACTTTGTTACCTCATCTACAATATGGGTATAAAAATACTTGTCCTAGTGCTCTCTTTCCTTATATCTGCTTACTGTTTTTCTTGGCTTCCTTCAAGATCAGCTCAAATCCCAAGTCCTACAGAAGGCCTTTCATGATTCTCTATCCCATTATATTTGACATTATCTTTCCCAGATAGTATGTTGGAAAACAAGTTGAACCACGAAGAATGTGGCTACAAAATAATTGGCCTTTTCTGCACTATCAATCAGCACCTAAAAGTGTAAAAAACAAACAAAAACTTGTATTTTTTTAAAGGAAAAAAAGAACATTTTCCCCATGGGAAAATAATCAATAAGACCTCAACAAATGAGAACTAAAGGGTTTGTGTTGGGTTTGTTTTTGTTACCTTTTTTGGAGGGGGAGAGATGCTCCAGATAGACTCCCTGATTTCAAAAATTATGACACTGCTTTCAATTTTTCTGACCCCTTATTCTTAAGCTCCTTAGTTGATTCTTCATCTATGTCATGTTCACTAACTGTAGGATTCCCTCAGGTTCTATACTGGGCTCTATTTTATTTTTACTGTATGCCATCTCACTTGGTAATCTCCATTTCTCATGGTTTCCATTATTATCTCTATGCCAAAGATTCCCAGATCTATGTATCTAGCCCTATTCTCTTTCCTGAACTATAGTCCCAATTATTTAATACCTTTTGGACATCAGATCTAACCATGTTAATCCACCCTGACTTAATAATTTCTAATTGCCTCCTATTAACTCTAGTATCAAACATAAAGTCCTCTGATTGACAGCTCATCAAAAAACCATCCCTTTCCTGCCCCCCAAGAAACTTACATCCAGAAAGTCAGAAGCAGAGCTAAGAAGAGAATGAAGGTTTGTCACCCTAGGCCAATGATGGTGAACCTTTTAGAAATTTCATGCCATGCCCTACCCCCCTTTCCCCACAGAGGAAGGAAGGGAAGAAGCTCTCCCATTGGGCTACTGGGCAGAGAGGAGGAGGATGTGAAAAAAATGTCATTAGGCATGATGGAGAGGGGGAAAGGAGTAGCTCTTCCTTGAGTCCCTCTGCCTTTCAGGGGTGGGGGTGGGGGAAGGACAGCACACATGTCAACAGAGAGCACTCTGCATATCATCTTTGGCACGAATACTATTACTGGCCTAGGCCCTTCCCCAAAATGGAAAACCTGGAAAGAACTCACTAATGGATGAAAGCAGCTGGCAAGGTGAAAGGTAAGGAGACTTCAGGCCATAAGGAAAGTTCCGGAGTAAGATGGCAGAAGAGTGAATGAGAAAACAGGAATTTGTAAAGGAGTGGGGTCATGATCCCACACTACCCTTCCCTTCCCCAGCTCACACCATAAAGTTCTACTATATTAACCAAGCATAGTACCTTGTGACCCTTTTTTAAGTCGTAAATAAACCTTTGAGTCAAGATAGGGAGAACTAGGGATTTAGATGGCCAAGCTCTAAAGGGACTGCAAGCTAGAAGTTGCCTATGTAGGAAACACCTGTAGAAAATAGAGAGGAAGGAATTGGTCTTTCCCTTCCCCCAAATCAGTCATTTAGATTTGAGGGAGAGGTACTGGACCAGTAAGGGAAACTATCCAGCAGGAAGTAGATATATGCACTCTAGAAAATCCCAGACATAAAGAGATAGTTACCCAGGGAAGAAGGCAGCTTCAAGGAATATGATTCCTAGCAGCAGAGAAGAGACTCAAACAATGGAGAGGGGGCAGACCTGTGCTGGGAACTTAACCAACTAATGCATCTCACAGAAATGTATCACTTTGTTGAAAAGAAAGTACAACGAAATAATCCCTTTGGAAAAGATGCTATGTTTAAGGGTGACTATGAGTAGAGAGAGAGATTTCCAGGCTCTATAGTATAAGGAATTTATAAGTACCTTATAAAGGGACGTCACTACTGTCATACTCCAATTCTACTATTTGAGCCCATTCTTCCCACACTAAGACCCTTGCTGTAAGTGTTTTTGTGAAAAAGTAAGCTTTATAGAGGGTCTTTAAAGGAAATCAAATACTGCTGATTTTGGAGGAAATGTTTTACTATAGCTTTTACTATGCCATCTTAATAAATACTTTATTGTGTGCTAATTGTGTCTACTGGCTGATTGCTAATGAATATTTTTTTAGTGAGGGGGCTCATGAGCTACAGTGATAGGTATAGCCACTCATAGGATTACCTTGAGAATCCAACTAATGGGGCAGCTAGGTGGCTTTGGTGGATAGAATTCCAGGCCTGGAGTCAGATGGACCTGGGTTCAAATTGGCCTTAGACACTTCCTACCTATGTGACCCTGACCAAGTCACTTAACCATTTGCCTAGCATTTGCCCTTCTGTCTTAGAGTTGTTAATAAGACAGAAAGGATTAAAAAAAAAAGCCAAGATAGCAGCCATTCTCTGAGAGCCAAACCCCAGTTCAAGTGAAAGTTGGAAGTAAAAGGAAGAGAGGTACTTCAAATGAAAGACATCAACAGATATGAAAACCCCTGAGTCAGTTCTGTATAAGGTAAGTTAACCTAAAGCATCTAGTAATGAACACTGAGTACCTCAGATAGATCTCAGGATAGATATTTCACAAGGGAGTCAGTGATTCCAGGTAGGGATAGGTTTAAAAATAAAAAAAGGAAGGGGTGGGGGGTGAAGCACATGTATCTTTGAGCATTAGAAATAACCCAGTTGAAATTAGATTGCTTTTTAAGAACAGGGTCACAGGATTTTAGAATTTAGAATTTAGAGCTGAAAGATACCTTAGACATCTAGTGCACTGCTTTTATTTTTTAGGGGTTGATAAAGAGGGAAGTGACTTGTGAAGGGAATGACCAGATTGGAAGTGACCCAACCAGGATTTGATCTCAGGTTTTCTAACTTCAAATTCAGTACCCTTTCCACTGACCTAAGGACCAAATTGCCTCATTCTGGCAAAATATTTTTTAAATGGTTACACCAACATGTTATTTTTCAATAGGAAGCAGGAGAAAAATGGGTTATTTTGCAGCAGAAATAATACATTTAGAAGTTTAGTGTATCATATGTCCTCCTCTTGAGTAGTTTTTTCCATGCATCTGTCAACCAAGCCCCTCCAGATGTTTTAAGATTCTTTAATCCAGGCAAAGGATTAGTGTTAAAGGAAAAATGGGTTATGTAAAGATTCTTATCTCCTTAAGAAGCAAAGCATGCTTTGCATATTGTATAAACAGCTCACCATCAAAGCCTCCAGCTCTTTAAAGTTAGTCAGAAGGGCCTGGCTAATGTCATCAGACTCAGAAAGGGGTCATCGCTAAGAACAGTGTGGTATAGTAGAAAAAACCATGGATGGAGACGCAGGGCCATGGATCTAAATCCTAGCTCTCTGCCAGTGATTGCCTTTATGGCTTAGGGCAAGTCACTAAAGGTCTCTGAGTCTTGGTTTCTCTTGCCTTTATTTATTTTTTAAACCCCCACCTTCCATCTTAGAATCAATACTATATATTGGTTCTAGGGCAAAAGATCAATAAGGGCTAGGAAATGGGGGTTAAGTGGCTTGCCTAGGGTCACACAGCTAAGAAGTGTCTGAGTCCACATTTGAATCCAGGATCTCCCATCTCTAGGTCTCTCTATCCATTGAGCCACCCAGCTGCTCCCTCCTTTACCTTTAAAATGAGAATGCTGCTTTATAGAATTAGAAAAACATTATTACAGAGTTCATCTGAAAGAACAAAAGATCACAAATATCAAGGGAACTAATGAAAAAAAATGTGAAGGATGGAGGCCTAGCATCACCAGATATCAAACTATACTATAAAGCAGTGATCATCAAAACAATGTGGCACTGGCTTAGAGATAGAAGGGTAGATCAATGGAATAAAAGGGGTAAATGACAGTAGCAAGATAGTGTTTGATAAACCCAAAGATCCCAGCTTTTGGAACCAAAATCCACTATTTGATAAAAATTGCTGGGAGAATCGGAAAACAGTTTGGGAGAAATTAGGTCTAGACCAACATCTTACACCCTATACCAAGATTAACTCAGACTAGGTAAATGACTTAAATATAAAAAGGAAAAATCTTAAACAAATTAAGTGAACATAGAATAGTATACCTGTCAGATCTATGGGAAAGGAAGGAATTTAATACCAAGCAGGAGACAGAGAATGCCATGAAATATAAAGTGAATAATTTTGATTATATTAAATTTAAAAGTTTCTGTACAAACAAAACCAATGCAACCAAAATTAGAAAGGAAGCAACAAATTGAGGAAAAATGCATAACAAAAACCTCTGACAAAGGTCTCATTTCTCAAATTTATAAGGAGTTAAGTCAATTGTACAAAAAAAAAAAATCAAGCCATTACCCAACTGACAAATGGTCAAGGGACATGAATAGGCAGTTTTCAGATAAAGAAATCAAAACTATCAATAAGTACATGAAAAAATGTTCCAAATCTCTCATAATTAGAGAAATGCAAATCAAAACAAGGCTGAGGTACTACCTCACACATAACAGATTGGTCAATATAACAGTAAAGGAAAATAATAAATGTTGGAGGTGATATAGCAAAATTGGGACACTAATGCATTGCTGGTGGAAGTTGTGAATTAATCTAGCCATTCTGGAAGGCAATTTGGAATTATTTGCAAAGGGCTTTAAAAGAATATATACCCTTTTGATCCAGAAATACCACAACTAGGTTTGCATCCAAAGAAATAATAAGGAAAAATACTGGTACAAAAATATTGATAGCCACACTCTTCATGGTGGCAAAAATTTGGAAAATGAAGGGTTGTCCTTCAATTGGGGAATGGCTGAACAAATTGTGGTATCTGATGGTGATGGAATATTATTGTGCTGTAAGGAATGATGATCTAGAGGAATTCTATGTGAACTAGGAGAACCTCAACGAACTTATGCAGAGTGAAATAAGCAGAACCAGGAGAACATTGTACACAGAAAGCGAAACATTGTAGAATGATCCAATATAATAGACTTTGCTACTAGTAGCAATGCAACAATCCAGGATACTCCTGAAGGATTTATGGGAAAGAATGCTAACCACATTGTGAGAAAAAGCCATAGGAGTAGAAATGCAAAAGCAAAACATATGACATCACTTATCACGTGTATATATGGGCATGTGATTTGGGGTTTTGGCTTTAAAAACTTGCTTTATAGCAAAAATGAATAATATCAAGTGATAACATTTGTACAACCCAGTGGAATTGCTTGTCAGTTCTTGGAATGGGGAGGGAAGAGTGAGGGAAAGAAAATTAATCATGTAAACATGGGAAAATATCTTAAAATAAATATTAATTTGATAAAAAATAATAATAAAATGAGAATGCTGAACTAAATGAAACCTAAGGTCCCTTCTAGCTTTTAAACCTATGATCCTCTGAAGCCCTGGTCTCAAATAGTAGTAATTGGCAGCAACATCTTTGTTAAATTTATTTGGTTTTTCTTCCAAAGATGGTGAACATTTTTCTTGTAGAGTAGGGACTGGAAGCTGGGAGCCTGTGTGATACTACTACTATTACTGCTGCTACTGTTCCTGCTGCTGCTACTGTTAATGCTGCAGCTGCTGTTACTGCTACTGCTGCCACTACTGCTACCGCTGCCACTGCTGCTACTACTGTTGCTGCTATTGCTGCTGCTACTGTTAATGCTGCTGCTGCTGTTACTGCTGCTGCCACTATTGCCATTACTCCTACTATTACTGCTGCTGCGCTGCTCCCGCTGCTGTGTTATTTCTACTGCAGCTGCTGCTACTGCTACTGTTATTGCTGCACTGCTACCATCACTACTACTGCTGATGTTTCTAGTACTATTAATAACAGTAGCTAGCATTTAACTAGCACTCTAATGTTTATAAAGTGCTTTACATATATTATCTCATTTGAGGTTTTTGAAGCCTACACATCACTTGGGGGGAGAGGGCTGCTTAGCTAGGTGGATCAGTGAATAGAGAAGCAAGCCTGGTGTTGAATGGACCTGGCTTCAAATGTAGCCTCAGACACTTCCTAACTCTGTGACCCTGGGCAAGTCAATTAATCCCATCTGCCTACCCCTTGCCCTTATGTCTTAGAGTTGTTACTAAGACAGAAAGTAAGGGTTGAAGGAAAAAAAAGATCCATAGGAGCAAATATATAGGGTGAAGAGGAAAAAGTTTACTCTGCCTCCCTCACACTTCTGACCTAACCTGGTGTTCCCAGCACCTGAATTCAGGTACTTTAGGTTTAAGGGAGTTTTGCCCCCAAGGATGTTCTAAAGTGGATCAACTGCACAATCAGTAGATATCTTGCATTTTTACTGTATGCTAGACACTGAGATGTGCACAAAAAAATCAAACATGTACCTGAAGAGAGAGAATATCTTCATGTAAAAAGATAACTAATGTAGCATCTGAGGACAACTCCATTCACATAAAAGTGTCCCCGTATGTGAGCCAATGTGTTCTGTGGTCCATGTTCCATCATAAGCATAGTCCATTAGCCACTATCATATTTACTTTTATTGGGTAGCCAGAGGACAAAATTAGCACAATATAATAAGGAAAATAGTTGTTATTCCTCCCTGCCACCCATAAACCCAGCAACACACTCTCTTACCAATACCCACATCAATACTTCTCACAATCAGTGAAGATACTGGATGTTCCTAGAAAATGTATGAAGAGGACAAACACATAGGAACGTGTATGTCTAATGCACACATATGAAAGGACAGTTTTTGCCTCCAATGCTATAAGACTTCCAATTTCTTCTGGTGGTATCACTGCATTGGTTTTTCTGAACCTGCTCTCTGACCTCTTCCTTTCTGTCTCCCCCATCTTCTCCTCCCATCCCCATAGTGGCATCTCTGCTGCTCCCCACTTCTATTTCTTTTTTTTTAACCCTTACATTCTGTCTTAGAATCAATACTAAGTATCAGTTCCAAGGCAGAAGAGGAGTAAGAGCTAAGCAATTGGAATTGTGACTAATGGTCACATGGCTAGGAATGTCTGAGGTCAAATTTGAACCCAGGTCCTCCCCACTTCAGACCCAGCACACTATCCACTACGTCACCTAGCTGTTTCCTCCTCTCCCCCATTTCTACTGGCCTGTTTCCATTGCTGCCACCTTCTGGGCCTCAGCTAAAATCCTCTGAAGAGGTATTTTTTTCCCTATGAAAGGAGGAATTGGGTCTGTCATTTCTCTTTTAGGCTAGGGACCAAAGCTTAAACTTCAGCTCTTTTGGTAGTAAAAATCAAGCCTTTCACATACCTAATCATAGTCTCATTTTTCATTCTAAATTTTTCATTTATCATCATGAATCTGTAACCCTAGTTGGTAATTACGCTGATAAAAGTTCGCACAATAGTATTCCATCACATTTATATACCATAAGTTGTTTAACTATTCCTCAATTTATGAGTGCCAACCTCAGATTTCCTTTTTTCACCATCTCAAAAAGAGCTATAAATATTTTTGTACATCTTTAGAATTTGTTTTGTTTAGGACTAATTCTTAATTTGCCCTCTCTCTAATTCTTTCTCTCTCCTCTTCTTTTCCTCCTATTTCACTATTGCCTGAAATGACTTTCTGTACTCAACTATGTGTATAAGTATATATTCCTTCTTTTTACATATTTATTCCTTCTTTTAACAAGTTCAGATGAGAGTGAAGTTTATATAGTTTTCTACTTGTACATACTCATTATGTGAGATAAATCTTCCCAATTTTCCTTTTCCTTCCCCTCCAGTGTATTCTTCTCCCCCTCTTTCCATTCTTTTCTTAGATTGAGACATAATAAATTCCCTCTATGAACACTGATGATGATAGGGTACAGAGGGGACAGTGTATCATCACCCCATATTTGAATATAAGCAGTTTGTCTTTGTTAGGATCCTTTTTCATTGTTCGTTCACGTTCACCCTTTCTCATCATTCTTGTGTTTGTACTTCAAAGTTTCTCCACCACCACCCCACCACATACACTATTCATTTGCAAAGGAGATTCAAAGTCCTTTGGCATTATTGAAAAGTGACCCTTCCAATAAAGGTGGCTGCTCCATGTTTTCATCAGGAAAGATTGAAAGTCCTCTATTCCATTACTGCCCAGATTCATCACATCATATTCAGTTTTTCTGGGTAAATTTGTTTTCTCTCCAAAGAAGCTTTTCAACTACTAGAATATTAGTATTCAAGGACCAAGCTCTTTGTAAATAACAGAAGAGAGTCAGCTAATTAATGTTCATAAGTCTATCTCTAAACCTACTGCCTTATATTAGGAAGTTCAATGCCTCTGTCCCTTAACTATGACATGAAGAGATATGAAAAAACAACCCTAACTTGCCCCTTCATGACAGTGAGAGATCCACAAGTGTTACACATTACACATGTTTTCAGGAATTTTCAGTATATCAATCTGTTGTGCTGATTTTTTTTCCTCTGGGAAAAAAATACTATTCATTATATAAAATGGCTCTAGGAGAAGGGGAGGGAGAAGAATACTGGGAACAAACTATAAGATTTACAAAATAGAAGACATCAAGAAAAACATATTAAATATAAAAAAGAAATTAAGAAAGAAGAAAGTTTCCTTTAAGATTCATCGTTTTCCAATGGTCAATCTGATTTCCTTTCAAATAATTTCAGGGTTCATATTCTAAGAAATGCCAAAGGTCTTTTGGTATCCCTGGAGAATGAAGAGCGTTTGGTAATGTAGTGGGGTAGAGAATAATAACAACAAAATGAACAGGTGATCCCATTGCAATCTTCCATTTTTTGTGTATAAATAATTCTTTGTCTTTAGTTCCTCTTTACTATGTATAAGTAGCTGACAACAAGCCTCCCAGTATTTGAGTTATCTACATTAAATGCAGTGCCATATATAGATGCCAAAGGAGCAGTATATAGTTAGCACTATAGGAAAGAAGAAGAAAAAAGAAGAGAAGAGTAAAAATGTTAGAAGAGAACATTCCAAGTTAAGCAAAGTGCACAAGTTGGAATAAGGAAGGATTTCTTACCTATCTAAGCATTAGAACACAATTAGAGGTCCTGACCAACCAGACAATTCAATTCAAGTATTCCAGGTAAAGGCAGGGAGAAATCAAATTTTGGTTTTTTTTCCAACCAATATAGTATAGGAGAAAGAGCAATGGACTTGAAGTCTAAAGATCTGGGTTCAATTCCTGTTTCAAAAAATGATACAACTCATTTAATATCTCTGGTCCTCAATTTTCCTTTTGGCAAAATGAGAATGCTCTTTAAAACTTTTTTTTAAAACCTTGCTTTCTGTTTTAGTAACAACACTAATACAGAAGGGTAAGGGCTAGGCAAACAGGATTATATGACTTGCCCAGAGTAACACAGCTAGGGTATGTCTGAGGCCAGATTTGAACCTAGACCCTTCAGACTCAAGGACTGGTGTTCTATAACCTGTGCTACCTACTTGCCCCCAAAATGGGAATAATCTTTCCTAACCTACTCACTTGAGTTGACATAAATATAACATCAATTTAGATAATGGCAGATGAATGAAATTACTTCTGAAACTATTTAGCACTTCATTAGATATGAGATATTTTATTATGGTTATAATGATCTTTAAAATGATACTGATAAGCAATCAGTATTCTGTGGTTCCTCTGAGATCTTGGCATGAGACTGTTTAATATTGAGAGAGCAATGAGGATGTATTTTAGCCAATGAGAACAGAAAATAAAGCATCTATTATTTTTAAATATCGGTGTTTCAGATAATGAGGGGAAGGAGGAAAATAAGTGTAAGACCTGGAACTACTAATATCAAAGGGATATGTTTCAGTCCTTTCAAATTTTAAGAGAGAGAAATCTCTAAGAGAGGCACACTGGAGAACAAGACTCAAAAGAACCTAAAATTCAAAGGTGTACTTGCATATTGACATGGTAACATTCAAAGTTATTTTAAGGTTCTTAATAATAAAGGATCACCTCAAGCTGTGGTGCCCCAGATGTTTCAGGATATTTTAATCTCACTGGGGACCTCAGAGGCATGTTAAATCCAGCTAAAGAAGACAGTGGTATTCTTGTGAGGAGGAAATATGAGGATATTTCTGTCTAGAAATGTAGCACCATTTTTTCCCTGTTTCTCTTGCCTCTCTAAGTGATCAAAATATTAGCAATCCTAGGTCTCAATTAACCATACAAACAGTGAAGGAAAGTTTCATGAATAACCTCTGCTAGAGGATATTCAAAGCATTATTTATTTCCGGTTTTAGAATATAGTCTTGTGAGCTTTGAAATAATAGATTCCCTTTTCTAATTATATTAGCATTTTGAAAAACATGCATTCCCATGAATTTTGTGTAATGTTAGACTAGGCTCATGCTGGGTACCCTCAATGAGAAGAGTCAACCTGGGTACAAATATTACCACTGACAAACCCCCCAAACAACTAACTCAATGAACATTCAAGAAGCAATACATCCCAAGAAACTAGAGGACCCAACCCTGCATTTTCCAGCCACATAGAAAATGCACAGGTGAAATGGAGTTTTCTCTTGTTCTTTTCAAAGCCAAAGCAAGAGTCATCACATTAGAATCATAGTATTTAAAACTGGAAGGGGCGCCTTAAAGATCATTTCACCCATCACTCTCATTTTTATAACTGAAGATAAAACAAACCCAGGAATAAAATGTCATAGTAGATATCTTCTGGTCCAAACATTTCTGAAAGTTTGCCCCAACCACCACAGATATACAGCCAAGAGAAGACCTTAGAGGACAGTTAGTCCAACTCCCTCAGTTTACAGGTGAAGAAACTGAGGCTTGGAGAGGTTAAACCACAGACACACAGGTAGTGTGTCAGGGCTTGAAACTGAGAGAACTATCCACTATAGAAGGATAAAGACTAAAGAGAAGGATCTACCATTTTGCAAGCCATGAGGGCAGGAAATAGACTACCTTCCCCTCTGTTTCCCTACAGGTAAATTCTCTAACTGGAGACTAGATGAAAAGGAACATAAGAATCGTCACTGGCAGAGTATGCTGGAAGGGCCATATCTTTATAATCTAATTGAGAAGTATTGTGAGAACATATACATCCTAAGTGCAACATGAAGCAAATCTTCTTCAATAAAAGAATATTTGACTGAGGGGCGTTTGGCTGGTTCATCTCTACCGCCTGGAATTCAGAAGCATACAAGCTAGAGGTGTTTGGCAATAGAAGTCCACAGGAAAATTAAATCAATTACTGAGACTAATAAAGAGCTCAAGGTTTTTAATTAAACTAAGCTTAATTAAAATGGTGAGAGCTCATGCTCTTTGGATGCTCTGTATAAGACCCTAGAGGATTGTGACGCTTCTGAGTAATTTACACAAACTGGATCAATCAGTGTTGGCGCCCGGAGTGAGGAGTTTGTCAATTTTACAGCATGAAATACTGTACAGCAATCAGCCACCTCATAGACCAGGCTGACACTATGGAAGCAAAGGGGAGCAGAATTACTGAGCAGATGCTATGGCTCCCATCCTCCTCCCTCCCATCCGAAGGCACTGTAGAATCCAAAAAGAGTCATCTGTTTTCCCTAATACAAATAAAGATAATTTTAAAGCAGAGTACTAGCAATTAAGCAGGACATGGTATCATTTGTCGTAGGCATCTCAGAAGAATGCCTTTAGGGGCAGCTAGGTGGTTTAGTGATTATAGAATCAAGCGTGGAGTGGGAAGGATCTAGATTCAAATCTGGCCTCAGACATTTCCTAACTGTTCAACCCTGTGCAAATCACAACCCAATTTCCTAGCCATTACTGCTTTTCTCTCTTGGAACTGATATGTCATATTAATTCTAAGACAGAAGGTAAGAGTTTTAAAAATAAAAAGAATAGCTTTGTCATTTCTCCAGGTTGCTTTTCCAAGAACAAAATACCCTTTTCTCACCACCAGTCACTTCTCCCATTAGCTCTTTGAAGCTCTTTGAAGGCAGGAACTGTTTTTCTTTTGTATTTCTATTGCCAGCATTTAGCTTAGTGCCTGGCACATAATAAATACTTAATGATTGCTTTTTCATTCATCCATCCACTCATGGCATCTTAGAACTGGAAAAGACCTTACAGGCCATCTCATCCAACCCTGTCGCTTTACATATGTGAAAGCTGAAGTTCAAAAACGGTAAAAGATTTGCCCAAGGTCACAGAACCATGAGATTTAGAGTTAACCTTAGAGATTATCCAATTCAATCTCCTCATTTTAGAAATAAGAAATTTGCTCAAGACCAACCAGATAATAAATTAAAAGTAAGGCTCTAAATCCAAGTTTTCTGACTAAGCCTAGCATTCTTTGTGTCACAATGGTTATCTCAACATTTAAGGGAGCTCAAAGGGCAGTGAAGTGGCGAGGTGGATAGAGAACCAGGCCTGAGGATGTAAGTTCCTGGGTTCAAATCTGACCTTCAGCACTGCCTAGCTGTGTGACCCTGGGCAAGTCACTTAATCCCCATTGCCTAGCCTTACTGCTCTTCTGCCTTGGAACCAATACTCAGTATTGATTCTAAGATAAAAGGGAAGGGGGAGAGAGAGAGAGAGAGAGAGAGAGAGAGAGAGAGAGAGAGAGAGAGACCTTAGAAAATTATCTCTTGGATTCGAATCCATGGGCCCTACAGCACATTTCTATCTATAAATATTTACCTTCTCCATCCAAATGTAGACAAACTGGACACCATTTTCAAGTTTATGACTAGAGAGAACATTAGATTTAGATCAGTTTGTTTGAACCATTTCAAAGTCCTTTGGAAAGCAAAAAGGCACAGTAAAAAAATTCCTTTAATAGAGCTTCATGCAGATTTTAAATAGAATAATGACAAGACATAGCTACTACACTCAGCCATTTTAACAGAGCTCACACATAAATCTGGTTATATTACTTTTTGGTGAAAGTCTTCAGTCACTTTTCTGTGCAAAAGACTTTCTTTTGCAAAACCCTCTCCTTGCCGTTCACGATTTTCCATAATTTGACTCAACTCAATTTTATTTCTCATTATTCCTCTCCACACACTCCTACCAAACCAGATGATTCATCATCCCTGACCTTCCAAAATCTATATTATCACTCATTCCCTGTGAACTAAAATACCTTGTCCCCCCTTCTTCACTTCTTGAATTTCGATCTGTTCTCCAAAACTCAACTCAAATGCTACCTCCAAATGTGAGATTCAATCTCAGGTATTCTGAATTCGAATCCAATACTCTTTTAACTATATTATACTGACCTCTATATCTATATCTCTACCATCTTCTTCTATGCCCGCTACTAATCTCCAACATGTAAACCCTCAAAACTTAACAAAATTGGTTCTGGGAAAGAATACTCCCCATTACAAATAATAAAATCTCTCTTTGCTTGTATAAGGTTCAGATATCCAACAGTTACCACACAAAAGATAGAAGTAGAATATTTCTTTCCTTCATATTTTTTGGCTTATTTGTGTGAAGATTCCATTATCTTCTTTGATCAAAACTGAATGAACATACATTAAATTACTACAATGTGTAAAGCTTTGTTCAGGATAGACAAAACACTTATATAAGATTAAAGAAAAATTAACCTACTGGGAAATATATTTTTCTTTTTAATCTATAAACTCCTGAAAAGAGAAATGTCTTGATTATCTGTGTTTCCCTCAGCACCAAACAAAGATCTCTGCTCATAGTGAGCACATAAAAATATATGTGAATGAATGGATGAATCTACATTGTAACTACTTTTCACCACTGTAAAAAAATGTAGAAGTTGTTGACTCAACTAGATATTTATACGTTGGATCTCTACATTTGTGTCTCTCTGCATCTGTCTTTCAGTGCCCGAGTCTTTCTGGATCTTTGGTAGTCTCCCTTATCCCAGTTATATGATGAATTGTTTGGAATGATGTTTCCATGAGATGTTTAGATGCTAAAGCTTTCCTACCAAGACATCAGGAATCAAACAACACAATAAAAAATAAAAAAAATAAAAAACTCCAACATAATTGTCTGATCTATATTTATTTCAAAACATGCAGAATTAATAGGATACAGGAGTTACAGCAACCATGGCAACAGAATGCAGAAAGGCTTGTCCTAGCAAATAAATGAATTCATAAATAACCACAAAGTGCTGATATAAACAGTCATGGGACCCTAATGTAATGCTAATGCAATTCAAGTCTTCTCCTTTCTCCATGCAGTGTTATAATATTAGGGATGCTATGGTTTGCACTGTGCTACAAGTGTCCTTCAGGAGATAATAGAACTTGCTAATTGTAGCTGGAAACCGGAGGTATGATTGATGAGGCCTTTTGTTGTTTATCATCTTGGAGCTCTTACTAACCCAACGTTGCCTCTTGGAGAGTTTATTTGTTGTTAACAACTATAAGATAAGGAACAGATGCAGATGAGCAAAGGAGCACCTTCTGGGATGCCTGGGCTGCTGGGCTGCTTGCGCCTTTTATGCCTTGCAGTTAAATCTTTCCAACCAGAGAGTCCTCTGCCAAGCATCAGAATGCAATTGATTTGGTGGTGGGGGGTGGAGGGAGGGGCATTGAGCCATAATGCTTTCCATCTTCTGTGTTCCTTGTCTCCCTTTTCTGGTCCTACATCTATAACTTGAATCATAATCATATTGAGACTATTTATAAATCCCAATGTGCACCAGTCAAATCGACCAGGAATTCCATGCAAGGTCCCCCTCACTGAGTAAATGGCCTTATTCCTTAACAAAAATGTGAAATAATAGCATTCAAATCAAGAGTTAATTCCTAGAATAAAATGAATCTCCTTATTAGCATCATTAAAAATTAACTGCTGTTGATATACAATATTTCTCACATTATCCAGGCCAAAACTGGAAAGAAAAGATTAGAATTTAAAGTTATGAATCCTGGACCTTCTTTTGTCTCCTGCTGGAGATTCCTAAATCCAGATATCAAGTTTCTGTCATTTCAGCTTTGGGGAGGAATCAACTCTTAATACTTCTGACATTATTGGCTAAGCTTTAAATGGCAAACTTTTAAGGTTATTATTAGAGAAGCCTCCATCTAAGAAATACATTAGAAATACAATATAGGCAAAACCCAGAAGAAATACAGAACTTAAGTTCTCAAGCTTCTGTGAGAAGCTTTTTCACAAAAATTTACAACCATTAAAACCTTAAGCTATAGCATTTCATGCCATGAGGAATTTTTCTCTATTTTAATTGATCAGAACTTTGAATCTCGGTGGGACCTCCAAATATGTCAACCTGGAAAAACACAGAACCACTAAAGTGGTCAGCAAAACCAAATCTTTAATCAGAACAGAGATAGGTCCATAATAATCAGCTGCTAGACAGAGCCAAGCATCAAATACTACAAAGTCAAAACCCTGGGGCTCTGGGGACAATAGCTCTGAGAGGATCACTGTGCTAAATGATTCTACCTAAATGACCTTATTCCCGAGACTCACTTTCTAAGTGATCTCTGAGTGTCTTTCTTTGAATGAGCTGACATTTATATAGTCCTTTAAGATTTGCAAAGCCCCTTATAATAGCACTGTGTAAGTAGATGCTATTGTTATTCCAATAATATGGAAGAGGCATTTGAGTTTAAGAAAAGTTAAATGGCTTGCCCAGGGCCACACAATGAGTGCTAGACAAGGCTCAAAACCAAGTTCACCTGACTCCAAATCCAGCACTCAACCTGTTACTGATGACTTTGGGCACAGAAAGGCTCAAAGAAGGGGACCTCCATTATACCTGGAGTTCTTTATCAGTCAAATAGACTTTGGAATTAATATTTCTATCTAAGATGGCCATCTTTAGCAAGGTGGCATCTTTCTAAAAACTCAAGAGGTCCAAAAGTTGAATTTACTTTTTAGTTTTTATTCTTAAAAAATCATTCCTCAAAATCAGTGTCCTTTTCTGAATCCTAAGAAATTTAGCCCAATTAATTTTGAAAGTACTATAGAACTCAAGGAAAGTACTTGCTCTGTGATCTTTTTTTTTTAACCCTTACCTTCTGTCTTAGAATGAATACTGTGTATTGATTCCAAGGCAGAAGAGTGGTAAGGGCTAGGCAATGGGAGTTAAGTGACTTGCCCAGGGTCACACCTCCCACTTCAGGCCTGACTCTCAATCCACTGAGCCCCCTAGATGCCCCTATCTAGGCTCTTCTTATGAGCTTCTTTAAAATTGCAGAGGGGACAGCTAGGTGGCTCAGCGGTTTGAGAGGCCTAGAGGTGGGAGGACCTGGTTTCAAATCTGGCCTCAGACACTTCCTTCAAGTGTCACTTAATCCCCATTGCACAGCCCTTACCACTCTTCTGCCTTGGAACCAATACACAGTATTAATTCTAAGGTGAAAGGTAAGGGCTTTTTTAAAGAGCCTAAATGACCACAGATATCATGAATTCCAAAAAGTAGAGATGGATTGAAGAATCATGGATTTTCAGAAATAGAAGGGACCCAGGAGGTCATTTAGTCCAGCCTCTTATTTTAGAGAGCAATAAATCAAAGTCTAGAGAAGACATATGATTTTTAACCTACACACAGCTACTCATTGGAAGAACTAGGATTTAAATCCAGGTTTTATGATTTTAAGGACACAGGTCTTCCAAAAAATTGCAACAGGATGTCATAACTACCTTTTGACTGACCCAGTGATACCACTACTAGGTCTATTCCCACAGATTAGATCAACAGTAGAAGGAAAAGACTCATAGGTACAAAAATATTTACTCATTGTTGAGTTGTTTCAGTTACATCCAACTCTGTGACCCCGTTTGGAGTTTTCTTGGCCAAGATAATGGAGTGGTTTGCCATTTCCTTGTCCAGCTCATTTTACAGATGAGGAACTAAGGTAAACAGGGTTAAATTACTTACCAAAGTCATAAGGCTAGTAAATATTGGAGGCCAGATTTGAACTCATCTTCCTAATGCCAGGACTTGTGCTATATCTACTGTACCACATCACTGCCCCACTAAAATATTTATAATAGGAGCAAAAAACTAAAAACTAAAGGGATGCTCATCAGTTGGGGAACAGCTGAACATATTATGGTATATGAATGTGATGTATCACTACTGTGAATATGAAATGATAGAGATAAAGAAAACTTCTGTGAACTAATACAGAATGAAGAGAGTAGGAGAGGAATTGATACAATAAAAAAAATACTATAATAAAAAAACTTTGAATGTTGTAAAAACTCTGACCAAATGCAATGACCATCCATGATTCCAGAGGACCAATGAAGCATGTTACTTGCCCCCTCACAGGGAGGTGATAGACTCAGTGTTCAGAAGGAGACATTTATTTTTTGGACTTGGCCAGGTCAGGAACTTATTTTGCTTGACCATGCATATTTGCTAAAGGAATTTGTTTTTCTTTTTCAATGGCAAAGGGATAAAAGGAAAAAAGACTAATTTGTATGCACTGAAGAAATAAAATTTACTTCAAAAAACAGGATGTTGGAAGTCTGTCCACCAACAAACCTAAGAGCCTGTTATAATTTTTGGTGATAGTTTTTTTTGTTTTTACATTACCTTCATTTCTAAATACATCATTTCCCCTCCTCCTGTCCAATGAGCCAGCACTTAGAGTAAGTTAAAAAAAAGGAAACTAAATAACATATCAACTACGTTTGGGATGTATATAATATTTTACACCCATAGTCCACCACTTCTGCAAAGAAGGGAAATGGTTCCATATTCTCTTCAAATTATGAAAAAAAATTGACAAGTGGAAACTTCAAACTTTTAAATTAATTATCAAGAGTTATATACACTCTCTTTCATTTCCTTCTCATTATCATCCATTACAACCAAATCCCAAATGCAAATTAGAAAAAAACAAAAGTATAAGCCAAAGGAAAATAATTTAAAACAGATACATGAGAAACATTGGTCTTGATGATCCAGAGAAAATAGATACAATCCTAGAATATATGGTATGAAAATGAATTGTCACTGTCAAAGCAACAGTAACTTTATTCTCTCTTCCCAGGATTTTATAGTATTACCCTACCTGTCTTAGCCAGTGCATTTGTACTCACGTGTGAATGCTACAATCTAAATCTTAATCACAATCTTTCCTGACACAATGAACCTTCTCCTTCCATTGATTTCCAGGTAAAATACAGGTTTTCACTGTGCAATTAAAATTATGGAATAGGCAAGCGCCCAGAGTATTTTTTTTTTTTAGGTTTCTGGGGATAGAATTCTTAGAAAGTGGTAAATAAGATAGATTCCTTTAATCTTGTTGAAGGTGTTTGTTGGTGGAATAAGGGGGTAGGGTAGGGAAGGGACGTGTTGCATAAGAAAGAACAGGGGTTCCATCTACTGTCAGGTAATCTGTAGTGCATTTTGGGGTTTGTTTTCCACCCCCAACCTCCATCTGTATTCTCCCAGAATGGAATTCCTCTTTGGTCACTCATCTTATTAGGTGTTATGTCTTCTTTTGATCCTTCAGTCTAAAATAAGAAAGAGCATACTTTTAAAGCTTGGGGAAAAGCTTTCTGTTTTAGACTCGGGTTAATAGAAAGGAATCACAAACATATAGAATAGCTAACTAGAAATAGATATATAAAAGATAGATAAAAAGTATAGGATAGCAAAAAGGGACCTTCGAATATATTGAAAGGTACTCATACTTGAACAAGAATTCCCTCTACAGCATCTCACCTATGCTTGAAGACCTGTGAAAAAGAAAGCACCAGTACACATAACTGTCCTTTCTACTTTTATATAACTCTTAGTCCTAGGACTTTTCCTTATTTCCAACTGAAATTTGTCTTTCTGCACCTTCCACTCATTAGCATAGTTCTGTCCCCTAAAAACAAGGAAATCAAGTCTAATCCAGCTTTCATATGACTTTTTCAAATATTTGAGATATTTTATTTTCCTCTTGCCCCCAACATAGATCATACTCCATATTGACATCCACTGCTAAGAAAACCCCCAGGTTAACTATGGTCCATGAGGTCTTGAAAAGTGGGTCACAAGTGCACAACAACCATGACCCCTGAGTCTTCCCCTTTTCAGGTCAATCTTGCCCAATTCTTTTGATAGATATTTAAGTATCCATCATGATTTCCAATCCCCTGTTTCTCTCTTCTTCTATCCCTACTCTCATGCAATCATGCTATCTCCCTCCTCTGGACATTATCTTCAGTAAGTAGTTGTACCACTCCTACCTTCCTCTTACCACTACCCACAATGAGGAGAAGTCCATTACCTCCAAAAGACTCCATTTCAATTTTGGAAAGCTCTGGTCATTAAGATTTTCCTTACATCTAGCCTAAGCTTCTGAAATATCTCCTCCCTATTGCCCCTAATTCTCCTGATCATAAAAATGTCATTCTCTAGTCCTCGTACCCAGTGAAGTACTCTTTTCATTCAAGAGTTCATTTTACCTATGGCTTTCCTAATTCTCATGCTCAAAACTAAATAGAATGGGACAGAGATGTCCCAAACAGGGTATACTATAGTATAATCACTAGCTCCCACATTCTAAATGCTATACCTTTCTTAATGCAATCTAGAACAGCATTAGCATTGGCATAGTTGCCTCCTATTGGATTCTCTTAAAACCCCAAGATCTTTTTTATAGGAATTGTTTTCTATTCAAACTTCTTTGAGTCAAGTTGCATTTGTAAAGTTGGTTGTTTGAAATCAAATGTGGACCTTTACATTGAACTATATTTAATTTGAGCTTATTTCTATTTTGTCCATCATTCTAGTTTGTCAAGATATTTTTGGATCAAGACTATTAGCATCCACCCTGTTAACTATCCTTCTCAACTTCATGACATCTGCAAAGTTTATAAGCAAGTTGTCTATGTCCTCCTCCCAAACACTGATTTAAAATGTCAAATAGCATAAAGTACAGATCCCTGGGACACTCCATTACAGAATTATCTCTAAGTTGATATTCACTCATTAACAATTACTCTTTGGCTTCTGAAATTACAGCAGTTCAAATCCACATACCTTTATCATTACTTAGTCCACACCTTTTTATCTTATCTCTAAGCATAGCATTAGGTGTTTTGTCAAGCACTTAGCTAAAATCTAGGTATACTATATTTATAAGTCCAATTGCCCTATCAACAAAGGAAATAGTCTGACAGAGCCATCACAATGTTGCTTGAATTATACTATCAGCAATTTAAAGGAATATGAAGAATATTAGTGAAGAATTACTAAATTATTTACTCTTCCAAGTACCATTTTTTCTTTCAAGAAAAAAGCATTTTCCATGTATTTGCACAATAGTTGCTATTAAACTTATGTTTAGACATTGCTTGGTAAACTCTTGCTGAATCACATCTTGCTGAAGTTGAAAAAACTATAGATGCTAAAGGGCCTTACATGGAACCTGTGATGCTGGTGAGTAGGCTCAAAAAGGGAGAAATAGGCTATTTTTATCTATTCAGAACTTTTTTGTGTCTGCTGAAACCTATGGTACCCTTCTTAAAATGTTTTTAAATGTATAAAATAAAATAATATAGCATTACAAAAGAAACCAGTTATATTGGAATATAGTTACCAAAATATTTTTAAAGCAAATTCATGGAGCTCCCAAAAATCCATCCATAGACTTGAGACCTTTGCTTTACAATGCTGAAAGTTTTTTTTTAAAAATTATAACTACCTAGTATAAATTATGATCTCAAGCAATTAGTATTTTCCTTCCCTAATATTTTATTCTAGTAATGACATAAGCTAAAATGATGGGATTAAATATTCAGATGGCTAGGCACCATAAAAAGTTTAATAATTGGTTAATTTTTATGATATAATCGTGTTAGCTTTTAATGATCAGTGCTTCCTTTTCTAAGTTTTCCCTTTAATAATTAATTTTTCAAGGAATCAAAATTTAGATCCTACTTCTATATTTTATAGAATCCACTTTCTTCCAATTTCATAAAATGAGAACAAAATTTACCAAGTTCCAATCTCATGGTATCTCTCCCATTATCCAAGATCTTTCCAAGATCACTAATGGTGTTTTACTCAGCAATTACATCACAACTCTTTTGGACTCTCAGATATAGTTCACCTGGGCCTTGTAACTTGAACTCAGGAATGGAGTAAAATGCTGCCTCCTCCCCATTTCTCTTAGGTATCCACTCCCTGGAAACCACAGTTGTTTTTTATCCTTCCTAGTCCAGAGGTCATTTTCCTTGACAGAGAAAACAGAAGAAAAATAAGGGAGGAATAGTTCAGTCTTCTCACTTTCTATCACTCATTATCACTTTATCTGCCCTGATCAGTGTTTCTGTCCTTTCTTTGATCTTCCTTTTGCCCCCCAACATAGCTATCAAAACTTTTTGTGTATTTTTGTTTTGTTTTGTTTTTAGAATTCACCATCAACTTCAGATCATTCTAGACTTTAGTACTCTTAAAGCAATTCTTACAAAATGGTACCTTGGTATTTCAATATTCCAGTGGGGCTGTGATAGCATTTGCTTTCCCTCTAATGGAACAGACTACAACCCACTCAACACTTCATCCTATACACCTCTGATTCATATCCTTCCATAAATCCTCCACAGAGAGATAATTCAATGTATTGAACACCTTCATCAAGATGTCTTCGCATTATATGTAGGCTTCCCATCAGTTATTTCTTCCTCTTTCTGTATAATTAGCTTACTTTCTTTTCCAATAACATAGTCTAATGACAACATTTATTGTTTCATGTACTTGTCTTTGCTTACTTAACAATTTTTAAAACATCTTGGTTTGTCTGTTAATTCCCTACACATCCACATCAGTCTCTTAGGTAGCTCCCCTTTATCCTTTTTTTTGTAATTATTTCTACCTGGGTCTTCAGAATGTCATCCTTAAGAGTTTCTTATCTTTCTTGAGATAACTTTCACTTCAAAATATCTGGTTACTGGATCTTACAAGCCCTTTTCCTAAACTCCTTAAAATATGCATTCCCCAAATCTAGGTTCATCTCAATCTATTCACACCTTTCTCCTCCTCTCTTAGTAAATTCTGTGAGGTAGTGGTCACATGACCCCCAAAATTCCTGATATTTCTATTTGAGCAATTAGCTACTCCTTGGTGATCAGAATCAGATTCTGAATGACAACCCCATATTGTTTCCTTCATCTTTTGAAGGATAAAGTTATCACCAAATCAAATCACCTATTTAGCAGCTTTGAGCAGATTGTGCCAGAAGACCTACTGATAATTGAAGTCCCCCATCATTACAATTACTCTCATGCCAACTTTATGATCTGCTTAACAATCTTCTCATTAAATGTTTCCTTCTGGTCATAGAGTATATACCTTATGCTTATAACAGCATCACTTTAACTTCCACATCAATTGTTCCTCATTCAAAAGCTCTCCACCATGTTTCTCTCATTAGGTTCTTGGATTTATCGTATAAGTATATAGTTTTAATAGTACCAGTCCATCCCCCTTTTATTTATAGTATTCCTCTTAAATAAGGCAAATTTTTTAGGGCAAAATTCCAGTCCTAGGTCCCATGCCATCAAACCTCAATGCTACCTAGCACACTAAATTTGCCTTCTTGCATTTGAATTTCTAGTTCACCCTGCTTATTACTCACATGTTGTATGTATTTATGTAGATACCTGTTGCCATGGGTTTTGTTTCTGGTTCTATTCCTACATATTGTCTCTCATTAATTATTAGCATATCTAAGTGAACACATTCACCATATCTTTGATACAGACAATTTACTGCCTCTCTCAAATACATATACATATACAGCTGCAACACAAGTTTGAAAAAAAAATAAATGCTGCCAAATAGGGCAGTTTGCTTTATGCTTTTTAAAATGAGGACACCTGCTTGTTAGGAATCAGCTCAAGAATCACTGATTCCAATTGTATCAGCTATCAATAAACTATCAGAACTGATATCATTATAATTCTAACCCCAACTCAAGACAGGAGTCCAATAATGATGGTAACTGTATCCAAACAATCCTAAACTCTCAGAAAATTGACTGGCTTTTTCTCTGCTTTCATTTTAGTATTTGGTATGGTTTCAACCCAGCTGCAGCATCTCTTTACAATGATTCCATGAGCTGTTGGGAAATTTTAAAGTCCAAAAACTCTCTCTCCCTATTGTACCTATGACAGAATCTCAGCATTGGAAGTTATCTCAGACATCATCTAGTTCAATCTGTAAATGAACTGGAATTTTCTTGACAAAGGCTTGGACCCCAAAGACCTTAGATAAGGAAGTCACAGAGCGGTAGATTTAGGTTTGATGTGAGGAAAAATTTCCTTACAATTAGGGCTGCCCACATGTAGAATGGACTGATTTATGAAGTAATGGACTCCCCATCACTGGAAATGTTTAAGGCTAGGCTGGATAACCTCCAGGATCCTACAATTACATATGTTGATAGATAAAGGGACAGGAACAATAACTGAACTTGTCATTTCACTGACCTAGGGATCTTTCTGAAAAGGAAACTCCTTCTACCAATGCAAGTCATCACCTGTTTAGCTTATGGTCTTAGAGAGCTGTCCAGAGCACTGAGAGATTAAATGACTTGCCTATGGCCACACAGCCAGTATGTGTGAGAGGTAAGATTTAAACCTAAATCTTCCTGATTTTGAGGTCATCTCTACAATACTATGCTACCTCTTCTATATGTATGTATATATAAATACATGAATATATGTATATAAGTACATATAGACTTACATATGTACATACACTCATATATTTCTTCAAACTTAAAATATTGTATGATTTTGTTCATATAGGCTCTCCCTCCACTTATGTAGATATTAATTAGTAGATGGTTTCATGAGTTTCTATGGTGTTAAAATTCCTTACCTAGAGTCATCTTCCTGATAAACTTCTCTATTTTATTTTAGTTTTACAATTACATGTAATAACAAATTTCCACATAAGTTTTCTGAAGTTATATGATCCAGATTGTCTCCCTCACTCCTTCTGTCCTTCCCTTCCCCCTCCCAGACCTGGTAAGCAATTCAATCTGAGTTATATATGTATTATCATGTGAAACATGATAAAACTTCTCTAAATTTAACTAGGCTGCCCTACAGGTGAAAGTCACAAATTCCATGGCTACCCAGTTCCCTATAAAAACACAAGCACACTAAATACTTCCACATCATTTCCACAAACATTCATCAAGTACCTACTAAATGGAAGGTACTGTCCTTGGTACTGGAAACTCAAAGATGAAAAAACTGTCTGACCTAGAGCAGCCAACATTCCATTGGTGGAGAGTGGGGGTTACGAATGCCACAATGAAGCATTGGACAAGTCTTTTGGCTATATATAATCTGAAATGCACCCAATACATATCTTATTACTTAACTTTTCATACATGTATACACGTTAGAGAAGGTAGGAACTGGATGTTTCTGGTTCAGTTCCATATATTACTGTATTATAATTATTTCCAACTGTGTCTCAGTTTCCATATATTTAAAAAAGCTTTACATATTTTGAAGTAGGATTCTGAAAGCTACCAGACTTTACAAGAAGTGCTTTGGGCTCTGTGTGATGGTGCATGCCTGTAATCCCTGCTACTGCAGAAGCTGAGGCTGCTGGATCTCTTGATCTCTAGGGTTCTGAGCTGCAGTGGGGCTAACGCTGATTGAGTTTCTGCACTAAGTCTGACATCAATGTGGTGAGCCTCTGGGGGTCAAGAGAGGCCACAAAGAGACATTAAAAAGGAGTGAATCAATCCAGGTCAAAAATGGAGCAGGTCAAAATATCCATGACAGTAGGATCAGCCCTCTGAGCAGCCAATGAGTAAGATAAGAAAACTACCTCAACAAAATTGCTTTGGACTCATGGGAAGATTGAATACTTCTGGAGTTATGAATGGATGAAAACTGAACTAAAGAACGAAAGATAGAAATACAGACTTACATAAATGGCATTTGAGGGAACCATATAAAATGCAGCTTCTCCCTGTTTTGTTCCAGTTGACTGTATAGTGCTTTGCCAGAAGGCAAATGGAAAGTAATTTTGCCTGCATTCAAGCTATAGAAGAAACATTTTACATTCAAGTCATTAAATGACTTCAGCCAAGTTCTGAACTCTTCCCTGGGTCTTCCTACAAGCTGTGCTTTATTCTCTCTCCATTTCTTTACAAATATGTAAAATAAAGTAATTTGAGGGTATTTTTCTTTCAAAGACAATTTGTTCTTAAACTCTGCCCAACTCAGATCTCCTGCAGGCCCTTCCATGGTTCCCAATCTAGGCTGGGAGCTCCCCCTCCTGGCCACGGCAAAGAATGTCCTCTGTGCCCTGAACAAATCCAGGAATTTTGACATTTGGAAAAAAATAATAAACAAGAGAGCATCTGTGGTTTTTATATCCAAATGCCAGCATGTGTTTGCATTTGACTAACATTACCCCTACTTTAATGATACTGTTTGTCCTTTATCATTTAGAGAGAGTCTGATATACCCATGAAATTCTACAGCAATCCCTGGATATATATCAGTGTAGTAGGAAGAAAAGATAGGTTTTCCTCACAAAAAGGAAGTCATTTTTGTCAGAGATTCAGTCAAAGAAAAAAGCCTTAATTTGACCAAAATGCCATCCTTCCTACCGGAAGGCAAGACTTCTGATCTATCATCATAGATTTTTAAAAAGCATTTATTAAATACCTATTTCAGGCAAAGTACACTTCCTCCCCTGGCAAATAAGTTGGAGAAGGAAACTGTGAACCACTCTGATATCTTTGCCAAAAAAAAACCTATATGGGCTCATGAAGAATTGGATACAACTGAAATTACTGAACAATAGCAAACAACATGTAACACACCATCCAAGATTCTAGGGATGCAATGATGAAAAGTGACTTAGCCTTTGACTTCAATAAGTTTACAGTCTCTTGGAGAGGATTATTAAATGTATGAAAACAAGTATGTGAGGTAGAATATGATTGTGGCAAATGGTAAAGGGTTATGAGACATTTAAAGACTCTTTTCTCTTCTTTTAGCTTCATTCCAGATTCTCAAGATTTCTTTCTCCATCATGTCCTAGCAGCCTTCTAACCTGGGAAGATCCCTCTGCTACTGTGGTTTCTTCCTCTAATTGGTCAGTTCCTCCAAGAACCTCCATTTTAAGGAAGGACTCCATCATATTCATGTATTCATTCTTCTCCAGGCTCTGCTTTTGATTCTCCTGATATCTTTCTCTACCATGCCTCCTTAAATATCTTCTCCTCTACCCTTAGCATTTCAGCCTCCTTTTATGTGCTTTTTTCCTCCCATTAGAAAGTAATCTTCTTGGGGGTCTCCTGGGTAGCTCAGTGGATTGAGAGCCAGGCCTAGAGACAGAAGGTCCTAGGTTCAAATCTGACCTGAGACACTTCCCAGCTGTGTGACCCTGGGCAAGTCACTTAACTCCCATTGCCTAGCCCTTACCACTCTTCTGCCTTGGAATCAATATGGAAGGTAAGGGTTTAAAAAAAAAAGAAAGTAATCTTCTTGAGGGCTGGGACTTTATTTTTATTTCTATTTGAATTTCCAATACTTACCACAGTACCTGGCAAATAGTGAGAACTTAATATGTGTTTGTTGACTTGTTGATTCAGTAGATGCATGGTCAAAGGACATGAACAAAGAAATGCAAATAATCAACAACCTTATTAAAGATCAGTAATGAGCAACTTAAGAGAAATTGAAATGAACCTAAATCAGTGATGATAAGAGAAATGCAAATTAAAGCAATTGTGAGGTTTTTTTTAAAAACCATCAAATTGGTTAAAAATGATTTTTTTTTAAAAGAGAAAGTTAGTGAGGCTGTGGAAAGATGGACATCATACTTCATTATTGGTATAGCTATGGGTTGGTCCAATCATTTTAGAAATCAATTTAGAATTTGGTGAGAAAATTACTCTTTGAATCAGAGATCCCTCTGCGAGGTATATACCTCCAAAAAGTCAATGGGAGAAAAGTAAGATCTTGTATGTAAACAAATATCAAAAGCAGAACTGTATATGGTAGCCAAAAAAATGGAAAGAAAATGGGTTTGATTTGATATTGATTTGAGAATAGCTGAACAAATTGTAGCACATTAAAGAAATATAATGCCATTGTCCCAAAAGAAACAACATATATGAGGAATTTAAAGGTACTTGGAAAGATTTGCTTGAAGTAACAAAGAATGAAAGGAACAGAGCCATGAAGGCAAACATACTAAATAACTATAATAAAGTAAATAAAAATGCTAAAAAGTAGTTGAACTCTGGTGAATTGTACAGCTAGATTTCAATTAGTACAAATAATTAATCCCTCTGCAATGGTCACATTATTCAAGTTGAACTGCATATTTCAATTAGACCTGGAACAAATTATCCAATTTTACATAATTACAACTTCAAATAGTACAAATTTGAATACATATGGTCACATCAGGAGGATTCATTATTTGAATTAATTGCAACCTGGCTGTAATGAATGATCTCATTCCCTGAAAACTGATAAGGAAACAAACATGCCTTCCTTCTATCAGTAGAGAGGTTGGCACTAAAAATGTGAACTGGAGTATATAGTGTCACATATAGTTGTTGTGTCTAGTGGTTTTGCTTAGATGTTTTCCTTTAGTACAAGAAAGGCTTCAATTGAAGGAACGTGTTGTGCATATAAAAGGCAACTATAAAACTTCTAAAAATAAATAAAGTTAAATAAGTAAGAAAACATCAACTAAGGAGTAAAATGACTTTTGTGGCTGGGGGAGGGGAAGGTTAATCAGGTTTCATGGAGAAGGTAGCATCTGAGTTGTACCTTGATGTAAAGGAAGAACTTTTTTCTTTTTTTCCTGAATTTTAACATTTTTTTGTTTTTCCCATTTTAAAAAACATTCTAGAATGAACATCAACTAAAGTGAGATGTCCTTATACCTGGGAAAACTAAAAGGAGTCTACATGAAACTGCAAGTCTCCATTATGTAGCTTGCTTTTCTTTTTAAGTCCATAATATCTATTCCTTTCTAAGCTAGTACTATTTTTCTATGACTCCTACTAGAAAATGTTTCAACAATCCTATTTTCCTTCTGTTCTTTTCTTTCTTTTTTGTCTGTTCTAACTCTACCTCTTTTTCCTCCCCTAATTATTGCCCATACCACCAATTTGAGAAACAAAAAAAACAAAATCTTTGCAACAAATATGCACAATCTAGGAAAACAAATCCTCCAACTTTTACTTATAGTAAATTACTTTTAATGAAATGAATAATAAAAAGAACTAATATCTAAAGTGATTCTGAAAAGATGAGCCTATTTAGACTATATAATGCTTAGAAATACAAGTGAGATTACTCAACAGGTAGTTGGAAATAAGACTGCAATTCATAAAAGAATCTTGTGGTTTCTATAGTCATGGATATATTCTTTAACTGTATATTTTTGCATTCATGATTTTTTAAAAATATATTTAAGGGGGCAGCTGGATAGCTCAGTGGATTGAAAGCCAGACCTGGAGATGGGAGGTCCTAGGTTCAAATCTGGCCTCAGACACTTCCCAGCTGTGTGACCCTGGGCAAGTCACTTGACCCCCATTGCCTAGCCCTTACCACTCTTCTGCCTTGGAGCCAATACACAGTACTGACTCCAAGATGGAAGGTAAGGGTTTAAATATATATATATTTGAATTTAATGTTTCCTTATTTAAACATTTCCCCACTTCTGTTTAATTCTTAATGTTGCTAAAATCAAAGCATCACATTTTTATTTACTAAAAAACCACAAATCCCTAAACTGATGGTGTCTGAAAAATTTAGCTCTCATTTTGCAACTTAAGTCCATCACCTCCTGTCAGGAAGTGAGTAGTCTGCTTCATCATTGGTCTCATGGAATCATGGTTTCTCATTGTATTGATCAGAGTGCTAAGTATTCCAAGTTGTTCATCTTTACAATACTGTTATCACTGTGTGAACCACTTTTGTGTTTCTGCTCACTTGACTACACATATCAGTTCATAGAAGCCTTTCCAGGTATCCCTGAGCCCATTCCTTTTATCATTTCTTATAGCATAATAATATTCCATTATATTCATGTACCATAGTTTGTCAGCACTCCATAATTGATGGAAAACTCTTAGATCCAGTTTTTTGCTATAACAAAAGAGAGATGTTATAATTATTTTTGCTCATGTGTCCTTTTCCAAAAAAAGTATATTCACCTGTATGTAGAGTTGGTAATTCCATTCTAAGTACTGGGGAGGAGGATGTTGACTTGAAAAGTCATAGATAGCCATGGATAAAATAGTTTGAGAATAGGAGGACAGATAATCATTCACTTTGATGGGAACACAGAGTATGTAAAGAGAAATTGTGTAAAATAAAGCCTGGCAGTTAGGTTCAAGTTAGATTATGCCAGGTCCTGAATGCCAGGATGTGTGTCTCCAGCAGAGGAAAAAGCATGCATTGGGACTGTGTTCAGCTTTATGCGTTCATACTTTATGAGTTTAAGTTGTGAAAGTTTAATATGTGTGTGCATATATATATATATATGTGCATGTGTACATTTATATAAATATATTATAGCCTGTTGTCTACATCATAGCCCTTCCCTTTACCTCCTGAAACCACAGTTGTGACAAAGGAAAATAAATGAAAACATCCCTAGGAATTTTTCTGAGACAATGTGAACAATATTTTATACAAGTAGTCCCTACTTTTGAAAGAAGGAAAAAGTATGTTCCATTATATCTCCTTCAGGACTTTACTTATTTTTTCCGCAGTACTCAGAGTTCAATTTCCCTTTAGTGAGCTCATTTATTCTGCTTTAGTCACTATTTTACATTTTCTTGTTTCTACTTTTCCCATTTATATCAATTCATGCTCATGTCTCATCCTCATAATCAATATTTCTTACTGCACAATAATATCTTCATAGGAGTAGGTAGCTCAGTGGATTGAGAGCCAGGCCTAGAGATGAGAGGTCCTGGGTTCAAATTTGACCTCAGACACTTCCCAGCTGTGTAGCCCTGGGCAAGTCACTTAACCCCCGGTTCTTCTGCCTTAGAACCAATATACAATATTGATACTAAGATAGAAGGCAAGGGTTAAAAAATATTTATTATATACACCTACTATAGAGTTATTGAAGTCATTTTCCAAATGACAAATACACTTTCTTTTCTTTTCTTTTTCTTTTTTTGGCTACTACTAAGTGCTACAATGAATATTTTGGACTTCCGTTTCTCTATTTGACTTCCTTAGAAAATATACTTAGAAGCAGATTTGTTGAGTCAAAGTTTATGAATTTTCTTACATAATTAAAAATAAAATCAAAAATAATTAGACTACTTCACAGCTCCACCAACAATACAGTAAGTAGCAAGCTTATCTTCCCACATTTCCTCCAACATTGACTATTATTATCTTCTTTCATCTTGGTCAATTTGGATAGAGTGAGATAAACTTACATTTTTCTTTCTATTAACAATTGGAAATGTTTTCATATACTTATTTAGGGTTTGCAAATCTTTTGAAAATTGTTCACAAAAATGCTATTCCACAGCCAAAGAAAAAACTACTAGAATTTGGTCACAAATCAAAGCATGTCATCTTCCACTTTATTTCCTTCATGAGTTTTTATTGTATATGTAATATATTTCTTCTGCCATGGCATGAGCAATATGGAAATATGTACTGCATGAAAGAATTGGTAATAATCTAAATCAGACTATTTACTACCTGGGGTAGGAGAGGAAGGGAAAGAAGGAGAAAATCTGAATCTTAAAATGTCAGAAAACAATTGTCAAAAATTGTTTCTACATGTAACTGAAAAATAAATAAATAAGTACATTTATTGTTAAAATAACCGTTCATGAGGGTGAACTAGGTGGCTCAGTGCATTAGAGAGCCAGGCCTAGAGTTGGGAGGTCCTGGGTTCAAATTTGGCCTCAGATACTTCCTAGCTATGTGTCCTCGGGCAAGTCATTTAATACCAGTTGCTTAGCCCTTAGTACTCTTCTGCTTTAGAATCAATAGTTGTGATCATTGTAAAACAGAAGGTAAGGGTTTTTTTTTTAATTATTCATGTCCTATGACAACTTATCTATTGAAGAGACATGAGAAACTGTTTCTATAAGCAAAGTGAATTGGATTTTAAGATGTCAAAACCATTTCTTTTCTTTTCTTATTTTTACAGCCTGGATCTCTCTCTAACTTGCCTGGGTTGGCAATGCAGTGATGACTCACAGGTCTGATCTCATTAGTGACACAAGCACTCTTGACTTCCTTGTTTGCCTCTCCTTAGGCAATCATATTGTTGCTTGAAACTGCCATTGAAGATCAGGCCACTACAGACCACTACACCACTCAGAACTTTAGAGCTCAAGCTATCTGCTAGCCTTCTCCATCCCAAGAGCAGGGATAATCAGCATGTGACACCACATTCAGCCTCTCAAACAAGTTTCCTAAACCTTCTTTGCCCTAAACCATTGAGTCAATCCATTGGTCTAATTTTTCAAAAAAGTCTAATGTGAGACCTCAAATCTTGGTAATTTTGTTATCAGCCATATAAATATAATAAAAGACAGGCATGCAGCCTAATGGAATGGGAAAATGACCTTCCTCTCTTAGTTTAACATTAATGCTTGCTCAGATTCATTTGCTTGGCAAAGCCCAAAAGATTTGAGAAGTCTGGAAAAAAAGCACAGTATTTTTAAACCACATGCTCTGTGGAGTTTCTTTGTCTGAGATTCATAAAATACATTTGGGAACACAGGCTCTCCATGAGACAATTAAATAAAAATTACAAGGATTTTCTTACTCTAAGTCAGACAGGTTTTAGAGACAAAGAAATGTGATTCAGTCCTAGACATGAGTTAAAAAAGCATGCAATGATAGCAGTAGGGCATTCTGACTTTCATCTTAAATGTATCAAGTAGCTCATATGAGCTCTGGCTATGACTATAGACAACAACCAAAATGACCAGTTGGTACTCTGAATAGAGGAATCCAGAAGCTAGTAGTAGAGAATAAATCAGTAGCCAAGAAACCAGCTGAAGTATGCCACTAGAAAATCAGTGGAACACACAGAAATGACCAATTGAGATCATAATGAGCAGAGCCTGTCAAAGACTAAATAATAGTCACATCACACATTATAGCAGAAAAATTCGTGTCACACCCAGTAGGAAACAGATGCATTGGGGCTACTCTATCATATTACCAGAAGATATGGATGGTCCTTCGATGATGGAGGTATGCATTGCCCTTCCGCAAATGCCTTCTGGAAATACATGTTCCCTGTATATGAGTCCAGAGGTATGTTGGATCCAACTTGTAGTGGCTTGTAAGAGTCAATTATTAAATTTTCAGTTTGGATGTTTATACCTTAGATATCAGAAAACACTATAAATCAGAACTTAATTATTTTGTTGATTGTCTAAACTTAAGAAAGTGATAGAAAATGTAAATAATGAAGATTAAACTTAAACATGTGTACATATATTTTACATGGAGAGAGTTATTTTTACAGTTACCAGCACCCCCTGTATGATCCCTTCCACTGTGTGAGTCCTGGTCTTATGAGTTCCCTACATGTTGACCTTCTATATGTTGCCCTGGTCACACATATTTGTTATGAATCTATTTCTTCATATATGTTCTTTAGGTATAACCACTTTTCTCACTGATGGTGTGCATATTTATGGGAGAACAAGCTCTCCCACAATATTCTAGTGCTATTTTCCTTATTATGCTAAGGAAATATTTCATTAAATATCTTTGCTTTGAACTAATTGTGTCAGCTAGCTATCTAGTTTAAGTAAACACATAGATGGATTTTTTAAAGTAGATACAGATTCAGAGAATACTTTGAAGGCAGGATCATTTTGGGGGGGGGGGAACCTCACACTAAAGAAGAATACAGAAGAAAATTAATAGGCTCCTCTGACCATCTCTGGAATTCACCAACTTTGCATTCCACTGAGAAAAGAGAAAGATTCAGTAAGATGTAGAAAACAAAGTCAGATAATAATAAAGATATTGGATTTTTTTTCAAAACTCTTTTTTTATGTTATAGCAACGAAAAGATGTCAGCATACACTGATGATGGACCCTGGAAGTGTCTTTGGTATTTAGCATGTATAGTGTAATAACTCTGTCTTGCCCTCACCCCAGCCCAACTTCAAAGCCCAAAGCCAAAGCCTTGGAATCCAAGAGCATTGAATTCTCTGAAAACAAGTCAGACCTGGAACCTAGCAGTAGACAATGTAAGCAGCTGCTTAAAATACAACATGCAGATAGAAAAAAAACCAAAGAATTATTTTAAACATTGATTTTTATTAGTATATTTTAAGTATGGAGAAAATTCTGCACTCTGTGGTAAAGAGACATTTATTTTGTGATGTCAAGTTACACATATCAGAGTGAGATTCAAAGTTTCCAGGGGTTAGGTAAAGAGAGTGACCGGTCAAGAAGAAGAGATGCACAATTTTAAAACTTTATCTGGTTTTCATGGTTTCCTTGTCTCTGGGCCAAGTGATGAAGTGATGGGAAGTAGAAGAGGACTGAGAGAGTCTAGTCTATCCATAATGTCACCTAAGAAATACGGGCAAATCCTGAACATTGATTTCAGGAAAATTAATACTCTTTCAGCATATGACATTTACCCAATGCCAAAAACACATGACCTTATTGATTGCTTTTGGGAGAGTTACTGATTCTGGTAATCTCTTCTGCAGTTCCCTTAAGATAAACTTTTTTTTTGCAACCCCAGAAAAATTTTTCCAGATATTCTCTCAATTCTTCAGAAGACATTTGACATTTTTAAGAGCTAAAATGACTATTATTGGCTCCTGAGATGATTATGAATGACCTAGTGAAGGTCCTTTACTCTACCCAAGAATATCCTCATCCCTGACCCTTTCCAAGTCTACCCATCCTCCTGATCCAGTAGTATGCTGATAAAGGTTTTACAACCAGATATGGGGGGGGGAGTAAATGGTACAAATATTCAACACCTTTTTAAAAAATTCTGACCTTTTTGCCTTGGAATTGATACTGAGTTTTGGTTTCAAGGCAAAAGAGCAGTAAGGTCTAAGCAATGGGAGTTAAGTGACTTGTGCAAGGTCACAAGTTAGGAAGGGCATGAGGCCAGATTTGAACCTAGGACCTCCTGTGTCTAAGCCCAACTCTCTTTCCACTGAGCCATCTAGCTGCCCCACACATACCAGTTTTAAGTTTAATCTTCACTATGAACATTTTCACCATCATTTTCTTTATTTCAGACAAACAAAAAATCAAGTCCTGATTTGTAGCCAGTTTCTGAGGTATAAATGTACACAATAAAAATTTAAGAATCATTTCTCCTGAGGTGGTTCAAGCTGGCTCCAGCAAATCCCAGCCTGTGCCCCAGTCTCTTTATGGTTGCCAATCCTTGATCTAATAATCACACCTTAAATTACATCATGAAGTAACAAGGTATAGTAAAAATAGCTCTGAACTTGGACTTAGAGACCTGGTAATTTTAGCTCTTTGACTATAAGATTTCCCAACTTTGGGCAAATAACTTCTTTCTAAGCCACTTCATGATCTGGAAGAAATGGAGATAATATCTTTCCCACCTACCTCACCTATCTCATGTTTGTATATATAGGTATTCTGTCCACATCAAGGGAGTTAGGGGCACAGCACCCCCAAGATCTGTAAAATCTATTTAAAATTTTCTGGACTTCCTTTCTTACCAAGGAAGTCAATTTTTTTCTTTTTCTTTTATGTAATAATGTTTATAGTATTTTATTGTAAAATTTGGGTTATTATTTTGTCATAAGCTATATGTAGGGGGGTAGCTGGGTAGCTCATTGGATGGAAAGTCAGGCCTAGAGATGGGAAGTCCTAGGTTCAAATCTGGTCTCAGACACTTCTTAGCTGTGTGACCCTGGGCAAGTCACTTAACCCCCATTGCCTAGTCCTTACCACTCTTCTGCCTTGGAACCAATACACAGTACTGATTCTAAGATGGAAGGTAAGGGGTTAAAAAAAAGTTATATGTAGGTCAATGTTAAGTAAAAATGCTGTATGAAAAAAATAAAAAATATGAAATAAATATTTAAAATTTTTAAATGAAATGCATTTGAGGAGAATAAGATTGAACATAATGTATAGGTGTTATACATAACAGTACATACATTTTATTCATTTGTGACTTACTAAACTTTTAAAGATATCTACATTTTTAGCCTTTGTGTGTCATCTGCTGACTTTAGCATTCCTTTCATAAATTTTAACTTTTTTCTTATTTTAACTTTTAAAAGTGTGTGTTTATGGTATTAAAGATAAAATATTTTGATATTATATAATACTACACATATATTTTATGCATTTCTGAGTTTCTAAACTTTTTCCATGTCATCTACCAGCATTTGTGTGTGGTCTGTGACTTCCAAAAACCTCCCCAAAATACTCATTTAATTTCTTGTGCTGACTCAGGATATGCCAAAACCAAAATGGGGAAAGTCATGCTATAAAAGGGATACCTTTAATCATGTTCATTTTTTCTCCTTCATTAGATGGTCAGATTATTAAGGGCAGGGACTTTCTTTTGCCTCTTTTTGTAATCCCTTAGCTTAGCACAGTGTCTTACATATAGTAGTCACTTAATAAATATGTAGTGGTCAATTGATGGGAACAGCAAAAAGGCCAGTGTCAATAGATTGAAGTAGACAAGGTAAGAAATAAGATTTAAGAAGACCAGAAAGGTAGGAGAAGGCTCGGTTATGATGGGCTTTGAACATCAAACAGAGGATTTTTGTATTGGAAGCAAGAAGGAATCACTGATATTTATTGGGTTGGAGGGGAGGGGAGGGTGACATGGTCATACTTGTGTTTGAGAAGATCATCATAGTGGTTGAATGGTGAATAAATTAGAGTAGGGAAAAAGGAGACAAGCAGACTCATCAGCAGGTTTTTGCAATAGTCCATATGTGAGGTAACAAGGACTTGCTCCAAGAGGTGGCAATATCAGAGAAAAGAAGGGGGATTATGCAAGAAATGTTGAAAGGTGAAATCAATAGGCCTTTGGCAAAAGATTGGATATGGAGAGTAGGGAGGAGGGAGAATTAGGGGGGGGAGATAATGAGTTCAGTTTTGGACATGTTGAGTTTAAGATGTCTACTGGAAACCTAGCCTGAGATATTTGAAAGGCAGTCAGAGATGCAAGATTAAAGGTGGAGAGGGTTTGGAGCAGGTTAAGTAGATTTGAGAGTCATGAGCACAGAGATGGTCATTTAATCCATGGGAGTTAATGAGGTCACCAAGTGAGGTAGTATAGAGGAAGAAGAGAAGAGGGCCTAGGACAGAGACCTGTAAATTACCTAGGATTAGAGGGCCCAGGCTAGGTGAGGATCCAGCAAAGGAGCAGCACTCAGATAGGTAAGAGAACATGGAGAAAGTGATGCCCTGAAAGTCTAGATAGAAGAGAGGATCAAGGAGGTGAGGGGTGATCAAGAGTGTCAAAGGCTGTAGAGAGGTTGAAGAGAATGAGGACTGAGAAAAGACTACTGGATTTAGGTAACTTTGGAGAGAACAGTTTTGGTAGAAGTTTGGAAGGTATTAAGAAGAGAATAAGAGGAGAGAAAGTGGAAGCACCAACAACCTTTTCAAGGAGTTTGGCCTCAAAGAACAGGAGATACATAGGAAAATAGTTAGCAGATAGAAAGATCAAATAAGGGTTGCATGTACATAGAAATAGGGGAATTAATAGTTACTTCTTAGTTCTTTTTTTTTAAACCCTTACCTTCCATCTTAGAATCAGTACTGTGTATTGGCTACAAGGCAAAAGAGTGGTAAGGGCTAGGCAATGGGGGTCAAGTGACTTGCCCAGGGTCACACAGCTAGGAAGTGTCTGAGGCCAAATTTGAACCTAGGACCTCCCGTCTCTAGGCCTGGCTCTCAATCCACTGAGCTATCCAGCTGCCCCCTACTTCTTAGTTCTGAATACAGTTTCTTTTTATAGACATTGTGGAATGTGGAAGAAGTATTAAAGACAAGAATATGTTTTTCATAAATCATAAGATCACATATCTAGGTTTAGAAGGGAACTCAGAAATCATTTGGTCCAAGCCTCTCAATTTTAAATTCTATCTGGGTCTGTAGCCTCTGTTTTCTACTAATCATGACTCTTTTCCACCTCAGTAGCCAATAGACTATTCCCTTGCCGGGAGATTTAATGAAAGTCAATAAAGAGGCAGTGTAATTACCCTTGACCCCTCTGCTCTAACCTCCCTGCCTCCCTCCACAGAAAATGTCACAGTTCTGCAGCACTTATCTTTCTCCTACTAAAAGGTCTCAAAGCTTTCCTCTCTCTTTCTCTACATCAATACTTCATTTCACAAACAATAGTTCCCTTAGGAACAACAGCAATAAACCTGCCTTTTTACAATCTACCTTAGGAACAGGTTTCAGTAAAGCCTGGTTTTGTGAGGAGAAGGCCTTCCAAAGAAATATTAAGAATCTCGCTGTGTTACTGGTGTGGTTGTAAAGAGTTTCACCCATTCTGAAAATCAGTCTGGAATTATATGATAAAAGGTCTTTTCATATCCTTAGAGATAACTATGTTCAGTGGGAGAGATCACAGATTTGGAGTCGGAAAATGTGGTTCTGAATCTAATCTGTATCACTTAGAACCAATGTGACTTTGAACACATCACCCATCTTTCTTGACCTTGGTTCCCTCACCTGTAAATTAGTTTTAAAGTAAAACTTTTTTATATAAAAAGATTAGATGACTAAATAACCTCTAAGTCCCTTCTAGCTCTAAATCTGTTGTCCTAAAACTAATTAATCTCACTCAGTAGTGACCTCACAAGGAGGTCAAAGACAAAAAAGTTTCATATATACTAGAATATTCATTGCAGGAGTTTTCGTGTCAAGTAAAAACTGGAAACAAAGCAGATGCCCACCAATAGGCTTATGACTGAACAAACTGTGGTATGCGAAAATAAAGGAATATTTGTTGTCCAGTCGTTTTCAGTCATATCTGATTCCCTGTGACCCCACTTGGATTTTTCTTGGCAAAGATATTGGAGTGGCTTGCTGTTTTCTTCTCCAACTCATTTTATAGATGAGGAAACTGAGGCAAACATGAAGTAACTTGCCCAGGATCACACAGCTAATAGGTGTCTGAGGCCAGATTTGAACTCAGGAAAATGAGTCTTCCTGACTCCAGGCCCACCACTCTACCTCCTGCACCACTAGCTGTCCCAAAAGGAATATTACTGTCCTTCAAAAAATGACAAATATGAGGATTTCAGATAAACATGGGCAGATTCATGGGAACTGATGCTGAATGAAGGGAAAATATAGCCAGAAGAACCATAGTTTAATATACAAAATGATTGTAATAATATATCAGCATTAAAAGACAGCTTGACTCAAATGAATTACAATGACCAATCTTGGTCTGAGAGAATAAATGATGAAATATACTTCCAAGTGAAGAAATATGAGAATCATAGTATCATAGATCTAGAATTGGAAGTTGCTGCAGTCCACACAGAATATAAGTACTTGGGTTCTTAACCTATGAGGAAAACTGGACACAGGGAAAGGGAGAAAGAAGGCAAAAGGGCAAGAGGATACACAAAGACAAGGATAGGAAGGAGCCTTGAAGAGTTCTTCAGCAGGAATATTTATTTGTGTATCAACTAATTAGCTTACTAGCACATCTTGATAAGCATAATAATGGTTCATTCAAAGTTATATGTTCTGATTCCACAAAGATAAGTCAAAACTGTTGATGCAGGATGTTTCTTCCTAAATTCCATGATTCTAAAAATATGTTATAATAGACATATATGTTTCCTGGAAAGTATGTCATAGCATAAGCTTCACTGAGCTTCCTTTGCAATGTATCTTATCTATAGTGTCCTTTCCCAGCTGTACAAAAACTGCTTGCAATGCAGAATAACGAATCTGCTTACTTTGAAGATTTGGGAAGCTGGAAGGATGTGCTTCTTTTGAGACAGATAAATTAAATTTGTTTTCTGTCTGCTGCATTTAGCCTTTTTATTCAAATCAATTCTTTAATTGAAGGTTTCAGTACTTAATAAATCATGTGAATTCTAATATGGCCATAACAAGAAAATTGACTTTGCAAGTATTTCTTGCTTTTAACTGTCCCTAGACTGTTGTCATCAGGATCAGCTTTGACTATATTTATCATCTCTTTAGGAAGTGATTTTAGAAGTTGTTTAGTCTAACAGATGAAAAAATTGAAGTCCATTGAAATTAACTGATTTATCCAAGGTCCCTAAAGTAGTAAGCATCAAATGTGAAATTCAAACTCAGGTCCTCTTACTTTAGGGCCTGCTTTATTTCTTTTGTACCATGTTGCCTCCCTACTGTTCCAGAATATTGCTACATTATCATTGTCTTATAGACATTTTAAATTCAGTATATCCAAAAATAAACTTACTCTCTTTCCCCTAAAGCTACTTCTTTCAAAACTCCTTATATGCATAGAGGGCATCACTATCCTTCTAGTTACTAGGATGACAATTCCATATTCATCCTTAACTCTTCCCTATCTTCCCTATCTTTCCCACCCCTCCCCTATCCAATCAATTGACAAGTTTCCTTTTCTTTTATTATTAGAATTTATTTCCAGGTATCTCAACTTCTTCTATAGAAGATGCCACCATAGAAGGCATCATCTGACAAACAGATGTGTATGCATAAATTATGTCTTTGGTGTTTCCATTTTTCAGTTCATTCTGTGGAAGTGAGCATCCATAAGTTATTCTTCAAATATTAAATCTGTAGCTGTATATAATGTTCACTTGGTTCTATTGTTTCACTCTTCATTATCTCGTACAGTTCTTTCCAAGTTTAAAAAAAATTAATCTGCTCATCATTTCTTATGGCTCATAGTATTCCATCATAATCATATACCACAATTTGTTTAGCCATCCTCCAATTGATGGTTAATCCTTTGACTTCCAGCAATGGTATTGTTGGGCTTAAAGATATAAATAGTTTTTTAGCTCTCTGGACATAATTCAAAATTGCTCCCCAAAATGGTTGTATCACATCACAGTTCCACCAACAGTGCATTAGTGTCCCTACTTTCCCATATCTCCTCCAATATTTGTTATCTTGGCCTTTTGTCATTTTAGCCAATCTGATGGGTATGAGATGATACCTCAGAATTATTTTGGTTTGACAAGTTTTCTTGATTCTACTTTGATATCACTTCCTGGACTCCCCTTCTTTCTACTCACTTTAGGAGCTCCCAGTCCCACACCTCCCCCTGGCCAATTCAACTGTTAAAAAATGGTTGAGTCACTTGAGGCAGAGAAGGTAGGTTGGAGTCTATCCTAGCTCCTATCATTCAATTCAATTCTATGAAGATAACACAGTTTAACTTAAAAAAAAAAATTAAGTTCCTTCTCTGGTCTTGTCCTAGGTCCTGGGGTTTCAAAGATAGCTGCAACAAAGTCTTTACTATCAAGAGGCTTACAATCTAATAGAAAAAAGAACACGCTTACAACATATATGGGGGCGGGAGGGCACAGGAAACAAGCATTTATTATGTGCCTACAGTGTTCCAGCCTATCCTAATCAGTCTTTTTGCTTCAAGTCTTTTCCCTCTCCAAATAATGGACCACACAACTACCAAAATGATAGTCCTGAATCTCAGGTCCTTAACAAGCTCCAGAGTTCCCTATTACTCCTGGGATAAAATTGTCTTCTCTTTCTGGCCTTTAAAGGCCTCACAATGTGCCTCCAGCCTCCAGCCCTTTTCAGGCTTTATTGCTATTTACTCTTCTCATATATTCCACATCCCAATCCACTTGGTCCTCTTGCTCTTATTTCTTTGCAGGACTATCCAACCATTATCCCCCACTTCTGTGTCCCTGGCTTGAATGCCCTCCCTCTGCTCCTCTACCTCTTCAACTCCCTGTTGTTGATGTTGTTTTTCAGTCACGTCAGACTCTTTGAGACCCCACAGACACTAGCACACTAAGACTATCCATGGGGTTTTCGTGGTAAAAATACTAGACTGGTTTGCCATTTCCTTCTCCAGAGGATTAAGACAGAAGTTAAGTGAAGGAAATGATGGAAACAGAGTTTGAAATTAGGTCTTCCTGACTCCAGACCCAGTGCTCTATCCACTGATCCACCTAGCTGTCTCCTTAGAATTCCTATCTATCTTAAAAGATCAGCTGAAGCAATTGCCAAATTTCAAAGGGTTCCTCACTTACAAAATTTTGTATGTGAACATATTTTACTACCCTCACTCCCCCCACAGAATGTATGCTCTTAGAAAGAGGGGTTGTGTTTCTACTTGTTCCCTCCTCCCCCCAGTATCTGGCATAAAGTAGGTGCTTAATAAAAGAATGATTGATTGGTTGGGATATTAGAGAGCTATGATGGTAGATTTTGCTTAACTGATTTTCTTTGTTCAAGGTAGGGTTCAGTGTGTGTATGGGGAGAAGAAGAGTGAATGGGGAACTATCAGGAGACTACTGGGGTGAAAAAAACAAAAGGCATCAAAAAAACTTTTTAAAGCCAAAATTTCCCAGAACACAGCACTTTAAATTTAACCTTTTAAATAGAACTTTCTAAGGTTTTACATTTAGGTACTTGTACCATTGTTAGTAAGAACTTTTTCCTTATCTAAAGGTAACTGGCCAAAAGATTTGAATTAAAAATCTGTGGTTGTTTTCTTCCTGAGGGGTAGTGGGGGAAGGTGAGAAAAAAAGCCTCCCAAAAGTTGTGACCTATTTTTTCTTTAGCCTATGGAGTGAATTTGATTTTTTTTATCACTTTCTCTGGAGAGTCCTGTTTTTACCAGCAACATGAGTATGTTTCCTTATTTTAGACACCCACTCTTCCACATTCCCACGCACTTTAACACTTCCCTTCCTTAGCTTCCTAAGTGCTCATCTTCTGCCCAGGATGAGCCTCCTCCCTCAGAGTTCTTGTGAAGTCATCTGAAGACTATCAAGTCCCTTATTTTTTCTGGAGGCTAATGATTGGTTAGCTCCTTTCATTCAATTCAATTCTTTGAGAGATAACACAGTTTAACTAAAAAAAAATTAAATTCCTTCTATGATCCTGTCCTAGGTCCTGGGGATTCAAAGATTGCTGCAGCAAAGTCTTTACTATCAAGAGGTTTACAATCTAATAGGAGGAAAGACACATTTGCAACATATATGAAGGACGGGAGGGACAGGACACAAACATTTATTAAGTCCCTACTATATTTTAGGCTCTATGCTAAGCCCTTTATAAATATTATCCAATATGATCCTCACAATGACCCTGGGAGGTAGGTGCTATTATTATCCCCTTTTTACTGTTGAGGAAACAGAGGCAGACAGAGATTAAGAGATCTGCCCACAATCCCAGAGTTAGGAAGAAGTTATCTGAGGACATATTTCAAATCAGTTCTTTCTGCTTTCAGGACCAGGGCTCTATTGACTATGCAAACTAGCTGTCTATGTAGTGTAGGATCATTTTAGTTAGTAAGATCTTTGAGGACACAGATTGTATTACTATTGTCTAACAGTATCTGAAACATAATACTTCATAAATGCTTGGTGATTGGTTGATTAATTGATTTTCCTTTTTCTATCCACAACATTAAGCATAACACCTTTCAAGAACTAAACATGTTACAAATTTATTGATTTGAATTTCTTGAACCAGAACTAGTCCAAACAACTTCTTTTATAGATGAGAAAGCTAAAGCTCAGAGCGAATAAATCCTTGAAAGTCCCCTTTAGATCTCACATTCTAAGCCACTTTTTTTGTTATTTATTTAGCCACTTTAAGGAATAATAAGTAATCACCCAGTTTAATAAGTAGCAAAGGCAGGATCAGAATCTTGACTTCAAATCCCTTATGTTACATTAGAAAGACCAAAACTTTGGAGTCAGAAGACTTGGGCTTAATACTGGTTCTTACCTTGTCCCCAGAAAAGTCATCTAATCTCTTTTAGCTTCTACAAATTGGAGAGTAGATGGTTTTTCAAAAAAGCAATAATAATTACAAAAAACAATTATGGAGGCAGCTAAGTAGCACAGTAGACAATTCCAGGCCTAGAAGCAGGAGGGTCTGGGTTCAAATTTGACCTCAGATACTTCCTAGCTGTGTGACCCTGGGCAAGTCACTTAACCCCAATTACTAGCCCTTGACCCTCTTCTATCTTAAAACTGATACCAAGACAGAAGGCAAAGGTTTAAAACAAAATATAACTATGGCAAACAGTTATCTTCTTAAGATCTCTTGTGGTTCAAAATGACAAACTTTAGAAATATTAAGAAAGTTGGTCTTTCTGCTTCCATTGGGGGAAAAAAGAGCTCCCTCCCTCCAACTTAAGTATGCGTTAAGAAAGAGCATTCCTTGATATTTTCCTCTAATGAGGAAGGCACACATGCTCTTTATTAAAGGTTACTGAATTCCCAATATGGGAAAAAACAAACCAACCCCTGACTTTCACTAGCTTCTGAATTTCCTATACGTGATAGTTAACTCATAGCCCAAATACAGGGAGGTGACATTCAGCTACCAGGATTGTGTTCTCCTTGGCAACGAGGTTTCCTTTGCTTTTCGTTTTGGAAACGGCTGCCCTGAAGCAGCAATATATTTTGGCAGGAATCCCATTCTGGCTGACTCTTGGGTTCAGTTCTGTTTGTTTTTTAGAAACAGCTTCTTTTTCTGCAGCCCTTCCCATGTAAGTACATAAAGGAAGGTAATGCATAAACAAGAAACCAGACAGGAATGTTCTACCCAGTGCTTGGGAGCATGTCAGTGCTCATCACACAATCAACTCAGTCACTCACTGGTATAACTGGAAGAGTCAAAAAAAGATTCCATCTACTCCCAAAATATTTCTCCTATTTGGAAATTCATTTCTGTAAATTTTCCGGTTAAGTTTATTAGTACATTAAATGACAATTAATTTAAAGAGGCAATGAACCCCATGTGTCATAAAATAGGTCAGCTGCCATATCCCAGACCCACCTTGGGTTCTCTTTACATGGTCTCAGATAGAGGATTCTATCTAATGACATCTCAGCATTTAGAGCTAGAAGGGAACCTTAAGAAATTATTAAGGGAACAGCGAGGCCCTCACATTGGATTGAGAGCCAGGTCTAGAAATGGGGGTCCTGGGTTCAAGTCCAACTTCAGCCACTACCTGTGGGACCCTGGGTAAGTCACTTAACCCCCATTCCCAGTCCTTAACATCTTTCTTACTTGGAACCAATATACAGTATTGATTTGAAGATGGAAGATAAACAGAGAGAGATTATTGAATTTAATTTCCTTATTTTAAATATGGGAAAACTAAGACCCAGAGGTTAACTGACTTGACCAAGGTCATACAGGTTGTAAGCATTATAGCCAGGATTCAAAACCAGCTCATGATTCCAAATTCAGGACTATTTACACTCTTTTACAACCTACTATATGACAAAGAGGCAGGCTGATTTTGATAGAGAAGATTGTTAAGGAATAGATCCATCTATTCCATCCAGGTCTAGCCTCTGGGGATCTTGATTGCTTTCCCTACCACATTTTCTTTTGGCCTTGATGAATATGTTGTTATTCCTCCTTTTTTCACTCATAATGACCTCTGGAGATTTTCAAAATTGATGCTCTTTTTATATCATAGTCACTTCCCAATGTCTTCCTTTCTACTCACTGTCTGACTTACCCTACTAGAACTCTCCCTTATAACAAGGTACATTTAAGGAAACTAAATTAATACAGTGGATATGTCTGAAAAAATATGCATCATTCCACTCTAATGTTCTACCATGTCTGTCCTGAGAGACAGGAAATGTACCTCAGAATCAATTCCTCTGAGTCACAACTGGTTTCTGCATTAATCAGAATTCTGATATCTTTCAAAGCTATTTTCCTTGATATATGGTCCTTGTGTATATGTGTTCTGGTTCTGCTTATTTCACTCTGACCCAGTTTGTAGAAGTCTTCCAGTTTCTATTAATTCTTCATATTCATCATTTCTTAAGGTACAATAATATTGAACTATATACATAAGGTCACATTTTGTTCAGCTCTTCCATAACCAATGGATGCTCACTGTGCTTCCAGGTCTTGGCTTCCATAAAAAGTACTGCTAATAGGGGGAAGCTGGGTAGCTCAGTGGATTGAGAACCAGGCCTAGAGACGGGAGGTCCTAGGTTCAAATCCGGCCTCAGCCACTTCCTAGCTGTGTGACCCTGGGCAAGTCACTTGACCCCCATTGCCTAGCCCTTACCACTCTTCTGCCTTGGAGCCAATACACAGTATTGACTCCAAGACGGAAGGTAAGGGTTTAAAAAAAAAAAAGGACTGCTAAAAAAATTTCCATACAGGTGAGGGTCTTTCCTTCTCTTTCTTATCTCTTTAAGGTATATGTCAAAAGGAATTTACTCATTTAATTCTAAATTGTCTTTCAGAATATTAGGACTAATTTACAGCTCCACCATCAGAGCTTTAGTATGCTTGTTTCCCCACAGCTTTGTCAACATTGTCTGTTTCCATCTTTTTTCATTACTTATTTCATGACTATGTAGTAAAACCTCAGATTTGTTTTGATTTTCTCTATGAATTAATAATTTGGAGCATTCTTTCATAAGGTTGTTAATAGTTTCTTCTTTTGAAAACTGCTTGTTGGTATCCTTTTACTGTTTAACTATTGGGAAATGGTTCTTGTTCTTATCAACACACTAGGTTTTTCAAAATGGTCTTGGTTCACAATTAAGATAAAGAAATAAAAACACCTATGTTAGGGATTATACAGTCTTTATATTTGAGGTCTACAGAGCAGATGAAACCAGTTACACCACAATGTGTTAAAATATCTCTAATCCAAATTACTAAAATAGCTTTCTCAGTTCACTAGACCTATTCTCATCTAACTAGCCTATGAGGCTGGTCTTGCCAAATAGCTAGTTATCAAATTATCTCCAGAGAAGACTGGGCAGGTGTCTCCTTGCTTATACCTCAAGTTGGATGCTATAGCCAGAGGGTCACTGTTAAAATGTGGAGTTCCTTCTCTTATTAGTAGCATCACAGAATTTAGGGCTAGAATGGAACTTTAAGAGTATATCTTCCCAGGCAAAGTCAAGATGGAGGCTTAGAGGCAGTGAAAGTTCAGACCTCTGAAAACCCTTCCTTACCGATTACAAATTAAATGCTCCTAGGGGACTGAAAATCAAACCTAACAACAAAAAGCCTGAGTTCAAGAATACTCAGGTTTAAGGGAAGGAAGGAAGAAGGAAATTCACAGGACCCCTCCCCCACCTAGAGTGCTTAGTCTCCAGCAGTAGCTGGAACCTCTGGGCAGACAAGGGTGCTGATCTAGAGGGAATACCTTGTGGACAAAGCTGTGCCAGGCTCAGAGCATCAAACACAGGTGGTGGGGAAGCAGTTAGAGAAAAAGTGCAGAGCAGGCAGCCTAGTTGCAGCAGCAGAGACACTTCATATTCCCCCCCCTCCCTTCCAGAGGTTTTGGCCTCAGGGCACATCCAGCTCTACAAGTTCAAACCAGTTGGACTTAATCTCATCAAAGCCTTCAGAGGGCAGGGAAGATCAAGCTCCACCACCCCTCCCCCACAGACTGCACTGAGAGACTTGCTGACTAAGATCCAAGGGGAAAGGCTGACAGAAAAGCCCCAAACCACAGATCCAAAACATAATTAGAGGAGCAAGAGTGCAGGCAACAGCAGGGGAAAAAGAAGGGGCAAATGTGAGCAAACAACAGAAAAAGAAAAAAGAAATTACAATCGACAGCTTCTATCCAGGCAATGAACAAAGAGCAAATGTAACAAAGAAGGATGAAGAAACACCAAGCAAAAACACAGAAACTCCAACGAATTGGACACAGGCTTTGGAAGAACACAAAATACAATTCAAAACACAATTAAGAGCAGCTGAAGACAACTGGGAAAAGAACTTAAAAAACAAGATAAGTCATCTGGAAACAGAGGCACTTGAACTAAAATGAGAAAATGGTGTCTTGAAAGCCAAAATTAATCAGCTTGAAAATGAGACAAAGAAGATGAAAGATCAGGAGGAGAAGGATGACCAAAAAGCCAGGGATGAAATCCAGTCTTTAAAAACCAGAATACAACAATTAGAAGCAAGCTATTTCATAAGACAGCAGGAAACTATAAAACAAAATCAAAAGAATGAAAAAATTGAGGAAAATATGAAGCACCTCATTTACAAAACAGAAGATTTAGAAAATCGTTCCAGGAAAGACAACTTAAGAATCACTGGTCTACCTGAAGACCGTGACAAAAGAAAAAGCCTGGACATCATACTACAAGAAATTATCAAAGAAAATTGCCCCAATATTCTAGAACAAGAGGGAAAAATGGAGATTGAAAGAATCCACAGATTACCTTCTATACTTAATCCCCAACTGACAACACCCAGGAATGTTATAGCCAAATTCAAGAACTATCAGATCAAGGAAAAAAATATTACAAGCTGCTAAGAAGAAGTCATTTAGATACCATGGAACCACAATAAGGATAACACAGGATCTGGCTGCATCTGCACTGAAGGACCAAAAGGCATGGAATATGATATTCCAGAAAGCAAGGGAAGTAGGTATACAAACAAGAATCAACTACCCAGCAAAACTGACAAGGGAAAGTATGGTCATTTAACAAACTAGAAGAATTCCAAGCATTTGTAAACAAAAGACCAGACCTAAACAGAAAATTTGATGCCCAAACACAGAACTCAAGAGAACAATCAAAAGGTAATTGAGAAAGGGGGAAAAAAGAAAAACAAAATAAAACAAACAAAAAAACCAACTTCTTTTTAAGAGACCCAATGAATTAAAATATGTATCCATATAAGAAAAGAGGACATTGGTAACTCTTAAAAATTGTTGTTATCACCTGGGTAGCTAGAAGAATTATACTTAGAGGGAGCAGTGACAAATGGTATAGGTTGAAATGCCAAGAAATAAATATGTATATAGATATATGTATGTATAAATATACATGTGTATATAAATACATACATTATATATATACATATATATGAGTATATATATATGTATATGTATATATATATATATAAAACTAGAGCTAAAAAAAGAGGTTAATACTAAGAGAAATGGGAAAAGAAACAAAAGGGGGTAAATTTACATGTCACAAAGAAACTCATGGCGGGACGGGGGAGAACATCAATACCCTGGAAGGGTAAGGAGTTTGGAGATAGGAAATACTCAATTCTTACATGCATTGAAATTGACCCAAAGAGGGAAGAACAATACAATCCATTGGGGCACAGAATAGATTTGCCCCCTATAGGGAAGTAGAAGGGTAAGAAACGGACTGGTGGGGAGGGAAGCAGTACAAGGGAGGGAGAGGGTGGGGGGCTAGTTTTAAAAAGACTGCAAAGAAAATAAGGGGGGGAATAAGAAGGCAGGGGGGAAGAAAGGGAAGTAAAATAAGGGTGGGAACTAGGGGGACTGATTAAAAACAAACACTGGTGTAGAAGGAAATACTGAAAGAAAAAAAGGAAGGACTAAGAGTAGAAATCAAAATGCTGGGAAATACACAGCTGGTTATCATAACTATAAATGTGAATGGAATGAACTCACCCATAAAACACAAGTGAATAGCTGAGTAGATTAAAATCCAAAACCCTACCTTATGCTGTCTACAAGAAACACACATGAGGAAGGTAGATATTCATAGGGTGAAAGCAAGAGAATGGAGCCAAATCTATTGGGCATCAACTGATAAAAAGAAGGCAGGAGTCACAATCATGATATCTGACAAAGCCAAAGTAAAAATTGACCTAGTTAAACGAGATAGGGAAGTTAATTACATCCTGATAAAAGGCAGTATAGACAATGAGGAAATATCAGTACTCAACATGTATGCACCAAATGGCATAGCATCCAAATTTCTAAAGGAGAAACTAGTGGAACTCAAGGATGAAACAGATAGAAAAACTATGCTAGTGGGAGACCTGAACCTTCCTCTATTCCGAACTAGACAAATCAAACCAAAAAATAAATAAGAAAGAGGTAAGAGAAGTGAATGAAATCTTAGAAAAATTAAGAGTTAGTTGATATGTGGAGAAAAATAAGTAGGGACAAAAAGGAATACACACCTTCTTTTCAGCACCACATGGTACATTCACAAAAATTGACCATGTATTGGGGCATAAAAACATTGCAAACAAGTGCAAAAGAGCAGATATAATAAATGCAACTTTCTAAGATCACAATGCAATGAAAATAATAATTAGTAAGGGTACATGGAGAGGTAAATCAAAAATTAATTGGAAATTAAACAATATGATTCTCCAAAACCAGTTAGTTAAAGAATAAATCATAAAAACAATTAATAATTTCATTGAAGAAAATGATAATGATGAGACATCCTTTCAAAACCTATGGGTTGCAGCCAAAGCAGTACTCAGGGGGAAATTTATATCCTTGAGTTCATATATTAATAAACTAGAGAGGGCAGAAGTCAATGAATTGGGCATGCAAATTAAAAAACTAGAAAGTGAAAAAATTAAAAATCCTCAGATGAAGACTAAATTAGAGATCCTAAAAATCAAAGGAGAAATTAATAAAATTGAAAGTCAAAAAACTATTGATTTAATAAATAAGACTAGAAGCTGGTATTTTGAAAAAACAAATAAAATAGACAAAGTACTGGTCAATCTAATTAAAAAAAGGAAAGAGGAAAACCAAATTGACAGTATCCAAGATGAAAAGGGAGACCTCACCTCTAATGAAGAGGAAATTAAGACAATAATTAAAAACTACTATGCCCAATTATATGACAACAAATATGGCAATCTAGTTGATATGGATGATTGTTTAAAAAATATATAAATTGCCTAGACTAACAGAGAAAGAAATAGACTAATTAAACAACCCCATATCAGAAAAAGAAATAGAACAAGCCATCAAAGAACTCCCTAAGAAAAAATCTTAGGACCAGATGGATTCACAAATGAATTCTATCAAATATTCAAAGAACAACTAATCCCAATATTATGCAAACTATTTGGCAGAATACAGAATAAGCAAAGAAGGAGATCTACCAAATTCCTTTTACGACACAAATATGATACTGATTCCAAAGCCAGGCAGGTCAAAAACAGAGAAAGAAAACCACAGATCAATCTCCTTAATGAATATAGATGCAAAAATCTTAAATAGGATACTAGCAAAAAGAATCCAGGGGGCAGCTGGGTAGCTCAGTGGATTGAGAGCTAGGCCTAGAGTCGGGAGGTCCTAGGTTCAAATCTAGCCTCAGACACTTCCCAGCTGTGTGACCCTGGGCAAGTCACTTGACCCCCATTGCCTAGCCTTTGCCATTCTTCTGCCTTGGAGCCAATACACAGTATTGACTCCAAGACAGAAGGTAAGGGTTTAAAAAAAAAAAAGACTCCAGCAACTGATCACGAGGGTTATTCACTATACAACCAGGTAGGATTTATACCAGGAATGCAAGGATGGTTCAACATCATCCACATAATTGACCATATTAATAAGCAAACCAACAAAAATCACATGATTGTCTCAATAGATGCAGAAAAAGCCTTTGACAAAATAAAACACCCATTCCTATTGAAAACACTAGAAAGCATAAGAATAGAAGGGTCTTTCCTAAAAATAATAAAAAGTATATATCTAAAACCATCAGCAAACATCATCTGCAATGGGGATAAACTAGAAGCCTTCCCAAAAAGATCAAGAGTAAAACAAGGATGCTCATTATCACCTCTATTATTTAACATTGTACTAGAAACACCAACAGTAGCAATTAGAGAAGAAAAAGAAATTGAAGGTATTAAAATAGGCAATGAGAAGACCAAACTATCACTCTTTGCAGATGATATGATGGCCTAATTTAACGAATCCTAGAGAATCAACTAAAAAACTAGTAGAAATAATCAACAACTTTAGCAAAGTTGCAGGATACAAAATAAACCCACATAAGTCATCAGCATTTCTATATATTTCCATCACATCTCAGCAGCAAGAATTAGAAAGAGAAATTCCATTTAAAATCGACCTAGACAATATAAAATACTTAGGAATCTATCTGCTGAGACAAACACAGGAACTATATGAACACAACTACAAAATGCTCTTCACACAATTAAAACTAGATCTAAACAATTAGAAAAACATTGATTGCTCATGGATAGGATGAGCTAACATAATAAAAATGACAGACCTATCCAAATTAATTGACTTATTTAGTTCCATACCCATTGAACTACCAAAAAACTTTTTTTACTGAATTAGAAAAAACCATAACAAAGTTCATTTGGAAGAACAAAAGATCAAGGATATCCAGGGAAATCATGAAAAAAAAATGTGAAGGAAGGTGGCCTTGCAGTCCCAGATCTCAAACTATACTATGAAGCAATGGTCATCAAAACAATTTGGTACTGGCTAAGAGACAGAAAGGAGAATCAAGGGGGCAGCTGGGTAGCTCAGTGGATTGAGAGGCAGGCCTAGAGATGGGAGGACCTAGGTTCAAATCTGAACTCAGACACTTCCCAGCTGTGTGACCCTGGGCAAGTCACTTGACCCCCATTGCCTAGCCCTTACCACTCACTTTTCTGCCTTGGAGTCAATACACAAAATTGACTCCAAGACAGAAGGTAAAGGTTTAAAAAAAAAAGAAAGAAAGGAGGATCAATGGAATAGACTTGGGGTAAGCAACCTCAGCAAGACAGTCTATGATAAGCCCAAAGATCTCAGCTTCTGGGACCAAAATACACTATTTGATAAAAACTGCTGGGAAAATTGGAAAACAACATGGGAGAGATTAGGTTTAGATCAACATCTCACACTCGACACCAAGATAAACTCAGAATGGGTGAATGACTTGAATATAAAGAAGGAAACTATAAGCAAATTAGGTGAACACAGAATAGTATACATGTCAGATCTTTGGGAAAGGAAAGATTTTAAAACCAAGTAAGAGCTAGAAGAAAATCACAAAATGTAAAATAAATAATTTTTATTATATCAAATTAAAAAGTTTTTGTACAAACAAAACCAACGCAACCAAAATTAGAAGGGAAACAACAAATTGGGAAACAATCTTCATAACAGAAACTTCTGACAAAGGTTCAATTACTCAAATTTACAAAGCTAAATCAATTGTACAAAAAATCAAGCCATTCTCCAATTGATAAATGGGCAAGGAACATGAATAGGCAGTTCTCAGCCAAAGAAATCAAAACTATTAATAAGCACATGATAAAGTGTTCTCAATCTCTTATGATCAAAGAGATGCAAATTAAAACAACTCTGAGGTATCACCTCACACCTAGCAGATTGGCTAACATGACAGCAAAGGAAAGTAATGAATGCTGGAGGGGATGTGGCAAAGTAGGGACATTAATTCACTGCTGGTGGGGTTGTGAACTGATCCAACCATGTTGGAGGGCAATTTGGAACTATGCCCAAAGGGTGATAAAAGACTGCCTGCCCTATGATCCAGCCATAGCACTGCTGGGCTTGTACCCCAAAGAGATAGTAAGGAAACAGACATATACAAGAATATTCATAACTGCACTCTTTGTGGTGGCAAAAAATTGGAAAATGAAGGGATGCCCTTCAATTGGAGAATGGATGAACAAATTGTGGTATATGTTGGTGATGGAATACTATTGTGCTCAAAGGAATAGTAAACTGGAGGAATTCCATGGGAAATGGAACAACCTCCAGGAACTGATGCAGAGTGAGAGGAGCAGAACCAGGAAAACATTGTACACAGAGACTGACACACTGTGGTACAATCGAACATAATGGACTTCTCCATTAGTGTCAATGCAATGTCCCTGAACAATCTGCAGGGATCTAGGAGAAAAAACACTATCCACAAGCAGAGGACAAACTGTAGAAGTAAAAACACTGAGGAAAACCAACTGCTAGACTACAAGGGTTGAGGGGATATGACTGAGGAGTGACTCTAAATGAACACTCTAATGCAAACAACAACATGGAAATGGGTTCAAATCAAGAACACTTGTGATACCCAGTGGAATCACATGTGGGCTATGGGATATGTGGGGGGTGGGGAGGAGAAAATGATCTTTGTTTCCAATGAATAATGCTCGGGAATGACCAAATGAAATAATGTTATTAAAAAAAAACCATAACAAAGTTCATTTGGAAGAACAAAAGATCAAGGATATCCAGGGAAATCATGAAAAAAAAATGTGAAGGAAGGTGGCCTTGCAGTCCCAGATCTCAAACTATACTATAAAGCAATGGTCATCAAAACAATTTGGTACTGGCTGAGACAGAAAGGAGGATCAAGGGGGCAACTGGGTAGCTCAGTGGATTGAGAGGCAGGCCTAGAGATGGGAGGTTCAAATCTGGCCTGACACTTCCCAGCTGTGTAACCCTGGTCATGTCACTTGACCCCATTGCCTAGCCCTTACCACTCACTTTTCTGCCTTGGAGTCAATACACAAAATTGACTCCAAGACAGAAGGTAAAGGTTAAAAAAAAAAAAGAAAGAAAGGAGGATCAATGGAATAGACTTGGGGTAAGCAACCTCAGCAAGACAGTCTATGATAAGCCCAAAGATCTCAGCTTCTGGGACCAAAATACACTATTTGATAAAAACTGCTGGGAAAATTGGAAAACAACATGGGAGAGATTAGGTTTAGATCAACATCTCACACTCGACACCAAGATAAACTCAGAATGGGTGAATGACTTGAATATAAAGAAACTATAAGCAAATTAGGTGAACACAGAATAGTATACATGTCAGATCTTTGGGAAAGGAAAGATTTTAAAACCAAGTAAGAGCTAGAAGAAAATCACAAAATGTAAAATAAATAATTTTTATTATATCAAATTAAAAAGTTTTTGTACAAACAAAACCAACGCAACCAAAATTAGAAGGGAAACAACAAATTGGGAAACAATCTTCATAACAGAAACTTCTGACAAAGGTTCAATTACTCAAATTTACAAAGCTAAATCAATTGTACAAAAAATCAAGCCATTCTCCAATTGATAAATGGGCAAGGGACATGGATAGGCAGTTCTCAGATAAAGAAATCAAAACTATTAATAAGCACATGATAAAGTGTTCTCAATCTCTTATAATCAGAGAGATGCAAATCAAAACAACTCTGAGGTATCACCTCACACCTAGCAGATTGGCTAACATAACAGCAACAGAAAGTAATGAATGCTGGAGGGGATGTGGCAAAGTAGGGACATTAATTCACTGCTGGTGGAGTTGTGAACTGATCCAACCATGCTGGAGGGCAATTTGGAACTATGCCCAAAGGGCGACAAAAGAATATCTACCCTTTGATCCAGCCATAGCACTGCTGGGTCTGTAACCCAAAGAGATAATGGACAAAAAGACTTGTACAAAAATATTCATAGCTGCGCTCTTTGTGGTGGCCAAAAACTGGAAAATGAAGGGATGCCCTTCAGTTGGGGAATGGCTGAACAAACTGTGGTATATGTTGGTGATGGAATACTATTGTGCTAAAAGGAATAATAAAGTGGAGGAGTTCCATGGAGACTGGAACAACCTCCAGGAACTGATGCAGAGCGAGAGGAGCAGAACCAGGAGAACATTGTACACAGAGACTGACACACTGTGGTATAATCGAACGTAATGGACGTCTCCATTAATGGCAGTGTAATGTCCCTGAACAATTTGCAGGGATCCAGGAGAAAAAAACACTATTCATAAGCAAAGGATAAACTATGGGAGTGGAAACACCGAGGAAAAGCAACTGCCTGAATACAGCGGTTGAGGGGACATGACAGAGGAGAGACTCTAAATGAACACTCTAATGCAAATATTATCAACAAAGCAATGGGTTCAAATCAAGAAAACATCTAATGCCCAGTAGATTTACGCGTCGGCTATGGGGGGTGGGGGGGAGGAAAAGAAAATGATCTATGTCTTTAACGAATAATGCTTGGAAATGATCAAATAAAATATATTTAAAAAAACAACTCTGAGGTATCACCTCACACCTAGCAGATTGGCTAACATGACAGCAAAGGAAAGTAATGAATGCTGGAGGGGATGTGGCAAATGCATTGCTGGTGGAATTGTGAATTGATCCAACCATTCTGGAAGGCAATTTGGAACTATGCCCAAAGGGTGCTAAAAGAATGTCTGCCCTTTGATCCAGCCATAGCACTGCTGGGTTTGTACCCCAAAGAGATAATAAGGAAAAAGACATGTACAAGAATATTCATAGCTGCACTCTTTGTGGTGGCAAAAAATTGGAAAATAAGGGGATGCCCGTCGATTGAGGAATGGCTGAACAAATTGTGGCATATTTTGATGATAGAATACTATTGTGCTCAAAGGAATAATAAAATGGAGGAATTCCATGTGAATTGGAATGACCTCCAGGAATTGATGTAGAGTAAAAGGAGCGAAACCAGGAGAACATTGTACACAGAGACTGATACACTGTGGCACAATCGAATGTAATGGACTTCTCCATTAGTAGAAATGCAGTGATCCTGAACAACTTGGAGAAATCTACAAGAAAGAACACTATCCACATTCAGAGAAAAAACTGTGGGAGTAGAAACACAGAGGAAAAACAACTGCTTGATGACATGGGTCGAGGGGATATGATTGGGGATATAGAATCTAAATGAAAATCCTAGTGCAAATATCAACAACATGGAAATAAGTTTTGATCAAGGACACTTGTAATACCCATGTAATTGCACGTCAGCTAAGGGAAGGGTGGGGGGAAGGAAGGGCAGGAAGAAATATGATTCTTGTAATCAAGGAATAATGTTCTATAAATATGTAATAAATTATAATAAATATGAAATAATTAAAAAGAGTATATCTTCCCATCTCCCCTTATTTTTGAATGAGGAAGCTGAGTTCCAAACGGCTTATGTGACAACCAAGATAACACAGCTAATTAAGTGAATGACAGAACTGGGAGTTGAACGTAGGTCCTTTAACTTCCAAAACCAGAATTCTTTGCACTATCTAGCCTCTCAGATCATATTTGCATAGTTTATTTACATAAGTAAGATATAACACACATAAGTAAGATATAATACAGATGACTTTCTATAGAAAAAGAAAAAGGGTGAATAAAGATAAAAGATCCCTGAAAAGTGTTAAATAATTTAGAGGGTAGAGAATTTATATGCCTTGTTTAAATGTGAGGAGTCCTGAAAAACAGATCAACTCAGCTCATTAACTTCATTGAGCAATACAGTATTTGCCAGCACTGATCTAAGGGAGGAAGGAAAGCAGGATTTTCTCACATATATATATTTTCTACTCACTCTTTCCTGTCCACTGATGAAGTGGAAGTATTGTAGGTGAAAGAAGGGGGGGGATTCAAGTGAGAAGTGAAAGCTTTAGAGAAGGAAAAAAATAAAATAGTTGCTTTAATGAGCAAGATTATTTAGCATAAATATATTTTAAAACAAAGAATATAAGTGGCTAATACAGAAAATCTGAAGGTGAATGTAAATGAAATTGAAAGGGGCAGCAAGGAACAGTAGCAAAGGGTAGTGTCATTAAAGCATCATCTCTGTGAGTCAGTTGAGTCAATTATTCTACTTTTCAAATTGGTTGGGAATTCTTTCTGTCTAAGGAAAACTTAACTACCCAGAAGTGTCTTATCAGCTTGCAAAAAAATAGTATTAACCATTCATTAAGGAAATATTTATAGTTCTAGGTTATAGGGAAAAAAAAGATGAATAGAATATGTGCCCTGCCCTTAGGATGTCTATAGTCTAGTAGGCTGTGAATATATTGTTGTTTAGTTGTGGCCGACTCTTCAAGACTCCATGGACCTTAGCTGTCCATGGAGTTTTCTTGGTAAGAATACTGGAGTAGTTTTCAATTCTTTCTCCAATGGATCCAGCAGATATTTTTGCAGGGCAATCAGCAGTTAAGTGACTTAACCAGGGTTATATGGTATTTATCTGAAGGTGGGTTTTAACTCAGGTCTTCCTGACTCCAGGCTCAGTACTCTTAACCCCTGAATATATGCTGATTATAAGTGTGGATGATACTATATTGTCTAAAGAAATTAATTCAAATTATAATTATAATGAGAAGCAGGATGGTATAAATGAATAGAAAGTTAATTTTAAAGACAGGAAGATGTGGGTTCAAGTACTGTCTCTAACAGAAATTGACTCTGAACCTAGACAAGTCACCTAATCTCTCAGTGGTCTAGGCAATTCTCAAAGACTATACGTAGCAGAAAAGGTGCTGTCCTGCACTGATAGGGAGAGTTCCTTACCTGGAAGTTCCCTATGCCCATGAAACCATATCCAAACCTATCCCCTATACAACCAAAATGTCATAAAACTAAGCAAAATTAGGGGGCATTTTGCATTAAACACATCATCTGATGTTTCAGGATAGACTAGAAGTATATTCCTTTAAAAAAAATCTTTACCTTCTGTCTTAGAATCAATACTAAGTACTGGTTTCAAAGCAGAGGAGCATTAAGGACTAGGCAACTGGGATTAAGTGACTTGCCCAAGGGTCACACACCTAGGAAGTTATCTGATATCAGATTTGATCTCAAGACCTCCCATCTTCAGGCCTGGCTTTCTATTCTTTAAGCCACCTAGATGCCCCTAGGGATACATTCTTTTTTTTTTAAACAATATTTTATTTGATCATTTCCAGGCATTATTCATTAGAGACAAAGATCATTTTCTTTCCCCCCCCCCCCACCTCTCCCATAGCCGACACGCAAATCACGTATCACGTGTGTTCTTGATTTGAACCCATTTCCATGTTGTTGGTCTTTGCATTAGAGTGTTCATTTAGAGTCTCTCCTCAAACATGTCCCCTCAACCCCTGTAGTCAAGCAGTTGCTCTTCCTTGGTGTTTTTACAGGGATACATTCTTAAAGGCTTTGTCAATGGTTGTTCAGACTTAGAAGGCCTACCAAGCAGGAACATCTCTTTCTGTATAATCTGTATAAATGGATTTTTTTGCCTGTCATATGAATACCAATCTAGCCACCAAAAGGTATTTGCCAAAAGGTCATTGCATAGTAATGCTCACTGAATATAAAGTAATGCTCATTTTTGCACTATATGGTTAAATGTACCTAGGAATACACTTATTTTCGAAGAAGATGTGGTTTTGAAAATAAAGTATTTTTTTTTACAAATATAGTCAATACAGTAATAATCTCACTATTCTGGAATTCAGCTATTCAATAGCTTCACCTGTGATAGAGGCTGACACTAGAGAAAAAGTGCCAGACTGAAGAGTATGTGAAATTGATTAACCTCTATCACACACCTATCTAGAGTACAAACAAGAACCAAGAAGTTAGCCACATTATTCTGTGAATGACAAAATTGGATTTTGGAAAATCAAAGTACTAAAGCTCATGGTCTTAAATCAAAGGAGTAACCTTAAAGACTTCAGTTTTTAAACCAGTTTGTTTTTATTTTTTCTGTTCTATTTGTAAAAATTAAATTATAATCTCTAATAATAAAAATATTATATTTTAAGAGATTTATTAATGATCATTAGAAATCAAAGAATAAAGAAGGTACAAAATAAAGACCTTGTGCCCATGGCTGGTTAGCCATTTTTAGCCAACCCCACTCACCACCATCACTGCTGATTCTATATCTGAGAAGGAGCCTCCAAAGCCCACGCCCTTTATCCTCTGTCGACAGGAAGTACGTAATGACAGGAAGTCAGTGGGCTCTTGGGATATGTAGTTCTTTTTTAGGGTAACAGATTTTTAATCATACAAATTCAACAAGTATTTATTAAGCATTGACTATGTGCCAAGTACTAATTTAAGTAGTGGAGCTACCATGTCAAACATGAAAGCATACCTTGCTCTCAATGGGCTCTCAATTCTACTTGAGAGAAACACTGTGTACACAGATTAAGTTTGCCAAGGGAACTTAGCTCTGAACCAGGAAAAGTTATCAAGAAAAGCAATTCACTTTCTGCCTGGGAAATAATAAATCTCAGAGCCAAGGCCTAGTGTGAGCAATACTGGAGAAACTTCTACCAAACCTAAAATAAGAGTTCATGCCCTTTCTGAAAGAAAACAGTAACATACCCCAGCTGAAAAAACAAGGTGTGATCCTAGCTAAAAGAGCATAACAGCACCCAGCTGAGCTTGGAGCTAAAGTTGGTGAAGACTACAGCAGCCCATTAAAGAGAAAGCCCAGGGATTTCAGCAGATCAACCCATCCAGCAGAGATGCAATACCCTCTGAAGAGTCAGAGGATAGTGGAGAGACTTTCCTGGCCCAAATCAGCTGTGTATTAACTCCTAAAAAAAAAAAAACAACTAGTCTCTACAAGAAGCAAACCCAGGTGAGTCTTCTATCCAACGGAGATTCTACACCTTGTGAAGATCCAGTCCCACTTAGCAGTGGAGCAAATTGTTCATCACTGTTGCCATGGCTTGCTGTGTACTTCGTCAGGACTTTATGGGAAGAGAATAGCTATCAAGGTTCTGCAGTTCCAGAGTTATGAGTTGCATTGCCCATGTGTTCTCTATACTATCATTTTTGAAGTTTCCATCCACTCTCAAATCTATCCACTCTTACCATGAACTATGTCTATTTGTGAAATAATGCTCTCCAGGGTTTAGGAGAAAATATTTATTAACCACTGTTCTGTCTATGCCATTTGAGTAAGTGTCTTTTCTAATTATTAATTGAGTCTATTGGTTGATTGTTATTTGGAGACATAATGGTAAAGGCTCTTGGGTTTTAGTGTCAGGAGTTGCCATCCACATGGTTACCTCTAGGATCCAAGATAGAAGTTTCCCTCTGGAGACTCAATCTGCACTTGCAAGTACAAGTGAAAGATAATGCCCCAGAGGATTGCTACATAAACAAAGTAAATAAAAAAGTGTTTCAGAAGGTGGAAGGACTAACAATTGGAGAGATCAGTAAAGACTTCATATAGAAGATGCCAGTTGAAATGGGCCTGGAATGGACCAAAGGACTGTACTAAGTGGAGGTGAGAGGGAGAACAAGTCTTCCAGAGAAAGAGGATAGTGTGCAGAGGTATGGAAAGATGGTGTATGGAGAACATCAAGAAAACAAGTTTGGCTTGAACTTAGAATATATGAGAAAGAAACATTGGAAATGTTTGGAAAAATTAATTAGAACCCAAAATTTAAAATTTAAAGGGTTTGAAATGTAGGAACAGTTGAGAAGGACTCTCAGACAGTAGACCCAAGACTGGTTATCTGCTTTCCCCTCCTACAGCAGGTTAGAAGTAGCAAATCAAAATTTATATGAGGTATTTCTATAGGCAAATGCAGTTATAGCACCAAGAACTAATAATTTTTAACAAAAAGAAAACAGAAAAACTACACATAGAGACCTAGTGGCTAACCCTCTTCCTACTTGTACTTTCAGGATATGACCCCTAGAGAACAATTACTCTTGGTTCAAGGTACTGCATGGGACTGATATCACAAAATCATGACTTTGAAACCCTTATAAATATGTTTCTTTGTTCATAATTAACCAGAGGACATGATTATTTCAACACAAACGGATCCTACACACACACATATACATTTGGGGAACACTCTACAAAAATATATATTGGATCAATGGAGAGTTATTATGTTCAAGTACAATGCTCAAGTACAGATTTAACATGATGGAGCTCACATACAAAGAGCATACGTAAAGGGGCAATTTATACTTCCAAAATTGCAAGTATTTTGATGTCCTCTTGTGATTTCCACAGGCTGCTGCTCACTGGGCAAGATGTCTTGGCTGACATTCCCCAATTGATAAACGGGCAAGGGACATGAAAAGGCAGTTTTCAGAAAAAGAAATTAAAACACATGAAAAAATGTTCTAAATTTCTCATAATTAGAGAAATGCAAATCAAAATCAACTCTGAAGGTATCACCTCAAACCGAGCAGATTGGCCAGTATGACAGCAAAGGAAAATAAGAAATGTTGGAGGGAATGTGACAAAATTGGGACACTAATGCACTGCTGGTAGAGTTGTGAATTGATCCAACCATTCTGGAAGGCAATTTGGAACTATGCCCAAAGGGCATTAAAAGACTGTCTGTCCTTTGATCCAGCCATAACACTGCTGGGTTTGTACCCCAAAAAGATAATAAAGAAAAAGACTTGTACAAGAATATTCATAGCTGCACTCTTTGTGGTGGCAAAAAATTGGAAAATGAGGGGATGCCCTTCGATTGAGGAATGGCTGAACAAATTGTGGCATATTTTGATGATAGAATACTATTGTGCTCAAAGGAATAGTAAACTGGAGGAATTCCATGGGAAATGGAACAACCTCCAGGAATTGATGCAGAGTGAGAGGAGCAGAACCAGGAAAACATTGTACACAGAGACTGATACACTATGGCACAATCGAATGTAATGGACTTGTCCATTAGTGGAAATGCAGTGATCCTGAAAAACTTGGAGAAATCTACGAGAAAGAACACTATCCACATTCAGAGGAAACACTATGGGAGTAGAAACACAGAAGAAAAACAACTGCTTGAATACATGGGTTGAAGAGATATGATTGGGGATGTAGACTCTAAATGAAAATCCTAGTGCAAACAACAACATGGAAATAGGCTCTGATCAAGGACACAAGTAATACCCAATGAAATTGCGTGTTGGTTGCAGGAAGGGTGGGTGTGAAGGGAGGGAGGGAAATAAAGTGATTATTGTAACAAAAAAAAGTTTTTAAATAAGCTTTAAAAAATAAGGAAAAAGACTTGTACAAGAATATTCATAGCTGCGTTCTTTGTGGTGGCAAAAAATCAGAAAATGAGGGGATGCCCTTCCATTGGGGAATGGCTGAACAAATTGTGGCATCTGATGGTGATGGAATACTATTGTTATGAAAGGAATAATGAACTGTAGCAATTCCATGTGAACTAGAAATTGATGTCATGTAATTTAGAAAACCTTGTACCTTTGGACTCCATCTTCCAGAATTCTTTCTCATCTCCCAGCATCCCTTTCCCTTCTCCACCACGTGGCTTGTTCACATTTGTATATATGTTTTTGTAACTCCTCCCTCTCTCTTTCTTCCCCCCCCCCCACCCCAGTGCAAGGCTAGGAAAGTGGGTTTATTAATAAATCTTATAGATATAATACTTGGAGTACTGGATATTAATTTTAAAATCTACAATGCAGAGCGAAAGGAGCAGAACCAGGAGAACATTGCACACAGAGACTGATACACTGTGGTACAATTGAATTGTAATGGACTTCTCTAGTAGCAGGAATGCAATGACCCAGGACAATTCTGAGGGACTTATGAGAAAGAATACTATCCACATCCAGAGAAAGAACTGTGGGAACAGAAATGCAGAAGAAAAACAACTGCTTGATCACATGGGTCAATGGGGATATGATTGGAGATGTTGACTTTAAATGATCATTCATTGCAAATATTGATAATATGGAAATAGGTTTTGATAAATGATACATGTAAAACCCAGTGGAATTGCTCAGCAGCTCCAGGAGGCAGGGGAGGGAGAAGGGGAGGGAAAGAACATGAATCATGTAACCATGAAAAAAATATTCTAAATTAATTAAATCAATTTTTAAACGACCTTAAGCAAATTTTAAGAACCAATAATCTAGTTTCCCTAGCTAAAAGAAGAATCTGTTCTTACCATGAATGAAGATAAAAATATTATCTTCTTTAATGAAAGTAATTCTTTAATACAGAAACCTTTCTTGATACTTCTGGTCTAATAACTCCAACAACAACAAAAAGATATCTTGGCTAAGTATGTTGCTTGACCAGATCCACTGGACTTTCTTTCTTTCAATTTTTTTAAACCCTTACCTTCTGTCTTAGAGTCAATATTGTGTATTGATTCCAAGGCAGAAGAATAGTAAGGGCTAGGCAGAGGAAGTGAAATGATTTGCCCAGGGTCACACAGCTAGGAAATATCTGAGGTCATATTTGAACCCAACACTTCCATGGCTAAGCCTGACTCTCAAGCCTGGACCTATTTTCTGCAGGGCACTTTACTCTAATGGATAACCATAGTTTCCATAGCCTCCAGCTTCTGGCTCATTTGAAGTCCTTAGTTAGGTCAGTGTAATGTTTCTTTTCCAAGTGAAAAAACAGAACTCTTACCCTAAGACCAATGGAAATCCTTACTAGTCCTGCTCCCTCAGAGTCTCAGTTCTGAGATATGAAATCTCCCAATCCTCATGCTTGCTCCCTGGGTTCAAAGTTAGCCTCAAATACTTCCTAGCTCTGGGCAAATCACTTAACCCCATTATCCATTACAATACATGTTCTTGTGGTGTTCTGCCACTCAAGAAAGGTGTTCTTCCCTTTGACCCAGCCATAGCACTGCTGGGTCTGTACCCCAAAGAGATAATGGACACAAAGACTTGTACAAAAATATTCATAGCTGCGCTCTTTGTGGTGGCCCAAAACTGGAAAATGAGGGGATGCCCATCAATTGGGGAATGGCTGAACAAACTGTGGTATATGTTGGTGATGGAATACTATTGTGCTCAAAGGAATAATAAAGTGGAGAAGTTCCATGGAGACTGGAACAACCTCCAGGAAGTGATGCAGAGCGAGAGGAGCAGAACCAGGAGAACATTGTACACAGAGACTAATACACTGTGGTATAATCGAACGTAATGGACTTCTCCATTAGGGGCGGTGTAATGTCCCTGAACAACTTTCAGGGATCCAGGAGAAAAAAAACACCATTCATAAGCAAAGGATAAACTATGGGAGTGGAAACACCGAGAAAAAGCAACTGCCTGAATACAGAGGTTGAGGGGACATGACAGAGGACAGACTTTAAATGAACACTCTAATGCAAATACTATCAACAAAGCAATGAGTTCAAATCAAGAAAACATCTAATGCCCAGTGGACTTACGCGTCGGCTATGGGGGGTGGGGGGGAGGAAAAGAAAATGATCTATGTCTTTAACGAATAATGCTTGGAAATGATCAAATAAAATATATTTAAAAAAAAAAAAGAAAGGTGTTCTTCCCATGAATCTTTTTGGAAACCTTTTCAACATACTACCAGATAAGAGAAATTATTCATTAGATTGTTGTTGAGCTGGAGACCTCATGGTGTCACTTTAATCAATTTGCTTCCAATGTGACCTACCCATTGGCCCTAAGACCAATAAATTCAAAGGGATTTTCCACATATCAAAAATTCTTCTGTATTCTACCACAAACCAACAGGCAAACTGAGACTGTGCTAATAATAAATGGTCTGAAGAAGAGTAACCAATATTTTATTGTTATCTGAATTTCCAGTGTATGCATCTCCTTTTCAGAATGTTGATTTTTGAGTGTGAGAAGTTTGCAGAGAAACCATGCTCCTTCACTGTTGGTGCCCCTTCACTACTATACCATGTGTTGTAGAACTTCAGATTAGGGGACCATCTTCTTTCTTTGCACAGGGGCATGATAAACTTAAAACAATCTTTTAAAAAAAAAGTAATGCAGTTCTATATTTATTGTGCTTTACCTGGTCCAAATGGAGCCAGTTCAAACAGTTTAATTTGTGTTTTTTCCAGTGTTAAACTCACATTGTGCCCATTAAAAATTTTCCTCCCCATCTCAGGAATGAGTAAGAGGCAAAAATATTGCTTTTTTTCTCCTTGAGATTTCATTACCTTTGTGCTACAAGTTGTGTAAAATTGTTTGTCTGTGAGAGAATAAAAAGTGGATTTAAAGTAAAAAAAAAAATTCAGTATAATTTCTTTCCCTTGTATGCATTTTAAAATATTCTGAGTAGTGTGAAGATTGGATTTGGCTATGTCCTGATTGTAACAATGAAGGTACTTAGCTCTTACTTGATAGTGAAGATAAAATTGTAATCCCCGGTCTATTTTTATATTTTAGTCCCCAAAAGTATTAACTCAGTATTTAAAGTAGATCTACCCATTTTAACCACAAAAGGTGTGAACTAACCACAAAAGGTGTGAATACCCATTTCATACATTTGAGTGGGAACCCCATGACCCCCTTGTAAAAGAGTGGGCAGTCCTGGAGAGGAGCATCTGCTGTGATTGGTAAACCTAAAATTTAGGGGAGGTGACACAAGAGAAAAAAAGTCTTTAAATAGAGGAGATAGATCAATCAATCAAGAGATTCAGTTACTCGGAGCTGGCCTGGAAGAGATTAAGTCACTTGAGCTTGGAGTGAAGAAGAGTCACTTGAGGAGAGACTGGAAGACAGACACTCAGACTTGGAGTGAAGACACTTGGCTGTGAAACTAGACCCCTTGAGGAGCTCATGCAAGAGACCTCAGATTGCTTTCCTTTTAGACAGTCACCTTGGTGAGTGAAAGGCTGACTTAGTTTCCTTGACTTTCTGGAGGTGTGAACCTCTGAGAAAGGCCCATGGTCTTGAGACTCCTTTCCCTTGGCTGGGGCTTAGAATTTCTCTGGCTCTGAGGAAGCCAGAGGCGCTCTTTCTCTCTCTCTCTCTCTCTCTCTCTCTCTATTTCTCTCTCTCTCTCTCTCTCTCCCCCCCCCCTTTACTCTCTTCCTTAATATCTTCCCTCTATTGAAAAATAAACTACCATAAATTTCATTTACTTGAGTAATTCATTTTGGGATTTAGAAATTAAATCCCTGGCAACCACCAAATTAAATATTAAATCCAACCATAAAAATTTAACAGTAGAGATCCGAAGGCTTCACCAGCCTAACTGCCAAAGGGGTTCATGGCACAGAAAAAGGTAAAGATTTCCTTCTACCCCTAATATTATTTGATTCAATGTTCATAATGATGAGCCAAAATCATGAAGAGAAAGTTAAATCATGTTCAAAGTCCTTTGTTTAAGAAATCAGTTGAGTATGACATTTTAGAAAGATAAATATATCCACAATGGCTAAAATTTTGATGCTAAATGTTTTAAACTCTTGATTAACTGGGAAAATTGTCTCTCTGAAATAACATACTGATTAAAATTAGACAAAATAAAAGGCTGACATAGTTTATTCATTCATTTAAAAAAGTTCTTATGTGTCTTCTTCCACAACATGATAAATATGGGGAAAGGTATGATATGATTATACATGTATAATCTAAATAAAATTGCTTACTGTCTCAGGGATAGGAGAAGGGAGAATGAAAATTTAGAACTCAAAATGAGAGAAAACTAATGTTAACTGTTTCTACATGTAACTGGGAAAAAATAAAGTATTACTAAAAAAAATGTACTGAATACCTACTATGTGCAAGATCTTGCAGGGAATGTTCCAATGAATTTCCTTCCCCCAAGGGGCTTACATAATTCAGCTATAATTTAGAAAGTATTTTCATTCATTCAGTTCATTTACTCAACAGATATGTATCAAATGCCTACTATGTGTATGCATTAAACCAGCAATTGTTTTTACCAGATTTTGTTCCAGTTCAATAGAATTTATGAATAAACTATTTTGATTCCTGTTAAAAATTATTATAGAGGGAGGAAGAAGAAACAGCTAGGTGGCTCAGTGGATTGAGAACCAGAACTAAAGATAAGAGTTTAAATCTGGTCTCAGACACTTTCTAGCTGTGTGACTCTGGGCAATTCACTTAACCCCCATCAAGTAGCCTTACCATTCTTCTGCCTTGGAAACAACATGCAGTATTGATTCTAAGACATAAGGGAAGGGTTATTTTAAAAAATTATCATGGATGTAGTTTTTATTTCTTTTTTAATTTGGTTCACTGACAAATTAATATGAGAGGCGGGTTGAGATTCAATGGTTAGAATACTTTGTCCAAGTGTTCATTCACAATTTGGCTTATTTCAAGTCCCTGGTTAAATTATAATCAAAAGAACAATAGTATAGTTCTCATGATATAATGATACCATTTGCAGTCTGGTAAATATGTCAGTGAACATTAAGCCCCTAAAAATGCTAAGATAAACATCTCTTGTGTTCCAGCTGGATGTTAATAAACTCAGAATCAAAATCACAGAATGTTAAAGTCAAAAGGGTCCCCCAGAAGCTGCTTAATCTACCCAATAACCTTCTATATCCCTGATAAGTATTCCCAGAACCCCGGAACTTTTTCTTCAAGAACTTTTGTTTCATTTCTCCCCAAGTCTGCCATACCTCAAATGAATTTCTCCCACATGTCAAAGTTCCTTTTCAAGAGCCACATAGAAAAATTCTAGTCATTTATTCACATGACAGTATTTCAAATACTTGAAGACAGTTTTCATACTCATAAGTTCTCTTCTCCAAATTAAACATCCCAATTCAATAGAATCTCAAAAGACTATTACTTGACTTCATTGTCTTCCATTAGACTCCTCAACTAAAGCCAGATGCAGACACTGGCATCAGAATTCAAGTTCTGTCATGTTCTATTAAGCTTAAAAGGCATCATCTAAAGGCACTGTTATGAATTGCATGACTGTTACCTGAAGACCACTCTACCTCTCTACAAAGATCATCACCAGGTTTATCAGAGTGTGATTGAATTTTCCAGCCCAAGAAATTCCTAAAGACCTTTTATCAAGAAATAGAAGGGGGGGGGCGGCAACTGGGTGGCAGCTGGGTGGGTCAGTGGATTAAGAGACAGACCTTAGAGATGGGAAGTCCTAGGTTCAAATATGGCCTCAGACACTTCCCAGCTATGTGACCCTGGGCAAGTGACTTGACCCCCATTGCCTAGCTCTTACTACTCTTCTGCCTTGGAGCCAATTGGCTCCAAGACAGAAGGTAAAGATTTAAAAAAAAAAATAGAAGGGATAAGATCCACCATGGTGGAAATCACAGATTCCTGAAGTCTCAAAGTAGAAATTAATAGACTATATATCTCCCCTTGAGAGGGGATGTAGAGAAATCCTGAGGCTAGTTAATACATTGACCAGCCTTCCAAACCCTCATCATTTATTAAAGCAAATATATAACAGTAATTATTTGCTTATAATATATCCCCTAATGCAACCATTGGTTTCTTTTCAAAGCCAGCTCATGAAATGTAAATTTACCAGGAGGAAACAGTACTGTTGAAGGAAACCTTACCATTTGTTGATGAACTAGGAATTCAGAGAAGCAGGCTCTAAGTGAGTCAATCATTTGAAATTGAACCATTTCCATCAACATTTTAGCTTCTCTTTCAGTGTTTCTGAAACATGTAGAGAAAAAAAGAATAGCATGCCCATGAAATCATTATGGTCAGACAAAAATAGCCTTGGTCCTATTATAGGGATTTTCATGTCTGGCTAAATTCAAATAACATCAATAATACCTGCCATATACCCTATCATGCAACATGCTCATCTAAATGTAAATAGTGGACCTCTTTGACAGTCTCCTTTCTCCTATGAAGTCATAGACTCATGGGGGGAAAAAATGGGAAGAAATATATTCTCACATGAATTAAAAAAAAAAAAGCTCATGGCATCTTTTCTGATTGTATATACATTTTTTTATTCCTCCAACCTGGAAAGTATTTCTTGCATTCCTATCTCAGTATACTATCTTAACATCCCTTAATGTGCAGTTCCATAGTAATTCATCATTACCCAGCCTCCAAATTATTCTAGTGTTGATTAAATTAGTAAATGCAATCACAATCTGAAGCGAGTTAATTGAGAGAATTTATTTGGGCCTGACAGTTTTATGCATGTTTGATTAAGTATTATAAGGTTTGTTTTTGATTTTGCATAATTTAACTTTAAATCCTGCACTGGGGGGCCCATCAACCATTAACGACCAAAATAAACTCTTTTAAGATGCATATATTTATGATTTATTTCTAAATGCAATGTCTCCCAGATTTTGTTTTATTTTATTTTTTGGGTGCCTTTGCCAAAGTGACAAATATGTTTAAAGTAACATTTTGAGCCATTCGGTTTGTGCTATAAATCTTCAGGAATGTATACAATTCATTAAAAGTTTTGAAAGAAGTACAAGTTCACATTTATATTGCAACAAGTGACATATAAATGCGTATGTTTGTCTTCCCTGCTTGCCATAAAATATATCTGCAATTCCTGGCTGCTTTGACTAGTACAAATAGCCCACTCTCTGGTGCAATGATAAGTTTCATCACAAATCTTCACTCCTGTCAACACAAAACTGTTCAATCAACAGGAATATGAGTTGTGTCTTTTGTGAAATTAGCACAGGAAAGAAATACAACCTATTTTCCTTGCCCAGGGATGCGTGGGCGGGTCCTGTAAGGCCTGAACTTATGATGTTTGCTTGGGACCTGATCTCTTATCTCTGAATGTCAAAACTGCAATTCCCACTTGGCCTCAAAGACATTTGTTTTATGAGGACACATTCATTAAAGAGCCCAGGAACTAGCTGCCTTGCAGGAAGGCAAGGGCTTCTTAGTCTGCCTGTTGTTTTGTGCTTCTTTTCAGAGAGGATCAGAATTTTAAGGAAATATGTACTATTTTCCCAACTCTGATTGATGCAATTAATTGTTTCTTAGTCCTACTAATTAATGTCATGATTTGCTTTTTGATCTTTTCTTGATATAAATGGATAGAGAGACAGCCTTGAAGCCAAGAAGATCTGCTAAGCGGTTCAAGTCTGACCTCTGCCACAAATTATCAGTGTGACCTTCTGTAGATTACTTAAACTCTCAGTGTTCCAGGCTCTAAGCTTATAAATAGGAGAGAAGATGCCAATGTTCACAGATTCACTGATAAGTAGGGAATTTCTTTGCCTGGGAGTGCCTTATGTCAATGAAATCACAGGTTCAATCTGTAACCTTGTCACTTTAAAATACCTAAAATGCTGGTAGGGGTAGAAAAAAACAAGGAAGAGAGTATTTCTTTAAATCCTTACCTTCCAACTTAGAATCAACACTATGTATTGGTTCTTAGGCAGAAGAGAGATAAGAGATAAACAATGGGGGTTAAGTGACTTGCCCAGGGTCACACAGCTAGAAAATACCTGAGATTGGATTTGAACTCAGGATCTCCATCTCCAAACCTGGTTCTCCATACGTTGAGTCAACTAGCTGCCCCTGAGAGTATTAGTATTTTAACTTTTTTTTTTTAACTGAAGGGCTTTTTACTAGTTAACCAAAGTCTCAGAATACTCCTGGATATCACATTCCTCAAACACACACACAAACTCTTCTGAGATCAGAAAAATGTTAGAGTTAAAAGGAACTAGTGCTTGGTACATAATAGCCACTCAATAAATGGTTGATAATTCATTCCTTGACTGACCTACTTCAACTGTTACATTTTAAAAATGTGGAAATTGACTCCTAAAAGAAGAAACAACTTGGCATAGGCAGGAAGTAGTTCCCTATTCATTGCTTTTTCCCACCCCATTGTCATTTCCAAGAGAGGATCACAGTTCCATTTTCATTGGTTTTGTGAGTCTTTCAGTATATACTTTTCTCTTTCATTCGACAAATATTGAGCTACCTACTGTGTGCACAGCATTGTACCCAACTGGCACAGAAGGAAATACAAAATTCTAAGAAGATAAAGTTCTAACTCTCATGGAGATGGCACTCTAGAAGGGGATACGATGTATACAAATACTTGTAATCAACTAAGAATTCATCAGAGAGCTATAACAAAGAGCTATGTGGAAATAATTCTTGTATTACCTCACAAGGTTATTGTGAAATTCAAAAGATATGTGGCATCATAATTACAAAGTAGAATGCAGGAGGGATGGTCACATTCTGTAAAAAGGAATGTTGTTTAAACAAAAGCTGCTAGTTTTTTCTAATTATTTTTTGAATGTTATTGACTGGTAAAATTTCATTTTTTACCTTTCCCAGAAGAGGCCATTTTTACATTCAAAGAAGATAAAATAGGCATCTTTCTTTCATAATCTCCACGAAGGAACTTTCCAATTTTATTCAGGACTTTTATCCTCCTGTTGTTTTTTCTTCCTTTTTTTCCCTACCTCTTCCTCCAGAAAGCATAGAATAAAAATATCTTGGGTCTGCCTTGGAATATATGCAATTTTCTCACACATAGTTGGTGTTGTTTAATAAATATTTGATGATTTGTTTGATGAATTTATGTAATGCTTAGTGTATACAGAGCCCTATAATAGATCTATAGCAACATCCAAATATCAATGAAAGCTGGTCCCTTCCCACAAAGTATTTTCAGCCTAATAGAAATGATAGATACACAAAAGTACTAGAGTATAAAGCAGTTTTCAATTTTATTCAACAAGCATTTATTAAGAATAAGAACAGTAACAGCTAACATTTATGTACTTTCTTCAAGTTTGCAAAGGGCTTTACAAATATTCTCTCATTTAATCTTCATTAAAGGAGAAGAGGGTAGAAACATTTATTAGTTACCTTCTATGTTCCAGGCACTATGCTAAGCGTTTTACAAATATTATCTCATTTGATACTCACCACACTTCCGTGAGGTAGGTGCTATTATTATTCCCATTTTATAATTAGGGAAATTGAGGCAAACAGAGGCTACATGACTTACCCATAGTCATATAGCCAGTAAGGATCTCAGGTTGGATTTGAATGAATTCAAATCTAGAAAAGACTGGACTCTTCTTAAATCCAACACCAGCACACTATTCACTAGTCACTTAACTGTCTTTTCCCTACCCTCTGAGGTAGGTGCTATCATAGTCACATTTTTATAGATGAAACTAAAGGTCAAGTGACTTGCCCAATATTGTACCTCTATTAAGAGACTGAGATAAGATTGACACTCAAATCTTCCTGAATGGAAAGAACCTTGGCTGTGGAGTCAGAAGACTTGGGTTCAAATTCTACCTTTGATTCCACTATTTGCTATCTGTGTGACCTTATCCATTTGGCTAATCTGGGTCTCTATTTCCACATCTGTAAAATGAAGGAGTTGAACTAGATGTCTTCTTCAGTCCCTTCCAGCTTTGACTCAATGATCCTAGAATTTCAAGTTCAATGCTCTCTCCATGATGCCTCACAACCCCTCTTCTCATGGTTCTATGCTCTGGTTCATAGAAATGGACACTAGAGAAATAAATGTTTAATATGTCCAGATGATGCAGTAACTCTTGATTGGTCCCCACATGTCCAAGTGGCCTGGGGAGAGAAGTTGTATTGAAGATGAGAGGCAACTGAATGAGGTGGAATCTCCCTTCCTGGAAAAGCTGTCAGACTCTATTAAGGCTCCACTTCTCTCACTCTTCCAGGCCTTACCTGCATCCTGATCCAATGCTAGTCTTCTAGACTTCTAAGAATGGGAAGAAGGCACATACCAGTCAGAATATATACTTGTTTAGGGAAGCCTTGGGCCAGACCACAAGTGTTTGGCTGCTGCTTCTGTTGTGTTTCTTTATCTGAGCTCAGTCACTAAACAGTGACCCTGAGAAATGACTTGCCAATCCTAATGGTAACATTATACTTTAGGGAGGTCTAGAGTTTCTGAGTCAGTGCTGGCTGCCCTGCTGTTACCTTATTTCTTAGAGAAGATGAACAAGGGCCTGATCATCCTAAACTTAAAGAAGCTAAAGAACCATGCCTGGCCAGATGGAAGATCTGAATCTTGGAATTTGTTCCAATAGTGTATATAGAGCTGGAGTGAATAGTAGTAGTAGTCTCTCGGTAACCGAGGATGGTGATTGTCTTTGTGCATTTTCATCTATGGTGTATAGATGAGTGTGCACAAAGATACTTGTGCGTGAAGGAGATTTAAGTGGAAAAGCCAATGCACAGAGATAGTCCCACTCTCTCGGCATTGGAAGCCTGGGTCCAGTGGCACGAAAAGTCGTTACACCTGGAGACTTCCTCAGCCACATTGGATGGCCGTGTTGTCTTTTGTGCTCCAACACGCCCTGAGCACTCCACAGTGCTTTGCTGCGTCGCCCTCTCAGCCGTTGAACCTTCTTATTGGTTTCTTCTGCCTGTTCCGCCGAAGCAATCTTCACATGCTGGGTGAGCAAAGCCCTGGTTCACCAGGGGTCAATGACCCGATAGCTACCCTCACAAGGTTTGGCTGGCCTGTCGAAGCCGTTGCCTGGGGTGTGGCCGCTGCCGCATGCTAGCAGCTACTGGGAGCCACAAGTGAGAGCTGGGTGTCAGGTGAGGGTCAGAGGCTGGAGAGCTGCCCTAGAAGGGCACGACAAGCCCTCCATACCAGAGATACTACCCCTCCCTGAACACCCCATACACCCCGCTGGAGTGAATATGGACTCTCAATTCAGCAGGCTCACAGTCTTTATCTCGTAAGGAAGCATAATAGGGATGATGGGTCATGTTATGGTTTAAATATTTGTACTTTATGAGTCTTTTGTGTTTTAAGTCTTTCTTTTGAAGTGTAGGATATGAATAATGGTCCTACACTTGATATTTCTTTTGTACATTCAGTATTCTCTCTATGAGGTGTATAACTGAAAATCTGTTACCCTAAAAAAAGAACATTTCCCAGAAGACTTCCTGTCATTATGTACTTCCTATAGACAGAGGATATTAGTGAGTGGGTAGTCTTCTTGGGCTTTCAGCCAGCATGGTGGCCGTAGTAAGCTAAGCACAGGGATTTTGAAATGGCTAATCAGCCATGGGCACGTAGTCTTTATTTTGTATCCTCTTTATTCCTTGATTTCTATTGATCATTAATAAACCTCCTAAAATATATTATTTTTATTATTGAGATTTAATTTTAATTCTTACAAAGGGAACCTGGTAATCCTTTTCAGATTACCCTAGACATGAACATAAGGTGTATGGGGGTTCAGGGAAAACTAGCTCCTCTGATGTGAGGACCCATTTACTTTTTTGCAGCAATTTACTACTATTGCTGACCCATTTACGGGCTGTTCCTGACATCTACCTTACATATCTTCCTTTCACCCAACTCTCCCCTATGACTCCCAAGAATTTGTAGCATGCATAGTGCTCATATCCCAGTAAAATCATATCAGCAAAAAAACTAAACCAGGTTGAAGGTAACTGTCACCTGTCAGTGAATTAGGGGGATAGCTATCCTAAGCATGTGAAATCTTCTCCTAGTGGAATGGGGAGAACAATTTGTTCCAATAGCTGTGGAGCGTTTAGAGATTGGTCAGATATAGAAGACACCAAGGTCATCCACTGCATCCCAAGACATTACCAGTCGTCCTGACTTTTGTCTTCATGATTCTGGAAAACAGAACGATGACTTTATACAACTCTGCCTCAATCCATAAATCCAGTTCATTTGCAAGTCACGGCATTACCTCCATGACATCATTGGTCCTCTTCGAACACAAATGAAGAGGGGCAGCTAATGACTCAGTGGATAAAGAACCAAGCCTGGAGATAGGACATTCTGGGTTCACATGTGGCCTCAGACACTTCCTAGCTGTGTGACTCTGGGCAAGTCACTTAACTTGAATTGCCTAGCCCTTGCTGCTCTTCTGCCTTGAAAGGGATGTTTAGTATCAATTCTAAGACAGAAGATAAGAATAAAAAAAAAGAAAAAGAACAACAATACACAAAAATCATATGGAAGCTTTGCTTTTGAGATTGCCCAAAAAAAATTCCACTCTGGGTTGGAAACATAATGACCCTTAGAATGTATAGAAAAAGTTTATTCCTCTCTTTGTAGTCAAGCTATTCCCAAGAATCTATTAAGGCTCCATGTAAATCTAGAACAGAAATCCACTGTGGGAGTATCTTATCCCCAAGCACTAGGTGACACAACATGCAAGATACTCTGCTGGGTGCTAGTGACACAAAGACAGATATGACATAAATCTTGCTTTCTAGGAATTTATCATTTAATAACTTGTGGTAAGTACCTAAGAGAGATACAAAGTTTAGGAAAGAAAAATAAAGCATTTACGGATGAGGTTTAAAAGATGAGTAGTAGGTTTCTAAAAGGCAGAGGCATGGTTTGGGTAGAGGGTGCCATTCAGGTACAGATTACTAAAATGGAAAATGTGGAGGTATTCAAGGAATATAGAGAGCTATCCAGTTTAGACAAAGTCCCTCAAGGATTTACCTTAGTCTAGTTTATTCAATATTTTTGTTAATGAGTTTGAGCAAGGTATTGATGACACATTTATCAAAATTTGAGATACAGGGGCAGCTGGGTAGCTCAGTGGATTGAGAGCCAGGCCTAGAGACAGGAGGTCCTAGGTTCAAATCTGGCCTCAGACACTTCCCAGATGTGTGACAATACACAGTATTGACTCCAAGACAGAAGGTAAACTAACTAATGGACTACTCTCCATAAATGGTACTCTGTCTCCCAAGTCCCATATCCATGCCTTTGCACAGACCATTTTCCATATCTGAGATGTGTTTCCATCCCACTTCTGATTCAAAATCATTAGCTTCCTTCCAAGATTAGTTAACGTGCTTGCTAGTTCAGAATGATCCTATCATTATCCCCTACTTTAGCAGTTCTTTACTTGGAATACACATCCTAGAAAAGAGGTACATGAAAATTATTAAGGAGATATGGGAAATATTTGGTAAATAACCCTATTATTCTATTGGACTATTACAAAAATAATAGTGTTGGTAGGGGAAATTTTTGTGGACTAGAAAGAGATACTTTTAGAATACTAAAACTGTTATGTACCAAACAATTTTGTTTGTGAAAATTTCATCTCTCTATTTTATTTATTAGGAGCACATATTTAGTAAACTTTATTATATATTTCCTTTTGGATTGAATAGGGAGTACAGGAAGATTTACTGAAAGCAGAGATAAAAGGATCAAGAAAGGTTAGGAACTCCTGCCCTAGTTACTAGTACCCTCTCTCTATCCTTTGAATTTCCTTTGTATATGTTCTGTGTTTATTTATCTGTGCTCCTATCATTTCTTCAAAGTAGAAACTCCTTGCGGACAAAGATTGTTTTAATTTTGTCTTTCTAGCATCAGCACCTAACAGTGTCTTGTATATAGTGGCACTTCATAAGTCATTATTAAAGGAATAATTTTTTTAGTGTCATCATTTTTTATAGTCACAAAAAGCTATAATTGAAGGCAACATCCACTGCTTGGAGAATGCCCGAACAAATTAGGGCACAGGAATTAAATGGGACATTACTGCAATTATGAGGAATTCAGAAACATAGGAAGATATAATATAAGCAGATGAGAAGTGAGCAGAAAGAGGAAAATGAACGAATTGGATAAATGATAGAATCAAGAATGTAGTAAGATGATATTTAGTAAAGGCTTAATGCAAAGCCCTACACATAGGTTTCTTAAAACTTCATATAAGGAGTGGAGCCAAGATAGCAGAGAAAAAGGCAGGAACCCACTTGAGCTCTCCCAAGTTCTTCTTCAAACAACTTTAAAATAGTGCCTTAAAACAAATTCTAGAGCTACAGAACCTATGAAAGAACAGAGTAAAATAATTTTCCAACCCAATACAGCTTCAGAGGTTGTCAGGAAAGGTTGTCTCCCTGGGGTAAAAATGGAGTGCACTCTATCTAGCACAGGCCACCTAGGCAAAGCAGCAGCAGGCCTGGAGGATGACTGAATCAGCAAACCACATATGGTAAAGGAGTTAGACAGCTGATCGGAAAGAGATTATAAGGAACTCTTTGCTGGTCTTGGATGCAGGACTCTGTTGCATTACTATACATGGTTCATTCAAAGTACTAATATATGCAAGGTGTTAGTTGCAAGTTTTCCACAGAGGTTCCATGTTTCACCTATTTTTCAGACTTTTTCTATGTATTAAACAATTGTGCTAGATTTTTCTTCTTTCTTTTTTTGTTGTCTATAAAAAATGCTATATAATATGGGATGGGTCTATGGGAAGAAGAAAAGGGATATCAGGGAAAACTATGATGATGTAAAAAAAGGCATCAATAAAAACATTTTAAAATAGAAATAGAGAAGGTAAAAGAAGGTAAATTTTAGATAAAGACAATGAATTCCATTTTCTGATATTTTGCAATCTAGGTTCTTTCCCTCCCTTCTACCCCTACACCCTCTCCAAGAGGGTAGGTGATATATTATAAGTTGTACATATAATATGATATATACTTCTTTGTTCTTCATGTTGTGAAACAAGATATATATTGCTTACACTAGAAAAAAGAATGGTATGTTTCAATATTTAAAAAAGACAGTAAATTCATAGAATCATAGATTTAGAGTAGGAGAGGTCATCTACTTTAATCTCCTTATTTTGGAGTTGAAAAAAACTGGTCCAGAAGAGACTAAATGATTTGCCCAAGTTAACTCGGGTAGCAAGTGACAGAAGGATTTAAACCTAGCTACTCTAATTCAAATAATAATGCAGATAGAAGCATACTTTTTTAACTTTATTTTTCTTGGTGGTTTTTTTTATGTGTTTTCTTTCACAGCATGACTAATATGGAAATATGTTTTGCATGACTGCACATGTATAACCTATATTAAATTGCTTATTCTCACCAAGAGGAGAGGGGAAAGAGGGTGTGAATTTTTAACTCAAAAATTTTAAAAAACAATTGTTAAATTTTGTTTTACATGTAATTGGAAAAATATTTTAAAAACAAGTTATTATTCAGTTTGTAACACATTGAGTTTAAGGTACCAAGGGAATATGTTGGTTGAGATATCCAGCAAGCCAGTGGAAATACAGGTCTGGAGCTCAGGAAAATGGTAAGCTGAAGATCAAGGTTTAGATAAATATTTTGTATCACATTAGCTTTGCATCATATTCTCTGGGTTAAATTTAATTTTTCTGCATATTCTAAAGTCATTATACTATGGTTAGTACAGCAATTCCATGATTAGATTGAAATGAATTTCTATACTCTGAAACAATTAGTATTCCACTTAAATCATTATTTATATTCAGGGTAGATGGATAGCCCCAATAGGTGGCTCACTGGTTTCAGTTAAGATGGTCTGATGTACTCTTGACAGTGGAGGAGGAAAGAATAAGGAGAACATTGCTTTGTACTGGTCCCATTCCTCCACATAAATCTGGACTAAAATGAAGGGATAATCTTGCCCTACCTTTATGGAGACTAGAGGGTTGTTCTTGATTTCATGGAAAGACCACCGGCCTGGGAATCATGAACTGGATTTCTAAAACCAACCCTTCCATCAGTCAACTTTGTAATTCAGATCAATCCAAAAAAATATTTATGATCTTAGAGGAGTTAACTATGTGCCTCAATTTCTTTATCTGCCAAAGCAAAGTCTCCCTCCCTTAAGGTATATTCTATTAAACAATAGAAGTTTGATACACCAAAATGTTGTCCACAAGTTAAAAACAAATGAAAATGCATATTGCTATTCTAATTTGATGTTCTCATTTTCTGGGAATCAGAGTTTGAAATCCAATTAAGGTCACTATTTGTGAACTCTTCTGATGAAAATTTCATAAATAATATTGTTTGTTGGTTACACCATTAATTTTTGCCCAGGTCAAAATGTTTTATCATAGTTAATCAATTCATAATTATTTATCAAAGGTAGTAGGTTATAAAACAAAGAGCACTTCTCTGGGCTCTGGATATAATGCTTGTATTAGCTGCTTTGACCCCTCCCTTTCAGAGCTCTCTGGAGAAGCTTCTAGAAACTTCCTAAGCTAATTTGCATGACCTAGCCTAGCCACCCAGGAGGATGATAAAAATGGAAAGGTAAAAATAAAGAGATTTTTCTAGTACCGAGATGATTCAATAGGAGGTGTAGACCAAGTGAGAAATACACCTGGGAACTAGAGAACTAAAGAGGACCGATTCATCCTAACCTGATGGGTTAGGATGGGAAACAAAGACTTTGATTAAACAAGGTGAGTTGAAATGGTACTCACAGCTGCCTAGAAGGAGAAAAAGCACAGGGATATGGGAACCAGGTGAAAAAGAGACAGCACTAAATAGTCTGGAGGCAACCTGCCACAGGTATGAAAAAGCTGCAACCCTGTCTGCTTTTCCCCCCCTCTGACCTTTAACCCAACAGCTCAAAAACTTGATACCCTCTTCTGGAGGAAAAAAAAAAAGTAATTTCCAGAATATATTTGTGAAGTAGAAAGATCTTTAGGAAGTCTCGGAAAATGCAGATTTCTATGCCTTTGTCAGGGTCCCATTCACAGGATTGTGAGTCATGAGAACTGTACAGGTCCCTAGGGGGAAGCAGAGACCCACAAAAAAAAAGAAAAAAGAAAGAAAAGAAAAGAATTCTCCATGGCTAAGGATATGGTTATTTTCTATGTCCTGTACAATATGAATAAGATAATTTCTATGTCTGATTCTTTATGAGTCTGAGTTTTTATAGGAGATGAATTAATTGCTGGCTACCCTTGAGAGACTTCCATGAACTGAGAAACCAGTTGGGAGGGGAAGATTAGGAAAGCCTTCATGGAGAAAGAAATATTTTGAAGGATTCTAAAACACAGGTAGCAATTCAACAGGTGAAAAGAAAGGGTATGAGGCAACTAGGTGAAATTTGCAACACCTGAGCTACATTCCCAGCATCTGTTTAAGTTATGTCCTCATTTTACATGTAATGATACTTAGGAGATAAATTTGGCTGAGACCCACACTGGGGGTTCTTTTTTCAGAGCTTATGCTTTTGGTAAAATGCTGCAAGTGTGAGTCTCTGTCTCTCTTTGCTCTGCTCACTTGACTGAAAGAACCTTTTTTCTTTACCCTCTCTTTTGATTTAGTATTAAAAATCCTATATATTTATAAATACCAGGACTATGTAATTCTGGGCAAGTCACTTAACCCTAGTTGCCTAATCTTTACTGATCTTCTGTCTTGAAACCCATACTTGTATTGATTTTAAGAGAGAAGAGAAGGGTTTAAAAAGGGGGGTGGGGGTATTTTAGGTATAAGAAATGTGACTAAGAAAAATCATGGAAGCAGGAAATCATAGAACATATTTAGAGGGCAGAATATAATTCAATTTGTCTAGAGCAAAGAGTAAAGATACCACCTGAATATGGAAGTCCTTGGAGTTCTATGAAAAGAATTTTGTATTTTTCTTTGTAGGGAGTCACTAAAGATTTTCTAGCTGTGATGTTTTCTTTTTCTTTTTAAATAAGCCATTTAATGTCTTTTTACAACCTATCAGGATCATCTATATTATTTCCTAATCTCAATGTTTTGTGAAAAGCAGCATGGCATAGTAGCTGGAGGGTCAGGAGATGAGGGTTCAGATACCATCTCTGAAACGTAGTAGTTCTATAACAAAGAATAAATAAGTTTCAGTGCTCCAGAAAACTTTCTAACACTACAAGTTACAAACAATAGTCTGCAATAGTAGGAGTTTTCATACCTCAGAATACTCTATATTGACAAAATCACAGTTTTGGCCTAAAAAAATGTTTTGTGTACACCCATTTAAAATTACATGTTGTAAAATGAACCCACAAAACATTTTTTTAAAATATGGTAACTTTGAAGTTCTCACTGTAGTACATAATGCCTATATGAAACATGAAGTTAGAACACTGATTTTGGCACATATTAGCTGCATGACTAGGAGCAAGGCATTTACCTTATTTGCACCTCTGTTTCTACTAGGTAAAACAAAAGGGGGTTATACAAGGTCCCTTCTGTCTCTGACTTTCTACGTTCTAGATTTCAAGATACCTTCCAGTTTGTGCTTTCAATGTCCTAAGATTCTTTCCACTACATGACTCTACACAACGTAATAGGACTAATACTCCAAGATATTGCACTTTAAGAAGTGTCCCAGCAGGTGGTGCCCATCATCTTCCTTTGGTTGTACTGGGGTTGAGAGGTTGACATCCTCTTTTTCACCAGAGGGAGAAAAAAGAATCCTTGTCTATTGAGAAGACAAACCCTTAATACTTGTAACCCAAACAATTAAAAAATAATTCACTCATAATTTCCACTCTTTAAGCCAAATCCTCCTAACTTTTCTATCTCTGTTGTGGGTACCACTACCCTCCCAGTCACCAAGGCCACAAAAAAATCAGTTAAAGCTATGATGCTTCCTTCTACCTTGTCCCTTGCATCTAATAAATTGCCTGGTCTTGCAAATTCCAACTTCACACCATCTCTCAAATCCATTACCTTTTATTTATCCTATTAGTTTAAGGCCCTCATTGATTTTTTTACCCAGATTGTATTGTAACAGCCTCCTAATTTGTCCTCCTACATCTTTTCTCTCTAATGTAACCATATAAAGTTGTTAAAATAATCTTCATAAGGTACAAGCCTGACAATATTATTCTTGTTTTCAAAAACTTCTGTGAAAAAAAAATAAACCTTCAATGATTTTGTCATTAATGATAGGATAAAATACAACTTCCTTGGTCCCGCATTTAAGCCCATCCCCAGTTTAGCTCCAGTATACTTTTCTAGTTTTATTTCATTTTACTCTCCTCTTTCTTGCATCCTATGTTCCTGGTACTAGTAATTTCCCAGAACTTGATATTATTCCATCTCATTCCACGTTTGTACATTTGGTTATCCCTAGACCCAGAATAACTTCCCTTGTTCCCTGCCTCTACCTCTAAGAATCCCTCTCTTCCTTCAAGTCTTAATTTAGACTCCACCTTCGTACTGGATTCTACTCATCAAAAAGTGGGGTTTTTTTCCTCCTCAAGCTTTCCTAGAGCATTTTGTCTGGATCTCTTTTTTTGCCTCTATCACTCCATACCTTGTACTATATATATTTAGCTATGTGTCTATCCAATTCCATTGTAATAAAATCTAAGCTTTTTGAGGGAGGAGATTATATCATTTTAAATCTTTTCATCCCCAAAGGACTTAACATATAGTAGGACCTTATTAAATATTTGTTGAATTAAAGAGACATCATTTTACTGTCCATCAGATGCCTTCCTTTGTCTCAGCAAGTAATATGGACCTTTTGTGTCCTTCATTTCTATACTCACGTGTCCACAGGTAGGTAATATGGCATAGTTGAATGAATACTGAATTTGGAGTCTAAAGTTCCACTTCTACTCTTCCAACTGGACAGGACTCTGAAGGCTATTCCATTTGATTTCTCCCTATTGAACAGAAAAGGAAACTAAGGTTCAGGGAGAGTGACTTTCCCACTGTCACATAGTTACTGAGGGTCAGAACAAGGATTGAACCCACATTACTTGTATCCCACTATATTATTCTTCCTGTATCAGCATTAGCTATAAAACTCTAAAAAGAATCATTTAACCACTCAAAGCTACCTTTGGCATAACTGAATACTTTGGTAATTAATCTAGGTAATCTTTAAGATCTTTTCCCCTTCTATAATTATATCTTGTTTCTAGACCTTTTCTTCAATGTGCATAGAAAAGCAACAAAAATATAACACTAACAACTTACACTTGGATAGTGCTTTAGACTAGTTCTTATATCTCTCACTCCTTCTAACATTTTAGTTTAAAGAATAAATATTGTCAGTCAACAAGTAGTTGGTAAACATTTATTATTGTAAGGGGGTGGCTCAGTGAAAGTCAGGCCCAGAGACTGGAGGTCTTGGATTTAAACCTTGCCTCAAACACTTCCTAGCTATGTGACCCTGGGCAAGTCACTTGACCCCCATTGCCTAGACCTTACCACTCTTCTGCCTTAGAACCAATACACAGTATTGATTCTAAGACAGAAGGTAAGGGTTTAAAAAAAAAAAAGCTTATTGTGACCCTGGGCAAGTCACTTGGCAACCCCATACTGTTCTTCTGCCTTGGAATCATATTTAGTATCAATTCTAAGGCTGGAGGTAAAGTTTTAAAAACAATTTTTTAAATTATATGCCAGGTACTTAGATGACAAATACAAAGAGAGAGAAAGACGGCCCCTGTCTTCAAGGAGTTTTTATTCTGGGAAAAGATAAACACATAAAAAGAAGAAGAGAAGGGGGAGATATGATGAAGAAAGTATGTAGTACAGCCTGAAAAGTAACAAATATAATTAAATTAATTGAGTAGTGAATTATTGCTTTAAACTGGATTATGACGAAATGCAAAAAAATCCTTCCTTAAGGTGGTGGATAAGGTACAGGGACCCATCTGATTTCTGTCAAATTACCTTACAAAAAGCTATGATATAATGCCTCAAAATGAATTCTGGAGCAGCATTACCCACAAAAAGACATGGTAAAGTAATTTTTCAACACCAAACAACTTAGAAGGCTGACAGGAAGGATCAAGTGCACCAGGGTGGAGGTGGAGCACAGTGCACTAGGGTAAGCCTCACTGCTACAATAAGCACTGGATACAGATGAAGCAGCAACAAAGGCTTCCAGAACTCTCAACCAGAGATGGTAAGGAGTGTCAGACAACTGCTCAGAAGGGGATTGCAAGGATCCCTTTGTTAGCTTTGGGTACAAGACTCTTGTTGCGATGCCCATATCCTGGAACACAGTTGCAAGGTGAGAAAGAGCACCAGATTACACCAACACTTGCAGCCAAAGGGGAGCAGAGGGTTTTGGTCAAAGTTCCAAGGAGTAAAAGAGTGCTTGGGGTTACTCACAGACCAGAGCACAGGCTGGAAGAGCACAAAACACACCTCTCCTTACATCATTACCACCTAGGAAGAACTGAAAGCACATAGATTTTCCACTGCCTGTTCTAAAGGCAGTTACACAAAGAACTAAAAGATTGGAATAGTGCTCTCTTCACCACAGTTACAGAGCTCAACTTTAACAATTTTTTTAAATTAAAAGAAAAGGTAGGAAATCAGTGAACAACAAATATAAGGAACTCAACATTAAAAAGTTATTTTGGTAACAGGGTATATTCAAACTCAGAAGAAGACAATGAAGTCAATTCTGTTGCATCCAAAGCTTCCAAGAAAAATATGAAGATTTTCCCTACCTCACAATGAGTCCTCCACTGTGGGAGTAGAAAACACAGAAGAAAAACAAATGCTTGATCACCTGGATCAATGGGAATATGATTGGAGCTGTAGACTCTAAATGATAACTCTAGTGCAAATATTAGTAATATGGAAATAGGTCTTGATCAATGACACATGTAAAACCCAGTGGAATTGCAAGTTGGCTATGGGAAGGGGTGGGGGGAGGGGAAAGAAAGAATATGATTCTTGTAACCAAGGAATAATCTTCTAACTTGATTAATTAAATAAAATTTTCAAAACAAAAACAAAAAGGAGTCCTCTAAATGTGGAACCTTAGGTTCAAGGGGATGTGTGGAGCTATATCTTCTCAAAACTATAGCCCACAAACTCTCTTCAATGTGTTTAAAAGTCAGCCAGATGACATAATTAATTTTTCATAAAGATAGGACACACTCCTGAACAGATATCCATACCATCTATTCAAAGAATACAACACACATGGAAAGGTAGACACAGAACACATGCAGCCAGAGAATATACATAGAAAACATTTGTATACAGAAAGCAATTCATACCTCTGGTGATGCAGACATCTACTAATGTCAAGATGCACCTCACAGGAGTTTAAATATATGGAGGTGGGGGGGTGAGGTCAAGGCTTGATCTTTTTCCCTCTAAATGCCAGTTCCACAATGAACACACATAGCAAATAACAAAGAAATCCATTTTTCCGAATAGTAGCAAACCAAAAATCAAAGAAAGTATACATAGAAAAATATATCCCAGACAACACAGAGTGAAGGTTCCTTCCCATTGGGATCCAGGTAGCAGAGAGAGAGAGAAACAAATGGGAAAGAGAGAGACAGAGAGAGAGAGAGACAGAGACAGAGAGACAGACAGAGAGACAGAGAGACAGACAGAGACAGAGACAGAGACACAGAGAAAGACACAGACAGAGAGAGACAGAGACAGTCAGAGAGACAGAGACAGAGACACAGAGAGAGAAGAGAAGAGAAGAGAAGAGAAGAGAAGAGAAGAGAAGAGAAGAGAAGAGAAGAGAAGAGAAGAGAAGAGAAGAGAAGAGAAGAGAAGAGAAGAGAAGAGAAGAGTTGGGAAGTTCCCCTACAGTATTAGTGTAGCAAACTGGGGAGAGGAGCATTACTGGACTGCCAACTCCTCTCACGTCCTTCCAGTCTTTTCCTTCAGCAATCTGAAGTGGGATTGGCTTTATTCATCTTGAGAAATAAGACTGGAAGCCAGAAGTGCCTGAACAGATCAGAAGCTTGAATAGAACTAAAGAACTTTTCCTTCCCTCTCTCTCTTCCTCCCTCTCTCACTTTCTGTTTCTTCCTATGTGTGTGTGTCTCTCTCTCATCAACTTCACCCTGTCCTACACACAGACACAGGACACTGATCTCCACCAATAAGGGAAGAGTTCCATAAGAATGGGTTTGGGGGACTGGGAAGATATCAATAGAAATATACACATATGCATTTTGTGTATATATCTGTGTGTACATGTGAACAAAAAGCACTGTTTTCAATGTTGGAAATACAAAGAAAAAATGTCCCTTCCCTTATGAAGCTTACACTCTAAGGAAAGAGGAAAGATACAAGTACATAGATAAATAAAATAGTTAGTTAATACAAAATACAAAATTATTTCAAGAAGAAAAGAATTCTAAAACTTGGAGAATAAGAAATGCTTACTGCAAAAGATTGTATCTGAGCCATGCTTTGAAGAAATCTAGGACAGGAATGAAAAAAAGAGAGCATTCCTAATATGAGGGACCATTTCTGCAAAGGCAGAGAAAGGAGATGGATTTTATATACATAGAACATATATAGTAGCACCAGTTTAACTAGAACAAAATATATGAAGATGAATAACCCAAAGCAAGAATGGAAACTGGATAAGACTTAGATTATGAAGGACTTTAAGCACCAGGCTGAGGATGTTGTATTTTATTCTAGAGGCAATAAGAAGTCAATAATGTTTTTTGGAGGTGGGGCAGGGAAGATAACATGATCAGATTCATGTTTTTTAAATGCCTATTTAGCCACTATATGGAAAATGAATTGGAGAAGTAAAAGAGTAGGGACACAGAAACCACTTAGGAGGCTACTGCTGTAGTCTAGGACAGAAGTGAAAAGGGCATGAACTAGGGAAAATGGACATGAGAAAGTAAGAGTCATTATCTAAGTAGGGTCAAGGGCATTTAGCAATGACACTTAGCAAAGGCACTTAGTAAGTACTTAGCAAGTTCTTTGAATGTTGGGACTGAGGGAGAAAAGTCAAGGATGATTCCAAAGTTGCAAACCTGGGTAAAGGAACCCAAGAGTACTTCCTTATTCTGGATGCAGTTAAATTAAGTGATCTGCCAAGGTCTCATACCTTGCATCTTTAGCAAGTATTTTAAGGAGAGGCACCATGCATTGTAGAGGAAGAGAGAAAGAGACAGCCAGACTCTTAAACTAGAAAGACAACCTAGGTTTAAAATCTAGGTTGTCAAAAACTGGGCAAGTCACTCAACCTCTTAGTCCTCTCCAAATTCACTCAGACAGCTCTAAGACAATAAATTTCTTTTAAAAATTTTTTAATACTTTTTCCCAATTACATGTAAAAACAATTTTTAACCTTCATTTTTTTTATCATTTTGAGCTCCAAATTCTCTCCCACTCTCTCTCCCCTCCCTCCTCATTGAGAAGACAAGCAATTTGATAAAGGAGATAAATGTTCAGTAAGACCATAAATTTCAAAGATGTTGCTGATCTCTCTTGGTAGAGGCAAGTTTCTCACCAGGAAGTTCTCGGTACCAATGAAATTATGTCTAGTCCACAATCCTGTCCTATCCCATTTTAAAAGTAATATCCTTTGTCAGAACATGCATTCTGATAATGGTTTAGAAAATATTGTCACCATAACTATAAAGCTTAATGATGGTAATGCCTATTTTCTCTTCTATGATATATGCCAATGGAGAATAGTAAGTGATGGGTGCATCCAATAATGAAAACAATAAATAAACATGCCATAATTCCAAACCCATTCAATATAAATTGATTAATTTCCCCCAAAAGAATGGTCAGAGACAGATGGAACCTCAGAATAAATTAGTCCGATCCATACCTGAAGAGGAATCTTCTCACTAACATCTCTTGATAAGTATTTTCCAGTCTCTTTTTCAAGACTACACTAAATTTGTCTTTCATATAATAAAAATATTTATATAGCACTTTAAGATTTGTATTTTTTATATCTCATTCTATCCCAATAATAGCCCAATGAGATGCTATTATTATCCCCATTTTATACACAAAGATACTGAAGCTGAGCAATACTAAGTAACTTGCCCAAGGTCTCACTATGAAGATTGGATTTGGCTCTCCCACTATTGTAACAATGAAGGTACTTAGCTCTTCCTTTATTATGAAGATTAAATTGTAATCCCCTGACTATTTTTAGATTTTAATCCCCAAAGTGTTAACTCAGTATTTAAAGTAGATCTACCCATTTTAGCTACAAAAGGTGTTAACTAACCAAAAAAGGTGTTAACTAACTACAAAAGGTGTGAACACCCATTTCATACATTGAGTGTGCAGTCCTGGAAAAGAGCATCTGCTGTGATTGGTAGACCTAAAATTTTAGGGGAGGTGACACAAGAGTAAAAGGTCTTTAAACAGAGTAGATGGATCAATCAAGAGATTCAGTTACTGGACTGGAAGAGATTCAGTCACTTGAGCTTGGAGTGAAGAAGAATCACTTGAGGAGAGACTAGAAGACAGACACTTGAGGAGAGATTGGAAGACAGACACTCATATTTGGAGTGAAGATACTTGGCTGTGGAACTAAATCCCTGGAGGAGTCACCTTTGTGAGTGAAAGGCTGACTTAGTTTCCTTGCCTTTCTGGAGGTTTGTCTCCATTGTCTTGAGACTCCTTTCCACTGGCTGGGACTTAGAATTTCTACCTGGAACTGAGGAAGTCAGAGCTCTATCTGCCTCTCTCTCTCCCCTTTTCTCTCTTCCTTAATATCTTCCCTCTATTGAAAAATAAACTACTATAAATTTCATTTACTTGAGAAATTCATTTTGGGTTTTAGTAATTAAATCCCTGGTGACCACCAATTTAATATTCAACCAATAAAAATTTAACATCACGCACAGAAGTATATTGGTAAATGTTTACCAGCTAGCTCTACCAAAAAAGGGGGGAGGGGGTGGTTCACAATATACTTTAAAGATTAATTTGCATTATTAACATTTTCTCCATTTTTGTAAGTCTAGACAATCCACAAAAACAATAATTAGCTCTGATTTATATCATTATATCATTTCAAAGGTATGAATATTTACACTGAAAATTTAAGTCAGGTGTATGAGGTGTGACTCCAGCACATCCCACACAACTAATAGGTGTCCCATTCAGAATCTGAATTAAGGTTTTCCTTATGCCAAGTCTCATACACTATATCATCTACTGTGGCCCAAGCCCCTTTCTCCACTATGGCTCTAATTATTAGGAAACTTTTTCTATGTTGAGTCAAAATCTGCTTTCATAAAACCTCTAACCAATAGCCCTATCTCTGCCCCAAATAGATTAAGCCTATTACCTCTACCACATAATACCTCTTTAAATATTTGAAGACTTTTGGAGTCTTCCTGTCTTTTCCTCTCCAAGTTAACCACCAACTGATCATTGTATGGTACCATTGTGCTTTTTGAATGAATGAATGGATTAATAGATTCTCATTATCTTCTTATCTTGCAGCTTGTCAAGGCCCTTATTATAATGTACAATCAAGAACTAGTCTCTGTAAATGTGATGGTAATGGTTCTTAAAGGCTTCTTAGTTCCCACTCCTCAAACCTTTAGAGTCTGGTTTCCAAAATCATCTTTTAGTTAAAACTATTCTCTCCACGGTTAATAGAAATTTCAAATTAGCCATATTCAATGTTGTTGTTGTTGTTTTTCCTCAGACATCATCCTTTTTAAGCTTTCTGCAGTGTTTGAGAGTTTGACAATTCTCCTTGATACTCTCTTCCTTGGGTTTGCATGACACTGGTCTCTTGTGGCCCTTTTCCTTCCTGTGTGGTCCCTCCTTCTTAGTCTCTTTTGCTGGTATAATTGATAAGAGTGCTAGTCCTGGAGTCAGGCAGTCTTAAGGTCAAATCCAGCTACAGATACTTACTAGTTGCATGACACTAGGCAAGTCACTTAAGTTTTCTCTGACTCCGTTTTATTAGTAAAATGGGGGTTAAAAATAGCATCTACCTTCCCAGCTGTGTGACCCTGGGCAAGTCACTTGACCCCCATTGCCTAGCCCTTACCACTCTTCTGCCTTGGAGCCAATACACAGTATTGACTCCAAGACGGAAGGTAAGGATTAAAAAAAACAAAATAGCATCTACCTCCCAGGGTTATTAGATCAAATGAAATTATATATATATATAAACAGTTTCACATATCTGGAAATATATAAATGCTAACTATTATTGTTATTATTATTTATCTTTATGCCATGACTCTCTTTTCTCAGTAGTCTCATCAGCTCTTGTGGGTCCAACTATTAACTCTATAAAGAAGACTCACTAATCTATATATCTAGCCCCAGTCTCTCTCGAGGTCTAGTTCAATACAACAAAGTCAGGAAGACCTGAGTTCAAATCAACAAAGAATCAGTTAGACATCTCTCACAAAAAAAAAAATAATCCTGGAAGGACTTATATGAATGATATAAATTGAAGTGAGAAGAACCAGGAGAATGCTGTACACAGTAATAGCAATAATGCTCAATGATCAACTATAAGGGACTTAAGTATTATCAGCAATGCAAGAATCCAGGATAACTTCAAGGGATTTAGTATGGAAAAAAGCTATCCACCACCATAGAAGGAACTGATGAAGTCTGAATGCAAATTGAAACATAACATTCTTCACTTTATTTCCTCTATGAATATTTCTCTAATATAAGTGATATGTATCTTCTTTCATGACATGATGAACATGGAATTATGAATTAAATATGAAAAAAGAACCAGTTTGATATCTTCAAATAGACATCCACTAGCAGATATGTGGCTCAGAGTGCTGAGCTTGGAGTCAGGAAGACCTGAGTTCAAATCTGATCTCTAACCAGCTGTGTAACCTTGGGCAAATCTCTTACCCTCTGTTTGCCTTAATCCATTGTAGAAGGAAATAGCATACCTTTCCAGTATCTTTGCCAAGAAAATATCATGGACAGTATGATCCACCAGTTCACAAAGAGTTGGACACAACTAAATGATTGAACAACAACAAAATGTTCCATAGTTATTTCTTTTCTTAAAAAAAAATACCCTACCTTCTGTATTAGAATTCTAAGTTATCAGTTCCAAAGCAGAAGAGTGGTAAGGACCAGGCAATTGGAGTTATGTGACTTGATCTGGATCATACAGCTAGGATGTATCTGAGTCAAATTTGAACACAGGACCTTCAGCCTCTAGGCCTGCCAAGTTAAGTCAAGGCAACAAGCATTTATTAAGCTCTTACTGTATACCAAAGGAAGTATGGGGTATTCAGGAAGGACTAGAACCAATGGTGAGAGGGCTTATTGAGCCCCTTTCAAGACTGCTCACCCTAGGGGGCAGTTGGGTGGCTCAATGGATTGAAAGCCAGGCCCAGAGATGGGAGGTCCTTGGTTCAAATCTGCCCCCAGACACTTCCTAGCTGTGTGACCCTGGGCAAGTCACTTGACCCCTATTGCCTAGCCCTTACCACTCTTCTGCCTTGGAACCAATACCTACTATTGATTCTAAGACAGAAGGTAAGGGTTTATTTAAAAAAAAAAAGACTGCTCACCCACTTTTGGTGTCCATCTGTCATCTAACTCTCATCTAAAGAAACTATAGCAAGCACAGTGACCACATACTGGTAAGAAAAAAATTATAAAAATGGGCTAAACCAGGTTGAGGGTAGCCAAAGGGCTTTAAGCCTATTGGTGATCTAGTGAGATATTTACTCTGAGCAAATGAAGACTTCTCCTGGCAGAGAATAGGTAGACAATAAAAATTTGTTCCAATAGCTATGAAGGTGGGTGGAACAAGCATTGTGGAGTGCTTATAGCTTGGTAAGACTTGGAAAACCCAAAGTCATCCACCATATCCTGAACTATCAACAGTTGTCCTGACTTTTGTTTTGCCACTAGACTTCAATGATTCTGGAAAAGAGAATGATGCTGACAATTTTGCCCAATTCTGCCTCACTAAAATCCAATTCACTCACAAATCAAGACATCATTGATATCATTGGTCTTCTTTGAAAAAGGTCCCAAAACAGCAACAACAACAACAACTATATGCCAAGTGTTATGCCATGCAGTGGAGACACAAAGAAAAGAAAACACAGTCCATGCAATCAAGGAGTTTACAATCTAATAGGAAAGACAACATACAAATAATAATGAACAAACTAGATATAACAAAGAGAAATTGGAATTTCCATTAAAAGGAACAAGGAAAGGCTTCTTGCAGAAGGTTAGATTTTAAGTTGATCTTGAAAACTATAGAAGATAAGAGACAGAGATGAAGGAGAGAATTCAGTGCATGGGTCTCAGCCAGTGAAAAAATCCAGGGTAGAGAGATGGAGTCTCTTGTTAGAACTAGCAAGGAGGACACAGTCATTGAATCATAGAGTAAATGGGAAGGAGTAAGGTGTAAAAGGTCTGCAAGGGAGGAAGAGGTCAAGATATGAAGAGCTTTCAACAACAAAAAAGAGAATTTTATATTTTATATTTTATCCTAGAGCCCCTGGAGTTTATGAATAGCAGGGGTGATATGTCAGACCATTTTAATAACTGAGAGGAGAATGAACTGGAATAGGAAAGATTTGCAACAGAGGTGCCAACTAGACTATTGCAACAATCCAGATATGACGTAGCATACCACCTTGCATGAGGGTGGTGGCAATATCAGAGGAGAGAAGGGAGTATTGTGAGATTTAAAATGGTTGAGGTCTTAAACTGTAGTGATAAAAATAGTGGAAGATATAAATTGTGATAGATATAAGAGAGGGTGAGTAAATTTGACCGCAGAAATATATTTCACTACAGTGTCTTGGGTTTAAAATCAAATATAAGTTGGTTGCCAGGGAAATATTCCCAATTATTCAAATACCCAAGTCAATTGGGTTTTATAGAGATTTTAATTAACAATACAATGAGTAATCAAAGAAAGAGAGAGAGAGAGAGTAAGAAAGGAATAAGTATGAAGAGCCTCAAGCCAATATGGCCTAGACCCGAGTCTTAAAAGAGAAATCAGTCAGTTTTTTAACACTCACCACAAGGTCTGACTAAACAAGGATTTTAGTGACACCAGGCCAGTGTCCTTCCTCAAAGAGTCTTCCAGCCAGAGATTGCTTCAAAGGGTCTCTCTCAAGAGCCTCCAGAGCTCCTACCCCAGAGGGACAGAGTCCCTCAGAGGAGCTCCTCAAGGAACTCTCTTTCAGAATGAGAGTCAGAAATCGATATCGAGATCTTCCGAATGAGTCTTCTCAAAATGAGCTCCCTCAGAATCAGCTCCTCAAAATGAGTCTCTCCAATCTGAATGTTTCAGAATGACTTCCCAGCTCTTCCCTGAGCTCTTATTTTTAAGGGCAAAATCTTCTCTGTCACCTCCCCTAAGTCCTTACATCTACCAATCACTGTAGATGTTTCTAAAGGACAGCCCATTTTGAATTCACAGCTGAGTGGTTTTAATCTCTTTAGTAAGTCAGGAAAAAAATGCTGCTGTGTCGACAAATTTCATTAGAAAAAACCTCTGAATAAGTTATCACCCTTTTAGGTTTAAGTAGTTTACAAGTTGCCCCACCTTTATAGGTACTTAGTATCCCATTGTATCAATTCTAAAACAGTCATGACTCAAAGAACTTCCTGTCCCTTCCATAAGCATGGATCAAAGTACTGTTCATTGTTCTCAAGGAGCTCTCTGTCCTAAAGCAGTCCTAAGTAGGGTGGAGTAGGGATATTCCCAAGGCAAGGAGCCCCCACACTCAAGTAGAGTTCTCACCATCTGCTAGGGAATTTTTTAAAGTAGAAGATTCCCCAATGGGAGAAACCCCTAACATTCGTAAGTCTGAGAAATTTTGAGGTTTACAGTATAAAAGAGTGTTATTAAGGTAAAGTTGATAGGATGTAACAATTAATTGGATATGGGATGAGATGGAAGAGAATGTGAGGAGTCAAGGATGACACTGAGGTTGTGAGCTTAAGTGATTAGGAGGATGGTAATAGGGAATCAATGAAGAAGAGCAGTTTTATGAGGAAAGATAATGAGTTCAGTTTTCAAACATTGTTTATGCAACACATCCAGTTTGAGATGTCCAATAGGAATTTGGCATTATGAAGCTAGACATCAGAAGAAAAATTAAGTCATTTAGATTATTACAATTGGTTTCTCTGCACCCAGGCTTTCCCCCTCTGCAATCTATCTTCTACACAGATGTTAAATTAATATTCTTAAAGTATCTAGCCATGCTATTCTATTCCTTAAGAAGAGGGTTTTCTTTGACCTCCAACAAAAAAACATAAACTTTGGCTTTTAATGCCCTTCACTATTAAGCTCCAATCTATTTTTCTAAGCTCATTTTTCATTGCTTCTTCATACACTCTCCTTTCCAGCCTTGATCTACTTGCCATTTTCTATACATACTATTCCATTTTCCCTCTCTATGCCTTTACGTAGATTATCGCCAGGCCTGGAGTACATTCCTTTTCTACCTTTGTCTCATGGAATCCCTGGCTTCCTTTGGCTCAACTCTCACCTTCCTTGGAAAGACGATCTTGCTTCACTCAGTTGCTAGTACTTCCCCCACTCCAATTATTTTGTTTATAATTTTTTATGTACATATTATTTTTGTCCCAACAGAAGGAGAAAAGTTCCTTGAAGGCAAGGATTTTTTTTAGCATAGTAGGCATGTAGTAGGTATTTAACAAACATTGTTTGAATGAATGAATCAAGAAGGGGACATGGGAAAATTGGCACACTAATGTACGTTGGTAGAGTTATGAACTGATCTAATCATTGTGGAGAACAATTGGAACTATGCCCAAAGGGTTATAAAACTATGTATACTCTTTGATCCAGCAATACTACTACTATGTCTATATCCCAAAGAGGACAAAGGAAAAGGAAAAAGATTTATTTGTACAAAAATATTTATAGTAGCTCTTTTTGTGGTGGCAAAGAATTGGAAATTAAGGGATGTCCATCAATTGGGGAATGGCTGAACAAGTTGTCATATATAATTGTAATGGAATACTATTGTGCTATAAGAAATGAGAAGTATGATTTCAGAAAAATCTGGACTTGCATGAACTGATGCAAAATGAAGTAAGCAGAAGTGATGAAACTCTATAGCCAAGGCAACCAATAAAACAGGATAAAGTAGAAAATAATGCTCAGCCTATGTTGTCCCCTTCTACTTCTAGCAGTAATAATGCTAAAGTGGCAAGAAAAGAAATAGAAATTCAGACTATCAAAACACATTTTTAGACTATCAACAAGTTTTAACTTGGTTCTTGGTACTCTAAATATGATGTTCTTTTTTTTAAACCGTTATCTTCCACTTTAGAATCAATACTATGTATTAGTTCTAAGGCAGAAGAGTGGCAAGAGACTTTGGGGGTTAAGTGACTTGCCCAGGGTCATATAACTAGTTAATATCTGAGACCAGCTTTGAACCTAGGACCTCCCAGTTCTAGACCTGACTCTCAATCCACTGAGACACTTAGGTACCCCCTAAATTTGATATTCTTATCCAATGACCAATGAATAGACATATAATTGGAGAAGTCAAATGCACATTAATCTTCCAATTCTTACTGTATATAAAATCAAAAGAAAGAAGTTACAGCTAAATGGAAGGATGGCTTATAAGTACTCTTGTGAGAAATAAGTCAACAAGCATTTAGCACAGTGTTTGGCACATAGTGAGTACTTATTAAAGTTTCATAATGACTTGAAAACAAATTAGCAGAGTGGGTTTTATTTTGTATCCCAAAACTTGATGAAATATTACTTTGAGAGGAAACAAAATAGCAGATTAACAGGAAGGACAGTTGTGCTCTTCCTCACAACTCCTCCATAAAAATCTAGAATACACACCAAATCAAGTCTTGATTAGAAAAGACACAAAACAAAAAAAGGGCACAATGAGTCATTTTTCCAGGCCAGGTTGGAGAAACAGATAGAAAGATCTGCAGACAAGAGGACAGAATATAACCTTGAATGGTCAGACAGAGGCTTGCAAGAGTCAGACATAAACTAAATGAAGGCCAAGGCTATGCTCTAAGTCAAGAAGAGTCTCAGACCCACAAAGCTTGGCTTGACCTTGTGCAGGATGCAGAAACAAGTGCCATCTCTAACAATTCTATCACTCAGACCTCAATTCTGTATCATAGATTCAGGGTAAAATTGGGAGGGAACCTTCATCTAGGGATGGTGGTTTAGACTAAGGATCAGTTGAGGACCCTAGTCTGGGACAGCTAGGTAGTGTAGTGGATAGAATGCTGGATATGAAGTCAGGAAGACATTTTCTGAGTTCAAATCTATCCTCAGACATTTATTTATTAGCTGTCTGACTTTGGACAAGGCACTTAATACTGTTGGACTCAGTTCCTCATCTGTAAAATGAGCTGGAGAATGAAATGGCAAACCATGCAAATATCTTTGCTGAGAAAACCCCAAATGGGGTCACAGAGAATTGGACACAACTGAACAACAACAAAAGTCTGAATACTGAAGAAAGGGCAAGTTCGGAAGCAAGCTGTAGCTGTTTGGCTCTGATCTTAAATGTGAAAAGGAATAAGAGTTTCAGTTTCAACCTCCATCCCCGTCTAAAGTCTCCAAAGGAATAATCAGGGCAGGAATCTCAGACCAAGGAGAACATGCAGTTCTGTTACTCTGAACCAGCAGAGGTTTCCAGGTGGCTAATAATGGCCAAGTCCAGCAACAGTCTATTGGAACTCAAACCAGGACCAAGTCCTTGGTTGTTGCTCAGACCCAAATCAAAGTCCAGAACTTGCAGAACTCTCTTCAGGGAGTCAAAGATTAGACCACTTTGGGAGGACCAAAAGGTGGTAGGGGCAAGAAATAAGAAAGAAAACTCTAAGAATAAATAGAGGCAGATACACAATTAACAGTCATAATGCAAACATAAATTGGATAAACTCACTCATAAACAATATAGCAGAATGGATAAGAAGGCAAAAATCCAACAATATGATATTTATAAGAACCACACTTGAAACATAAAGATCCAACAAGAATTAAAATAAGGGACTAGTGTAAAATATATTATTCTTCAAATAAAGTAAAGGCTTAAGACTTCTGATAAATCCAATGACTACCATGACTCCAAGGTACAGATGAAGCATAATATCCACTTCCTAAGAGGTGGGAGACTCAGGTTGCAGAATGAGTCATACATTTTTTGAAATGGCAGTATGAGAATTTGTGTTGTTTGACTATATGCTATGTGCTACATGTCTATGTGCTACAAAACTTTCATTGGTGATATTTTTTTTCTAATGGGGGGAATAGAGTTGGGATGAAAGGAAAATTAATTCTTATTACTTGTCAGTAGAGTAAAAGTAAAAAGCTACATAAAAGAAGTTAAGTAGAGCCAGGAAGGAAAAAAAAACCAACAATAGTCTAAAACAAAACTTTGACTTAACACAACAACGTCAGTTGGTAATGATGAAGTGGTAAAATATTCTGTGAATAAATTAATGACCTCCAGACCAAATAAACATACATTCTGATAACTGGTGACTTTGAAGCAAAAATGGGAAAAGATGAAGAAAAGGAAATATATATATATATATATATATATATATGTATACACACATATATATATAAGTATGGTTAAAGAGGGAAAAAGTAAGAAAGGACAAAGACTTGTAAGATTATACAGATGCCTCACACCTCTATATGATGAACACTTTCTTCAGAAAAAAAATTGGTAGCCTTGGACATATTGCCTTCCTTGGGATGCTAGTAGAAATTCTCAGGCAATGAAAAAAATAGGTCTTCTCTATGAATGGACTAAGGTAGAGCAAAGTAAACAGAGACAGGAAAATAATTTAATGCAATAACATTATAGAGAAAAACAATTTTAAAAGATTTTAGATTTGAAATACTCAAAACTAGGTATCCAAAAGAACAAAGATGAAAAAATATCATTTAGCTTTAAAAAAAAAACCAACCCTTACCTTCAGTCTTAAAATCCATTCTAAGGCAGAAGAGTGGTCAGGGTTAGTCAATTGGGATTAAGTGACTTACCCAGGGTCACATAGATAGGAAATGTCTGAAGTCAATTTTAACCCAGGTCCTTCTAACTCCAAACCTGTCACTCTATCCACTGTGTTACCTAGCTACTCTGTCACTCACCTTCTAAAAGAGAGGTGATGAACTTAAGAGAGACCTTTTCTGACGTGTCTAATGTGAGAATTTTGTTTTGTTAGTTTATGCAATTTATTGAAATTTTTTTTTAATTTACTTACTCATTATGGGGAGGAGAAGGGGTTTAAAAAAAAAGGAAATAAGAGAGAGACACACAGGTCTTTAGTAGCAAGAGTGGAACAAACTGAGCCTGAAATGTGAGGTAGTAAAGATGGGGTCTGTCTTTAGAAATTCTCTACATAGTAAGAACATCTGTTCTGCATAAGAAGTGATGCCTCATTTAAACTTTCAATGGTTTTTGTTTTCCAAAAGAGAATAGGGAAATGTAACTAGCTTCATCTGAGTGACCTGTAGTAATCTGGCTAACAAGCCTTTTTCACTCTAGACTTGAAATTTCAGTCAGTCCTGACAACCTAGTGTTACACAGATGTTGGCTATAAAGAAAACAGAACAAGATTTATCATTTTGTTGACTATTAAATGGCCTTATATTTATTTTAATAGCCTGTAAAAATTATTGCAGTCATCAGATTGCCTTAAAAGACTTTTTTCTGTTATTTCAGTGTTTTAAACTTGTAAATCTTAAAGACTGAAAGCCTGAGCACCTGTGCCTAACTTAGTCTATAAATAAGGCCTCTGTGAGAAGTTAATCCCTAATAATTTAAGGATACTTTAAACATCAATTTGGTTTGGGGTTTGTTTTTTTTGTTTGTTTTTTTGTTTCCAGACTCTGGCAGGCTTTGCTGCTTTCAGTGAAAAGAATGAGATCTTTCACCAGCATATGGATCATGAACAGAAGGAACAGCTCCTTCATTCTGAGCAGTAGAAAAATGGCCAATTTTTTTAAAAGTAGTGTCTGTTCATTTTTATTATTAATACATTTGTGACAGGTGGTATGGATAGGTGATGCTACAAAAGTTTTAATCATATGTACTTGGTTCATTCTCCTGCTTTCAGCAATCTAACAAAAAGCCTGCTGATAAGTTATTTCATTAACCAACTAAGGATATACTATAAATATTGGCATCAGGTGTTATCATCAGGTTACCAGCCCAGTCTCTTCTTTAGAGGGTATTAAGTATATATGTACTGGCATTCCGGTGGCAATATCTCCTAAACTCAGACTACTCTCCTTCTCCCATTGTGCTGAGCTCTCCAAAGATCTCAAAACAGCATTGTTGGGCATAGGGATCAATGTAGCAATGTAATCCAGAATCCACTTCAAATTTAACAAAATAGGAAATTTCTTTTCAGTACTCCAGTCCCATCCTCTATCTACCAAGACTGCTGTTTTAATTGGCCAACCTCATTTATAAGATTTAGACTGACTTTTTAATGAGTACATAATTTATTAAAATATAATAAATAGGGGCAACTGGATAGCTCAGTGGATTGAGAGCTAGGTCTAGACATTTCCCAGCTATGTGACCCTGGGCAAATCACTTGACCCCGATTGCTTAGCCCTTACCACTCTTCTGCCTTGGAGCCAATACACAGTATTGGCTCCAAGATGGAAGGTAAGGGTTTTATATATATATATATATATATATATATATATATGTATATATATATATATATATATATATATAATAACTCAGTGGAATGATATATAGCAAAACTATAAAAAAATGGCTTTAGCTGATTATCTCTTCCTTTGATCTGCCCAAAATATTTTCCAGAAGGAAAAGTGACAAAAAAAATTAAGGGCAGGAGGTAGTTATCTGAGGGAAATTTATTTTCCATTCCAAATCTTCTCCTTCCCACTTCTCTATACAGAGAAGGGAAAATAAAAACTCCTGCATTAGTCAAAATCAGAAAGAAAGGAAAAAGAAAAGATTCTTTTGTCTGTACTTTATGCCCATCCTTATGGAAGTGAACATAATGCTTCATCATGAGTCCTTTGGATTTGTAGTTGGCCACCATGATCAGAGTTTCTAAGTCTTTCAGAGTTAGTTATCTTTAAAATATTATCATTATTTTATACACTTTTCTTGGTTCTGCTCATTTTAGTTTCATTTTAGTTTAGTTCATGAGTCTTCCCAGGTTTTCTTTTTAAGCCACTCACTTCATAATTTCTTACAATAAAATAGTATTCCATCACCTTTATATACCATCACTTGCTCAGCAATTCTCCAATTTATCAGCACTCCTTCAGTTTCTGATTCTTTGCTATCACAAAAAGAACTGCTATAAATATGCTTGAATATATAAGTCTTTTTTCTCTTTCTGTGATCTCTTTTGGATATAGACCTTACAGCAGTATCACTGGCTCAGAGTATTAGTTTAATAGCTTTGGGGATATGATTCTAAATTCCTTTCCAGAATGACTGGACTAGATCCAGCCTCCACCACAATAAAAGTACCTGTTTTCCCATAGCTCTCCAACACTTATTATTTCTCTTTTTTTTCCTGTTAACTTTGTCAATCTGACAAGTGTGAAGAGGCTCTTCACAGCTATTTCAATTTGTATCTCTAATTATTAGTGATTTAAACCATGTTTTTTTTTGGTTATTGACAGCTTAAAGCTCTTCCTCTGAAAACTGCTCATTCATATCCTTTAATTAGTTGGGGAATTAGTCTTACAAATTTGATTCAGTTCCTTACATGTCTTAGAAATTAAAGTTTTATAAGAAAATCTTGCTTAAAAGATTTTTTACCACCAATTTCCTGCTTCTCTTCTAATTTGTTACATTGTTTTTGTTATGTAAAATCTTTTTAACTTTTTGCAATCAAAAGTGTTCATTTAACATCCTGCAAATCTCTCTATCATTTGTTCATCAACTTTTCCTCATCTATTGTTATAAGGAAAAGTTATGTTAAGAAGGGTATTATGGCTCTCCACATGTAAGTTTGCAAAGAGAAGTGGGAAGATTCTGGAACTTTGAAGAAAGGGTTAGATTGGTACTGAGGCTATTAACTGTCTCTCTCTCTGAAAATATTTAGAGGTGGTGGCTGCATTTTCTTAGTGGCTAATCCTATCCTTGTTCCTGTCCTGCTGTCTTAGTTGCTGTATTTCATAGAAGCAGAACCTGGTGATCATGACCATTTGCAGTGATTGTGAGACCAGGCCTGGGTCCTTTTTGGATCTAGGACCTTCCCTGGGCCCTATTAAACTTACACAGGCCCTTGCCTTAAAACCAGCAAAGGGGGGTTTAGTTGTAATTTATCCAAGAACAGGGATTGGGAATTTAGGTAGAGAGGAGAGGATTAGTGTAGGAAAACACTCTGAAGAAATCTCTGTGAAGAGACATTAGATCGTGGGGTATTCGTTAGAAAATTAGCTTTAGATTATTCCACACCCTTTTACCCTATTCTCTTTAATTAAACCTACTTTCCCATTTCACTGAGTGGTCTGTGTGTGTATTCTCAGACCAGGTTCTGCCTGGCTGGGTTTTGTTGGCCTTCCCAAACCACAGATAATCTTCTGGTACTGGCCCAACACAATTTATCCCTACATATCCCCAAATTCCCCTCCCTTTTTACACTATAGATTTGAGGGGTAATTTCTTCTATGCCTCTTCTAATTTATTTATAATGTCACCTTTTCTTTCTAAATCATGTACCCAATAATATATCAAGATAAACTTTATCTTGACATATGGTATGAGGTGCTTCTGGGACCTCTTCTCAAAAGTGAAAGGCTTCATTCAATCCAGGCAAGGAAACACTGAGCAAGAGAGATTTGTTTCTCTTTCATATTTCACCAATAGATAACGCTCAAAAGTTACTAGTCCAGGCATCCTGAAATCTATTTCTGCTCCAGATCCACTGTTCCTGAAACACTTGCTCTCATAGTCCTGACAGGTAGCTTGTATTTCACTTCTGGATCTATTCTCAATATCTGGTCTTGGTTATAGAAGATAGAAGGTCTCACATGGGCTACCATGATAGCCATGCAGAAAATGTCCAAATGCCATGGCTACCCTCTTCCTCCAGGATGGCTGACCAGAACTTGGCTCTATATCCCTTTTCTCTCTACTACATTTATAACAGGAACTATTCAATGATACCTCAGTCTTTTGAGGACACATAGTCCCCTTTGCCTGGTACCAACCCATGGGTATGTTTGAGGGGCCTGCTTTTGGAATTATATGATGATGTATAATAGGGCAGCACTGCTCCCCAGTTCAGAGTATGTGCAGGTTGTCAGTGACTGCTTCCTGTCCTTTACTGAGAAATAAGTCTTTTGTTTGACTGCTGAGCAAGAACTGAGTATGCATGCAGAAAGGACCAACTGATCAAACTGATCTCTTTCCTTCCTACTAACTATGATGGGGTTCCCAACATATACACCTGACCAGCCACAAGTGGCACATGGCCTCCTAGGTAATCTTGTGTCTGAGATGAGACTGCTACATGTTTGTCGCTTTTCCTTTGATATTAGGTCCTGTGACACCTTGAAAGGTGGGAAGTACCACCAGTCCAACAGTTGAGCCTGGGAAGGAGCCTACCTTGGAGTGACCTGTATGACCCACTCTAATAATAGATCACAGCAACAAAGAAACCATGTCCTGCAAGAATGGGAGAGTCTCAGCCAGTGGCTATGCAAAATTCAGAAGTGTCATTGGTGGAATGAATGTTGGTAGAAATCTCTTTAAACTTGAGTCCCCAAGAACTAAGGGGATAGAAGGGACTACACCACTAGTTCAAGAAGATATGAGAGAGATATTTGAACTTCTATTAGTGCCATATCTTCTCCCTTTGTAAAAGCTAATTTATGTTCATTACTTTTTTAAATTTTCATCCAAGAGATACTAATTGATTGGTGGATATTAGGGCCTCAAAAAATTACTGCTGGAGATAGCTAGGTGGCTCAGTGGGTTGAGAGGCAGGTCTAGAGACAGGATGTCCTAAATTCAAATCTGACTTCAGACACTTTTTAGCTATGTGACCCTGGGCAAGTCACATAACCCCTGTTGCCTAACCCTTACCACTCTTTTGCCTTGGAACCAATACACAGTATTCATTCCAAGATAGAAAGTAAGAGTTTTTGTTCTTTGTTTTTTAATTACTACTACACAATTTCTATCTAAAAGAAAAGAAAAAGCAAATTTTTCTCAGGTGGATGATGAAAACTAAGGGATTTAACAAATAGATTCCTGGGTAGAAAGTCTCTTCTATTTCTGCTGAACTTACCATAATAGTCTTCTAGTCACCCAGGTTCACAACTAGTGTCATCCTTTACTCATCACTCTCGTGTATTATCAGTTGTCAACTCTTGTCAGTTCTACCACAACCCTTTCTTTCCATTCCCATAGCTATCACCTTAGTTTGGCTCCTTATCACCTCTTACTTTAACTATTACTGTAATCTTCTAATTGTTCTCTCTGCAACTATTCTGTCCCCTGTCATCTTCTACACAGGCAACAAATTCATAATCCTAAAGCACAGTTCTGATTGTTATTGCCCTGCATAGTGAGTACCAAGTTTTTTTTTTTTATTGCATCTAAAATTAAATACAAACCTTTCCATTTGACTTTAAAGTCTTTCACAACCTAACTCCACCCTACCTTTCCAGGATTATTACAAGTTACATACCTCCCACCCCTACCCATATTCTTCATGGTCAAAATCATCCATTTCCTTCTTTCCAAACAAGCCATTTCATTTCCTGTCTTTTTCACTTTACACAGTCTGTCCCATATACCTGGAATGAACTTTTTCATGGCATCTCTTGCTTTCTTCAAAGTTCAGCTCAAGGGTTACTTCTCCCTAGGGAGTAGTCCTCTCTCCCTGTGAAATTATTTTTTTATGTTCTTTGTACTTACTTTATATACATTCTACATAGACTCCACCTCCATCAATAAAATATAACATCTTTGAGAGCAAAAACTATTTCATTTTTTTGTCTTTATACACCCCAAACCTAGCATAGTACCTTACACATAATGTGTTTAACAAATGTTTGTTGAATGAATGAACTGAATATAATTCCTTCATTTTACAGATAAGGCACCTGAGACTCAGAGATAACCTGAGGTTTAATTTATTTATCCAAACTCATATAGTTTTATAAGGAACCAAAATAGGACTAGAGACCATTTCCTCTGACTTGTACTCCAGCACTTTTTCCAGTTACAGGTTCAGTAAACAAAATGTTATATTTTCAACAAACATGGAAGCACCTATCCAAAAATAGGTATTTCTCAGATGTTCTGGAAGGTCCAAAGAAGGAGGAGAGTACATTCTAGTTTCCTGGGCCAGAGGAAGCAACGTTAAATAAAAGAAAGAGCATTGAATTATGTAGTTATAGGCTTCAAAATGGAAAAAGACTTTAGAAATCATTAAGTCAAAACCATTCCTTTTACAGAATCATAGAATTTCAGAGTTACAAGGGAGGGCCCTCAACAGAATCTATTGCAACCTTATGTCCAAGAAGATATCCCTGCTACCTCATGTAAGATAAGTCATTATTTAGCCTTTGCTTAGTGACTTCCAATGAGGGAGATCCCATTATATCTGAAGCAGTCTGTTCCACTTGTAAATGCTCTAATTCTAACATTAAACCTAAAGTTGCTTTTTTGAAGTTTCCACCACTGCTCTTTTAGTTTCCACCTGTAATAATTAAAATGGTTGATGTAAATTGTAGTGAGTTAAAATGGTGGAAGATACAAATTATGCTAGATATAAGAGAGGGTGAGTAAATTGTGACTGCAAAAAATATGTTTCACTACAGTGTCTTGGTTTTTAAATCAAATATAAGGTGGTCACCAGGGAACTATTCCCAATTATTTAATATGCCCAAGTCAACTGGGTTTTATAGAGAATTTAATTAATAATACAATGAGTAATCAAAGAAAGAGAGAGAGAGAAAGGAAATAAGTATGAAGGGCCTTAAGCCAACATGGCCTAGACCTGAGTCTTAAGAGAGAGATCAGTCAGTCTTTTATCACTCACCACAAGGTCTGTCTAAGCAAGGATTCTAGGGACACCAGGCCAGCTCCATCTCAGCTGATTTCACCAGAGAGAGTTTCACCTAGAGTCCTCCTCAAAGAGAGATCCAGCCAGAGACTGTTTCAAAGGGCCTCTCTCCAGAGCCTCCAGAGGGACAGAGTCCCCTCAGAGGAGCTCCAGCGAGACCTCCTTAGAGATTGTCCTCCAAGAGCTTCCCTTCTCCAGAGCCTCTCTCAAGAGATTCTTCCCAAGCGATCCTCATAAGAGCTTTCTCCAAAAGGATTGTCTTCTCAAGAGATTCTGCTTTTTCTTATATAGGGGTTTTTCTCCTATGTCACCTCCCCTAAGTCCTTACATCTACCAATCACTGTAGACGTTTTCCAAAGGACTGCCCATCTGAATTCCTGCTAAGTCAACTAATCTCCTCAGTAAGTCTGAACCAGAGAAAATGCTGCTGTGTCGACTAATCCCCTCAGTAAGTCTGAACCAGAGAAAACACAGCTGAGTCGACTAATCTCATTAAGAGAAAACCTGCCCAACCTTTATAGGTACCTAGCATCTCATTGTATCAATTCTAAAAACAGGCACGGCTCAAAGAACTCCTTGCCTCATCATAAGCATGGGTCCAAGTACTTTCATTGCTTAGCAAGGAGTTTTCTCCCCTAAAGCAGTCTTAAGTACGGGTGGAGTAGAGGTCCTCCCATTGCAAGGAGTTTTCTCCCCTAAAGCAGTCTTAAGTATGGGTGGAGTAGAGGTCCTCCCATTTCTGATCCTGGCGAGTTCTCACATCAAAATGGGGAATGTTTCCAGTAGGGAATTTGTTCCAATGGAGGATTCCTCAATGTAGAAATTTTTAACATTCAGAAGTCTGAGAAATTTCAAGATTTACACACCACCACTTTTAGTTTTACCTTCTGAGATCAAACTGTAAAAGACATATTTCTATAACAGATTATGATACCTTTTCATAAGACTTATTAGATAAATAAATTTACAAATCAGGGAGGAAATGTTTTTTTTGGACCTTCCTCCCTCCCTATTTTTTGGTTCATAAAAATTATTTTATGTTATACTTAGCTAGAGTCAGACATTCTAGAGTTCTAAACTATGTATGTCAAGTATAAAAGGTTCCATGTGACTAAAATACATAAGCTAGTTATTTTCACAGAAAGGTCACTTGATGTAACAATGTAAATGCGTTAAATTCATAACATTTATTTTAAAACTTCACATTAAGACAGAAGGAAGAGAATACTAGGGAGAGAGAAAAGTAAAAGAGCAGGAAGAAATAATAAATAAGGAAAAGGAAGAGAAAAAAGGGAATAAAGGAGAAAAAGAAGTGTCATGTGAGAAATCTAAGACACAAAGAGAAGTGATTTGCCAAAATTCAAACAGATAAGATTTAAAAAGTGTTATTTTTATTCTAATACAGTGCTCTTTATAGTACTTACAAAGTGATGTTTCCAAGTTGGGAGGGAACATACTAAAATTCACATGTGAAAAATAATCATTTCTCCAGTTGGATAATCTTCATTTGAATCCCAGCTCTGCTAATGCCTAGTTGTATGACCTCAGCTAAGTCACTTGCCCTCTTTAGGACCCAGGTTACCCATCTGTAAAATAAGTTATTTAGATTTAAGAGGATCACTAGGATTTCTTCCAGTTTTAAATTCTATGATCTTCTGATTGGGGGGCGGAAAGAAACCTCGGTATTCAGTAGCTCCTTCCCTCATGCTATATATGTTATCTCTCTCCCTTTTCTTGGGATGCAAATCTGATCATACCTAAGCCAAAAGCCCCAGAGAAAGATGAAAAGATGAAGTGGTGTTATCTACTGACTCATTTTTTTCTTCTTCACAACCCACCCTTATTAGTAAAATCATAAATCTATTACTATCTGAGTAAAATAAATGCTTCCCCCCTCTCCCCCCAGTTTCCACTAAGAGAACACATCAACACTAATCTGGGTACCTTTGATAACCAGAGGCCAAGTATTTATCTGTTCTCCAAGGAATACTTAATTATTTTGTGTCATGGGCCCTCTTTGGTGCGGCCTATGGACCCCTTCTTCGAATAATGTTTTTAGATGCATAAAATATATGGTATTAGGGAAAGGTACCAATTCTACTAGTAGTTATCTGAGTTTTTTTGTTTCTTTTTTTTGAAACAAGTTCAATTACAACAAGAACCCCTTGTCTGCACAGCCCTGGTCCTTCCTCAGCTGTGCAGTGCTTTAAAGCATAAAGTCCTGGTCTAGAGCAAATGAACCCATCCAGACCTCTAGAAGGGATAAGCCAGTCTAATGTGGTAGTCTCTTAGCAGAGGCGCGAAGCTTGACACTCCGCGCATGCTTGTTGCAGACCAAATGGAAGCAGGTGCGACAGAGATCTTAAAAAGGGGTAGGGGTGGAGTGGAAGATAAAGAGAAACAAGCCAAGTCTTGCGCACGCCTGCGCATACCGGTTCTTCTCCCCCGCCCCCCCCCCGTGGAGGGACACGGCGCCTGACGCATGACGTACGGCTGTAGTGCGCGCCCTTACGCATGAGAAGTGTTAAGTTCTCCCTTTTGGAGTAGGTTGGGAACGGGGGCGGGGAGGTTGGGGGAGACGAGTTTTGTTTTTTTAAGTGGGACGTGTAGGGGGAAAAGGAAGAAAAGCGGGGCGAAAAGGAATGTCCTACGGTGGCCGCGGAGGAACGACTACTACGGTTCCCGCACTGGGACAAACGCTTCCCACGGACGGCCTAAGGCTCCCCTTCCCCAGCTGGGCCGACCCTGGTTGGGGCCCATGATGGGCATGCACGGGAGGGGGCCCCCGGCGGCCTCTCCCCGGCCCTGGGGCTGACCCTGTCGGTGACCTTCCGACCTTCCTCCGAGGGCCCGACACCATGCGGCCTCCTCCCCCCTCGTTCTGCCGCTCCGGCCTCGAGGGACAACAGGGGCCCCAGCTTCGCCGGCCCCCGGTCCTGGCCTCCACCCCGCCGGCCCCCGGCCACAGGCCTCGGGACTGCCACCCCACCGCGGAGGAGGCCGCGCACGGTGAGCAGATCGGCCCAGGCCTGATAGGGAAGGGGGTGGAAACTAACCAGGAGACTGCAGGCAAGGGAAGAGGGGGCGTATCTGGAGTCAGGGGTCGGCGGAGGAGAAACAGAAGATGGTCCAAGAGCGAGCATTTTGGAGAAAGCCCAGGAGTTTAATTGCCCGGCATTCACGAAGGAAGGGGAAGCAGCCCCCCGCCCCCTTCTATTGAGGCCTCCTCTGCTTCCCCCTCGGGGGTGGGGGGGGGCGGGACAGTGAAGGTCTCTTGTCTGGGGACGCGGAATTTGAACTTGGCTTCCCAGCTACTCCCTCAGCTCCTCCCTTGCCTGTTTTGCTGGGTAACTGCTGGGCCCAGGGGAAGCCACTTTGCAGCTAAGGGACTCAAGTGAAGTGAAAAGGGAAGTAATGTATTGGTCACATGGATAGTCGTTTGGGGAGAAATATTTTTTTATTTCTTTCCAAATTTCTCTTTGGGTACAGAGACCAATCCAGAGTGGGATGCAAAAGTTATATCAGGGTGGATATTTTTCTTGATAAGAAAAGGTAGGTGGTCATGCACCTGATCCCGGACCTTTGGTTTTCTATTTGTGTTTCTCTTTGCCTCTTCGGTCCTTTGAAGGGGTCCAAGTAAAATGTAAGTGAAGTGCAGACCACTCTTCATTTAAATGTAGAGCACCGAGACTGCTGGGGACAGTCTGTTCCATATGAAAGGCCTGATCATAGGACTTTTTCTTGTTTATGCTTTATAACCCCCACCCTCTCGATGGGAACACATTCCAACATTTTTCCTTTTAAGGTCAATACATCCCAAATGTAATGGCATGAGGAAGCAGAGAATTTCATAGCAGTCTGAATCATTGTGTATGTCAGGTTACCCCTAGGTATTTCAACTTCACAGGCCCTCATGGACCCCAGGGATTGAGATAGAATATATCATACGTACAAAGTAAATTAGTCAATATTAATATGTAAAGGCACCACACTTTTGAGTAAACATATAACAGAAACAAACTCCCATCATAGTACAGCTAAAGGTTAGCAGCTCATTTGTTAAAAATAAAATTAATGATTCATACTCAAAAGTTTTAAGACAATGAATATTTACTAAGTTTGTATTGTGTACTAGGCACTGTATTAAGTGCCATAAAATGATTAAAATGTCTTCATCAAGGGGACTCAAAAATGTGTTTCAAAAATATTGACAGTCAAGTCTTATAATATTTTAGTGTTTTCCAAAGATATTATCCCTTTTATAGAGTAGACCCAGAGAATAATTTTCCAGACTTAGCCCTTGGAAAAGAACAAATGAAGAACAGCCCATGTATTTCTCATTTCAGGCCAGATGTATGGAATATATGGACCAAAGCCAGCTACCTCTGGGATCTGAAGAAGTTTAGTAAGATAATTATTTTTAGTGTCAAAAGTTTGATTTTTTTTTTTTAGTGGAGAGTCATCACAAATCTCCTCACAGATTGATGGTAGGAAAAAACTAAGCAAATTAATAAAATCTCTCAATTTAATAATAGAGTAGTCCACTTTGTGGCTTTGTTGTTTTCATTGAAATATATTGTAATTCACAAGTTTATAGGAAGAATAAGATACCCACAGAAAGCACTAAATTTTTGTTGTCAAACAAGGGCATTGTCATCTCATAATTCTTGGAAATTGGCATGTCCAAAATATGAGATAACAGAATAGCTAGTAGTCTTAACCTAAGTTCATCCTACTGAATCCCTACAGTGGTTAGGTTGAAACTGCATAGGAATCTTCAGCTATCACTATCTGGATCTTGGAAATAAGTGGGAGGTTATTATTCTGTTCTATTATAACAGTAGGCTTAAAACTAGTGAGAGTTGAGCATCTTCTTTCCACTTGGTCATTTTTAACAACCTCATCCTTTTCCCTTTCCTGGGGTTTTAAAAAATGTACTTTCAGCTTTTCCATAAAAAATTAAAAGGAGCAAGCTACAATGTTTATTAAAGGAGCACCTTCTATGTCTGTCCTTGCTATAAAAATCATAAACTGTATTCAGAACTTGCACTTGTCTATTCTCTTAAGATCTACTAAGTAAATAGCTTTGGTCTTAAGTGAAGCTATGATTATGGCTGATTTATGAACTTGGTCAAATAATTAAACCTCTGTTTTGGTACCTTAATTAGCAAAATATAACATTATTTTATTTTCTTAAATCTATAATCTATGCCAGATCCTAAATATCAGTAACAGATGATAGCCTGTACTTGCTGAGCATCTTTTTAAGTACTTTGAGGACACATTTGGGCTAGGGACTAAGAAGCCAGTTATTGTGTAGAGTGAAAAACTTGCAAAAAATTTAAAGGAACTAGTTTTATTTTATATTTCTTTCATTGTTTCTCATTGAATGCATACCATAGTAGTGTGAAAAACACAAGGGAGATATATTAAAGAACATAGGAGAGATTTGTGTTTTTGTTTTTTTCTATTCCTACTCTATATAGGAACTGAGAAATAGGTTAATGATCATTTTGGGATCCTCTGTGAGACACTCTTTGCCTAACACTCTTTTAACCGGTGCATCTAGGTGGCTGGGTACATATCAAACACTTATTAGCTATGTGACTCTCAGCAAGTCACTTAACCTCTCACAGTTTCCTTATCTATAAAATGGGGATTTTTAAAAATGGCATACCTTTCCAGAGTTATTGTGAGGATAATGTGATAATATTTGCAAAGTACATTACAAAGCTCCATATAAATACTAACTTTTGTTGAGAAGGAGGTGTTGCCTTTTTTTCTTTTTTGGCCCAGATCAGTGATTTTATTATCCAACAATGCAGTATAGCAATAGTTCTGCAACTTCCAATCTCAGAGAGTTGCCTAAGGCACAGAGAAACTAAGTGGTTTGTCCTTGAACATATAGCTATCATGCGTCTGACTTTAAATAAAGGTTTTCTTGATTTGAGGTCCACCCTCAATTCACTAAGCCAGTGCTGTCTCCTATTTGTTTTCCATTAGTTTATACTTTAAATTGTGATATTTTATGTAGTAGCTGGCCTTTTAACTACAGTCCTTAGGAGCTCCTTACTCAGAATGGCACTTTTTTTTTTTTAAACTCTTACCTTCTGGCTCCAAATCAATGCTTAGAAGAATGGTAAGGGCTAGACAATGGGTGTTAAGTGACTTGTCCAGGACCACACAGCTAGGAAATATCTGAGTTCAGATTTGAACCCAGGACCTCCCATCTCTGGGCCTGACTCAATCCACTGAGTACCTAGCTGCCTGCCCCTCAGGATGGCACTTCTAACAGAGTCCTGAACTCTTCAGGTTTCTCCAGGAATCCAAACACTTCTCCATTTGTAAGATCCCAGTTCCTATCCTCCATCCCTACTCTACCTTCCCATTAGATTCTTAACTTTCAATAGGTTCTGAGTCAAATTTTAGTATCTCCTAATGCTTAGGATAATGCTTTGTATATGGCAAGTGCTATCAACTGAACTAGAAAATTCTAGATATAATTATATCCAAGCCTTTATTTTTCAGGTAGTTAAACTGAAGTCCAAAAACATGAAGTGATTTACTTGTCCATAATTAAATAGCCTAATGAGTGATAGATCCAGATAGATCCAGAAAAGAGTGAATTTGTAAATTCTATGACCTTAGTATTGTTTTGGGTATTGTTTTTTCATAAGTGTATTCATATAACTTTAGGGTTTTATGTGTGCTTTTTCTTCTCTTGGGTTTTAAACTTCCATGGGGCAAAGACCTGATGTTAAAGACGCATCTTATTTTAATTCCTTACTGCTGAATTACTTTGCCTTTTTGATGCTTTTTTTTTTTCTTCTTATAGGCATGTGCCTCCCTGGAAGTTCAACAGAGAGTTCACAGGCCTAGGCTCTTCACTTCTGTTCCTTGCCCATGGATGATGCTTATTATGCACACAGTCTGTCCTCCTCTAGAACTCAGTGAGCCGTGGGGTACCCAATGCCTGTAATTCCCATACCCCGGCGTGTGCGGTCTTTTCACGGCCCCCATACCACATGCCTGCATTCTGCCTGTGGGCCTGTAAGAACCACTCACTTAGTGCGTACCAAGTACAACAACTTCGACATCTATTTGAAGTCCCGATGGATGTATGGATTTATTCGCTTCCTGCTGTATTTCAGCTGCAGCCTGTTTACCTCCATCCTCTGGGTGGCGCTCTCCATCCTGTTTTGCCTTCAATACCTTGGCATCCGCATCTTTCTGCGTTTCCAGTACAAGCTGTCCATCATTCTCCTACTGCTGGGACGAAGGCGGGTTGATTTCAGCTTGATGAATGAGCTGCTCATTTATGGGATTCATGTGACTATGCTGCTGGTGGGAGGTCTGGGCTGGTGTTTCATGGTCTTTGTGGACATGTAAATAGGAGGTGTGCATGCAGGCTTGGGCAGCTATGACTACATCTAATGTATCCACTTTCTCCTTTGGTTTAATTTATTTATTTATGACTGATATATGTATATGCAGTATATAGATATTTTCTTTGGTAAAGGCAATGTACCTGTCTGAAATGACATGACACAGGAGGAATGTTGGATCATTTTTCCTTCTGTTTGTTTCCAATCCCAAAGAAGGGGGTTTCACCATACCAAACAAAGAAAGTAGTGCCCTTTTCAGTGGCAGTATTTTTATTTGCTCTCTGACCATCTTACTATGTTATGGCATGGTAAAGAAAAGGGCTGTGACATTTGTAAAGGAGAAATTGAAGCTCTTCCCTCCTTCAATTTGCTTTTTGGCTTTCTGCTTCCCCTCCCCTTGCTCTGCTACATTGTATTCTTCCCCTTTCCTCTATTTTAATGTAGTTTATGTTCACATTTAATAAATCTAGTGCTGTAGGGTCCTCTTTATCAAGTCTGCACTTTCAGGACCTTGATGAAGCTTCCTCTTCTCCTGACCAGTTACACATTTTGGGGTATTCATTCCTCACAGTTTTGCTCTGTGTACTGGCCAAAAGTGCAAGCCTGGAAGCAGTTTCCCTTCCTTCCCTATGGGGTAAATTCCCATTCTTCCTTAGTGTTCCTAACCCCTACCCTGCCCTTAGGAAAAAGTTAGACTCCACTATAGTAATGCAATGCACTGCCATTAAGCCACTTGCTTGGCCCTGGGCTTCTAGAAGGTTTGCACAGGTCTAATGCAAGTTCATCTTTCTTAAATCAAACAAAGAGCTACAATTGAGAAATGAAATGATGAGGTTAAATGCTAGTCTTAAAACCTGGAGGGAAGTGATTAATTTTGTTTGGTTACAACCAGATTTGGTGTTTCACAGACTTAAGCCCAATCTGAAAGCAAACTGAAGCAAACAGTGCCAAGATCTTCATTCATGGAGTCTGGTTCTAATGCCATAGCTCATAAGAGCTGTGTTCTCTGGATCACTGTAAGTTTCAGTGGTGCCAAATTCAAAAGCAAAGCAAATATAGATCCCTTTGTGCATCAGTGGCCAGGTCTGTAGAGAAGACAATATTACATTATAAAATATCTTAATCTATCTAAATTAACTTCTCTGGGAAGGCCAATAAATGTAGTACTTGCTTTGGAAGGCTTTTGAATTCTTCATTATTTTCTTCAGTAATCTCCCAGAATTTGACTTTCTGAAACACTGAAGTTATATGAAATCTTTGGACAAACAACACTGAAGTTAATTATTTAGCATGAAAATAAAAATTTTAATGGTTTATTTTTAAAAGAATTTCTTCCAACTTTTAAGGCATTTGAATGAACATTGAATCTTTGTTTATTAAGGGCTTGTCTGCTCTGTATTTCCTGCCTTGGTTGCTATGAAAACATTTAAGACATAAGATGAATTCAGGTACATAAAGAGATGCAGGAACAGATGGACTACAAAGGAACAAAGATCCTATTTTCATTGGAATATCCTTAAATTATAAGGAAGGAAAGTAAAATAAAATATACAAGAGAATCTTTTCCTGGGCATTTTCTGTCATCATTCTTTAGTAGATATTTTTATACAGTGGCTAGGATTACTACTTGAGGGAAGCAATTACTGGCTATTGAGAAGATAACTGGTAAGCTAATGTTGGTCACCCATTCCCTGTGCCCCAAAAATCATTATCTCTGAATCTCATGTGTGATGGTCGAAGTGAACAATTGCATTCTCATTTGACACAAGCATCAGCACATATACCCTTCTCCAGGACAAGGGCAAGAAAAAATTGAGGGGAGCAAAGAAACCCTTTTCTAACCTTAGTTGTTAGGACTGATTGTAAGAAAAAATACATGTCATTTGACAAGCTTAAGAAAGTTAAAATCAGGGAAAATTATGGTTGTAGAAAAATTTGCTCTTTGAATTTTTTTTAAGTTTGCTTCTCTGCAAAAAAAATTTCTAAGGTGGTTGAATAAACTAGTTAAGCAAAGCTAGTTTTAGAAATTGATTATGTGATGGGCAGAAATGATAGCTTTAAATGCATTGACTTCATTTTTACTGCCTGCTAATCTGATTGCACTAGTCATGCAGATTATTTTTTCAAAAAATTTTCCTTTTTTAATTCATTAAGCCTAAATCCACTAAAACATGTCTTTGAAGTGGAGCTCCCTATTGGATGCACTGATTGAGGGTTCTAGTATGAGCGTGTTTTAACAAAGTCCTGATAGCAAAAGGAATCTTGCTATTTAGCCTATGAATGTATAAACAGTAATGCAAATGTTTGAATTGTACCTTGAATTGACTTTGGAACACACAAAAACAAAAACAGCTCAATGTCTTGAGTGCCTGTTAAATTCTTTATGAATCGTACCACCTGCATTAAACTTATTTTTTTAATGTGTTGATGGAGTGATTGCTTATATTCAAATATATTTTTGTTATACTGTTTATAGGGAACTAACACTCAAAATGGCAGTTTTTGTTGTTTTAAAGAGTTGTCAGGTTGTTACCTAAAGATCTTTCTAGGCTTTTGGACAGCTTTATTACATGGGAATAATTCTTGCATCTCATTTTTTCACCTGCCAACACACAGGTTCTTTTCTCATTTTGAAGCAGCCCAAATACCCAGAAATGTCATTTAAAAGAAAATTTGGGTTTAGTATCAAATCACTAAAGTTTAAGTGCAGTAAATCTCAGCATACAAACATAAATAAATTTAAAATACTTGAAAGGACTTTTGCCTTCAGAAGAAAATAAGTGCTATTTTAGAGTCTAGCTTTTGATCTCTCAGAATTTTTGCTGTTGAATTTACCTTAGTATTTATAACAAGCTTAAAAGAGGTAACAAAATGGTTTTGATAAATCTAAGCAGGATGGTCACAAGTGGCTATGTCAGCTGTCTAATTAAGTGGGGACAAAATGGATTATTTTTAAATGGCCACTTTTTAATCTGTTGATGATAGGTCTTTCAATCTGCTCTAATCCAATAGACCCGATTCTCTGGTGTAATGCTTTCCTTTGTTCTATCAGATTAAAATTGCTATAAATATGCCAGGTATTTTACCTAGTTAATCTTACTGCTTTCAATAGAAAGTCAATTATTCTTATTTGTAAATATTTAGGAAGCCAGGCTAGTATGCACTATGTAGGTTATTTGTAATGTAATGGATTTTAGGTAGGTTTTTAAATGATACTTAGAAAATAAAGGTTTAGCACACCCTTCAGCTTTACCACTGAAATTTGAGAAGCCTCAGGATACCTCTCCTGTTTTTTGGAAGATGACATTTGAGTGTAGTCAGGAAGAAAAACCAGTCAATTATCTAAAGGCAAGTGAGATAGGGCATGAGAACAGTTCATAAACAAAGCTTAGGGCCTTCCAGGAAAGGCTTAACTGGGCAAGTTGGCATAATGAGAGCAGCCTAGATCTTTCATGACTTCAGAGTAGATTTAGACCCCATACATACATACAGCATGTTATTTTGATGATAATATTTATTTTAGTTATATTTTGCCAGCTAGACACATTGTCGTGCTAGCTGTGGTTTTATGGTCTACCTTCCCTTTGACAGGTTCCCAGTTTTACAAAGATTTACATTTCTTGAGGATTCCAAAGACATGCTGAGCTTTTTACAAGTTAGAGGTTGGATGTTTGCTAAAAGGGCAGAGTTATGCATTGTCCTCTGCCTCTGTCCTACACGTATCTTTAATGAGCTGGACTGATTGTGCTGCTTTGCCAACAAATGTGCTATTTACTGTTTACTAGAGCATCCACTGTGACAAATAAACAGAAGACTGTTTCAGAGGAAACATTTTTGACTGATTAAGGCACTGTTCATAGGAAGATCTTCTGGGGTTCATCTGTTGGCTCAGCAAGGTAGTTGATGCTGCACTTAAGGGACTGTTTGTCTATTCTCTACCATGAAGCAGGGTAGAATGAAATCCAGAACAATTAGCAAGGAAAAAAAAAGTCCTAACCAGGTGAATGAGACTCTTAAAACAGAAGAATGCCAAGAGAGGCCAATTTCCTGGGGGAAAGGTTTTCCTTTGAAATGGCTTATTTAAAGTTGATTTATTTGCTTGTTATGGACTCCACACCGGGCATGAAACAGTAAGAATGACTAGCCTGCTTGAAAACAATGTCTGGAGACCCTAAATGATGTGTCAGACATTTTGGGGAGGCTGCTTTTAAGACAAAAACATGAAAGGCAAAGAAATTTATCAGTAGTCAGCAAGGAAATTCTGCAATGATACTTGAGAGACTACTTGTATAGTTTTTTGAGAATACATATTATTGTTAATTTCACACGTAAAAAGGGAAGCTTTGTAAGTGAATTCAAGTCTTTTGAGTGTCTACAGCGTACCCGTCTTTAGCTCTAACATTTGTAGTATGAGATGAGAGAAAGGTTTAAGCCTAAACCATGGTCCATATCCTTCAGGATCTTTCTGATTGACTGGTAAAGTTACATGCACAAAAAAAAGCCAAAAATATGTCTTGTGGAAAAATGTGTAGGTATAATTTCTCTTTGTAGGAAGCCTTTAGCCTTGGTAAGGAAAGGGTCCACTTACTAAGTAGGAATATGTGGACAGCACCAAAAACCAGCCACACTGAATTTTTATCACTTCTAGTTTTCCACCTATCTATTAGGCTATTTGAGGGCAAGAACTGGAGTCCCAGGGATTATATAGGACTAAAGAGAATGATTTCTATTTATCATGATAAATATAATGTGTTTATAATACATATGACTGAGTTTATCAACATAAATATAATTTAAATTTAATTGTCCTAAGCTTTTTAAGTATATAGATTTTTTATTAGTGATAGTTTAGGTTCTGACTAGCTTAGAAATAGAAAAATGAACTAGATAACTTCTCAAAATTACTTCTTGGCTGTGCATTCTTCTGCAAAGGGTCTCCCTGGGTAAATCTGGGGTCCTATCTGGTAATTCAGCAAGTATCTTTCTTATCTTATAAGTCTACAAGAACCTAAGGTCTGAAACAAAATGAAGCGCTGGGTAAATTTGTCCAGTGAGAACACATCATATAATGGCATTTTGTTGTTCAGTTGTGTCTGACTCTTTGTGATCTCATTGTGGGATTTTATTGGCAAAGATACTGATATGATTTGCTCTCCAGCTCATTTTAGAGGCTAGGAAACTGAGGTGAGAAGGATGAATGAAGTAACTTGCTCAGGGTCACACAGTAGTCAGTGTCTAAGGCCAGATCTGAACTCAGGAAGATGAGTCTTCCTGACTCCAGGGTCATCATTCTGACATGGGCATTGTACCCCCCTCTTCACCCTCACAACAATTCTATCCACTGAACCCACTGGCTGCCCGAATAATGGGATACCTCTTCTTATACTGTCTCATTATATGGAGATGGAGGAAGGCTGCTGTGGGAACTTTAAATCTGACTGGTTTCAAGTCTGGACCTATTCCCTGGAATATTGTCAGATGAGCAGCCTAGCCAAAAGTGGAGAGGCTTAGCACTTAAGGTGCTATTTCACCACCAGGAGACTAATTTTTCAGCCACAGAATCTTATGAAAATCTCTACTCACAGGCTGTAGTCTGTAGAAAGTCCCCATATCTATGAAATCAAAGATCTTTCTGAAGCGTCAAAGGAGCGGCTGTGCCAGAGCATCACCCCATCTATGTGGTCAGGGAGAGGCTATAGGATAATTTCTCCCAAACTAAAAGGATGTGTAAGATTCATGACTGCCAGCCAAAGCCATAACTAGGGCAGAGTGACTAAGACTTGGCCCTGTGGCAACAAGATTTGGAGGATACTGACATCATTTAGGCAGGTAGAAACAAGTCAGCTTAGCACCTAGCTAATAACAATAATTATTTAAAATAGAAAAAGACCAGATGGCAGGCTTTTCCATAGGGAAAATGGAAATGCTTCCCTAAATAAAGATATTTTCATGGAAATACTTTAAAGATATATTATATTCTGGGAACCAGGGCTTAAATGCCCTAGGAATAGGTTTTCACCCCATTGAAAAAAGAGAGAGAAGGCCAGCACTTGGTCATGGAAAGCCTAGCTACTTCCTGCTCCATTTCTCTGGATTTTTCCTCTTTGGCCATTTCTTTTTCCCTCCTCTCAACCCTCAGAACCTCAGGGTGTTCCCCAGGGTCTCTGTCTTTGACTCCACAAGATTGAGCAGCTCACCTTTTCCCCTAGCTCTTCCCCTTAAGGGCGTTGTGTCACTCCAACTGAATTTATTTGAAATCCCTTTAAGGGTCTCCTGGCCACTTCTACCAGGACATATTGGGGTATTCAACCTTGCTGGTTGTGCCTCTGCTTCCAGCACTAGACCCAGCAAGCAAACCCTGCAGATATATACTAATAGGAGATTGATAATTAGCATAGATCTATAGCACCCTTTTCTCCTACCATCTAATTCTTTTCTCCAGAATGAAAAGAGCCATCTTAAGCCCACTTTGGACTTCATAGAATTTTGGCGGGGGGGGGGGGGGGGGGGGGGATTGTAAACTGGGATTCTGCATCCCTGTACCTTGATATTGATGTTGTATGACCTTGAAAGAGCTTCCCTGTCCCTTCTATCCTGTGATTGGAGGAGGAGAAGGAGGGTGGAGGGAGGGAGCTGGGCTGGGAAGGCATTTTAAGTGCTGATTCAGCATTTTCTAGGAGAGAGGAAACTTGCTTCAATCTGCAGAGATGCCATGGATTTTTTTTCTTTTTTGACTTGGTATTTTGGAACAGATCCAATTTCTGACTGCCTAAATGCATTCAGGAAAGTCCTTCCTCCTCATTCCATAGCAAACACCACTTTCACTTTGTGAAATGTTTTTCTCAGATTTTGTCCTAGGCCTTTCTCTGAACCAAACTAGAGAATTTCCTCAACCAGGAACAGCACTTTATGAATTTGTTTTTACTGTTTTTTCTCTACTTCTGGTTCTCCTAAAACTTCACAAAATTATCTTGCCAGCAAAACAGCAGAAGCTTCAAATGTCTCCTCAGTTCTCCGAAAGGATGTAACTTCCTACCTCAATTTTCTTCCCTGTGGAGTACATTTTTGGGGTAAGATTATGCTTGCTTTTGGGATCATACCTCCTCTGCCTGTCTTCCCATGCCTCCAAAGTCATGTAGTTGTTGGGTATAGACAGTACTATTAATTGGCAATATTTATCTGCTATTAAGACTTTAGATTTTAGTGTTTAGGGGACCATTCTGGTGACTGAGCAGGTTTGGGGGGTAATAGAATAAGCAGTTTAAGGAAGAATTAATTAGGAATAGCAGATTGGAGCTGAGGGTCAGCTATATACACAGGTTCTAACTTACCCCTGCCAATGCTGTACTTCTGTGCTGAAAACCAATTTGAGATGAGAGTGTGAGCCATATGAAAAACTTTACCACCTTAGTATTTCCCCACCTTGCCTTTTACATTATGAATATCTATCTTAACAAGTAATGATTAATTTCTTACTATGTGCCAGGTTCGATGTCAGGAGCTGGGAACACAAAGACAAAACAACAAGCCTGGCTCTTAAACTTACTTTTCATTTGAAGGGAGAGGACAAAATGTACATATATAGGTATGCAAAAAACATGTGGATGATATTCTCATCTCCATAGCCCTAACTCCTGGGGTGGAGTATGGGAACATTTCCTACAAGGATAGCCTTGGAGTTTAGTCTTGGAATAAGACCAGCATCCTAGAGGTGACTGAAGAGAATACTTTCAAGACATGCTTGATTTCTAGGACAAAGACTACTTACTGACTAGATACTCAGTGTCCTATGGGCATGAAGACCTAAAAGAAAGTAATGTTTAATAATACTGATCAGGAGCTTTAAATGTGAAATGAATAATGAATATATTTGATCCTCAAGGAAATAGATAGCCTTTGGTGTTTGAGTAGAGTTCAAATGGTCATACCTGTGCATGTGGAAAATAATTTTGGTGGAGGTGTGAAGGGTAGATTAAATATTGGAGATATTAGAAGATACCAGCTAAGAATCTATTGTTCAGAAAAGAATTTTGTTGAATAAATGAATCTCTTCAAAGGGCTACTTCATCTTTATGGGAGCCTTCTCAATAATTTCTTCTGGTCACATCATAGCTGCGTAACCCCAGGCAAGTCACTTACCACTTACCCTGATCCCCCTTCTGCCTTGGAACCCATATTGATGATATTGATTGGAAGACAAAAGGTAAGGTTTTTTGTTGTTGTTTTAATTCCATTGTGTCAACCTTAACCCCCCACCCCCCATTGCTTAGCCTTTATCACCCTTCTCCCAATTCAGTATTGATTCTAAGACAGAAGTTAAGGTTTTTAAAAAAGAAACAAACACAAAACTTCCTAAACTCAAAGATATCTGAAAATGTCTTCCAAGTTTGCTTTATATTGATTTAGGGACAGAGTATATACCCTTACTTTATAGTTTAAAGTCAAGTCTATATGCTAGTGATCATTTTCAGAACCGTTACCAAAATTGGGATGAGAGTTGATGCAAAAAGGCAGTTTTTAAAGTAGTAGTAGAAAGATTACTAGATTCAGAATCAAAGGACTTAGGTTTGTCAACATGGAATCTAGAAACCCCGAGCTTGTGGCCTAGCGGGATCTGGTGAACCCCAGGTTTCAGGACTAGCTTGTAGGTTGGAGACCCCAAATATCTCCCTGTTCCAATGGGAATCCACCCTGAAGGGAATCCCAGGCTAGCTGTTTCCTTCTGAGTGGGGGACCCTCAGGTGAATGACAACCTCTTTGGTGGGACTAAACATATGCTAAGGACCATCTTTGTCTTAGGCAGTCTCCCCTGTTGTATCAGAGACCTTTTCCCTAGAAGATCCACACCTGGGCAGGAACCATCCTTTAGAATCCATTGTAAGCAGCCCCTTCTCTTACACCCTAGCCTGTAGCCATGATTCCTTTCCCAAGCTTTGATTGTATCCTGTCAGTGTAGTTTGAATGCTCTAATTTCCTTTGTAGCTATAGCCATGTCAATCATCTTTCCCTGCCCCTGGATTTCCCCCAAATCGTATATAGGTTCCCCAAATCCTTTGTTCCTTGGAGTCATCATCTAGCTCTGTGCCACTCCCAGGGATAACATCCCCAGAGTTCAGGCTTTATTCCCTGAAAAAGTAGTGGCACCAGACTAAAGAGTAAAGAATCAAATACTGCACTTATCCCTATCCTGATTAAAGACTTGGTTTTTCTGACTATTTGATAGTTCTGTGTTATTTCTAAGTTAACAGGTTCAAATTTGGACCTTCGATGTAATCCTCCTGTGATACTGAATGAGCCATTTAGGCTTCAGTTTACTTATCTGTAAAATGAGATTAAATTAGATGACCTCTTAAGGTTCACCCCAACTAAAATCTCAAATTCCCTGAACTTTGAAGCCTTTAAAAATTGGTAACTCTGGGGGCAGCTAGGTAGCTCAGTGGATTGAGAGCCAGGCCTAGAGACAAGAGGTCCTAGGTTCAAATGTGACCTCAGACACTTCCCAGCTGTGTGACCCTGGGCAAGTCACTTAACCCCCATTGCCTAGCCCTTACCACTTTTTCTGCCATGGAGCCAATACAGCCAATACAATTGATTCCAAGACAGAAAGTTAGGGTTTAAAAAAAAATTGGTAACTCCTTAAACTGATTCCCAGAGCCTAGCTGCTAATATTAGTCTTCTGAGGTTTTTTTTTTAGATGAAGCCTGAGGGGTGGGATGGGAATTGGCTTCTATCCCCACATAATTTAGGCCTTCATTCTTTGAAGAAACTAGGAACAATTAGGTGCTTAAATGCTTTTGCAGGAAGATGATTAAGAGTATTTAGAGATTACTGTCCATGCCTACCAGTTAGTAGTGCCTGGAAGAGGTTTGAAGCTGAATTGACTCAAAAACCCATCTTTAGGATTTTTGACTGGGAGTCCCACCTTGAGTTAGATAATAATAAGTAGAGCTTTAAGGTTTTTTGTTTGTTTTTTAAACCCTTCCCTTTCATCTTAGAATCAATATGATAAAAAAAGAATACTATATATTATTACTATTTTATATATATATATATATATATATATATATATATATATATAATACTATATATTATATATATTGGTTCTGGGTCCAAAGAGTGGTTAGGGCTAGACAATGGGAGTTAAGTGACTTGCCCCAGGGTCATAGAGCTAAATTAACTTTAAGGTTTGCAAAGCACACTTAGTGTAGCCTCACAGCCACCCTGTGAGGTAGGGGCTATTTTCCCCTTTGTATAGTCACATAGGTATTGTTGTTTAGTCGTTTTTTCACTTAGCATTAATCCTGAAATTGGAGGTAAGGATTTTTAAAAATAATGATAATAAAATTTACTGAGTCCTTGCTTCATAACCACCCTGTTGGGTTGGTCATAAGAATTAAGTAACTTCTTTGGTCTCACAGCTAGCTAGTAACTCAGAGCTGGAATTTTAATCCAAATCTGTCACCAAGCCCAAAGCTCTATCCACTGCTATGGGTAAGCAAATTACTGCAAACTGTACAAATGATAAAGAAATGATAAAGAATGCAAAGCAACTTAGTGAACTGTGATGAGGTTTAGTCAAGGAGGACTCCTTGTAGATAAGTCCTGAACTGAATGAATCAAGAGGAAACTGATAGGCATAGGTTGGCTAAATAGAGGTAGATTCTTCAAATTTCTAAATCTGGTCTCTTTTTCTTGCATCCATAATCACAGAAGTAATTTCTTTTCCCCTGCCTATCCTTGGGGAGAAAATAAAACCAATCCTAAAGACCAGGCTTCTCTACCTCTCTGGCATTGAGTTGGGGTCTCTAGCAGAGAATGAGCATGGATATATGTTTATATATGCTTTGGGTGGGATGGAGAGTGGGATTATTGCCCAGCTCATGCTGTACCTTCTATCGATGGGAGAATATTTCTACCTCTGAGATTAACCTTTCCCCAGGCCTCAAAATAGCAAAAAAGGGGAAAGAAAAGCTTAGGTTGACTTTTTTTATAGTTAATATTTCCTGGTGGGTTTAATAAAGCAAAGATGAGGAGCATCAGGACTGCAGGTAGAAACAAATGGTTAACTGAATGTGTACAAAAAAGTAATCAGGGCACTGCAGTTACCTGTTCCAACTTTTCCCTATTTGGGGCGTATTTTTCTCCTTATTCTTTCCCCCACTGCTTTTGTGTGTTTTTGTGTGTGTGTTTCTGATAAAAGAGTCAGAAGCTAATATGAATGTCTTTTTAAATGTCCGCAGTCACATTCTCTGTCAGTTACATATTTACAGTCATTCATTAAATTAGGATGTGTGTTTCATTCTTCTTTCTTAGAATATTAATGACTTCTCCTGGCTGAAATGCCATATGAATATTCATTAAAAAATCAATCAAATCCTGTGTCTGCGATGATGTCACTTGAGCAATAACTGGAGCAGCTATAGAGAGCACTATGGAAAAACGATGAATGCCATCAGATCTAATGTTTATTGAACTCACTGTGGGTAAATCACAGTGGGGTTTTGTGTGTGCTTCTCTGGGCATGAGCGAATGCTGCTCTAATTCCCAACTATTTACAGCTTCTGTGTGCACATTCCACCCTGATTATGAGCATGCATTGCTATGAAGCCTGCCTGTGTTAACATTCACGTGGCTACAATGAGTTTATCCAGGGAATTTATGTGAAATCATCCCCTCTGCATCCCTCAGAGACTGTGAGGCTGAAGACCACAGACTATACCAGCAGATCATGCAGTGGGAAAGTGGCACTCTCCTTAAGACTATTAATAACAGTTAAAAGGGAACCAGCATTTTCTCCCCAAAAAAATGCTTAAATCCATATTTCTTTATGGTAAACCTTGCTACATCAGATAATGAATAGGCGATATAATTTGTTACTGTACTCAGCTGTTCATAATTTTATGATAATGGAGTCTCGTGCAACAAGATGCAACAATCGCAAGGCCAAGACACAGAGATGAATGTGTCTGAATTCTAATTTCAGCTAAGCACAATGGGTTTGCTGGTTAACACTGGGCAAATCACATACCCTTTCTATATCCCAGTTTTCTCTTCCTTGGGATAGTATTGCTAAAGAGTAATTTTATATTATGCCAAAGGATATATCCATAAGACCATAAATTTTATGAGAGAGTAGACCAAAAATCTGTTTTCTTTCATAAGATGCCTAATATGGAAAATATGTTTTGCATGACTGCACATGTATGACCAATATAAAATTGCTTTCCTTCTCAATGATGGGGAAGGAAAGGAAAGGAGTGAATTTGAAATTCAAAATTTTTATTAAAAATGTTCTAAAAATTGTTTTTACATACAAATTGGGGAACTTGTTTTTAAGAAGAATAGGCCAAAAAAAGGAATACTCCATTTTTTTACCTTTTACTCTAAAATGTTTTTTGCTGAATTTGATATTCACTCTAATACTCTTCTGAGAACCACCATGATATAGCCTATATGGCCAACCTTGGAACCAGAAAGATCTAGATTAAGGTCTACCTCTGATGTATACTATGGGCCCATGGGCAAATAACTTAATTGTATTGACTTTGTCCACTTCAAATTCATGTTATCAAATCTTGCCTGTGCTGCCCCTATTGCAAGGCAATCCTTTAGACCTTTTATTATTTTCCAAATGAGGGAAACTTTCTCTTTGCCAAGGCTAACTCCTTTCCACTTAAGTCCTATTCTTGACTTCTCCATGTTCTCCAGGAGTTTACCATCTCAATCATCTCTTTCTCTTATATTCAGTCTTTCCCTATCTGCTGATTCCTTCCCTACCAAATACAAACAAAACAAAAACTAACCCTGCTGTTCCCCCAAGTCATCAGATTTTATCTTTCTTTCATTGCAAAATTTGTAGGAAAGATTCTCACTTATTGCTTCCATTTCCCTAACTCTGCTTACCTCTGGGTCCCTTACATTCTAGCTTCCTATCCTTCCAGTGAAGGGAAACTGCTCTCACTAAGGTTACCAGTGATCTCTTAACTGCTGAATTTAATGGACTGAGACATTTTTCTTCTTGAACTCTATAGCTTTTGAAACTGTCAACTTCCTTTTCTTAGAAATTCTTTCCTCCCTTGACTTTCTGTCTGCATTATCCTCCTGATTCTCCTAGATATTGAACTGTTCCTTAATCTCCTTTACTGGGGCATTTTCTTCTTCCCATCTGTTAATTGTGGGCATGGCCAAGGCTCTAACCTGGGCCCTCTTCTCTCCCTGGCTTCCATGGGATCAACTATTATTATCTTTATTTAAATAGACCTTGATCCAGTTATAATTTCCTTCTTGAATTTCAGGCCTGTATTAATCCCTGCTAAGTACTTCCAACTAGATGTCTTGCAGGCATCTCAAACAGGACCTGTCCAAAATTGGCCTCTCACCAAACCCATTTCTCTTCTGATGTCCTTCCATTTTTACTGCAATCCTTCCAGGTACTCTTGTAGAATCCTTAGCTTACTTCCAGGCACAGGTCAGGGGGCCACCTCCAACAAAGGCCCTCAATTTCCTTAGATTTCCAGAGTCTTCAGCACTCTTGAAATGATTTCATATTATATTGTATTTACTTTATACTTATCTAAGAAGACTTTGACCTCACTTTAAGGTGAGGTCAACTACATCTTCCCCTTCAGTTTTCTAATGGGTCAGAATGATTTTTCTCTGAGCCCTCCCTGCTGTTACATGCTAGTGATTAGTTCCCCAGTTCTATTTAACTAATTACTATCAGTTATCTTTTACAAAGGGGTATTTACTGTGAAGATATAGCAAGAACAGAAGTTAAGTATTTTTCCCCCAATACCTAAGGGCATACTTTCCCTACTCTAGGTCTCAGCAGGGTTAAAGTAATTCCTGTGTAGCATTAGCCCCATCAAGTTCACTTCCAAATGCAGCATGATCTATGGAGGGATGAGTCTGCCTCTCTCCTGGGTTGGATAGGGCAGATTACTTGAGACTTTGCTCCTGACTCTGGCTTCTGGCAAATCCTGGCATGAACTCTAGTTCCTAGACTTTAGTAGCTCAGTCGCCTACCCAGAGAAGCTTCCAAGGTCATTGCTATCTCCAATCTACTTCATTTAAAAACAGGAGAGAATAGACAAACTAGAAGAAGTAGCCATAGGACCCAGGGGGGACATAAAGGCCTGAGACCTCTCCTCTAAGAACTTAGTCCTTACCTCCTCAGTAAACACCACTAGGGTGGAATGAGGATCTTCCTTGCTTTGGTTAATTAGTGACTTTTTGACCCCAGATTGGGCTATGCAGCTGATCAACTCCACTATCCATCTATCTCTTCAAGATAAAGTTAGAATACCAGAACTAGTTATGAAATGTTTATACCTGCCCCAAATCAGGGAAGAGAGTATTTCCATTACATGCCATGCTTTTCCAGAAGCAGGCTCTCCAGCCTCTTCCACATGGAGATTACTCTCCCTATCCTTAGCGCTCCTACAACATCCCCAACTAACATGCAACCTCCTTGAAGACTTGGACTGTTATCACTTTTTGTCTATTCCTCACCCCCACTCCAATGCCTAGCACAGTACCTTGCATGCACATAGTAGGTTCTTGCTTTGCCTTAGAATTGAATTGGTTTAAAACAAACTCAGAGCCTCAGATAACTCTCTCAACTATAAATTGCAGAGAAATTACTCATCTGCAACAGTAGAGGGAATTTTCATACCTGATGTTGACTATACTAATGAAGTCATAGGTCTGTACCAAATAATCATCATGTTCATAATCATCACCAGGAATTTATGAATCAAAAAGAGGGAATAATTTCCCCTTTTTCTTTCTGGCAGAGGGCACATTTTTCCTATGTACTCTCCTTGTCTCCACCAGAAAGAGTTCTAGATTGTTTCAATACCTTTTGTTTATATTGCATTTTTGATTCTAGCAAAATTCTTTCCCATCCATTCTCTCAACTGAGGCTTACAACACTGTGTGATGGGGAAGGAAGGGGGAGATGTTTTTATTCTCACATAAGAGTATCACACAACTAGGATGAACAGTAGCAGAGCTGGGACCAGAATTCTGGTCTTGACTTAGCCCAATGCTACTTTCCAAAACCAAAAGAAACAAAAGTCCCAGAGAAATACTCAGTTTAGAGAGTTATCAGTTTCAGTCTGATCTCATAGCTAATGCAGAACTCACTCAAGCCCTATACCTCGTGTCTGTTTTTTTCCCTAGAAGCATTTTGTACAGAAACTCTGGCATAAAAGCAGCCCCTTATGGCTGCATTGCATTTCCATGGGTGTGTATTGCCCCAAAGATTATTTAAATTCCTGTTTTAAGTTTGAATACATTATTTATAATAACACCATGACATAATGGTAACATGAATTATTTGTATGTTTTTCAAATTGTACCCTGTAACCCTGTCAGTTTCCTCAACTATCACAATGCATAAAAGCTTCCTTAATGAATACTATTATCTTCCCTAATGCCACAACCATAGGGCTGAATCAGCCCCTGAAAAACAGGCATCTACCTGTGTCATTATGCAAATACATTAGAGAAAAACACTTCAAAATTCAAACACTGATTCTTTCCCTTCAGCATGTTAGACTGGGCATAGGTTGGTGGGTATATTTTCCTTTCTTCAATTTATATTCACCCAGAGATGCCCAGCTTAAAAGAGTGATTAGGACACCAGCTTGAGAGCAAGAGACCTTATTCCTCTAATTATACAGAGTCCTTTCTATAGCTTTTTTGTTTCCTGTGGTCTTGCTGTCTTCTAGGAATGTAGAAAATCTGTAGGAAAGGACTGTGCATGTAGTTAAGGTTGGGAAAGTTAATTGTAAACTATCAATAGCATTATCCTTTTTATTCCTCTGTTAAAAACAAACAAAACAAAAATCCTAGGAATTATGAAGGAAGAATACAGATGTTACTTTGAAAAAACCCCAACATAAAATAAAAAAGAAAGAAACAGGCATTTGCTCCATTTCCATTTGTAGATGATTTGGGTCAGATAGTCACTGTCTGAACTGATTAACCGGAAAGAAATGTGTTGTTCTTTGAATGTCTCCATTGTGTTGCATTACTCTTGTTTATATTGCTCCCAGAGAAGCTTCCTGTGAGATAAGGGGAAGGAAGTAAAGGAAAGATAGGGTAAGTGAAAGGATTAAACCAGGAGTTATGGGGGAAGGGGGGACAGGAGCCTGGATGATTGCTTTTCTTAAAAAAGGGAAGGGGGGGAGAGAGTAAAAACCCTAACACTTCCCCTCAAAAAAAAAACCTGCCATAAACTGAGTCCTCTAGTTTCTTTGGTCTGGGGAGGGGACTGTAGTAGAAACTGATGTCACTTCTTCACTTGGTTCAGTGAAGCACTTCAATCACTTAAGTCTTTGACCTGACCTGAAAAGAAGAAGCAGATGTGCCAGAATGGAACTGGGACTTTTCTCCTCTTTGTTAAGGATCCTGATGGTCCCATGAAACTGGGCTTCACACATTGGATGATAAACCTAATGGAAATTTCTCCTTTAAGAAGTGATACGATTTGGAAACAGATAAACATATTCTTGATGAGTTTAGCTAAGTTTTCCTGTGATCAATTTACAGTAGATCATTAAAGGAAATGGGGTGTGGAGGAAGTTGAAACTGACCTTAACCTTATGAAGTAACATCAGGGAGGGCAGCTAACAATGGCCTCTTCCAAACTGTTCTTCAGTCTGCTTCACCCCTACCCAGTCTCCATTTGGAGTGACCCTGGGACATTAGAAAAGATCATAGCTATCTTGTCTGTCTTCTTAAAAAAAAATTCTCTGAGTTACCATGGGCATTTGGCCTCAAAATGAACAAAAGGAACAAATCTGTCTCCAGACATTTCCTATGTACAAGAGTCTCCTTCTTCCCCCAGTTTTTCTATATCTTAGAGTCTGAGAGTGAGGCCTTCTCAAAGCAGGCCCCCTCCACTTTCCCAAATCCAGGAACCAATCATCGAGGAGTCCATCCTTTCATCTTCTCTTAGTTTCCCTTGCTGCAACTTAAGACTTTTTCTTCTCATTCCAACTTCGGTAATATTGCCTCTCTTTTTACCAAATCCAAGAATGACTTCAGTAACCCCAACACATACACATACACACACACACACACACACACACACACACACACACACAGAGCCTTCTCAAGAGCAGGAGGCAGCAGCTGCTAAACAGCTGCACAGCAATGTTATAGGAAAATTTAGGACAAAAAAGGAAGATTAGCGCATCCAATTTAAACCAAGGGGAGGAATACAGATACTGAAACGGTATTGCCCTAATTTACTAGCAGAGAGAACCACGAGTTCTGCAGGCTGAAGAGAAACCAAAATACTCACCCAGTTTCCTTCTGTGAAAGAAAAAACACAAATCACCCTTCCTCTGAATAGGAGGCTCCAGAAAAATCACAAAATATCCATGTAGCCATCTACAAATAATCCTTTCCTCACAGATATATATATATGCATATATGATAATGTTTTATATAAGCACTATCATTATTAGCTAGAATATATAATGCTCTCAGTTAATTCTACCCTGCTCTTTTTATTTTTTATTGTCCATGATTCTTTGAGAGAGGGTCAAGTTCATCAACATATGCCTTTTCATCCACTGGCACAGAGTTATTACCTTAACCAAAAATTTTTTCACCTAGTGGCCAATCTGCATTGGTTTGGTCCTCAAACAGCAACCCTAAAGAATGTCAGGTTTCCAGTTTTCCCAGTTTCCTAGGACCTATCAGAATCTATATCTTGCAGATATAGCCTTGAAGAGGACAGTCACCTCCACATACTCCACCTGAGTAGGTAATCTTAGTAGAGGCATGGTCCATCATTTAGGAAGATAATACCTCTAACCTCATTGTCAGGAGGACCTATAACATATTTGCATTTAGTAGGTGGGTATAGGTAATCCTCAGCCATCTACATTCTTTGCTTGTCCTCCTTCCCCCTCATAACTGGTATATTTGTGAAATAGGCTTCACCTTATGAATAGTCTTCAAGGCAGTTAGTCCTCTAACTATTGTTCTATTAACTATAGGTGTGATCTTTTCTGATCCCACTCCTTTTCAAGACCTATTCACTGAGCTGTTGAATTCAGCTCTTATCTTGGACATATGAGGTAAGAGATGTTGATTTACTGCATGTGGCTAATGCAAAGAGGTTTTGATTGGAAACATTTTCTTACCACCTCCCATTAAATATGAGGGGAAAGGAAATGCAGACCTTCTTTAAATTTTCATCTTTATAAGGTTATAAAATTACAGGATTTAGAGTTGGAGGACACCCTTGAGATTATTTAGTCCAACTATTCACCGATAAGGAAACAAGTGTCAGAAAGGTTAAGGGGCTTACCCAAAGTCAAACAGGAAGAATTAAAATTTGAAACATCAGTCCTCCGATGTTTCAAATTTGATGACTCCAAATCTAGTTCTATTTCAATTCAAGTTGAAGTTATACAATTAAGATCATCTAGGTGGGAAAGTAAAATGTGAAAATTGTGCTTGAAAAGAAAGCACTGGGGCAGCTGGGTAGCTCAGTGGATTGAGAGCCAGGTCTAGAGATGGGAGGTCCTAGGTTCAAATCTGGCCTTAGACACTTCCCAACTGTGTGACCCTGGGCAAGTCACTTGACCCCCATTGCCTTGCTCTTACCACTCTTCTGCCTTGGAACCAATACACAGTATTGATTCTAAGACAAGAAGGTAAGGGTTTTAAAAAAAGAAAAAAAGAAAAGAAAAGAAAGCACATTGGTGGATCTTTGGATTCTAATTCTAATAATTCCAAATGAAACCTAAATGAAAAACACACTTGTAGTTTATATTTGCATACATCAACACAAACATGTTTGTCTTGTTTCAACAAAGTAGACCTTTGACACAAACAGATGGATTGTGGTCCTAAAAGGCTAGCATTCAGAACTATAAATCTATCCTAGGGCAGAGGGGGTTGTATTATGGAGTATGAATAAGGGAATGATGGTGGGCAAATGAATCCAGGAGGGTTAAGCAATAATTGACTAAAACTGTAGAGTTAAATTAAGCCAGGTCAACAATCGAGTGATCTCTCTAAGCTGCATTTCTGGCTAATCTTGCGATTTTCTCTACCATGCTGAACACTTTTTATCCTATAAGTTCACTTCACCATTGGACTACTCACATTGGAAGTACCTTCTGACCTTGTGGCCTTTCCTTCTGATTGACTGGTTCCTCCTAGAACTTCCAGTTTAAGGAGGAGATCCAAGCCAATCATGTCTTCATTCAGTTCCAGCACTGTTCTGTTCTTCTGTTACATTTCCACAGCTACTCTTTCTTTACTATGCCCTTGTGCTTGGTTACCTCCTCTCCCTACCCTTTTCATCTCCCTTTTGTGAATTGTTTTCCCCTGTTAGAATATAAGTTTTTTTAGGCCAATAGGAACTGTCTATCTACTTATATTTGTATTCCCACTCCTTAGCATAGTGTCTAACACATTGTAAATACTTAATAAATGCTTGTCAACTTCACTTAGACTCCATCCCACATCCATTTATTTACCTCTCTTTTCTTTCTTTTTTCAAAACTCTTAGCTTCTGTGTTAGTATAGCGGTTCTAAGTCAGAAGAATAGTAAAGAAAAGGCAGTTGGATTTAGATGACTTTTTCAGGGTCCCACAGCTAGAAAATGCCTGAAGCCAGATTTGAACCCAAGATCTTCCCTCTCCAGACCTGGCTGTATTCACTGTGCTACCTAGCTGCCTTATGCACCTTTGAAGCTGAAGCACAGGACTTAGAAGAGGTATGGGGTAGGGGAAGATGGAGTGAGACTATATAAATAATGTTCATCAACTAACTAGAGAGAACATTGTTTATCAACTAATTGGTCTCTCCTGGGGCTTTTAAGCCCAGTTATGAGAGAATCTTATATGCAGATTTTCTAAGAGATAAGAATTCAATAGTTTGAGATAAGGCCCTGCCAGAAGCCCATCCAGTAACTATGTGGTACATGGGAAGTTGTGTCTGGAGTAAATCTAGAATATCCTGACCTCAAAGTCAGTGCTGAGGAAAAAGATGAATAGCTTTCAAAGTGGTAAGAAGATACAGACTCATACACAGCTGAATGCTTTACCTATTAAACAGTAAGTGACTTTACATGTCGGAGTTTAGAAATCTCCAACTCTTTGGAGCAAATTTACGACCTCAATTACAGACCGATGCTGGAGCAGATTAGTAGGAATTGAAATAAATGGAAATTTCTGCCCTGGTCGTTGTAAGGTGAATTAACATAATAAAAATGAACGTGCTCTCCCCAGGGTTCTTGAAAGTGAGCGGGTTTATGTGATAAACAGCATTAAAACTAACTGCCTATGCTATATTCTTTCAGCTGAGGTTTAAATGGCACTATCCCCAACTGATAAAAGGTGCAGGGTTGTGGAGGATGGAATTTGGGAGATGGTTTTTATGGAAGAATCATATGAAATTAACAGAAAAAAGAAAATATGGTGTCTCTTCCGCCCATTCCCACCCTATCAGTATCTTGATCTCATGCTGGACAAGCTTCCATTTCCCTAAAAAAACTATAGGTTTGCATAGGAAAAGGAGAATAGAGTATAAGTGAGTAGCTTTGTTTACAAACTTAGCGATATAGACCCCCCATCCAGGAAATGAGTTATCTCTTTGGGACATGAGCTCTCCAAGGCTTGATCCTACTTTCCCCTGAATTCTTATATACTTGAGAGACAGTATATCACAGACTTTGGGGGAAATTTTGTACTAAGTCTTTAATGTACCCTTCTCTAAAAGCTACTTTAAACTGGTTGACTAAATTGATTCTCAACTGATAATCTTGTAGGAAGGGAAGAATACTGGAGGGGCTTAAGCCATTGGTATTAGAGAATTACCCATGACACTTCAGGGTAACCCTAAAACCCTGAAGAGATGTAACTAGCCTAGCTCTAGGCACCCAACTCATCTGTGAGTATGAGGATAGGAATGAAGATGTCTAGGAGTTTACTTTTAGGATGTGTAAATGTTCTGACCCATGGCATGGTAGGTATGCTTTCCATGTTTTCTTGCTTAGTTCCTCTCATAACTTGAGGCACACATTTATAAGATGAATTAATAAGGTTAAGGAAGGGCCCAATCTGTGGCAGAATTTAGGGGTATAATTTGTGATTGGAATTAGAGATAGAGACTGTAGCTAGGATTGGGGGCTCAATCTGGTCAGGATTAGATCTTAGTCTTAGGTAGGAGTTACGGATTTAGTCTATAGCTGAGAGTAGGCACATAGTCTGGCAGAACTCATGGCCTAGACCATGGCCAAGGCTAAGGTTCTATCTGTGGCTAGGATTAGGTTGTGGACTATGGCATTCAGCAAATTTAGCTTAACGGAAAGATGAATCCCAGGTGTCCCTCTCAATTCTTTAGGCTGACAAAAGCCATTTTAAAAGGTTAGCAGACTGAATTTATTGTAGCATTATTTTCTGTGTTTCTAATTAATACCCCCTACACACATATATACACATACATTCCTTCTATACTACAAATCCCCTGTCTCATTTAACCTAAATATTGGCATAACCAAGGTGGGGCAGATGGCATAACAGCAGCAGTACAGAAAGGATGGATGGAGATCTCAGGGACAGAATGAAAAGTCCCAGTGAGTTCTGTGAATGACTAGGAGGAGAAGTTTCAGGTACCATTTCTGTTTTCTTTATCCATAGTCAGAAGGCATATTAGGTGTGCTGCCTCAGCTCAGGGCCTATTTTGGCCTTCAGTTCTTAAGCAGTAATGGCTAGTTTTGACAGTGGCCATCCTTTCTGTAGAACTTCAACTTCTTTTTAAAGGCAGAGCAGTAGTTCTAATCTAAACAATCTAGAGACTCCAGTTGTAGTACCATCTCTGACCAACTCCCTTGCTCCAATGACTTTAGGCAAGTTCTTTCTGTGTCTGTTCTCTTATTTATAAGAATAAAAACACCTATCACCTACCTGGTCATACCTGATAACTGTGGCTCTATCCTGCATCCTCTTCTCCCTCTATGCCACTGTATATAGCTACGTGATCTCATCAGTTTTCATGTATTCATTTATGTTTATGTGGAAAATTCTTAGACATATTTGTGCTAGCCTTAACTTCTTTCCTAACATTCAGATTCATATCTCCAACTGCCTATTGGACATCTCAAAGTAGATATCCAATATGCATCTGAGAACAATTCCTGACTTAGTCTTTGGCTAGGGTTAGGGCTCTATCTGTGACTAGGGCTGGGGATCAAACTGGCAAGGAGCTAAATATAGACTTAACTAAACACAAGGATGAATTGTCCACTCAGCTGTGCCTCTTAATTCCTCAGGTTGACAGAATCTACTTTAAAAGGTTAGTAAATTTAATTAATTGTAGCACTAAACTCTTAGTTCCCAACCAATACTCCCTCAACACACAAAAACCTTCAATTCTACAAGTCCAATTTAATATCTCTAAAACTGAACTCATCTTTTCCCCAAAAACTTCTCTTCAAAACAACCCATATTATTGTCATAAACTCATGGTATTGTCATTACCATCTCCATTCCATCTCCCAAATTCCCGTCATTTCTACCTTCATAATATCTCTCATAAACTGTCCCCTACCTCCTTTTCTTCTCTGTTGCTGTCACCACCCTGGTGCAAGCTCTCATTACCTCATGCCTGTACTATTACAAGAGCTTGCTAGTAGTAATCTATCTCAGGTCTCTTCCCCACTCCAGTTTATCCTCCAGTCATTTTTCAGGTTAATCCTTCTATAGCTCAATTCTGACCTTGTCATCTCCTCTTCCCCATTCCCTAAACTCCAGTGGCTTCCTATTACCTCCCAAGATCAAATATAAAAATCTTCTCTTTGCCTTTTAAGGCCCCTTACAACCAGGCCCCTTCCTGACTTTCTAGTCTTCTTAAAACCTTGTCTGCCCTCTCCATAATTTTTTTTTCATCTTAGAACCCTTGCCTTCTGTCTTAGAGTCAATACTAAGTATCCTTTCCAAGAAAGAAGAACAGTAAGGGTTAGACAATGTGGAATTAAGTAGCTTGCCCAGGGTCACACATCTAGGAAGTATCTGAGGTCAAATTTGAACTCAGGACCTCCCAAGTCAATGACCTGGCTCCCTATCCACTGAGACACCTAGTAGCCCCTCACCCCTATCTTGAATTTTAAGATCCAGTTTCACTGACCCCCTTCATGTTTTTCACACATTCCATCTCCTGATGTCAGACTTTTTCACTGACTCCTCTGTGCTCAGAATGTTCTTCTTCATATCTGCCTAGCTAGAATACTACTTTCTACAAAAAGGCTTTCCTAATTCCCTTGTTGATTATTTTCTATTCATTCTACATATTGTTTGTTTGTACATAGTTATTTGGATCTCTCCAATTAGACCATGAGCTTCTGGAGAGCAGACTCTCTTTTGTCTTTCTTTGCATTCTCAGCACAGTGCCTGGCACAGAGCAGCAGCTTATTAAATGTTTGTTGATAACCTCACAGGACTTGTGTGAGAAACTAAATGACTGGTAGGTCTAGAGACAGATTTCAGCTAAGCTGAAGACAAACTTCTTAATAGTTAGAGCTATCCATAAATTAAATGTATTGCCTTAGGTTCCCTATCTCTATAGGTGTCTGGTATATGAGGTATTCAAGGAGGACCAGTGTGGTTAAGGGTTGCTCTTCCACTTTTGGTGTCTACCTGTCGTCCAATCTCACCTGTGGCTCCAAGGAGCTGTAGCATATTCAGCAGCCACATGCCTACAAAACCATCTTGGTAGCTGGGCTAAACCAGTTTAAGAATTACTGACAGGTCTCAGACCTTTCAGGGAGTTAGAGTCTACCCCAAGCATGTGAAATCTTTACCCAGAAGAAAGGGTAGATGTGAACAGTTTGTTCCAGTAGGCCATGAAAGCTAAAAAAGCAGGTTCTTTGGACTACTTAGAGCTTGATCAGACATCAAAGATGTCAAGATCATTCACTGCAATCCCCAACTATTACCAATTGTCCTGAATATTGTCTTGCCACTGGACTGTGATGATTCTGGAAGAGAGAATGAAACTGTTCTGTTTCATTTAAATCCAATTCTCAGGCAAGTCAGGACATCATTCCATGATATCTTTGGTCCACATCAGAAAAGGACAAACAACAACAATCTTCTCCAGTTGGATGTTGGATGACTACTTGTCTGAGGTGTTAAAGAAGGAATCCTTATCTAGGGAGCAATACTTATCTGTTATCAGGATCAGTAATAACAAACTCAGATGGGAAACAGGGCTACTGAACCATATATAAGAAGTTCTGCTGGTCATATATGCTGACTTAAAAAGACACATATTTGGGGGCAGCTAAGTGATTAAGTGAATTGCCAGTCAGGCCTAGAGATGGGAGACCCTAGGTTCAAATTTGGCCTCAGATACTTCCTAACTGGGTGGCCCTGGGCAAGTCACTTAACCCCTATTGCCTAGCCCTTACCTCTCTTCTGCTTTGGAACCAATACAGAGTATTGATTCTAAGGCAGTAAGTAAAGGTTTAGGAAAAAAAAAACAACCACATATTGATATTCTCTGTATTGTATTTTTGTCTATTTTGTTAAATTCTGGGAGCCATCAAATCCACGCTGCAGGTAGAATCCGGGGACTGCATGGTGGCTCCCAGGAAGGATGGAAATACCCACTCAGACTCCCCTATGTGACTCCTCTCTTACTAACACTCCCTAACCTAAGGACTCCTATGTACCTATTTGGATAAAGAATTGTAGATGGGACCCCCTTAGGTATAAAACCCCAACAAAACTGTACTTAGATTTTCCACTCCCATACATAGGAGTGGAAATAATAGAAGGCCAGAGACAACAAGCTCCCCTGATCTTGTATGTCAACATACATAGAAACATAGAAAAAAACAACATAGAAAAAATATAGAGAATTGCCTTTCGTGGAAAGGCTGGTACGTTCCACTCCACTGAATTGTTTTGTTAACTGCAGGCAAGGCAACATGTCAAGGATACCTTAGTAATACACTGAAGAATGAAAAATTGATATTGGAATAACACTTGGACCCGGGGTATGTTGATTGTATCTTTTGAAGTCTGATTGATTATGTAACTGATTAGTGTAACAAATAATTATTCTCAGCTTAACCACATGTCTGGTACCTCTCAGGTCAATGAGGAAGTGACCTCTAGTTGAGCAACCCTGTGACAAGAACACATATATCTTCAGCAAAGCTTTGCATTTGTTGTTAGAATCTATGGAATCAAAGAATATAGGATAATTATAGAATATCAATCAAACGATTTTGCAAAAGTTAATGTATGACCTATTCCATTATCTATAAGGAAGCATGTATGTTGAAAATGAAACTGTGTGCCAAATGTTTGTGTAACCATTGAGCCTATAAGAATAAAATTAACGCAAGCCAAAGCAGAACATTTACTGCAATGTCTGGCTGCAGGTAAAAGCTTTAACTGTCTCTCATCTCTCATGCCTGACACGGTTCTCCTAGAAGGGACCCCTGAACCTTGCAAGGGTTGAACCTTCACAGTTAAATGTTTCCCAATTATATTTTAATCTGGTTAAACCAACTTGAGAGAATTCTAGGCTCCATGCAATGTCTTGGCAGACCCCATACATTTGATGTCTCTGGAGATGACTGCTGAACTCCCTTTCAACTCTGAGATCCTGTGATTTGTAGATAGTAAAACAATGTGAAAGTTCTCTGTATTATATAAAAGTGGCATTGTTGTATAAAGTGGCATTTTATTCTAATGGCCCACAGGGATGAAGATTCCATCCAAACTTCCTGCTCTGCTTCCTGCCTGTTTTCTCTCTGGTTGGAGGATAAGAAAAACAGCCCCTTTCCACCAACACATGCAGTGAGATTTGAAATAGCTCTGACCAAGTCTTTCCAGAGGAGCAAGTCCTTTGTGAAAGAAAAGGTACAGTGAGGAGCATGCCCATCTAATGTCCTGTCATGGCAGATTGCATCTGACAATGGCAATTATTAGTGTCACCGTCTGTTGAAATGGCAGTTATCTCCAGAGGTTACTGTCTGGTTCAGGGGACTTAAGATGCTGTCATCATGCAGCAGCTCAGCCTTACACCTTCTCTGGGTAGGCAGGAGATACGAATATACACATACACGAAATAACCTCTCTAGGCTACAATGTAGGTCTTTTTCACATGAGAAACTCTTAGGATGTCCTCTTTGGGAGGCATGCCAGAGATCATCTAGCCTATCTCCTACATTTTACAGATGAGTAAACTGAGATCCTGGAAAGGAAAATGACTTCCCCATAGCCATACAGGTAGTGAAGGCAATCTAGATCTATAGGGCAATGACTATGCCAAGGTAACAAGCGAATTACTCTGGAGTTTGCTAGTTCCCAGATGGAAAATCCATCCTGCCAAATGGCTTGTGAAATAGTGAGGGAGAGAGATACTAAGCATTAGTCTGAGAATCCAGTAGTATTCCTGGTGGCATTTTCAAGGCAGCTGATACCATTAACCCTAAAATCCCTTGCTAGTGGCTGTCTAAGCTATTAGTCAAAGCAGGTCAGCCAGAGATATTATAAGAATTAAGATTTTTGTTGGACAGATTAATGCTGATTAACAGCTTTGTCGATTAAATCACTTCAACAAACGAAATATATTGGGAGGGACATTTCCTTCCACCCCCACATGTATCATGGGGGTCTCTTTGTGTGGTCCAAAGGAAGGTAGAGTAGACAACTCTAGCCTCTCCTCCCCTTGCCCTTGTCTAAGGAAGAATTTTATTCCTGCCATCAGGAAAAATAGGAGGATGAGGCGAAAGGCCACTTTGCTCTCCTCTGAGAGTATACTAGGCTAAAATTGTATCTATCTGCTATCATAAGCATTATTAGCTTAGGACAGTGATGGCAAACCTGTGGCACGAGTGCCAAAGATGGCACACAGAGTGTGCTCTGTGAGCACATGGCCACCCTCACCCCCACCCACCCAGAGTTCATTGCTAGAAAGGCAGAGGGACTGGGATGGACCTGCTCCCTTCCTCCTCCCTGTCTCCACCACACCTAGGGACATTTTCACATTCTCTGCCCTTCTGCCCAGCAGTCCAAGGGGAGTGTTTTCTCCCTCCCCTGTGTGTGTGGGGGCAGGGCAGGGCAGGGCTTGGCATGGCATGTGGTTTCTAAAAGGCTAACTTCTAATTGCTATATCCTTTTGAAGAAGAACTTTTTATTTTTTGAAGAAGTTTTATACCCGAGATTTTGACTCCCTTCCCACAAAGTACCAGTTCCATAATGAACATACATATAACAATTTCTTTAAATTATCTGAATTTTTAGCAAAATGAAATCAGGAAAGATATATACAGAGGAGTATGTAAACCAGACGGATACAGAGTGAAAGAGTTCTCCCACTAGAAAGAAGGTCACTCCTGAATCAAGAGAGAGAATCCTAGAGCTCATCTAAAGGGTTAGACAGGGAATTTTCCAGAAGTCTTTATTAACAGAGACTTCCAGATCAACTCATGTCTTCCCAGAGGCTTTTCCTTCAGCACCCTGATTGGCCTCTTACATCTCCTTTCCCAAAGGTGAAATCCAGAATCACCTCAATTGACTTACATAGGTAGGAGCTCTGGGTACTTGTCAACTCTCCCCTCACACAATTGTTCATCTCCACCAATGAGGAGAGGGTTCTATACCAACAAGACTAGGGCTACCACAGAAAGAAAAAATTGTTGCTTTTCTCTCTGTATATTTGTACGTGCCCTATAAATCTTTCTGAAGTTTCATTAGTTTATTAGTATAGAATACGGGTACATAACTCTAGAGGACTAGAACCCTATCATCTGACTCCTAGCCCAGTTTTATTTATTTTTTATTGCATTACTTTTCCTGATGATAGATATGTAATTGCTTTGGCAAATCCCTTATATCATTGAGCTCCCTTCACGGATGCAGATTGCAGCTCTTCTATGCCTTGTTAGATGGTCTTAGATGAGTTGTGGCCAGAAAAATAGATCACCTAGTGACCAAAACTCTCTGATGAACCTCTTTGGACAATATACAGACATATATATACCAAATTGCTGGGGTCTCTTGTTGCTGGGCAGTTGTTTTCAATCATGTCCAACTTTTTGTGACCTCATTTAGAGTTTTCTTGACAGGCTAAAGATACTGGAGTTGTTTGCCATTTCTTTCACCAACTCATTTTTTTTATAGATGAGGAAACTGAGGCAAACGGGGTAAGTGGCATGCTGGGAGTCATAGAACTAGTAAATGTCTAAGGTCAGATTTGAATTTAGGAAGTTGAATCTTCCTGACTCCAGGCCTGGCACTCTTATCTCTTGCACTATCTAACTGCCTGTGATGGTCTAAAAATCTGAGCCCTTTCTAGCTTGATAGTTGCTAGAGGTTATATATTGCTGATTTAGCCTTTGAAAAACAGAGCCACAGGGGCAGCTGGGTGGCTCAGTGGATTGAGAGCCTGGCCCAGAGATGGGAGGTCCTAGGTTCACACTTCCCAGCTGTGTGACCCTGGGCAAGTCATGTAACTCCCATTGCCTAGCCCTTACCACTCTTCTGCTTTGAAACCAATACACAGTATTGATTCCAAGACCAAGATGGAAGGTAAGGGTTTAAAAAAACAAAAACAGTCACTTCAGCATCATGACTAAAACATCCAAATAGAATTTTAATTGAAAAAAACTGTCATTTGAAAAATGCAAAGGATTATTATTATTAAAACTGCTTCCCATATATCATCTTGGTAGGGCCCAGTGTTTTAAGTAACTAATCTAATAAATTAATGTTTATCTGCAAGTGGGCTTAGAGCTTTAACCATCCAACTAATGCATTTTCACCAAGGTGTTCTGATAATGAGGTTCAAGTAGACCTTTAGAACATTTCTAGAATCACTCTAGGTAAGTGACTAAACTACTTTGTCTCTGCTCACCCAGACTGGTATAGTGCAACATTAGATTTAGAGTAGGGATGCCTGGGTTCAAAAAGTAGCACCTATATTTGACTCTCTACTATCTGCATGACCATTAGTATATAAATCATTTAAGATTTCTCACAGTCCTTTTCCTAATATGTAAAAATGAAAGTTTTGGATTAGATGCTCTCTGAGGCCCCTTCCACTCTTAATCTGTGCACCTGAAACCCTTGGGGAAAAAAGCCCCTTGACCTTTCCGAGTCTCTTTCTTCATATGTAGTAGAATGGAGTAATAATGTTTCCTCTACCAGACTAGGTGATTCTAAGAAAAGTGGATTATAAACATTAAAGAGCTATCTATAAATATTAGTATTATTAATCACAAAAGTATCACTTTTTATCCTGCTCATGCCCACCAATCCACTCTACCCTTAGTGAAACCCCATTGTCTCTCAAATAAAGTCTAAACTCTTCAGCACAGTCCTTAGTGACCTGATTCCAAGTACTTTTCTAAAGCCTTATCTCCTTTCTACTCCTCCCCATAAGAACTTTCCATTCCAAAGATTCTTCATTCTGGCATTTTAGGGGACTGCTGGAATTTTGCTCCCTGACAATCATAGCCATAAATAGGATTCAACCTGGTTAAATCTCAGAACCTCCAGGCACTAAAATAGGTTCTAAGTTTAATCTGAAAGTAAAATAAATGTCCCTCTCAGTCTAGGAGGTTTCAGGAGAAAAAGATTTTATTAAACAAATTACTTGGTTTTAACAAGGACAGCTGCAGTCCCTAGTTCCCTTCCCACTTTAGTTCTGATCAGAAAATACACCAAATGCTCAGATCATTTCATTTTCAAATTTCAGCTAGAGTTCCTAGCCCTTTCCTGGCCTCCCAAGGTGTTTGCTATTTCTTCCCAATTTCATTCCAGATAATTCTGTACAAATGAATTTCAATCCCCAAATGTAGTTAAGTAGCCTAAGAATATTGTTCCATTGTCCCTCAAACTGGCCAAACCATTTCCTTCAGGCTGGCCATCTTCATCTGAATCTACATGGTTGATCTATTAAAGTGTCTCTGCCTTTCTGCTCCCCAGGAATTGCTGGAGGCATCATGACCTAGAGGTTTGCAGGGAAGATGCACCATTTGCCCTTGGGGCATCACCTGCACACTCCAGGCGGTGCTCTTCTTCAGTCCCATTCTTTTACTGGATGACTACATAATACAAATCTGCATTTTAAAAGCAACTCTCAAAGAAGTTTGCATTTTAAAAGCACATAAGTTATCTCATGTACATTTCAACAGATGAGATTTTCTGCTCCTTTAATATGGGGCTTAGTCCTATAGACTAGGTTCTCCTCCCTTCCTCATTTTCCCCCACCCCCCAACCCCACCTCACAAAAGATTTCCTGTGGCTGTTATTTTTGTTTATTTTTAAATCTTTACCTTCCATCTTAGAATCAATACTGTGTTTTGATTCTAAGGCAGAAGAGTGGTAAGGGCTAGGCAATGGAGGTTAAGTGACTTGCCCAGGGTCACACAGCTAGGAAGTGTATGAGTCCAGATTTGAACCCAGCTGCTCCTTCCTATTGCTTTTAGAAGCTTCCTTTGAGTATTATTTAAGAGAGCCTTCCTTGGAGCCAGGAAATACTGAATTCAAGTCCTGCTTCTGATAGTTATTGGACTGGGTGGTCCCAGAAAAGTCCTTTAACCTAGATATTCTATGCAGCCATTGTACTATGCACTGAAAATGCTAACCAATATTGGTAAACAATTGGGAGTTTTCTTATAAAGGCTTTCCTTATACCAGTGAAGTCTCAGCTGCAACCTTTCTCACTTCTTAGTACCTCACAGTTTAGTATTTGTTTTCTTATTGTTTTTGTGTATAAGATTTATTTCTCCAACTAGATTTGTATATTTCTTGAGAGTAGGAATCATGTCTTTGTGTGTCAGATAGCAAGCATTTTATTTTACTTTTTTAAAACCCTTATTTTCTGTCTTGGTAACTCAAGACAAAAGGGCTAGGGCTAGTTTAAGTGACTTGCCCAGGATCACACAGCTGGGAAGTTTCTGAGTCCAGATTTGAATCCAGAAGGATCATTTATCAACTATGTTTATGAAACTCCCAAGTTTGTGTCAGTCCCTTGGGAACTTGCCTTTAGGGGAGTCCCAGACGGACCTGGTCCTAGACTGAACCATGGACCACCCAGCATTCATTAAGCATCCTGAATAGGAGTGACAAAAATACTCAAACCTCAATCACCCTTTTTGTCTTAGAAGTTTCTACCTTTGTATCATAGGCTACTCCCTGGTATCCCAGCCTGGGGCTACAGCCTCTTCAGCCTCTTAGCCAAGCCTGCTGGTAACCAGTCAGTGTATATTTTCTGTCCTTAATTCCCCAAAAGGTATATAAAACCTCAAGTTCTTTTGCTCTCTAGAAAATCTAGTTTGGCCTTGTGTTTTCTCAGAGACATCCGTCCCAGAGTCCCAGAGCTTTGGCTCTGTGTGGTATTTAGTTCTTGACTCCATGGTGGCTGAATCTTCAGCATTGTCTCTTGTCTTGATTGAAAACTTGTTCTAACTATATTAGTGCTTCTGTGTTTTTCAAGGTTGACACATTCTATCCATTGTGCCACCTACCTATCCCCAGCAAGCACTTTAATACATTCTCCAGGATTGACTCTTGGGCAATGTCTCTCTGAGGGAGTCAAATAAACTTTATTTCTATCTGCTACTCTTTATCAGAGGAGACACCTAACTTCTCAGTTTAGTCTATTCTTTTCAAATCAAATAAGCAGACATTAGACAATAATAATTGTTTGCATTAATATATAGTACATGAAGATTTACATGGTACTTCACAATTTGTTGAGGCAACTAGGTGAAACTGGATAGAGTGCTAGCCCTGAAGTTGGCAAGACTCATTATTCTGAATTCAAATCTGGCGGCCATCACTTACTAGCTATAATCCTGGGCAGGTCACTTACCTCAGTTTCCTCATTTATAAAAATTAACTGGAGAAGGAAATGGAAAACCCCTCCAATATTGTTGTCAAGAAAATCCCAAATGGGGTCCCAAGACCTGGAAGAGCCAGACACAACTAGAAATATCTGAACAATGAAATTACAACATGTTATATCACTTGTACCTCACAACACCCCTATGAGTCAAGCACTATTACTATCCTGATTTCATAGATGAAGAAACAGCCTAAAACTTGTCCTGAGTCACACAAAGCTTCTAAATATCTTTTATGATTTGAATTCAAGACTTTCTGACTCTAAATTGAGCTCTCTTCACCACCAAATGCCTCAACTCTTTGGGTAAGATGTTCTCTGATACAATATGTTTTATGAAGGTTGAGGGAAGGGAGAAGAGAAGGTTGGAGGCAAATGAGGGGGAGATACAGAAGTCAGGATTCTTTGAAATGTGGAGTCAGTGTTCCATTATGTACTTGGACATTCACTCTAGTGGCAGACTCAACCTAATGAATTTTATGTGGCAATAATGTAGATGAAATGTCCTTCCCAGTTCCATAAGAATACCAATTATAATTCAGCATTAGTTAAATGTACCATCAAAATAAAGGTTTTCTTAGTGGGTAATCTTCTGTCCTTGCCAGGGAACGCTGAGCTGGAAACTAACTCAGAATGGACCCCTGGCCACATTTCTCCTAGAAAGACACGTAATAGTGCAAAAAGACAGGAGCTCCTGTTATCGATTCATTTGCTCACTCATTGGTTCTTGAATATTTTGTACTTGGATGCAGAATTCTTTATTGTAAACAAAACTTAGACTAGTAGAAAAAGAATCTTTCAAAAAAAAATTTTATGCCCCTGGACAAATCAGCACAAGTCTGATTTTTTTTTTTATCATATTTTCAGATCAATTCTATTCCAAATTTAACAGCATTACAAACAACTTAGTGACAAAGATCTGTTTCTTTGGTAGCAATAAGTATATTATAATTGGGAACAATAGTTTTGATAGCCACTTGGTAAAAAGCTTCAAAATGTTCACATTTATTTTTTACTTCATAAACTATCATTTTGGGAAGATTGCCTCAGTTCATGTTTTTTGCTTTTAAAAATTGAAACTTGCTTTTTACTTATTCAATTCTGTTTGTGTTTTTGCATCTTTGCCAGAAACAAAACAGTTTTTTAATGTTGATAACAATATGCATAGTGTATTTCAGTATCATTTGAATAATGTTGGAGATAGCTGTCATCAGAGTTTTGTGTCTTTTGTATATGGAATGAGTATTTGAACCAAGTTCATGGCTTTGACTTCATCATCCTACTTTTAGTCATTAACATTTTTGCTTTTTTGCTCTTTAAACTTTCTAATTGTCCCCAACTAGCCATAATGGGTATTAACACAAAATGAGGTATAATAAAAACAACTAAGACTATAAAGAGGCAATTATTATTTTACACACACACACGTTCTGCTAAGGCAGACAATGATTGTATATCATGTTACTGGACACAACTAATGACTGGTTTTAAGAAGCCAACATTTAAGTCATGCGACATGTTTTGACCAATGGCTGATGGTTCCTCACATCTGCTAAGTATACAATACAATACTATATGCATGATCAACATAGACAAAGCAGATGGTAATGCTCCTCTGCTATTATAACTTTTCTTGGCAGAATCACTTGTACTACTTTCGGGAACCCCTAGTTTTCATGGAAGCCATTTAAGAAATGCTAGATTTGTATTCATTTTGCCCACATTTATTAAATACGTACTGTATATAAAGCCATAGAGTTAAATCTATACCAAAATAGATTCAATCTAATTTGATTCCATTGAACAAACACTTATTCATTATCCTTTGCTACCCAGAATTTGACTAAATTCCTTGACTAGTGTTTGTAATCTAATGAATGTAGTATTCATAAAAACTAAATAGGTTTGTTCAGATAGAAATCAAGGAGGCTAAATTTCCAGGACTTGGAAGATAAAGATTAACATGAGCTCAACTAAAACCTATTCTGTTTGAACCATGAAGTGGAATGCTATCACTTAGGCCTGGGTACTAGACCTGAGGCATCTCATTTCTTGCTACTATATCATATTCATTAGGTCTACATCACTTATATTTCTTTGCTACTCATAGAAGTTTTCCTGATTATTTGTCTATAACCACTCATTTCACAGAAAGCAAAGTGATACTGGAATATTTTCTTGTCACATATTCAAAATTCAAGACCTATCCCTACTGTACCTCTCACTGATTTCCATCTTTTTCTGAGTTCCTTTATTTTATTTTATTTTATTTTATTTTATTTTATTTTATTTTATTTTTTTAAACCTTATCTTCTGTCTTAGAATCAATATTGTATATTGGTTTCAAGGCAGAAGACTGGTAAGGGCTAGGCAAGGAGGGTTAAGTGATTTGCCCAGGGTCACACAGCCAGGCAGTATCTCAGACTAGATTTGAACCCAGGACCTCCCTTCTCTAGGCCTGACTCTCAATCCACTGAGCCACCCAGCTGCCCCATCTGAGTTCCTTTAGTGCTTAGATTCAACCACATAGCTTTTTCCCCTGTTTCATGGGATGACAGAGAATTTCATCATTAGTGGTCCTCCCTGCTGGCAACAAGTCTTCAGGCTTAACTAGTTCAGTCTTTAGGAAGCCAACTTTGTCTATATAAAACCATCTTCAAACTCTTTTTCTGGAATGGTAGAACCAACCAAGCAGAGTGTATGCTTTAATTGACATAACCTTTAAGAACTCAGGACCATCATCATACAAGGCATTTGAGTAGGACATCGTAGATGTTCATATCATTTTTCACCTCATTCTATCCTATCCGGTGTTGTTCTTTATTTTGTTTATATGAGTCTTATTTACCCAGATGGACTAATAGCTCTTCCTGCATTGGGACCATGTGTCTTCTTTTTCTTAAATCCATCATAATACTTATATGGGGTTCAGGACATGGATGATGCTGACAAAATGCTCTCTTACTAAGGGATAGACAAGAAGTTCATGACAAAAATTGCCTAATCTCCACAAGGATCAGGCAAATAATTTATGGCTAAAAACAAAAAATACTTTAGCCCCTAGATGACCTAGTTTGGCTGTCAACAGTTTGAATCATCTGAATAGTTACTTTCACTGGATTTTATTTTGTCAATCCAAGTTCTTCCATCTCTAACATAAGCCAACAGTCCTATGATAAGTGATAGCAATCCAACCTAACTCCTTGCCTTATTTACCTTCTCTGATGCATTTTATAAACAAGAATATCTCTCCCAAGCTTCCTCTCATTCAGTAGTTTTTCTGTAGTGCCATTTTATGCTTCTACTGGACATAAAACTAGAAAGCAAAAGATAATATCCATCACTTTTCCAATGACTGCCATTGAAGGGGATGAATATCATCAGATCTTGTGCAAGGAATATTGATTTCCCTAATTTTGGTAATAGACCAATTCCCAAGTACCATTTTAAGTAGACTCCAAAGAAGATTCCCCACCTGAAAAATGTTAGTAAGGGATTGTAAAACATTGTGGAATTATTTCCTTTGCTTCAGTAAACTACTCTTCAGACAATAAAAGTTTGCTTCCCTGGAGAGAATGTAAATGCAAGGTATTTCTCTCAAGTCTGCCAGTAGTTTTTCAATTGGCGAGGATAGATATTTTTTAAAAAAGAAAGAGAAAAGAAAAAAAGTAACAAAATCCTCTTTGACCTTCAAACGTTTTATCAACATTATTGGAAACTCTGAGCATTATGTTTTTTCCTTGTCTCAGGAGCATTTTTTTTTTTAATCTAACATTGTCCAGTAGTAAATAAACATGTTTTCTTCAGGCCCAGAGCACTTTTCAGATATCACATGATAAGTAAGAAATGTTCCCTTCCATCATAAAGCAATTTAAAAATGACAAGGGATGCATTTTAAAAACTGTGGGCAGAAAGCTATTCTTACCTTCCTGTCTTCCTCCTTAAGATTTGGGAAGTGAATTACCCCCAAGTCAAACCATTTAAAAGTTTGACCTGTTTGGCCAAAGACATGCAAGAAAGTGTGTTTACCTTGCTTCTCTTGCTCAGTTTGAAAAGTCTTGAGCGTTAATGAAACTCCTTCATCCTGAGCTGTTAGGAAACATTAAATAGTGATTTCAGAAACAATTTTCCATCCCTTCAGCCCCACTCTACCCTGCACTGGGATGTTGTGAGAACAAATGAAATAATATGTGAAAGTGCATTAGAGCTATTGGGAAGCACACCACTGAACACATCTGCTCTATTATTATCATCCCTAAGCAGTTCCAAAAAAACAAAATAAAATTCAGGTATAGAAAAGCTAGAAAACAGTGAAAGACCATGATGTTCTGAGATAGCATGGTATAATGGAAGGAGTGTTAGAGTTAGATTCAGGAAAAGTTCAAATATTGTCTGGTGCTTAACTGGTTGTGCTACCCTTCCCACATCAATTTACCTTAGTTTCCTTATATGTAAAATGATCATAATACTGTAATGCTTGCACTTAGTAGGTTCATTTAAAGAAAAAATGCATCATAAACTGTAAAATACAATACAACCTGTCAGTCTAGTTCAGTGCTATGTATACAATAGGTATTTAATATAGTAATGTCAAAATTGAATTCTAAATTTGAAATCTGGGAGTTAGTGCTGGAAGTAATCCTACAAATCATACAGTTAAATTTCCTTATTTTACAGATAAAAATGAGGTACCAAGAGATCAAGTGACTAATGCAGGATCACATGAAGAACTAGCATATCTATTATCCATGCAATTTATATTCAGATAATTGTAGCAGCCCTAAATAGGGCATTCTGATTCTGATATTCAAGGCTCTTAACAATTTAACTCTAACCTACCAGTAGTCTTATCTGATACTATTCCCCTTCCCAAGCTCTACTCTTCAGTTTCAGCCTAACCAGATGACTTTTATTGACTTTTCTTCTGTTATCTCTAAAAATTTGCCCACACCCTCCACCACATCAGAAATGTATTCTCCATCCCTACTCTCACACCTTCCATTTCCATATGTGAAAATTCTTCCCTTCCTTCCAGACTCAGATCAGATAACATCCCCCTCTATGAAACCTTCCCTAACTCCCCAGCCCTGCCCTGCCCTGCCCCCAAGGAGAAAATAGCCAAAATAGATTTTTCCTCAGATCTGATTCCTTGCTTTATGTACTTAGCTCATTCTTCCAATACCTCAGTTATTGTATAATTGTCTCCACTAGCCTTTTTGAGAGCACAATATATATATGTTATCTTTATGTGCCCAGGAAACTGCACAGTCCCTTGTATGTTGTTGTTGAGTCCTTCAGTCATTCTTCATGACCTCATGGACTTGTCTATGAGGCTTTCTTGACTAAGATACTGGAATGTATCAACTGGGTTTTTGGAAACCCCAATTTTGCCCTTGTCCCCTGAGGGAAGTCCCAGACACCCATTTCAGACTGAACAATAGACCTTAAGGTACTTAATGGTCCCAGTTCCAGAGGCACAATAGTATGTGCAGGAAAACTTCATGGGATAGGTGAGCCTCCAGCTAAGACTCAAAGGATGATTTGAATAGTGAGGGAGTGCTAGCACTTGAAAAGAAAGAACATGAAGTATCTTGGTTGATAGGTTGTAAAACCTTTTCTGAAATATATTTAGAGGTTCAAGGAATTGAGCTCTTGGTAAGTCTTAGGTAAGAACCTAGAATCATTCCAAAAATTCAGACAAAATAAAAATTTAATTGAGCAAAATTTAAAAATGAGAATCCAGGAATCTAGTATCTCAGATTTATTTGAAAAAGATAAGAAAATCCTAAAAAAGAATGATTATTCATGAACCAGTAAAGCAGAATGTCTTTCCCCTTTCAGAAGAACTCTTGCAAACTAAGAAAATTCCAGAAATGGAATTGACCTTAGAGGTCATTCGGTCCAACCCATACCTAAGCAGGAATCCTATCCTTGACATCTCTGACATGGGTATTGATATTAGTCTCTATGAGGTCTAGGAGAACAAAGAAAGCTATTCCCTTCTAAGCAGGCCAATGGCAAGACTATTCTGTTTACAAACAAAATCTTACCTCTCAAAGACTCAGCAGGGGAAATGTTTAGAAAAGATGAACAAATAAAAGACCTAACTTGTATGATTAGCTGATGTTAGGATCTGTTGCAGGGACTAAAGGGGCTTCAGAAGAGGATCAAAGAAGCCAGTCAATGTGGAAAGCAATGGTTTCTTTTGTTTAGGATGCTTATTTGAGGTGACCCAAAAGAGAAATCCACAGGGTTTAACTGTAGACAGCCAATGGAGGAAGAAGGAGGGGCAATAGGAAAAGGGTACTAGGGCGGCCAAATGAGTCTTTCTTACTGACATCTCCAATGTAGAACAGTCCCCCATCCCCCCCTCCCCAAACCCCAGACACTGAGACTAGGACAAATACCTGCCCCATCCCCCACTCCCCCTGTGGAATGGAAAAGAGGCAGAGAAAGGGATACAGGCAGGGAAGTTATCTGGGAGCATTTGGCAGGATGGTCTTCAGACCACTGAAGAAAGAAAGAGTCCATAAGGCTGTTCCCAAGACTTGGCAGATGACTGCAGTAAGCTCTTAAAGGGCTTCTGTGGTACCATGCTTCAATGCAACTTACACAACTTCCAGGGTAGCTTGTTTACCTGGGGGAAGAGTGTCATGACAGCAGTTTTACAGAAAGGGGAAAGGTCCCATTCTGGCAAGGCTGATGGATTTCCCACCTCTGAGGTCAAAAGGCAGAGAGAGAAAGCACCAAAGGACTAGAAATTGGAAGTTTTTAACCTAGAAGTTTCCAGATAAAATAGATCAGGTTATAGAGAGGTTCCAGAAAAGGGACAAGATCAATCAAGGGGACCAGGAAGGAGGAAAGAACATAGTTAAAAAATTAAACAATCTGTGAGGCAGAGAAAAATTAGGCCAGAAAAAAACAAGATCTGGATTATAAACACCTGTATATTATTCTTCCTGCTATCCCTTTTACCACTGAAAGAACAGGATACTCCTGACAAAGGGACTTTGTTGTCACTGGTAGCCAGAATTAGGGTTCAAATCTCAAAATCTAGTGGGACCCAAAACTTACAGGTAAGGAAGAATTGGTTCCGCTTGTCCAAGGTAGTCCTTGTTTCTGCTCAGTTTATCAGCAGACATTTATTAAGTGCCTATTCTGTGTCAGGTACTTACCCAGATGAGTGGATAGCAAATACAATAAAAAAAAAAAACTACCGCCTTATACTCTCTTGGAGGTGACTAAAATAAGTCTATGCAGAATATAAAGAGATAAATTGAGGCAAACACAAAGTAGCTAAAAGGTACTACTAAAAACAGTTCAAAGAAAGAAAGGTATTTTACATTGGCATTTAGCTTAGTGCCAGGCACATGGTAGGTTCTTAATGAATGTTTCCTTGTTATTTTTTAACTTTGAAAGGGATGGCACTTGAAGTTGAAGGGGTCAGAAAAGAATTAGTTTAGTATGTGATGCTTGGGCTGCAACTCAAGGAACAGAGAAGGATTCTATGAAGTGGAAGTGAAGAAGTGCTTTACAGAATTGTGTGAAGAAAAGAGAGAAGTCCAATCAGTTGCATCATAGAGTACTACAGAAAATGCAATATGCAATTTTGCATTTGCAATATGCAAAATACAGATATGCAATAAGACTAAAAAGGTTGGTTGGAGAAGTCATACAGTTGGATTTTGGGGAATTTATCATTATTATTTATTTTTAATATTCACTTTAAAAAATTGAGTTCCAAATTATCTCCCTCCCTTCAGCACTCCTCCCTGCCAAATCCACCCATTGAAAAAGGCAAGCAATATGATACCTATTAGCCCTGGAGAATTTCTAGTGAACTTTTGTGGATTTAAAAAAAAAAAAAAACCTTTTCCCAAACATATTCACTTCTTTTATCTCACTCCTACAAGTCTGGGAGAAGATCAGTAACTAGGAATTTTTTCATCATCAGAATGACAGACAGTCTGATCATAGGTACAATCTGTTGGGATAGGGAGGAACTTTTCTTCTAGAGACTCCTGCCTGAACCCCATAGAGGCTGTGGGGAAAGAAGAGTCCCATGAGCTAGGTGACATCATTGTAATGGATGTGTAGGTGGGTGGGACTAGGAGGCATAGAGATGACAGTGTATTTCTGCATTGTGTTGAGGAGGAATCACAATAGATATTAGCACTCTGGGGGAAAGCCCAGTTATCCCAACCTCCTCATATCACCATGAGAGAAAAGATTATAATTCCCATTTTAAGGTGGAGAAATTAATATCCAGAGGGGTTAAGTGATTTGCTCAAAGTCATCACAGAGTTAATCAATCAACAATGATGTATTCTAGTAAGTAAGCACCTACTGGGTGCCTTGCTTTGTATTAAGTGCTAGAAATACGAAGAAGACAAAATTGAGATAATCTCTGCTTCTAGAGAATTTCTAGTTTATCAGGGGAAATGATATACACATATGTAAGTGGTCCAGTAATAGTGACTGAACCTATTATTTTAGTGGTAAAAGGAATTCCTGGATGAAGAAAGTCTTTACCACTGAAGATCAGCAAATGCTCTTCAATTTAGTTGTTGTTTAGTTGTGCCTCATGATGGTCCTGTGGGCCATAGTATACTAATACTGTCCATGAGATTTTCTTAGCAAAAATGCTGAGTTTGCCATTTCCTTCTCTAGCTCATTTTACAGATGAGGTAACTGAGACAAACAGGGTTAAGTGACTTGCCCAGGGTCACCCAGATAGTAAATGTCTGAGGTCAGATTTGAACTCAGGAAGATGAGTCTTTCTAAGTCCACGCCCAGTGCTCCTACTACTTCCAATTCAATGCCTCTTCAATTTAGAGAATTGTCCATGACCCTCAGAGAAAAATAATTTACCAGTATCATATTGTGAATTAGTATCAGAAGCATGGTTTGAACTCAGATCTTTTTGGCTCTGAGTCAAGCCTCTCTCCATTACTCTATACTGCCTCTACATGGACATGCCTGATAAACAACTAAGCAATAACACTTGGCAGCTGTGAATAGGGATGTATTGGAAAAGGAATGACCTGAGATAAGAAGATTAATTACCAGACTACTGCAGTAGCAAAGACTAGAATCTAGATCCCTTGCCTTCCAACTCAGGGCCTTTTCAATTAGATCATGCCTTCTTGGGATTTGAGTGGGTTTACTCTTGGGATCTTCTTAGGTCCTCCTGAATGTTGGAATATGGTCTTTAGCTTGACTTTCAAGTATCACCTTAACCTGTTTCAAAATTATGTAAATTATACACATTTGTGTTTTTTTCCTCTTAACCATATTCAACTACTTATGACATAAAAAATGGGAAAATGGAACCAGTTTTATGTTCATCTCAAAATCATAGTTTAACACTTATTAAAGGAAAATAAAAGAACAGTACCAGCAATGAAGAGCCCTTTTATTGGAATTATGTTGCCTAAAAACTGGGAGACAGTGGACACATTCCTAAGAGTCCTGGGAGTCTTAAGGCCAATAGAACAATCAAGAAACAAGCCGAGGTAGATCTCAGATCTAGTTATCACATTCTGCAGAATATTGACCAGACTTCTGTTTTGTTGTATTTATACTCCATATTACTTGACATAAGTTGGGAGCTTAGGAACAATTTAAAGAACAACATTGGGAATTAGAAGGTATGATTTCACCTCCTCCTCCCCACTTCCATCCTACTTTTTGTTGGTAGGACATAGAGCTTTTTTTTTTTTAAACCCTTACTTTCTGTTTTAGAATTAATACTAAGTGTGGATTCTAAGACAAGAATAGTAAAGGCTAAGCAACTGAGACTAAGTGAATTGCCCAGGGTCATACAGCTAGGAAGTGTCTAAGGCCAGATTGAACCCCATTTCTCTCAAACCCAGGCCTGACACTCTGTCCACTGAACCACTTAGCTGCCCTGCATAGAGGTCAATTTCAGAATCCCATAATCTTAGAGTTGGAAAGAGCTCTCTTCCAAACTTCCCTATTACTGTTGAGAATGTCACCATCCTTTGAAAACTCAGGTTTTCCTCAACTCCTTACTCTACCTCACCTTATATCAAATCATTGGTCAAATATTATTGTTTCTTTTTTAATAACTCTCTCAGATATGTCTCTTTTTTTCTCTTCACATATCCACCACTGTAGCTCTGATCTTTTATCATTTCTCACTTGGACCACTGTAATAGAAAGTCTTCCCTGCTTCAAGTCTTTCTGTAGCTCAATCCATCTTTTCCATAATTATCAATGTGATTTTCTTGAAATAAATGCATTACTTTGTCACCCCCTTTCTCAGTGGACTTCAGTTTATAAGATCAAATATAAACTTCTCTGTTGGGAATTTAAAGCTCTTTACAACCTGGTCCTTTCCTATCTTCCCAGTTTTCTTTGTCAAGTCATAGTGAAGAAAAGTGTTATGTGACTTTCTCATGACAGATAATCATTTTGATATGGTTCGACTTTGAGACAGTTTGTGCTTATCCTAACTCTAGGTTGACTCAGAAAGTCTGACCTGGACCAGATAAAATTAAAATGAATGAGTTTCCCCACCTTTGTTTTAGTTCTGTGTCACTTAAATGTTAGATTTCATGTCCTATACATATTTCATTGCTCTCTTTTATTGTTTTTTTTTAATTATGTGTTTTTAAAAAATAGATATTACTCTGAGGAATTACAAAATTGTATCTTTTAAAGAGCACATTTCAGTGACTGTTAGAGATATTATAGTGGCTATTGATGTGAGGAAGTGAAAGGTTTCATGGATCATTCAAGCCTACAATGACAATGATTAGTCATATAAAAGGCAAAGGAATGTATGGTCAAAAAGAAAAGTGGGAAGGAAGGAGAGAGGGAAGGAAATAATACCAAGAATTGATGAAGTATTGCTACAAAAGAGCTTAATTAATCCTTAGGAAACAGTCAGACCTGCAGAAAAATTTAGCATTTGGAAAGAAGGGAATAGTTACTGATTTCTAAAATGTAGTGTAGGATTCTTAAAGCTAAAAGAACAGGGAAAAGACCAGTTTTAAAAATCCCAACCAATACTTTGTATACAACTTATATGCAAGACAATACAACGCCCAGAGCCTTGGTGCTGAACCTGAGGTGAGCCTAAGAGGGCTGCTTCCCTCCCCCTCTCCACACCTGCCTAAGGCCATTTCTCACATGACCCACTCCTCTTCCCTGCAGCTCAATGGGAGTTCTTTCTCCCTCCCCTCTCTGGGGTAAAGGGGAGGGCTCACATTTGGTGTGAGGGTTGCAGTTTGGGTACTCAATCTCCAAAAAGTTCACTATCATTTGCCTAGAGTAATGAAAGATGGAAAAAGACAATTTTAAAAAAATTCTTATCTTCTGTCTTAGAATCCACACTAGGCAGTAGAGCTCTAAGGGATAGGCAGTTGCCTAAGGTTACATAGCTAGGAATTGTTTAAGGCCAGACTTGAAGCCAGGATCTTTCATCTCTGGGCCTGGCTCTCTTATCTACTGAGCTACCTAGCTGCCAGAAAAAGATAATTTTTGATGAGGAAACTCACTTTTTCACTCAGTCTGAAAACATAGTCTAGGGGCAGCTAAATAGACACTTCCTAGCTATGTGATCCTGGGCAAGTCACTTAACTCCCATGCCTAACCCTTTTATCTTTGAACCAATACCTAGGATTGATTCTAAAACAGAAGGTAACAGGTTTTTAAAAATGATCCAGAAAAGTTCAGTTGAGCCTATGAAATATAGGCATCTTCATCAGATAATGTAATATCAATTGTGAAATTCTAAGGGGACAGTTGTTTTTTTTTTTAACTTCTGTGAGGTCTCCATTGATAGAGTGTTAAAAACTGGTAAATATATTCACATATGAAGTTGTTCTGTAATTACAGATATTCTGAAAAGGAGATGGAATACTGCTGTATTAACCTTATATAATGCCACCTGATGAAAGGTAAAGAAATTTATCCACAAGAGGGAGATAAGCATTCCTCAGTCACTTGAGAACCCATATGATTGAAATCTCATTGAAAACCTATGGACTGTAATCCAGGGCTAGACTTAGAAAATGGTCTGTCCATTTGCTTAATATACAATGTGATATGTAGTTTCATGATGAATTTTAAAATGTTTGAAAATCTTGTGAACTCAGGGTCAAACATGAAAAATAAATTATTCCCACAAAAGGAGGGCACATTGCATATTAACAGTTTTTTAAGTTGAAAGGTTTATTGTGTAAGCCAATAAAGTTAATTATTTCACTTTGTGTCAGTTGATTTTTAAAAATATTTATTTCATTCCACAAAAATCCATCTTCTCACCCTCCTAACCTTTCTCCCTAACTTAGAACAAAAGAAAAACAGCTATTATGAACAATTGTAATGTGACTGTCTCAATGTGATTTGAAGGGAGATAAGAATAGACATCTCTAGCATCTCCTCTACCAGCCCTTTTCCAAGGGAGAGATTTAATTCCTTCCAGAAGTGGAAGTTGAGGACAGAGGCTAGTCATTCTACTCTCCTCAGATAGGAAGGGAATAGCTACCAGGCTAGGATTATATCTTTCTGCACCCTTAAATATTGTTAGTATAGGAGAAATAACTTTAAGGTTCAAGCTAAATCTTTATTACTAGTCCCAACTATATTTATAAAGTCTTATCCCCTTCCCACCAAATATCAGGTCCACAATGAACATATAAAGCAAATATTTATTCTTGTCAATAACAAAAAAAAGAAATCAGACAAAGTATACATATAAAAATGTGTATCAAACAATACGGATTGAAGGAGCTCATCTTTTGGGGGCAAGAAAAGGATAACCCATCTAAACCAAGAGGGGGAGTCCTAGATAGCACCTTAGGGGAACATTTCTTGAAGTTTCTTAAATATAGCAAGCTGAGTATAGGTACATGATAGAGACTGCTCACTCCTTACATGTTGACTCCTTCCCAGAGTCTTTCTCTCTCCCTTCAGGTTAAGTTGATCTAAGAGAGGTTAAGATGATCTATTCTTTCTCTCTTCCTAAGTCAGAAGCCAAAAAAATTCCTGTTCTCTTTCCTCTCTTGCTCTTTCCAGCTCTAGACCATTCTTAATCTGGATACTAAGCTTTGCTCTCCTACACCAATGGACTTTGGTGGTCAGGTTACATGTATAGTCAATTAAAAGTTTCCACTTTGACCATGTCTAAAAAAAAAGATCTCATTCTGCATTCTGAATGTGTCACCTCTGTCAGGAAGTGGGTAGCATATTTCATCATTGAACCTCTGGAGTCATAATTGGTAATTATGTTGATAAGAGTTCCTAATTCTTTCAAAGTTGTTTTCTTATTTTTGCCATTGTATAAATTATTTCCATCTTTCTATTCACTTCATTGTGAATTTCTCTGAAAACTTCTTCATAATTTCTTGTCACACTAGTATTCCATCCTATTTATATATCATAATGTGTTTATCCATTCCCTAATTTATGGTGATCTGCTTGGATACCCATTCTTTGTTACTTCAAAGAGAAACTGTAAATATTTTTCATACATCCTTAGATTTTCTTTTGCTTAGGACTAATTCTTTCCTTAACCATTGTTGTTGCTCTTTAGTCATTTTTCAATCATGTCTCACTCTTCATCACCCCATTTGGGGTTTTCTTGGCAAAGATACTGGAGTGGTTTGCCATCTCCTTCTCCAGATCATTTTACAGATGAGGAAACTGAGGCAGGGAGAGACTAATTCATTTGCCCAGGGTTATATATATAGGAAGAATCAAGGGCCGGATTTGGAGTCAGGTCTTCTAGACTCTAGACCTGCTAGCTACTCTCCTTATTTCTCTTTCTCTTTCCCTTCTGTTTCTCTGTTTAGTGAAATGTATTTCTCTACCTAATTGTGTGCATGTATATTCTTCCTTCTTTTGACATGTTCAGATGAGGGTGAGGTTTAAATGGCAGATATTCCTACCATCTCCCCCTGTTATATAGTATGTTTCCTTATGTGCCCTCAGAGGATTTTCTCCAATCTTTCCCTTCCTCTTCCTCTTATCTTTCCATCTCAAATGTCACCTTCTACAGGATCCCTTTCCAGATTCCCCCAGTGACCAGTGCCTTCTTCTCCATAGTCTGTATATACCTACCTTGTATACCTATTTATGCAAACATTTTTTTTTCTCTATTAGAATGTGAGCTTTTTTAGTGCAGGGACTGTTTGCTTCTTTGTATCCTTAGAACTTATTGATGGGCCTGGCACATAGTAACTGCTTTATAAAGCCTTGCTGATTGATTAATGAATCCAAGAAACCATCCACTTCAACTAGTACTTACAAAGAAATCCCTTTTATGACACCCCTGACAACCAACCTCAATTTGATGGTCTCTAATGATTGGGGAACTCACTACTTCTAGAGGCAATCAGTTCTATTTTGGGTGTGACCTTGGAAAAGTCACTTACCCTAGCAGAGCCTCAGTTTTCTCATCTGTAAAATAATTAGATGGCTACTGTGGTCCCTTTCTGTTCTAGGATTATCATCATATGACAGCCTCAATTGTTAAGAAATTTTTCTTTACATGAAACTTATACACTTTAACTGCTCTTAGGTTCTGCTTTCTGAGAACAAACAAAACCAAAGAATACTAATTTTAATATTCATAGTAACTGCAAAATAACTGTTGGAGTCTGAATGCATGCCAAAATATACTATATTTCACTTTTTATTTGTTTTTGAGATCTCTTCCACAAAATGACTAATACAGAAAAATCCTTTACATGATTGCACATGTAAAATATATATTAGATTGCTTATGGACCTAGGGAGGGGGAAGGGAAAGGGAGGGAAGACAGGAGAGAGGAAGAGAATTTGGAACTCAAATAAAAAAGCATATTTAAAACTGTTTTTACATGTAATTGGAGGAAAATAAGATGTTATCTAAAATAAATATTAAAATAGTTGCTGGAATATATAAAACCTGTTTAGGTTTTACAGTGTATGTACCTTACTTATATCATCTCATTTGATCCTGACAATGACCTTGAAAGTAAGTTATTTTAAAATGGGGTAACTGAGCATTGGAGAGACTTGATTGACTCTTTTGGTTCAACATGTTCATACTCATATGAGTGAATTTCTCTATTGACTATAAACCCATCATTCTTTCCATTATATTACCCTGACTTTCATACTTTTTTTGATTGAACCTATGATATCATTGATATAGGGGACTCTAAATGAGAAAATTCCCATGGAATTCAAATGGAGGTCTCTCCCTATTCCAATTTCAGTTCTATTTCTGTTATATTATGCTTTTTCCTTCATGTGAGAACTTTTCAAATAGTGGAAGACTTTAATTCCATTTCTCTGCTAAATCCTCTTTTTGCAATACTAAATATCTCTAGTTCTCTTAATATATCATTGTATAGAAGGGTCTCTAGGCCTCTCACCATTCTGGTTGTCCTTCTTTGAACTTGTTCTAATTTGTCAGTGTTCTTCTTAAAATAGACTGTCCAGGTCAGAGTACAGCAGGACTATCTTCTCATTCCACATACAATTATTCTTTTAATGTAGCCTAAGAACATGTCAGGGTTTTTTGGTTGCCATGTCCCACTATTGTGTCATATTGAGTTTTAAGTTCATTTAAACTCTTAGATCTTAAAAAAAAAAGCCAGAAGCATGATATCTTTTTGCGTTATCTCACTTTACAAAATCAGACTTCAAAATGTACCTTCCTTGAACCCAGAGAAAATCCTAAAAGAAAAAAAATGGTTTATTGAGGACAGCTGCTGCTGATGCCATCTTTAAGAAAATGTATCCTCTGAATCATTTTTCTAGTAGTTGAAATGGACCATATTGAGCTAGTCTCTGCTTTGTTCAAGAACAATACTTTTATAAAATTGGAAATTGGTAAATTTAAAACAACCAATATTTATTGGTCTTCTTTATTCTACCAATCAGTCAATCGATTAAAAAGGATTTAACCTCCTACCCAATGCCTGGTACTGTGATAAGGGTTGGGGATACAAAGAAATAGCTAATATAGTCCCTTTCCTCAAGGAACTTGAATTCTAAGGGAGGAAACTGCCATGTAAGCACAGAGTAGATAGAAGGTAACTTTAGAAGGGAAAACAAGAAGAGCTAAGGCAGGAGGGGCAGGGGGGGGGGGGCGCTGATACCCAGAAAAGGCTCCTGCAGAAGATGTCATTTGTGCTTTCTTGAAGGAAGCCAGGGATCATGAGAGGCAGAGGTAGGTAGGAAGAACCTTCTAGGAATGCAAGCCACTATTGTGAAGGCACAAAGAGGGGACCCTAGAATATCTTGAGTGGCATACTATATAAAAAGTCTAAAGATTAGGAAAAGGTTGGGTTTCAAATAACTATTAATGTCCCCCAAAGGAGTTTATATTTAATATCATGGGTAATAGGCAGCCATTGGAGTAGGGAGATATTATAGTCAGACCTACACTTTAGGAAAATCAATTTTGCTGGGTTATGAAGGATACATTGGAGCATGGAAGGTCTAGAGTCAGAGAACCAATTAGAAGCCTATTGCAACAATCCATAAGAGAGGTGATGAGGGTCTAGATCACAGTGGTGACTTGTGTGAGCGAAGAGGAGACATACCTAAGAGGTAATATAAAGAAGTTATGTTAATTGCTAAAGAAAGTTCAAAGATAAAGAAAACATGATTTTACCCTCAAGCAATTCACAAACTAATAGAAGAGATATGTATACAATACAATAAAATGTAGAATAAGGCAGGTACCTGAAAGTTGTACAAACATATATTACATCTAATTCTTCAGAGTAGATTGCTTTTGTCCTGGGAAAATAGGGAAGGTTTCATAGAAGAGGTGGCTTTTGGTCTGGGACTTAGATAATTAGGGTTGTAACTTGACCATAGAGGGAAGAAGGTCCATTTGTCATGGAGTCCGGAGACTATGAGAAATGTTAGAAAAACAGCAAGCATGTTTAGGTGTATAGCCCGTGGTTCCGATTAGGGCTTAGTCTGTGGCTGAGGTTAGAAGTTAGTCATGGTTGAGAACAGAACAAATTTTTCTGACCCAATAGAAGATTAACCCTGTGACCTTGACCTCATTACTGAGAAAGGATTATGCTGTGAAAAGAGTGGTATCTGAGTTCAAATCCTAGCTCTGTCACTACCTCTGAGACCTTGGGCAAGGCATTTAACTTCTCCAAACCTCAGTTTCCTCATCTGTAAAATGAAGAGGTTAAACTAACTAGCATTTGAGGTCCCTTTGCAGCTCTAGACCTATGATCCCAGGACTCCTGGGTCCTAAACTTGAACTTGGGGGAAAGGAAATGTTTGGTGGACTGGATCTGTTTTGACCATTTACATTTAGTCAATAATTACTAAGCTTCTCTTGGAAGAAAGAATTGACTTGGAAATAATATGTAAAATTTAGATAGGATCATTTGAAATTAAAAGGACTTTATAACAAACATTTATTTTGCACCTATTATGTATAAGGTACCATCATGTTAAGTGCAGATCTTAGAGATAATCAAGCATCACAGTCAGAGTTGGGATATTCCTTTCTGTAATGCTGTAGATCTTGTAATAATCCATAAAGGGTAGGGGTAAGTATTTGCTGAGCCATCAGGGAGGGCACCTAAGGCCTTTCCAACCCTGTCTCTGGGTGTCCTGTTCCTCCCCCCCCCCCCCAGGGGCTGGAAGGACAAAGGTATTGCTGATGTTCTCCTATGTTAATTTTCTTTATTGATGGCTTTTATTTACATCCACTTATTTAAAATGAGACCTTAGTCCAAATGAATGAGAATTTAGATAAATGTGGTGCCATATGGGCTGATTTGTTTAGCTATATATGACTAAATAGTAGCGTGTGGAATGCAGTGTGAGTCACACCGTGTGCATATTCTGCTCACACAGGATTTGAATGCAGACAAGGAGCTGCATCCAAACAGATTTCATTTTCTCAGTTCCTTCCCCAGAAAAATAATAAACTGCAACATTGGAAAAAAGAATATTTCTTTAGTTATCTCCATAAGCCCTTGCCAAATATGCATATGATAATATATTTTCCATCTTGCCTAGCCAGCACTTAAGCGCAGCATTATAACACTGTACCATCGTAGCAGCCTGTGAGATGAGCAGGGGAAACATGAGGGTTTAGAGCAATTTAACTCTTTAAGAAATATTTTTGGGCTACGGAGGGGGATGTGCCAAGGAAGAGGGCAGCCTTTATTCAGTTTTGTTTTGGATGCATATTTCAAGGAAGACACTGACACAGCCCAAGGATCCACTGTGATTAGCAAAAGTACATTTCCACATAGATATTTTTTATGGCCAGCCATAAATGTCAATGGGTAGTGACTGTTCCCAGCCAAAAGCCTTCCATGTTGGCATTTAATTTGGGATATACACATTTGGAGCAGTACAGGTGCATTTGGTAATAACACTTAGCTCTTTCCATCTCCTGAGCACTTTGCAAACATTAACTAATAATGCATTGCGGGCTGCCTTTGGAGAAGTGCAAACTGTCTCAGCGCCATGCACCCCATTATCCACTTTTTGAAGTGGGAAAACACTTCCTCCCTTCTTTCTGAGAAAGAGGGACCCACTATAGAAAGGGTCCTCAAAACTCTTTTGGGGCAGAAGGCCTTGGACCGGGCAGCAAAAGAACGGACAATTCTCTCTCCTTTCTCTTTTTTCAGGTTTCTTCTCCTTCCCAAGTGTCACCTGTTCGTTTCTCCTCTTCCCTTTTTCCTTTCTTTTCTTTTCTTCTTTAATGTTTCCGGCTTCCCCAGGATTTCTTGTCTCTCATCTCCTTAATCTCCTCCTTTCCCACTCCTCCATCCTCTACTTCTAGTCTCTCCTGTTTGGAGGGATCCTAAGCTGTGGTGTCCGAGTGTATATATTATTAGTTGCTGCGAGTGTGTGTTTGTGTGTGTGTGTTTGTGTGAATGTGCGTGCGTGCGTGCGTGTGTTTGGGAGGCGGTGCGGTGCGGGCCGGGCGCGGGACTGTCTCTTTAAATCACCCTCCTCCCGGGCCACCTCCCTCCTCTTCTCTCCTCCTCCCGCCGCGGTGCAGCCGCCGGTGCTGGGCGAGGTCGGAGAAAGTCCATGTGAGGAGGGAGCCAGCGGAAATCACTTCCTGCTGCCGCCGCCGCCGCCGCCGCCGCAGCGGCCAGGACCGACTCGCCGGGGAGTGAACGGGAGACGGAGGAAGGAAGGGACCAGGCTAGGGGTGGGGGGACGCGGCTGCTACTGCAGGCCACGGTGAAGCCCCTGGCCCCGGAGTCCCCGAGCTGGCGTCCGGGGTGCGTAAAGCTGCCTGCAGGTAAGACCTGGGGCCACCAACTTCTGTGCGTTCGCGTCTGTGCGGCCAGCTGTGGGGGAAGGGCGGAGGGGGAGCAGATCAACTTGTTTACATCTGGAGGGTGCCCCCACCCCCCTTCCTCTTCTGGCTGTGCCCCGCAAAGGGAAGATGATGGGGGGGAAGGCTGGGTCCCGACACTTCCTTTACATTCCTTCCCAGCCTCAGCTGTCCCACCTCCCCCATCCCCCGCTCCCAGAGGCACAGACCCTCTCCTAGAACCTTGGTGTGGACTGGGGGAGTGAGCGCCCGCAGGCCCTTTCCCAGCTGTGTTCCCGCAGTGGGAGAACGAGGTGTCTCCCCTTCACCAGCTGTGCAGTGCTAAAGGTGTGTGTGGGAGGGGGGGAGCCTGAATGCCCTCCAGATGTGCCCTGGGAAGGGAATTCTTTTTTTCTTCCAGCTGTGCATGACACCCCCCCACACGCTCACTCATTCCCACTCCACTTGTGCTCCCTTCAACTGTTCCCTCAGTAAGTGGAGGGTTTCTAGCTTTATTTAAGCCCCCCTTCCTCTTAAGGGTTTCTTCCCCCCTTGCTTGCAGTACCTAGAGGGTGGTTCTGTGCCCTGGCCACTCTTCACAAGCCCCTCAATTAGCTAGTTCTTTTCCCAGTTTTATCCCCCAATCGTGGAAAACTACACTGTTTGTGCACAACTTATCTAGAGTAAGGGAGGGTGATCCAGGTTTAGTTCCTCTCTGCACTATTGCAGGGGATTAAACAGCTTGCTGGGTTTTCTGTTGGCTCCTGCCTCCTTGGAAGCATTCTTTTCTCTCTTTTTAAGAAATTTCTAGCTACTCGGACATTGAATATTCTAGTCAAGTCTGATTAGATCTCCTAGTCTTTCTAGTCATTCCCATATCACTGTGATAGGGGCTGGGGGTGGGATGATTTAATCAGTTGGGGAAACTGTTGCTGCTAACCAGTAATCGTACCACCACCTCCACCTTCAGTCTGTGGACCTTCCTTATTCTCTGTATTTTGATTCTTGTTGGATTTCTTGAAAAAGTTTAAATGATACCCGTAGTTATTGCTTTTGCTGAGGACAGAAGGAGTAAATGCCCTTGAGGACAATGTTGTCTGACTAGCGAAGATTCAATTGTTGGCTTTTTTCCCCATAAATGTAGCGCTGGGATGGGACAAAAGCATGGAAGGGAAAAGAGAGGAGAGAGTCCCCCTTCTTAAATCTCTCCTGGACTTGTTTAAAGTCCAACAGTCTTTTGTTTATGGAAGAGAGGGAAGGAGAGAGAGAGCATGACTGGTCTAGGGGTGTGCTTCTTAAAAAGTCATCAATTCCCGCAGTGAGGGCCGGACTTAAGCCAGATGGATTCCGGCAGCAGAGAAGAACAAATCCTGTCAGATGCAGGCTACTGCCTTCTCTGCTGCAGGATCTGGGACTGTCTATTGATTCTATGTTCTCTGCCCTACGGTTTTCTTTCACTAGTTGGACTGTGAGGAACAGGCATCTGCAAATCCTTTAGATTCTGCCTAGAAAGCCCTAATGCTTGTGGGATGTTAAGTTGACTAGGCCCAGGACCGCTGGCATGTTTTCTGGAAGAGGAGGCATTGGGACCAAAGGAGCTTTTGCAGGTTTTGGAGATCTGAGCCTCAGAAATCAGAGGGAATTCCTGACAATTGTGAACCCATAAATGTCTTTGTCTTCCGGTGGGTGGGGGAGTAATCCTAAAAGTTGTAACCCTGAGTGTTGAGCACTTTCCCTGAGGAATGTGCAGAAATGATGATAGAATGGAAACCTCTATTCTGGGGCCTATACTTAAGGTCCAGAGCAGCCTTCCACTCTTGCCAGAGCTGTACCTCTTTCTGTGGCCTTTGGAAGCTATACTAAGCCCAGCCAATAGCTAGCTGCATATTCCTGCAGCTGAGCTCTTTGCTTGTGCATTGGCTTTGGTGAGCAACTAGCTTGGCTGATGGACCAGTAAGACCAAGGCCCCCTTTGATTTCTGGGGGCAAACTAGCCATAGCTTGAGTTTAGAGATGTTCTTAATTGTAGAGCTGTAGTCTAAAAAGTCTATGCAAATGAAAGTTCTTTTTAAAAAAAGTTTACAACCAACCTTTTCCCTGATCTGTGTGGTAATATTCCTGATTTCTAACTAACATGTACCCAGTTTGTATTGGAGAATGTAATTCTTAGAAAGGAATGGGAAGAAGGGATAGTAGTAATTACATGCATTCGTAAATCATTAAGTTTAATTATCTGCTTTTTCAGATAATCCACCAAGCTGACCCCTTCCTTTGTGGGTAGTATAGAGCTGACACAAATTTTTTCCAGGGTCTTTTATGGTACTGAACCTGGGTTAAGGTGGAAGAGATTCTGATGGCCTGTAATAATAAAACTGTTACATAGTACTTAATACTTTTTTGAGATGGTGTACATAGAGTGCTTTGCATATGAACATAAGCTTTTATTATTCTCATGGAGAGAAGCAGCTTTGACATAGTGGGTAGAGAACTGACTTTGGAACCAGTTCAATGCCTTTGACACATGTATGATACCCTAAGCAAGTCATTTAACTTCTGCTTTAGGCATCTCTTTTAAGATGAAAGATGCAGAGAATGTGCCAGCCTATTATGGTTGAGGAAGTTCTTCCCCCAGAAGCTCCAAGCGCTAATTAAATCAGTTCTAGGCTCTATTTGTATCATTTCATTTGGTCCTCATTACAACTCTCAGATTTAAGTACCACAGTTACTTGTAAAGATGAGGAAACTGTCAAAGAATCCAACAGAAATGAAAATAGGTGATAAGGGAGAACGGAAGGGAGGGAATAGAAAAAGGGGACTAACTGGTCTTTGGCTAGTTTCTCTTGAATAATCCACTTCTAATCCTTTCCACATTGATCTAGAAAGTAATGTGTTCTAATCAGACCGGACCAAAATATTCAAGTCTATCCAAGGATTTAAAAGGAGAGAGGATGGGGTGGGGGAGTGGAGTCTTGACATGTCAGCCATATATGTCAGGGCCACACAATGAGAAAATCCATTAGTATATACCAAGGGTAAGATTTATATCCTGGTCTTATGACTATAGAGTCCTGTGCTACAGAGATGTGTCAAATATCCTGCCCACAATACTTGGGAGTGGTACCTGAACCAGATTATTTAACAAAATAGATAAACATACGACAAGACATGTTATATTTTAAAACTAAGTTAATATGCCACCCCTGCCCCACCCACCCACCCACCCCAGCATCCTTATGTATGGTTTACTGATTCCTATTTTTCTATTTATGTCATGACTGCTGATCTGGACCAGGAAGAGAATAGGTGAATATTTCTTTCTATGGGAATGTTAATTTCTCCTCAAGCTATTATGGTCTCTAGAGTTAAGGTTAATAGGATTCCATGTCAGATGGAATCTTTGCACCCAAATAGTCTTTCAGTCTTCCCCAGTTCACTTCTATGATAAATTGGAAAGAGCCCTAATCCTTGTTCTGTTCACCCTCTTCTCCACCCTCACCCCCCAAGTCATTTGTACTTATGGCCTTTGGTTTCCTCAAAAATGAAGGGAGTCTGACTATATGAATTCAAAGGGTTCTAAATCTAGGATCCTATTATCTTTTAAAGCCCATTTAATCTCTGAATTTAATATTCCTATAATCTTTCTAGTTCTTGGCTACCATGTAAAGTTCTTAGAAAAAGGAAATCTTTTATTTTAGATTCATTTTTGGGACTAGGGATTGGGAAGAGAGGGGAATAGGATTATTACCCATTTGGGAAAAGAGATGGCTTTTGTGGTATGATTTGGTTACCCAACCAGAAAGAAAACTTAAGAGGAAGTGACTGTCTTGTTGTAGTGTTTAAATACTATACAATGTTACTGAGGGGTTTTAAACACACAGTAACAATGGAACTTTGTTACTCCTGTAACAAAGTGTGTTCATAAACCACTTTTATCTGAAGTCTGAACACCAAAGGCATTTCTTCTGGGATCCAGGAAGACTCCAGTGATATGGATGCCTCCTGATAGGCTCAAGGTCATTGACTTCATGGAGGAAGCTGAGTAGAGAGCCCAGGTGCCTTGTTTCCTTCCCAGGGCCAATTTGCTTCCTTGTCTCTTCTAACTTGTTACCACTGCAAGCACATTCCAAATACACCTTGTTGCTTCTACCACTATTCAATGGGTTTTTAAATTGCAGAAGCTAAGAAAGGCCTGCCCAACCTTACTTGTAAGAATAAAACACAGCTGGGACCAGATTTAGGTGGAACTGACCTTAACCCATTTCTAGCCCAAAGTAATTTAAATTCACCAAGCACCTATTAAGTGCCTGCAATGTGTAGACTGTTAGGGAGGTAAAGCAGAGGAAAAGCATAGATAAGATTTGGTCCCTGTTCATGAACAAGACTAAGAATCTCTTAGGGGGAATAAGTAACTTAAACTGGAGAGAGAAATTCTCCATTCTAGAATACATAAGTATCCTGCAAGGCCCCATCAGCTTTGGTCCTCCACATAATCACCACCAGTCTCCCTGACTGGAGAGTGGAGCCATGAACTCTTAAAAGAGGGAGCTCAACTCTGAATGGCTCACTTTCTCCCCAACTGCTCTACTTTGGGACTTAACTGACTTAAACTATGTGCCCCTCAGGGTATTTTCCCTAGCTTCCACCCCCTTTCATTAAATTGCAAGCTCCTTGAAGGACTGTGACTTTTTTTCTTATTTGTAGTGGTACTTAAATGTTTATGACTGATTGGAGTGCAAAGTGTCTGAGAGGAGAGAGGCCAGCAAAGTGCTGAGGATGGATAGAATAACTTAATGACTTGGAAAAGTTGGGTCTGACAAGTCTTTGGGAAGGTGGTAATTTGAGCCTCCATGGCTAGTAATTGAACAGGTGCCTCCAGTAAGGGACATACATTTCAGGCATTAGACAACTGAATGAGGAAGGAAAGCATGGTATTTGTTATTGAGTTATTCTATATTTAAATTCCTTCTAATGTGTTTATACATTCAATTACACGAGGTCTTCTTGCACAGAAGTATTATGCCTCTTTGAGTCTGGCCCCCAGCCCCACCAAAAGGGCAGAATGGTAAGAAATAATATTGTTATTTTGTCACATGTTATTTCTCTACCAAGGTTTTCTTACCTCATAATCCAACTTTCTGCTCTACAATTATTTCCCTCTCCCCCAACCCTAAGACTTTATTACCAATTTACCTCCCCTAGGACAGTTCTAGTTTCTAAGACAGGAATTAATGGTAACTGGTTTTTCATTGGCTTATGTGGTGGTAAATGAGGCCAAAGACACAGGTTTGGACCAGTAAATTCTGTATTTCCTGGTCACAGCATGATGGCTAATCTCTGGCTTGTTAATTTAGATTTTGGTTAAAAAGGAGACTGAGCCAGAGTGAATGGTACAATGCATCCCATCCCCACAATTGGAAAAGGAGGAAAACTCAGCCCCTGGTAGGTAGGCATTGCATTAGTATCATCAGCCTATCACATAATTTATTGGGTTCCGGCATATATATCACTTCACCATTTTTGTCCCTAGTGCCAGTTATGTTAGTGACTCTTTGCTTTTTCAACTTTTGATTCCATATCTGCAGCCTCTTTTGCATCTGTATGTTCCCTACAGGGAGAATTGTATCAATTTTCTTTTCCACCATTCTAGGTTCTAGTATAGTCCCTTACCACCTACCATCCATCTGAAGTTATCCTTTATATCCTCCAATTCAGATAACCAGGCATATGACATTGGACAAACTTACCTTGGGTCTTCATCTGCAAAATTGAGGGGGTTAGATTTAACTACCGCTAACTAAATGATAGATAACTGATCTTTCACATGTTGACAGAATAATTCAGATCAGGTTTGCCGTTTTTCTGCTTAAAAATCTGAGATCTCAATTTCTTAACAAGTAAACTTCAAACTCCTGCCTGGCATTAGACCTTCCAGGTTTCACCTGTGTGGATCATTAGCTTCTTAAGCTTTTTTCCTGTCATTTCCTCCATGTGTGCTACCACCTAGGTAAACTACACAGTCTTAAATATTCTTATTATTCTCTGTGTCTGGAATCTTCTGTCTTATTTTTTGGAAACTCCACCCAAACATCTCTACCTCAAAGCCTTCATTAAATCCTCTTAATCAAAATGAACTTCCTTTTAAAAGCTCAAACACTATGTTTTGTAACTCCTTAATGTGTTTATCATGTTAATACTGTGTTTTAGCTATCTGTGGACATATATTCTCTTTTGGACTGTAAATTCTATGTAGGGTGGGAATGGATTTTATCTAAATTATGTAGCTCCCGCCCAGGGCTCTGCAGCCTTTAAGCACTTAATAAAAGACTTTTGTTCTGGATCTCTTATGCACTCACCCCCTCACCCCTGTTATTTAAAGGTAAAAATCTTTGAATATAAACTCCTTGAGGGCAGGGACTATTTCTTTTGTGTTTATTCCAAGGGCAGAGCACAATGCCAGCCTATTTTGCTGGCACTAAGTAAATGTTTGAACTGGTTGAATTAAATCCTTATGACCCAAAGGAGTTCTATATAATAAAACTTCTTAAAGCCTAGCCACAGGACCATAAAGAATTCAATAAAGGAATAATCCTTTGCATTCAATTCATTACTTCCCCCACTGTCCTGCTGTTTGAAGCTTTGGGAATGATAAGTGCTACCTCAGGAATCTGAGGGCCAGGAATCTAAAGACTTGTATCCAGATTCAAACTTGACCACTAGCTGGGATCTTCATCTTCTTCAGGCTTCATTTTCTCCCATCTATACCTTAGAGATTGTATTAAATCATTTCTAAGGTCCCTGTTAGTTCTAAAACAGGCAATCCTACAGTGGTGCTTTTCCATGGGCACTCTGTCATTCCTTATATCAAAAAACTGGAATTATATAAAGGAAGAAGTGATATAATAATAGTTAATATATCCCCTTATATAATAGTTATATAACCCCTTAAGGATTGCAAAGTGCTTTCAGATAATCTCTCTTGATTCTTAGGACCATGCTAGGAGATAGATATTATTTTCCCATTTTACAGATGGGGAAACAGCAAGGAACCTGTCCAGGGTCACAGCTATTGTCATAGGCTCCATATGAAATCTGGTCTATGAAATCTGGTCTACTGACTCCATCCTCCCTAGTCTACCAACCACACCCATCCCAAACATCCCATATCACCAAAACAAATAGGCCAATAAAGGTGAATCTTGCCTGTCTTTTTTTTTTTCTACTGAGAGTTAAGCCAATTTGATTTGAAAAAGTCTAGATCTCAGCTCTTGTTTTGAAAAAGTCTAGATCTCAGCTCTGTTTCAACTCCTTCATTCCAATAGATTTTTCCCCTGTGGCAATTCGGTGGGTGGGTTCAATAAATTTCTAATATCTTCTTTGGGCTCCTTGTGGTAAAGCTCAACATTTTTTCCTCTGGCACTCTTAATAGCTTAACTGTATATGGCACCTTGAGTCTATTTTATATGCTGACCTTAATTGATCTTGATAATTCTTTTAAGACATAGGTATCTTCTACAGATCAGGTAACTGAGACTCCAGAGGTTTAGTGAATTCACTTGAGAGTCCCAGAATTATTATTTCAGAAAGGATTCAAAGCCAGGTCTACATTTGCCACTACTCAGAATAGCTAGCATTTATATAGTGCCTTATGGTTTGCAAACATTACCCTCATTTTATCCTCTCCTTACCTTATCTTATCCACCTACTATTATTCCCAATGCAGATAAGAAAAATGAGACAGACAGGTTAAATGATTCATCCCAAGTTGCACAACCAGGGTCTTAGACAAGATTTGAACTCTTTTTAAGTTTCCTGGCTGCCTGTGTTCCCCTAGTCATCCTTTAGACTAGTGCTCTCTTTTGTACTCCATTCCATTTCCATTCAAAGTTTTATAAAAACCTGGTGTTATTCTATCTTGCTTGCTCTAGGAACTGTGTTGGACCAAGTATCTTTCTGGAGCCTTCACTCTCACCCCACCCCCCCACCTCCCACATGTAATCTGATGTCAGGTCTTGTGGATGTTACTCTTGAGAAGAACCTTTTTCCAGTCCCCAGAAATGGTAGTCCCTTCCCTCTGATGGTCGATTGTCTCCAATTTACACTGGGCATAGCTTGTTTGTACATAGTTTTTGGTATGTTGTTTCCCTCTATTAGACTAAGCTGCTTTAAAACCTGGACAGGTTTTTTTTTTTTAAATCCTTACCTTCCGTCTTGGTATTGGCTCCAAGGCAGAAGAGTGGTAAGGGCTAGGCAATGGGGGTCAAGCGACTTGCCCAGGGTCACACAGCTAGGAAGTGACTGAGTCCAGATTTGAACCTAGGACCTCCCGTCTCTAGGTATGGTTCTCAATCCACTGAGCTACCCAGCTGCCCCCCTGGACAGGTTTTAAAGGTTTTTTTGCCTTTTCTTTCTATCCCCTGTGCTTAGCACATAATAGGTGTTTAATAAATATTTAGAGACTAATTGTTCTAGAGGGATTTGGATTTGGAAGACTTGTTTAGATTCCATCTGCTAAATGCCATTTTACTTCTCTCCTTATTTTCTAATCTCTAAAATGAAAGATGGAAGGCTTAGAGTAGTATGTCAAATTTATAATGCATATTATCTAGGCTGCATTGTATTTTATTTGTTGTTAAACATTTCAGTTAAAATTAAACTAGCTTAGGCCATACCTGGGAGTTTGTGGGCCACTTTTTGGACATCATTAATCACTAAGGTTTCCAAGCTGGATAACTGTTTCCTATATTTTCCTTTTTTTTAAACTTTTGCCTTCTGCCTTAGAATCTATACTAAGTAAGTAATTGGGATTAATTGCCAGGGTCACACAGTGTAGGTAGGAAGTGTCTATGAGGGCAGATTTGAACCCAGGACCTTCTATTTCCAGGCTTGGCTCCCAATCCAATGAACCATTTAGCTGTTCCTGTTTTCTATACTTTTTATGGACAGGTATGGGCTGCATTGGATAAATGCCAAGCCTGGAGTCAGTAAGACTTAATTTTTCTGATTTCAAATCCAGCCTCAGACATGTTGTATGGATTTGGCCCTGGACAAGCCACTTAGCCTTATTTGCCTCAGTTTGCTCAGATGTAAAATGAACTGAAGAAGGAAATGTCTTTGTTAGAAGTATCTTGTCAAGAAAATTCCTTGGGGTCAGACATGACTGAAATGACTGAACAACATACTTTCTATGATTTGCTATAACCAAAATGGACTCTTATTTCTATATATGCCATATTCTCTTGCTTCTGTACCTTTCATCTGGCTTCCCACTCCTAGAATACACTTTCTCCTTGCCTACCTTGCCCTTGAAAGTCCAACTGAGAAGCCTCATTCATGAACTCTCCCCACCCAAGGCAGTTAGAAAAACCCTTGCTTTTCTCATACCTTATGACAAGTTGTTTTATGCCATTGTGATGCATTTATCTTGTGCTATTTTGTACTGTTAACCTGAATATGCCTAATCACTACTCCCTCACCTCCATCAAATTGAGCTTCCTGTTAGCAAAGCCCTATGTGTGCCTAATAAATGTTAAAGTTCTTGGATTACAAATTCATTATAATGGTTTAAAAAAACAACCACTTCTATGTATTCCTGGATATGGATTTTGTCTTAGCTAGACAGAATGATTATATGTATAGATTTAAAAAGTATTTATTAGGGGTAGGTGGGTGGCCTAGTGGATAGAGCCAGGCCTGGAAAGGAGAGGTCCTGGGTTCAAATTTGGCTCCGGATACTTCCTAGTTGTGTGACCCTGGACAGGTCACTTAATCCCAGTTCCCCAGCTCTTACTGCTCTTCTTTCTGCCTTGGAATCAATATTAACAGTTTGGGGGGAAAAAACCCAATTTAATCCCTTATTGTGTACAAAGCACTTTATAAGCACTGGAGGTACAAATGGAAAAGCAAGATTACTCTCAAGGAGCTTACCTTCTAAATAGGTGAATATAGCACAGAGTAGATTTTAGCTGTAGTCCTAATGTTGTGACATCTTCTTTAATGGATCAGATGATCAAAGAGACAACACAGATCTTAACTGCAAACCTTAAAAGCTTTATATAAATGGTAGTTGTTATTATAATGTCCAGTGATTGAAAACCATATACCTTTCTGAGGTGGATAAGTTTTTTCAAATATTGAGGGCATCATCCCTGGATGATGGACTTTGCAGGGCAGGGGTGGGGCTTCTGGACTGCAGGGCCCTAATAGTTCTGGGACTCTTGGGTTTGCCTGTCCATCAGCTGTTGGTAATGTAACATGAATTCCTCCAATCTCCCCAGGCTCTTCCAAAACCCACCACAACAAACTGCACATTCTAGGGTATTTTTTAAAGTGAATATCAGTAATATGCCTTAGGAGGTTTTAAGCAGCTGAAACATGACATCTTATTAAAGCATAGGGTGGTGCTGTGATCCATTCCTTCAGTGCGAGTGACACCCTCCTCTTTGGGCTATGTATCCTAGATTCATACATGAGCAGTGTGTTCCCTTCACAGTCTTTTGGGAGCCCACCCTGAGTTGAAACTAGAACAAAAAAGCACGTGTTCATCAAATCATTAAGCCAGATTTCAAATCTCTGTTCTGCACGGTGTGTCTCTGATTTTGGTAAATAATATTTTACTGGTGTATGTAAAACTGCCTTGTTTGGATGGGGGGTTTTGCTCCAGTTTGTTGATGGGAAAAATAATGTAAGTCAAAAAACCCAGCTTCTATTCCTGACTTTGCCACTAATTGGCTTCTCAAACTTGGGCTGGAAACTTTCCCTTTTCAGTATTTGTACTTCTTAGGTTCATTCCAGCTCCAATTCTATTCATATGGTAAAGTATTGTGCCTAGACATTTTTTGCCCTTAAAATAGATTAACATGCTTTGTTTTGTATATTAAATTTGCTCCATGTTCCTTGAGGACAGGAACTGTCATTTCATTGAAATCTGGTATCTGATACCTAGAAAGGCCCCTTATACATAATGGACATAAAATAACTGATGAATTGAAATTAAGAGATGAGGAAAGGCACAAGACCCATTGGTATGCCTTTCCTTCCTTCACCCCAGAGTATTTTTATGTCTTCTCTGACCTACCACCCAACCTTACCCATCAATCATTCTCTTTTTTAACCCTTACTTTCTATCTTGGAATTAAAATTATGTATTGATTCTAAGCAGAAGAGCTGTAAAGAGGTAGGCAATGTCAGGGTTAAATGACTTGCTCAGGATTACAAAACTAGGAAGTGTCTTGGGATCAAATTTGAACTCAGGACCTTCCATCTCTGGGCTTGGCTCTGTTCACTGAGCCCCCTAGCTGCCCTTCATTCTTTCCTTTAGAGAAATTAAGTGACTACTCTGTGTTCATGAATGTCCTTTGTGATTATGTCATTGTTGATGCCTTCTTGACCTGTTTGCATATAACAACTGTCCACCAAGCACTTACTGATATACTCTCCTGGCTTTTGCTTTACTACTTCTACTGTCTTGATTCTTACTGTTTAGCTTTATGTTCCTTCTCTCCCTCTTCCAGCTCCTCATCTTCCATCTCTTTAAACATTGATTTTCTCTTAAGGTTCTGTCTGATTAGAATGAAATTATTATAGGGATTATAGTGTTGGGCAGAAGTATGAATGACACAGGAAGCAGAAAGGCCAGTTAAGAAGCTTTTTTTTTTTTTTAACTCTTACCCTTGCTCTTAGAATCAATTCTAAGTATCAGTTCCAAGGCAGAAGAGTTGGAAGGCTAGGCATTTGGGATTAAGTGATTTACCCAGGGCCACACAGCTAGGAAGTATCTGAGGCCACATTTGAATTTAGGACCTCCCATCTCCAGAGCTGACTCTATCCACTGAGCCACTTTGCTGCCCTCATCCAGAGCCCTCTTCACATTTTTTTCTCCCTCACTTACTCCTGGCTTGTTCTCTAGTACAGATGACTTCCAAATCCTTATATACTTACAATCCCTCCATAGGGCTCCAGTCTTATATTTCCATTTGCCTTTGGATATATTCACCTAGATGTTACCCATTGCACCTGAAATTCTCATTAAATTTTCTCTTCAATTCTACTACCCCATTAATATTCTTTTTAAATTTAATTTTTAAACCCTTAACCTTCCATCTCATAATCAATACTGGGTATTGGTTCCAAGGCAGAAGAGTGATAAAGGCTAGGCAATGGAGGTTAAGTGACTTGCCCAGGGTCAAACAGCTGGGAAATGTCTGAGGTCAAATTTGATCCCAGGACCTCCCATCTCTGGGCCTGGCTCTCAATCCACTGAGCCACCTAGAGCCCGCGCCCCCCCCATCCCCCAATTAATATTTCTATTTATGGTATAGCCATCACTCCAGGCTTGCAGTTAGTCTTTTCCTTTTTTTTCTCACCCTATTCATCTAATCAGCTAACAAGTCTTACTATTTCTACTTCTCTCTTAGCTCTCTGTTAGCCAATCCTGTCTGATTCCATAGTTGCTATGTCTCAATCATCTTTTTTTCTGGAGACTATAATAAAAGCTTCCTAACTGGCCTTTCTGCTTCCTGTATCTTTCATACTCCTGCCCAACACTACTCCCTCTCATAATTTCACTCTAATCAAAAGCTTCAATATATTCTCTAGTTTGTCTCAAATGTATCTAGTCTTATCTCCTATTCTTCCCTTTTGTATACTAAAAGGCACCATTGGTCTTCTCACATTGAAAGTATATTCTGCCTCTATAACTCCTTCCTCTGACTTTGTCCCAGAACCTCCATTTTAAGGAAATTACCAAGGCTAGCCATGTTGTCATTCCTCTCCAGATTGTCTCCACCTGACTTAATTTCTTCCTGTGACCTACTCTTTACTTTTCATCTCTCTTTTTTATGTTGTCTTTCACATTATATTATATAAAGGCAGCAAGTACTTTTCTTCTTGTATTGATGTTCTAGTGCACAGTACCTGACAAATATAAACACTTATTGATTTGAATTTATATTGGCCTGAGCTACCTGCCTTCCCTGTATTTGTTGAAGCTATCTCTCATGCCTGGAATGATGATGTGTTCCCTGTCCCTCTTCACTTCTCCCCCCAGACATCATGTTTTCCTGACAGCACCTCCTTTTCCTTAAAGGGCCATCTCAGATTCCAACTCCTTAAAGTTCTTTATGACATCTTTTCACTGTTCATGTGCCCCATTTCCCCCAGCTGACAAACATCTAGGTCCTGCTCAAACTCAACAATTTGCCTGTGTTGCTACTTTGTACTTCTTATACTTCTTTGTATCTTTAACTAATTAGGTTATTTGTCCTTCCCTTTCCGTTGTTTTTAGATTATAAATTGCTTGAAATAAGGGTGTAGGACAGTGATAGCAAACCTTTTAGAAACAGGAATGCTAGCCCTCCCCCCCCTCCCCCTCCCCCCCCCCCACACACACGGGAAGGAGGAAGTCGTCCTCCCTTTGGACTGCTGGGCCATAGGGATGGGTGAAGTGAGGGATGTCCTCAGATTAATGGAGAGGGGGTGGGGAACAGCTCTGCCCAAGTCCCTTTCTAGTAATGACTGCAGGTGAGCCCACAGAGAAGGCTCTGTGTGCCTTTTTTGGCATTCTGTGCCACAGATTTGCCATCATAGTTGTAGGGTCTTTGGTCTTTTAGTTTGTGTCCCCAGTGCCTACATTTAGTAGGGGCTTAGTAAATAGGTTGTATTGGTAGTTAATATTCTGGTTACTCTGACTAAATTGAAAACTTTTGAGAACAAGACCTGTATATATATTACTCTTTGGGTGTTCATAGTGATCAAATCTTGCACATTTGAGCACTCAGTACATTCCCCAATTGATGCTTAACTAGTTGATGGAATGGAGTTGTTCCTAGGCTAGATTTCTGTCCCTGAACTGATATCCCTGTATGTGTCATTATCCCTCCTTCCCTTTCTTTTTTTCCCCTCATTCTTTGAATTCTAGCTACTAGGTACCATATAGGAGGGTACTGTACCTATACCCTTTGTTCATTTGTCTGAATGATTTTCCTGGCTAAAGGGACCCCATTTGTTAATCCATTGAGGATCAGAGAAGCCATTTGATTCATTAATTCTAAATAACCAGTACTGTCTTACTTTGTTGCCTGTTCTGCCAAAACTCCCTTTTCTCCTATTAACTACCCTCATGAATAAAAACCCTAGAGATCTTTGTAAGAAGCTGATTTTATTTTTTATTTTTGTTTCCTTTCTGAACATTTCTCTCCTTCCCAGCCTAAGCAAGTTGTCTCTTCTAACAGAATTAAAAAGAAAGAGAAGCAGTTATGGTAGGTTGTTGTTATTTTTCAGACCTGTTCTGACTCTTTGTGACCTCATTTGGCGTTTTCTTGGCAAAGAAGATACTGTAGTAGTAGTGTGCCATTTCCTTCTCTAGTTCATTTTACCTATGGAGAAACGGAGGCAAACAGGGTTTAGTTACTTGCATAGCTTGTAAATGTTTGACATGTCTTGAATTTTGTGGTAAGAGCAATATCTTATTCCCTTTCTCAAGACTTGGTTGGTTTAAGGGAATTAAAGACTTGAGACTGAAAAATATTTTTTATCATGCAAAACACATTTTCATATTGGTCATTTTTGGGGGGGTCATTTTATTTTATATTTATCTTTGTTATTCACTCTTGTAATCAATATTATAAAACCAAAACCTCAAAACATATACCCAAATAAACAAGTGAGAAGTCATATGTTTTCATCTGTATTTCTACTCCCAACAGTTCTTTCTGTGGAGGTAGATAACAATTCTTTTTTTTTTTATCCCTCAGAATTGACCTGGCTCACTGTATTGCTCTTAGTAGCAAAGTCTGTCACATTTGATTTTTTTCCACAATATTGCAGTTACTATGTATAATGTTCTTCTGCTGATTTCATTCTGCATCACTTTATATAGGTCTTTCCAGATCTTTCTGAAAATCATCTTGTTCATCATTCCTTAATAGTATTCCATCAGCATCTTTCTTCATCTGAAAACCACCTGTTCATATCCTTTCACCTTTTATCAATTGGGGAATCACTTGAATTTTTCTAAATTTGCATATTGTTCATTGTTGTAAGAGCACACTCATAAAAAAACACAAACCCCCAAATAAAATCTTAAATATATTGGTGTCAAAGATAATTTCATCCCCACATCTATCCTACTTCAACAGTTATTAGGTAGATAGCATTCTTTGGCATAAGTCTTTCAGGATTGTCCCAGATCATTGCATTGCTGAGAGTAGTTAAGTTTTCACAGTTGATCATTGTATGATATTTTTGTTAGCTTGTGCTATGTTCTCCTGGTTCTGCTTATTTTGCTCTGCATCATTTCATGCAGATCTTTCCAGTTTTTTCGAAGTCATCTTTCCTATCATTTCTTATAGCACAATAGAATTCCATAACCAACATGAACCACAGTTTGTTTAGCCATTCCCCAGTTGATGGATATCCTCTGAATTTCCAGTTCTCTAGGGCTTAAGACTCTTGGCATCAATTCTTTTTTCTTGAGTACCAGTCAAGCATCCCAGAGGATCTAGAGTCCAGACCTGTGCTCCTCAGTGAATTATGGGTAACTAAATCAAGGGAACTTTACTCAGTTCAATAAACTTAAGGGATTGCCAATGCCTATCCTTGATCAACATTTTTCTCCTTTGATGGTTAAGTAAATCCCTTTTTAAAAAAAAAAAAAAGAACTCTTGAATGACCTTTGAGTGTCATCTTCCATTAGCAAACCTAAGTTAAAAGACCCAGCCCAGAACAGCAGTTCAGCAAAATAACAAAACACATCAACCATATATCTGACATACACTATTTATTCCACATACATAATATCCCTTCTTCCTCCTTCCCTCTTCCTTTCCTGCCCTGGCTGAAATTTGTAAAGGCAGAGAAGTACACAGGACCTCCATAGCACCCCCGGAAAAGAAGCAGGGAAAGGCCTTTCTGTTTCAGGGAAGCTACAATGTTTTTGGACTTTCTGACTCCTATGGAAGAAAGATGCATTTTCTCTGCAGGCCATGCTTGGTCATTACATCAATGGTCAATACATCCATGAAAACTATTCTCTTGCAGTGCCCTGTTATGTGACTGAAAAGAAGCCCTTGCTTCTGGCAGTTCCAAATAGTTAATATTGATTCAATTCTTTAAGAAATTGAGATGCTAAATTTGTCATGTATTAAACACCTAATGTGTGTCCTACCTTGGAATAGGTACTCTGGGGGAAAAAGAGACACACTATTCTTTGAAGAGATGTGGGGGCATCCACACCTGTACTAAGAAGTATTAGAAAAGAATACATTACATTAAAAACAAGTATGATTTTTACTTTCTGCTTAGAATTGATACTAAATGTTGGTTCCAAGTCAGAAGAGTGATAAAGGCAATTTGGGTTAAGTGATTTGCCAGGGCTGGCACAGCTAGAAGTGTCTGGCTAGATTTGAACCTAGATCATCTTGCCTCCAGACCTTACTCTTTTAGCTGTTGAGCCACCTTGCTGCTCCAATACATTGCAGTATTAAAAAGTGATGAGTAGTTTAGAGGCTCTTGGTGTTGTAGTAATTTATAGAAAAGAAAGTAATCCATGTGGAATGGAACGAGTAGATTTAAAAAAATCTTGGATAATATGTACTGACCCACAAAAGGTTAACTTTAAAGTTTTTTACTGGACTGTATCAAGTTCTTGAAAAACAGATTCCATTTTCCCTTTCCATTCACCCAATAGATGTGGGGAGGTCCTGGAGACATGTATTCAAGAGATCTAGGACAGTATTTCCCAAACTTTGAGGAATATGATGAATCTGGGAACTCTGCACTATGCTTTCAGTCCTCTCCCTTTTTTTTTATGTCTATCCATTCACCTAAATCCCCACATGTGCTCAAACATTCTTGGATCCCCTTGCCTCTTCTTTCTACCATGGTCAGCACCACCTTCTCCCTTCCTGTTTTGGTTAAAAATTGTACAGGGTGTTGGTAGGGGAATAAAGACATACCTACAGACCAGGAATGGAAACAGTAACCTAGGAAAGGCCACCCTATTTCACAGAAATTTGAATTTTTTTCCATTTGATGCCCCTGGTTATACTTCACATACTCTTTGGAAAGTGGGGGGATGGGAGAGGGTGGGAGGATAGAGGGCAGGGCAAAGGTCTTCCCAAGACCACAGAAGAAACTGGAGTGGAATGGGACAACTTGTCCTCCTAGTCATCAGGTTGCTGTTGGGGAGTGTAAATGATAGGGTGAGGAGTCAAAGTGTTGCATATCTGCTGTGGCTGCCCATACCCCCCTTATACATCAAGATGGGAAAGTAAAAGTTAAAGTACTGAGTTCATTTTTATCTCTGAACATGTTACACTAATGAAATAATTTTCTGGGGTTGGAGTATATAATCTGAAGTGTTATTTTTTTGCTCTTGAAAAAGAATTTATAGAGGAGCAGCCAGATAGCTCAGATAGAGAGCCAGACCTAGAGACTTGGAGTTCTTGGGTTCAAATATGTCCTCTGGGAAAGACACTTAACCCCCATAGCCTAGCCCAGTGATGGTGAACCTATGGCATGGGCACCAAAGATAGCATTAAGAGTGCTCTCTGTGGGCATGCATCCTCCCCTAACCCTAAAACCTCACTAGAAAGGCAGAGGGACTTGGGCAGAGCTGCTTCTCCTCCCCTTCTCCACTGTGCCTGATGACATTTTTTCCCATCCCCCACCCCTCTGCCCAGCAGCCCATGAGGACCCAGGCTCACAGGCAGGCAGAGCTGGAGGGAGTGGAGCTCTCCGGGCATTTCCCTCCCCCTTCTCTACACTTCCTGAGGACATTACTCACTTCACTTCTCCAATGAGAGCACTTTCTCCCTCCCCTGTGTGGGGTAAGGGACACACAGGGCAAGGCATTCCATCTCTAAAAGGTTCACCATCACTGGCCTGGCCTTTGCCACTCTTCTGCCTTGGAACTGATACTTAATATTCATTCCAAAACAGATGGGGAAGTGTCCCTATCTCTTTCCCTACTCCTTACCACATATATTCTATGAGTGTTTTATTCAATTATATGTTGTATCTCTTTTTCTTCTAGGTATGGGTAGCAGTTACCTAATTAGATTTGTTAACTGTATCCTCTGCTGGTAGGTATTGCAGTGGGCTGGATTTGCAGTCAGAAAGACCTGAGTTCAAAACCAACTTTGGCTATAGAATAGCTGTGTTACACTGAACAAGTCACTTAACCTCTATTTGCCTTTCCTCACCTATAAAATGAGGATAATTGTCCACTTCCTTGGTTTGTGAGAACAAAATCTGATAGTTGTCAAGCAGTTTATTTGCAAACCTTAAAGCTTTATGGAAGTAAATGCTAGCCATTATTATGTAAAATTGTTGTTGTGTTTTAGGGTCTTTACTTGATACCTTGGAACTTTGGAGTGTTTATTTGATACATTTGTGGATTTTTTTCACCATCATCACCTCCTTGAGCCATTTAATTTATATGCTCACATGTTAAATGGGTTGGGGGAGAATAAAAAGCAGAAGGTAAACCGAAACTAGCCAGATTTGCTATTTCTTAGTTATTCTCCATAATGGAGGTTAGCAAAGTCCCTAAACTTGAAATCTTGATACCCCAGGTTTTAGTTTTGTCTCTTCCTACTTAGCTGTATTCCTTTCCTACTCTGACTATTATTCATTAAAAAACCCTTGAGGTTGCTGACTTCCAAGGTCCTTGCCAGTGCTAAGGTTTTATGAACAATCATCTATATCCTACTGTAAATGTAAGTCCCTTTTACTTTCCTGGTGATATACACAATTCTAGTACCCAATCTATATTGTAAATCACTCCATAAAAATTCCTTGATGAAGTAGTTCAGGAAGACTTTGGTTTCATCTGATTCAGGTATTTCTTGTCTTCTGTATCCATAGATGTTCTTTAGTTGTGTATGGGAATACAGTTGTCCCTCTCTATATTGCAGTTCACTTATCACAGCTTCACTTTATTTCGAGTTTAAGAAAAAAGCCTTAATTCTGTATCGTGGAGTTTCCCCTATATTATGGAGTTTTATTAAAATTATCTAGGCTTAAGAGTGTATAAGAGTGGAAAAAGTTTAGTAAGAGTGTGGAAAAGGTTTATAGGCAAGTGGGTAGGGTTTATAAAGTTTTAAATATATATAAATAATAAAATATAATGCCACTACTTCACGGATTTTCACTTGCCACAGGGGTCTCTGGAACATAGCTCCCACCATAGGTGAAGGATCACTGTAGTGCTGACTGCTACCAGTTTAGAGCGAGGTGGGAGTATCTAGGGAGTAGAGATGGATGTTCTTGGTGCTTGTAAGTTCCAAGTGGGTGAAGCACCAAAAAAAGCAAATGAACTCTGCCAATGAGTATCTCTGACATACCTTCCCTCCCTGGTTTTTTAGCTCCTATAAACTGTACCAAAGGTGCTCTACTCTGACTTGTTTACTGAGATTGCTCCCTGTGGGATAGTACCTGTTGGGCTATGCTTTCTCTCTGACAGTTATTTCAGTTGTGAGTCAGTCAGGTTTGAATTGGCCCTTTGGAAATGGTTTGTTGTGATTCTTTAGCGATTCTTCTACTTGGACTGTTTAGATGATCAAGTTCTTTCTTGATATAATGGCATATGCTGGATGTGATGCCCTTATGAAGGAAGATGACACACCTGATCAGCGATTAGGGAGAAATGTACGCTGAGACCTTACGATGAATAAGGGCTGCCCAGAGCTATCCAAACTCCACCTTGACTCTCTTGTGACTATGAGCACTCACTTGCAAGATGAGGACAGATAATACTGATTGTAATAAAAGCTAACATGTCCGTATGTAGACCAATTTTGACTGGCCTTAGTAACTTATGTTTTTACTATTCACATACCCAGTTTAGCTTCATAGTAATTACATTAAGTGATAGATTATTGAAGTTAGTGGCTAGACATGGTGTCAGGGAGACATGAATTCACATCTTATCTACTGCATGCCACTTAGATTTGAGGTGACTTTATCACCATGTCTTTTGAATGATTTGTACCAAGGGATCAGCATCTTGTGCTTTACAAATATAAATTAGACATCAGTGATCCATTCAAGGCCCCTTCCTTTTCTGCTTTTGACTGTTACATTTAGTTTCCCCCACCCCCTTCTGGGTTAGCAAAGGGCCATCCACAGATTTGACTGACAGATCAAAACTCCTTGGAATCTGGCTCTCAGGATAGCTAGGGGAAAATATATAGGTTAACCATGCACTTGAGGGTGAGGTTTGCAGGCATCTTTATTTGACCTTATTCACAAAGTGACAGGAATTGTGACAACCTTTGTGTCTTTTTTAGCAAATCAAGTGTTGTACCAGGCTTGCCTCTAGATGAGATCATTTGCAAAATATGTTTCCCAGCTTGCTTCGGGCATAATTCATCGTGTCAACTGCAATTGCTCATTTGTTAGGAACTGAGATTCATTAGCAAGTTCCTTTTTTTCTCTTCTCTTTTTTTAAAGTTCAGGAAAAAGAAAAAAGAAGAAAAAGAAAAGAAAGAAAAAGAAAAAACACAACCAACCCCAACAAATGTTATTTAAACAGACCTGGGAGGGGTGGAGATACTATGTTGGATGTCATTACCCAGGCTGTATTTCTCCACAGATGCTGTTTGAAAGTAGACAACTCTTGTTGTTCAGGGACTTGAACTTTAGGAGAAAAGTAATTTGGTCCCCTGTGGGGAAAAGGGAGGGGGGCAAGTGGTTTGAATTGCATTGGCTTTTGTTGGAGGAATCCTGAAATGGGGACAGCCTCCTGGATTTCCATAGATGAAAACAAGCCTGAGAAACTGCTTCTGAAAAAGGGATGGATTTTTGGGTTGATTAGTGGAGCCAAGATCATTGAAATCAGGCTGAACTGAAAGAGTGTTTAAAAGTGAAGATGTGTTCTCAAATAGGTGAAATCTGTAAATCTCTTGTGTATAAATGTATTCAACACTCAAATGGAAACCTTGGCCAATATAATTCCTCTCTGTCCTCAACATTAATTTCCCCTTATCTCTTCCCTGACGCAAACATCAGTACCACAAAAGTGGAGTTTTCTGGGCTTGAGGTCACTGTTCTTCCCGCAAAATGGCTCTAAGATAATGAGCCAGTTTTCAGATTCAGTAAAAGGACATATATGTTTCTTCTAAGAACTGACTTCAAAGTCCTAAGAGAATAACTAGACTGGTATTTTTTCTTTATCTAAAACATAATTTCCAAAAGGGTCGGATCTGGATGGAGAACCCAGGTCTGTGTCTCTTTAAATGAATCATTCTCTCTTCTTTTAACTCCCCCCACCCTTAACCCAACCCCCCCCCCACCCCCCCCAGGAAATACTTTAAAGTCTGTAGCCAGGCCCTGGAAAGGGGGGCAGAATGCATTAAAATGGACAGAGTGCTACTATTGGTTGGTGGCAACCTGCCCAACTACTGCCAGTGTGCTTGGGAAGTAAATGCCAGGGGGGAAGGAGGGTGGGTGGACAGGCAGGAGGAGGAACTGCATAAAAGTGACTATATATGGTCACTAGGGTGAGGAGAGAGTGCCTGCCTCCTGGTGACATCTCTCCAGTCCAATGTCCAGATCAGTTTATTGTTTGGCAAAGTTGGGGAGGGTTGGGGCTAGGAGAATCTTAGCCTTGCTTTGAAGCCAACAATTTGTATCAATCAGGGCTCTTTGAGGAGTATATTGATTTAGGAAGGGGGCACCAGATGTTTGCCTCCTTGGAAATCTGGAGCCTGCATAATTTTCAGCAGCAAGCTAGAAGAGAAAAAAAGCCCATGTGCAGAGAATTGCAAGTGGGAGACAATCGAAGGCTGGCTGACCTGCCTTTCCCAAGCTAGGAGAATTGGAGAAAGTTTACCAGAAAGAAAGTAGTGAAATCTCTCCATTTAACCTATTTTCCCACATTTTTTGCCTGGGAAGGGTTACCACCTTTGGGTAGTAGGATTACCATCTTTAAAATGTGGGCCACTCAAGAAGTGTTTGTACTGCTTTCACACAATACCATGGTTCCCTGGGGGACCGAAGTGTTCCGTTCATAGGTGTTTGGCATGAAACTCAAGATATGAGGTCTAGTATTGTATTGTATAACAGTGATTAGAACAAGCCAGGGTGGCTAGTGTAGTAAGAGTTTGGGCTCTGGTATTTACTTTTTAGAAAATCTACTCTAATTTTTCCAAATTACATTAGAAATGTTTTTTAATAATTGTTTTCTAGCTTTCTACAATCTGTTCCCTTCCACTCTTTCCCCTCCCCAAGATGACAGGTAATGAGATGGATTATACATATACTCTCATGTAATATTTCCATATGTTGTGAAAGAAGGTACGTATCGCTTATATTGGGGAAAAGAACCTCTTGAAATAAATGAAGTGAAAAATGGCGTTCTTCATTGTATAGTCAGGCTCCATCAGTTCCTTCTATGGCAGTGAATGGCCTTGCTATTTACTTATGTGTCATAGCCAGTCACTTCATCTAGGAGCCTCAGCTTTCTCATCTTTAAAATGAATAGTATACTTGGCCTGCTGCTCGCCTTAGAGAACTGCAGTTGGACTTGTACGTGGGGGTCAAAGGATCTCACATGTGAAAGGATTATTTTTGTTAGGCATAGAAGAGGCATATTTTAATGGGAGAAGAGGAAAGATTTAGATCAGGAAGTACTTACTGCTTGGTGGAGGGAAAGCTTGGGGATTGAGGTCACAAGCAGAGGAAAAAAGGGGACAGATTAAGCTGACCTCCTGACATTTCCAGAGTACTTAGCACTGACTTATTCTCCCAAGATTCTTTTCCGTAGTCCACAGTTTTACTGTTGTTCAGTGGATAGAAAGCACAGTGGCAAACTTGCTTGGGACTTCAGGCATGAACTTGGCATGAACATGGTGGTGGTGTGTCTAGATCCCTTGGGAAAGCTCTAAAAGATTTTCTGCTCCCTTTTATGAGCATTTGTTGCTTTGGAGCACGCTGATGTGATAATTGCATAAAAGCAGAATACTAAGCTCTCTCAGCTGCTTGGCTTAATGTATATAGGTGGTGGGTTCAGTTCAGGGAGGTTATTTCTTAATGTTCCCCAAGCCCCACCTTAGGACAGTTTAGGTGCAGTATTTCAGGCAGATTGTAGAAGTTATCACATCTATAAGGTCTGAGTTTGAATCTTGACTCAGATACCCTACCTACTAGCTATATGACTCTGGACAAGTCAAATCTCTCAGTGCCTCAGTTTCCTCATCTCTTAAATTGTGGATGAGAGCACCTACCTCATAGGATTATCATGAGGATCAAAATAAAATTCTAACTAACTAAACCAATTGGAGTCTGTACCTTTCCATTAATTTTAGCAAATATTTATTGTATGCCTAGACCTGTGCTATTGATGATACTAAAGAGATGGTAGTCACAATTCCTGTCATTTGTTTTCAGTCCAGTTAGGGTAAATATATTAGAAATGGTTAGAGAATAAGGAGATAGAATAGGAGGATCAAGGGCTGAAGCTCCAAGGATGATAGTCAACAAGCATTTCTTAGAAAAATTTCTGTGTTGGCTGAAGAGTAGTAAGGGCTAAGTTGGGGTTATGTGACTTGCCCAGGGTCACATAGCTAGGAAGTGTCTGAGGTCAGACTTGAACTCAGGACTTCTGTCTCCAGGTCTGACTCTATCCACTGAACCACCTAACTGCTCCCACAATGCATTTTTTAAAGTGCTTGCTATGTGCCAGACACTGAGTATACAAAGAAAGGCAACACTAATCCCTGCCTTTGCAAATGATTAGGCATGTAAGAGAGACATAATACACAGATAAAAGTTAGGTGATGCAGTTTGTAGTGGTAGCCTGGGAGTCAGGAAGACCCGAGTTTAAATCTTACCCTAGATATTTAATAGCTATATGATTTTGGGCAAAACACTTGACTTCTGTTTTGGTTTACTCATCTATAAAATGGGCATAATAATAGTATCTACCTCCCAGGGTTGCTGTAAGATCCAAATAAGATTAAAGTACTTTGCTAACTTTAAAGCATTATAAATGCTGGCTAGCTTACTAGTAGTATAGTATTATTCTACTTTATTGTAGTAGTATGGTACTATTATAATAGTACTACTACTATCACTACTTACCACTACTATATTATGATACCACATGGATAGAAGGTAATAGAGAGACAAAACAATATTAGCTTGTGAGTGGAGGGGAGAAGGAATCCAAGAAAGGCCTGTTGCAGAAAGTAGGGCTTGATCTGAGTTCTCAAGGAAGCCAGGGAAAATCTATACAGCAGAGGTGAGGGAGGAAAGCATTCCAGGAATGAAGGACAGTTACTGGAATGCCATGTTTGAGGAGCTAAAAGTAGGCCTGTGTAATTGAATCATTGAACACCATGGAGGGAGGGGAATAAGGTCTACAGAGACTTGGAAGATCCAGATTATGAGCAGCTTAACAGAATTTCTATTTTTTCCTGGTGATAAAGGTAATAGGGAACACTCTGAAGTTCATGGAGCAGAAGAAGGAGAGGTAGGTAGCTCCCTAGCATGAAAAACAAACAAACAAATATTGTATGTTCTTCCAAGAAATTACTGATGCAGGAGTTCTATGAGAAGAACATACAGTATTCTAAAAAGCTGGGTCATACATTGACATGTGACATGTTGAATTGACATTACCACCTATAGAAAACTGTTCAAAGCCACCTAAGTAACCTAAATCCATTGTTTCCATCCTGTTAATCATTGACTTCCATTGTGAGTGATCTAATCCCAACCATCTATAAATAGCTACTTGAAATCAATAACTTTGTCACAAGAGAATTCTGTGTGTTTCTCTCCTCCCAGTTCAACAACCCACAAGTAATCTGTAGAACCAAACCGTAAAGGTTTGGAATGGAAAGAGACTTGGGAGGAAGAACAATTAGAAGCTTAATGTAAAAGTCAGGTGAGAGAGGAGTGCCTGACCTTGGTTATTGGTTGTGTGAATGGAGAATGGGGAAAAGGGGATGTACATTACAAAAAACTTGTGAAGGGAGAAAGGAGATTTGACAATGCATTGGATATGTATAATGAATGAGAATGAGGAATTGAGGATTTCAAGAGTTTGTTAGCAGAATAATCAGATGGTGTGGAAGAGGGAAGGGTTTGCTAGGAAAGATGAATGACACATTGATATGGGATAATCCAGTCTGAAATGTCCAAGTGATACAGGACTAATATTTGAATCTTGGAATAACCTGCATAAATACAGTATAGAACAAAAAGAAGGCCAAGGGCACCGTCCTGAGGGGACACCGGTGGTTAGTGGGCATGATGAACCAGCAAAGGAGAGAATAAGGACAGGTCAGAGAGATAGTAGGGGAACCAGGATATAGCAGTTTCAGGAAAAACCTAGAAAGGATAAGAAAGTGATTTACAGTATCAGAGGTTGAATCGAGGTTAAGAAGGACTAAAACTGAGGAAAAGACATTCTATATCTGGCAATCCAAAGTCATGAAGAACTTTCCAGGGGTTAGTTTTAGTTGAATGAGGGGACTGGAAGCCACATTGCTCAGTAAAGAGGAAGGAATCAATTTGGACAAGACTAATCAGGAAAAACTTGTGGAACTGGTGTTGGATCTTTGTCAAATTGGGTAGGAATTGGAGAGGAAAGTATGGTGGAAATGCAGTGTATGGTAGTGTGGAAAAAAAGCTGGATGTGGAGTCAGGTGAAAATCATGGCTTTGACACTTTTGATCAATTATTTTTCAATTGTTTCTGACTCATTTGGGTTTTTTGTTTTTTTTTTTACAAAGATCTCTTGCAGTTTTCTCTAGCTCATTTGACAGATAAGGAAATTGAGGCCAACAGAATCAAGTGACTCATCCAGGGTCACACTGGAGTCTTCTTGACTCCAGGTCTGGCATTCTATCTGCTGTGTCATCTAGCAGCCCTTTTTGACACGGTTACCTATGTGTTAAAGGACAAAAGTGGTGGTGAATCTCCTTCTAGTGACTTCAAAGTACTCAAAATTTTGAAAGGTTTTCTGATTCATCAGAGAAGACAAAATCCTATGGTGTGTAGTTAGGCTAGGTATACATCAGAATTTAATACATTCTATAGTTAAATGTGGAATAAGTTAAGTCATCTCTAATGAGGAGAACCTCATTTCCTGATGCTTTTGAATAAACAAAGAGCTTATCATTCTAGAATCTTCACACATTTGATACATCATAACATACTGATTTTCTGTGAAAAGCTCTTTCAAAATTTTAAAAATTGATTACTATTTTGTTTTTGTTCTATAATATTTTTTTTCCCCAAATAGAGCTTCTTTCCTTGAGCCATCCCTTATAAGGAAAAGAGAAAGAAAAACTAATCAATATGTCAAACAAGTCTGGCAGCTTGGTGGAGCAATGGATGAGTGCTAGTCCTGGAGCCAGGAGTATCTTAAGTTCAAATCCAGTTGAGACTTATTAGTCATGTGATACCAAGCAAGTAGCTTTACCATTATCTGCTTCAGTCTTAACTGTAAAATGGGGATAATAGTAGCACCTCTTTCCCAGGATTGTGGTGAGGATTGAATGAGATTATTTTTGTATAGTACTTTTGCACTTAGTAGAAGCACATAGTAGGCACTTCTGTGTTTATAATTTTCCCTTCCTCATGCTCCCCTTCCCTCTTACATACACTTGCAGTAAAGGTGAATTTTATCATTTCTTGAGTCAGACTGGGTCATCAAAATACTAAGGCATTTCCTTTTTGTTTTCCATTTATATTTTGAATATTGTTGTTCTGGTTCTGCTTATTTCATTCTTCATTTTGGGTTAATGATGCTCTTCTGCTGTCTCTGAATTCTTCATAGTCATCATTTGTTACAATGGAAATTCCTTATTTGGGCAAAGTTAATTTGGTCATACTCATAGAAATTTCAGTGCTTATCCAGAGCAATCTCTGAGAGTAATTCCCCAAAGAATATAGAGAAATGTTTGAGTGCAGTGGCAAGAACACCAGGTTAAAAAGGACTTTGGTTTGAATCTCACTTTTTTACTACCTATGTGCCCTTGGAACTGCAAGTCTGGGCCTCAGTTTCCTCATCTGTACAGTAGCTGACCTATGTTCTTGTTTTAAATCATTGGCCCTAGAAAACTATTTAATTAACACAATGAAGGCACTCCCAATCATTTGAAATGGCTCTTCTGGTTACATTTAGGCATGCACATGAGGCCATTTGCATCGCTACATCTCCAGGATCCCTGCAAGCAGGGCTTTGCTGAGCTCACTTATTGCTTCTGTATCACAGGAAAGGATAGAAGTGGCTGAAACAATATTAGCTTCATTTTGGGACTCTTGTGCAGTTAAAAATCACACTGTTAACTTAACGCAGTTTCCTGCATCTAATTTCGTTTCCATTGTACCGCTAAGCGCCTTTGTTAAATTTTGTATATTGTATTTTTTGTTGTTGTCAGCAGTTTTTTCTCCTTTTTTTTTTTGAAGCATATAAAGCCATTAGTGTGAGAGAAGATTAAAAAGATACATTACAATTAAGATGTTAATGAAATCTGCATCATACAACTTTCGAAACCCTTTAGGCATTAATCTTGCTGGTGGTATGTCCGCTCACTTTGCCCGTTCTTATTCGAACACTGACCCCTGCTGAGAGATTGGTGCTATAATTGGATTTTTTTTTTAAATAAAGAAGAAAGAAAGCTTTTAGGAAAATAGAGGTTGAGTGGTCTACTCTTGCTTTATATGTCAGTCTCCTAAATGAAGAAAAAGGAAATCAAAAAAGGAAGGGAAAGTTTTTTTTTTAATTACTCAAAAAGACCAGGTATAAGATCAACTTTTTCTTCATTGAACAGGCAAAATCTTTTTCTCTCTAGTTCAATTCCATTTGCCTAATTTGTTTGTAGCCTTCTTATTCCTATTTTCATTGGTGTGAAGGGATTAGAGATCTGTTTTGGCCAAGATTTGAGTGAGGATCTGTTAAGCTAAGAAGGACTTTCATGTTGTCCAACCTCCTTATTTTATATACGTATTTTTTTATTTTTATTTTTTTTTTCAAAATCTGAATAATGTTTATATGTCTCCACTTTCAACACACTCAGATCAAAAGTAAAATTTGTAATAATGCAAAAGTTTGGTCTACATTTTTCCTTTCTTCATTTTCATTACAATGTACTCTCTGATTTGCCTGTCTGAACATTTCCGTTTTTTTATTTTTTTTTGACTTTTTAAACATTATTTTATTTGGTTATTTACAAACATTATTCATTGGAAACAGTGATCATTATCTTTTCTTCCCCCCTGCCCCCCTCCCACCACTTCTCCCATAGCTGGCGCACAATTCCACTGGGTTTCACATGTGTTCTTGGTTTGAACCCATTTCCATGTTGTTGGTATTTGCATTACAGTTTTCATTTAGAGTCTCTCCTCAGTCATTTCCTCTCAGCCCCTGTAGTCAAGCAGTTGCTTTTCATTGGTGTTTTTACTCCCATATAAACGTATTTTTAAGTGAGACTCCAAGAGAAGGTCAGTGGTTAAAACTTAAGGTCATAGAGATACTTATTATTCTCATCCCCCAATTTGCTGGGTCCAACTCCATTTGGGAGTTTTCTTGGCAAAGATACTGGAATAGTTTTCCATTTCCTTCTCCAGCTCATTTAAGAGATGAGGAAACCGAGGCAAAAAGGGTATTTAGGGTCCCACAGCTAGTGTCTGAGGCCAGTTTTGAACTCTAGTTCTCCTGATTCCCGACTGGCACGCTATGCTGTACCACCTAGCTGCTCAGAATATAATAATAGAGCAAAAAGATTCCAAATCTCGATGTCCTGACTTTAAATCAAATGCTCTTTCCCCTTTCTGCTTTCTAGAACCTGCAGCCGAAACGTGGTCAGTTGACTGCATGCATTTAGATTGCTCTGAGTTCTCTATGAAATCATCTGTGATTTCCACCCCTCATAGATCTTCTTTCCACTATAAAGATTGGGTTTGCAACCCCCCAAATGTTTAGAAGAATGCCCTTTACTCTTGGAGGAAGAGGAATACAGGATTCTGCTTGGGAAAATAGAAATGCGAGCATATTCGAAGTTTGCCTCTAAAATGGTTTCAGGGTACTGTTTTGGAAAAGTGATGTGATCTTACCAGCCATCAACATGCCTAGTTTACTTTACTTTTCTCAGTTGGCCATCAGCTTCATCAATTTTGCATGGTGTTCTCCTGGAATTAGGTTTTTTTTTGTGTGTGTGTGTGTGATGAATTTACTTAGCCCCTTTTCAGACCCTTAAAAATGACCTGTTGCTACGAATTGATCCTGCCCCTCTTGGAGGAGGGTGATTTTATTCAGAAGTTACCTAGTCACTGGAGAGCTCAGGAGAAAGATCTTCAAACTGGGCTCCATCTGTGTTGCTTTGTGATAACTTAAGGGGTCGACCTTGCCTAAGATGCTTTCATCTGCCTATATCTAGGATAGAGTTCATGACACTGCTGGAGCATGTCAGCTGGAAGGTGGAAGCATTGTGTTCTTCAGCTTATGTGCGAGACAGTTAGGTGGCATAGTGGATTGGGTACTTGGAATCAGGAATACCTGAGTTCAAATCCAACCAAAGACACTTTAGATCTTTGTGACCCTGAGCAGCTCACTTAGTTGTTTGCCTCGGGTTTCCTCACTCCAATATCTTTGCCCAAAAAAACCCCAAATGAGGTCACGAAAAGTCTGACAGGCCTCCACCACCACAACAAAATGGAGATAATAACTTCACCTCTGTGCAAGAATTGTGTGGATCAAATGAGATATTTGTGAAAGCACTTAGCATGATGCTTGGGACATAGTAGGTCTACGTAAATACTTACACCATCCCCTCTTTCCCATATGTCAGCAGGTATTTCTTATGTAGTCAGTCATGGGTTCCAGCATCTACCCAGAAAAGGAGCTGGGCATTTTGTAAAGGCAGTCTGGTACAGTTAGTTGCTTTTGTTTGGTAAGATCTGGAAGCCGGTGTTGCAATCTGTAACAGTAGAATAGTGGGAAGATGGTCAGGTGGTTCGTACTGGGGCTCCAACAGACAGATTTCATGTCTGTGTGTTTTTGCAACACCTTTCTATAAAGGGAAACATAATTTAAAATATGATTACTTAGTGTTGTAACAGCCTTTTCAAACGTCTCTGCATTATGCTGAGATCATTATCAGAGGCTGATATGAACTTGCAAAGAATATTATGCAAATCATTTTCTCAGCTCCAAAAGGAAAAAAAAAATTTCCCTCACTAAGGCAGAGCAGTGCAGAGCCTTGGACAGAAATCCTTTTGGGGGATGAAATCAGGTTGGGGGAGAAATAGGAGTACATATCCTATACATTGTCATTAGGTTCCCTTTATGAGCCAAATCTCTGAAAGGGAATATATATTCATCATTTTAAATAATGCTCCTAGGATTTCCTTTATAGGCATAGGTCTTCTCTTTTTCTTTGTCAATAATATCCCTGGGGTATAGCCCTAGTTGTACATCACTAGATTAGTGACCTAGTGATGAACAGCTTTGTATCCCTTATTATTTAATTGAATCAGGCCTCTGTAGAAGGCAGAGAATTGTAGTACCTCTTAGACCATGGATGGCCTTTTTTCTAGACATAAACAGCTTTAGATCAAATCTGTCAGTATCCCTGTTTCATGCCCTCAACTAGATTCTCTCTTCAAGCCTCTACCTGGTAGTCTTACTCTACTGTGTTTTCTTCTTTCATTAAAGCCTATTCTGATCCCTCATTCACATGACAGGCAGAAATGACTGATAATAGCTCGGTGTCTTCTTCCCAGGGGATTATTCCAAGCCAACTGGGAACTTAACTACAGGGACAGCACGGGTTGTTTCAGGCATCTTCTGAAGGTTTGGAAAGCCTTTTTGGAAAACACACCTGGGTTGCTCTATAGTTGCACCATGTAGGTAATGGGTTGTTCTCTGGGTAAGGCTAATCCTTCTGTCTGCCTCCTCTTGTGGAAGTGATAGCTAGAATGGGTTCAGGATACTTTGCCTCTTTGATTTTTCAAGATTTTGGCAATGTGGAATGTGGCAGCCTTCATCAGAAACTAACACAATCATAAGTCATGTTAATGCTGACATAGCATCCAAAATGAAGGGTGTGACAGTGTTCTCTTTGCTTTCCATCCAAGTGGGTTCACATTTGAAGGTTTGGGTTCAATTCAGCATGCTGTATTTTATGCAAGTCATTGACTACTGCAGCCAGTTCCTCGGAAGATGATACTGGAGTGAAAGGATGAGAGAACATGTAGTGTTTAGGTTGAAGGAGGAACACTGGATGTTAAGTCAGGAAAAGATGAAGGCTTTAGGGTAGGGATATGATCACTGTCTTCAAATATTTCAAGAATTGTCTTGTGGAGGAATGATTCATTTTGTGTGGCTCTAGAGCAAAACTAGGTCAAATGAATATAAAGATGGATCAGGGACACTTCCTAGCTAGATGATGACCCTGGGCAAGTCACTTAACCCCATTTGCCCAGTCCTTGCCCTTCTGTCTTAAAAGTTGTTACTAGGACAGAAAGTAAGGGTTAAAAAAAAAACCACCAAAATGAGGGAGGCAGATTTTAGTTTAACATGAGGAAAGAAGTTCTAATTATCAGACCTTTGCCACAATGGAATTAGTTTTCTTTGTCAAATACTGATGTCTCCTTTATGGAACAGTTACATGACCACCTGTTGACTGGAAGCTTGGATTAGGCAACCTCCTGCAAATGGAATTTGTCCAATTTGTTGCCCCTCCCCCCCCCATTGCTGCTTTTTTTTTTTTTAAGCCATTACCTGCCATCTTAGAATTGATACAAATATTGGTTCCAAGGCAGGAAGAGGTTGCAAGGGCTAGGCAATTGGAGTTAATTAAGTGACTTGCCCAGGGCTATCTAGCTAGAACTCCAGGCCTGACACTTAATCCACTGAGCCACCTAACTGCCTTTGTTTGTTCCATTTGTTTGAGTATGCCTCCACACACATTAAAAATAAGCAATTTCTTAACTGAGAATTGGGAAACCTGAGTTTTCTTTCTGGAACTTTTCCAGGATTATCCAGATTACCACCATGAGGATAAACCTGGCTATAGGATTGTTAGAACACAGCTAGATTGAAAAATAAGTTGGGAACTCTTTGGGTAGAAGAAAATAAAAGAAACTTGTTTGGGTGGATGTACTCTGAGTAGATAAACTTCGGTGTTTCAGTACAGTTTTTGTGTCAGGGGAATGACTTTTTTAACACAGGAATAAATCTCCCATGTCTTTTTAACAAAGAGGGGGGAGCTGAGCAAGCTTGGAATATAAATATCCTTGGCCACATACGGTAGAAGGATCAGTTTATATGTTCTAAGAAATAGTATCCATCTGTTAACTGTAAAAATTTAATAGTATCCCAAAATACCCCCAAAACCTCCAGTACCGTTAAACTGCCAGCCCCGTCACTTCATTATTAATATTCCATATTAAATAAATTAACTGCCTATTAAAAATGTCGTAAATCTATGCTGCCCCAGAGGACAAGAGAGGGGCAGAGAAGCCATAGATGAAGAAAATCATATGAAGGACATTTTCATTTGTTTCTCAATAACTTGAATTATCAGCCCCCTACTCTTTTCCGACCTGGAAGTTTTGACAATGAAAAGCTTTTTTGCTTTATTTTTGGTAAAATGCAAACCAAGGAAATTGAGTCTTTTAGAATTTTAGAGTGGATCAGGACCTTGATAGTTCATCTGGTTCAGCATGTACTTTCATCTTGCTCATGATAGCAAGGTTGGCCCAGGACAGCTCTAGGGAGATACTGTACCCTTGCTTGGTTGTCCAATTCAATTTTTTATCTTCCTTTAACTACCCCTCACCAATGATTGGTCTTGCCCAAATTTAGTCACTCTTACTTTCCTTTGTCATTTCTTTTTTGAGTCTTCGGTGGGCAGAGGGAACTAAATGTTCTGTATTTCTTCTATAAAAAACTGTCATGTACTTGAAGACTGTAACCAAGTCAACCCATAGCTTTGTCTATGCTAAATGAAGACCCTGGTTCTTTGACTCTTTTCCTCATAAAACCTGTTCTCCATCCCTCAGATCATTTTTCCCCCATTCTTTTCTGGGCCTTACTAGTTTTGCTGTTTAGTTAGGTTGATATTTTCAGGAGATGGCACAAAATATGTGAAAGATTTATAAAGGAAAAAGAAATGCAATATAATTATGTAGAGAGATCTTGGTGAATGTTCCAGACAAGCTTCAAGCAAACAAACCAAAAAAATGTTTTTCTTATGGCTAGGGAAGAATATTTATGTCTCTACCCTCCTTTAGGTTTAGTGAGGTCATTTCTACCCTTTGCCCTTAGGGTCTGATTCTGTATTATCTAATACTGTAGTTCTTCTGCATCTCAGTAGCCTGTATGTTAATGAAACTGGCAAAGATTGTAGGAAAACTTATCCTTTGGATGAAAAGTGGATTTGAAGTGTGTAGAGAGGGAGTAATGCTTCTGAAAGCAGTATGATGGTCTGATGAATTGGATTTCTGGATAAATAGGGTCAAATTCAAAATTTTTGTTCAAAACTCTAAAATGGCTAAGGATAGGGGGCAGCTGGGTGGCTCAGTGGATCAGGCCTAGAGACAGGAGGTCTTAGGTTCAAATATGGCCACAGACACTTCCCAGCTGTGTGACCCTGGGCAAGTCACTTGACCCCCATTGCCTAGCTCTTACCACTTTTCTGCCTTGGAGCCAATACACAGGGAAGGTAAGGGTTTAAAAAAAAATAAAATGGCTAAGGATCCCTTCTCTGCCCTAGTATACAAAGTATAGTGATCACACTTACATTTTGTTGAAATTTGTTCAGGGACTCAAGGTCCATCATTTTTATTTTTTAGGCCATAATCCTAGAGATGAGAAAGGTAGGTATAAGAGATTGAGCCAAAATTGAAGTGATTTCAGGATACACATTGGAACTAATTTTGTGTGTGTGTGTGTGTATGCATGCGTGTTGGGAGGGGGGAGGTGGTCATTTATTTAGCACTTGCTATGTGCCCAGGCTCTGCTAAAAGCATTAGTTTTGTATAAAACAAACAAGGAGTGCATCAGAATTGTTAATAAAATCCTAAAAAGGTTTTTTTCTTGTTCAGAAAAACATTTCATCTAGGGGGATCTTTTTTGCCCTTTTGACTTACTCCATTTCAGTTTCCCTGAGTTGTTGAGTAATTTCTTTCTGGCTCTTAAATGTTTTTTTTTTTTTCAAAACTCACTTCTCAACATTCCCCCACCCCCATCCCATCACTGAAAACACTTGCTTTGGACCTGCCTACATCCTCCATGTTTGTCAATTAAATGCCAACATGATGGGGGTACAGTTCTAGACATAGTAGTTTAGCTCCCCCCATTGCCAGAAAGTCCCAGGCAGACAGCCCTAAGGATAGGTAGAGATGACCCAACTATGAGTGTCTTCTCTTATCTAATATCTTGAAGTTGGCCTTATCAAGTTCACGAAAATGAATTAATGCTGATCTGTACCAGTAATCTTTCTCTTGTATGAATGAGATGACTAAGACAGAGCCAGCCCAGAGTTTTCCCTGGGTTTTAGATAAGAAGGCCTCTATCAATAAGCTAGTTTGTCTCTGTCTTTCCTGGCGCCTACTCTAAATTATGTGTTATTTCTGTGGGTGAGGCTGCAAGCAGTGACTCACTTGCTGTGTGTGTGGACCACTTCTCTCTCAGACCCAAGTTTAATAGTTCATTTTAAATAACTCTTCTCCATTCAAAGACTCTTTCTCCTTAGCTGGGAGGATGCACTGTACCACACTGCTGCTACCCCATCCCTGTGCTTCTTTGAAGAATTGTCTTGGATTTGGTCCTATCTCTGTGAAGGAAGGGGAGGATTTCCAGTGACATTTTCTTATGAGAAACTTTGTTACTAAAGGTAGAATATAATACAGGAAGTGAGGAATGCACTCCAGGATGTCAAATAAAGGGAGGCAAGGGAATGAGGTTTGAAAGAGCTTTTGAATGTAAGCAGCGGCAAATTTATATCCAACCTTCATCAGCAAAGTCTTGGCAGAAAGAGGTAAAGGACCCATTTGTGTTCTAGTTGCCCTGACTCCCTCTGGTAAATTGGTTTCAAGTGATTTATGCAATAATTTCTGATGTCAGGAGACTTTCCCAAAAGATTCCTTAAAAGAGGTGTCACTCTTCTCTTTTAGTATGTTCAGATGGCTTTGGGGGTGGGCAGAAACATGCCCGAGGGGAGGTGAAAAGCTGCTCTAGAGAGAAATTTTCCCTAACTTAGTCAAAGTCAATTGGATGTCAATTTTGGAACAGAAGACATAAGTTTTGTTTAAGTCCAGCCCAATTTATTTGGCAAGAGGTTATCATAATAGGTATTCTAGAAATGGAAAATAAAGTTGGAATTCAGGTTGTTTTAATGGAAAGGAACATGTTAAGAAAAAAATGTACTTTATTGAGCAGCCAAGATCTTCCACTTCATATCTTACTTCCCACTTTGCCTTTCTTCCTCCTAAAACTGCAAATAAACTTAAAATTAAAAAAGCCTGAAAATCCCCACCTTTCCACCTTAAGGCTCTTCCTTAGTATCATTTCTAAGACAGAAGATTGACAGGGGCTAGGGGGTAGGATCACCCAGCTGGGAAGTGTTTGAGGCCATATTTGAACCAGGTCCAGGCCTGGCGCTCCTATCCAGGATCCTATTTTAGCTGCATCTCCCCTGCCCCATTCTTTTGATGTTGACTCCTATCAGAAAGGTTCAAAGAACACTTTGGATTTTTTTTTTTTAACGCTTCCCTTCTGTCTTAGAATCAATACTGTGTACTGGTTCTAAGGCAGAAGAACAATAAGGGCTAGGCAATGGGGGTTAAGTGACTTGCCCAGGGTTACACAGCTAAGAAGTATCTGAGGCCAGATTTGAACCCAGGACCTCCCATCTCTGGCCCTGGCTCTCAATCCACTGAGTCACCCATCTGCCCCCTGGATTCTTTATATATGAATCTCCTATGTAAAAGAAAAGTACCTTTCATGATAAAACTGTTAGTTACATAGGACCATAGGATTTTAGAGATGGATGAAACTTTAGAAATGATCTAATTCAACCCCTTCATTTTATAGATGAAGAAACTTCAGTGTTGTAAGTGCATGTCAAAACATTTTGACAAACAGTTGAAAACTTAGATGGCATAAGAGTTCTGTCATTCCTTCTTAAAGGTCATATTAAAAAGGCACTATTGCTGATCAAGAGCAAGTCAGGTCTGACCTAAATGAGGAGAGACTGCCAATAAACTATGTCTTCTGTAGTATTTAGTTGGCTGTATTATCCAAAAAATTATTCCCTTACCATGCCTGCCAATCTCTGAATGATACATATAACCATTGCTTTCTTCCTTTAGTTTTAGGTTTTGTTATTTTGTAAAAATTTAGATGTCTTCAGCAGATGTGTTTATTGGGAGCTGTTTAGTTTCTAAGTCACTTAACACTTTTGAATGAATTTAAGATCCTTTAACAATTCAATTCAACAAAACATTTATTAAGCACATAGCACGTTGTAAGACACTGATGGAGAAGAGGGGGCAGCTGGGTGGTTCAGTAGATTGAGAGCCAGGTCTAGCAACGGGAGATCCTGGATTCAAATGTGTACTCAGACATTTCCTAGCAGTGTGACCCTGGGCAAGTCACTTTAACTCTCAGTGTCTACCCTTTGCTACTCTTCTATCTTGGAACCAATAACACAGAAGATAAGGGTTTAATAAACAAAATTAAAAGACATTTGGAGAATAGATATTGAAAGGGAGAGAACAAGATTCCATGAGATAATGGAGGTATTTTAAGTTAAAATTTATTCAAGATTGAGCTGGTGAAGTAATATACTAGTTACCCTTACCTTTCTTAAATACTATTTAATACAAGTTATATAGCTTACTCATGTCCATAGAAATACAAGTAATACATGTTTCACATTATAAGCAACAACAATTTAAACTGACAATTCTTCCTAAGCGATATCTTAAAGCACAACAGGATGTCTTAGCACATTACTCCCCTCCCTAAAACTCAGTGATTCCCTTGTTGCTTCTAGAATAAAAATTGAAATTCCTTAGGCTGGCATTTGATGCTTCCATAGGATCAATCTTTTTTTTTTTTTTAAGGCAATGGGGGTCAAGTGACTTGCCCAAGGTCACACAGCTGGGAAGTGTCTGAGGCCAGATTTGAACCTAGGACCTCCCGTCTCTAGGCCTGGCTCTCAATCCACTGAGCCACCCAGCTGCCCCCCCATAGTATCAATCTTAAACCTACTTTCCCAACCTTATATCACCCGTGCATACTATATATTCCAGTTTAATTTGACAATTACTCCAAAGTCAACATGCCATCTCCTGCTTTTGCATTCACATTGACTATCCACTATGACCAGGATACACTTCTTTCTGGTTCCTGCCTCTTAAAATCTTTCTCTTCATTAGTTTTAGTTAGCTCAGACTCTACCAATTCCATGAAACCTTCTGTTCCTCCTCCTTATCCCCCCTCTATCTTAGCATAATTGCTGAGCACACAGTAGGTGCTTTTCACTAATCCACAATGTTCCTCCTCCCCCAAAGCACACATATGATTTTCTCTCTTTGAAACTTTACCATACCAATATTGTGTATTGGCTCCTGGACAGAAGAGCAATAAGAACTAGGCATGGGGGGGTGGGGGTGTTAAGTGACTTGCCTAGGGTCACACAGTTAGGAACTGTCTAAGTTCAGATTTAAATCCAGGATCTCCTGTCTCTAGGCTTGGGTCTCAAACCACTGAGCCTCCCAGCTGCCCCCAAATTAAATGACTTCTAAAATCATATATAGTTCTCTTCACTACATAGCCCTTTACAGAGTAATACATAAAGATTATACCAATGTGAGGGAAATAACCACAATTGTGTCTAGTATAGTAGAGCAGATCTCCAGAGAGCAGATTTGAGATAGCACACTGAAGAATGCCCTGGCATAGATAAAGCAGACATCATTATTATGTGGATCATTTTAAAGTGACATGGACCTGTTTGTAAAGCTTTGGGGGCAGGGACAGGACATGAGAAAACGTCCTCTGTCAGTATCTTAGAGAATTTTTTCCATTTATTAGTTTGGATTCCTTGAGAGCTCTTGATGGGCCAAGGGGTTTGTCCTGAAAATTCTTTAATAGTGATGTACATAGTAAACGTGTTACAAATAACAGTTTTGGTCTCTGGCAAACATACGTGTTTTGAAGCATTTCACGTTTTTTAATACAGCAATTATTAGAAAATAGGATCATGAGCATGACAATTTTGGTACAGAGATTACATTAAAACTCTGTCTTTGTCTTCTGACTAAGCAGTGTGCCTTAAAGTTTCTTAGTCTTGTCATCAGATTGTTTCCAAACTGCCATAAGTGTTCAAACAGTGTTTCAAGTGAAAACATGGATTGCTGGGCATGTACATTATAAGACCCTCTTGAAGCCATCACAGAATATTGTACTTGTTCTGTAGAAACAATCTTATATTGACTCTTAATGAAGTATTATGGCTCTTTTTGGATTTAAACTTATCCTCTTATTCAATTCGGCAATATTCAATTGAACTGGTTGACAAGCCTGGGGTCAGCCATTCAATTTTCCTGAGAAGATAGCCAATATACCAATGGTAGTACAGGAGAAAGTCGAATATGATATTCTTACCTTAGAATGGATAGTTTATATATAAATGATACAATATAGCTCTTGTCATTAGCCAATAGAAAATTGCTTTTAAAAAGCAGGTTTTTGTGGCTAAGAATTTAAAAATGAATTTCTATCTCAGCAAGAGAACTTAAAAAAATTCTACCCTTTTCTGACACTTCTGTGTGAGCAGGCATTTTCATTTAAATCAAAATATTGGAATAAACTTGATGTAGAATCAGATTTAAAACAATGTTTATTTGGTATTGGTCAAATCTTGCAAACTTGAAAAGTTGGACCATAGAAATTAAGTTTATGATTATTAGGTAAACATTTCCCAGGTTATAACTTTTATTTAAAATATTTACCATATTCATAAAGTAGTTTAATATGAAGTCTTGCAGATAATAGTAAATATATGAGGTCCTGCTAGATTTTTAACACTTTTATAGACTTTACCACATAATATTAATAATTATTTTATAATTAGAATTCTATGATTTATATTTATAGAGTTTTGATAATTATAGTTAGAATAAGAACTGGTGACGTTTTAAATATGAAACCTTTTGTTCCTAAAGCTATCATTATAGTTATTGTAAGCATTTAATACCTATTTATTATATTGAAGATCTCAGAACTGATGAATACTGAGATTATAAATATGGTCAAAGCCGATCTTGATGACAATGGCCAGGGGAAAGGATATAATTACAAAGGCAGTTTTCTTGTTATGATCACATTATATCCATAGGATTGTTAAAGTACTGAAACCAATAAAAATTGATTTGGGATTTAGAGTCTAAATTCTCTAGGTAGGAAACAAGCTCTATTTAGCTCTTGAGAGGCACACTATCAGGTCCTCAAATCCATGTTGCAAGCAATTTTTGTTATCTATACAAAGCACATCCTTTAAGGCAGGAAAAGGGGGGGGGGCATTATAGATAAGATACATTGCAGAGGATGCTCAGTGAGGCCCATGCTACATCACACTTTCTAGGAAACACATGTCTATTGTAGCACATTTTGAGAATCATGGAATTTAGGAAAATGCCTATCCATCAAGCCAATTGGTTGATTTACTAATAAATGCTGCTGCTGAGAGCCCACAGATTGGAGAGACTTCAAGGCTCCTTCCAAAATGTGTGTGTGTCTTTCTATGCCTTTTTTCTGTTTCCTTTCCATATTTTGTGTCCCTGGACTTCCCTCACAGGTTAAGAACCCAGTGCTTATATGTTGGGCGGGCTACAACACATCAATGAAATCACAGATCCAGTCCCTATTCCCTACCCCCTTTTTTAAACCTATACCTTTTGTCTTAAAATCAATACTAAATATTGGTTCCAAGGCAGAAGAGAGGTATTTATGTGTTAGACAGTTGGGATAAAGTGATTTGCCCAGGGTTACTCATATTTGAACTCAGGACTTGATAGCATCCACTTATCTATCCATTGAGCCACCTACTTGCCCCTCCTTGGTTTACAAATATGCTGAAGTTCCTTCCCCGCCCTCCCCCCCTCAGTTACTTTTGAAATTTTGCTCCATGTAGTAATAATTTCTACCTCGTTTATGCCAGGACATTCAGTGTGCTATCTGCTCTTTGAAGATTTCCTCAGCTGTGTTAAATCACTTTACTAGATGGAGGTAGCTATAGTTGTGGTTCGTTCCCCCCCCCCCCCCCACATTGATTTAATCTACATGTATTATAATATGTCATTAAGATAGTTTATAATCCCCCAAAATGTTATAAATAGTACATTAAATTATTGAAAAGGCATAGAGGAACTAACAGATGTTGGTAGTCTGGGACACTGAATGAAATACCTTTACCAGAATCACTTAACTAATATGTATTAGAGGTAGAATTGGAACCCAGCTCTTTTTGGGATCTGAGGCTACCTTTCTATCCACTACCACTCAAAGAGAAGCAACCTTTGTTCACTTAGATATTAAACCTTTGGAATTTTAAAAATGAAACCTTACACCGGCAGTATTTTTTTCTCTTATTTTGTTCACTCAGTTGTTTCGGTGTTATGGGATTGATCTGGATATTCAGAGTTATCTGATACTTTCCCTCCTTTTTCCTATGGCTGTTATTTGTGTAAGTTTCTCTTTGAGCTTTGCTACCCTCTTCTATTCAAGCCTTCCCTTCACCCCCCTCCCCCCAACCCCATCTCTTAACTTCCAAGCTGAGAAAATAACTTATTTTAATTATACTATTTGACACCCATGCAAATGAATATACTAGTGTTTGGAAGATTGAACCAGAGTTGTCATGGCAATATCTCTTGAGGTCATGAGAAAGCTCCTTGATGTTGTATCCTGCCCCTCTCAGATTTCTAATAACTGGGGTGGAAAGGGGGATGAATGGAAAGCCCCCTTTTCTACCCTTCATCTATTCCCTTTTAATTGGTCCAACAAAGATACTTTTGATGATCATATCATCCTTCGGGCTTGAAAGCAGTCTCGGATGTGTTCTGAAATGATTATCTTACTTGCCTCTGAATCCCTCTTTTTTGACTTTCTTTTGAGCAAATAAATATTTTGTTGCTTTCAAAAGTTTAGAAAATGGGGGTTTTGAGTGGACCCTTAATTTCCAGAATTTCTAGACTTGGAAAATTAATTTAAAACATTCTTCAGGGTATCTTGTACAATCTCACATACAAGTGTATTTCGGTCCTTTTTGAGTCCCTTCAGGGATTGAGGAGACACAAGGATAGCATATATTATTATTATTTTTTAAACACTGACCTTCTGCCTTAGAAGCCATACTAAGTATCTGTTTCAAGACAGAAAAGCCTGGAGGATTAGATCATTGAGGTTGAGTGACTCACCCAGGGTCACTCAACTTAAGAAATGTTTTTTCCCATTTCCAAGCCTGGCTCTACCTACTGAACCACCTAATTTCTCCTTTTAAAAAATTATATACACACACACACACATATTTTTCTATATATATAGAATATATATATACATATATCCACTCACACACACAGACATTCTAAATTTGTTTAACTCAAACCATGAGACCTAGTACCCCAGCATCAATCCTACTTTACCCCCCCCCCCCCCAAAGAAACATCATATTCACTAATGTGCTAGGAAATTTTCAGTTCTTTATCCCTTTTGTGTCCATGTGCAGTAATACATGTTGCTTTTCAAAGCAAGGATACATATCCATTACTTTATTGTTCTCATAATAACACTTTTGAGATAAGGCCAAAGATTCTTCCCACTTGATGGATGAGGACATAAAGGTTCAAGTTTGCACAAAAAGTAATCTAATAGAGGCAGAATTAGATCTTGGGCCTACCGATGCTCTACATGGTGAGTGACACTGGGGGTTTGGTCTGTGGTTGGAGATGAAGAGTTAGGACTGGGATTACTTAGAAAATTGGTCTGATGTTTGGGATAGGATCAGTCTGCTGTTAGTGAATATGATCTATTTTTTGGGGGGGTGTAAAGTAGGATTGGTGCTGGGGTACTAGGTCTCATGGTTTGAGTTAAAGGGCATGATAAGTGACTAGATAAGAAAATGAAACTAATCAGAGGTTAAACCATCAGGGAGGTGATGATGTAAGTGCTGTCTATCATTTACTATTCAGATGTTTGCAATTGTTAAACAAAATCTTCATCCGTTACTGGAATGGGGAAAAATCTAAGCTTAGAACTTACTGTTCTTTTTAAATTTTCTATTAATTGTGTGGTAGTCTATCTAGTTAATGATTATGATAATGTATTAATAACACATATGTATTTTCCTCTCAATGAACTTTGCCTCGTCTAAAGTTCAAATATTATTATCCCCCTTTTTACAGATGAGGAAATTGAGGCTCAGAGGAATTGCATTGATTTGCCTATGATGACCTAGATAATGACTATCTAGAACACAAAGATGAATGTAGCAATCTGGATGCCAAGCCTTTTTGAAGGACACTTACTGGTTTCAGGAACCAAACAGATAAATGTGAATATTTAAGTTTTAGTTTACCCAGAGGAAGGCAATGGTTTCATACTTGCATAATAAAGAACTCATTTGAGTTTGACTTTGGGAAATTTATTTTCCCTTCTTTTTGAACATGTGTGTCTAATAATCTAGAAACTCCTAATGTCTGAAAGCAAAGAAATGAAGCTCTCCTATGAAGATGAGACTTTGGGGTAGTTGGGAAATCTGTCCAGCTTTTCCATTCCGGTTCCCTGCTGTTTAGTTCTTTTCTCCTTTCAGCTTCATACTGGAGAGAGACCAGATATCAACATTCAGACTGCTGGAGAGTATCAGCCTAAACTGAGCTTCCTGTTCTCTCCGTATTTATTTCATTTTCACACCTTCCTTAGGTTAGAGAAGGTAATTAAATGTTTTGGTTTTAAGAGGATTCCTGCTGGGCAAGTAGGCTGCAGGATGGAATAAAAGTAAGCAAAAGATAGTAAATTGTGTCAGGAAAGCAATTTTGTCACCCACCCTGCTTAATTATATTAACAAGACCATGAAAGTAAGATTTGCTACAGATACCTCTTATTTCCCTAGTTGAATAGAGTTGACTGGTGTGAGTCTGGTTAAATTGAATTTTGGAATTGGAAAGCGATACGAAAAGGGGAACGAATGATGAAGGTATGCAGGTAGGGGCATGGTTGAGTGGTGGCTTCCAGAGATTCAGAAGCTGAGATGGGACTGACCTGTGACTGTTCTTCAAGATAGTGGTTTTGGAAGAATCTCACCACAGAGGGCTGTAGTGTAGGCTTGAGGGATATTCCAAGGTGAGAAATTACAAAGAAATGTCATTACTAAAACTATCAGATCCTATCAGGTCAGATACTATCTTTAAATTGGAAATAATACAACTTGTAGTACATATCTCTTGTTTATTGCCAGGCACACATGAGATAATGCCTATAAAGTTTTTTGAACTTTAAGTCGGTCATTGTGACTTGCTGTCATTTCCAAAACTTTAAGGTTTAAATAAGTTCTACATTTTCTTCACAACTATCCTGGGAGGAAGGTGCTATGAGGATTAGTGTTTTCATGTTACCTGTTAGGAAATTGAATTTCCCAATGATTTTATGACTTCCCAGGGATCACACAGCTCACAACTGTCAATCAGAACAAAAACCTAGTTCTCTCTTAACCACAAGTTCAAGGCTCTGCCTCCTGTTCATCATGAACTGTTGTTCTCCTTCCTTTCTCCTTTTCTTCCCCCAAGCCCCTTCAGGATTTCCTGGGATCTGTTTGTGTGGGAATCTGAAACTCTGAGCTGGAGCCCAGTATTACACAACAGGACTGTCTTATCTTTGGGAAGGAAATAATAGGACCCTTGATCCTGGGAAAACAGCTAATTGCATCTTCTGTGATGTCTACAGTGGCTTTGAAAACCTCAAATTATTCCTTTCATTGTCTTTTGTTGTTGTTCTGGTCGACTAATGTGTTCCCTCTCTCAGGGGAAAATAGCTTATAAAGGAGGAGGAGGGAGGCAGGAACACCCAGATTTCTTAGCTGGATCTTAGTGGATTTCTTCACTTCCTGAGGGGTGTGCAGGGTTCTTGAGGTTTACAGGCCATTGCCAGAAGGGCTATTTGCTCATACAAAGTTCTCCATTGTAATAGGCAAAAAAATCAATTTGATTACTTCCATGTCAGCATGCATGTCTAATGGACTAGAAGTTATTGCAGCTATAAAACACACAGTATCATTCCTCTCTCTCCGAAATTTGACAGGATTAATATAGTCAGCATGAAATCTTAGTCATAAAGTCGACCATAAGTGATGGTAAAATTAGCTAATGAAATCGGCTGCTTATGGAAAACATCTTCTGTTTTTCCTTCTTCGGAGAAGGAAGAAAACATTTAGAGTATGAAAATGCCCAGTAAAATGTAAGTCCTCCTTCCAATGTGCCTGTCTCAGCATCCTCCCAGAGAGAGGAGGAGAAGGCGAAGGAAAGGGTAGGAGGAAAGGTATTTGGTCCAGGACACTGGGTTTCTGTAGTAGAGTGGACTGCACAGATTGGTCCACAAAACAAGGCAGTGGTGGCAGCGGCAGCAGTAGCACATGAGCTCAAGCTAAATTCGTTTTCGGCCAAAGAACAGTATTTCTAATCTGGACCTTGGTTGAATGTTTTATTTTCCAAGTTAAGAACATCAACACAGGTGGCTTAAAAAGCTTTTATTCTTCTCTTGTCCTTTCTCCTCTTCTCTTGACCTCCTTGCCCTTTCTCTCTCCCCATCAGCATCTAATTGTACCTGGGAATGAAGGGCATGTTCCCCTGATGCATCAGGAAGGATCTCAGAGTTCAAAATGGGAGTAATATTTTACTGTTCTGGTAAATGTTTTCTGGGAATAAGCATTGTTCCACTTGGCATCCCAAAGTGGTTTTAGATGTTCAGAATTGATATTTCTTCTTATAATGTATAGGGCATTGGATTGAGAGCACAGAATAGAGGATAAGGTGAGAGAACATGGTATAAAATCATTTTGAACAATTAGTTATTGCTCTTGCAAATATAAAATCCTATACTCCACTGCCCAAGACCTTCCATATTTGGGGCTTCCCTACTGCATCAGTATCTACCTGCTTACTCCAGCAAGGCTTTACTCTTTTCTGTTTCCTACATGCTAAATTCCCATCTCCAAACCCATAATTATTTGTTGCTGCCAGCAATATCCTTTCCTTGGTCTATATCCTCCCTGTCTTTTACTTTGCTTTCTCCATGTAGCCTTTTCTTTTTACTTCCATTTGCACTGGTAGGTCCTTTGGTGAAGTGCTTCTATTACTCACATCTATCTAGTTATCAAATAACCTAGCATAGTTAAAGTTCTCTGATACTTCTTATGTGCTGTTTCTTGCCCTAAAGGAAGCCTTGTGGATCTCTTTCAGTAGACAGTATGGACTTGAATGCTCCAGAGACACTTATTTTAACCATGAGTTGGTTGACTGATTAATTTACCCCAGTCAGTGGTGTTTTCATTTAATTCCACTAATTAAGTGGAAAAGGTAGTATGGCCATAGTTCTTAGAGCCTGGAAGACCTAAAGTTGATGCTCATTTTGAGTATTTTGTATTTGTAAATTTATCCTATTATAAAATTTATAATCTCCAAATCAATACTTGGTACGATCATATATGGCCAATGCTCAATTACCTGATGCTCATATTTTTGTGCTTTCTGTTGGTGATTCCACTTGCTTAAAATATTCCTATCTGGTTTTCTTTAACCCAAGAAGGCTGTGATGTGCCTTAACTGAAAAAATGTGAGTATTAGATAAGCTTTACTCAGGCATGAGTTATGGTGTTCCCCATGAGTTCAATGTTAGTGAATCAATAAGACATAAAAAGAGAACGAAATTTGTGGATATGTGTTTGAATGAGGCGACTCAGGAAAGTGCTAAAGTAAATATTGTGACCAGAGACCCATAGGAACCTAATCCTGTATTTTTCCCAGGAGAAATCGTTCAGTATTTGATAATTCAGTGTTGGGATAACCATGAACCATAGTGAGGTTCAAGTTCTATATCTGACACATACTGGCTATGCAAAGGTGGGCAAATCATTTAACTAGGCTGGGGGTTGTCAAACTCAAATAGAAACAGTTCTAAAAACAGCATTTAGCATTTCTATGTTGTATTTTCATTTGCTTTGTTAAATATTTCCTAAGATTTTAACCCAGCTCAGCTATTGAGAAATGTTTTGGCCACTAGTTTCTAAGGCTATAACTTGGAGGGAAAAATGTGCCTACTGGTGTTGTCCAGTATCTTTAGCAGGGCATTACACATACGTTGTCCAACAAGTCTAATCCCTATCCTCTTCCCTAATCTCTATTCCCCCTCCCCCCTTTTTTTTGTTCAGTAGAAAGAACTGGGGGGAGTGGAAGAAGAGAAGAGAGGGAAACAAACAAGTCAGTGTACCTGGTAAGTTCCTAAGCTATTCTGCCTGATGTTCTAAAGCTAGAGAAAGGCTGACACTCATCCTTAGCTCAGCAGTTTTCCAACTTGTTTCCATGCTGAGTTCTCTCCCAGCTCCCCAACTCCCAGTGATTCTAGTCTTCCAACCGCAGCTTATCCCATGGTACTGCCACTGAGCAGTTTCTTGTAAATGTGCCAGCCCTTCCCTCTTCTCATTGTAGTCCATCTGGCAGTATCATACAGTGGAAGAAAACCCTGGTGTAGGAGATCTGGATTATGGTTCTTCTCTTCCATAGTTTCTCATTGAGCTGCTGGGTTAGAGCACAAGCTGGAGTTGGGAAGTCCTGAGTCATTGCTCTGGACAAGTCACTTTGAACTGCTTTTGGCCCCAGTTTCTTCATCTATAAAATTGGGATAATAATAGTACTCACCCCTCAGGGTTGTTGTGAGAATTAAGTGAGGTAACAATTGTAAAGTGCTTTGCACAGTGCCTTGCATATAGCAATCACTACATGAATGTTAGTGATGAAGATGTTTAGTCATTTCTAGTCCCTGAGCCTCAGTTCTTCCATCCTAGAGACTCTTCAGTCTATCTTTCTTCCTGTTTCCCAGATGGAATCAAGAATATCTCCTCATTCAGATCCATGAAATTATAATATACTGGCCTCTTCTACCTTTACAGGGTTATGGGCTGTTGTAGTTTTTAATAAGTAACAAGCAAGAAAATAATGGATGTGAAAGCATTTTGAAAATTGTTTTAATAATGGACTCGCCTCTCTAATTTAGCTCAGACTGTTCCCTGTACCCAGGATGTCCTCTGTCCTTTTCTTGACCCATTTAATTCCTACTCTTTTATAAAACAATTCAAATGTCATCTGTTTCATAAAGTCTTCCCTAATTTCTCACCTTAGTAGTAAGGGTTCTTTCTCTTAGTATCTCACAGGAATATTTTGCATTTGATAGTGAATTCTATTGTCTATTGCCTCTGGTTCCTCTTTGACTGAACTCTTTGAGAGCAGGAATTGTGCTTTACCTAAAGTCCCTTCCTCCTCTAAATCTATGCTCTCAACTTTCTCACCCTCTTGGCACCATGGGCATTTAGTAAATGCCTTTTTAGTGGTATGGATTAATGGATTTCAGAGGAGATCCTAGAATTGGAAGAGAAATGAGTTAACTCTATTGTGAAGCTTACGTTTTCCTGTTGTCGACCTTACCAAGCAGCTCCTTGGCATTCCAAGTGTAATCCTTAAATTTTGTGGAATCGTTATAGCTAAAGGTAGTAGTGGTGATGATCATTCCTTGTCATGGAATATGTTTAAAAAGATGAGGCAGGTGCGATATTTGACCTGGCACCCTTGCATTCAAACAACTTGTAAACTTAGCCAAAAGAGAGGGAAGGAGAGAGAAAGGAGGGGAGTTAATAATTTAGTTATATGACTCCTTTGCTCTTGGATTTTCATTCTCCATGGACCTTGTGTTCTGTTTCCTTTCTTTCTCTTTCTCACTACTCCTATACTAAGGGCTGTGTGTTCCTTTCCATATAGGTATTCACTTTACAAGGCCATTCATACTGGTAGATAATAGATAAATAGATACAATTTTGGGTGGTTGAATAATTTGCATTTCTATCAGGAACTGACAGGAAGTCAAGGCCCTTCCTAAATCAATTAAGATTCTATTCTTTTATGAACTTTGTTGAAGAAGACTCTTAATGGACAAAATTGTATTTTCTTATCACAAGTCTAGTTTCACTAATGGAAGATTTTATTTACACTGTTAACTCAGGTGTCCTGGGGAAACCAGGCAGGGTCAGGGGGTCCTTGGCTTGGATGGTGGCCTTGGTGAAAATGAAGAAGATAGAGACTGTTTTCACCTGCAGCCAGGCTTCACAAAAACTGATTCCGCTCAGGCTCGGGCTGGCTTTATTTTTATAGATTCCAGGAGTACACAAATACTTGGCACACAGTTTCATTTTTCAACATACATGCTTACATACATTCCAGGTAATGGAATAGGTCATATATTAACTTTTAATCATTTGATTGACATTCTATAATTATCCTACATTCTTTTGATTCCATGGATTCTAACAACAAACACAAAGCTTTACAAAAGATATATGTGTATGGGGTAGGCTTGACTAGAGGTCACTTTTCCATTAACCCTTGAGGTACTAGACACACTGTTATATATTATATTTATATATATATTTAAATATATTATGTTATATTATATAATTATTCATTACACTAACTAAATGCATAATCAATCAGACTTCAAAAAGAAAGTTGCCTAGTCTTCAAGGTCAAAGGGTATAATCAATATAACCCAGTTACCCAGTCTATGTATTATTCCAGTAATAATTTTTCATTCTCCAAAATTTTACTAAGTTATCCAAGACATATTGACTTGCCTACAGAGTTAACAACACAATTCAGTGGAGTAGAACATACCAGCCTTTCTATGAAAGGCAATTAATATACAGTACAGTTTTGTTGGGAATTTATTCCTAAAAGGGATCCCATCTATGGTCCCTTATCTAAATGGGTACATAGGAGTCCTTAGGTCCGATTTTGTAAGTAGAATCTCTTGGCAATATTCTAAGGGGGATTTCTGTATTACATATAAGGGTGGAGTTTTCCTGCAGTTGAATTAGTATTTGTAACAATTCCAATAATAGGGGGTGTTAATAAGAGAAGAGTCACTGGGGGGGGGGTTGGGTCTAAGTGGGTATTTCTATCCTTCCTGGGGTCCACTGTGGAGTCCTGGGTTTCTACCTGTGACAATGCCAGTGTGGATTTGATGGCTCCCAGCACTCAGGGATTCAAGAATAAGTTCTAAGAAGGTTACATTCATGAATCTTAACACTTTTTTTTTTTTAACCCTTAAGTTCGGTCTTGGAATCAATACTCTGTATTGGTTCCAAGGCAGAAGAGTGGTAAGGGCTAGGCAATGGGGGTTAAGTGACTTGCACAGGGTCACACATTTGGGAAGTGTCTGAGGCCAGATTTGAACCTAGGACCTCCCATCTCTAGGTCTGGCTTTCAATCCACTGAGTTACCCAGCTGCCCCCTGAATATTTTCTCCCAGTTTTTTAAAAGAAATTTTTCTATAGCCACAAATTTTTTACCTTGCCCTGTCAATCTCTGTAGTAAATGGGAGCAAATATAAAGATAGACTCAATAAATATTTCATGATAGCTAGAAGTGACTGTAGATATAATTTACAGAGGTCAATGACTTATCCAAGGTCATAGAGCAAGAGAACAACTAGCTAGGAATAGAGCTTAGATTTCAATCTTTGTGTTGTATGACTCATCCTCACCAATGGAAATTTATGTTGAGCTTATTCCCACTGACAAAAGTTTGGAATATCATCTTGTGATCAGAACCCCCTCCCCCCCTCGCCCCTACCCCCATTTGGGGTTTTCATAGCCCCAACCTTCCCCCTGCCCCCCATCAATAAACATTTTATTAAGTACTCACTAAGTTCCTTGCATTATGCTAAGTATTTAGATACAAAAGGAAGAGAAAGTTCCTGCCCTCAAGGAATTTACAATCTAATGAGGAAGATATTTGAACTAATAAATCCAAAGCATGTTATGTACAAGATAAATAGAAAATAATTAAGAGAGAAAAATCACTAGAATTAACAGGTTTGGGAAGGAATCCAGCAAAAGAGGGGTTTTCCTTGGGATTTGAAGGAAGCCAGGAGGCAAAGAGGAGAAAAGAGAAATGTTCCAGGCAAAGGGAACAGCCAGATTAAATTCTTGGAGCTAGGAGGTAGAATATTTTATTGGAGCATCTAGGAGGCCAGTGTTACCATGATGAATTCTTGAAGGGGAAAACTATGGAGGGGGCAACGATGTTATGAAGGGCTTTGCATGCCAAGCAGAACATTTCGTATATGATCCTGGAGGCAATAGAAGATCAATGAGATTTTTTTGACTAGGGGAGTCATAGGCTCAGACCTGCATTTTAGGTGGTGACCGAAGAAAGGTGGAGAGAATAAGACTGACCCAATAGGAGGCCATTGCAACAATGTAGTCAGAGCAGTGGTAGCATCAGAGAAGAGAAACAATTTGAGAGATAATGCAAAGGTGAAAGTGACAAGATTTGGAAACACTGGAAATGGGGTGGTGGTGGTGGGATATTGAATTGTTTCAAGATGGAAGCCTGAGGGATTCAGAGGGATTGGTGTTACCTTGAGATGTACGCTAATGAGTTCCGTTTTGAATGTCATGTTTAAAATGTCTACTGGACAAAGTTTTTGAGATCTGAAAGGCAACTGGAAAATATGAGCTGGCCAGTAGAGAGTTTGGGCTAGGATAAGTACATTGAGAATCATCAACATAAAGATGATAATTAAATGTATTTTCAAGCTTTCTTTGTCTTTGCTACAAGGCACTTGGTCTCAGCACCTCCTTATAGGTGCTCCTCGATATCTTCTGGCTAAATATTTCTAAAGGGAGTTTGGTAATTGTCACTGAATGGGTTATTGTATAGGGTGGTTGGCTTAGCACTACGAACTTCGATTACAGTCGCTAATTTCTAAGAAATTTAAGGAGGTTATTGTCTCAGTACTGGCAGTATCAAGGTCTTCTTAATCATTCTCTGCACATTTTATTAAAGGTTCTGGAACTGGTAAATGTAGCTCTTCACTCAAGAGCTATGCAGAACCAAAATACAAAATGGCCTTCAAAGCTATTTTGGTTCATAAAGTTAGCAGGACATTTTAAAGGATGTCTAAATGTGTAGCTCTGCTTGACTGTAACTGTTCCAAAGAACTCATTTATTTCAAAATGTCAGTTCCCATCTACTGCAGGGAGATATTTTTTCTCCTTTATAACTTCTTTGAAGTTGCTTATTTCCCCCAAATTGTTTATAAGAAATTGGCATAACTTCTGTATTGGTTGAATTTGTAAGCTGTCATATTTGTACATGCCCTTTCTCTGTTATATTTCCCCACCATCTTTCCCTGTTCTGATCACTGAAAATTTCCATATAGACCAATGCCCCCCCCCCCTCCCCCAATACTGTGTATTGGTTGCAAAGCAGAAGAGCAGGAAGGGCTAGGCAGGTGGGGGTTAAGTGACTTTCCCAAGGTCACACAGCTCAGCAGGGTCTAAGGCCAGATTTGACTCCCAAGACCTTCTCTCTCCAGTCCTGGCTCTCAATCCACTGATTGAGAGCTGCTCCCTAAATCAATGACTCAGTTACCCCTGGAGCTCTAAATAAATGTGACTTTGGGGTGTGTTTGCTTTGATAGTGTGCCCAAGACCCAGTGTTATCTTGGATGTTGATTATCTACAGTTAGGGACTTATAAGCACATAGCTTCTGCTGGGGTATTCAGCTTTGAATTCCTTTCTCAGAGAACCCAATATTAGCTTTCTTTGCATGATATGTATATTTACCTTTTTTTTTTTTTTGGGTGTAGCTATTTGTGATCCTTGACCCCTGGGCTTCTGAAGCTTTCTAAATGTTAAAAGCATCCTGCATCCTTCATCAATTAATGCCTAACAATCTTAAGTGGGGTTATATCTCCCTCTTGGAATTAAAAAAATATACTATCAAGTCCAGCCGTGCTGGTTACTGGTTTAGTTTTTCAACTCACAATGATTTTTAAGACCTTTAATATTATAAAGGCTTCTATTCTTTTAAAAAACACTTAAAAACCATTAAACCATTTTTCATGAACCATCAGAAGGACATGGGCTCTGAATTGTCTTTAGCAGAGGGGATGAGCTTCATTGAACCATCCTATCTTCATCTGGTTCTCTTTGATTTCAAGTCAAGTGAACAAATAATTATTAAGCACTAGAAAAAATTTTTAAACAATCCTTTCTTTTAAGTAGCTCATAGGGAAACAACCCAGAAATAGCGTTGAACAAACAAGATAGACACACAGGACAAATTAGAGAATTAGGGGTTCCTGTTAGGTGGAACCAAGATTGAGGATTTGAGAGTCAGGTCAACTAGGTGGCTTAGTGAATAGTAAGCCACCTAGATAGAGATAGGAAGGAACTGGTTTCAAATCTGTCCTCAGACACAAGCTGTGTGACCCTGGGCAAGTCACTTAACCACCATTGCCTAACCCAGTGATGGGCAACCTTCTGAGCTTGGTGTGTCAAAATTCGCCAAAAAACCAAGTATAACAAGGGTGGTGTTTCATTAACAAAAATGTATAATTGTAATACATAACTGCATTTAATAAACCAAAAACTTAATTATCTAACTTACCTACTTAGTGACTTCTCTGTTCATCTGTCAGTCGATTTCTATTGTTGGTCTTGATATTATTTAACTTGTGTGGGGTGGGTGAACTAAGATAAGTGAGGGGGAGGGAGAATTCTTTAACCTGCCAATTAGTGACTTTTTTGTTGCTCAATTTCATTGGCTAAGTCTTCAATTGAGACTGGTATTTTGTACACTTTTAAGTCCAAGCAAGCGTTACTAACTTAATCTGTCAATCTGTTTCTTCTGTTGGTTTTGATATTATTTAACGCTGAGAATAATGTCTCACACAAATACAGAGATGGAAAAATTGTGAGTAAAGACATTGGTATATTTTTCAGGGTGCTAAAAGTGTCTGGTAATGGGTTCTAGGCACTCCTCCATTGCATGGGGGCAGGAGCCCCGCCCAGTTTTCTGCTAGCCTGTTCATGTCCCATCCCCAGCCAGTTGGCCTGGAGGTGCCAGGAGAGCAGCTGCTGGCCAGCCAGCCTGCCTTCCTACCTGGGTGCTGGAGACTCACAGCTCTTGGGCTCGAGGCATGCTGAGCCCAAGTGCAGCTGCATGTCATCTAAAATGGCTATGCATGTCATAGGTTCGCCATCATGAACCTAGCCCTTACCATTCTTCTGACTGGGAACCCATACTTGGTATTGATTCTTTGACAGAAGGTAAGGTATTGGGTTTTTTTGGTTTTTGTTTTAGGAAGTACTGAGTCTTCTTGTAGATACCAAATGAAAGTAAAGTTGAGAAAGGAGAGAGTTTTTAGGGATGGGGGACAGTAAATTAAAATGCCTGGATTGTGCAAGAAATAGCAAGGAAACTTGTTAATGTATCACAATATATAGAGGTTTGGGGAGTGGTATAAGGAATAAATGGGCAGGTGGGATATTACCAGGTTAATGAAGGGCTTCAAAAGCTAAACAGCATTTTTATTTGATCTTGGAGGCAGTATAGAATTATTGGAGTTTACTTAATAGAGGAGTGACATGAGCAAGACCTGTACTTTAGGAAGATAACTCTCGACAGCATAATTGGACAATTTGACTGATGTTAAGTGCTCAGCCTGTGGTTGAGACAGACACATGCAAAAACTTTGAGCACAAGGTGTCACTAAGAGATGAACTTTTTCCTTCATTTTCTTTAAACCCTTATCTTCTATCTTAGAATCAATACTATTTATTGGTTCTAAGGCAGAAGAACAGTAAGGTTTAGGCAGTTAAGTGACTTACTCAGGATCACAAAGCTAGAAAGTATCTCAGGCTAGATTAGAACCCAGGACTTCTGTCTCAGGGTGTATTCACTGAGCCACCTAGGTGCCCTAAGACCTTAAATCTTAAGTCTGTAGCAGTGAATGGACCAGATTTCTCTTGTATGAAAATTATAGGTTTTAGACGAACTCTTTTTTTTTTTTTTGTAAATATGAAAACAATAGTCAGTAAAATGAACATTTGTTAAGAACCAACTGCAAGATACTGGGGACATAAATATTTTCCTAAATGACTCTTAATTTTGATTGGTTTGATTCTGTTCCCATAGTCAATCCTGTTGTCAGAAAGTGACATCACCTGTTCGGGCAGAACCACTCCTGGTTTTGCCTCTGCTAACTTCTATTTTTTCAGTGTCTCAGAATCAATAATGAATATTAATTCCTAGGCAGAACTGTGGTAAGGGCTAGGCAATGGGGATTAAGTGAATTTGCCTAGGGCTACACAGCTAGACAATAATCAATTTTGAACCCAGAACTTCCGTCTCCAGGGATGTTCTTTATTCACTGAGCCCCAGTTAGCTGCTATTCTTTTGGCTTATTTTGAGTGATATGGGGACCAAAGAGGTAGGATGGACAAAGAAGACCTTGTTCATATCCTCAACCAGTCCTTAAAAACTTCCTCCAATCCTAGAAGTTTCTGGAACCATTTGATTCAGTATATATGCATTGGGTGTATATAGAGCACTATTATGCACCTCTTATGCTTTTGTAGTCATTATTATAGCTAAGGTGATATAAATAAATGTAAAACTGTCTCTACCCTCTTAAGGGCTTTCTAGGAACAAGGGGGATAAATGTTGGAGGGGACAAGGTATATCTATATTTAAAAAAAAAACAGTATAGGAAAATGCCTCAATAGATAAAATAGAAACTTAAATTGAATATCACCAGGTGCAAGGATGTATGAAGATGTAAGGCTTAGAACACAACTCAAGTAAAAGATTGGAGTGGTTTAGGAAGACTCTGGGAGGGAGAACTTGACTTTTGAAGTCCAAGAGAACATCCTAGATACAGGGACTTTAGGAGCTAAAGTTTCAAGCTCTGTTGTGTGCTGGATATGGTATGAAGACAGGGCTTGGCTGGAGTAGAATGTTCATGTAGGAAATAAGTGGGTGATTAGCTTGGAGAAGTGAGAGGGTGCTTCTTGAGTTGAGGGGTATGATCCTCATGTAGCAATTAAAATAATGCCGTTGAAGTTTCTTGAACATGCTGAGAGTAGGAAAGGTTACTGAATGTTTAGAAAATTATTTTGGCAATGTTGGGATGGCCAGCATACTCAGGTTTCCTGTGTAGTAAGTAAATCCTTTGCTAATGTATGGACTGCTGCAAACTTGCCTCCTGCCAAGCCCAGAAAACTGTCTGATTTGAATGGGTAGGAATTTGAAGCTTTAAAGAAATGGGAAAAGATTGTGGGACAATGAATGGTAAAACAAAGGGACACAACAAAATAACATTACAATGCCAGAGTTAGATGACTTCTTGGAAGCATGAATATGGAATTATTGGACTATAGGGTTTGGAGCGGACATTCAGAATCTTGTTCAATCCCTCATTTGACAGAGGGGCAAACTGCAGTTGGTGAGAGTGCCTTACGTAAGGTTATATAATATATTTCTGTACTACCTTACAGAACTTTGGGATTTTATTTGCTGAGCTTAGTCTAGGATGCAAAACCTCAGAGAGACTATTAATCTAATCTGAGCCTTGACCCAAGAATATTTCCTGCCACATTATCAACAAGTGTTCATTCAATCTGTCTGAAAACCTCCAGGGAGGCAACTTCTTAGCCATTAGGATATTTTTCCCCTTACTCCTGAATGAAAATATTCCCCCTGTGAAACTTCCCCAATGTTGTTCCTAGTTCCTCACTATGGACCCCAAACAGAATAAGTCTACTTAATGCCTTTTTCATGTGACAAATCAGCCTTTTAAAATACTCGAACAGGGTTTTCATTAAGTGCCCTGTTTCATTAAATGTTGTTAAATGGAGTCACATTTCTTCTCTAACTCATCTGCATGTGATATGTTCTTTTGTTCCCAGCCTCCTCTCTCCCTTCTCATTGTGCTAGTAGTTGCCTTCCCCTGGATATGTTTTAGACTGTGGAGTTATTTTGTAAGGGGCATTCAGAAGTGGTCTGACTGGCTGAGCATGAGAGATCATCACCTTCTTTCTGGACTGCTGGTCTGCTTAAAAAACAAAAACAAAAACAACAGAAAAACAACCTTGACTTTCTGTCTTAGAAGCCCAGGGTCACACAGCTAGAAAGTGTCTGGGTCAGATTTGAACCTAGGACCTCCTGACTCAAAAGCCACTCACTCTGCTACCCCACTGCCTGTCTAAATACAGTTCAGACTTCCATATTGCTCAGAGTCCTCCTCTACTCTACTACATTGCCTCACAAAGTAGCTTCCCTATGTGAGCCATGGGGCTATGCTGAAGGTGCATCAACCCACAGGCAACATTTAATAGTAAAAGCCATGATTATTCACGTCTGACTCACCCTTCGAAAATATCTTAGTCCAGTCTGACTTCCAGGCAGCTAATGGACCCCACCCCCCACCCCTACCCCAAATACTCTCAGTGGGTGTGTGTGTGCACAAGGAATGCAGACTCATTTTAATATTAGACTGAGCCAGACACAATTAGCAAGGTAAATTGACTGCTGCTGCTAGAGAAAAAATTAAAAATCATAATGCAAACTAAGGCAAGTCGAAATGATTTTTGAGGGGAGTGAACCACACCATGATTCCCTAGGTTTGCTAGAGTGATTTTCCATTTGCTGCTTTAAATGCTAGTTTCCTAACCCCTAACTTGCATATGGCAAGTGTTTCCTTGGAAGGGATAATGGGGAGTCCCATGTTGTCCTTTCCTTTGTCCTTTCCTTTGTCCTAAAGCTGCATTGTGTCTCAGCTTCCATACCTACTTCACATCAAGGATTGGGGAGCAATGGAAGGATGTCAGGAATAATGACTTAAAAGCTGGGACTATGACCAGGGCAGGCAACAAGAATTTCTTCCAGGGAAATTAAATTTATAGGGTGGTGAAAGCACTTAACAGAGCAAGTGTTAGCACCTAGCTGGCAAGAAGAATTAGTTAAACTAGGAAGCCATCGGATATCCTGCTTCCTCTCTTTTCCCTCCCCTTTGCCCATCCTTCTTAGCTAGACTCTGATCTGCTCCCCATTCTTTGAGGTTTTACTGTTTATTGAAAGGAACATTTTTTTTTAACCAGGTACCCCAGGCCTAGTGATACCCACAGGTATAAAAAGTTGCTAGCTATGGGTCTGCTTAGCAAGGCAAATACCTCCTACATAGATTTGACAGAGCTGGTATAATTCAAATTAAGAGCGAAAAAATTACCATTAGTATCAGTCTCATATACCACATAGCTCATTATTGCTTACTCTGAATAATTTCTTCACTACCTTACAGAATTTTGGAATTCTATTTGCTCAGTATAAAATATGCAGAAATGCATGAATAGTGTTAAGGCTGAGTACCCTAAACTAATATAGCATGAGTCTTTTTTTCCCTGTTCTTTTTTTTTTTTTAAAACCATGATTGAAGTCAAATTAACATATTTACCTTCAGTGCTCCCATGGGGAGTATTAGGAAATTCAAGAGGTGAATCAGAGTCGGTGCTTAGGTTTGCCAGAGCTGAGGCAGGATTTCATTTCTCAATAAGTAACTAAGCAAACACTCGACTCCCTTTTGATTTAAGGATCCATTTTCCTTTCCGGGGAAGTCTTTAGATGCTCCTCAACAGATGGCAGTACTATCTTGGTCCCCAGGTTCCCATCGCTGCTGGCAGGGCTCAGCTCCTAGGGAATTTCTCAATGCCGTTTTAGCCAAATGCAGGGAAATGATCTTAAAAAGAGCATTACTTCTCAAGACCAATTCTCACAGGGCAATAGTGTATCAGCGTTTGTTCTCATGGTGGTTACAGCTTCTCTCATAAATTATCCATAGTCACACCGAAGAAATGATTGCAACTTTAAGATTAGGGGTTCTTGGGGAAAGAACATTTAAAAATTTCCCTGGGGATTAGAACCCCCTGGTTTCACTGGCTCACATTTACATTTCTGAGGCATTGAGGGCCTATATAATTAAAAATACTATTTTTATCTATTTGCTATTGTTCATAGGTTTGTAAGGTATTTTGCAACTATTTACTTATTTCATCAACCCTGAAAAACAGGTGTTATTTACAGATGAGGAAACTGAGGTATGCAAATTAAATGATTAATCCAGGAATCAAGTAGACAAGCAAATGGATGAATAATTAAAAACATACTGGCCTTGATCAATGTCATAAACTGAAAATCTGGCCTCAAGCAGGAGAGCCCTTTATCAGGAATTGTGGTGGTAGATGGAGTATGCTAAACCTTTGCGATTTCAGCTTTCTAAGATCTGCCCTTCTAAAGGTTCCTTTATTATTATTCTTTTAAACTTTTACCTCATTTGTCTTGTATTGATTTAAAGGCAAAAGAATGGTAAAGAGTATGAAATGGAGGTTGTGACTTGCCCTGGGACATATAACTAAGCAATATCAGAGACCTAGTTTGAATCCAGGGCCTCCTTTGTCTGGACCTGGCTTTCAATCCACGGAGGCATCTAGCTGCTCCCTAAGAAACTCCTTTAGTCTTCCAGGTCTGGAACTCAGAAAAATAAACCTATAAAATTACGGAAGTCTGTTCAAGGAGAAAATATGTGTCTGACCTTATAGGATGGTTGAACACAAGAAGACTTGTTGACCCTGCATCTGACATTTCCTTCTCCCTTTACTGTTATATAACTTTGTATTTGTGGTGACAGCAGCAGTGGGTGGGGTTTGGGGGGGGCTTCCCATTACCTTGGTGCCTTTTCTCACATCCTTTATAAAAGTCAAGGTCCTGTACTATAGCTAGCTCTGCAAGGTTTGTAAAGTATGTCCCAATTCTTGCTGTTTTCACTAATGTATTTAATATGTAGTATTGAGCACTTTACCCATGCTACTTATTTCATTTTGTCTCTTCAGTAACCCTGTGAGGCAGATGTCATTTTATAGATGAACAAATTAAAGCTTTTAGAGGTTAAATGACTTACCCAAGACCAAACAGCTAGTCTTAAACCTGGATTTGATTTGGGGTCTTCCTTTGCCCAATCTGGAGTGCATTGCCATGCTGTTGTGTCTTTGAACTAGTACAACAGTATGTCAATAAGATCCAGTTTCCTTTGATCCTCTATTGCCCTGCTTTTATTAATCAATAAGTTGTTTGGACCAAAAAGTCTTTGAAAAATGCTGAAGTCTTGCTTAGAAAACTAGAGGACCTATTCAGGAAAGCTTCACCTTTCCTGCCATATTCTCATTTTTTCCAACTTTAAAGAATAGATTTCAAAAAGTATTCCTTGATGTTTCTGTGAGAAAAGTACTAGAGGCTCCCGATCAGGTCTCCAGCTCTAGATCTATGTCTCTAGAACAAGTTATTTTCTCTCTGAGCCCCCATTTCCTCACTGTTAAAAATGGACCTAATGCTACTTTTCTCTGTCTAGTGATTTGAAAGCCTTCTAGAAAAGAGAGGATTGTTGAGGTTAATTAGTACTTCATGTACGTATGAATTGGATGCTATTGCCAGTATTTCAGAACCTACTAAGTGATGAAAAATTTCCTGGATTTCACAATGCCAGTGGTTTTAGCTAACTGGTTGGGAAGACCATGCTTTGCTTTGACCTTTTTCCCTGTGCTTTTTTGGGTCTTTGGAGGGCAGAAAAACTTTATAAGGTTTCTGGTTTTTAAAGAACTGCAAGGTTCCAAATTTTAGAATCTCCACCTCCCACACAACCCTCCCCAGAAACAAGCTGTTAGCATACCCAAATGTTCATTCATGTGTGGCCTCAGAAATGTGTGGCAGGCATTATTGAAGCATTTCCCCTGTCACATCTTTTAAAAGTCTGAACAAATCATAGACTACTTCCTGGTGGCTATTGTTCTTCCCTAAAGGACTGGGCCCATGTGCTTTTCCAGATAGACCTGGAAAGGGTCCCCTCACAAGTGATCTAAAGGAATTCTTTCATTTTCTTGATGAACAAAAGACCCAGAGAAGTTAAATAATCCCCTCTAAGATCATACAGGTATTTGGTAGGAGAATCAGACTTGAACCCAGATCCCTCATACTGTATCTTTTTGCCATACTCCCTTTCTGGCATTTGTTTTTTATTTTAAAGTGGGGTGACCCAGAAATATGATCAGAGGAAAGGAAAAATCTATGTTGGCCTTTAGAATAGAAAAGTTATGGGTTAGCTTAGTTCCCGTCTCAAAGGATTTATTCATTTATTCATTCATTCATTCATTTATTTTTAAAGGCCTTGCTTTCTGTCTTACTAAGAACTCTTTAAGACAGGAGGGTAAAGTTTAGGCAAATGAAGTTAAAATGATTTGCCAGGGATCACACAGGTAGAAAGTGTCTAATGTTTCATTTGAACCCAAGTCCTCCTGACTCTAGATCTGGTGCTGTATCACACTGTGCCACCTAGCAACCCCCTCACCAATTATAAATCTTTTGTAAAGGCTATATAAGAAGTTCTCTCTGGTCACCAAAGATTTAAAAAGAAATTGATAAAGGAAAACAAAAATAATCAAGAAGACCATTGGTAGGGATTTAGGACAGCCAAGCAAGGTTGTGTCATTTCAGTTCCTGGTGATCTGCCCTGAATACCTTTGCCATTCATTTCCATCAGGATGTGGGCTAGACCAAAATCTTATTCAGCTGGAGAATTCTGAGAGATTAAAATTCCTTGGTTTAAAATGTGACAAAAAGGAAAATTTAAATAACTCTTGACCTAATGATTTCTGGGCAAGTTAGGTGGCAGCTGGTAAGGTGGTACAGTGGTTAGTGTTAAAGCTTGTGTGAGAAAGCCCTGAGTTTAAATACAGCCTCAAGGACTTGCTGTCTTTTACCCTCTATAAGTCCATTAAAAAAAAAATATATATATATATATATATCTGTGACTTTGTTTCCCCAATTGTAAAATGGAAACGGGAGCAGCTAGATGGTACAGTGTATGGTACAACTGGACCTGGAATCAGGAAGACCTAAGTTCAAATGCAGCCGTAGATGCTTATTAGTTGTAGGACCCGTGGCAAGTCACTTAACCGGTTTTTGCCTCAGTTTCCTTATTTGTAAAATGAACTGGAGAAGGAAATTACAAACCATTTCAGTGTCTTTGACAAGAAAAACTCCAAATGGAATCATGAAGAATTGTGGACGTGACTGACCTAAACGACCAAAATATTTTTTGTTAATGGTTATTATTTTCTTATTGTCAGTATAGAATCCACACAGAAGGATGAGCTTCAAAACCAGGCTGAGGTCATTCTCATCTTTGGATATTTTCATATCAGTCTAATAAGAGATAGCAGGAGGATGACTTTTCTTTTTGACATTCCTGAAGAAATGATTCAAACAACAAAAAATGAGAATAATAATACCAAACTCACTGAGTTTTTATCAGGATTAAGATTTTAAAGAGCTTAGCACACTTCTGTGCTAAATAATAGAAACTGAATAAATTCTTCCTTCCATTCTTCCTCCCTTTCAGTGTAGGGAAGAGCTGTCATTTTTTTTTAAACCGTTACCTTCCGTCTTGGGAGTCAATACTGTGCATTGGTTCCAAGGCAGAAGAGGGGTAAAGGCTAGGCAATGGGGTTCTCCCAAGTGACTTGCCCAGGGTCACAGCTGGGAAATGTCTGAGGCCAGATTTGAACCTAGGACCTCCCGTCTCTAGGCCTGGCTCTCAATTCACTGAGCTACCCACCTGCCCCCAAGAGCTGTCATTTTTAAGGATCCCATGTGCTATGTAGGTCCAACCTGAGGTATGCTGTCTCTGACATATTTGGTTCTTTGTGGTATCATTGGTTAAAGGTCAATTACAATCTACCCTCTATTCTGGAACCACCCAGCCTATCTATTTTCAACACATGGTTTTAATTTCCAACATATCCCCCTTGCTCTAGCTAGGCCCCATCTCTGGGTCCCCAGCACATACAAATATAGACTGCATTGTTCCTTTTGGAATATACTCACTACCAGAATCTATGCTCCAGTGGAAAGAGAAATGACTTGGAAGTTAGGGGAACTCAATTTGAGCCCCAGTTCCATCATCTACTAGATATGAGACTCACACCAGTATATGCCTTTCTGAATGCCACTTTCCTCATTTGTAAAGTGACAGGGTTGGGACCAGCTTTCTAAGATTCTCTATTCTTAATGTGATTCTTCCTTTGTTCAAAGTCTTCTCCACCCAAGGAATCCATGATTTTTCCTAGTCAAATTGCTTGTTGGCACTGAGATACCATGATTGGAAAAAGTTCTTTTTCTACATTCTAGGAGTTTAGATTATATAAGGAAGAAACATTCTCCTTAGCCATGAGAGGAACATGGAAAGCGGTGCCCTTCTATGTGTAACTGTGTCTTCTACATCCTCATAATCCCTGATACTGCTAGAAACTGTTGGTCGGGCAGATTTTAGTATCTTACAGTGACAAGGAAACTTAGATCAACTTGGGAAACTTAGAAATTTCATGACTGATCTGTAGAGGAGGAAGGACAGAGTGCGCTATTTATTGTGTTAGGAAATTAAGTGACAACAGTATTTTTTATTGTTTTTGTGTCCCTGCTTTTTAGTCTACTTCACTACTTTGTGTCTTCCTTGGACCTTTCCTAAACAGGCTATGATTAGTGCAGCATCACAAGGATTTGACTATCAAGCTGGCCCTATTCTTAGTGTATGGGGGTCTTAAGAGAGCTCCGAAGTAGTTTGAGTGTATTTGCTGGAACCAATTCTGGTGTCACTCTTTTCCTTGTACTCTTGTACCTCTGGGTCACCTTGCTGAGGATTGGTTGAGATATGCTGTTTAAATTGCTTAATGAGATTGAACCCATTTGTCCCAGAAAAGGACAAGACATACCATCAAAAACAGTTTCTGTCATTGTCTCTCCCTCTCACTATCTCTCATTCTAGAACCATCTTGCCTAGTGATGGCAAACTCAGTGTGGTCCCTGTTCTAGCATGCCATAGAATTGCCAACACAGAAGTAGCCTGTATTATGTGCCGACCAACAGTGGCTTCCTGATAAATATCCTCTGCTCTGGCTAGACTCATTTCCCAACTACTGTTCTACTGTCTTCTCAGAACTACTGTAGGATTAGCCTAAAAGGATTATATTTTAGATACCCCCCCCCCCCTAATTATTGTTGTAGTTGTCATGGTGTTTGATACATATACATAGGTGGGAGAGGGAGAGAAAAATTTAGTGATTTGGGCAACTCCCCCTTAAAAATTTTCTTATAATCTTCCACTTCTCTGCTGGGAAGCAGTGGAAAGAATACTTACTATACTGGAAAGTCTGGAGTCCACATATCACACTACTAATCCTTCTCACTTATGTGTGTGACTTTGGGTGAATCCCTTAACCTCTCTGGGTTTTCATTCCTTCATGTGTAAAATTAAGGGATGGATATAGAGATGGGTAATCCTATAGTAGTTCGGAGAAGATAGTAGAACAGTAGTTGGGAAATGAGTCTAGCCAGAGCAGAGGATATTTATCAGGAAATAAAATACCAGGATGATATTTTCATAAACATGTACCCTAAGAGAGGCTATCTTTCTTTATTTTTTTAACCCTTACCTTCCATCTTGGAATCAATACTGTGTATTGGTTCCAAGGCAGAAGAGTGGTAAGGGCTAGGCAGTGGGGGTCAAGTGACTTGCCCAGGGTCACACAGCTGGGAAGTGTCTGAGGCCACATTTGAACCCAGGACCTCCTGTCTCAGGGCCTGGCTCAATCCACTGAGCCACCCAACTGCTTCCTGAGAGAGGCTATCTAGAGAGAAGAGGATCCTCAAACAATTCTTAGAATCATAGAACAACATTATGGTTGGAAGGATCCTCAGCACAGAGAAATTTGATTATGGAATGTGGAAAGGAATCCAACAAATCATCGAAGTTGAATCTCTAGTAACATGTTTACAACTTGTCCTGAGTGTCACAGATTTTGAGCTGGAAGTCCTTTAAAAATCGAGTCAAACTGTTTCATTTTATCAGTGAGGAAATTTCACTCAGAAAGCTTGTGATTTGTCCAAAGTCACTATGTATTAAGTTAATGATTATAGTATTAAGCAGACAAATTAGAATTTGAATCCCGATCCTGTGGCTCCAGATGCTGAGATTTCTCCACTGTACTGTGGTCACATGTAGAAATTAGTTATAATCTCATGAATCTAGTGTTGGGTTGAAATTTATTAAAATCCTTTTTTGACCAACTTTGTTCAACTTACTGTGTGACTCTGGGACAAATGATAAATATGAAGATAACTTATCTTGCATTTTCATGTTTAGCTGGCATTATCCTTATAGCAGCTTTGTGCTTGGCTATAAATTTATCTCCATTTTACAAATGAACAAAGGCACCAAACAATGATTTGTTTGGCCTTTGGAAATGGCCTTACTCGATTACATGGGGATATTAAATGATAAAATTAAGATTTTTGAATTCATGCCTTCTGATTTGAAGGTCTATTCTTTTTACTGTCCTGCAATAACATACATATCCTCTCTAGACAACTTAAATTTTTGCTTGTTTGATAACAGAGTTGGAATAGACAAGCTCTGCAGTTTCTTCCATCTAAAAAGTTTTAATATTCTGTATTTTATGATTTGAGTAAATCTCAAGGTAATTATTTGTCCAAACAGGTTTTCTCCTAATTAAAAACAAATTTTAAAAAAAGTTTTTGGTATTTACGATTTTATTTTAGCAAAACATTTGTGATTTTATATAGGATTGGCTAAGTGCGGTGTACATGACAACCTCCATGTAGACCATGTGATCTTGAGTTCATTTTGTATTTTGGGTAATTTTGCTGATATAGGAATTAAGCTGCCTTGTTTTCTTCTGAAAAGTTTGACCTCTGTGAGAAATCCTTTGATGCTATTATGTAGAAAGCTTTAAAATTGTCTAGCTGAAGAGAAGTTTTATTTTGTTCTTTTTGCTTTTCTTCCCTTTGCCTTTCTTATTCTTGTCTTGCCCCCGCCTTTTTTAAAGTTGGAACAACCTTAGAAGGCTTCTGTTGCTTTTATCTGCAAGGTTAGGATTCTTTGCCCAGACCTGTTCCTTCCAAACCACAGGAGCAGAGTTGTCAAATTCTCAGTCCTCTGTTGTTCATCATTTTCCTTTCGAAGTCACCTCTGACTTGCTCTCTCTTCACTCCAAACTTAAGTCCCATCTCCTCTGGAGCACCTCTGTGATGATTGTTCCTATATTATCCCAGAGAGCATGTATTATTATGAGGATCACTTGGATGAAGTGGGAATGGTTAGTTTGGAGAGAAGTCTTTTCAGGTGGGCGTAGGGGTTTCTTGGGGAGAATTGGGTGCAGTGGGTGGAAATTTGAGAGGCAGATTCAGCCTTGATATAAGGAAAAACTCCATTTGAATTATCCCAATGTGGAATGGGATGCTTTGTGTATCATTCCATATCTGAAAGTCTAAATTTGACTATTTTTTAGGGATGCTAAATGAGATTCTTGTTTGCTCTGATTGAACAGCACTACTCAACCTCTGACATTTCAAAATCTTGCTCTCTCCTGTGTACCACCTTTGTTGAGCATCCCCAACTCTTGCATTGATTTGTTTCCTATGTATCCTGATCTTATCATTTAAAAAATCTTTTTGAGGGCAGAACCCACATCTTATTTCTCCCAGTAGTACCTACAACAGTGCATTCCTCATGGTTTGGATTTGACTGGTCAATTAATTTCCTTTTTAACGCTTACTAGTTGATGCTCACCTTTAATTCTGACTGGTGTAAAAATCTGCCTAGGAAACAAGGAATTGTTCTAGATGACTCCTCAGAACTGGGAAAGTATGGGATTTCTTTAATGTGTGTGTGTGTGTGTGTGTGTGTGTGTGTGTGTTTGGGGACAGAGTAAAGAATAGCTTACCTTGTCTTGAGGCTAAAAGTGCCATTCATTCTTTTAAGAGCCCAGAATTATCCCACCTTTTACAAAGACCAAGGGAAATAAGAATAGATCACTGACTGCTATGGGAAGAATGATGTTCCCCTAACCATGTTATAGGCCTGCTTTATACAAACACATTTTACCCATCTCCCAGTGCCGTTAATAATATGCAATCAGGAGCTATAAAATTTTTGTATTTGTATTTACGTCTGTATTTTTCATATTGGTAATTACCTTTTATGGTCCTTGGCTCAAATGCAAGCCCTGATTCCCAGCCTGTCTGCAGTCAGTCCTTGTAATCCAGAACTGAATCAAAGCAACTTTTTTCTTTAAAAAAAGAGGAAAGGAAAAGAAAAAAATCCTTTTACAAAACAAGATTCGCTCCGTGTTGCAAAAGAGCTTTGGGGAAATCTGGGTTTTGTGGTTAAGAATCTTACACTGAAGCACAAGGAAAATTATGTGTAGCTTTTATTTGGCCCAAAGGATTCTTACTACATTATCCGTATTTCCTTTAATTTGTGGGATTTCTAGTAAATGGGCTTAAAAATAGGTCTGGGCGAGATGCCAGGGTACATACGGACAGCAGAAAAAGCCCTGCATTTCCCCCGAGCAGTTTGCTTTTCACTTGGCCTTAAATGCAGATTCTATTAACCGGAGTTGGGGTGCAGGGATCAAGCCCACCTGGTCCCTGCCACCCCCAGGAGGGAAATGTGATTCCAGGTCAGTTCTCCTTGACAGCTCCAAAAGTTAGAGAGAGGACCAGCAGCTGCCAGAAACTTGCTTCTGTTCTATATAAAAAGGGAACCGATTTTTGAATCTTTGCTGCATTGAGGTGGGGGAGAGGATGTTGAGCAGTAGGGAGAGGAGGAAAGCAAATGGAGAAGGCTGTGGACTGAACAATGTGCAGTTAGTTCTTTTGGCCACCCGGCTGATGAAATCTGGGGGGCTGGAATTGCTACTTCAGAAGGAAAGCTGGGGAGAGGAATGCGGTGAAATAATGATTATTTCTCTGTCTCTGTGGCCAAGCTGCAGGCTGGCTCAGCCCGCTGCATGAGCTCTCCTGGTGATCTAGCCAGAAGGCATCCCCACTGCTGCCCTTCTAGTGATACTTAGTTTTGTTCTGTGGAGCCCTGACAGTTGAGGAGGCCTGAAAAGGAAGTGGTAAACACGTGGTAGTAGGGGGTGAGCCTGACTATGAAAATAGTTGTTTATAGTGGGTTCTAATAGTGAGCTTGAATTTTGTTTACCAGGCTGGTGAGAACATACTGCTTCCCCTGGATCTGAAACAGTTTACTGACATTTTGAGGTTTCCCCAGATCTCAGAAGCTCAGCAAAATCTGTGCTCATCATAGGTCATTTTTGGTCTTTTTTCCTATTTTCCAAATAGCTTCCTCTTTACCCCATTTGGCAGGATGGCTGTGTTAGCCATGATCATTGGCAAGCCAAGGCCCCATCCCCATCCTTTCCTAAGCTCTAGAAAAATTGTGGTGGTGGTGGCCAATTTTGTGTCAGAAGGGAAAAATGTTATTCATGTTGAGGTCAACCTCTCACCAGCCTACATATCAGAGTGGTGAAATGAGGGCAGAAAGTTCTTGGTGGATGTTTGGATGGTGAGTAGGTCTCATGTAATGACTTGTAATGTGGGAGGACCACCCCTTCTTCATGGCACCCCCAATATGCTAGAAATAAAAATGGAGGACTCAAATGGGAATGGGATATTGACTAGAGAGTGGTCCTTTCAAACTAGAAAGTTGCCAGCCTTTAAGATGTTATGAGAATTCCCTTGTTCTGGGTCTCAGAGTCTTAATTAAACCAGTGGTCAGAGACTAACAGGCTTTTTTTTCCTGAATAGTTAGGACAGAAGATATAAAAATATCTAGATCATTCATTCTTTTAGCAAAGTTTGAGTGTTTCCTATGTGCATAGCATTGGAGAAAAGCAAATATTATCTGACAACATAATCAATGCTTCTCTCTTTCCCCCCACGATATACTAGAAGCTGGGGATACAAAGACAAAAATGAAATCAAATACTTGCCCTACAATTTATGCAGATTAATAATATGAAACTAGTTTTGGAAAAGACTTATCACTAATGTTAAAAGTAAGAGTAGATGAGGTAGTTTCAAAATTGAAGAATGCTTGAAATCAATGTGAGGCTATCCTTGAGATAGCCAGGATCCACCATCCTTGAGAAATAGATACCCACTTTCAAACAATTCCAGTGATCAGAGAATTTGTTGTTGGAAGAGAAAGGCCTCAATCTATCAACGGACTTTGGTGATCTATTAGAAAGTTTTTATATGCCCACCCAGTGGTCCTAGTTTTGCACAGATCAAACCACATAGATCTATCTACTCAGGCATCAACAACAGCATTTTAATAAGATAGTCATGAAGGCTTGAGTTCAAATTTGGCTTTAGATACTTCCCAGCTATGTGACCTGTAAGAGAGGAATCAATGGTGCAAGGAGCAGAAGAGAGTGAGTGAGCAGGAGAGGTGCAAGAAGAGAAAAAGCTCAAGATTCCAGTGAGAGAAGAGAAGCTGAGAGAACTCCCAACTACTACTAAACTTCCTCAGCTGGGAATCTGAGAAACAGATCTCCTAAGCTTTGGGCCTCTGGAGATCAACTGTTTCCCAGTGAACCCCTGAATATCTCTCACTCAGCTTAAAATATTTTAGACTGGGACTTTCAAGAAAGCCGTCTACAGAGAAATCCTTTCTTCAAAGATTTATTCTCCCTTTCCCTAACTTGCCCTGGACTCCAATACTCAATTGAGATTAGCTTAGAAGTAGGGACCAAATCAGCAGCTGACCAGAAGAGGGGTCAAGGCCGAGATCCCAAACCCTCAGATTTTTTTTGGGGGGGGTCAGTCTGCCAGTCAGGGCTTCCTACTTTTACCCACTTTCCTCACCTGACACCCTTATCTCTCCCTTCCCTGTGTGAACCTAAATAAATTATTTACTACCTTAGAATTAGGTCTGGCTAGTTTCTGAGAGTAGGAAAGGGGATAGAAGACTTGGAGAGAAAACACCTCCCCAAAGAAGGAGGTTAACTCAGGATCACAGTGCAATCATCTCTCTTGGGCTGTGGGGTGACCCCAAAATATAATGGAAATCACTTTACATCTAGTATTTTATTTTTAATCTCATTGTACTGTGGGGGTGCTCTTATGATCCGCATTTTGTAGAGGAAGAAACAGAAAAAGGTTAAGCAACTTGCAAGAGTCAAACAGCTATTAAGTGTCTGAGTTGATAATGGAGTTTTATGACTTTGTTATTCATTCTGTCTTTCCAATTGCTTATATAGTCCAATTGCTTATAGTTCTTTTGTAGGAAGGAAGGACTCATCCCTCCTTATGATTTGTGTGTTCCTGGTATGCCTTTCTAGTTGTTCCCTGGTATAATAGTTGACACATACCTGGGACTTCGAAATTTATAAGGCTCTGGGCCCACGTTGCCCTATTTGATTCTCCTAACAAGCCTTTTGAGGTAGCTGCTGCTATTTATTTTCATTTCACTGCAAAAGAGCCTGAAGTTCTGAGACTTAAGTTTTGCTGATTAGATTTTGAACTCGGTTCTTTTGACTCCATTCCTAGTCAGTGTTCTTTCCAGTTCATCAAGATAATGTCGCTGTTCCTTATGGCTGCATAGTTCATCATCAGTAGCAGCATAGCTAAAACCCTTTTCTCTGGGTTCAAGTCCTTAGACCCCCTCACTTGTATGCACAGGGCTTTCGCATCAGAGCCAAGGGTTTTGACAGAGGGTTAAATTAATTCAAACCCATTTTTTGTTTTCAGGTTTCCTTGCCAAATCAGGGGGAAGGCTATAATAGTGCCTACTATGTATCAGTCAGAATGTCAAGCTCTTTACAGATACTACCTTAATCCTGGGAGGTAGATCCTGCTATTTCCATATTTTTTATTGAGAAAACTGAGGCAGAGTGATTAAATCACTTGGGGCTGGGGATCACATAGTGAGTCTGGATTTGAACTGGGACTTACTGACTTTAGAACCGATACTCGATAGACACTAGGAGGGGAGAGGGCAGGATGACAACTCCCAGACAACTCCTTAGAAAAGCTTAAAAACAACAGCAGAAAGCTTGAACAGTTCAAATGACTGGTTGGGAAAGGTCTTGCCCAGTGGTTAAAATGAATTTGGTTTTGATGTTGTGGGTGTTTTCTGGTATGCAACCCGAAACTGGAGAAGAAACTTATTATTTATTTAAAATCTAGAAGACTTAAGAAAAAAAAAACACAAATAAACAACAATCTCTTTAAGTGCCTCTGAGTAGCGAACAAAATAACATGGTTATTAAAATCACCACCACTACCTTTTGTGGTTGGTATGAAAGCTGAAGGCTTGCTTTCTAAACCAAGAGCTTCTTTAAAAATCAGCCTGCCTCAAGCTCTGAGGTTCTTACATTTTGGGTTTTTTTTTTTTCAATTATTTTCTTGGATTTGATGTCAAGGATCTGATTTGAATCTCAGTTTTGTTGCTTCCTTAAACTACCCTTTTCTCTAGCCATAGTTTTCTGACCTGTAAAATGAAGGTGTTAGAATAGACCAGACATTTTTGTGTCATGTGTCCTTTTGACATTCTGGTGAATGAAGCATATGATAATAATAATGTTTTTCAATGCATAAAATAAAAATATGTAGGATTACCAGAAGAAACCAATTATGTTGAAATTCAGTTTCAATTTTTTAAAGTTCACCAAAACTGTAAGAATGTTAACCACACTGAGAGAGAGAACTATGGGAATAGAAATGCAAAAGAAAAATATGACATCACTTATCACATTTAAATATGGGTGTGTGATTTGGGGTTTAGGCTTTAAAAGATCACTATAACAAAAATGAACAATATGGAAATAGGTATCAAGAGATAACTCTGGGAGGGGAGGAGGGAAAGAATGAATCATGCAAACATGGAAAAATATTTAAAATTAAAAAATAAAGTTCACTAAACCAAGATTAAGAATCTGTGGACTTGTTGCTATGTAAGGTCATAAGATCCAGGATCCTAAATCCCTTTGTTTTCTTTATCACACAATAAAATATTTTGGCTGAAAAGTCTCTTCTGGGATCATCATCTAGTCAAAAAACTCATTTTACCGAAGGGGAAATTGAGGCCCATGGTGGAAAAGTGACCTGACCAAATCAGAGCAATAGTAATTTGCCAGGACTATAAAGGATGACTCATCAATCTAGTATTATTCCAACTGTGTGTGTCAGAAATGCAATTCCTAGGAATGCATCATTATTTGTAAAAAAATCTTGGACTCACTTCAGGTTGGTTTGGATTTTGCAAAGTCAGTGGAAGAAGTAGTCCAGGCTATTTTTTACCAATGGCCATGGGTACATGCTTGCTCTTCTGTGTGGGTAGGTGCTGTATAGTATGCCATGGTGTGAAACTCAAATAGAAATGGGGTCACTAAACTGGACAATAAAAGATTCTTGCTAGCTGTGTATTGACTTAGTTATAAATGAAACATGTGGTTTTAATTTATTTTGTTAAATATTTTCCAGTTACATTTAAATTGATCTTCTAAATTAATTAAATTGATTAAAATTCTTTTTTCTGAATTTATTTCAAGAGAAAATCAAAAGAAACAGGAGTCCAATCGGTTAGTAGTTAGAAACCTGTCCCTTTTCCTATGCATTGTGCCACCAATAGTTTCCCTATTCCCAAAATAATTATCATAGCATTGATCCATATCAAATCTATCCATTTAAATTAAATTGGTAATTTAAATTAATTAAATAGTTTAGACACCTGAAGGCCCCATATTTAACATCTGTAGTATAGTAGAGTTGGGTGTCCCTGAGTCCCAAATCCTCTTTTAAGCTTTTTCCTAGTTGGATTACCCTAGCCAAGTCAATCTCCTATCATTTACGAAGTGCCTACTTTGGCCTAGTTAGTAAGATTGGTGGCCTAGTGGATAGAACACTGGACTTGGAATTGGCAGATTCATCTTTATGAGCTCAAATATGACCTCAGATACTTCTTTAGCTGTATGACCCTGGGCAAGTCATTTGTTTCTCCTCTGTAAAATGAGCTGGAGAAGGAAATGGCAAACCATCCATTATCTCTCCCAAAAAACCCCCAAATGGGAGTCAGATAACACTGAAACTCAATAACAATAATGTCTTAGTCACTGGGTAAGTCATGGAAATAAAAAGAAAGGCAGAAGAGAGACTCCCTGCTTTCAGGGAGCTTGTGGTTTATTGGGGGAGACATGTAAATTGTTACGTGTAAACAAGTTTTATATATATATGTTAAGTTGTTAATTTCAGGAGGACGACACTGGTATTCAAAGGACTGGCAAAGATTTTTGTAGAACTTTGTTCTCTTCACTCACTTTTCATTTGTACAATGGAGATAAAATCAACTGGCTTCTTGTGATGGTGGTGAGGATCCATCAAGATAAAATGTGGAGCGCTTTAAGCTATTATATTGTTGTTATTAATGAAGGTGGAACCATGGAACCTTTCCTACAAACAAAAGAGGTGGGATAGAACAGGTCTAGCTGAGGGAACTCTTGTGGCTGTGGATGAGCTGTGTGGTTTCAAGAGAAAATCCTTTAGGGACCCAAATGGAATTGAGGCCTTCAGGGGATTCTGGGGGCACTGCCAAAGGAAATTCCTCCATCCTCATTGCTTGTGGCTAGTCCTTTCTGCCTGGAGGTAGCCAGGTGACTCAGTGCTAGGAGTGTTGGGCCTGGAGTCTGGAAGGACTCAGTTCACATATGATGAAAACTCAGACATTACTGGGGGGTATAATCCAGTTTCTTCATCTGTAAAATGGAGATAATAATAGCAACTATTTCCCAGGGTTATTATGAAGATCAAATGAGATAAGAAATGTCTAGTGCTTATCCCATTGTGCCTGGCACCTAGTAAGTACTATGTAAATGTACTTTGGCCAACTTCAGTACCTTGTTGCCCTGATTTGAGCTGTAACTAGAATGAGGTGACAGGGATTTTAATTCAATTAAATTCCACAAGTATGTACAAACAAAAGAAAATGGTTCCTTCCCTCTAGAAGCTCATTTTCTAGAGAAGAGAGCTGCCTGTAAAGAGGGCGATGGTAGGAGGGGGATTGAGGAGGGGAAGGACAACTTCCAGAAGGTCTTCCTCCCAGAGGTGTCTCTCAAATTGAGCCTTCTTGAAGGGCTTTGCCTCCTAGACACTGAAATATAAAAGGAGTAAACTGGACTTGCACTTCTGCAATGTTGAAACCAACTGAGCTTAGCTAAAAGTAGGAAGCTACAAAAGGGAGTGTTTCCTCCCAACCTGCTCCACCCCATCCTCAGTACAGTTGATTTTACAGTTGAACACATTTCCTTGTTTAGGTGCAGGGTGTCTTGGGGCTACCCCATCCCCTTGGGGCCCTGGGATCTTCCCCAGCCCTTCAATGAAATTGTCCTGCTTGCCCAAGTTGATCCTACCCTCCCAAGGCTTTCACATCATCTTCCCCCACCCCCCTTTAATATATGGTGTCCCCCCTCCCCCCTCCCCCCATACTATCCAGCATCTTGAAGTCATTTTAAAAAAATAAACAGATGCTTACTTTGCCTTAGAGTGATTGCTTAGAGTCTCCATCCCCAATCATATTCCCCATTGACCCATGTGATTAAGCAGTTGCTTTTCTTCTGTGCCTGAAGTAGTTTTCTGAAATATCAGAAATTCTGGTTAGGAAGCAACAGGTCCATAGTTACTAGTGACCACAAGCAAGTTGCACATCATCTATATATAGAGAGAATATTTGCCCCAGAATCATTGTGAGGATCAAAAAAAAAATTTTTTTTAAGTACATAAAACCTTTCCATTATTCCACACTAGGGTTTACTCTAGATATAAGCTGTTGTCTTCACCCTCATCAGTTATTGGGTTAGGCAGGGAATAGGGACTTCCAGCTTAGAAGTTATCTAGTCAAAGGCAATGTAGATTCTCATTTTATAGAAGATGGAGGACTAGAGGGATTGTCATTGTCCAAGGTCACCCACATAAGTCGTAAGCATCAACACCTTTGGTTCTGTGTCCTCCCCCCCAATGGTTTGCAAGCAGGAGAGATTTTCCAGTGACTTCATCTCCATGATTAGCCTGTCCCGCGTTGGAAGGCTATTTGAAGCTCCAGCAAGCCCTCTTCCTTTCTCATCTCCCTGCTCTCCTACTTCTGGGTTCTTGCAAGTCTGTAGGAAATAGGGTTGGCAGTTCCCCCCACCCTCTGGAGCCCAGTGCTAGGAGAGGGCTGGCCTTCCATAGAAGGTGAATGGGGAGGCTGCTCATGGGTTTAGTTTGTGGGCACACTGAAGGAAGACGACTAATCCCTACCTTCAACATATCTTTGGTTTAAAAAATTAATTTTTCTCAGTTTGGGAGCACTTACTATCTCTTCGTCCCACCCCTTCCCTACCCTCTGGTGAGAAATAAAAACCCTGGTGCCCAGCATGCACAGCCAGTGAAACCCATTCCTCCTGTTCTTCTGCTGATGGGGCTGGTCACTTCTTGCCTCTGCCAGCAGGTGTCAGTGGCTGCCTGAGAGCACTGGGGGGATGAAGGGTAAGGCTAGAGGGGTTGGATGGTGAAGATCAGCCTCAGCATTGCAGATCATTCGTGTCCTGGGGCATCAGCCCCAGCAGCCCTGCTCCTCGACGCGTTGACCACGGAGTTGGCACCGGCCTGGGTTGCTTGTTGACAGCTTGATGCGGCCAGCAGCCCCTGGCTCTTGAGTTCCTCACAGCAGAGCAAACTAAGGCCAAAGGTTAGTGGCCAGGGAGCGATATTAGCAGGCCTTAACTGAGGCAGCCACCCACTACTTTCCTTGCTCTGGTCCAGGCGGGTGCCTGGGAGTCTGGTTCTTTGGCCCTGAGCTGCTTTTTCTCCTCCTTTTGCTACGCAGCCTTTCTGAAAACATGCATGTGGCTCTGGGGAACATGCTTTGATTCTTCCTCTTACTGTTAACTGGCTTTCTTCTCCCACAAAGCGATTTTCACTGTGCTGGCAGTCGATTTAATATTGTCTGTATCTTGGATGTGTTGTGATTTACATTTGATTTTTAAGCATAATTAGAAATGCAAGGAAGGCTTTGTGTCTTACCTCTCTGCTTCAACTATTTATGGCAGGCGATGCAAATGAGAAGAACTATGAATATTAAAGATTGGAGTATGTTACAAAGTATCACTGTCTTTAATGAGTTCAGTAATAGGTGCAGGGCTGTGCAGGCATTTTACTGAGTTGGATGGGTAGGGGGAGGTGGTTAGGCCAAATCCTCTTTTTCTTTTTTTTGGATCTTTGCATCTGGAAACTCCCATGTCAAACTGGGTTGTTTAAAAAAATTGGAACCCTATCCCTTTACTTCCCCCCATGAAATTAGAGATGAATTCTTGGTGCTTTTCTATAGGTCCGATCCATTTCTCCTTCAGCAGCTGTTGAAGATGGAGGAAGGGGAATTTCATTCAATGTCCTTTTAAGAAGCTTGCTATGGATGCAGGATAGGAATTAAGTGATGGGTTGGGGAAACGGGAGAGAGGGAGAGAATGCACGCCTGTCGATACTCAAGACCAGTCCAAACCAGGAAAAGGCAGATGGAGACACTGAATTTTTCATGCCCCTCTACTTAGCACTTTCAGATCTCCCAGAGCATCATGGGAGCCCAGTTTTGGGGAGACTGGGGAAATAAATATCTGGGGTGATTTGGTGAAGGACTAGGGTTGGGAGGGGCATGGAGAAACAGGGAGAGACAAGCCTGGTTTTCATACAGAGCAAGGGAAAGGTTTTTAAGTTATTAAACTGTGCCCAAGGGAGGCAGTCTTTAAGCTTAAGTTATTTAAATTACAAATATGGGTGAGAGAGATTGTCAGCTCTATTCAAAACACTGTTTAAATTCTTTTGAAACATTCTAGAACCATTTTGTAACAGTGAAGAGATTCACACACTCCAAAGGACTTGGCCCTTGGTTTGTGCAAATAGCTTTCAGAGCCTCTCCCCAGGCAGCCAAATTGGGGGCTGGGTTTGCTTTTGGTGGGGGACAAGCAGGAACTAGGTCGCTCCTTAGAAGGAAAGTCATACTGCAGGGATGATTGAGGAGGATGGGGGGGGTAGAGGGGGAGTGAGTCTCTTTTTCTTTCTCCTATATTAACTGAGGTCCACAGCCTCTGACATCAAAGGGCAGGGAAACCCACCCAATTCTATTCCTCTGCCTGCTGGTTTAATTGCTGCTGGTGTTTTTATTTTTTTGTTTGTTGCTGTTTTGTTGTATTCCTTCCCCCAATGTGAAAGTCACAATATTGAGATTTTAAATATGCAGGTAAGGACATATTTATGGTAAACTTTCACTCACAAAAGCCTGGGCCTCCTGTTTAGGTTAGGTGGCTTCCCTTCCCCCTCTCCCTCCCCAAATAAATCTAGGAACTTAAAATGCTTGGTTTGGCAGGGATCCTTTGGATCCCTAATCATGTGATCCATTTGTAAACCGAATGCAATGACTCCCAAGTTCATTAATGAATCTCACCCTAAGGGAGAATTTAGATGAGGAACATCCCCCCTTCCTATTAAGTAGGGTACCAAAAGCTGAAAAGGACCTTAGTCATGAGTTAGGCTAACTAGCCTCCAATTGACCATGTGCCATTTTACATGTTAAGAAGCTGGAGCTCAGAGAGGGAAGTGACTTGCCCCAAGTCAAATGGTCAAGCTGGTTAGTATGGTAGACTTGAGAACATCTTTCCCTCTACCAGACTCTGCCCTTCTGTCTCTTTTCCCTCTTGTTGGGTGTGTCAGCATTATTCTGCTTGGCTGCTAAGCCAGCCCTCCCAAACAAAGGAGGACTTAAGTTTATTAGATTCAGGTGAGGACCCAGCCCTTCTATTTCAGGCACATAAAATCCTGGATGCATTGGGTCAGAAGAAACTTGTAATATGGACTAGAGCTGTTGTGGAAATTTAAAGTTCATGTTGCAGAAAGGTGCCTGCACCCTAATTTATCATACCATCAGGAGCCTCTTTGACATAGCATAATGACAATAGGTAACTCCCTGTTGGGGAGCCTTAATGGGCAAAAATCAAGAAATCTAAAATTTATTTGCAGTACAGTAACATTTTTCTGTCATAGAGGGGTTGTTAGTGGATGAGTCTCTTTTATTTGGGGGCTGAGAGAATGAACTTTTGAGGATTCTGGCTTGTCCTTTTCCATGGAAAAAAAATACCATCCTTCAGGGCAAATGTTTGGACATGTGTAAAATGATGTTATAATTCATGCCTTTTGTGAGGCATGCCTTCTGGTAGTCTGATGCCATTCTGCTGTTGGATATTTTTTTAAGCAGCTATTTGTTCTCTAATGGGTGGGAGCTCTCATGGAAGTGTGCCCTGGTTCACAAAATCAGGAACCCTGGGCCCTACTCGGCTCTAAAACTCAACTGTGGGACCTTGGGCAAGTCCTCTTATCTCTCATAATCTCAATTTTCCCCAGCTTGCTTTTTCAATTTCACAGGCCTGTTAACAGCATCATACAAGATAATGGATATATAAATCAATTAAGAAAAGTGTCCAGCAGATTTAAAATACAAGAGTTTATTGTTTTATTTGGCCCTGGGAGAACCAGCCTTCGTAGCTCAGCTCCCGCAGAAGGCTCTTTCTGCTCACCTGGGTCCCTATAGGGAAGCTAGTGTTTCCATTAACAAGAAAGCCCTGTTGCAGCTGTGGCCTCACTTTGGAGAAGCTTGAAAGTTTAATGCCTAACTGGATCCTCTGGCCAAAACTTTCAGGCAGCATCTGCTGCTCCCCAGGAAGTGGTACCAAGCTGAGCTCCATCCAAAGAGCCTCAGAACAAGTGAGCCACCCTCGAAGGGTTAACTGCGCTACAGCCCGGCTGTCTCTTCACGGGGGGAACAGGCAGTAGCCAAAAGTAAGAAGTCATTAATTTGAGCCTGAGATGTAAGCAAAGTTCCCTTCTTTTATGCAGCCTGGGTAACTGTAGACCTCTCAGGCAGTAATTGAAAAGTGAAGGCAATTGAATTACAGGCTGCTGTCCAAACTGAATGCACTTTTTTTTTTTTACAACCTCCATTGCATCAGAACTAGGCAGTATTCCTGATGCCCTGATGTTCTCATATGTGTTAATGCTGACTCATAGACTAACTTGCACAAGGAGAAAAAAAAAATTCCAGGCATCTCCACCATACTAGGTAATGAGCCGGAGCAGGGAGCAGAGACTGAGGTTCCGTAAGCTCTTCTAATTGACCTTTTAAGATGCTTCCTTATTTTTTGATGGTTAGGACCCTGCTATATTTGCTGAGAGGACCCTGTCATTTGCTGAGGCTGGAGAGATGCTGTGGGGTGCGGCATGGTACCTTAAAACTGGTGTTGGGGTGGGGAGGGAGAGGAGATGTCTATGCAAAGCCACAGAAGAAACAAAGGTTATAAAATGTATTATCTGACAGTTGCATATTTGAGGTAGGGGGGCTTAGGGGATGTGGGGACAATTATAATAGAAAGCAGAGAAGATAATTTCTGTCCCTCTTGATGGAGTAATTTTCAAGATTCTCCTTCCCCTCCTCCCCTTCTGCCACCTCAGAAGGTGCATGTGTTTTTAATGCTTGTGAGTTTGCCTGGGTCCAGAAAGCTCTTATTAGATTCTTAAAATTAAATCCTGCAAAATAATTTAATTTCTCTCGCCTCCCGTTCCCTCCCTGGTAGTAATCTGGAAAGATTAAATGTTGCATTCTTCCAGTGTGCTTTGCAAGCTTCTTTAGAATCTGTGGTGGATGAGGGGAAAGCTGGGGGTGGGGTAGGGGGATGGAATTTAATTAAAAAATAATGGGGCTCGTGTGTACTTCCCCGATTGAATTACTGCACTTTGGTGATGGAACTCTATCTAAGTTTATGACCTCTAAGTGCAAGTATTTTAAGTGTTTCTTGAAGGCTCTATAAGAACCCAACTTACCTTCCCAGGACCACTGGTTCCTGAGTGAGTGTTATAATAGTTCAATTCTGGTCCCAGAGTTCTTTATGTGGCTTGGCTGGGGGGGAGGGGAGTCTTCCTCAGCTTGGGCTTTATAGGATAGGAGCAAATATTTTTTTTACTCTTTCTTCTTAATCTCCTCCATCCCCATTACCCATCACCATCCCTGCTCACCCCATTCCTTGGAGAATTCCAAATTATTTCATCATCATCATCATTATAATAGTATACTCATTATAATAGTATACATTTATATTAGCTTTTACAATTTGGAAGGAACTTTACAGGAATCAGCATCAACAGCCCCATGAAGACAATAGGCATTCTTATCCCCATTTTACAGGTGAGAAAACTTGAATCTATAGGGGGTTAAGTGATTTGCCCTGGGTTGCAAAGTGAAATTTCCTGAAGATTTGAACCCTAGCCCTCTTCTGGATTCCAAGTCCAGTGTATGGTCAAATTGCCTCTTGTCCTAAGAGCTGGGTGTTGCAGCTGATATAGAGGTAGATTGAGCTAGAAGCCTAAACTGCATTAGTACAAGGTTCTAGATGGAACTCAGCCAAACTTTTGCCTTTCTCCTTGGATTTGCCATACCCCACTACTCTCCACCTATAGCCTTATAGTCTGTCCACCAGATTCTTCTTTCCCTCCAAAAAGAAGAGCTGCTGCTTCTTGAGTTTGGTCAGGTGGGTGGTTTGGCAAGGGATTGAACTGAATCTCTAGGGAAGGCTGAAATAGACCTTTGCATTGCCTAGAATTTGATCTCTGACTTCCCCAGAACAAGTTCTGCAGAGAAGAAGCTCTCACTATACATACCCACTCTTTTTCCTTGTCACTTGCCCCTTTCTCTTCCCATCCCATCCTCCCAGATTTTGGGTTCCTTGAGAATAGACCTTAATTATGACTTAATTGTCATATAAAAGTTGATTAGGTTGCATAGTTCTGTAGGTTTTCAGAGAAAGAAAATGAATGAAAGAGGGAGGGAAGGGAGGAAAGGGGAAAGCAGGAAGTATAAGAAGATCAGAGTTAAAAAGATACTAAAAAAAAAGAGGCCATCTAGTTAAGTATTTTCATTTTACAGATGAGGAAAACTGAGATACAGAAATAACAAACAGCTAAGCCTGGATTCGGACCCTTTTTCCTTCAAATTTCATTTGAATAGAAATATTATACTTTAAAGAGTGGGAATGAGAACTATATTGGGGTGGGGGATACAGAGAAATTGAAATGGAGCCTAATTGAAACATGTGTTTCTATATTTTTATTATTATTATATGTATATTATATATACATATATATAATATTATTATATTATACTATGATTGTTGAACTTAGGTAACAGGAAGAAATCAATATCAACAAACATTCATTGAGCATCTGTATGACTCCCTGCCACTATCTTCCTTCAAAGGTGCCTTGTACAGATTTCCATCCCCTTCAGAGGGGAGGGAGGGATCCATAGTTCTCTCAAGGTGGTCCTGGCTAATAATGGCCGATTGTGTCTCTTCTCGAAGATAAGAACTTTGTGTGTCCTACAAGAAACTTCCTAGAGCCTATCTTTTAAATCAAAGGAAGGACTTGAATGATGAAAATCTCAAACTCCAGGAGTTTGGCCATTTGTCTTAGATTTCACCCCATAAGTGGTCTCTATTTGGACTGGGGGAGGCTTTGGCCTCATGGACTCCCATGTTTGATGGAGACAGGTGCTTTGGCTCCTATGCCAAAGGAGAGAAGTCTGATAGGGACCTACTCATATATTGTCCTATACCCTTCCTGACTAGAATAAAAAAAGTTTCGAGAGCTCTCAGATCTGGTAGTACATTAGATAGAAGGGATAGGTTTGACCTGATCAAATCTTCCTTCTTCCTAGCTATGTGACCCATAACAAGTCACTTAAATGAAATTGGTTGTTGTGACAGCCAAATAATATAATAATTGTAAAATGTATAGAACAATGTTCAGCACATGGTAAGAACTATAGACTTTATTGTGGTTAGAATAACAACTAATAACAGCATTTAAAGATCTGCAAAGCGCTTTACACATATTCTAACTTGAGTCTCACAACAACTCAATGAAGTAGGTATTACTGGAATTGTTCCCATTTTACAGTTAGGAAAACTGGAGTTGAAAGAGTGATTTGTAGTCACATAGCTAGTAAATACAGAAAAGAGATGGAAATAGCCCAGACCTCCCTGATCCCCTTGGTGCTCTCATGAATGGGTACACAAGCAGGAACAGCGAGAAGTCAGAGGCAGCATTTGAACTTATGTTTCTGCAGAGTTTCACATTTGACATTCATTTGATAGCAGCCTGCTTCTTCTCACTGCATCTCAGCTCATGTATAGGTAGGCCAATGATTTCCACTTTCACAGGCAAAGGAGTCTGATGCTCAGAGATGAAATCTCAAACTTACAGTGAATAAATCTAAAAAGTGTGAGGGTAAACTGAGGGTTCAGCTTTGGGGAAAGTGAATGGAACATCTTTAAGATTAAACTCTAAGGGTAATGAGTTGGCACTGTTGATAGAGCACCAGTCAAATATGGCTAAGATATTTCCTCATTTTGTGACCCTTGGCAGTCACTTAATCCCATTTTTCTAGCTTTTCCCCTGCTGGCTTAGAGTTGTTACTAAGACAAAGTAAGAGTTTAAAAAACAAACTGGTTTTAACTCTTATTCCCTACCCCCTGTACCCTCTTTGACTCGCCTTCTTCCCACCAGTGCCATCAGTTAGAAATGATCTTAGAAATATCCTCTTCCAAATACAAGAATCCCATTTCCAGCTTTTCCTTTGCATAAGGAATGTATTACCTTTTCCCACTATTCTAAGACTCCAGGTTTGATGATACCTGATCATGGGAGTGCCAAGGGAATTGGGGAGGTCTTGGCTAGTTCTATCTCTTTTCTGTATCTCGATCTGTGGGCTCTTATTCTTAACCCCTTCTCTTTTCCTATTTTTATATTAGAAGATAATTTCATATTAATAACTTGTTCTTATGAATGAAAGGCAGAGAAAGCAGTTCAGCAGAATTAACCAACTCATTCTAAAAATCTGGCATATGCAGTATTCTATAACTATAGTCCTCTAACTCTTCAAAGAAGCTGAGAGGGAGGTACCATCTCATTACTCCTCTCCCACCCCCCACCCCCCTCTTGTTGAATGTTTGGGTCAGGGAGAGCTGTCAATTCTGTGTCCTGATTTTTTTTTTTTAAAGCCCTCAAAGGGTAAGCAAAACCTTTTTTTTTTCTTCTAAAGTTCAGCTTTGTTTCAGTCCCTGCCAAGGCTTCTAAGAATGCAATTTAAAACCAGCGCCTTTCTTTCCTCTCCCTCTCTGTGAATAAACGCGCTGTTGAACATTGGTGGGTTGTAGTTAAGCCTCCATGCTTCACAGGTTGCTTAAGGACAAGGCAGCAAAACTGCCTAATTGTCTTGTGGTCCCCTGGGGAATGTGACAGTCGCATCGTTTTCTAGGTGAATAATCTTTACTTCTCAGGGGAAGTTTGTCTGGCCCTGAACACTAGGGTATTTAAGTGGAAAGTTAGGGGGAGAGTGGGAGGAGAAAGAGGAGAGGAAAAACCCCTGAAATGGTGAGATTTTGGCTAGCTTACCTGAGTTTGTGATGAGGTCTGTGGTTTTTCTCTTTGAAGGGAGCTCCTGTGCAATCAGATGATATACCTACTTGTTTTCCTCACTGATGGATGGGCATTGGGCTTGTGTGTTTAAAAAGGACTTGGAAAATAACCTTGCAGGTCAAAAGTTTTCCTGGGAGTCTCAGTTCCCTAGTTCCAAACATAATTATAGGAGTTTGGACTAGGAAGTGATACAGTGGAATATATAATGTCCCTCTAGAAAAGATTAAAGTTTAGAGGGTGAACTGCCTGGTGTGGAGTGAATCTCTTGCTGGAAGGGTCCTTTTCATTGGCTTTATATCCTATATTTTGGTTTGGACTTAGAACTGAAATCACAATCAGAACAGGGATCTCCTGGTATGAAAACCCCTTCCATCAATGCATGTTTTTAATTTGATCTTAGAAAACTGCCCAGGCCACTGAGAGAATAAGTCTTTTGCTCTTGGTCACACAGTTGGGGTATGTTAAAGACTCAACTTGAACTAAGATTTTCCCAACTATCAAGCCAGTCCTCTGTATTCTCCCTCTCTTCCAAGAGAGCCATCCATTCTAACAAGAAGAAAAAAGAAAAATTAAATTAAAATAAACTACATTAAGAAAGTCTTGACATATAGAGTATTCCACTCCCCCTCCCCACCCCCCACCCTAGTTGCTTACTTTAAAAAAAAAGGCAAGGGGCAGAGTTGGGTAGTTCAATGGACAGCCAGGTCTAGAGATGGGGAGTCCTAAGTTCAAATCTTGCCTCAGATACTTCCTGGTTGTGTGACCCTGGGCAAATCACTTAACCCCCTTGCCTAGCCTTTACCACCCATCTACCTTAGAACCAATACATTAATTCTAAGTTTGTTTTTTTTTTTTAACATAAAAAAAGGGATGAGTGCTAAATCTCATCCTGTCTTTTAGACAAAACCTGATCATTATCCTTTTGAAGACTAAATTAGTTTCAGTTATTTGGTTGATCTTTGTTTATATTGTCCTGAAATATATTATATTTCTTCCTGATGCTGCACAGCTCTCTTCCCTTCATGGCTTTCCCATGCTTTCTATATTCATATTTGTTTCTTACAGTAGTGTAATATTCCGTTCTATTTGTGTACTTCAGCTATTAGTTTAGCTCTTCTACAATTGTGTTTCCAGGTCTTTGTTACTACTAAAGAAATACTGGTATCAATATTTTGGTGTCCATGGAATCTTAACTTTGTTCTTGACTTCCTTAGGAGCCTCTGACTCCTAGAAGTAGGGGTAGAATCTGGCTATTTTAGTCACTTTCTTTTATGTACTTCCAAATTGCTTTCTAGAATGGTCAGACCATTCATAGTTCTACCAGGGATAGTGTCAGTTGTGTGCCTGTCTTTCCATAATCCTTCCAACATTGACTTCTCATATATCTTTTCCATTTAGAGAAGGACATTCTTAAACACTGGATCTGTAACCCCTGCAAAGTTATTCTAATTATTCAGGTGAACTACTTTGGTTTGTGGAAGAGAGCAATGCCATGGGGTTCTGTGAAAAAAAATTTTTTTTTTCCTTTGAACTCACTCAAAGAAGGCAATCCTATAGAGCTGTGGATTCTGTCATCTCACCCAACAACTTACAATGATGTTTCATTCCTTTCTAGCCTTGAGTGAAAGTGCATATTGTGAGGTAGATGGGGGTAGAAGTTCATAGTCTCATTAGGACTTTACTATTTGATAAAGTGCATAGTGCAGGCTCCAAAGATCTGTGAACTCTCAGAATAGAAGAGGCTTCCATATGAGAGCTGATTGTTTTTATGGGAGACTCCATGGTAGATTGTAGGATTTTGAACTTGACCTTTAAAGATAGATCTAATTTTAGTTAGATGTAGAGGAGACAAGAATACCATGACCAAAATACGGATGGGATTAGTTACATATGATCCAGGAAGAGACCCACTTGGAATGTGGAGAGCTAAGTTGAAATCTTACTATTAAGTGTAGCTCTTGGATGACAATCTGAAGAGTTTTTGTCTTTATCCTGATATACAAGGAAAAGTTGAGTTACCTTTCAGAGAACCCTTGGCGGTGGGGAGAAAACATTGATTCTGTTGTCTTTGTGTGTCAGCTCTAGAAATTTAATATGGTATGGGTGTGTAGCTAGAATGGTTAGGAAAACTTATTCTGTCCTCCTACTCCATGTACTCCAGAAATTTTGTCTGTTTTCCAGATAGAGGCATTGGGAAACACCATACTCCTCCCTATGCATTGGAGAGATTCATTCTCTGATGCTGCTGAGCTCAGCCATTTTTTTTCTTATCCCCAATCATACCACTTGTCTCCGTACTCGCCCCTGATAGTTGTCATCAGCTTAATATTGGTGGTGAAGAAAGACCACGCATAATCTCCCCTTCCGAGTACCTTCACTTGGACAGCTCCCTGCTCAGAGTTCCTTCCACACACCTGGATTTCTTCAAGCTCTCTATTCATCTTGTTTTTATCTAGTTTTCTTCGGAAGCCAGGGCCTGTGAGTGAATAGGGAGGCACCAGCTGGCTCATTCTTTAGTCTCCCATCTCCTCTGAAAGGAGTTCTTAGGCAGAATGGGGGAGGAGGAGAAGAAAAAGCAGTGAGAATGTCCCTGTCCCACGATCAGTTTCTCAGACACATGTCTCCAGGGGTTTTCTCTCAGGGAAGCACCCCTTCTTTGCCTTTCTTCTTTCCTCCCTTCCATGAGAACTCATTTTTAAATGTTTATAGTTTCAGGGATTTGGTTCTGTGGGGGCAGTAACCTAATCATTAAGCCTTTATAATTGTACAAATATTAATACTATTAAGAGATTGTCTCGTTAAAAATAATTTTTATCTTCATAAGAATCCTTTTATAGAATGAAGATCAATGATATTATCTCCATTTGATGTCCCAGAATGTTTCGTATATAGACACAGACAGACAGACAGACAGACAGACAGACAGACACACACACACACACATCCTGTGGAGAATGAAACTGGGGCCTGAAGCAGTGAAGAACTTGCCCAAGGTCACATAGGAAGTAACCTAGAAAGGCAGCCCTACCCCTAAGTCTCTTACTACCAGAAAATCCAACCATTTGTTGTATACTGAGATGCAAATTGACCAGGAAATTGGCAGTTTGTAGTGCCTGGTGGGAGAGTGGAGAAAGGAGTGATAGGGTCATTGAGATAGCTCAACACACTGTGGACAACATTGGTTCTAGTACGAAGGGGATTCTGGTATGATGGACCTGAGTAGGAAAAGCCTTAGTTAGAATTCTTGTTTTCTAAATCCAGCTCCTCCTTGTTCTCCCCCCAGGCACCCCTGCAGTTCCTTCTCTTTCCTCTATTACATCTGCAGTCCTGAAGTTAATGTATTGGAGGTCCATTGAACAGGAAAATACCCAGTGCACGTATACTTCTCGTAACTAGGAAGTGGTTGGGCAGGGGTCCAGGGTATCTATCTCCATGCATGGTTTTTGAGCAACTTTGGAATCCAGGTACTTGAGGCATTTCAGGCAATAGAAGCTGGGGAGAAGATTTAAAAAAAAATCAAGAATTTCATCTCTAGTCCTAGGAGGAGTAGAATCAGGGCTCTATAGGTGTAGAATAGACAGGTCCTTTCCCAGAAAAAGGCCCAAACTCCGCTCAATACATGTTAAATACTTTTTGAATCTGCAGTGAGGAGACAATGTGACTAGGATTTCATTACTTACGCAAATGGATTTGCTTTTAGTGGATGGAGCCGCAGCCTGAGAGCTGTTCCCGTGGGGCAGTCATCGTAGTTCCTGCAGCTGAAAATGTTTTTCCAGTGTGTTAAGAAAAGGCGGTGAAGGTTTTTAGTGAGTGGAAGAGATGGGAGACTTGGAAATTTTTTTTGTCCAGGTGGAAACATTTTGGCTCAGGTCTGTTGTTCCATCACATTTCAGAAAGTTGCATTTTGAAAGAAGGAATAAGATTAGGGAGATTTCTCAAAGAGGAATTGGAAATAAAATGCCAAACTTGAATTGAAGGAACAGAGGTCAGTGACCAAAAAGCTTACAATTTGGGACTAGGATGTCTTAATTGTCAAGGTGTTTGTACAGATGGTCGGTGTATGGACTTTTCTATTTTTCCTTCTTTTTTTACTACCTTATTCCTGTGTTTCTCTCTGTCTCTTCTGTTTGTCTTTTTGATAGCTTCTCCCACCTCTTATGTTTTCTATTTCTCCTCCTTCCCTTCTCCCCAAAACATCCCTTTCTGCCTCTCTCTCTCTGCCTCCTTTTGCTCTACTCCCGACTCATTTCCTGCTCTCCCTGGAGGAGTTAAGCAGGGGCGATGCCAACTCTGCAGACTGTTTGGAATAGTTTAAATGCTTTGACACTCTGGATGTACTAGATGGCAGGGGAGGCAGTTTACTGGGTAATTCATATGCAAAACTGCACTATAAATTTAAAGCCTGTCTCAGTTGCCGTGGCACCACTAAGCATTTCATCAGCGTACAGTACAGTATTTCTGCCATCTTTGTTTGCATTGCAGTGAGTCATCAAAAGTCTGTCTTGTACCAACACTCGGAGCCGTGCATTCCTCTGGCTCTGAGATTTCGCTGTTTTTAAAGCTTCAGTTTGAAGTTGGCATTTACTCCGGGTCCCTAATCAAAGACGGCTATTCATTCCCCAGAGCAGCCTGAATGTTCATCTGCATCCGGCCTGTTCATTTAGATGCCGTTCGCTGCCTGGGAGATTGGACTGGCTAATGTAGCCTCAGCTCCAGTAGATACAAACGGAGGGCTGGAGACTTTCCCCCCCCTCCCTCCCCCTGCTACCCCTCCGCCCTGAGTGCACGCTCTCCTCCGTTTGCTGCAGTTCCCGTAGAGGCACAAGTCACTTAGCCAGCCTTTGGCGGTGACAACCTACAGTCCCGCGGTATCCTAAGGTAGGTTCGCCAGCCAGGAGACAGGGAGCCAGTAAAGTTCTTTCTCCAGAGTGTTCTGGCTTCTCTTGGACCAGCAGCACAGTGAGATTGCCTGTCTGGCGGCTCGTCTTTCTGCCTTCTTTCCTTCCTTCCTGCTCCTCATCTCTGCAGATAGGACTGGACTTATGTTTTTTAGAACAGAGCAGCCCTTTGTGTAGGACTTCTGGCCTTTTTTGAGTTGAATGTTTTTATTTATCTCCCCCTGAGGCGCACCCCCCCCCCCCCCCCCCCCCAATTCACCTTCCCCCTATTCGAATTTATTATCACGTAAACATCTCTTGAGTCCCTCTGCGGGGTTTTCATGGCTATCCAGGACAGGGCTGATCTTGGTCCAGCATTGTTCCCCACCCCCATTTTCAGTATCTTTACATTTCTGGCAGGCTGGGGTTGGGATTTCCCCTGTAGCAATTAGGTGGGCTGGGGTCTCTTAAGTTTGGACAGCATGTGTTGTGTGTCTGTGCATCTTCTGGTTAGTTTGTAACTCATTTGCTGGTTCAGCTCAGACCAGCCAGTTTGGTTTGGAGACTTAACTGTTTGGATGCTTGATTGGAGGGGTCAGGGAAGGGGGTATCTGGAAGCTAGAATGCTCCTTAGGGTGGGAAGGTTCTATGTTCCTTAAAATAGCTGATTGGAGGCCAAGGCTGAAAAAGCGGTAGATGTCGGAGTGTTTCTGGGGGGGAAGGGGGGGGGGGGGAAGAGGTTGTCAGGTGGGAGTTGACTAGTAATTCCAAGAGCTGGACTTCTCCAAATCTCCTAACTTTTTCCTCTTTCTTCAAGAAAGATGAGAAAAAAAAATAGACTAGCAAGTCTTTTCCTGTTCTTAAAGTCTGTATGCTTTTAAGGGGAAAAAAAATCAAAACTTAAAACCTCTTGCCCTGATTTATTACTGAGCTATACTAGTGAATATCTCTGTCTCTCTGTGCCTTCCTCCTCCTTTCCCTCCATCTCCCCTCTCAGATGGGTACATACATGTGTCCTACCCATGGGTAGGTGAGGATTGGGTTGCTGCTATTCAGGAAGAGTGCTAACTTCTAGAAATGTCGCAGGAGAAGAAAAGAATACCATCAGTGTTGGCAATATTCCCATGGCCCTTTCTGAAACCAGAGGTTTCTTGTCTGGGCCACATCAGATTGCTGATCTGCAGTCTCTTGTCTGCTTTAGGTGTCTGGTGGGGGAGGTAGGGAGAGAAGGGTGGCAGTAGGAGGTGTTTAATTCTCCCTTCAAAAGCTCCATTCCTTTGACTGGGATCCTTCTCTCCCGCCCCTTCTTTTAAAAAACAGAACAGCATTGTATACTTGGAGATGGTTTAGAGGAAGAAGAATTCAGGGATCAAGCACATATTTGGACCTTGGGTCCTGGTCTTTTTTTTTTTTCCCTCCCACCTACTCTTGATTTTCCTGGTCCTGCTTCCAAAGCTGAATCCCAGAGTAAAAAACAAAGCTGATGCTTAAGAATCTCTAGAAAGCTCCATCATTCAGAATCATGGCCAGGGAAGAAGGCCTCTGGAAGTAGGGAGATAGCTAGTCATATTGGAAATGGGGGGGCTTAGAGTAATCCCTTTGTTTCCTCTCTTCTTTTTAAAGCAGAACATCCATTTAGTTCTTTATGATTGGGCCACTCTATAAGTTTTTTAAACTTAGAATTTTTCATTTCCCCAGATAAGAAACTGATCCAAACTTGTCTCCTCTCCATCTCTCCCCATCATCCTGAACCTCCCCTGTCCTTCTTTACAGATGTGCCCTTCTTTGGAATCAGCTGTGTTGAATGTCTAAGGTATCCTGGCGCCTTGCTCAGCCATGTCCCAGATGTTGCACATAGAGATCCCCAATTTTGGGAACACTGTCCTGGGTTGTCTGAATGAACAACGTCTGCTGGGGCTCTACTGCGATGTCTCCATAGTCGTCAAGGGGCAAGCCTTCAAGGCTCACCGTGCGGTCCTGGCGGCCAGCAGCCTCTACTTCCGGGACTTGTTCAGTGGGAATAGTAAGAGCGCCTTTGAGCTTCCCGGCACAGTGCCCCCTGCCTGCTTCCAGCAGATCCTCTCCTTCTGCTACACCGGGAAGCTCAGAATGGCGGCCAGTGAGCAGCTCGTGGTGATGTACACGGCCGGCTTCCTGCAGATCCAGCACATTGTGGAGCGGGGCACAGACTTGATGTTCAAGGTGAGCTCGCCCCACTGTGACTCGCAGACCGCCATGATCGAGGACACCAGCTCGGAGCCCCAGAGCCCCTGCAACCAGCTGCAGCCAGGCCCTGCACCCTATGTCATGTCCCCCTCTGTGCCCATCCCGCTTCTCACCCGTGTGAAGCATGAGAACCTGGAGCTCCAGCCGGCAGCAGGCCCAGGCCTGGCCGCCAAGCGGCCCCTGGAAGCTGGGGCCCGGGATGGCTCGGGGGGCGGCGGGGCGGCAGTGGGCGGGGCGGCACCTCTGAAGCTCTCTCGAGTCTCGTACTACGGGATGCCCAGCCTGGCCACTCTCATCCCCAACATCCAGCAGGTACAGTACTCCCAGGGTGAGAGGACCAGCCCCGGGGCCAGCAGCCTCCCCACCACTGACAGTCCCACCTCCTACCACAATGAAGAGGACGAGGAGGACGACGAGGCCTATGACACAATGGTGGAGGAGCAGTACGGCCAGATGTATATCAAGTCCACAGGCAGCTACTCAGGTAATGTCAGAAAAGGGCAATCACTTGTGTTTTTCTGATGTGTTGTGCTTTCTAGCGGGGAGGGGGAGGGTAGCTTGTGCATTTAGATACCGTGGCGATATTGGCTGTGAGCTTATCCTTGACCTGGATTAGTTTTCCTATTTTTTCAAGTCGGGAAGATCAGACTCAAAAAGTATCACTGAAGTTTACAAAATGCTTTTAAAGCATTAAGAGTAGAGACCTAGGTTTTATTGCTTTTTTTATGGTTGTTTTTAAACCTCCCTAATCCCCCCTCTCCCACCTCCTCTCCCCCCCCCCCCCCCCCCCCCCTTTATCTCTAAAATTTCATTTGGTTCAAAAGGAGACAGGTAAGACTTAGTAGGACCTCACACATCCCCTTTTCCCATGTTTCTCACGCTGTATTCATTTTACTTTTACAAGCAATTTTCAGGAGGCCAAAATAGGATATGGCTGCTCCACTAGGAGATGTGTTGATCTCTTTTCTTGTCCTTGCCACTCCCTTAATATTATTTTACCTAAGTGACTTGAAGGTGCAGGATGTTGGTAGCTGAGGGAATTCATCATGGTGCTTAGCCTAAAGAAGGTAGGTGCTGGAGTCAAGAGCCATAGAGCTTAAGCTTGTTTGGATTCAGTGGCATGATGCTGCTTTGCATCTGGTCCTGGAAGGGCAGGAGTTTCCTGTGTTATCTATTCTGCCTTTTCCTGTTTGAAACTTTTAACTCATTTATGTTCTTTCTCTGGCAGGGAGAAAGCCAGTGTGGACATTGGCTCAAAAAATAGCCCAGACTTGATGGGTTTGCCTTACTCAGTTCTACCTGTTTCTCCCCTTCAGAGAAGAGAGGTGGATGGTATGTTTTTTTTGGTAAGGTTCCATCTCCAGAATGAGAAGAATGGCTGTTTTAGGCCCAATAAGCAATTGGGAGGTACCTCCCTAATTAGTATGCAGGGCCTGGAGATGATACACTCAGCGGTTTGCATTCTCTTGAGTTTTACACAATTGGAAGGGGGAAGAATTTGCCTGTCTGTAGTCTTGCTGTGTATGCCTTGGTCTGAAAGTGATGATTTGGGAGTGTTGTGGGGGTTAGGAGTAGGGTTGATGTCCATAGAAAAGATGCTTGTCATTCCTTCTGGTCTACCTCTTCCCCCAAACTTCTTGCCAGCTCCTATGATTGATCTGATTAACAATAGTACAAGTTTCAGCAACCAGTTTCCTTTTCTTCCAGTTTATTATCATTATTTTTTGTGATGTTTATTTTCTATATAAAGCTATGCTGGGTTGATTTCAGAGAGAATAGTTGTTGAGATGTTTTCCTTCTTTGAATCTAGTAATAATGGGTAGGCAAGCTGGGGAGAATGTGGTTCCATATATTCAGAATTTTAGGACATCGTTGGTCTGGTTTAGGCATGCTGTGGATGTAAACTCAGGTCACTTGCCTCTAGGGGATCTTTCTGTTTCCACTTGAAATTTAAAAGGAAGGTGAAGATAAAGATAATTCAACATCTAAGCACCAACATTTCCCTAGGAAAAAAGTAGGATTTTTTAAGAAGGGACTTTTGGGGGAAATTTCATCTCATAGATTGAAAACTCCCTATTGGCCAGCGGAACAACTGAGAGAGGTTTAGCGTTTGCTACCTTTATTGCAAAGAAACCTTTAGGCAAATCAACATCTCCTTTAGGGTCCAGAGATGTAAAATTCCATTTTGGATTGTGCTCTGTTTTTAAGTACAGGGGCAGCATGTTGGATTTAGCTGGGGATTTGGTTCAGCAAACAGTATTGTTTGTAGTTTGGCCTCAATAATTCAGAGAATTTCTCACTCTGTCCCTCCTGAAAACAAACTCTGTGTGTGCATTTATGTATGTGTGCTTGCGCGTGCAAATGCCTTCTGACAACAAGGCCGATTTGGCCTGCGGGAGAAGAGAAATCTGTCCATCGGTGCAGTTTTCTCTGCCTACCATTTTAACAGAGGAAGCGCATGTCACACAACTTTGGGTTTGGGGAGGCTCTGCTAGTATTAGGGGGAAGTAGTTCCACCAGAAAAATGCAGTCTTCTTAGAAGAGAGGGGGGTACCACTGTGGCTTTTTCCCAGTGGTGTCAGGCAGGGCTTGGCATCCAGTAGAGTGATTTGGCAGTAGGCTTTGGGGGTACAGGGGCCTTGACTAACTTGGAACAACAATATCTCTTCTGAAGCAGGCCAAAATCAGATGGCTTACTTCCCAGACATCTAGTTTTAATGAAATTTGTAGTTCTCCTTGTATGAACATTGAGCTCCTGATTCAGGTACTTCCTGGATTTAAAACAAATAAACAAACAAACAAAACAAACTAGAAATCAAGAGAACTAGATTCTGCCTTCACTTGACCACTAGCTTATTCTGCTGTCTTAGGCATACTTTTGTCATATACAACGTGCATCACCATACATTTTGAGCAGTGATAGGTAAAGGAGATGAGTCCCATAGGTATTAGTTAATGTGGCTCATTCCAAGTTACAGAAGCAGGATAGGTAGTAGAAAGAATGCTTGACTTGATGTTGGGAGATCTGCCTTTGAATGTTGACTTAGAAACTTAGTAGTTCTTTGTGTGATCCTGAAAAAATAAACCACTTAGCTTCTATCTCTTCAACTTCTCCTTATCCTTAAAAGGAGAGACTTGGACTCCTGATTTCTTAGGGATTATATGAAGACAGGGCATTGGTGAAACATACAGTTAAAGAATTATGAGTGATTGATATTTCTTAGTGCCAGAGCCAAGAATAAAACTCAGGTTATGATGCCTAGTTCAGCTCTTTCTGGCATAGTATATGCTGTTTATTCTCTCTGCACCACAGTTTCCTTAACTATAAGAATGGAAGAACTGTTTCTGTGGGGTGTTTTGAAGGATCCAGTAAGGTAGATAGATATTAACTCACTTTGCAAAATATGAATTGCCAGAAAGCTGTTAATCATAACGGTCCATGGGGGGGTGGTTCAGTGAATTAGTTATTATTTATACTCTTACTTGAATTCCATCATTGCAAAGTCTGACCTTGTGAAAGACAACCTCCTTCCTCCATTGCATCCTTCATACCATTGTTAGCACGGTACCGTTTCTCTAAGGCTGTGATTATGTTTTAAAGTGTCTCACCAACCCATAACTGGGTCAAGGAAATGTGGTGTGTGTATATTTTTTTTGGTTAGAATCTAGGTTATTTGAAATAGTGCTGTTGATATTGCTGTCTCTGTTGTGAAGACTAGTCTGTCCTCTCAGAAATAACTGCTAAAAGCCACTGGTGATGTTTTAAGTTTTAAGTCAGTAGTTTCCTGGGGATTTTATCCTAGTGGTTTGCACAGTGCTTTGTAACACAGTAGGTGTACAAAAGAAGTTTCTTCTAAAAAAAAACTAGTTGCCTCATTGCAAAAACATAAGGAAGTCAGTAGTTTTATAGTTTGGCAAGAGAAATTCCCATATTGGTCATGTCTGAAAATTGTATATCTGCATTTTAAATTCATCTTTGTCAGGAGTGGTATGTTTCAACTTCTGGTTTGTCACTGCTATTAATAAGAGTTCTAAAATCTAAAGTGTTGCCCTAGTGTGGATTATTTTCCTATGTTTGCATCAGTATGTAGATTTCTCAGTTTTCTTTGTTTGAAACTGTCCACTTAAACATTCTAAACAATACTTCATTATTATCCCTATATCATTGTTTAGCCATTCTCTGATTGGACAGGCACTGAGTTTCTAATTTTTGGCTAGCACAAACAGCACAGTCAGCTTAATAACAAAATCAATTAATTTGCATTTGTACTTTACATATATGATCTAATTTGAGCCTCATCATAATCCTGTGATGTAAGTACACAAAACAAATGTGACCCAGTCTTCACAGAGTACCTGGTACATAGATATAAAATGACCTGCTCATGATCACCCATTTTAATAAGCCTTAGAGGCTCAAAGTTTGTCTGTCTTCCTGATTCTAACTCTGTTGCTCTATGTTTTTCTGTCTTTCTAAAGAGATTTTGACGCTCATGTTTTAAATACCTCCTTGAATTAGAATGTTGGGAATTTTGTCCTAACCCCCCTTTTAACTCTTGGATAAAGCATTCGTTGCTTTCTCTCAAAAGAGTTAACACGAAATGAAATTTTTATTTTTCAGCCTAATTCCTTTTCTTGACCTCCTTGCTTTGGGGAATCGGACACAAAACCTCCTTAGGAATAGTAGGATGGGATTTTGATACAAATGGGCACTTTGGAATTTGTGTGTTTTTATTTACTTCCTCACTAATTACAATAGCAATCACCTTGATAAATAGACCTGGGCTTTTCTCAGCCTTTTTGGAGTCTGGGATAGATTTGGCTGTTAGAGAGAAAACATTTTCTGGAAGGCAAGTTTTCTCTCTCCCTTTGAGCTAGTAGAATCTACAGGCTTCTTTTATTCTCATAAACAGCCTTTGCATATAAAAGAAGAGTCCCTATGTGTCATAGAGCTAATCACTTAAGCCTCTGGGCCTCAGTTTCCCCATATGTAAAAATGAGGGGATTAGATTAGATTATTAGGAAGGCTTTGAGCTGCTATCTAGAAATACAACAGGCCCTCTGCTCCTTTGATATCACACACTACATTATTCAATTACTTGGAATTGCCAATTTTTATTTGGTGATAATACAGTTGTAAAACATGCTAACAGCATTTGCATAATTTTTCCTAAGCCACTTTCTCATTTCTCTTCCTTAGTTCATATTTAAAATGTTTCTTGATCCTGAGACCTGCATGGCAAATTTTAGTCAATTAACTTTCCTGGGCACAGGTATGGATTCCTTTTAAAGACAAAATGGTCCAGCAGGAAGATTCCTGATATAAAATGTCTGATGAAAAGACCTTAAACACCTGACCCTGCTACTCTATAACATGTGACTTTGGCCTTGACATCTCTGAATTTCGTTTACTATATTTCATGTACTATAAAATTTTAGTTTGGTCCAGATACATGTAGATTCTATAGCTTCATAGTTTTTCAAATATTTTGATAAATATATATGAGTATAATAGTTTCATTTGCATTTTATGCATTTAAAAACATCCTGAGAAGTACATAAACTTGACTAGACTGGGAAAGGGGTTTAGGACTCAAAAAGGTTAAGAACCTTTGCTGTACATTCTGTGATACAAATATAGTGCCACAAATATACATTTCTTTCCCTCCAATTTCTCTATACAAATCTGAAAAGGGACCTTTAAAAAATTTTTTTTTAATTTAATTAGTCAATTTCGAACATTATTCTTTCCCTCCCCTACACCCATTCCTTCCCGTAGTTGACGTGAAATTCCACTGGGTTTTCCATGTGTCCTTGATCAGAACGTATTTCCATGTTGTCGATATTTGCACTGGGCCGATCATTTAGAGTCTATTCCCAGTCATATCCCCTTTACCCATGTAATCAAGCAGTTGTTTTTCTTCTGTGTTTCTACTAAGTCACCTTATCTTACTGGTCATAATATACTACAAGTCTTTCATTTACAAATGAGAACCTAGAGAGATTAATAACATTTAAGTTCAACAAACACTTTGAGCATTTTCTATTTTATACAAAGCATTATGTTCAGTTCTGGACTACAAAGAAAGAAAAAAAAACATGACTATTAAAGCTAATCCAAGAGTACACAGGTAGAAAGTAGCATTTAAACCCAGGTCCCCTTATTCTACATCTAATGCTCTTTCCTCAGGGTGTCTTCTCTCTGGTCCTTTGATTTCTACTCTGTGAAGTGGCTCAAGAATGATTTCAATGTTGTTCCCTTCTAGTTCTGTGAGTCTAATAGAAGGAGCACTACACACCGAATGGACAATGGGCAAGGACATTTTTGTCACCAGGGGTGATGGGGATTGGAGTACTTTGTACTTTTACAAAATGCCTTATACATGTTGTTGTTCAGTTGTTTTAATCTTTGTGACCCCATTTGGAGTTTTCTTGGCAAGGAGATCTGAATGGTTTGCCATTTCCTTCTCCAGTTAATTTTTATAAATGAGGAAATAGAGGCAAACAAGGTGAAGTGACTTGCCTAGGTCACACAACTAGTAAGTGTCTGAGGCCATTTTTAAACTTGGGAAAGAAGAATCATTACTTCAGGCCCAGCATTGTGCCATCTAGCCACCTCTGCCTTGTGCATCGTATAGCCCTTTAATAAAAGTTTATTGAGGAAGAGAATGGGACCATGCCAAGTTTGGAAATTACAGAATAAATGGAAGGGAGGAAGAAATGGTTTTTAAACGATTGGTTATGAAGGAGATCAGTAGTAAAAAAGCTTTGAATCTATTTCTTTACTGGAACCTACTGGTGAAATAAATTTTAAGAAAAGGACAAGGACGGCCTGCCTCTAGCCCACTGTCTGCTGTCCCAGGAGAAGGTGCATCTTGTGACTTTACTAACTTGTGTCCCATTTTAAAGGCAGCTGCATTGAAATCCATAGTACCTGTAAAAATCAGTCTAAAAGATTTTTTTTTTTCTCCTGAGGCCACCCTGCATGGTGCCATTGCAATGAGATGATGGCATGTGCATGAAGCAGGCTGGCTCTTTTCCTGTGTTCTTGTCCTAGGAATAAGCTTATGGAGTTCAGTGTGCCGAAATTGCCTACTTGTGAATCCTCTAACCTTGGTCAGCACATCAGGAGCAAGGGAGTTGGTTAGATAGTTGTCATTTGCTTCAGGACTGGATTTTCCAGCTTTCACTGATTGTTGATATAAGATATATGTTACTGGTGAGCTAGTGCCATAGCCACGTCAATTCTCCAAAGCCCAGACTACTTCTCACATGCCTTCCAGTTTTACTGATCTCCCTGGCCCTGTTAGCTATCCCTTTAGTCTTACCAGAGTCCCCTGCCAAAGTGTTAGTTTACAAAGCGAAGATTGCTCTTCTCATATTCGTAGTACACCTTGGGTCCAGCATCAGATACCCATGCCCCTCACTCTGGAGCTAGACTTCTTTACATATAAAACTGCAGCCCCCGTTTCCTTCCCCATGAAGGCACAGATGTTTAATTTTAGACTGGCAGATGTTTTGCTCTTTGCTGAGATCCGAAACAAAGGCAAGATATGGGTATTTATAAACCAGCAGCTCTGCGCCTGAACTCACTTGGAATTAACTCTTTCTATGGAATGCACAAATCAAATCTTGGGTGCTTTCAGAATGACATGGCAATAGATTTGCAAGCTAAGCACTGTGGCAGGCCAGGGAGTGGGGGAAAAGAGGCAGGCAGGCGGGAGATCACTGGGTGTATGTTTCTCTTGCATTGAAGCAGCGTCTGCTGCACCTGCTATAAGCAGGCTAGAGAAGGAGGAAAGCCAGAGTGGGGGGAGAGAGGGAGTTCCTCTGGGGACAGAAAAGTTGAAAAACGGGTAGGTTAGTTGATTTATAATATATGTATAGTAATGCTCAAGTGTGGCTGTTTCACCAAAAAACCTGTCTCATAGCCCTAAATTAATAACCTTTTCGTTTACATTTACTCTAATTTGGCTCTATTATCACTTCCCTTGTTTTTCTTAAATTTTACTGAAATTTTTTTCTTTTTCTTTTACGTATCATTTCTTTACTTTTTTTCCCCCGTAGAGACTCCTTCCGTGCTATAAAGGACAAAGTATTTGTGCACAGCCATTCAACTTGAGTCCACACTTATTGAAAAGTGAAGTATTTATCATTTCTTTGTATCTGGAGAATCAATTGCATATATGAATACAGTTTATCTAGTTCTATCATCGTCTTTAATATAAATCTTAAAAAGTTGTTGGCAGTTTCCAATGATCTGCCCTCCCTTTAAAAAATAGAATCCACTCTTTTAAAAAAGATATGGAGACATAGAGGGAAAAAAGGAAACCAATATATTGTTCATAGCTAATGATCATGTCTGATTTCCTTCTTATAGTATGCTACCTTCCTACTGAGAGGAAGATGTGTTTCACCATTAGTCTATTCAAGCTAAGCTTATTACATTGGTCAAAAGTTCTATTGTCTTTTAGTGCCCCCTTTCCTTACTGTAGTTATTATTTAAATCAGTCTTATTTCTGCTGATTTTTGTGTCCTATTCACGTTAGACTTCCCAATTTCTCAAGTTCTTCACATTGGCTGTTTACTGTGGCACATTAATATTGCATAACTTTATAATACACTTGTTACCCAATAGAATTGTGAATTTCAAAACTACTCAACCCTGTTCAAACCATTCTTTAGAGGATGGGATTTGGCTATTTCTGATCAATAACAATAGAGATACTTGGAATGACAGAATCAGGCCTTGGAAACTACAATCTCCACCCTACTCAAGGTAACAGGATTTAGAAAGGGCTGCAGCAAAGCTCAAGATTTAATTATTTGAGAATATGACCTTCAACAGACATGTGCAATGGGGACAGACCTCTGGGCGGTCCTGGGTTAAGCTAGAGCCACCATCGGCACAGGGGAGACACAGGAAGTTGAGGTAGAGGAAAGCTGAGGAGGCTGGGACTGGCTATGTGGAGGAAAGGAGGTGGTTGGAGCCTGTTGCTTGGAGTGAAGGCCCTGAGACTATTTCTCCATTTTGGTCACGTGAGTGATAGGGACTGATCTCTTTTCTTTGCTATCCAAGGCCTTGGACCTTTGGCCCAGCCTAAGCAGAGGGGGTATTGAAGCCCTATTTCCTTCTCTCTCTCTCTCTCTCTCTCTCTCTCCCTCCCTCCCCCTTTCTTCCTCCTGTTAGTATTAAAAACTCCATAAAAGGTTGACTGCTGACTTGAGTTTTCATTTAGCAATTACATAGCTGAATTCCTTGGCGACCTTAAATTAATATATATCAGTCTTTTAATGTGATTTCCATATCACAGAATCCACTTTTTTTTGTGCTATCATTGAACTACTACTTTAAATTAATTATATTTATAATAAATACTTCCAAATATCTCTTCAAGCATGTGAGATCTTTGAGACCGTACACTTGTTCCCATCTGACCTAACCAAAAGATTAGAAGTAAGCATTGAATTTGTTCAATGAGTGAATGAATCGACAAATCTGAATTGTTTAGCCCTTTTTATTTTGCCCACTCACTAATTTGTTTTAGATCTCAACTGTTGTTAGCCAGAGTTAATGCTCATGTCCTTTAATTCATCTTGGACTTCCTTGTAGGGAGTGGGGATCTTAATTGCCACCGGAAGAAGAAAGGAGATAAGGCAAGGTAGTCTAATGCCCACCCAACCATTCCCTGACCCCAGCTAAGTACTTGACAGCCAGAATGTGGTAGGAAAGGCCAGGGGGCAGGTATAGAGATTTGGCTTTCGGAGGTTGCTGACCAAGTTAATGGGAACCATTGTTTGTCATCTCGGCTGTTGAGGGTGATTTGCGGGAAACGGTGTAGTACTTCCAGATTCTGCTGCTTATGTGCCTACAGCAGATGAATCTAATAGGATATATCTTTCCAGCTCCCTCACATCTAGCCTTAGTAGGTCTTTATGTTGTTAGTATTATGGCTAACAGGACTATCAGTCTTTTCTTCTCAACTATGCCCCAAGTCATAGAGCTATCAAAGTCAGGAAATCACATATTAGGGTCTCATTACTACAAATCTTTTTCAGCTTTGTGCTAGAGCATACAGAATGAGGAGGACATGCATGGGTTCTGCTCACTGGACCTTGCAGTTTAATTGAGATAAAACACACAACACCACTTTAACCCTGCTTAAAAATCTAAACTGTGTTCAGTAGGGCAATTAGAATTTAGAGAATGGAGAGGGTGAAAAATGGGAAGGCTTCAAAGGGACTTAATTTGGGACCTTAAAAGTAGGTAGAATTTTTGGATAGAGACAAAAGGTTTTCTATTACAATAATCAGCCAAGGCTTAGAGGTAGTGATTTGTTCATGGTATATGTATAGAAGTGTAAGGAAATGAGCCTGGTTAGAGAGAATTTGTAATATGGAGAGATGAGAAAAGGGAATCAGGCTAAAGAGTCTTGTAGTCAATAGGAGACAACTGGAAGTTCTTGATAGTGGATTTTAGGGTGACTTTCTTGTCTCTAGGTACTTTTTCCCTAGTTGGATAGTAGACAGGAGGTGTGAGGGTTGCTAAAATATGGGTACCATTAAATTTATTACTGGTGCATCTATTCTGTTTGACATGAATGGTTTTTTAACTGAAGCATTATTAAGCCATTAACTTTCCCCCAATGCTAGAATAGAAAGACTATTCCTTTCATTTTAATACAGTGTTAAATTTGTTTTCCCTGTCTTGAAATGTCCTTTCATGTCATGCCCTCTTTTTAGAGATTTTTTTTTTCCATGAGCCTCCCTTTACTGATTTCAATAAAATTAACCAGCTACTAGCTTTACCTTTACACTTGGGGCCTATAAAAATGGAAAAGCAAACACATACATGTTAAACAGAATAAACATGTATGTGTTTGCTTTTCCATTTTTATAGTTTTGTTCAGCAGACATTTATTTAGCTTTCCCTATTTACAAATCCTAGTCCTTTCCTCATGGAGTTTATAGTCCATCAGGGAAGATAAAGGCCCACTTGAAAATAAATATAATGCTAAATATATATATCATATGAAATAGTGTCACAAAGGTCTTCGTGAGGTCTGAAGATGGGAGATTTGTTTCATTTGCCTTAATTTTGCCTTTCTCGCTAATTTCTGACTTAATTCTTTTGTCTCATCCTTCTGTAATCCATCCTTCACAGTACCACCAAAAGAATCCCCTCTTAAAGTACAGGTGTGACCTCCATGGAATTCCAATTTTAGCTGTAGGATGGGAAACTCCTTAACCTGGTATTAACCATAACCCTATCTGATTTGTTTTCCAGATTTTTTCCCACCATATCAGTGTTGAAAAAAGAATGATTTCTATAATCCAACCAAATAATACCAATAACATTCATCAGAATTAATTAGTAGGTGATACAAAGGACATAACGTTGGGTCTGGATCTGTTCTGCCTCAGACACTGTGTATGGTGACTCTTAAGCAAGCCATGTAAAATTTTTATGCCTCAGTTTCCTCATTTGTAAAAGTGCCGTTAATAATAGCACTAATCTCAGTTGTTGTGAAGATAAAATTAGCTTTCTGTAAAACCTTAACTGTCCTTTCTATAGCACTTTTTTTTTTCCTATCCCTATATTTTGAGCCACCTAAGTGGTATAGAACATACCAGTTAGAGCACTGGGCCTAGGATTAGGAAGACCTGAGTTCAAATTTGGACTCCTACAGTTACTAGCTATGATTCTAGGCAAGCCAGTTAACCTCTGTGTCTTCCTCAATTCCCACAACAATGAAATAAGAATAATAAATAGCACCTACCTCAGAGTTGTCTCAAGATCAAATGAGATAATATTTGTTCAGCACTTAACACAGTAACTGACACATAGTAGGAGCTTAATAAATATTCTTTCCCTGCTTTCTCCTTGATGATCATTTGCTCAAAGTGCACCTACCTGGAGTAGCCTTCTTGACTTCACACCTGCATCTAGAATCTTTTGTCTTGGATTTGGCTTAAGTGAAGCTTTTCTTGTTCCCCTGTTTGTTAGTGCTTTTTCCTTCCTTCATTTAGATATATGTGCAATGTTGTCCCTATCTTGTTAGCTTATAAGGACCCTTGAGGACATGGACTGTTTTATGTGTCTTTGTATTGTCCAATGCCTAACACGGTTCCTTTAAATATTGGACCTGTGATCTCATTGATTTGAGGCATTCCCACTGTGGTAACTCATTTGACCAATTTAGACTAACATCTATTTTGCACCTTCTAAGTACTGAGACATACCTGTGTGCTTGGCACACAGCAGCACCCCTGTGGCACTCCTCCCCCCTCTAAAAATAATTTAGAATATTTTTCCATGGTTACATGATTCGTGTTCTTTCCCTCACCTCTTCCCTTTTCCCTCCCTGAGCTGATGTGCAATTCCACTGGGTTATACATGTATCATTGTTTATAACCTATTTCCTTATTACTAATATTTGCAGTACTGATATTTAAGCTAAAAATGCCTATTCATACCCATCAAACCATGTGATCAGTTGTGTTTTTCTTCTGTGTTTCTACTCCCATTGTTCTTTCTCTGGATAGTGTTCTTTCTCATAAGTTACTCTGGATTGTCCTGGCTCATTACATTGCTGCTAGTAGAAAAGTCTGTTACATTTGATTGTGCCATAATGTATCTGCCTTTGTGTACAGTGTCCTCCTGGTTCTGCTTCTTTTGCTCTGCATCAATTCCAGAAAGTGTTTCCAGTTCACAATAGTATTCCATCACCATCAGATAACAATTTGTTCATCCGTTCTCCAATCAAGGGGAACAACTCTCCCCCAATTTTTTGCCACTACAAACCGCAGCTATGAAAATTTTTTCCAGTAACCTCTTAATAAATGTTTCATTGAATTTAATTATTCTTTTTCTTCTGGACTAAGTCAATTACCTTGTAGTCCCCTTTTGCTGTAGTTTCCTTATTAGTCATGGACTACATGGTTCTGTTGGCATCCATATTTTTTCTTTGGTCTCTGTCCTTATTTCCTGTGTGAATGCAAAGGATTAGTTCTAGCCCTATGTTCATTCTTCCTTAATGTTTTGCTTAGCATATACCTTATGGTATAAAATAGGTCTCTTCCTTCCATCCCTTGTTACCCTGCAATCTGTCACTGTTGCTTTGCCCCCTTAATCCTTGAGTCTCTCCCTTACCATAGTGAACAGTATTCCTAAGTATTTGCCTTAGTTGAGAAGAAAGATGGAGTTTGAGAATTGGTCACAGAAGAATGATTTTCATTGCAAAAATGTAACATTAGCAGGAACAATGAAAGGTTTCCGTGATTTCCCCCAGAGCATGTCTTTTTTGGTACCCCTTCCTTTTATTAAAATATATAATATATATTCTAGGCAAGAAGACATTATTGCATATAAAGACCAACTAGTACAAAGAAGATGCAGTGATTCTCCAGGTAGTTCCTTCTCTTACTATTACTAGTTGTTTTAATCAAGCCAAATCCTGATTTATGTTTTGGGAAATGAAAAAAAATTCCAAATGAGCATCAAGGTGCTATCTTGTGGATACCAACTTAGTGTCCATTGGATGAAAGTTGCTCTGAAACTGAACCGCTCTGAAACTGAACCCCTCTGAATGAAACAGAGGGATTTGTTCAAGTCCTTGTAACAGTTTACCCTGTGCCCTGTCAGTGATCACCTTCCAGAGTGGAGCTAAAACTTCAAATACAATTACCTCCTAGTGTGTATGCTTTTGAACCTTTATTGCCTTAACAAGGGTCTTTTTTCCCATCTTTAACCTGTATCTCTTAAATAACCCATGACACTCTTGTGGGGAGGGTTGCTCTATGAAGTCTAGGTAGTGATTCCCCAAAGACCTTTCAGGCATCAATACCCCTAAGTTTCATAACAGACCCTTTCCTTCTACTCTATTGTACTTTGTGAGGATGATTTGGGGAGGTGGGGAGCTTACACATATATAGATATTTAGACTTTTAAAAGGAAAACAACTTGAGCCAAAACACCCTGTTAAAGTTATCACATCTAACAATGTAATGCAATAATCTCTTCCACTGTTCCTTTGTCTCTATAGGGTGATATGAGGATAGTGGAATGTTTTATTCCTTTTTCTCTGGGACAATCATTGATTTTTTCATTTGGCTCTGAATTTGGCTATTCTTTTAGTGATCTTAAGTACTGACTAAATACCACAAATTTTCCAGGCATTTAATTTCTTTTTTAATTTTAACTTTTTCCAAATTACTTGTAAAAAATGGTTTCTAATTTTTTTCAATGAGAGGCATTTTTCTATTGATAGGTACCTACTTTATTTTCAGGTTTTTTTCTACCACCAAGTAGTCTACAACAACTCTCTTGGTGTATTTTTAGACTGTTGATTCTACCTTTGGATTCCTTGTGTTGTATGTCTCATTGTGGGATGTTCAGATAAAAGTTATGGCCAGTTTAGTAATGACGTGCAAAAATCCAAATTGGAGTGTTTGGACCATATTTACACATTGTTGTCACACCAGCTTTCCCCCAACATTGACTCATCCCATTTCTTTGAACATCTTTGGAAATTTTACAGGTTTCTGGTGAAAGCTCCCAAGTTATTTTAAATTGCATTTCTCTTATTCTTTTGATATATTACATGGCTTCTAATGGTCATTTATAATTTGTAATTGTACTCTTGAAATTGTTTTTCCTTTATTTTTTTTTTAGAATTAGAATTTATTCCTGTTCTTTTGAATATTTTAGTGTTACAGGTCATTAGTTTGAAAATATTCCTATTTTAAAAATACAAAATTAACTTAGATTTATTTTGGAAATTTTCCTAGCCTCTATGCAATGGGAAGAAAAACTATGGTTAGAAATGGCCAGTCATGATTGTATAACAACATGATGGTATGGTGAAAGTATATAGAGTATTAGTTTGGAAATTGGGAAACCTTTATTCCTCTGTGTCTGAAATTTCCCAATGTTTACAATAAGAGCCTTGAATTAGGTCAGGAGTGTTTTACCTTTTTGCCATGAGCTTATAGACAGTGATAAAGTGTTTAATATCCCTTCCAGGAATATTTTTTACTTGCATGAAATGAAATACAAAGGACTACATAGGGAACCAATTATTGAAGTAATATTAGGAAAAAAAAGTTTAAAGCACATAGTCCTGACATTAAGAATCCCTGGAATAGAGACTAATATTCCTGTCTTGCTCTAATCCTAAATTGTTCATGGGGGTGAGGGACTGCGGAGGGGTCCAAACCTATAGGAAATCACTGCTAAGAATAAAGAAGTTATTATTCTTCTCTTAGGATGCCTTGATTTATAGTCATTAGGAAAAGGAAGGATCCTTTATTTAATTAAGAGTTGGTGTTTTATTTTTAAGGAAGTACTTTCTTGTGACTAATATGATGTTAAAAATACATATTTATAGTCTCAGAGATGTGGAGGTACCCCTTGCTTCATTGGCAAATGGTTCAGTGCATAAATTCCAAATATAGGTCTAGACTTCTTTTGAGCCTCCACTTGAAGGAATTGCTCTGTAAACTGTCAAGTTATTAATGAAAGAAAGAAAAGATAAGCCATCAGTACCATGAGACTGAAAGTAAACCTCTTTCTTCTCTTTTTTTTTCTTCTTTCTCTAGCTTCCTCTTCTCTCTTCCCTCTTTCTGTCTTTACTGTTCTCCTCCCAAGTAATTAAAGGGTCAGAACATTTTTGGCACTTATGTGGTCTTAGCCATAATATTTTATCATACCACAGAGGTGACTTTGGAGTCTTGGAATCTTTTGCCAGTGGAACAGTTCTGGTTGGTCTTTTCTAGCTGGAAGGACTTTGAATATAGGTTGTGTAGCAGACTCCATGCTTTTCATTCAGGGACTAAACTTGAGATATTCATCACCACATTGGTTGTGGAGTGATGAGTTTTTGATAGCAGCAATCCTTAAAGTCCATTTATTAAAGTTAGTTTATCCTCATTTCTTGAGGAAGTACTGTCTCTATGTGTCATCATTCAAAGCATGAGTTTATTGGTTGTGTTTTTTTTTTTAATTATGTTGCCATAATTCTTTAATGTTAAAGGACTTTAAAACCTTATGCTCTTCTGATAATTTGGGGTTTTCTCATGGCCGAGAAATTAAAACACTTTAGATTCATGGTTCATATTGAGACTTATCTTTCAGTGTATTCTCTCCTGACTATCTCCTTAACCCATCACAGCCATGTTTGTCTTTGTGCCTTTGTCCAGGCTGTCTGTACCTCTTTTACTCCAAAATAGCTCTTTTAAAAAAAAAATCTTTATCTTGAAACTGAAATATGGATTACAATGCAGAAGAGCAGCAAGGGCTAAGAAATGGGGATTAAATGATATTCATGTCCAAGGTCTCAAAACTAGGAAGTGTCTGAGGTCATATTTGAACCCAGGATCACCTCCCATCTCCAGACCTGGCTCTTTATCCAATGAGCTACTTGGCTACTCCCCTCAAATAACTTAATGTGATCAATTTGAGGCAGGGAAGAACACTTCTAAGGAAAATTTCAACTTGTAGTTGAAAAATGGGGAACTATCTGTAACTGAAAAGAGTTTGGAATTAGAAATAAGTGAAATTACTGAAGGACACAGAGGAAATGGTTTCGAATAAAATCTTGAGGACAGGGAGCACCTAGTTTTGGGTTTGAGATGAAGGTGACCAAATAAAGAGAGATGAATGGTTTACAGAGTTTGGAATAGCCCCAAGATTAGAAGGTCTAGAGTTAGTAGCATTGGAAGTTAGAAGGGGACTGACTTCTCTAGAGGAAGGAGTGATTCTGGCACAAATAAGGAGAGTGAGAATAGGGCAAAGTTAAATGAGATTAGGTAATGAGGTCATCACTGGTGGCATTGAAAAGAGTGGTTTCCTTTTAGTTGAGAGTCTTAGCCTGAATTCTTCAGTTGCCAGTGCTCCTTTCTTTACCACCCCAATGACATAAATTTGAGTTTATTTTTCTTTGCACATATTTTTTCTCCCCGAATAGAATGTAATCTTAAGGACAAGAACTGTTTCATTTTTGTATTGTCTCCAGTCCATGGCACAAGTTGGCTTGAAAAAAACCCTTGTGTTCTCTCTTACTCTCCCCCCCCCCCCAAATAAAAATAAAAATAAAAAGAGTGTTTGCCCAGAGTCACACAGCTAGGAAGTGACTGAGGCCAGACTTGAATGAACCCAGAACCTCCCATCTCCACATTTGATTCTCACTGAGCCACCTAGCTGCGTGTGCGCCGCCCCCCCCCCCCCCCCCCCCCCAAAAGTTGTTCTTTTGAAAGGAAGTGGACATACTCTGTGCTTCCCCTGCAGTGCCTAGGACACAGGAAAGGTACCCAAGAGATGGCAGCAGAATCTCAAGAAAGGAAGATGGGGATCATATGTTTCAATAAGCCCCAAATTTGAAGTACCACCATAGTTCCTGGGGCAGTCTCCTTTACTGTTTGAGTCCTAGTAACTAACCTAGTGTTGCACTCATAGCCAGCAGAGGAGTTGTGCTGGGGATCCCATTGTCACTATGTGAGATGCACTTGAAGTTTGGGGTCTTTTGCTTAGAATATAATCTTTCTTTATTGTAATGATGGGGCAGGGAGCTTGAATTATGTAAGGGTCCTGGAAGCATTTGTTCATATCCATTCTGAGAAAAAGATGTCTTCTCCTGTCTGAACTCGACCTCCATATCAATCACTTGAATGTTTCCTAGTTCTCATAGATGTGACCACCCACAACAGCAGGTTAGGAAAGCACAGTGGTTTTGTTGTTGTTGTTGTTGTTTTGTTTTTTAAATTGTAGCTGCTTTGGAATCTACTTTTGTTTTTGAAGTCAGAGAATAAGATGGGTAGGAAAGGGGAAAAGGGAAAAGGGGAAGGAGGATGCAAGAAATATGGAGCACCTTTCCAGATGAGCTACAACTCGATTTTAGAGTATTTTTAGCCACTGGCTGTATTCAGCACATGGTAAAAGCAGAAATAGAATGTGGATTTTTGTTGTTGTTGCTCTGCTGGATCTGACAGTCTCTGGTTTTGCTTTAAAAAAAAAAAAACACAACAGGGTTTTGGGGTAGGGGTAAGAAAGAGGAAAAAAAGAGCATGTGGGAAGCAAACAACTTCTGCTGTTTAAAAAATCATCCTGATGTACATCGTTGTAAATTGGGAATTATTTCTGTTGGTGAAAATTCTTTATGTAAATGTCACTGCGTATCAGCATTACAAAGTACTTCTCGTTTGCATATATAATCATGTCATGCTGTACAGGGGAGTGAAGGGGGGAGGGGTAATTATGTTTTAAAATATCATCTTGATTGTTTTTCTTCTCTGTGCAGGCTTGGTAATGCTTCGGTTTTAAAGATCCTGTATCCCTCTTAGTTGCTGATTAGTCCCTGTCCCTTTGCTTAAGTAGACATAATTAATATAGTAAATGCCACTGAAGTCGGGAAATGTCCCAGTTGGGTCTTCCCAGTTCGGATGGTGTGATCAGAAGCAGGGATTTTGCTCCTTTAAAATAAATGTGAATTTGAGTATGTTTTCTGAGGTAATCCACAAGTCTATACTTAAAATGGACACATAGATAGATTTAGACAGATGGATAGATGGACAGATGGATGGATGTATTTATCACTCCTATATGCTAATAACCAATAATCATATCTTTTGTTCAGGTGTATACTTCATAAAAGACTTTGATTTGGTATTTGCAGAGACATTAGTTGGTTTTGAAATGGAAAAGAGAATCCATAGCACCAGGGATTCAACAGAAAGATAATACTAAGGCATCAAACATTTATTAAACACTTACTGTGTACTAGATACAATGTGAAAAGCTACCAAAAAAAGGCAAAAGCAGCCCTTGCCCTCATAGAGGACATTGTAATGGGGGTGGGGGGAAACTACGTGGAAACAACTGTTTATTGAAACACAGAGGAATTACGCTTCCCATGTTATCCTAGGCTATGAAATAGGAGAATTAATACAGTGATATCCTCATGAAAGATATTCACCAGAAACACTGATTTGTCTGACATTCAGGAAATCTGCTGTCTGGTCCTGGGATAGGCTATTGTTCTGTGCTCTAGTTTATGCAAAAGAGATTAAGGGCAGAAACCCAGGGATTTAATTTCTAAAGAGCTTCCCATGTAAGCCTTAGGGTCTCTGTAAATTAAGTAATAGATATTTATTAAGCCCCTACTATGTGAAAGACTGTGATGGGCACTAGGAATGTAGACAAAAATGAAGATCATCTCCTTATCATCATGGAATTCAGAACTGGACCATAGTCTCTTCTACCCTGAACTTCATCCAGGCATACTTTTAACTGACGCTCATACTGAAGACCGATGGATGTCTGAGAATTTTGGCCTGAATGCACACATATAAAAACATTCTCCTGGGTGGGGCAGCTTGAAAAATAATCGTGTGTGTGTGTGTGTGTGTGTGTGTGTGTGTGTGTGTGTGTGTGTGTAAAAGGTTAGCAATGGGGGAGGAGAGGAGGCAATGTATTTTGGACATAGGGGATCATTATGTGATTATGGGGAAGTGTGGTAGGAGATGAGTAACCCGTCTGAAAATAGACAGTATAGGTTTTTTGTAACGTTCAAGGCATGGCGAAGAGAAATGCGATGTAAGAAAGATAGGTAAAGCACTTTGTAGAGTTTGCTTAATAATTAGTATTTAATTCTTGAAGCAAAAGGAAGCCACTAAAATTTTAGGGCAGTGACACGGGCATATCTTATTTCTTAACATTTTGGTAGCTATATGAAGAATGATAAGGCTGTTAGGTGATAGGCAGGTGATAGGTAGAGTTCTAGGCCTGAAGTCAACTCATGTTTCTCAGTTCAAATTTGACCTCGGACACTTAGTAGGTGTGACCTTGGGTAGGTCCCTTGACTATGTTAGCTTCAGTTTCTTCGTCTGTATAGTGTGCAGGAGAAGAAACGGCAAATCAGTCTAGACTTTGCTAAGAAAACCCTAAAGGGAATTGTGAAGAGTCACACACAACTGAGAAATTACTGAAACAACATCATGAAGAATGATTTGGAGAAATAGGGAGACTGGAAGCAGAGAGACAAAATAGGAAGCTGTTTACAAAGCCTAATGTAGGAAGATGGTCTTTTTCTGAATGAGTAACAGGTGAAACCACAGAAGTCAAGAAGGCTGATAGAGGGAAAGGTCACTCCTCCACTTACCATTAGTGATCTGATGTTCAAATAACTACCCAAAGGAAGATGGAATGACTTTGGCCTTGTTATCCAAGCTCATCCTTTCCCTGCGGATTCTAGACTGCAAGCAAGAAAATGATAATAATAATTATTAGTATTTACTTTTTGTCATTGTTCTTTTCAATCACATCCATTTCTTTGCCATCCCATTTAGTGTTTTCTTGGTCAAGATTTTGGAGAGGTTTGCCATTTCCTTCTCTAGCTCACAGATGAGGAAAATGAGGTAAATAGGATTAAGTGAATTGTCATACCATACCATTAACCAGGTTTGAACTCAGGAATATAGTCTTTCTGGTTATTTCAGACCCAGTAATCTATCCACTGTACCCCCTAGCTGCCCTCAATAATATTTGTATTAGCATTAAAAAAAACAAAACAAATCCTAACCCTCTGTCTTAGAATCAAGTTATACTAAGTATTGGTTCTAAGGCAGAAGGTTTGGGCAATTAGGTGTAAGTGGCTTGTCCATGATTACACAGCTTGGAAGTATCTTGAAGCCACATTTGAACCCAGGATCTCCCATCTCCAAACCTAACTGTCCACTGAGCCACCTAACTGCCGTTACAATGCATGTTATCTTATTTGATCCCCTTAACAACTTGGGGAGGTAGGTACTACTATTATCTCTATTTTACAGATGAAGAAACTAAAACATGCCGAAGTCATTGCCTTCAATCATAATTTCACAACTAGTGTCCAAGGTCAAATTTGAGCCAAGGTCTTTCTAACTATAGGTCTATCAAGCTGTCCACTGTACCACCTAAATGCTTCTTTTGCCCTTTCCTGTAGAAAGCCTATCCTAATCTCTACTTTCACCATTAAATTCGAACACACCTCCCTTTCCCTCTCTTTTCATTTTTCTGTTTACATGTCAATTCCTCATCTTTCCCCTACCTGGTAGAATATAAGCTTCTTAATAGGATCTATTTTTTCCTTTTGTCTTGTGCCTTGCACATAGGTAAGGTCTAACCCACAACTTCCTAGTTCAGTGCCTTGTACTATATGATTTCATTGAGATACAATAATGGTGTCCAGCTCATATTGTCACTGGGCCATTAAACGCTATAAGAATACCTACTGGTAGCATATTTTGACTAAGAAAACTACATGTTAACATTATCCATATTCTGTTGTGTATATATATTTTTTTTGGTCAAGTGACTTGCCCAGGGTCACACAGCTAGGAAGTGGCTGAGGTCAAATTTGAACCTAGGACCTCCCATCTTTAGGCCTGGTTCTCAATCCACTGAGCTACCCAGCTGCCCCCATTTTTTTTTAACCCATACCTTCTATCTTGGAATCAATACTGGGTATTGATTCCAAGGCAGAAGAGTGATAAGGGCTAGGCAATGGGGGTCAAGTGACTTGCCCAAGGTCACACAGCTGGGAAGTGTCTGAGGCCAGATTTGAACCCAGGACCTCCTGTCTCTAGGTCTGGCTCTCAATCTGCTGAGCCACCCAGATGCGCGCCGCGGCCGCCCCCCCCCCCCCCCCCCCCACACACACACACACACACTTTAATCAGGTTTGTGGCTTGGGAATGTTGCAAGTTATGTATATATTAATCAGTTCAATACGATACACAATATTCTACTTCTGTAGTTCCTTCTGAAAAAGGAAGGGAGGAGATGCCTTTTCTTATTTCTTTTGTGGCCAAGTTTGGTTGTCATCAAAATTACACAGATCAATTTGAATTTTCACTCATTCCTCACCAATACGAATTTTTGTTCATACATTTTTATTTTTTAAATCATCTGCATTTCTCACTGTATCCCCCCACCTCCCAATTTTATGTAAATGTCATTTTGTAGCTCTTCCAAAGAATCATTCCTTACAACAATTAAAAATGAAAAGCGAGTTTTATGAAATGAAGCGACAGACATATCAAAAAACCTGACATGATAAAGAAAGAAGGGGACTGACCTTTTCTTATCTCTTCTTTGAGACCAGAATTGACATGTTTTTCTTTGTTTGTTTCACTTACCTGGTCTTTAGCCATTATGCATATTGTTTTCTTAGTTTGCTTTTTTTCAATTTTACATTCATTCTTCCCTTACCTTATAACCCAGAGTCTTAAAACAATTGTTTTGCTTATAATAGGCACTTTTCTAAGTGTTTAATGGATCATGTTGAAAAGAGTTTTAAGTGATTGATCCATAACACCTGAGATTTGAACCTACATCTTTCTGCTTCAAGTCTCTTACATATAAATATGGGGCACTTAATAAATGCTCATTGGATTTGATTGTCTAAGGCTCCCAAATTCATATACTTGGTTGTACCAGGTTAATTATCACTACCTCCTCCTGACTTGCAGAGTCATTGAGTTCATGAATCACTGAATTGTATAATGACAGGTGAATGCTGAAAAGGAAGCTTTTTGCAAAAAATCTGAAGCCAATTCCCTCTTTCAAAAACTATATTCAAGTCTATGATCATTAGCCTTTAAACCTCAGAGGAAGTTTTAGATAACCATTGTTATCCCAAAACAAATTTTCCCCCTTCTACCTATACCACAGTCCAGTTTCCTTCTTTTCCCCTAATTTGTAACAGGACCATGATCTACATCGTTTATCTCCCTGGTCAGAGGCTCCAGATGTCCTCTTGGAATGTACTCTAGGAATCTCCATACTCCATTTTCTCATAGCTAATCAGTAATTCTTTCCATAATGTGACAACTTTCTTTGTAGGCTTCTAGTGAAGCACAACCCACCAGCTATAATTATTGGTAACATTTTACTAACATCCATCATAATCCTGCTTTTTTTTCCCCCCTATGAATGCAACAGCTTGATAAACCAAATCATGCATCTTGAATTGTGGGTGTGGATGCACTCTGCCAAACCATCCACATCCTTAACCTTTGCTTCCTTATGACCCAGTGACAGACTTAACCAAGATGTTTGCCAGGGCGAGAACTCAGTCTGTATTAAGATCAAGGCATGAGATAGTGATATCTACTGTCTTGTGGTAAGATTAGGCTATTTATTGTTCTGCTTCCTATCTTATGCAAAGAAGATGAAAGCCAGTGCTAGAATGAATTCAGCCAATGGCAAAGTTGAGGGACAGTAATCAAAATAAGGCAAGTAACTTATTTTATGTAGGCTTATACAAAGTATAAGGCTTATTCAGTTAAATATATCATTGGTATGCTATTTGCCTACTTGATTACAGGGTGTGAGACAGAAGGGAACTGCTAGGGTGGGAATGTGTCTTGATAAGTATGGGAGGGGGTTATTGGGAGGTTATCCCAAAAAAGTAAAAGCATTTCCTATTGAGAAACAATCTTATTTGGGATTGGAGATGAGGAGAGGTTCAAAACTAGTATGTCATGATTGATTCCTTACCTGTGCCACAGGAATAGGAACTGGACCTCTGATTTCTGGGGTAAAATAATCTCACGTGGGGAACTGTTCTAATGCAGGACTGCCACTTTTTTGGGACTGAAAATCTTCCTTGATGACCAAGAGCCCCAATTAACTTACCTAGAGTCATAGAGTCAGTGTGTCAGAAGCAGGATTTGAATCCTGATGCCCCTGGCATTGAGAGGCCAGTTTTCTACTGCACCATACTGCCTCTTATCTTCTGCCACATAGACAACAAATGGCAAAGGGGATTGGAGATTGGAGTGGTGTGTAGGGCTTGACGGTGCTCAGAGGAAGATTTTTAGAGGATGAAGTGGTTGAGCTGGGTCTTGAGGAATAAATAATTATACTCATTTTTTATATAATAATGTAGAAGCTTACAGAACATTTTCCTTACAGTAGCCCTGCAAAGATAGATTGTATATATGTTCTTATCTCTAGTTTGGATAGCCTCATACATTTATAGCTGCAAGAAACTGTTAATGGTCATCTAGTTTGACTTCCCTTCCTTTTTTTTTTTAAACCCATACCTTCCATCTAAGAATCAATACTGTGTAATTGTTCCAAGGTAGAATAGTAGTAAGTGCTAGACAATGGAGGATAAGGAACTTTCCCAATGCCTGGCTTTCAATCCACTGTGCCACCTAGTTGCCTCCCTCTCCCATTTTACAGATGAGAAAACTGAGAGTGAAAAAATTGTGGTTTGATTATGGCCACAACATAGTAAAATGTCAAAACCAAGACCTAAATCTAGGTCTTCTACCTTACAACTTAGGCACTTGTCAATTTAATAAATAATAGTAGTGGTTGGATATATGCAGAAGGGAGAGGATGATTATTTATAAGTGATGAGAATAAGTCTTATAAACTAAGGTAGAAAGGTGGAAATGAGCAGATAAAGAGATGCTGCATCAGAATACACCCAGCCCTGGTAGAGAAAGTGGCGTATGTTGTGAATCAGCTGGCACCTCTGGCCAGGGAACCAGAAGGAAGTCTTCAAGGAGATCTTGGTTATGTGGCAAAGTAGGCAGAGAGAAAGATCCAAAACTTTATCAGAGGCTTAAAACTAGGGACCACAGACTAGTTGAAGGTGGGCTTTGCTTTGATATTTCTGCTGCTTTTCAAAATTTACCTGTTATCTTCAAGATGATACGGAGTAAAAATAGCAGTTACTCATTGACAGTGGCTATTTGTATATGCATCATTTATTATTTAATTACCTTTTGGCTTTTTACCATTTCATCATTCTTTGATGTAGCACTCTGCCACCCTAACACAATACTAACAAAGAAAAACAGTTGAATGAAATCAAAGGTGAAACCACCATTTCCCACCAAAGTAACACCCTTCCCCTACTGCCACTCCATCTAACCTGCTGGCTCATAATTCTAAAGCTAGAAGAGACCTCATAGGTAGGTCATTTAGTCAAGTCTTTTGTTTTAGTGAAATGGAAGCCAATATTTCTTGCCCATAGGTCACAGTTATATGATGTAGAACTGAGATTTGAACTTGGCTTGGCTTCTTTGACTCTTGAATCCTTTTCCCTTTCCACTACATCTAGTAGTTATCCCTCTAGATGGGAATATTCCTTCATCTGTTCTCTGGGATCAAGATTATTTGTTAAATTTATTGGTGTTGCTTTTTAGTGTTTTAATATATTTGTATTTTTGAATGGCTTAAAAAAAAACCCTTGTAAATATCCAGAAAAGATAAGTGCAAGGGGGGGGAGGGGACAAAGAAATCATTGCTGTTCTTCTGTTGGACTTTTGGAATTTTCTCTTTTCAAATAATGCAGGAGGAACTAATTCAATCACTTGTATTTGGAATTTTGTTTTCAGCCTTTTTTATTGGTTCATGTTTGTTAAGAAAGATAGTATGTAATGAGACAGCATTCTGGGGAGGGGGGCAGAGGAGGAGCCATTCATCTGTTGGGCTACTTAACCTCTCTTGCTTCAGTTCTACACCATCCACTAGCTCCTTGCAAGGGATTGTTATGACAGCTTTTTTTTCCTAGACTAGCTCAGTTGCAGCCAATCTAGCCCATTAGAGAGATGGCTTGAAGCAGAGGCAGGAAGACATGTATTGGGTGGAGGAAGGAAGGAAGAATGGAGCGGCAGGCATGCTTTCCTGGCATTGAAGAGGAGAGGAATGGTAACCTTGAGCCAGCCAGTTGAACATTCGTTCGTTGATTTAATTTGCCACAGTTAAATTCAATCAGTGTGTAATAAAAATGGCAACATTAATGATGGTAAGCCTTCATTTTTCTCAGTATTACCCAAAGTTGTCTTTATTGAGCATTTATTTACACTGAATTCAGATCTTTGTATGGACATTGTGGATGGACATAAAGATTAGGTAGCTAAATGGCATAGAGTTTTAGAATGCTAGACTTGTATAGTGAGGAAGATCTGTGTTCATGTCCTCTCTCAGACACTTAGAGGCTATGTGACCCTGGCAGGTGTCTCACTATCAGTTTGCTCATTTATAAAGGAGTATCCTAGTGGTGTCTGCCTTCAAAAATTCTGCAGTTCTCTAAAATGCTGGCTATTGGTATGTTCTGGAAAGATCTGATCATGTCATTGAGGAGCCACAACTCAAGTTGGGAAAGACCAGATTTTCACAGCATACAATTAGAAAACAGTACAAAATGGGATAAGGGAGATGAAGATAGCTTAGGAATATCATAAAGGCTTAAAAAAGGGACAGTGGGAGGTCAAATTCAACTGACTAAAGTTTAAACCACCCCCTTAAAATTCCCTAAACCAAGGTTCGCTTGGATATTTTTTATTCAATAATGATTTTTTTCCTGCGACAGATTACTTTTCTGTGGGCCAGCTATCATTTCTTGAGCCAATGGCTTTGGAGCCCAAGTGTAAAGATCTCTCAATTGAGCTCTAGTTCTAGCTCTGTCTTCAGATTCTGCTTTTGGACGAGGCCTCTCTGCTTTAGATTCTCAACCTTTAGAAACAGAGAGGAGGGCTGAGCTAATTCCCATTTTGCCTCCTTTACAGTGTTGTAAAAACCACATGAGGGTAGAGGGATGAAAGCTTTTTGTGAACTGCTAAAACGACCACATCAAAGATATTCCTAAAATTATTTTTTTTTCCACTGCATTAGATTCTGAAAGCACACCAGGCTAACCCAAGAAAATTTATTTCTTTTCATCCCCAGTGCAAGAAAAACCAGAGCAGATTCCGCTGGAGAGCCGCTCTTGTGTCCTGATTCGAAGAGACTTGGTAGCCCTTCCTGCCAGCCTCATCAGCCAAATTGGGTACCGTTGCCACCCTAAGCTCTACTCAGAGGGTGACCCTGGCGAGAAGCTGGAACTTGTTGCAGGTAATACCTTGGAAGGTTTCTATCTGTGTCCCACCTATTCCACCCTCACTCAGCCCCCATACCCTCAAAAATGCTAAGCAGAGGAGGAGAACCAAATCCTCCCTGTAATTTTAGATTGCGTGCAAATGTCCTTTCTTTTTCTTTTTCTCTTCAGAGCAGTGAACAATGTACTCATCACCAATCAGTCAAAAAAAAAAAATAAAAAAGAAAGGATAGAACATCTTAAATTTCCCTTAATTTCCTTTTAGAAGAATGTGTCATTAAGAGAAGTTATTCAATTGAATTAATTTAGCATTTTAATTGAATTCCCCCGGCTTGTATTCTTCCTGATTGGTACGGGCTGCATCACAATTGTATTTTAATTTAGGTTGCAGACAAAAACATGTTGTGTATTTTTATGATTCTTTCCCCCCACCCCCTACCCCAACTTCTAAGTGTCAAATTACTGCATTCTGGGTAATGGTTTTAGGTTTTGTAATAGCAAAGGCAGATTGAGAAATTTGATTTCTTTTAAGAAAACTAACAATAATTTGATCTAAAAGTATATTAGCACTTTGCCCAGAATGATCTTGTTTTTTGTGTTTGAAATAGTTTTCTCTTTTAAAGTTGGATAGACATGATGGATTCAGTGGTCATCTGGATCTTTATGGTCTTTTGATGGAAGATCATCCATATAACTCTTTCACATTTGAAAACTTGTCTGTGTTAAAGCCATTTTTAAAATGATTTCCCCCCCTTCTGTACTGTCAGAAGTGTCAATGGGTGGTGACTGCTCAGATTCCCCTCCAAAAAAAAGAAAAGAAATAGATTTTTTTCATCCCTTAAGTAGCTGGGCAGGTTGGTAGTTTCTTCTGATTTGTTAGGAAATTTTCTCCTTCATCCAGATTAGCAATTCTTAAATAGTCTAGGACTGTCAGAAGACAACCTGGAAGGCTGAAAAAGCAGATAACTTGCCCAAGGACACATAGCTAGCAGGCCATGATACTGAGGGGTTTTATGTTGCTCTTTTTAGCTTTGGGCCAATTTCCAACATATCTCAATCCAACTACCATTTCAAATGTTCTGTAGATATTAAAGGCACTGATTTTCCTGTGGGAATTTTCATCCTGGACTAGTTTACAGTTTGTGAAGTTTTTTTTTTCTTCTTACAAATGGAAAGTCTCGTGCAAATGATTTTTTTTTTCACAAGAACAGTTAATTGACCAGCATTTTGTCTTGATGTATAATGTATATTTATTGTGTTTGTATCTTTAAATAAAGATTACTCTGTGCTATACCTGATTGGGTCAACTGGTCTGAGCTGGAAAGATCTTGGTTACCAAAGAAACCACAGCAAGCTTCTCATTTTTAATGCCTAGTTATTGGGGGGGGGGGGGCGGTATCATACACATACGAGGTTTATCTAGTGAAAGGTTTTTCTTTCTTTCTTTTTTCTTTTTTTTTTAGTAGCACCATTTCAGAGAGATGTTCTCACCACCTAGGATTTTTCACACTATAATCAATTATGAAAACTTTGTCATTTCCTTCAGGGAGCACTTTAACCATAGTTAAAGTAGATAATAGTGAAGAGTCTCCAAGTTCCAGTATGGTGTAGTAGGGGTTGTATAGAAGAAAGAGAGTCAAAGCCAGGAGGGTAGGATCACCAGGCTCTTCACAACAGTTCCACTGCCTACCATTTTTACCCTACTTTTACCCTGAATGTTCTTGCCACTTATTCTTGCCTAAAGAGGAAAAAATCAAAATGCTCATCTTCTATGAAGTGTTTTTTTCCCACTTCTGTTTGTGAGGCTCTAGTCCCTCGTGATCTCAGTGCTGGTCAGATTATTTGAGTACAAGACAGATTTAAGGACATGCTTAGATAATTTAATGTTAGATTTTAGGGATTGCTAACAAGTAAAATGTAAAGTCAGCTATTAGTTGCGTCACAGCTAATATCTATGGAATGAAAATATCCATTAGTTATTAATTTATCATATAACATCTCTATTAGTGATGATTCTCATTTTCACATTTGATATATGATTAGTGAGAGACTAGATATGTAATCTAGAAATAGTAGATGGAAGAGAGCATATTCAAAACAGTTCCATTAACTTTCATAACCACTAGTTTTAAAGAAAGCAGAGATTAGCTGCCATCAGTTGGCTCAGTTGGATAGAGAGGCAGACTTAGAGGTCCTGAGTTCAAGTCTAGCCTCAGACACTAGTTATGTGACCCTGGACCCCAGTTACTTTGTCCTTACTCACTCTTCTGCCTTAGAACCAATACACAGTATTGATTCTAAGACAGAAGATATGGGAAAAAAGGTGGGAGGGAGGGAAGGAAGGAAGGAAGGAAGGATGGCAGAAGGAACAGTAAGAGCAAGTGTACTTTCTTTTGGTTGTGTATATGCTTGTGACCATTTAGGACAGTTAAGAGCCCCCCAGATTTTCTACATTGATGCTCAAGTAGAACCTTTGGTAGAATTTAAAGTTCAGGAGAGAGGCTAAGAGTTCAAATTTGGAAATGTCAATATGAGCATACACAGAGATGCAGCCATGGAAAGGTTGATTTGTAGGAGAGAAGAGATAGAAAAGGAACACATCCACAAATCAGGGCTTTGGTAGGGATGGCATGACTAGGAAGAAAAGTTGACAAAGGAGACCAAGAAATAAGAGTCATCAGAGATGGTAAATGAAATAAGCACACAGATGTTATCTGCAAGATTTGTTCATGGTCACTGACAGATCCCTGGAAAAATTTGTACAATTTATATTTCTTATGGTTAATATAGGCTGGAAATATCAATGGTCTCCAAGTGGATTTATCATGATAGACCCAGACTGATTGAACACAGCTGAGAGGTGTTAGGTTAGTGTTCTGGAGGGTGATTAGGTCCATTCCTCAAACCATCTGGCAGTGATTTCAAGTCCATGGGGTCTTAGGGCCTGGCCTGAGGAACCATATTTGATGAGTTGTTCTGATATCCTATATATGACATCATGCATTGGTGCTAATAGTGAATGTCTGTGGGGTGAACCATTTTCCCCCCTCCCTCCCCCCTCTTATAATTTTATCTTTTTGTAAGGGAGTATCTTTTGTTTTTAAACCCATGCCTTCCATCTTAGAATCAATACTGGATATTGGTTCTAAAGCAGAAGAGCTGAATGGGTTAGACAGTGGGGATTAAGTGACTTGCCCAGGGTCACACAGCTGGGAAGTGTCTGAGGCCACATTTGAACCTAGGACCTCCCGTCTCTGGGCCTGACTCTCAATCCACTGATCCTCCCAGTTGCCCCCCAGATATCCTTCTTTAAGATTGTTACCACACACAGACACACTCTTTAACTCAACTCTACAACAAATGAATGGTCAACAATAACATTCCCATATTGTCCATGTCCAAAACATATATTTTATTGTTAAGCCAGTTCCTATATGATCTCCCATTAAGAGGTGGTAGGTAACATGCTTCACTGCAAGTCCTGGAATTATGGTCAATTATTCTATTGATTAGATCCCCTAAGTTTTTCTAAAATGTTTTTCTTTACATTATTGCTGAAATTGTAACTCTTGTGGTGCTGCCTACTGTATTCTGCATCAGTTCAAAATTGTTCTCTTTCAACACATCATTCTCAGTGCTATAATTTGTTTAGTCACTTTTCAATTGATGGAGATTTCTGTAGTTTCCAGTTCTTTACCATTGCAAAAAGAGCCAGCAGTCTATATCAATAAATCTCTCAATGTGGAAAAGCTTTCTTTACTATATCTCACTCCAAAATTCACATTTTAAACAACTGTGTCTTGACCTCCATTCAAGGGAACACCACTATGGCTCAATAGGTTATGACCCTGAAGGACTAAGTCTGAGGGTTCTTATGTTCTGATTGGCTACAGGCTCTGGAGTCTACATTACACGGGGTCAGCTGATGAACTGTCACCTCTGTGCCGGTGTGAAGCACAAAGTCTTGCTGAGGCGTCTTCTTGCTACGTTCTTTGATCGGTATGTCCTTGAGAAGATGAGCAATGCCTAGTGTTTGAGCCTTTCTATTAATGGTTTCCTTTTTCCCCTCCACTTGTTTTCTATAACACTGTTTTCAGTGTTTTAGAATAATTCTTTCCCTCTATATTTTCATTTAGTACAGGTCTTCTTTTTTTTCCCCCCTTTCTTTCAACTGTTGCTTATCTAAGAATTTAGAATCTCAGAATCCTGGCTCTGGATGCTTCTACCTCAGCTCGACATTTTTCAGGACTGGGAATTGAGATCTACAGAGAAGGGATCATTTGCCCTATATCAGTGATGTTTCCAAATAGAATCCAATGCCTTTTGGAGACATTGACTTAACACCCACAAAATATCTATGTTTTAAAATTTTATTTTGTTAAGCATTTTCCAATTACATTTAATTTGGTTTTGGAGGATTAGGAGTTTGACACTCCTATCATAGAGCATTTATATCTGTGAGTGGCAAAGCTAGGACTAGAATTCAAATGTCCTTATGTCCAGCACTCCCCAAGATTATGTACAACAAATGGTTAATATCAAACCAGCTTCTTTTGTCACTTAGAGTCAGCTGTATTCATCTTGCCAGCTTTATTCAGGGTAAACTCAGGGAATGGCCAACCTAACTTTAATATTAGCCAAAGTGAATTCTGATTGGGAAGGTAAATCTGTAGAGAAGTAATCCCTATAGGAAGCATTTGAACATTGAATTGAAGCATTGAATATTTGCCTGACTTTGGCAGTGATCTTTTTTACCCCTCTTTTTACTCCTCTTTGTGGATAACAAATAATGAATTGATTATAATACAGTTTGTTGGTTTGGGATTTTAGTCTTAAGTCTTTTTTTTAAGTCTTAAGAGAATTTTCTACCTCCTTTTTCCTCCTCTCACCTGCAGGAATACACTAGCCAACAGTTGTGGGACTGGAATTCGTTCTTCTACAAGTGATCCCAGTCGGAAACCTTTGGACAGCAGAGTTCTTAATGCCGTGAAATGTAAGGTCCAAGACTCATAGGAGAAAGTGGGGGGCACTGGAGGCAGTTACAAGTATCCAAAACAAAGAGGGTAAAAAGCCCAAACTTGAACATATACCTCCTTGTCATGGATTTATGCATTAGAGCATAAATATATATCTTCTGTTTGATCTGAGTTCCTAAGGATTTGGGTTTTTTGACTCTTTCCCCTTAGAAACTCCATAAGAAGATCCCACTTAGAAGGTACTCCTGTAGCAAACAGCTTTTAGGACCCTCTTCCAACATATGTCTTCCTTTCTTTGGTGGTAGTGGTGAAGGGGGTTTTCCTTTGTGGTAATAGTGAGTTGAAGGCTTTGCAAAGCTCTTGGGCTCTAAATGGTGTATGCATGCCTCAGTCTGGCCTCTTGGTGACTGATCAATTGGGGCTGCTGATGATCCAGTTCCCTGGAATGAGGCTTTTCCGGGGAGTGTGTGAAGCATTCATTTTCTGCAAGTGGGCGGAACAGGATAAAGGAGCAGTCTCCAGAATGAGGTCTCAAGGTGTTAACTTTTTTGGTGGGTTTCCAAGCTTGATGATTTCAGCTGCAAAACTATTTTAATATGTGAAATAGATTTAATTTCCTTTTTGAACCAACCCCCCTATTTACATTTTGTGGCTATTTTAAGTCTTTGCCATCTGCTCGGCCATCTTCTCTCTCATTCCTGGACTGGGATAATCTAAAGGCAGCAGCAGCGAGCGGCCTTTCTGGGTGGTAGACTGCCTTCTTTTCTGCTCACCCTCCTCCCTGCCTACTTGGAGATAAGAAGTTGGTATGGGTCAGCCAGTTTACTCCATCTCCTTTTTTCTTTTTCCCCCATTTATCTTACATTATTTTTTTCCCAGGCAGAATAGCTAATATACACTCCTTAATCTTTTTTTTTAATTAATGACTAAACATTTTTAAAATTTATTCATTTATTTGGTTTTGATGGAGCCTGATTAATCCAAAATCAATGTCACTACAGGAATTTTGGTGAGTGATCATTTAAAAATTGAATCCAGAGGCATATAGAACATAGAGATTTGTATTAGGCTAAGAGTGATTTTATTTGGAATTAGTGGCTTATTTTCAGATAATTAACTTTTCAGGGATTGGACCAGAATGTGCCATCTTTTATAGCTTATAGTTTAGTTTTAGGAGTAGGAAGGGTCTTATTGTTCTAATCTAACCCATTTTATATTTTCATGAATTCAGCATTTTGTTGTTTTTAAGTTACTTTCATATCCCTTATTTCACTTTATCCTAATAAGGAACCTTTGAAAGTGATAAGTAGGTGATTATTATCCCCCTCAGGCAGATGAGAAAACTGAGACCAAGAGATATGAAAGACCTTTAATTAACCAAATATTTATTGAGCCCTTGCTAGTATGGAGCATTCAGGGAAATAGATAAACAAGCTACCTCTCTCTGTCCTCAAGGGTTTAACGATAAGTCTGTGGTCAAATCTAGGAATGTTGTGTCTTGGTTGGAATTCCATTGGCCTTCTTCACATTGAGATCTCATGCTGGTGTCCAAACAAAATTTCAGAACTTTTCTCTTTTTCTTTCTTTCTCTGCCCTTGTTTTAACCATCTCCTTCTAGTCATAGCCATAAAATCTCCCCCACCCCCCTCCCGTCTTAATATTTTCCCATAAAGTGAAACTTTCACTGAAGAAGACATTCAGTGTGGATCAGGAATACACTGTTGCAGAAAAAGACACTACTTTTCAGCTATTGTTTACGCCACTAAAATTGACAGAGCTAATTAATTAGGATTGGTTCTTTTTTTTTTTCTATATCAGTTAGATAAATGTATGTCAGTTACCAATATTTTTTTAGAGTTGGCAGAATCTTATAGGTTGTTGGGTCCAACCCCCCTCATTTTATAGATAAAAAAAATTAGATATAAAGATTGTACAGTCACACAGCTAATAAGTGTCTGAGGCAGGATTTCTACTTCCTTTTTCCAAATCTAGTTCCCTGTGTCAGAAATATGGTAGCTTAGCTGGTATTGTGGATAAGAGTGTAAGACCGGGGGGTCAGAAAGACTCATCTTCCTGAGTTATAGTTTGCTAGTCTGTCCATAGACACTTACTATATCTGTGTGATCTTTGGCATGTCACTGTTTCTCCTAGTTCCTCATCTGTAAAATGAACTGGAGAAGGAAATGTCTCAAACCACTCTAGAGTCCCTTCTGGAAAGAACCCCTAATTCAGGAATAATCAGGCTTAAAATTGAAGCAACCTTGTCACAAAATGAGGACTCTTAAAGGAGATCTTTGAAGTAATGAGTTTCTCTATAACTAAGAATGGAATGGATTTAGTGGTGTAGATGCCCTCTTCATGGAGTGTTTGACCTTTTTGTTCTAAAGAAAATATACTTAATGGATGTGATGTTGGGTGCATGTGGCTTCTTTCCCTTGAGTTGCTACCTAACTATTGACCCATTGGCTATCTTTCTCCCTTTCTTTGCAGTATATTGTCAAAATTTTGCTCCAAGCTTTAAGGAGAGTGAGATGAATGTCATAGCTGCAGACATGTGCACCAATGCTCGTCGAGTCCGCAAACGCTGGCTACCCAAGATCAAGTCCATGTTGCCTGAGGGGATGGAGATGTACCGAACCGTCATGGGTTCTACTACTGCCAGCGTCCCCCTCGAGCCTGAGTTTCAGGCCACCACAGCCCAGGTATTTGAGCAGAGAATCTACGCAGAGCGGCGGAATGATGCTGCCACCATCGTGGCTCTGAGAACTAACACGGTCAACGTAGACCTGAGCAGTGCTTCCAACCCGCCGTTCGAGCCAAGTGAAGAGGCAGATGGAGCTGGTTCGGTCATTCAGGAGGTGGCTGGGCCAGAGCCCCTCCCCTCAGATAGCCAAAGCACTCCCCAATCTTTCGAACAAGGTCCTGCCAGCACCAGTAGGCCAGAGACACCAGTGAGAAGACAAGATGGTACTTATGGAGGGACTTTGTAAAGACATCTAAAGAAAAAAAAAGAATTTTGTGACTTATAAGGGATCTAAATACTAAAGCTGCTTGCATGCATACTAATACAAAAAAAAATGTGATCAAGCCACTTACCTACTGAACTGCTACTGTTGCCTGAAAAAAATGTGATTTTTATTCTGCTTGTATTTAAAATTTATGAAGGAAATAATCGCATTCGTTATACTGTAAATGATTAGGTCAGTGACGGCCTATTTAAAAGAGTTCCTGGGCTCTTTTTGGGGGGGGGGGTGGAGATACTTCCTGAGGTTAGTCTCTATAAACTCTTGTAGCTTTCCCCCCCTTCCTTAAAAGGGGGATGTGTGAAGGAGGACTGAGACCTCCCCTCCCATGGATCCTGCACCTGGGTCCTTTGCACCCCTTCCTACCCAGAAGTAAAGCCATTGCCATTTCCTCCTTGCTCTATAGAACCTGGTGCCACTACCCAGGAGGAGAAAGTTTTTGGATGGTCAGAGAAAGTTTGGCAATCCAAGGACCCACTGGACTTGGCAGCTGGTTGACTGGAGGTGCTTCATTAACACTCCATTCCTAGCTTGTAGTGGTCCTCAGTTTGTGAGGGTCTTTTGAGTGCATCAGGGGTATGAAGGTTGGGGATAGGTAGGCTGAGGGGGATAGAGAGATTTCTCCAGGAAGTCTCCTCAAACTTATTTTATTTTATTTTATTTTTTTTACTTTGTTCCCCTATCCCCACCCCCATACCCTTAATTGAGACTCTCCTTCTTGTGTCAGGATTAGCCATGGTTCCATATTTGTGTTTCTGATGCATATGCTTTGGGAGTCCTAGCAGCAGGGTATAGGGGGGATGTTCGGAGTTTTATTGGTATGGGGGTAACAAGACATATTGGTTGTCACTGACTGGTATATGTGAATGTGTGGAGATATCCCATTGTCCTTAACCCACCATGTTCTCTTCCTACTGAATGAGGTACCACTTAATGTTATCCCTTGATGAGTTTGTTCTCTGAGTTTGCTTTACTTCCTTTCCCCTATCCCAAATGGCATTTTTCATCTCTTCCTCATCCCTCACATGAAACCCCATTTTCATGAATCTGAGGGACCACTTACTCAGTGGTGGTCACCCTGGAGGAGTCTGGGGGGAGCCATGATGAATCTGTAGGAGTTGTCTGGGTGGTAGAGTTATGGTCATAGGTTTGACCCTGCTGAGAGTCACCTTTGAACTCCCATGATCTCTTCAGGAGTGAGTTTAATGTGAGGGGATGGATTCCAGTGAATCTCCTTCAACTCCTGTTAAGTAAGAGCCAAGGGGTAGGGAAGTAGCGATTATCCTTGTCTTTGCCTTTGTATGTGGAATTGTTTTGTGACTCTCCTGGAGCCTTTTGAATTCTGAAGGAGCTTATGTTCTGTGATAGAAAATCTCATTTTCCAATTTGTCTTCCTTCCCTCCTGCCCAAAATAGACCACATTTTTGGGAATGAGGCAAGGAGTTGTCCATTCTTTTTTGGTGAAGTGTGACCATTGCCATCTTTAGAAGTGACAATTTAGCTTTGACAGGCAGAGAGCTTTCCCCAAAGTATCAGTCATTGGTGAAAAGCTAAGCCATGTAGCTTTCCATGACCTCTGCTATAGGAAGAAGAGGCCAGACTTGGGGAGGGTAGGTTAGGATGAGGAAGGTTGGTGTTAGGGTGAAGGAAAATGTGTCTCTGCCATTTTTGTTCAGTGATATATCCTCTCTTTTTCCATTTGGAGTGAGTTTTCTATTGCTAGCTCTTCCTGTAGAAGGCAGAGGGTTTGCTCCCCCCCGGGGAGTGTCTGGTCAAGGAATGCGGTGATCTTTTTCCTGTGTAGACTCCCTAGGTAAAGGGGAATCTGGAATGTGTGTAGTTGCTTGTGCAAGTAGTGACAGTGAATTGGGGCTTGTGTTCAATGGAGAGATCCATGAGTACTGGTGGGTATGGGAGAACAAAATCCCCACTCCTATGAGTTCTTCTGGGTGCCACTTTTTTTTCCTTCCCTCCCCTCCTCCCATCACCACTGGACAGTGGATCTTGAGGAACACCATGGCTTTGACTGAATCCAGTGCTCAACAATGTGCCAATTTCTTCTCCATCATAGTCTTTGGTTTGAGGCTATGTGTCTGGCTAAGAGTAGTTTATGTCCTAGTGTGTGAGATTCAGAAATGGGGAAAGAAGACATGAGCAGAAGTTGGATTTCTGATTGGTGTGTTCCTGTGTTTTGGCCAACATTGAGTCCATGGTGTTTGTAAACAAGAAATAATACCAGGCAGTTTCACTGGTATGAAACTGGTGCTTAATACTGTAGCATTGGGGGTGCTTCTAGAATTTAAGGTAAGGGTGGGATGGGCAGAATGTTATGAAAGGCCAATGTGTAAGAGATTATTGTTTTCCTTTTTTTTTAATTTTCTGAGATTGAAATATGCTTACTTTGCATAGAAAAAAAAACAACAACCAGTGCAAAATCCACACAAATAGTCACTGTTCAGTGACTTTTTTTTGTGTGTGTGTGTTTGTGGGTCACAGCACTTTGGTTTGGGGGGGGATTCCCCTCTATACCCCAGTGAAAGGGGGCTCCAAATGGCAGCTCTCCCATCTTGGGTCATTGTTTATTTAGCCAGATACTTGAAACTGTATCTTTCATAGAAATGCTTGCTTGCTTCCTGCCTGCCCTAAAAACTCCCTCTTCTACTTGATACCCCTTGGTATTTAAACCAAACCAACCCCTACACTTGGGTTTGTAGGTTAACTCCCATCCTGGGCAGTTATGCATTTCCATTTCCACAGTGTCCAAAGTGGTTTCTGTCAGGGTTCTTGTGGGGAAAGAGGGTATTCTGACAAATGACACCTTTTGTGCCTTTTTAACCTGGGTCCAAGGTGTCAGTTTCTCTGATATTCTCATTGAACCTGTAGTCTACTTTGCAGATTCCACACCTCCAAACATGAAGCAAGGTTTGTACATCAATGTAGAAAGTCTTCTTGGCTCAAGAAATAACTTCATACTATCATGGCCATAACAACAATTAGTGGCTTTTTAACAGGATTTCTATATCTCTTTCAAACCCATGGACAACATTATCACTACTACCTACTCTGTATGGCAGAGGTCATGAAACTAGTTTAAATCACTGTCATCAAAGATGACATCCTTTGTGTTGTCCCATCCTTTTTCTGAAGTCTCCTATGCCATGCCTGTCTTCTTGACTATCCAGAAAGTCTGTTTTTGTTGTTGTTGTTGTTGTTTTCTTTAGGAGAGATAGATGATATTCATGGCTTTCTCATGAGTGGAGTTGAAGGGCATAGGAAGTCATTTGGGACACATAAGGGGTGGCAAGAACATCCCCATTCAGACCTAATGCCCCAGGCATTGTAGCGTATGGATATAGTCTGTGAATTCCTCAGCTTTGTACTAAACAGTGAGTTTTAGCTCATATTCTTGGCATTCACCCTGCTTAGGCTGTTAAGAACTTGGTTATCTTCTTCCATGTCCTAGCCTTTAAGTATACAAGTTATTTAAAGAGTCCTAGAGGACTCTTCCAGGCATGGGCATAAAACTGTGGCTTAGCTATGATTTAGTCTTGAGTAGTCAGGGAATGCAGAATCCTACTGTTGAACATGTATGGGAAGGGTATGGTTATTGTGGCCATGCTTCTTGAGGCTATTTGAAGGATTCTGAGACTGGAGGGTGGAGAGAGAGAGAGAAGGGTCTTAAAGAGATGTGACATGTGTAATGCTGGACACATGTCTCAACATACAGACAGAGGTAAAATGAAAGTTTTAGCCCTTTTGCATTGGGTTGGTATGTATTTTGAGATCAGAGGAAATGAGTTGCCAAAGCTTTCTTCTCTGCCTCTAGGGTGGGAGTCTAAGGAGCATCTTTTGGTCTGTAGTATCCCTTGTGTTTTAAAACTACCCAGTGTTCCCTTTGTTTTTTAAGTAAGTTAAGGCTTTTTCACTTCATTCCCTGCCGCAATGGCACTTTTAATTTGAATTTGCTTGAGAAACACTCAGAACAGAGATGTGACATCATTGGTGGATGAAAAGGATGAAAATTTCCATCATGAAATCACCATGAGAAAATCCAATATGGTGGTCACAGTCAAGCCATTCAAAGATGGACAAGCTGTGTAGTTATGAAGTGGCTCATTTGAGCAGAAAAGATGAAAGGGGTGGTAAATATATCAGACAAGATGGTAGGTTGCACAGATAAATTTTATTTTTTTATACCTAGCACAACTTCCTAGTTTTTCATCTTTCTTTTTCTTTTTAATTTTTTTTTTTGGTTCTTGGTTAAGAAGACAGAATTTGTTGAAACTTTAAAAATGTGAATGGGTTTTGAGCTCTCCCTTTTTCTCTGGGTTGAGGGTGAGTGTTTTGCACTAATGTTTCCTGTGTGTAGAGGATTAATGATGTTTGAAAATGTATATGGGATGATGATTGTATCCTTTGAGGAAAACCAATCCCTGAAGATACTGAATGTAAAGTGAAACCGAAGCAGTCCTTGGCTTTCATGGGGCTTTCCAGAGTGCCTTAGAATTTTTTGGATCATTTTTCCCAAGGAAAACATATTTAAAAAATCAGACCATGTTTCCCTCTCCTTTGTTTACAACACTATCAATTCCAGAATCGGGGGCTGCTTTGTCATGTGAATATGAAACTGCATTCATTTAGGTCTGCTAGAACAAAAGAGGAGAAAAATCCCTCAGTATTTATGATATGTCTGCACCTTTATTCTTACGCTTGACTTAGCAATATGCGTATAATATATCTATATATTCTATTATATATCTAAATTATATCAAGCACCTTTTTGAGGAATAAGATTTTTAAAAATAAAAGACTGAACAGAGTTTGAGCTAAAGTTCCGTGCAGTTGCCATAGTAGGCCAGACATCTGCCCTTGTCCTAGTTGATGTGACTGAGGATATTCCAAAGTCACTAGGGCATTGACACCAGGGTGTCAGGACATTGCTCACTACAGCCCACCATGTGCTGGACCCCTGTGCGATTCTTGGTTGAACACAAGGTTGTAAAAGACCACAGAGGGAGCAGCTGGTCCAGTGGTGAGCAAACACTAAATCACAATTGTCCATTAAACACAGCAGATACTACTGGCTTTGTGTGGAGGTCCTCTCTGAACTTGAATTCTCTGTATTGTTTTCTGCCCTGTCTCTGGTCTTGCCCGAGAGGTCTGTTTGTGTTTGTTCTCCGTTTTTTGTTTTTATTTTTCCTTTTCCCTTCTCTAATATGGTTGTAGGATCTGTGAAAAAAGGGGGGAGGGGCAAATGAAAGTGAAAACCCTAAACTTTGGGGCCCTGTTTAATTGTGTGTGAGTGACTGAGTGTGAGTGATGGTTTGATGTAGGGGTGGGACTCTGGCCCTTCCCCATCTGGTCTCTCTTAAGTATATACTACGGAAATCTTTTCCATCAGTCCATATCCACTTTTTAAATTCCCTGTGTTATAGCATCAAGGGCCTGGTTTGGGACAGAAAAAGAAAATACTGGCTTATTGTGTCATAACTTATTAAATATTTTTATTTTGTTTTTCTTTCCTGAATTCACTTTCTTCAGTATTTGTATTAGTGCTGTGATGAAGGTGCTGGGTAAAAATTCTGAGTTCAAGGAGGCTGGGGGATGGTCAGAGATGGACAGTGACAGAACCCCACCCCATTTCCTAATCCCCTTAAGGGTTTTGAGAACCTTACACTGGCCGCTTTGATACTGATTCCATTGACCCACTGAGACCAAGTATTTTTTACCCTCTGGGGCTTCAGCAAGGCAGATGCTTTTAGTCCTGGGCTTATCTATCCATTCAGGGGAGCATTAAAGGTGAGCTGTGATGGGGATCAGGCTTTTTGACAGCCCATCATATTTGGAATTGCTTCCCCATTTAACCCATGTTTAAAGGACCATAGCCTTCTAGATAGGTTACTCTGTGAGGCCCTGCTGCCTCTCCCCAGTCATTTTATCGTTCGGGTTCTGTTCAGATGGATTATTTTTATGGAAATCACTTGCTGCAAGTGGGGAAGGGCCTATGGCCCATTAACCAACTGAAAACGCAGAGACAACCTCTGTTTGCTTCCACTGGCAGTAAATTCTAAACACAGAATTGAGAGTTCATAGCTGTCTTGGGCTTTAACTACTGTTTCAAAATGTCCCTGCTGTATAAATTTGTCATTATGTCAGTGAGCAAGCCCCAAATGTGTGTATTACCATACCAGAGATATTCAGGGCTGGGTACAAGATGCTTCTAGAATTGAAAAGGTTTTTTCTTTTTCTTTTCTTTTCTTTTTTTTTAAATAAAAAAGGAGAAAAATATTATGCAGAAATCTAAAGCACTCAAATTGGAAAACCTTCTCATGTTCTGATCAGTCGCTTCCATTGTCAGCATTTTGCACATAATTGTGATTTTTATGTCAAAAAAGGCCAAAACTTGCAATACTATTTTTAGCAGACAAAAAAAGAAAACTTAAGTATAAATGTATAAATATTTTTGACTTGAAGATTTGGATGGCACTTGACTCAAATAGAACATTAATCCTTTGGACAGAATGTTTGGAAATAAGAGACTTTAAAAAGTAGATGGTTGTTTTTAAAATTTAAAGAAATGAGTCTGTTTAGGGTAGTAAAGTAGTACTGTAATTCATGACTGTTAAAAAAATAAACAATTGAGTGAAATAAATTGTTCCTACTCTGGACAGGCAGTTTCACAGTGCCACAGAGTTACATTTCAGCCACAAGAGATGGTAGTTTCTTTTGTTTTTAAGAACAGAAAAAAAAGTTTTGTTTCTTCACAAGTATTTATGTGTTGTTACTCTGTATAGTTAAGACTGTTACTTTTTACCCATGGCTGACACATTATATTAGTAACTAAAACGACATTGAACAGCCGACCAAGGAAACCCCGAGAGTTTGAAGTGTGCTCATAGCTGTCTCCATCAGATGCAAAAATCCATGAAGGAGGATATGATCATTAATTGTAAAACGCTTTGTAAAATTCACATTTACAAAATAATAAAGTCGATTCCAATTCAAGCTTCCTTCTGGGATTATAGGCTCCTGTTGTTGGTTTTATTTTGTTCCGGGGGGGGGGGAGGGGGGGGCTGATGGAGAGAAATCCATGACCTCAAGAGTATCCTTTGTTGGAGAATACGCTTTCAGTCCACCCCCCAATCTCAACACTTGTCCTGTCCCCAAGTCTGTTATATTTTCACAGACCAGAGGAGTGGTGGTGGTGGAGTGGAATACAGTGTTGACATGAGGCAAAGAAGTAGCTAGAAGCAAAACAAATTCTTGCAAGTTAAAGTTCAAGACAGAAAGGAAGATACTGCTAGAAGCACAGCCATATGGAGAAATGCACAGACAGTAAAGGGAATGACTTGTAGGGGCAATGGGATGCTGCCATCACCTCATTAAGCAACTCCTCTAGGGGGCTAGGGAATTGGGGGCACTTGTAACTCATGTATCCTTTCAAAATTTGGCACCAGCAATTTTTCTGCATTGTTCTTTCCTGTCCATTTTCATCATTCATAGGCATCCTAGACCATGGGCCATTTGAAGATGTTGATAGCATCTTCGGGGAAAAGAATAACACCCTTAGTATCTAATAGAAAAATTGTGTGCAGAAAGTGAAATTCACCCTACATCTGGACACTTAAGCCCTCCCCCAATCCCCAAACACATGCTTTTTTTCCCCTCAGGGACCCCTTTGTAGTCCGGTGAAGCTTCTGGACCGCTTCTTAGATTGAGGTTTTTTATTCATAATTGGAATGCTAAATTTCAGTTGAGAGTTAACAAAAATATCAATTTTTCATATCCAAATTTTATCTGTTCAGTGGACTCTAAGGAACCCTCAACCTACAGAAATAAGCCAAGGAGATGTTTCTTATTCCTAGCAATAATTTATATATAGTGGACTATGCCAGTGATTTCCTGTGTGATCTTGGAGAGGTCACTTTTTCTCTGGGCTTCCTTTATATACCTCACCATCATAATGAAAATAATCCTATCCCATCTGATTCTCTGGGATGTTGAAGATCAAATGAGCCCTTCTTGGGACAGGAGAGGGCCTTGATCTGTGAAAGTGGGATTCTGGAGTTTGTGTCTACACATTTTGGCTAAATGTTCTTGTCAAATCAAGATGTACAGAATAGCAAAGTCAAATGATGTCGAACCTCACCCCTCGCCCAAGCACCTTTCATGACCGTTGTTTTGCAGTACTGGATAACCTTTAGAAACAGCGTAAATGGTCCCTGAGCCATTATCCCAGTTACTCTGTAGCTGTGGATCTTGGAATCATGGGCCACTTGTATCCTGTGCTTTTACTTTTTCAACTCAATTGTGTGGCATTAACCATCGTGAACAAACATTCACTAGAATAGTTATTCTAGAAATAGAATAGAAAATTAATTCTGATATGGTAAACTTTTCAATCTGCTTAGAAATTTTAACATAAGACCCCCAACTTGCAAATTATAAATGATATACATTAGGAGTTTAAGATTTATTTGCTTTCATAGCCTACTGAACATTTTTTGTCCTGTGTTTCTCCCCCCCCCTTTTTTTTTCTGGGGGTAATCATTTGTCATTATTTACATCAAAATAACCATTCTCTCATACCTAATGATTGGACACATGGGATATTTTTTTATTTTTGTGCTTTGTGTGAATGATATTGCTATGAATGTCTCATTTGATCTTCACTGTGATCCTGAACATTAGGAACTATTAAAACATTTTGCCAGTAAGGAAAGTTGAGGCTCCCAAATCACACTTCCAATGCCTCAGTGATAAGACTCGTGCTAAAATAATTTTACCTTGAGGGAGGGAGGCAACGCCGATTGTGGGTATTTGTCATGTGTGTTTGTCTATGTGATGTATTTGTGCCAGCAAGGTTTATAATCCCCGTTGACCTTGTTTGGAGTAAGCTTGATAGTTCTTTTGGTAATAGCCAAGTGTTTTTTGTGTCTCCAGGCAGGTTTGGGGGTGGGGGAGGAATTCCAGGTAAATAAATAACCAGATTCCACTTCTTTTCACCTAATCTGACTCCTTGTTCACTAGACCACCTTTGTTGGGCAATACCAGGTTTCAGAACCACTGAAATTAATTGGACAGAAACCTCTGTTTCTCTTCTAGTCTTAGAATCAATCCTATGTATTGGTTCCAAGGCAGAAGAGCTGTAAGGGCTAGACAAGGGCTAAGGTTTAGTGACTTGGCCAAGTTCACACAACTGGGAACTGTCTGAGGTCAAATTTGAATATAGGACCTCCCATCTCTAGATCTGACTCTCAATCCATTAAGTCACTAAGCTGCCCCCAACTTCTAATCTCTCATCCTCCGAAGTCAAAGCAGAGGCTAATTTAACTCTTAAGCTGTCCTTTCTTAGCTTCTCTGAGTAGTTAATATCCATTCACAAAAGGAAATGTACTCTTTTCCCAAAATCCTTGTGTGTGCAGCTTGACTTTTTTTAATTAGGAAAATTTTATTTAATTACTTAGTTTAAAATATTTTTTCCATGGTTACAAGAATCATATTCTTTCCCTCCTCTCTCCTCATCCCCCTCCCAGTAGTAGCTGGTGTGGAGTTCCAATGGGTTCTTCACATGTCATTGATCAAGACCTATTTCCCAGGTTGGACTTTAAAGAGACCTCATGAGCCAATTCCCAAGATAACCCTATTCCCTCCTAGTGTTCTAAAGTTTCCAGCCTCTTGAGTGGAGGGAGGGCTAAGTTCTTTTGCTCACATGTGGGCACGTGCGCATGCGTGCACACACACTCACACACACACACATATACATACCCCTTATGTAAAGTGACTTCTTGGTAGATAAACTTCTTAAGTAGGTCTCTTTTAAGAAGTGATGACAAAAATGTATCATCACAAAAGATCATTGATTGGCCAATAGATGGACCAAGTACAGAAAATGAGTGGGGAGAGAGTTCTGTGCTGCCTTGGTACCTGCAGGGTATTATTCGGCTCAGATACTCATGGAGTAGAATCTGGATATTAATTTTCATAAGAGGAGACAGTTACTAGTAAAAGCAATTCCCAATGAGGAAGCTCCCTCTGCAAATGCAGAACAGCATCTTCTTTGCCTGGAGCACTAAAGGGTTAAATGACTTATCCAGAGGCGAAATGGTCACGTGTCAGTTAAGACTTCAAGTCTGAATCTGATGGTGCCTCTATTCAAGATGTAGATGCATTGAATGAAAATGACACAAAATTGAGAGACCAGGGTGGGCTAATTTGGGAAGACTTCATGGGGAAAATGGGCTTGGGACAGGAACTTGAAAGATGAAAAATGTGGATGGGATAGTATTCATTTGCAGGCGAAAATAATGCCAAATATTTATATATTATGTTAAGGTTTACAAAACATATTTGATTCCTTATTTTGTAGGTGCAGAAATTGAGACTGGGAGAAGGTATGACTTGCTCAAGGAATCTAAGCTGGGATTCAAACTCGGGTCTCTGATTCCTTTGTACAATACTATCCACTGTACCCAATAGGTAGGGAAATGTGTTGGGGTCAAGAAGATACATAGAGGAGATTAGCCTAGCCTTTCAGCATGAGTAAATGAAGAATAGAATAATGAGGATGATAGAGTTATGCATTTGGCCTTAAATCAGAAGAAGGGCTTGGCATGACATTAGGGAGTACCATTGTAGGATCTTGGGCAGCAGCATGGCATGATGAGAATACCGTTATGCCTATCACATCAAAACTTTACCCGTTGCTGTTTCCATATACTGCGGGTCCACATGAGACTTTGAATGAGAATTTTTGGGAAACTGCAAAAGCCAAAGCTGACACAAGAAAGCCAGAGGACGACAGAAAAAGTTTAGAAGCTCAGAAATGCATACAAAGGGTAAACACCCCAAAAGAATGAAAAAAATTCAGACTTCTTGTACGAAGGGAAGATCAAAAATTTTACATGTTTTTTTCAGATTGCAGCCCCTAACCCCCATGATGTGGAAAGGGCAATTACTTTAAAAGTTGAGAGTGAGACCTGTCTTTACAGATCTGGGCCTTTCCCCTCTTTTTATACTTGGGTTTGAGAAGTTAATCAGCCAAAGTCACATAGTTGTGTATAGCAGAGTTGGGATTTAATCCAACAGCCTGTGAAGGATGGATTTGAATGGAGGGAGATCAACTATGATGGCAGTAGTTCAGGAATGAAATGATGAAACCTAGACAAGATGTTGGCAGTGAGAATTTAAGGGTTCAGGGGGAGGCGATGAAAATTAAGAGACATTTCAAAAGAAGAAATTACAGGACTTGGCTACTGATGTATAGTAGGGGGAGAGCAGTCAAAGATGACTTGGCAAATAGGGAAATTGATGATATCACAGAGAGCAATCATTAAGAAGGACAGGGCAGGAGTGAATTATGGAGCAGGAGGGGTCATCCTAATTTGAAGTACTAGGAGAATATCTAGTTGAAGTTAGTCTACAGACAACCAGAGATTTTGGTCTCGAGTTGTGAAGAAAATAGAGTGCTGCTGAAGATGTAGAAGGGGGAGTCAATGGCACAATGCTATATCATGGAGTCGGAGGGCCTGAGTTTGAATCTTGGCCCTGTTATTTCCTATTTCTGTGTGACCTGGCAAATCATTTTACCTCTTCAAGCCTCATTTTCTTCCTCTAGATTGATGGAGTTGTTCCAATTTGTCTTTAAGTTCTCACCTAATTCTAAATACTATGTTCTTACATGGAAGTTAAAGCCTTGGAAGTGGATGATATTGAACTGGGTTCTACATTTAGGAACAAATGCCATTGAAGTCACTGAGTATCAAAAGAATATATTGATTTAATTGGAAAGGTTTCTTTGAATTCTTCACAAAATTTCTTTTATCTTTCCATTCTCTATTAGATATTGGTGCATACACTGTAATTACTTTTATGAAATACTTTTTCATATACTTATTGTGAGCACCATTATATAAGGTATAATTTACTTTGCATATATTTTGCATGTGTATATGTATATACATCTTTTTCCTAATAGATAAGTCACCTATTTCATGATGTTCTTTGTATTCCCAAATGTACCTGGTAGAACTTTAATAAGTATTTATTGACAATGACATGTCCCATGAAATGTTGCTTCTTGTTGCCTTTGGAGGCGTGCAAATACACAGTTCTTTCAGTTTTTTTATTTGTCCTCTCAGAGAATCTATGAACCATTCTTCCATGTAGCTGCAACTCCCTTCTTCAGGTTTTATTTCTAGTGGAAATAGCAAGATTTACACAATTCAGCTCTTCTTACTGTTGGTCATTGGACAGGTATCTCACAATACTTTATTTTTTTATGGAATTTTATTTTTTTCCAATTACACATAGAAATAATTTTTGAGAATTGTTTTCTGACATTTTGGGATTCAGATTCTCTCTTTCACCCTCCCCAGAGTGAGTAAGTAGTCTTATGTATTTTATATCAGTTCTTTTAGGTAATACATATTCCCCATATTGTGACTGAAGACACATATCACATATGAGTTAAAAAAAATCATGAAGGATGACATGCTTTGATCTGCAGTCAGATTCCAATAGTTCCTTCTTTGGCAATAGAGAGTGTTTTTCACTTGTTTGTTTTTTTTGCATGAATCCCTTAGGGTTATCTTGGAATAACCACTAAGTTTAAGCTCATGCAATCTAAAAATTATATGATTCTTTGCGTCCTCTGCCCCATTTTCTGCCATTCTGCTAAAATAGTAAGGGTCACAAAAGATTGAAGGCCATTTTGTATTTTCTTTTCTCATTGGTTTTTATGATCAAGGAAGGTGGAGCCCAAGATGTTAAATTTCCTTTTCTGATAATTTTCCAGAGACTTCTGTGGAGAGGAGAGGAGAAAAACAATTTCATTCTTAATCTAGTTCTGAGCACTACATAGGCAACTCAGCATGCTAGTATACTTAAATTTTTTTTAAGTTATTATTTAGTTATGTTTAAACTCTTGCTTTCTATCTTAGAAATGATACTATCCATCTCAAAGCAGAAGAACATTAAGGATTAGACAATTTGGGTTAAGTGACTTGCCCAGGGCCCCTCAGGTAGGAAGAATCCAAGGTCAGATTTGAACCCTTGTCCTCCTAACTCCAGGACTAGCTCTCTATTCACTGAGCCACCTAACTGTCCCCATGTTATTATCCTTTAACCTGACTTCTCTATCCCATCTCTTTGTTCTTCCACTCTCACTTCTCCCAATCTCCTAGCACTTTCTTCCCTATCTACCCACTCTACTTAGCTTCCCTACTCATTTCCCACCTCCCAACTAATTGCCCTCCACCACTCATCTTCTCTTTCCAACTTCCCTCCCACCTCTCTGCTCCTCTTCACTCACCTGTCCTTTTCAGTTTCCTTTCCCTCTCTTCCTCACTTTCTCTCTTCGACTTTCTGCTCGGAAGAGAAACATTTACCTTCCTTTTCCAGGCCTCTTCCTCCTTCACACTCATCTTCCTCCCCTACAGCTCTGAATTTCTGCATTCATCTTCCCCCTCCATACACTCCCTTAACTTTCCTATTCCCTTTTCTTCCACCTAGACCAGAAGTAATAGTTTTCACTGAACACCCCATACATCCCTGAAAGGCTTGTGTAGGGGCAAGGTCAGGAAAGTTCTGGGATGAAGGAATAATGGGAGGAAAGAATGGAGTAGAGTCTGGAGAGAGCTAAAATATATCACTGTGGGACATTTTGAGGGCATGAAGCTGTGAAGCAAAAATGTAACCCAGGGACATTGTCCTATGTTGCCAAAGAAGGAGCCAGACCTCCAGCTCTCCTCTCGAAGCCTCGGTCACTGTGTTAATATTCTAGCTTGTTAGGTTCTGGAAGTCATCTCAATCTGAGCTGTCCTTGGAAGGAGCTTTCTCGCAAATGTTACTGTTTCAGAAAACCATCAGAGTGTCGTGCCAATATTTCAAACTGATATTATTTATATATATATGTATATATATATAATTTTATATATAAATTTCATTTCTAAAATTCGGGCCATGGTGTGCAGCTTTGGAGAAGAGCTAGACTATGAGCTACTGAAGGGAGAAAGAGACCAGAAAGGTATTCTAGGTATAAATAAGGAAGCTAGGTGGCATGTCGAGAGGGAAGGCAAAGAGCTCTTGAAGTTTGTTGAAGGTGGCTGAGAGGTTCTGATTATCACAGTTAACAAGGATGCCAATGGATGCTCAAAGACAGAGACAGAGGAGTCAAACTAGACAAAAGAAAGTGTTTTTGTTACCATGACATAAAATGTCTTCATTTTCTTCTCTGAAGGTGGAGGGGTAAGCAGGGAACTACAGGTATCCCTTCCACATCACAACACCATTCCCCACTATGGTTCTGATATATTGTGCACAGGTCAGCATAAGAAATTAAATGGGAATTTTGGGAAGAGTTTTGCAGAAGCTGCAGATGACACACGAAGGCCAGCAGATGACCCAGAAAAACTTCAGAAACTCAGAAATGTCTATACTATATGGATAATACTGTATAACATCAACACACTGACCAAATACTTAACCAAAATGTTAAAATAAGGTATTGCAAAAAACCAGTAAAGGAGAAAGAAAAAAATCCAGACTTTTCTCTGGCTTGGAGGGAGGGCCAAACATTTTACATGTATTTTCCAGATTACAAGGGTGCTGTTTCCTTACCTCCCACAATGTGGAAGGGAAACATATATATTCAAACTTTTGCATCCACTTTCCTTTCTTCTCACACAAAATAGTTAGAAAGAGACAAGACTAGGAGATGGGAAACCTGGCCTTAATAGTAACCAGCTCTGTGACCTTGGCAGCTTGTTCACAGTCTTTTAAATAAAAATAGAATCATACTCAGGTGGCCAGAGCAAATAATGTGCTTTGAGATCATCTATTCTAGTGGCTTGATTTTATGGAAAAGGAAACTTAGGCTCAGAGAGGGGTCCTAGTTTATCCACAGTTATGTCAATAACAGAATAAAGATTAAGTGTCTTCTCACTGCTCTTTCCAAAGCACTAATTGTGAGGGTTAGGGGACAAGAAAATAATGTGTATGAAAGTACTTCAAAAAGTATAGCATGGGGGGGGGGCGTTGCAGTTAAGGGGCTCAGTGAGTTGAGAGCCAGGCCTAGAGACAGGAGGCTCTGGGTTCAAATCTGGCCTCAGACACTTCCTAGCTATGTGACCCTGGGCAAGTCCCTTAACCCCCATTTCCCAGCCCTTACCGCTCTTTTGCTTTAGAACCAATACACAGTATTTATTCTAAGATGGAAGGTAAACATTTTTTAAGAAGTATTACACAGAGACTGATACACTATGGCACAACTGAATGTAATGGACTTCTCTACTAGCAGCAATGCAATGATCCAGGACAATTCTGAGGGACTTATGAGAAAGAACACTGTCCACATTCAGAGGAGCAGAAATGCAGAAGAAAAACATATGATTGATCATGTGATTTGATGGGTATATAATTGGGGATGTTGACTTTAAATGATCACTCTAGTGCAAATATTAATAATATGGAAATAAGTCTTGATCAATGATACATGTAAAACCCAGTGGAATTGCTCGTTGGCTCCGGGATGGGGGAGGGAGGATGGGAAGGAAAGAACATGAATCATGTAACTATGGAAAAACATTCTAAATTAATTAAAAATTTAAAAAGTATAGTATGTGCTTTAACACAAGGTAGTATAATCATGGCCATTTCCCAAACAACATAGTTTCTTCAATTGCCCCAAACTTCTTTATAAAATAAAGACACTTATTTTGTGTGAAATTTAATTTGCATTGTTTTAAAAGTATTTTTTTATTTCATTAAATATTTCCTAATTACATGTTAAAACAATTTTACCAATCTTTTTTTTTTTAAACCCTTGCCTTCTGTCTTAGAATCAATACTGTGTATTGGTTCTAAGGCAGAAGAGTGGTAAGGGCTAGGCAATGGGGCTCAAGTGACTTGCCCAGGCTCACATAGCTAGGACGTGTTTGAGGTCAGATTTGAATCTAGGACCTCCCTTCTTTAGGCCTGGATCACAATCCACTGAGTCACTCAGCTGCCCCCTTATCAATCATTTGAAAATTGTTTTGAGTTCCAAATTTCCTCCCTTCCTTTTACCCCTTCCCCCATTCTTGAGAAGACAAGCAATTTGATATCAATTATGCACTTGTGTCATGTAAAATATATTTGCACAGTAGCCATGTTGCAAAAGAAAACAGACAAAAATAAAAATAAGAAAAATAAAGTTTAAAAAATATGCTTCAATCTATAGTCAGAGTTTATCAATGAAAACTCTTATTTTAACATCATAGTCTCCCAGTGATGTTAAGTAGCTACAAATTATGATACACCGTAATCTACAAAGATTCAAACTTTGTAAGTCGTACCATTGGCAGCAGAGAGAAGCTTATTGGGCATGAATAGAGCGATAGCATATGATCCATGAGGAACGGTACACAAGAAACATTTTTAAAAAGGCCATCAGAGAGGACATGGATCAAGGGCAACACAGATAGAAGTAGGATCAGAGAAAAATTGCATAAGGCACAGAAGCATGAGGATAACATATCCTGTGCTGGGGCCCATGAAATAGCAGGATGCTTTTATAGTATGGTGGATAGATCCTCTATGGAAAATTTATGAGAGGATATAGGCAAGTGATGCACAAGGTGGCAAAGTGTACAAGTTCTGTGACCTATATTATTCAAGAGAACTTTCACATAATTGAGATTGTGGAGCCATCAATGCCATTGTCATCATCATACTCCTACTCATCATCTACTTAGGGACAGCACAGTGGAGTGCTGGGTCTCGAGTCAAGAATATTCATCTTCCCGAGTTTCAAATCTGGTCTGACACTAATTGTGTGATCCTGGACAAGTCATTGAACTCTGTTTGCCTTAGTTTCCTCATCCGTAAAATGAGCTGAAGAGAGAAATGGCCAACCGCTCTAGCTATGAAAAGGGGCATCTAGTTGGCTCAGTGGATAGAGTGCCAGACCTGGAGCTGGAAGGACTCTGATTCAATCTGATTTCAGACACTTCCCATCACTGTGACCCTGGGCAAGTCACTTAGCCCTGCTTGCTTAGCCCTTGTCACTCTTTTGCCTTAGAACTAATACTTAGTATCATGATTCTAAGACAGAGGTAAGGGTATTTTTTTTTAAAGGAGAAATTATTTAGTCCTGGATTAATGTCATTGGCCCCTTTGTTTCTACAAATATGCATGATTTAGTCATTTATCTGGTTCTTATTTGTTGATATATGGTTCAGTTCATAAGCTGGCATGCACAAGGGTCCTTTTTACTTTATTGTTGGTTCATAGCTGTTTCATAAACTGCACCCAAAAAAAATTGTTTTTATTTATGCTTGCCAAATTCTGGCATATACCTGTCCACATTATTGCCTGGCAAAGTGATATCTGTTTCTTCCAAAAATAGTTCTGTAGGCTTATGATCTGGTTGTCCTGTATTCTAACAGTGTCTTCTCTCATTTGATGAAGATTAGTCTTTTTATAGTTTAGCTTCAGGTGTTGTTTCTTGTATTTCATTACTATTATACATGTTTTTGTAGGTTTCTCTCCAAATCTGTTACGATCCATTTTACAGGTTTGAAAGTGGATTTTAATATTGGTATTGCATAGGTCAGCAGTGTCAGCCTCAAATAGAAATGGATTCCTGGAGTTGCATGTTAACTTAGAAAACCACAAATTAATATTACCTCTGTTATATTGTATTTTTATTGATTTTTGTTAAACTTCTCCCAATTACATTTTAATCGGATTCTCAGGGAGAGTTTGATACCCTTGGGCTAGGATTTAAGCACTCTTTGCATCCTTCTTCCCCTGAGGTTTTGATTTTAGGATTCTAGTAAGTATTTTTTCCTCCTAATATATTCAGCTACAGCTTCCTCTTTTTATCTTTATGCTCAGTAAGTCTTTGCCGGAAGGGTCCAAAATATTGGTAGACATTACCTTCCTCCATTGGTCTAATGTGGCCTCCAGATTTAAGCTCAAAGTTTTCAATCAATTCTTAGCAATTATTTATCCCAACTGACATGTTGGTTTCATTGTAGAAAGGTTCTGTGAGATAAAGGAGTTGTTTGATATGTTTTTCAGGAAATCAATAAAGACATGTACATGAAGCACATAATAAGATGTTTTGGTCCCACTTGCCCTTTAACTTGGACGTCATGCTTACTTTGATTTAGAAGAGATAACAATGTATTTAAGACAGAACCAACTGGATAAAAATTATATCTGTGAAAAATGCCATGTGCTGTAATATTGGTTCTTGATGTTATTACACTGGTGGTATGTTTTATTTGGAGAATAGTTTCCATGTGGACATCAGATATTTTACTATTTTCAATGTATTTGGAGCTATTATTTATATGTATGTATATAGGTATACATTTTTTAGGGTAAAGATATCTTATTTTTACCAATTCCATGTAATAACACTTTTCCATATAAGTTTTCTGAAGTTATATGATCCAAATTGTCTACCTCCCCCTTATCCCTCTGCCTTCCCAGAACTGATAAGGAATTTGATCTAGATTATACATGTATTATCAAGCAGAACACATTTCCCTATTGAAACCCCCAAATAAAAACCCAAATCCACTAAGGTGAAAAATCATATGCTTTGATCAGGATTCCAAATTCAACAGTTCTTTTTCTGGAGATGGATGGCATTCCTTGTCATAAGTCCTTCAGAAATGTCCTGGATATTGCATTGCTGAGAGTGGTTAATCCTTTTACAGTTGATCATTCATTATAACATTGCTATTACTGTGTACAATATTCTTCTGGTTCTGCTTATTTCACTCTGCATCAGTTCATGTAGCTCTTTCCAGCTCTTTCTGAAATCCACCTGTTCAGCATTCCGTACAGCACAATAGTATTCCATCACCATCATATACCACAATTGACAGATATCCCTTAATTCCCAACTCTTTGCCACCACAAAAAGGCTGCTGTATTTTATATACTGCAGACACGAACAAATCATGAATATGGGACTCAGTCACAACTTTTGCAATAATCAATAATGGCAGTATAGATGTATTATCACTTTCCAACTGGTTTGTTCAATAATCATTGAAGTAATGATATGTCGCACTTTATGCTTGTGAGACTATTTGACACATTATTTTTACTTGTCAGCCAGGATATTTCTGTACTTGTTTATAGTGGTTGGGTTGTTGTTTTTTTTCAGAGAAGCAAATTTCATTCATCTCTTTTAACAAATGAAGCAAGTTAGATTAATGGTGCTCAAATGTTCCCTTTTTTAATTTGTTGCAATTTGAGTTTGTATTGTGTCAGAATTTTACAGTCACATAGATAACTAGAAATTCTCCACATCCTCTTTCTTCAGGAATTTTCTCTCTCCTTTTATTTCTTTTCTCCTTAAGCCTACATAGTAAGATTTTGAGTTACTATTAAATTGTTTATTTCATTTTTTTATGTAGCTTTGAATCATTGTATCTTCTTAGCCTTTTGACTTAGCCTTTTGGATGATTAAGGAGATCAAAACCTTCTGATAGACCTTTGTTTTCTGGATATTTTTCCTCTTGTTTCTTTTCTTTTACCTTTAATTGAGTGATATGTCATTGTTTCTATTGCATATGAAGTAGATATTGAGATAATCTTCCAATATTCTTCCACAAGTCTTAAATAGTTTTGTCTATGCTTCTTCCATGATGATATTTGGTGCCCATTCTCTGCAGTAATTTTATCTAACCACTTTTTGTCCTATGGACTTTAACATATCAACAATCACAACATGTATTATTATATGCTAGTTCAGAAATGTTTTTACCATCTCTGTCCAATATTTTGGAAGAATGAGTTTATTCAATAGCTACATGATAGATAGAGTGAGTCAAGAAGATCTGAGTTCAAATCCTTTCTCAGACACTTCCTATCTCTGTGGCCCTGGACAAGTCATTTTTTAAAATAAATTTGAGATAATAATAGAACCTACCTCCCAGAGTTGTTGAGGGGATCAAATGAGATGAAATTTATAAAGTCTCTACAAGCCTTAAAATACTATATCAATGCTAGTTGTTATTTGCTATCATTTCTACTATTATAGGAGTTTTCAACATTCTGAACTATTATGTTTTGGAATAGTTGGTTGAATTTGTGCCATCATACTCAAAAAAGACTTCAAACTTCCACTCTAAGTATGACTGTTTTTTAAAAAAATAATTCAACGGTCAAGATGGTGGCTTAGAGAAAGCTAAAGTTCAGATCTCAGGAAACCCTTCCCTACCAATCTCAAACTATAGGCTCCTAGGGCGCCAAAATTCAAAACGATCAACAGCATAGACCTTGGGAATCCTCCTCCTGGACCTGGACCTGGATCAAAAGGTAAGGCCCCCCTCAAAAGCCAGAACCCGAGATCACTCCGACCTAAGAGGTAGGAGCGCAGAGTCCAAGGCTCCGGGAAGCCGCGGCCCCTCCCCCCTCAGAGAGCAGGGTCATCTGAAACAACAGTAACCCTCAGGGCCAGCAAGACAGCCTCAGAGCCAGCTATTCTGAAGGCAACTTCTGGAAAGCAACCCCACCCAGTCGAGGGGGCACCTAAACAGCAGGGAAACAGAGAGAGCCAGGGGTGAGTGTAACCCCCTGGCCTGATCCTTCCATTCCAGTTCCAGTGAAAGTCACTGCCTTAAGGCATACTCAGTTCAACTCAGGGAAAGCTCAAAGAACGGACAATCTGCCCAGGAATAAAGCCTCTGAACACCAGACAGAGATAAGAAAAGCTAATCCTCCCCATTCAGAGATGGCAAACTCCACAGAAGCCCAGAAGCCCCCAAATCCCAAGAAAAATAAGAAAGGGGCAACTTTGGACACATTCTATGGAGCCAAAATACAAAATACAGAGGAGATAGAAGACGATACACAAGAAAATGCTCCAAAACATTCCAAAGGAAATGGAAACTCTCCACAAACCCATGAAGAATTTGAATCAGAAATGACCAAAAAGATGGAAGCCTTCTGGGAGGAAAAGTGGGAAATAATGCAAAAGAAATTCACGCATCTACAAAACCGGTGTGACCAAACTGAAAAGGAAAACCAGGCTTTAAAGGCCAGAATCAGGCAACTGGAAGACAAAGATCGTGTAAAAGAGCAAGAATTAATAAAGCAAAGCCAAAATACCAAGAAATTAGAAGAGAACATAAAATATCTCACCGACAAGGTGACAGATCTGGAAAATAGAGGGAGAAGAGATAATTTAAGAATAATTGGACTTCCAGAAAACCCAGAAATAAACACCAAACTCAACATCGTGATACAAGATATAATCAAAGAAAATTACCCAGAGATTCTAGAACAAGGGGGTAATACAGCCACTGACAGAGCTCACAGAACACCTTCTACACTAAACCCCCAAAAGACAACTCCCAGGAATGTAATTGCCAAATTCCAAAGCTCTCAAACAAAAGAAAAAATCCTACAGAAAGCCAGAAAAAGACAATTTAGATATAAAGGAATGCCAATCAGGGTCACACAAGACCTTGCAAGTTCTACTCTGAATGATCGTAAGGCATGGAACATGATCTTCAGAAAGGCAAGAGAGTTGGGTCTTCAACCAAGAATCAGCTACCCAGCAAAACTGACTATATACTTCCAAGGGAAAGTATGGGCATTCAACAAAATAGAAGACTTCCAACTTTTTGCATAGAAAAGACCAGAGCTCTGTGGAAAGTTTGATGATACCGAAAAACAAAGAGCAAGGAATACCTGAAAAGGTAAATATTTAAGGAAAGGGGAAAGGAGAAAAATGTTATCTTCTTCTTTTACTCAAACTCTCTTCTATAAGGACTACATTTATATCAATCTATGTATACTAACATGTGGGGAAAATGTAATGTATAAATAGCGGGTAAAGAAAGACCAAATAGAATAATCTTTCTCACACAAAGATTCACACGGGAAGGGGAGGGGAAGAAAACTCCTATAAGAAGGAGAGGAAGAGAGGGTTTTTTACTTAAACCTTAATCTCAGGGAAATCAACTCTGAGAGGGAAAGACATCCAGATCCATTGGGATCTTGAATTCTATCTTACCCAACAAGGGTAGGGAGAAGGGAAAACCAAGGGGGGAAGGGGGAGAGGGAAAACGAAAAGGGAGGGAAAGAGAGGGGGGAGGGGGAGGGAAGAAAAAGAGAGGGACTAAAAAGGGAAACATCAAGGGAGGGGACAAGGGGGACTGATTCAAAGTAAATCACTGGACTAAAAGGTAGAGCCGAAGAAGAAAAGGTTAGAATTAGGGAAGGATATCAAAATGCCAGGGAGTCCACAAATGACAATCATAACTTTAAACGTGAATGGGATGAACTCACCCATAAAACGTAGACAAATAGCAGAATGGATTAGAATCCAAAACCTACCATATGTTGTCTTCAATAAACACACATGAGGTGGGTGGACACCCACAAGGTCAGAATTAAAGGATGGAGTAAGACCTTCTGGGCCTCAACTGACAGAAAGAAGGCAGGAGTGGTAATCATGATATCTGATAAAGCCAAAGCAAAAATAGACCTGATCAAAAGGGACAGGGAAGGTAATTATATTTTGTTAAAAGGGACTTTAGACAATGAGGAAATATCATTAATCAACCTGTATGCACCAAATAATATAGCACCCAAATTTCTAATGGAGAAACTAGGAGAATTGAAGGAAGAAATAGACAGCAAAACCATATTAGTGGGAGACTTAAACCAACCATTATCAAATTTAGATAAATCAAATCAAAAAATAAATAAGAAAGAGGTAAAAGAAGTGAATGAAATCTTAGAAAAATTAGAATTAATAGACATATGGAGAAAAATAAATAGGGATAAAAAGGAATACACCTTCTTCTCAGCACCACATGGCACATTCACAAAAATTGACCATACATTAGGTCACAGAAACATAGCACACAAATGCAGAAAAACAGAAATAATGAATGCAGCCTTCTCAGATCACAAGGCAATAAAAATAATGATTGGTAATGGTATATGGAAAACCAAATCAAAAACTAATTGGAAATTAAACAACATGATACTCCAAAAATCGTTTAGTTAAAGAAGAAATCATAGAAACAATTAATAATTTCATCGAGGAAAATGACAATGGTGAGACATCCTTTCAAACCTTTTGGGATGCAGCCAAAGCAGTAATCAGAGGTAAATTCATATCCCTGAATGCTTATATTAACAAACTAGGGAGAGCAGACATCAATCAATTGGAAATGCAAATGAAAAAACTCAAAAGCGATCAAATTAAAACCCCCCAGCAGAAAACCAAACTAGAAATCCTAAAAATTAAGGGAGAAATTAATAAAATCGAAAGTGATAGAACTATTGATTTAATAAATAAGAGAAGAAGCTGGTACTTTGAAAAAACAAATAAAATAGACAAAGTACTGGTCAATCTAATTTAAAAAAGGAAGGAAGAAAAGCAAATTAACAGCATCAAAGATGAAAAGGGGGACAGCACCTCCGATGAAGAGGAAATTAAGGCAATCATTAAAAATTACTTTGCCCAATTATATGGCAATAAATACATCAATTTAGGTGACATGGATGAATATATACAAAAATACAAACTGCGTAGACTAACAGAAGAAGAAATAGAATTCTTAAATAATCCCATATCAGAAAATGAAATCCAACAAGCCATCAAAGAACTTCCTAAGAAAAAATCCCCAGGGCCTGATGGATTCACCAGTGAATTCTATCAAACATTCAGAGAACAGTTAATCCCAATACTATACAAACTATTTGACATAATAAGCAAAGAGGGAGTTCTACCAAACTCCTTTTACGACACAAACATGGTACTGATTCCAAAACCAGGCAGGTCAAAAACAGAGAAAGAAAACTATAGACCAATCTCCCTAATGAATATAGATGCAAAAATCTTAAATAGGATACTAGCAAAAAGACTCCAGCAAGTGATCAGAAGGATCATCCACCATGATCAAGTAGGATTTATACCAGGGATGCAGGACTGGTTCAATATTAGGAAAACCATCCACATAATTGACCATATCAACAAGCAAACCAACAAGAACCCCATGATTATCTCAATAGACACAGAAAAAGCATTTGATAAAATACAACACCCATTCCTATTAAAAACACTAGAAAGCACAGGAATAGAAGGGTCATTCCTAAAAATAATAAACAATATATATCTAAAACCATCAGCTAATATCATCTGCAATGGGGATAAACTAGACACATTCCCAATAAGATCAGGAGTGAAACAAGGATGCCCATTATCACCTCTACTATTTGACATTGTACTAGAAACACTAGCAGTAGCAATTAGAGAAGAAAAAGAAATTGAAGGCATCAAAATAGGCAAGGAGGAGACCAAGTTATCATTCTTTGCAGATGACATGATGGTCTACTTAAAGAATCCTAGAGATTCAACCAAAAAGCTAATTGAAATAATCAACAACTTTAGCAAAGTTGCAGGATACAAAATAAACCCACATAAATCATCAGCATTTCTATATATCTCCAACACAGGTCAGCAGTAAAAACTAGAAAGAGAAATCCCATTCAAAATCACCTTAGACAAAATAAAATACCTAGGAATCTATCTCCCGAGACAAACACAGGAACTATATGAACACAACTACAAAACACTCTCCACACAACTAAAACTAGACTTGAGCAATTGGAAAAACATTAACTGCTCATGGGTAGGACGAGCCAATATAATAAAAATTACCATCCTACCCAAACTTATTTATCAATTTAGTGCCATACCCATTGAACTACCAAAATACTTCTTCACTGACTTAGAAAAAACCATAACAAAATTCATTTGGAACAACAAAAGGTCAAGGATATCCAGGGAAATAATGAAAAAAAAAACACAAATGATGGGGTCCTTGCAGTCCCTGACCTTAAACTCTATTACAAAGCAGCAGTCATCAAAACAATTTGGTACTGGCTAAGAAACAGAAAGGAACATCAGTGGAATAGACTGAGGGAAAGCGACCTCAGCAAGACAGTATACAATAAACCCAAAGATCCCAGCTTTTGGGACAAAAATCCACTATTCGATAAAAACTGCTGGGAAAACTGGAAAACAGTGTGGGAGAGACTAGGAATAGATCAACACCTCACACCCTACACCAAGATAAATTCAAAATGGGTGAGTGACTTAAACATAAAGAAGGAAACCATAAGTAAACTGGGTAAACACAGAATAGTATACATGTCAGACCTTTGGGAGGGGAAAGACTTTAAAACCAAGCAAGACAGAAAGAATCACAAAATGTAAAGTAAATAATTTTGACTACATCAAATTAAAAAGCTTTTGCACAAACAAAACCAATGTAATTAAAATCAGAAGGGAAACAACAAACTGGGAAAAAATCTTCATAGAAACCTCTGACAAAGGTTTAATTACTCAAATTTATAAAGAGCTAAATCAACTGTACAAAAAATCAAGCCATTCTCCAATTGATAAATGGGCAAGGGACATGGATAGGCAGTTCTCAGATAAAGAAATCAAAACTATTAATAAGCACATGAAGAAGTGTTCTAAATCTCTTATAATCAGAGAGATGCAAATAAAAACAACTCTGAGGCATCACCTCACACCTAGCAGATTGGCTAACATAACAGCAAAGGAAAGTAATGAATGCTGGAGGGGATGTGGCAAAGTAGGGACATTAATTCATTGCTGGTGGAGTTGTGAACTGATCCAACCATTCTGGAGGGCAATTTGGAACTATGTCCAAAGGGCGACAAAAGAATATCTACCCTTTGATCCAGCCATAGCACTGCTGGGTTTGTACCCCAAAGAGATAATGGACAAAAAGACTTGTACAAAAATATTCATAGCTGTGCTCTTTGTGGTGGCCAAAAACTGGAAAACGAGGGGATGCCCATCAATTGGGGAATAGCTGAGCAAATTGTGGTCTATGTTAGTGATGGAATACTATTGTGCCAAAAGGAATAATGAAGTGGAGGAGTTCCATGGAGACTGGAACAACCTCCAGGAAGTGATGCAGAGCGAGAGGAGCAGAACCAGGAGAACATTGTACACAGAGACTAATACACTGTGATATAATCGAATGTAATAGACTTCTCCATTAGTGGTGGTGTAATGTCCCTGAACAATTTGCAGGGATCTAGGAGAAAAAAACACCATTCATAAGCAGAGGATAAACTGTGGGAGTAGAAACACCGAGGAAAAGCAACTGCCTGACTACAGCGGTTGAGGGGACATGACAGAGGAGAGACTCTAAATGAACACTCTAATGCAAATATTATCAACATAGCAATGGGTTGAAATCAAGAAAACATGTAATGCCCAGTGGATTTACACGTTGGCTATGGGTGTGGGGGGGAAGAAAATGATCTATGTCTTTAATGAATAATGCTTGGAAATTATCAAATAAAATATTAAAAAAAATAATTCAAGACAAAGGTATTATTTTTGCCATCCATTTCATTATTAACTCACACTTTTAGAGTTTGTGTTAATTGCAGATTTCCAGTGCCTTTGAGTTCTTCAGCTTTTCCCTCTTCAGACTTAAGTAACTCTTAAATTTCCACTCTTATGTCTTCAAATCTTGATGTAGGAGTGAAATTATTCCTTACAATTGCCCTGGATTGATCTACAATATGCTGTTGTATAATTTGGAGTTGAAGATATTATTGAAAAAAGCAACCGAAAGCCTTTGCCTGTAAGCAGTAAGATCTGTTTCCAATTTTGTTATTATGTAGTACTGGCACATAATAGAAGCATTCATCTCTTCAGTCCATTTAATGAACAATTGTGGCGATCAGTGCCATATGTACTGAAGCATTTCCGTCAGGTGGGATGCTGGTGTTTCTTATTTATTCTGATGCATCATGCTTTCTTGTGGCATCAGAATATGAAGGAACACTGTTTGTTCCCCTGTCATCCGTACCAATTTAAGCATCATGACAGTTTCAAGTAAGGTCAATTTGCAATATTTTGCTGTCACTTCTATGTCTTAGCATGACTCACAGGAGCAGTGACGCCATGCTGGTCAAAGTATTATCACAAGCCCAATCAATGTTAGGGCTTCACAACTCCTATGGAGATCTCAAGCTACACAAAATTCCTTCTGTATGTGATTCTGGTTGGCATTCTCTTACTTGGTTATCTCTCCTTCCCCCCAGCTCCCTGCTCCTCCCTGCTCTCCTTCCCATGTTCTAGGGGGCACTACGGAGTCATCTTTGTTAATACAGCTTCTACTGTGAAGGAGAATAAATACAGAAGAGATGAGATTCTGGGACAGCTTAAAGGACTTCCCTTTGTTATTGAAAATTGAAAGCATTTCCCTACTCCCAGAATTGTGGATTTATAGCTGGACAGGATTGTGGATGTCCTCTAATCTAACTTTCTCATTTTATAGACAAGGAAACTGAGGCAAAGGAAGATCAAGTGACTAGCCTCAGACAACATGGTTACCTAGGGAATAGAGCACTGGACTTGGAGTTGGGAAGATCAGTTCAAAACCAGCTAGACCAACCCTGGACCAACCATTTAACCTCTGTTGACCTCAGTTTCCCTATCTGAAAAATGAAGATAATAAATGACACCTATCTTCAGAATGTTTTGATGATTAAATGCTATCATATTTTTTTTGACTTTTTAAACATTATTTTATTTGGTTATTTACAAACATTATTCATTGGAAACAATGATCATTATCTTTTCCTCCCCCCGCACCCCTCCCACCACTTCTCCCATAGCCAGCGCACAATTCCACTGGGTTTCAGTCATTTCCTCTCAGCCCCTATGGTCAAGCAGTTGCTTTTCCTTGGTGTTTTTACTCCCACAGTTTATCCTCTGCTTGTGGATAGTGTTTTTTAGATCCCTGCAGATTGTTCAGAGACATTGCATTGTCCCTAGTGGAGAAGTCCATCACCTTCGATTGTACCACAATGTATCAGTCTCTGTGTACAATGTTTTCCTGATTCTGCTCCTTTCGCTCTGCATCACTTCCTGGAGGTTGTTCCAGTCTCCGTGGAATTCCTCCACTTTATTATTCCTTTTGGCACAATAGTATTCCATCACCAACATATACCACAATTTGTTCAGCCATTCCCCAATTGAAGGGCATCCCCTCATTTTCCAATTTTTTGCCACCACAAAGAGTGCAGCTATGAATATTCTTGTACAGGTCTTTTTCCTTATTATCTCTTTGGGGTACAAACCCAGCAGTACTATGGCTGGATCAAAGGGCAGGCAGTCTTTTAGCACCCTTTGGGCGCTATCATATATTTATAGTGCTTTACAAACCTCAAAATGTTTATATAAATGATAGCTATTATTATTATACTCATTATTGCCCAAGATCACATAGATAGGAAATATCAGAGGCCAAATTGAATCTAGGACTTCTGACTGCTGCTGTCTTCTTCATTTTCCCCAAGAGAGGAAATATTGGGTTGTTGTTTTTCTTTTTTAACTCATTATACTTTCTTTGAATATGTTTGAAAATACATATACTATCTAACTGGAAATGGCTTTCTGGGAAGTCTGTCCTCTGATGTTCCAGTCTCCATCTCTTAACCTTACCCTCTCCATGCCACTATCCCTTCAGGCAGCCCTGCTAGAGAATAAGATCTAGAATATCTCTTGGGTTTGGATGATACAGCTCTCAGGGATAGAAATGAATATTGCACACATTATTCAATAACAATTCAATTCAATATAACATTCATTTAAGCTCCTGCTATATAGCTAGCAATGTACTAGGTGCTAAAGACACAATGACATTTTACTGGGGGTGAGGAAGGGAGGAGGGGGCAGTTACATACAATTTATACACAAGTAAATGAATGGCAAATATAGACATAATAATAGGAAGTAATTTATCCCTTTTATTTTTTTAAACCCTTACCTTCCATCTTAGAATCAAGACTGTATATTGGTTCCAAGATAGAAGAGTGGTAAGGGCTAGGCAATGAGGGTTAAGTGACTTGCCCAGGATCACACAGCTAGGAAGAAGTAATTTCATTAACAATAGATAATTTCATTAGATATTTATAGCTTCATAAATAAGGATATTTCTAGATAAGGACATATTTTCTTTAAGGTGGCTCGATGGATTAAGAGTCAGACCTGGAGACAGGAAGTTCTGGGTTCAGATTTGGCCTCAGATACTTCCTGGCTGAGTGACTCTGGGCAAGTCATTTAAACCCCATTGCTTTGCCCTTACCACTCTTCTGCCTTAGAACCAATGCATGGTATTGATTCTAAGATGGAAGATAAAGTTTTTTGGTTTTGTTTTTCATATAAGGATAGAGCACAAACAAATGGAGGGATAAAGATGAGGCCCAAATAGGAGGTGCTTCCTGAACTGATCTTCAAAGGAATTTAGCAATTCAAAAGGAAGCAAATAAGGGGGGCATACACGCCTTTCAGACCTGGGAAAAACCCGTGCATAAGGCAAGGAATAGGAGATCAGATTCCATGTAGAGGAAGTGGAGAACTAGCAGAGCACAAAGTTCTTCAACTAGAACAAGGAGTGTAAGAAGGAGAGGGATGAACTAGGAATGGAAGGGTATGTGCAAGCCTGGTTGAGGAGGATTTTAAGCATCAATTTGGCCACTCTGAAGGATGAATTAGAAAGGGGAGAGACTGATAGGGAGGGCAAACAATTTGAAGGCTATTGCAATAGTCCAGGTGAGAAGTACTGAGGGCTTGAACTAGAGGCAGGGCAAATACAGAGATGGGGACAAATAAGAGATGTTGTGGAGACATGTTTACTAAGACTTGGCATTTGAAGGGAAATGGGTGGGATGGATCAGGAACAAGATAGAGAAGTCAAGAATGACTCCAAGTTTGTACCTCTGGATGACTGAAAGATGGTTCTATCTTCAGTAGAATTAGGGAAGTTTAGAGGAGGGTTGGATTTGAGATGGGAAATAATGAGTTCTATTAAAAATACGGTATCACATGAAGGACCCAGAAAGCAATGCCCTGACCCCAAATATCTTCCTCATGTTGGTAGAGGCAAATGAAAAAGTTGAGGGAGGTGGTGTTCTTTAGTTAACCATAAGTTCAATATAAGCCATCAGGGACAGCCAAAGTTAAAGCTAATACAGTCTCAATCTACATTTACTTAAGTGTAGTGTCCAAAAGAGGGGAAAGGATCCTCTGCCCTGGTCATATGACAACTGGACTGTTGTATCCATTTTGAGATGTCATATTTTGGAAGGGATCCTGACAAGATTTCAGGCTACCAAAACAATAATCATAACATTTATGTAGCCTTATGTGCCAGGCACTGTGCTATGTGCTTTATGATGATTATTTCATTTTATCCTTTACCACAACCTTGGGAGGTAAGAGGGCCAAAACTTGCCATATAAGGATTGGTTGAAGGATCTGGGAAAATTCAGCCTGGAGAAGAGGGAGGAACATGGTGGCTGTTTTCATGTTTTTTGAAGGTTCATCATTCACAAGAGACATCAGATACATGTGACTCTGGAGGGTGGATCTGGGATCCATGAATATAAGGTACAGGGAGGAGGATTTGAGATTGATCCAAGGAAGACCTTCCTAACAATTAAGCAGCATTGGAATTGACTGCCTCAGAGGGTTAAGTCACTTTAAGTATTCAAGCACAGATAGGGGTCTACTTTGTGTAGGAGAATGCAGAGGGATGCCTACCTTGAGACATATAGGAATGCACATTTGTATACCTACACCTCTATGGACCACCCTTGAGTTTATTTACCCATTGCTTTAAGGAGATGGTTATTCATCCTTGAAATGTCTAAAAGAAGGATGGAATGGTTTCCTTCATCTGTAGCTTTTCTCAGAATTAAAAAAATTCTTTATGCTATTCTACCACATATTTATCTTTATGAAATGTATTGTCTTATTTACTGCTTTTCTTGGGATGTTCCATCCTGGATTGCCTTTTCTACTCCCAAGAACACATTCCTTCAAAAGGCAAGAATTGAAATAAAACATTACTGAAGGGGAGAAAAAAAGGGATAGGATCTTAATTATGTCTGTTAGCCTTGTAAACTCTAGATGGAAGTGAGGACAATAGGGTTGAGGATCAAGGAAAGTGAGTGGGCATACTTTAGACCCAATAGAAAATTGTAGGTGGGCAGAAACTCTGACAGACCAACCCTAGTTGGTGATTCATGCTCTATGCCAGTCTAGGCCCTTGCTGTCAGCAATGCTAAATTCAGCTGCAACATTATTTGTGATTAATTTTGGTGACTAATGGAGAGGGGGAGCAGGAATGGAGATAGAGGGAAGGGAGAGTTCTGAATTTAGGAAAGCAACTCAATTTGATGCAAGGGAAGAAGGATCTGCAAAGTTCTACCATTAATTTACTTGGTTCCTTTTTATTTTAGTAGAATTAAAGGCTTGTTGGGAGAACTCCAACTGGATGGAACTTGAAATTTGAGTCAGTGTGTATATTGGGCTGAGCACTGGTCTGAGAATCTGAAGCTCTTTCACTTGCTGCAGGATTTGGGGAATGCCAATTAGGTTCTCTGGGCCTCAGTTGCTTTTTCTGTGAAATAAAGGAGTTCAAGAATTCAATTAAATGATTATTTATTAAGCAAAGAAAAAGATGAAAATGATAATGGAATAGCAAAGATAGTTGTATGACACATAAGTGAAAAATTAGTATAACATAAGGCAGAATGTAATAAGGGGAAAGAAAAGATTGGGACAAAATCCCTACGTATGTCCCAACTAGAAATGCTCTCCTTCACCTCTGTATATTTAATTTTAGGTAGTGTTACATGATGGATAGAATTCAGGGCAAGGACTCAGGAAGCCTTGGGTTCAAGTACAACCTTAGAGACCTTTTGCTATGTGATTGGGCAATTACTTAACTTCGCTGAGCTTCATCTATAAAATGATAGGGTTGGATTTAATGGCCTCTAAGATCCCTTCTTTTTTTTTTAATTCAAAGATATTTTATTTTCCCAATTACATGTAATAACAATTTTCAACATACCTTTCCTGAAATTATAAGATCCAAATTGTCTTCCATCTTGGAGATGGTAGCAATTTTATCTGGGTTATACATGTATTATCATGTGAAATATACTTCCATATTTTGGTCATTGTTTTATGAGAATATTCATATAGAACCAAAATCCCAAAATAAAATCATAAGTAAACTAATGTGGAGGATAGTATGCTTTTTGATATGCATCTGACTTCAACAGTTTTTTCTCTGGAGGTGAATAGCATTCTTTGTCATGAGTCCTTCAGAATTGTCCCAGATCACTATATTGCTGAGAGTAGCTAAAGTCTTTCAGAGCTGATCATCATAAAATATTACAGTAATTGTGTGCAGTGTTCTCCCAGTTCTGCTTATTTTGTTCTGCTTCAGTTCATGTAGATCTTTCCAGCTTTTTCTGAAATTATCCTGCTCATCATTTCTTATAGCACAGTAGTATTTCATCATCATCATGTACCATAATTTGTTCAGCCAATTCCAAATTGATGGACATTCCTTCATTTTCCAATTCTTTGCCAACACAGAAAGAGCTACTATAAATATTTTTTTACAAGTTTCGCTTTTTTTATGGTCTCTTTGGTATACAGACCCAGTAGTTGTATGAGAGTATCAAAAGGTATGCACAGCTTTATAGCCCTTTGCTCTTGGTTTCAAATTGCTCTCTAGAAAGGCTGGATCAGTTTACAACTCCACCAATAATGCATTAGTGTCCCATTTTTGCCATATCCCCTCCAGCATTTATTACTTTACTTTACTGCCATACTGGTCATTCTGATAGGTGTAAGATTCTACATCAGAGTTGTTTTATTTGTTTTTTTTTCTACTATTATCTCTTCCTTAAGTTGTTCTGTGATCTATGATCCTATAAACTTTAAAAAATTATTCTGCAACTATTTGCTGTATTTTTCCATACATAAATATTGTCTCCTTCATATAACGTCATCTTCTTGAGAACAGAGAACATTTCATTTTTTAATCTGCATACTCAGCACCTAGCACTGTTCCTGGTAGATAGTAGTAGCTTAATAAATTTGTGTTAACTGATAGGAAAATTTGAGGAGGAAGAGATCACTTTCATCTGGGGGAATATGAGAAGTCTTCATGGTCAAGGTGGCACCTGAGGCATATCTCAAAAGAAGAGACAAATTTCAGAATAGAACAAAGGAAAAGAGAGAATGCATTTCCAGGCATGGAAGTTGGACAACCTATGTGAATATATAAAAGTAAAGGAAAGTAAAAGGGCAGGCAGGAAGCAAGCAAGCAATGAAATAAGAAAGCAAGGGGTAAAAAAGAAGGGAAAAAGGGAAAGGAAGAACAAAAGAGGAAAGAAGGAAGGAAGAGAAAGAAGAAAAGAAAGCAAAATATATTTATTAAGTTTCTATTATATATCAGGCACTTTGCTAAGTACTTTTAAAATGTCATCTCATGTGATCCTCCCAACAACACTGGGAAGTAGGTTTTATTTTTGTTGTTTAGTTGTACAGATTCTTCATGATCCACGGACCATATTGTACATGATGTTTTCTTAGCAAAAATACTGGAGTGATTTGCCATTTCCTTCTCCAATGGATTAAGGCAAACAGAGGCTAAGAGACTTGCCCAGGGTAACAAAGCTAGTAAGTATCTGAGGTCAAATTTGAACTCAGGCCTTCTTGACTCCAGAACCAGTACTCTATCCATCGAACCATGGAGCTGCTTCCATGTGTTATTTTTTTGTGACTTTTTTTTAATTTGGAAATTTTAATTTAATTAATTAATTTAGAATATTTTGCCATAGTTACAAGACTCATGTTCTTTCCCTCCCCTCCCCCATCCCTCCCAAGCTGATATGCAATTCGACTGGGTTTTACATGTGTCCTTGATCAAAACCTATTTCCATGTTGTTGTTTTTTTTTTAATTTTAATTTTATTTCAGCAATTTAGAACATTATTCTTTGGTCACAAGAATCATATTTCCCTCTCTCCCCTTCACACACTCTTCCTATAGCCGACACGCAATTCCACTGGGTTTTATATGTGTCCTTGATCAGAACCTATTTCCATGTGGTTGATGTTTGCACTAGGATGATCATTTAGAGTCATCATCCCCAATCATTTCCCCATCGACCCATGTGATCAAGCAATTGTTTTTCTTCTGTGTTTCTATTCCCATAGTTTTTTCTCTGCATGTGGATAGCATTCTTTCTCATAAGTCCTTTGGGGGGAAGTGGGGTGGCTCAGTGGATTGAGAGTCAGGTCTAGAGACGGGAGGTCTTGGGTTCAAATCTGACCTCAAACCCTTCCTAGTTATGTGATCCTAGAAATGTCACTTAAACCCCATTGCCTTAGTCCTTACCACCCTTCTGCCTTGGAACCAATATATAGTATTGATTCCAAGACAGAAGGTAAGGATTTATTTATTTTTTAAAGTCCTTCAGAATTGTCCTGGATCATTGCATTGCTGCTAGTAGAGAAGTCCATTACATTCGATTGAACCACAGTGTATCAGTCTCTGTGTACAATGTTCTCCTGGTTCTGTTCCTTTCACTCTGCATCAAATCCTGGAGGTTGTTTCAGTTCACATAGAATTCCTCCAGTTTATTATTCTTTTCAGCACAATAGTTAATGTGAGACATCTTGATTTAATGACACTATTTTTCATTTGAAAAGCACTTAACAGTTTTCAAAGTTGTATGTATATATAATATATATTCTTATTCCTTCCTTACAATAACCCTGTGAGATCAGTAGGGCAGGTATCATTCTTCTCATATGATAGTTGAAAGAGATGAGAAAGAGGGGGGAGCTGGGTGGCTCACTGGATTGATAGCCAGGCCTAGAGATGGGAGGTTCTGGGTTCAAATCTAGCCTCAGATACTTCCTAACTGTGTGACCCTGGGCAAGTCACTTGACCCCCATTGCCTAACCCTTACCAATCTTCTGCTGTAAAAATAGACTAGAATCCAGGACTTCGATCCCCAGAAGTCTGTGCTCCACTTCCCCAGAATGCTTTGTAATCTCACTGAATTCTCACCTGGGACGAGAGCAAAATATTATTTAAAGGTTCTCCGGTGTAGGTGGGGCCTCTTTTTTTTTCTTTTTTTGCTTCCGCTTCGGAGCACATGCGGCTCTCCACCTAGCAGGCAAGATGTGAGTGGTCGTGAATAGGCTCTCTGGGACTAGACACATGCTTTTCTTACTTGTGTTTTCTTTATATTTTAATCTTCAATAAACCTCATAAAAATATAATACTCCTTGCAGAGAGAAACTAATTTCTACCTGCCTCAGCTTCCCCAAAATTTTAATTGTTACACTGCCTTGGTACCAATACACAGTATTTATTCTAAGACAGAAGGTAAGGGTTTAATAATTAAAAAAAGAACTGAGAAAGAAACTGAGATCCAGAGATATTGTGTCTTGTTTAAGGAAACCTAACAGCATTTAGAATCATATCTATGTCTTCTGAATCCTTGTTTTGCATTAACATTCACTTGAACAAGTATTTATTAAATACCTACTATGTGCTAATTGTTTTGCTATGGGAATGGCAAATAGGTGGGGGAGGGATGAAACATAGACATATATTACACATATATAGAATTAGTGTCTGGTAAGTATTAGGGTGCATAAGAGGGAGATCAAAATCCTTTAGAGAATTTTTAGGTTGGAATAAGCAGTAACAACTGAAGGGATAAGCAAAGACCACAAGGAAAAGTTGCTATCTGAGCTAATATTCCATGTGCTATTAATATCCCCACTTTAAAGTTGAGGAAAGTGAATCCTCAAGCAGAGGATAAACCGTGGGAGTAAAAACACCGAGGAAAAGCAACTGCTTGATTACAGGGGTTGAGGGGACATGTCTGAGGAGAGACTCTAAATGAACACTCTAATGCAAATACCAACAACATGGAAATGGGTTCTAATCAAGGACACATGTGAAACCCAGTGGAATTGTGTGTCGGCTATGGGGGGGGGGAGGAAGGAAAAGAAAATGATCTTTGTGTCCAATGAATAATGTTTTGAAATGACCAAATAAGATATTGTTTAAAAAAAGTTGAGGAAAGTGAGGCAGAAGTTTAGTGACTTGTCCAGGGTCACACAGCCATTAAGTATCTGAGGTCAGATTTGAACTTGGTTCTGTGTGCCACCTAGCTCCCTTTAGGCAGTAAAAGATCAAGAATCATCTGGTTTGGCAGAACAAAAATGTGTGATGAGATTGAAAAGATATTCTGGGATATGAAGTTATAAAATATTAGAAATAGAGGGGATATTAGAAATGATCTAGGGGGCAGCTAGGTGACTTAGTGGATTGAAAGTCAAGCCCAGAGATGGGAGGTCCTGGGTTCAAATTTGACCTTAAACACCTCCTTGCTGTGTGACCCTGGGCAAGTCACTTAACTTTCAATGACTAACCCTTACCACTCTTCTGCCTTGGAAGCAATGTACAGTATTGATTCTAAGACAGAAGGTAAGGGTTAAAAAAAAAAGAAATAATGTAATCCAATTGAGGCAACAGAGTTCCAGAGGAGAGAAAGGACTTACCCCAAATAACATAGGCCAGGGCAGAGACAAAGTTCAGACCTAGGTCTTCTGATTCTCTCTCCAGGCTCTTTTCATCTACCTAGACAGCTTCCAGGATGAGTCAATGGCCCCTATTATGGACATTAAATCTTGAAGTGATGGTAGAAGAGCCTCTGAGGTCATGATTATACTCTAGTCTCCCCTGGGACTAGGGTAATTGACTAACAACTTAAGACAGAAGATGAGAAGATGCAGGCTTGACACCCAGAGATGGATTGCATTGATGCTTGGGGGAGGGGGAGAGAAGAAAAATCTTCTTGAATTTCCAGGAAAGGAATCCCATTTCTCAAGAGCTAGCAGCGGCTGGGGGAGGAGAAGAATGCCTTTATGTCCTTGGTCCAGCATCTGACTCCAGCTCCTGTTGTACCCCTTTTTCAGAATCTGTGTGAGGCCTTGGGTAATGTGGTGCACTACTTTAGCCTGGTGATGTGAGAGAGCTCTCTAGTGCTCTGTATGTGTGTTGGGGTGATAGGGGGAGAGGGACACGAGAGAGAGCCTAAGTTCTAGCCCCAGGATCGCTAATAACCCTTTGTGTGACCTTGAGCAAATAACTTCTACTCTGAGTTTCCTCATCTGTAAAACAGGGCTAGCAATCCCTAACTGAACACCTCACAGGGCTGTTAAAGTGAGTGACCAAATGAGGTGATGGTTGCAAAAGCGTGCCAGAGAAAAGTATTCCTCAAAGCTTAACCTGAGAGAGATTCCTTCTAGAGGACTAATCATATTAATTCAGTCAGGTAAGTAGCTTACCTTGAGGCCAGGAACTGTTTTGGTTTTGTCTTTATGTGTCCACAATGCCTCACTCCACAGCTCTGTGTCTAGTCCAGTGGCTTATCTGAGGAGTCAGGTAATGAACATCTGTTGAATTAGATGTAATACATTTTTGTTGAATTGATTCTCAGTGCATTTGGCAAATTCTTGTTGAGGACCATGAGATGGGAAGTTGGGGCAAATTGAACTAATTCTTAAACAACATACTCTTCTCTCCTACCTCTCAAACTACTCTTCGGTCTTCTTTGCTGGATCCATATTGTCCTCCAAACTCTTAAATAATGGAGATGCTCCTCCAAGGATCTAACACTCAATCAAGAAACAGATTGTTTCTGATGTTACAGATATTATGCTAGATGCTAGGAAAACATTGTCCTCTTTTCTTCCTATATTCTCTTCCTTGATAAACCCATCTACTGTTATAACTTTAAGGATTTCTTCTATGTTAATGACTCCCATATCTATGTTTCTAGTCCCCATCTCTTCCTTGAATCTGAGTTTTACATCTTCAGTTAGCTGCCTCCTTTTAGAATCTGACTGCAAACAATCTTTTTCAGGCTTATCTTTTACTATTCTGCTTCATATATACTACATTTCTGTCAATCTGGACAACTGTTTATTCACTATTTTTAAAAATTCATTTTATATTTTAAAAAAAATTCAATTTTATTTTCAGTTCCAAATTCTTTCCCTCCCCTATCCATTAAAAAGGCAAGAAAAAACAAAGTCCATTACAAATATGTATAATCATGAAAAACAAAGTCTTCCCATTAGCCAAGAAAGAAAGAGAAAAAGAATTTTCACTGAGTACAACATTTCACTATCTGGTAATTAGATGATGTTTTGTTATGTATATTTTGGAATGGTGGCCTATCATTGTGTTAATCAGAGTTCTTAAGTCTTTCAGAGTAAATTATTTTAAAAAAACCCTCAAAAAACAACTTTTTATTGTATACATTTTTCTCTTGGTTCTACTTGCTTCATTTTGCATCAGTACATACAAATCTTTCTAGGTTTTCCTAAAATCATTCCTTTGATCTTTTCTTATAGCATAATAGTATTCCATCATATTCATATATCATAACTTATTTGTCAATTCCCCAAATGATGGGCATCCCTTCAGTTTCTAGTTCTCTGCCACCACACAAAAAAAAACCAAAACCCTGCTATACCCATTACTATACATATGGGTCTTTTAAAAAAAATCTTTTTGGGGTCTCTTTTATCAAATCAAAGTAGCAGTATTACTGGGTTAAAGGTATACACAGTTTAATAGCTTTTTTAGGTTAGTACCAAATTGTTTTCCATAATGGAATTCACAGCTCTGCCAAAAGTACATTAGTGTACCTGTTTTCTAATATCCCCACCAGCATTTATCATTTTTCTTTTTTTTTGTCAACTTTGCCAGTGTGATAGGTTTGAGGTAGTACCTCAGAGTTGCTTTAATTTTTCATTTCCTTAATTATTAGTAATTAGAGTTGTTTTTATATTGATAGCTAGAATTTCTTCCTCTGAAAACTGTCTCTTTATATCTTTTGACCATTTGTCAACAGAGCATTCATTCAATATTTTTCATGATAGGATACATTCTGATGCTTATGGACTCATCATTTCCCAAGCCTAAAATAGGGTTCCTTAACATTACTATTTGTTGAAATTCATTTTTCCCTTTATAGCCCAATTAGATGCCACATTCTTCCTTGACCCTCTTCCTACCTCCCCCCCCCCCCCCTGATTTTTCACAGTGCTTAGCCTGGAGCTCTCTTTTACATTTATTTTACTTTTTCTTTTTTCATATTTACTTGAATATTCTTTGAAAGTAGAGTCTGTCATATCTATATTTGTATTCTGAGAGCCCAGTAAAAAGTTTTTCATACAGTAGGTGCTTAGCAAGCATTTGTTGAAATGAAATATTTGTTGAGATTGTAGTGACTGTGATTAGGTAGAGGGGGTTATCCTTGTCTTCCAAAGCTTCCTATCCCAATAATGGTTTTTTGTTTCTTTGTTTGTTCTTTAACATTTCTGGATGTAGTCAAGCTACAAATAGGAACTGAGATAGCAACATGGGTGTCTGACTGGTTGAAATAGTTCCCTTCTGTTGTTCCTTTTCCTCCTTGGTCTTCAGCAGGATTGGTAAATATAAGCAGGTATCTTCAAGTACTCATAGCTTCCTTGGAGTGGAAAGAACCCTAGATTGAAACCCAGGAGAGCTGTGTGACATAAGGCAAATCACTTTAGCTCTCTATTCCTTAATTTCCTTAGTTCTAAAATGGGAATACTAATCTTTTCCTCATTTGTTTCCTTGGGTTCTTGCAAGGCTAAAATAACTTTACTTGAAAGAATTTTGAATAATAAGAATCATGTCCAAAGTGAAGCTATTTATTGATTCTAATATGCTTTATCCAATATGAATATAAAATTCAAAATTGTAATTTTTAGGCAGCAGAATTCTAGGCTAACAATTTGGATCATACTGAATGAAGGAGAGAGTCAAGCAAACAAACAAAAAATCTCTTAACTAATAGATGGGAACCACTGATAGAAAGATAGAAATGTGGATATACCTAGAAAGTTTAAAAACATTCCTCAAAACTGGGTTGTAGTGGGCAGAGCTCACTAGGGTGGAGATTTGAGTTTTAGTCCTAGGTTGGTCATTTACTAGCCATGTAATTTTCATCTACTTATTTCCCATTTCTCCATCTTTATTTCCTTAACTGTCACATAACAGGAATAGACTTGGAGATTAAAGAAGCTAGGGGTGGTGGGAGAGCCCTAGGCCTGCCATTAGGAAGACCTAAATTCCTAGCATCAGATACTTAGTACCTAGGTACAAGTAACTTAACTTCTATTTGTCTCAGTTATACAATGGGGACAGTACTAGCACCTACCTCCCCGGGTTGTTGGAAGGTAAAATGAGTGAATATTTGTAAAGTGTTGAGGACAATGCCTGGTATGTAACTATCATTATAGCTAATTATTTTTATGTGCTGTCTAATACTAATGCATTTGGCTAGGGAGAGTAGGTAGATACATCTCTCTATCTGTCCTTATATCTCTTCCTCTGTTTCTCTCTGTCGTTCTCTATCTCTATCTCTCTCTAACATCTGCTCACTTCCAAATACTCAAATGGACATGGATCTTATTGAATTGAGTGATCCCTCTAACAAAGTAATATTCCTGGCCCATCCTGTGCCACTTTTATCTATGTTTTTCTTTTTTAGTTTGCCACAGGGAGTTCCACTCAAAGTGCTGAAGGTATTCTTCTCTTTCTCTAAACTTCTTCAGGATGCCAATAAAGAACCTGGGCTCTCCATTTGTCATTTCTTACCCTTGCCACAAGACCAGCCCACCTTTTGTTAATGTCAAATACTTCCCTGGTGATATTTTCTTATCTCTTGTTGTCTTGTCTTGTCTTTTCTTTTCCTTCCTTCCTTCCCTTCCTTCCTTCCTTCCTTCCTTCTTCCTTCCTTCCTTCCTTCCTTCCTTCCTTCCTTCCTTCCTTCCTTCCTTCCTCTTCCTTCCTTCCTTCCTTCCTTCCTTCCTTCCTTCCTTCCTTCCTTCCTTCCTTCCTTCCTTCCTCTCTCTCTCTCTTTCTCTCTCTCTCTTTCTGTCTCTCTCTCTCTCTCTTTCTTTCTTTCTTTCTCTCTCTCTCTCTCTCTCTCTCTCTCTTTCTTTCTTTCTTTCTTTCTTTCTTCTTTCTTTCTTTCTTTTCTTTCTTTCTTTCTTTCTTTCTTTCTTTCTTTCTTTCTTTTCTTTCTTTCTTTCTTTCTTTCTTTCTTTCTTTCTTTCTTTCTTTCTTTCTTTCTTTCTTTCTTTCTTTCTTTCTTTTCTTTCTTTCTTTCTTTCTTTCTTCCTTAGAATCAATACTATATTTGTTTCAAGACAAAAGAGAGGTAAGAGCTAAGCAATAGGGGTTAAGTGATTTGCCCAGGGTCATACAGCTAAGAAGTATCTGATGTCAAATTTGAATCAGGGACCTCTCATCTGTAGGCCTGGCTCTAAATCCACTGAGCTACCTAGCTGCCCCCTACTCTTGTTTTTCTTTAAAGTTTCTCATTTTTGTATGTTTCATTCTGTTCAAACCTACCAAGTGTCTCTCCAGTGTCTGCTGTATGAAGTCCGTTTTCAGCTCTTCAGAACTGAGGGTATTTTTTTCCCAGCAAAATAGGGTTTTATTTTTTATTTTATAATATTTTATTTGATAGTTTCCAAGCATTATTCATTAAAGACAAAGGTCATTTTCTTCCCCCCCCCCCTCACCCCCAGTAGCCGGCACGTGATTCCACTGGGTATCACATATGTCTTGATTCGAACCCTTTGCCATGTTGTTAGTGTTTGCATTAGAGTGTTCATTTAGAGTCTCTCCTCTGTCATGTCCCCTCAACCGCGCTCGGTGTTTCTATTCCCACAGTTTATCCTCTGCTTATGAATAGTGTTTTTTCTCCTAGATCCCTACAGATTGTTCAGGGACATTGCATTGACACTAATGGAGAAGTCCATTACGTTCGATTATACCACAGTGTATTAGTCTCTATGTACAATGTTCTCCTGGTTCTTCTCCTTTCACTCTGCATCAATTCCTGGAGGTCATTCCAGTCCCCACGGAACTTCTCCACTTTATTATTCCTTTTAGCACAATAGTATTCCATCACCAACATATACCACAATTTGTTCAGCCATTCCCCAATTGATGGGCATCCCCTCGTTTTCCAGTTTTTGGCCACCACAAAGAGTGCAGCTATGAATGTTTTTGTACAAGTCTTTTTGTCCATTATCTCTTTGGGGTACAGACCCAGCAGTGCTATGGCTGGATCAAAGGGTAGATATTCTTTTGTCGCCCTTTGGGCATAGTTCCAAATTGCCCTCCAGAATGGTTGGATCAGTTCACAACTCCACCAGCAATGAATTAATGTCCCTGAGGGTGTTTTGTAAGAGTCTTTTTGGTCTTGGATGGGAAATATTCACTAAAGATCTAAATTTACTGAGGAACTGGGCTAGATTTGTAGAAGACACAAATTAATGCCCTCAATATGAACAAAACGAGTGCTTCTAACCCAGTATGTTCTCTGCATGTCCTGGTATGTTGCTATAAAAATTATTGGTATGAATATTGGAATGTTCTGGGCTCCTTCACCACCACTGGTCAGTTTTCATCATTGGAGAAGGGTAGAGGTGTCAGTGACACTTTTGGCAAGAGGGAACAGAATTGTTAGGATTCAGGTCTATGTATATTTGGTATATAATAAAGGAATATAGATGAATAGTAGAAAGAGCATTGTAGTTGAGGTCAGGATGGCTTGAATTCAAATCATGGCCCTGTTGAATAGCATCCATGTCACCTTAGAAATATCTCACATCTCTGAGGCTCAGTTTCCTCATCTGTAAGATAGCCTCTGAGATCCCTTCCTTTGCTCAATATATTATTCTCTGAAAAATGACCTAATGGATAGATGAGGAAATCTTTTCCTCCATAAGCCTCAGTTTGTCCCAAGGAGTTCATAGGTATGTACTTATCCTAACCTGAAAAGGGTTGAGCAACACCAACCTATATATGTCCATTCTATTGGCTCTTTTTCTGATTATGGCAGGAACTTTCTCTATTCCAAAGTGTCTGAGAGAAAAGTTTCCAACCATCAGAAATGCTCCCTCCCCATCCCTGCCCCCCCACTTCCCAGCTGAACTGTTTGCCAGCATTTTGGAAGGTGTGATTTTCACCACCCTGAAAATATCAATGCTTTTTAGAGACCTTCTTCTCTAGCTCAGTGTAAAAAAGTACTTTAAAGCCTGAGAGAAGTTAACTGTGCACTTTAATTCTGTGACCCTATTTGTGCTCAGATTGCTGTGTGTGCAAATCCTCATAATTTAGTTAGCACCATTAGGGAGCAAGAAAACACTGCTTCCTGGCTGGCTGGTGATGCCTTGTTTTCAAATCTGTCTTTTCCTTCAAGCAGCACATCTCCTATAATGGCCTTGCCTCAGGCAAACATCAGCTACTCTGCAGAATTGGGGGCAAGTTACTGTGGCCTGTCTAATGGATGGAAAAGCCCCCTCCATGGTCTGGGCAGGCACATGGCATGCTGGCTCATGGCCCACAGCCTGGCGCAGAGGGAAGAGTGAGAATGCAGGCATGTGGGGTCAGGGGGTCTTCAAATGCCATTCCATTAAAAATGGGCTTCTGGCTTCAATAATAATAACTCACATTTCTTGGGTTCTTTAGGGTTTACAAAGCTTTTTCCTCAAACCAAGCCTATTTAGGTACATAGTATAAATACTCCCATTTTATGGGTTAGGAAATTGAGATTTAGAGGGCTAGGATTTGAACAGAGCTTTTTTGACTCCAGATCCTACACAATTAAAATAATTTTTATTGATGCCTTTCATTTTTATGCCTATCTTGTTTCTCATTTAACTCTTTCCATTAAAGCTCATTGGCTTCTCTAGACCATCAAAAGGGTCTTTGATATAAAAAGGTTAAGGATCTGTGCCTAGATCCTCTCTGACCTTAAAATCAGTGAGAGATGAGTAAACTCCCTTGCCCACTTCCTTTAATGGCTTGGGTACAGCCTTGTTTAGAAAGCCAGAGAGATGGATCAGATTTCCTGTGGAGGGCTTTTATAAGCCTGAATAGGAGAATGTCTGAGTCACAGAATATTAGCACTATGAGTTAGCTGCTCACAGCACTGAAGTCTCATCTGCAACCTCATCAAACTCCCTCCCATCATTCATCCTTCAGTTTAAGATGCTAGCATAACAGTGGGAATATTTCCCAACCCTAGGTAACAATCAATTGATGCCCAGAAGCACCAGCATCGATAACTTTTATGCCATTTATTCTTGTGAATGTCTCTGCAAATAGTAATAGTGATCTCATTCAAGTAAATATCCCTCCCACCCCTTCATCATCGAAGTGACTTCTTTCTAAAATGTTCTGAAGATCCTTCTTCTGTAAATTTTCTCCTGACTGATTTTCCTTTAAAGAAATTCAGGGAAGGAGTGTGTAAGTAGACATCCCAGGCCCCCAAGTGACACCGCCTCCTCCTTGATTAATGATAAAATCAACCCATTCTCCAAGCTGCCCTCAACAGGGGGATTACTGGGGTGATGTGTAAACTTAACTGAGGGAGGGAAAAAGGCAGCAGAGGCAGCTGGCCTGGTGCCTTCTCTTGGGCTCTGACTCTATTTTCCCACACTGTTGGCTACCTCTATGGGAAGGCTAGAGCTCCTCAAGGGATTAAACTTCCTGAAGTTGACCAGCTTCACTCAGATAGTGGACCTCATCTGGGGGGGGGGGGCCATGTGGAAGGTTTTGTTTCAAATAATCCCATTTAGGCCTTTATTAATTATCCTGATGTCTTGGCTTCACAGAACTTCCCATCTGGGGCCAGCAAGTTCCTGCCTGGCCTTCCCTGAATTCTTATTTCTATATCTTAGAGGAGTGTTCTCTCTCCGCAAACACCCCCAGCATGGAGGTGCTAATTATTAACTGTCAGCTTCACTGGGTTGGCCGTTTGCCTCTCTAAACAAAGACTGTTCTTCACTGAGCCAAGGTAGACCATAGAATCACAGAGCTGGAAGAGACCTCAAGGGCCATCTAATTTGTTGTGTATCTGAATGGAATGTTTCTTAACAACATCCTCAACAAGTGGAATCAAAGACTTCCAGTGAAAAGGAACCCACTACTTGCCAAGACAGTCTGTTCGACTTGGGGACACTAATGACTGGGAAATTTACATTGGGCAAACTCTGTCTCTCTGCAACCTCTGGCCATTGTTGCTACTTCTGCATTTTCTTTTTTTCCCCTTTATTTCTTTATTTTTATTTAAACCCTTACCTTCCATTTTGTAATCAATACTGTGCATTGGTTCCAAGGCTGGGCAATGGGGTTTAAGTGACTTGCCCAGGGTCACACAGCTGGGATGCGTCTGAGGCCAGATTTGAACCTAGGACCTCCTGTCTCTAGGCCTGGCTCTCAATCCACTAAGCTACCCAGCTGCCCCTGCTTCTGCATTTTCCAGAATGCCTTTGCACAGGATCACTTTTCAGATACTTGAAGACAGCATCATTTCCCTCCTAAATATTTTCTTCACCAGGCTTAACTCCTCCCCTCAAATTTTTCAGTGATTCCTCAGATGGAGCTGTCTGGCTGCCCCCTCTTCCCCCATACCTGGAATACTCTCCATTGTGGGCTTCTTTTCTCAGCTTCCCTGGTTTCCTTCCTGCCCTAGTTAAAATTATACCTTTTACAGTAAGTCTTTTCCAACCCTTCTTAATTCTTCTGTTTTCCATCTGCTAATTATTTTCTATACATTCTTGTTTGTTCACCTTTGCTTTCTCATTAAATCACCTCTGAAGCAAGGACTACCTTTTGCTTCTTTTTTGTATCTCCAACCCTTAGCATAATTCCTGACACATAGTAGGTCCTTAATAAATGTTTGTTAATTGACTGACTGACTCCTATGGCATGACTTCCAGGCTTCTTATCTGGGTTGAATGAAATAAATTTGATACATGTTTATTGAGTACCTGCTCTATTCTAGGCACCATTCTAGGTAAAGGAGATATAAAGTCAAAAATAAAATAGTACCTGATTAAACTCAAGGAGTTTATAAACTTCTGTCAGGGAATATAACATATACACAGATAAGTTCATACAAAATATATAGAGTAAAAATAATTTTGTGGGTATGAGAACACTAACAATGAAAGAATGAGGCAGGTCTCATATACTGGGTGGCATCTGTCCTATGCTTTAATTTTGAAGGAAAGAGAATGTCTTCCATTTTTAAGATAATGAGTTTAACATATCTATTGCAGGGGGAGTTAGGTGGTTCAGTGGATGTATAGCTAGGTCTGGAGATGGGAAGTCTTGGGTTCAAATATGACCTCAGACACTGCCTAGCTGTGTGACCCCAGACAAGTCACTTAACCCCAATTGCCTATCCCTTATTGCTCTTCTGCTTTGGAACCAACACTTAGAATTGGTTCTAAGACAGAAAGTAAGTGTTTAAAAAAAAGATGCTAGATATCTACTTTGAAGTGTCTGAAAAGCAATTGGAGATATGAAACGAGATCATCAAAGAGGTTAGGAATGGTTAAACATACTTCAGAACCACCAGCTGATGATAATTAAATCCATGGGAGCTGATGAGATCATCAAATAAAGGGAAAAAAGAAGAGGATCCAGGACAGATTCTAGTAGGACACCCATGGTTTATGGGCATAACATGGATAGAGATCCAATGAAGGAGATAGAGAAGAATCATTTGGATAGAGAACCAAGAGAGAATGGTGTCCTGAAAATCTAGCAAAGAGTGTATTAAGAAGTGTTGAAGACTGAAAAGAATTCAAGAAGGATGAGAACTGAGGAAAAAAACCATTAGATTTGTTGATTTGATCACTGGTAACTTTGGAGAGAGTGGTTTTGTTTGAATGATGAAGTTGGTAGCCAGATTGTAGGAAGTGAAGGTCATGTATTGTAAAAGACTTCAAAGAATTTAGCCAAAAGGGGAGGACAAATATGACAACAATTGGTAGGAATGGAAAGATCAATTGAAGATTTTTTTCCAGAATTGGGGAGAGGTGGGCATGTTTATAGGCAACAGAAAATGAGCCAGTAGACAAGGAGAAATTGAAAATAAGGGAAAGCATGACAGTTGCTGAATATTGTTAGTTGATTGATTGAATGAGACTGCGGATGACAGAGAGTGCTATCTATAGGAGGAAAGGTTTTGTAGTAAGTGATTATTTTGTTAGGTGGTTTATGGTAATATGGGGTTGCTGAGCAAGTACACTGAGCAATAAGGTAGTGAGAAGTCAGACTCCTGTCTCTCTCCTCTCCTCCCATCAACTTCTGTTATTCTCTTCAGTTGGAGTCAAGCTGGGATTCAAACTGAGTAAGTTGACTGAAAACTTTACAGATAACTCACTTTCTAAATTGTTAGAAATGGGGTTTATTTTAAGGAAGAAGGGGAAAGGGAATTTGGATAGGAGAGAGGGGTTTAGGATTTTCCCTGATCTATAATAAATCTTAAATGAATAAGTAAAATTATATAGTCTTTTGAGAGGGATTTTCTTAACAGCTTTGAAAGGTTTTCAGAGCCAAGCTCCAAATATTTCAGAGAGAAAATCAGTAATCAAAAGGCAGAGAAATCTCCTTAGGTCTTCCTCCTCAAGTATCAGGAAAGAGTCCCCAAGCAGCAGTTTGTGTCCCTCTGTTTAACTGCCTTCCCCAGGTCACATTCTCTCCTGGAATTTAGCTTCCATTCAATGCATCTGTTTCTCCAGGTTTTCTGCAGTATTACTCTCTTACAGTTTGGAATAGGATCACTTTGCAGGTAGAGAGATTTTTTTTTCCTCCTCAAAGAGTAGGGCCACTTCTTCATGTGAGACAAGGATGAAAGAAGGGATCTGAATGAAATGAGATGAGGAGGAGGGAAGAAAAGGGAATTCTTGGTGAATGGCCTCAACTTTTTTCAGGAAAATATTAGGCAAGGATTTCCTGGGGAGCCACAGAAGGCTTAAGAAGAAATGAAAAAATTTAGAAGAGCCACTGTAGAGACATGGATATGTGTTTATGAGGGAGGTACAGAAGAACTACCTTGCATCAGTGATTGCCCAGTTAAAGTTAAATAATATGAATTTGTAGTAGACCCAGTAAAAAAAAGTTAATTTCTCCACTTTCATTTAACAGCACAAATGCAAAGACAGCAGATGGTAGGCACCTTAAGGTACCTCAAACCAAATAATTTGACAATTACATTCCTGGGAGTTGTCTTTTGAGGATTTAGAGTAGAAGGTATTCTATGAACTCTTTCAATGTCTATTTTTCCCCCTTGTTCAAGAACATCAGGGCAGTTTTCTTGGATAATTTCTTGTGGTATGATATCAAGATAACTATTTCTGGATTTTCAGGTAGACCAATGATTCTCAAATTGTCTCTTCATGCTCTGTTTTCCTGATCTGTCATCTTCTCAGTGAGATATTTTATGTTTTCTTCTATTTTGTCAGTCTTTTGACTTTGCTTTATTAATTCTTGCTGTTTTGCAAGATCATTGTCTTCCAGTTGCCTAATTCTGGTCTTTAACGACTGGTTTTCCTTTTCAATTTGGTCTATCCTGCTTTTTGTGGCTTCCAACTGTTTCTCCAATTGGGAGTTCTTGTCCTTTAAACTGTTATTTTCTCTTTGAACTATTTCTCACTTTTCTTGCCAGAAGGCTTCCATCTTTTTGATAAGCTCCAATTTAAATTCTTCGAGAGCTTGTGGACAATTTCCATTTTTTGAAGGTTTTGGCTTTATTTGAATTTCCTCCTCTATTTCCTTTGTAGCCTAGATTTTTCCTCCATAAAAATTTTCCAGGGTCAACCCCCTCTTGTTTTTTGTTTTTTGTTTTTGGTGGAGAGAGATTGTAGCTTCTGGGCATAATTTGCCATCACTGTGGAGTTTTTTCCTTCCCTTTTTAGTCAGAAATCTCATGTGATGGGCAGATTCTCTGTGTATGGAGTTAAGGAGCAAGGATTTTGCCTGAGGCAAGCTCTTGAATTTCTGAAGCTTCTGCTGTTTGCTGCCCTTCTCTGTGCTATTTTCCCCACAAGCTCCCACGGTCTATGCTCTTCGGCCTGCTGGGGTTTCAGTTGTAGTTGCTCTCAGGGGTAGGCCTTTGGTGGTTTTAGTCATCTCCCAAGGACCTAGATGTGCCCCTTACTCTCTCTAGAGGTGCCCCTCGATCACTCGCTGATTCTGGCGCATACTGACTCTGACTCTGACTCCATAGGTGGGGTGGAGGAGGGTAGATCAGCTCACATTTGGGTGGGAGCTTTTTCACCCCCTTATAGTGTGGAAATGTCCAAATCCCATGTACCTTCAATTCTGTGCCCTACTGTAGAGTCCCTTCATTCTTATGAATTTGGGTTTTTTGGTCTTTTGAGGTAGTCTGTATTGGTGGCTGCTGAGGAGAGGAAGAGTATTGCATCTAGACTGCCGCCATGTTTACCTGGAAGTCCCCCTCAAACTAAATAAAATGCTCCAGATGTGGTCTGACCAAAACCAGAGTTCTGTAGAAATATTTCCTTGCTCATTCTGAACATTAATGTAGTCTAAGATGTAAATAGTATTTTTATTTAAAAAATTTTCAAACCAATTATATGTAATAACAAATTTCCACATAAGTTTTCCAAAGTTTTGCTTCCTCCTTCCCTCCCCTCTCCTAGAGCTGGCAAGCAATTCAATCCGGATTATACATGTATTATTTTGCAAAACATATCTCCATATTATCCATTTTGGTAAGTGAATAATTGTATAACCAAACCCTCAAATCATATACTTAAATAAACAAGTGAAAAATCATATGACTTCATTTGCATTTCTACTCTACAGTTCTTTCTGGAGGTGGACAGCATTCTTTGTCATTTAAGTGCCTCAGAATTGTCCTGGATCATTGTATTGCTGAGAGTAGCTAATTCTCTCACATCTGATCATTTCACAATATTTCAGTTACTGTGTATAATGTTCTCCTGGTTCTGCTTGTTTCACTCTGTATCAGTTCATTTAGGTCTTTCTAGCTGTATCTGAAACCATCCGGGTTATCATTCCTTATAGCACAATAATATTCCATCACCATCAGATACCACAATTTGTTCAGCCATTCCCTAATCAAGGGAGAACCCTTTAGTTTTCAATTCTTTGACACCACAAAAAGAGCAGCTATAAATGTAAATAGCATTCTCTTAACTTCAAAGTCAAATCACTGACCCATGTTGAACTTGTAGTCCATTAAAATCCCTAGACTTTTCCCATAGGAACGGTTGTCTAGTCATTCCTCTCCCAGCTTATACTTGTGTCATTGTTCAGTTAATCACATGTTGCACTTTACATGTACCAAAACTCATCTTATCAGACTGAATTCATCATTCTAACTTGTCAGGATCTTTTGTGATCCTGATTCTGACAGATAGCATACATCATGTTAGCTGGCCTGCCCTAGGTTCTCAAGAGATCCAAGAAAAGGCTGAGAGATGTTCCTAAGCATGCCCTTTCTTTTTTTTTTTTATTTTTTCAATTTTATTTTTCCCCAATTACATGTAAAAATAGTTTCCAATATTTTTCAAAGAATATTGAGACTTGAATTCTCTCCCTCCCTCCCTTCCAGACTTTACAAACCCACATCACTGAGATGTCTAAGCAATCCAAAAGAGATTTTACACGTCCAATCTTGTAAAACATGTGGAAGGAAACTCAAATAAAAAATTTTAAGAAAGTGAAAAAAGTTTGCTAAGCATGATTTAGAAAAATGTTACTATAGGTCACCCCAATTGGAAGTGCCAAATTGATAAATGGCAAATACCATTTTGAATATACTTCATCACATTTTAGTTATTATGCACTTTCTCTCTGTCTCTCTATCTCTATCTCTGTCTCTGTCTCTGTCTATCTTTGTCTCTCTCTGTGTCTTTCCCCCCTTCTTCTCAGGCTTAGTCTATCTTTTCCCCCTCCCTCTCCATCTTCCCTATCCCCACCTCCCTACAAACCTACTGGCTTGTGCTGTAGCTGTCTGGCTGTCCCTCATGTCTGGAATGCTCTTCCTTTTTCTCACTCCCCACCTTTTTTCTTCTCTCCCTCCCTCTTTCTCCTTCTTTCTCTCCTTCCTCTAGGCAGCCAGATTACACAGTTGATAGAGTGCTGAGACTGAAGTCAGGAAGACTTAGGTTTAAGTCCAGCCTTAGATATTCATTGGCTGTGCATCCCTGAACACATTACTTAACTACTCCCCGCCTTAGTTTCCTCAGCTGTAAAAATGGAGTTAATAATAGCATTTACCTCCCAGGGTTGTTGTGAGGGCAAAATGAGATATTTTAAAAGTGTTTAGCACAGTTCCTGGAACATGGTAGGTAGGCACTTAATATATACTTGGCCCTGTCTCCTTTTTTTCTCTCTCCCCCACCTCCTGATGTATATCCATAACTCACCTGTAGTTAATAGTCTCAGAGAGTTGCCTTGCAGGCACTTCTAAGTTAACCTGTGATTTGCCTAAGATGACACAACACGTCTGTGTCAGAGGCAGAACTCAAACCCCAAGCCTTCCTGAATCCAAGACCAATTACTTACTACTTGGTGCTCTTTCTCACCCTTAAGCTTTTTGCATATCTGAGTTGTGCTATATATATACACAGTCTTACTCTCTGTTTCTGACCACAAATTCCTTGATGTAAAGGACCATCACTTATTCATCTTTGTATTCCCCCTTTGTCCATAATGGAGTGTCTTCCACATAGTAGATTCTGAATAAACATTTTTTACTGCATTATGAAACATGGTGTTTAAGAGAAGTGCAGTCATATAGCTCCCTCATTCAGCCTAATTCAGGAAAAGGATAATATAAAATTAAATCAGAACAATTTTTAAAAAGTTGTTGGTTACCTTTAAGCCCATATAGAGTTTTACCCAATGGAATTTTTAGAAGGACTACCTTTAATGAACTGCTAAGAATTTTCTATAACAGGCCCTTCCTTTATTTGGATTCAAACCAGTGCTTCAGAATTGCTTTCAGAAAGAGTTTGCTCTAAGTATTTTAAATATATTTTCAATAGTCCTATTTATACTCTTAACTGGCCCTATCAATGGAGGAATGGTTGAACACAGGTACATTCCAACCCTGTTTTGTCCCATTAGATCTAAGGTTCAGGACTGTAATGGTAAAAATGAATATGGTTGGGGCCAGTTAGATGGCTCAGTGGATTAAGTCAGGCCCAGAGATGGGAGGTCCTGGGTTCAAATGTCGCCTCAGATACTTTTGAGCTGTGTGACCCTGGGCAAGTCAGTTAACCCCCTTTGCCTAGCCCTCACCACTCTTCTGGTTTGGAACCAATACACAGTAATGATTCTAAGGTAGAAGGTAAGGGTTTAAAAAAATTAATTTGTTTTTAGGGTGACAAAGTATAAAAAGAAAATCAAAGATTAAAATCCAACTTTTACATGTGCAGAAAATCTATCCCAATTGTGGCAAAAATTGCTAGTTCTAAGTTGGCCTTGAATACCTTTTCAGAGCCCAGAATGATGGCATTTTGATTTCTTTTAAAATTTTTTATTTAGAATATTTTCCATAGTTACATGATTCATAATCCCCCCATCCCTGCTTTCTCCACTCCCTCCCAAAGCTGACAAGCAGTTCCACTGGATTATACGTGTATCATTGTTCAAAACCTATTTCCATGTTATTCATATTTGCAGTAGAGTGATCTTTTAACATCAAAATCCTAATCACATCCCCGTCATACTACATGATTGATCATATATTTTTCTAATGCATTTATGTTCTCACAGTTCTTTCTCTGAATGTGGATAGTGTTCCCTCTCCTAAGTCGCTCAGAATTGTCCTGGATCACTGCATTGCTGCTAGTAGAAAAGTTTATTACATTTGATTGTTCCACAGTGTATCAGTCTCTGTGTATAATGTTTTCCTGGTTCTGCTCCTCTCACTCTGCATCACTTCCTGGAGGTCATTCCAGTCTCCATGGAATTCCTCCACTTTATTATTCCTTTTAGCACAATAGTATTCCATCACCAACATATACCACAATTTGTTCAGCCATACCCCAATTGGAGGGCATCTCCTCATTTTCCAATTTTTTGCTCCCACAAATAATGTGGCTATGAATATTTTTGTACAAGTATTTTTCCTTATTATCTCTTTGGGGTATGAACTGTATAAAGGGATTTCTAGCAGTGTATAAGAAGGCAAGCTGTCTGACAGCATGAGATCTTGTAGACCAATATTCCACTCAGAACTCCCAGAAACCGGGAATGGAGACAGAGCAGTTGCAGAAAGCAGTTGATGAACTCTGGAAGAGTAAGGCCGCTTTCCTCTGGCAGTCGAGAGAACCCAGGGGTGCCATCTGGTTATTTCTGGGGTGGACCCAGAGAGCCAGGTCTCCCTGTTCCTTTGGGCTTCCTTGTTTCCTGCCTGTCCTTGCTACTGGAGCTGGTGCTTCTGCTGTGGAGAAGATTTCATCTGAGCTGTTATTGGGAATGCTGCTTGACCCAAAGGAGGACTCCGGTATTATGAGAAATCTTTGGCCCATTTGTCCCTGGTCCTGTTCCTAACAAAACCCCATTAACCCTAAGTATTACTTTAGAAATTTAGTTTAGAATTAGTTATATAGTATAAGGGGTTTAATCTCTAAGTGGGTTATAAATTAGCTAATCCCTGATCCCTTTTCCTTTTCTCCCTTTAGATAAATAAACTGCCAATTTATATATAGTTTGAACCCTTCCTTTAACCCTCCTCATAACAAAATCCAGTAGTGGTGTGGCTGGGTCAAAGGGCAGGCATTAATTTAAAGCTCTTTGTGCATAGTTACAAATGATGGCTTGTTTATTTCCCCACATATAGTTTCATATCCACCAACTCCCAGGGAGTAAAAGAAACTAGAGCATAGTCTCCCACAAAAATAAAAAACCTGCAAAAGAAACTTTAAAATGTTGCTAGCTGTGAAGGATGGGAAATAACATGCTTGAAAATAGGAGAGAAAAATTAAGAGAAACTGACAATTGTCACTTTCTAAAAACTTACTGCATAGCATTGTCTTTTCCAGGCTAGCTGATAGCATGTTGGAGAATTAATCTGAAATCTCTGGTCTGAATTTGAGTCTGCTTCCCTTTTATTCTCATATTCTTCTCTAGCTGCATTCTGCCCAAGAGAAATTGTCTGTGAAATTGGCACTTGAGACTCCCTTCTCCTAATCTGGATGTCACCTCAGGGTGTGGATAATATCAACTTGTTGGTATGGGATGAAGAGCCGGGACCATAAGACTGGCTTGAAGTTGGGTAGATATCAGGACAGCATCATACCACGTTCCAGAGGCAGAATGGGATGATGGAAAGCACACTGGCTTTGATGTCAGGAGCCTTGGATAAGTATCTCAGCTCTAACATTCTATCAAACTGGACCTGAGTAAGTTACTTGGCTTCCATGAACCATGGTGGTGATAATCCTTACACTATGTACCTCACAGTATTATGAGGAAACTTTTATAAATCTTAGACTGATATATGGTGAGAAATTATTAATAGAACAGGGAGGCCAGCTGAGGTCAGGGCATCCATGGAGGATCAAAAGTCAAGTTGACAAAAACCAGGAGGGGAAGAGTAGAGGACCTTTTCCTCCTTCTCTTTCTTTTCTCGTCTTCCTATGCTTCCTTTTAATTCTTTTATTTTTCTTCTTTCTTTTCCTTTTCCTTTTACATTGCCTTTTCTTTCTTTCTCCTTTTCTCCCTCCTCTGGCTGGAAGTAGCTGCTTATGGGCCAGATCCAGAATGAGAGCTTTGACTGATTCTACTTCCCACCTCAGCCCAATTGCCCCTCCTTAGACAACTGTAAAGGATAATTTTAGCATTGTAACCTAAACTATATTAATTATTTGGTCGCCATGGATATCCCAAATTAAAAAAAAATACTCAAGTCAGCTGGAAATTTATGGTGATTTAATTAATATAGTGAAAAGAAATTAAGAAGAAGGGAGAAGGAAAGGGTATAGGATTTCTCTTGCCTGACTTGTGCCAGGGGGAAGATTAGAGGCTTTAGGAAGGTAAGGTTTTGGAGAATAAAGGAGGAAGGAATCAGCCTGAACTCCAAGAGGGCTCAGCCAAGATGCCTGAACCTGAATTAGCCCAAAGGTAAACTCACTGTCAAAACCCAGACAAATAGCTGCCAGCAAGCCAAGATGCTGGAATGCTTAGCATGCTGCCAGCTAGAGCTGCCTCTCTGGGGAAAGAGGCTGAAGAGAGGAAGTGACGTGCCCTATATAGATAGTTTTATGTCACTTTCCTGCGTCTCATCTGTATCAATGTTAGCTTAGCTTGACTTAGGACAGTCCAGGGGTCTGTCAGCTGTTTCTGCACATGTCTGTTGAAGGTCATCTTCTCAGATACTTAATCCTTGAGTATGGTGCAGACATTCCTGACCTCATTAAACTAAGTAGGGTAGAGCAATGTAGAGTTCCCAAAACTGATTCTGTTAGACCAAATATCTCCATTGTTACAAATCATGAAATAGCTAAATCAAATCTTCTAAAGTACGGTCTGAGTAGGGTGGAATAATTTTAAAATTCACACAACTTGATCTCTGCTTTCCCACCAGAAGTGTGTATGTGTTGTGGTGTGTGTGTGTGTGTGTGTGTATGTGTGTGTGTGTGTGTGTGTGTGTGTGTGTGTGTTGGGGGGTGACTCATCATATTTATGCTACACTTAATGTGGACACCCAAGCTGTCTGACACTAATGCAGCTCAGAACTCCTAAACTCAAATGATCCACCAGCTTCAGTTCTCAATAGCCGGGATTTAAGGTGTGTACCCACAGATGGCCCACCCATGTTCTTCTGAACTTTATTGCCATGAAGGCAGTTAGGTAATACAGTGAGCAGAATGCTGATTTTGGATTCAAGAAGACTAGAGTTTCAATCCTGTTTTAGACTTATTAATTATACAACTGTCAAGTGAGTTAACTTGTCTCAGTTTTTTCATTTATAAAATGAGGGTATTGGGCTCAATGCTCCAAGGTCTCTTCTAGCTCTAAATCTATGATTATAAGATTTCTACAATCATCTGAGGGACTTCATGGATTTGTCAGTGAAAAGGGGCTTCAAGGTACCAGGAAATAACGAGAAATAATGAGGTCATTTTACCTGTTATGGCTTTCAGAGGGTATATGGGTACAAAGAATTGTCTTCCATGCTAAAGATTTAGTACAGTCCCTGACCTTTTGGGGAGGGTAACAGTCTAAGAAAAACAGGAGAAACCAGTTGATAGTCACTCTAATGGTAGAGCTACAAAACTATCAGAGGGTTTTGAAGGTGTGCTGTTGGATTAGTTGAGTTTGGGCCAGGTCAAAAACCAGGCAGGTTCATAGATGGGATGAATGGGATCAGACAGGCAGGAAAAAAATCCCAGAAGAGAAAGTGAAAGAGCCAAAGAGAGAACAAAGAGAAGAAGGTGTAAGGTGTGTGTTAGAGAAAGTAGACATCAGTTTGGCTGGAGTAGAAGGCATATGTAGGGAGCAAGAGGAGATGAAGGAGACAAGGATCTATGTCCCAGCATTCTCTCTAAGTGGCTTTAATGAAGCCAGTTAAAATGGTAGAATTTTAGACCCTAGAGTAGGCTGGGGGTAGAAGCTGTGGATTCATTGAATGTTCATTAAATCACATTGTCTCAAATCTTTTTACAGGTAAGAGTGGTTTGGCTAAGGGCAGCTGAGTAGCACAATGGATTGAGAGCCAGACCTAGAAACACGGGGTCCTGGATTAAGGTCTGACCTCTGACACTTCCTAGCTGTGTGACCCTGGGCAAGTCACTTGACCCCCATTGCCTAGCCCTTAATGCTCTTCTGCCTTAGAACCAATGCACAGTATTGATTCTAAGGTGGAAGGTAAGTGTTTAAAAAAAAAAAGAGTAACCTGGCTTGTAACCTAAAGGCTCAGGGAAATAAAAACAGCCTAAACTTCTCTTAGGAAAGATAGGAGGCAAAATACTGGCCATCGTCTGAGTGCTGAGAATAGATGATTTTCTCTACCTGATTTCTGATTGCATGAAAGAAACAGGATTTATGGCTTGGATGGCAAGCTAGGGCTCAGCTGTAACTCACAGCCACTGTCTTCTATAAAATCTGCTATTTGTAAGAACATGGTTGGTTGGTTTTTTTTTTTTTTTAATAGAGGATGGGAGAGCAAGCAGAGAATCACGGGCTTGAAAACAGCAGAAGACTGGGACTAGGAATCAGAAGACTCAAGTTCTGTCTGTTTCTGTCACTGACGAGCTATGTGACTTTGGGTGAATTGCTGAACCTGACAGGGCTTCAGGTCCCTCATTTGTAAAATGAAGAGTTTGGACTACTTGCCTCTTCCTTCTAGCTCTAAGGGAGGCTTGAAGGGTTTTATGTACTTAGGAAACCTTACAATGTCCTTGAGACCTCTGGCTTCCTGGAGGCTGAAGCCACAATCTCTGCCCCGAAGGCTGAGGTCTCTCTGATGGTCAGATTTTCTTCTTCGAATAGGATGCTCTCTGCAAAAGAAGAGACCCTGAAAGGGAGGGAAAGAGGGAGGGAGGGAGGGAGGGAGGGAGGAAGAAGTGGGGCGTTTGGAGCAGAGAGCAAGGCCTGCAGCCTGAGAAGCAGTATGGGATGGTTAATAGGACTTTGGGGTTATTATGAGGCCTTCAACCAACACTGGGAGGGGAAGTAGTTTCTGGGATCTGGATCAAAAGTCAGTAGGGGGGTTGCTGCAATCTTACAGATCGATCCCCTACTGGAAGATAAACACATTGATGAGGAAGCTTTCTTGGGTAGGGGGCCAGGGGGTGGGGTGACCATCTGGTGGGGTCCAGAGGCGTATCCAGAGCCCAGGAATGTTGGCACGGATAGGGGCCAGCAACAATTATCCAATTTATGAAGTGTGTCTGCAGTCAGAACGAAGGTAATTAAATAGTGGCTTCCCTCTGGCATGGAGGATTGGGGCCTTAGAGCAAACTTTCTTCCAGCGACTAGCGCTTTTAGGGACAACTTCTCTGCTCCTGGGTCTCTCTCCTACAGAGAAATGCATGGTGCCTTAGTCTTTGCAGTGGTGCTTACTGTTGCCAGCTGGTGTTAAAGATAAATCACCTGCCCCCCAGGCGCCAGCTTCCCTGGGTCCCTCACCCTTCCTGATGCTTGCCCTCAAAAAGACAAAGAGGGTATGTCTGCTGAATAGAGCCCAGGCTCTGTCTTAACCCTGCGTGCTGGGGAATGAGAGAATGATGCCGGTGGACCATGGGATCCCTCCTCTAGTCTTGGGTGTGTGCTCCAGGCCAAGCTTCAGAGTAGAATTTCCAGGAGACTGGGGCCCGGCTGCTTCACAAAGTCATAAAATCTTGTTCATTCAACAAACATTTATTGACTGGCTACTCAGCGCTACCTTTTTAAAGCGTGTGAAATGCTGTAATAGGTATAGGAGGAGACACGACGTATAGATTAGACATCATCTTTGCCCTCAATGAGTTTGCAGTCTGGTAAGGGGCTGAGTAAATTCTTAACCCCTGTCTTCTTCTAGGAACCATGCCTCCCTTGCGGGAGGGAGAGAGGAGGAGGGAAAGAAGGGGAGGGTGACAAGGACACAGGGAGAGATTTTTGTACCTGGGGAAAGGAGAATTAAAAGAGCTTTCAGAGGCAGTTAGGTAGATAGGCTTAGTGGATAAAGAACCAAGCTTGGAGACAGGAGGTCCTGGGTTCAAATGTAGCCTCAGACACTTCCTAGCTGGGTAACCCTGGGCAAGTCACTTGACCCCCATGGCCTAGCCCTTATCACTCTTCTGCCTTAGAACCAATACACAGTATTGATTCCAAGATGGAAGGTAAGAGTTAAAAAAAATTTTTTTTAATAAAACCCTTACTTTCCGTCTTGGAGTGAATACTGTATATTGGCTCCAAGGCAGAAGAGAGGTAAGGGCTGGCCATGGGGGTTAAGTGACTTGCCCAGGATCACCCAGCTAGGAAGTGTCTGAGGCCAGATTTGAACCTAGGGCCTCCCATCTCTAGGCCTGGTTCTCAATCCATTGAGCTACTCAGATGCCCCCTAGACTGTTTTTAATGTCCCTTCTAGATCAAAATTCTATTATCCTAAATAAAGGTAAGGATAGGGTTAGAGAAACAAATAACAATAATACAAATATTGCAAGATAAGTTATTAGAGATGTGCAAAGCAGAATGCTATTTGAGGCCAGAGGAATGATGTTACCAAACAGAAAATCAGGGAAAACTTCATGGAAGAGAAGGCATTTGAATTTGACTTAGAGTACAGGCATACTTAGTTTTATTTCACTGGGCAGACATTTTTTGTTTGTTTGTTTTTATAAATTGAAGGTTCACAGCAACCTGGTACTGAGCAAGTTTTCAGTATCATTTTTCCAACAGTGTATACTCATATCATGTCTGTGTCTTTATGTCATATTTGGGTAATTCTCACAATATTTCAAACTTTTAAAAATTATGATTTTTTCTGTTATATAATCTGTGATCAGTGATGTTTGATGTTACTATTGCAATTATTTGGGGACACCCCCTCACCTATATAATATGGCGAATTAATGGATAAATGTTGGTGTGTTCTAACTGCTCCACCAATAGGGCTGTTCTTGGGCCTCCCTATTTCAAAAGACACTAGAATGTCAAAATTAGGCCAATTAAAAATCTTAGAGTGGCCTCTAAGCGTTTAAGTGAAAGGAAGAGTAGGTTGATGTGGCAAACTTCACTGGTCTATTTATTTATTTGTTTAATTTTTTAAACCCTTACCTTCTGTCTTGGAGTCAATACTTTGTATTGGTTCCAAGGCAGAAGAATGGTAAGAGCTAGGCAATGGGGGTCAAGTGACTTGCCCAGGGTCACACAGCTGGGAAGTATCTGAGGCTAGATTTGAACCCAGGACCTCCCATCTTTAGACCTGTCTCTCTAGCCACTGAGCCAGTTAGCTGCCCTTCTGTTGATTTAGTTTACACATATTGCTACAGCCACTCCAATCTTCAGCAACCACCACTCTGATCAATCAGCAATTATCAACATTGAGGCAAGATCTTATACCAGTAAAAAGATTATTACTCGCTGAAGACTTAGATGATGGTTAGTATTTTTTAGCAATAAAGAATTTTAAAATTGTGGTCTATACATTGTTTTAGATATAATACTATTGCACATTTACTAGACTATAGTATAGGGCAAACATAACTTTTATATGCACCAGGAAACCAAAAAATTCTTGTGACTCCCTTTATTGTGCTATTTGCTTTATTGTAGTGGTCTGGAACCAAACCTGAAATATCTCTGAGGTATGTCTGTAATAGGTAAGATTTACCAGGCAGAGGAGAGGGAGGGCATTTGAGGCAAAGGGAACGTAGCGTACAAAGGTCTGTACTGGGGTGGAAGAAAGCAGAGTGTGTTGTAGGAGGTGGGGAGAATGGCCGAGAATAGTTTGGTCTAACTGGAGGCTAATGGGGAGACAAGGTAGTATCAGATACTAGAAGACCTTAAATGGCAAAGGAGTCTGAACTTTACTCAGTAGGCAATGGGAAACTACTGAAGATTTATAGTTGGAAGAGTATCACGACCCAATCTACAGAGGAAAAGATTTTTCTTGCAATAGGGTGGAAAATGGAGTGTAAGTAGGGCTCAAAGGATGCAGGATTATCCATGGGAAACCACTGAAATCATTCATTTGGGTGGTAATGGGAGCTTAGTAGGGTGATGACAGTGGGAAAAGAGAAAGGGTTCAATGAACAGCAACTGGTCATAGTGTGGATGCAAAAAGTGTGTGTGTGTGTGTTTGAGACAGAGACAGAGACAGAGAAACAGAAACACACACAGAGAGAAACAGAGACAAAGAGAAACAGATTGTCTGATAGAGGTAAGGAGGCAGAGAGGGAGGGAAGAAAAGAGAGAGAAGTGAGGAAGGAGGGAGAGAGGAGAGAGGAGAGAGAGAGAGAGACAGAGAGAAACAGAGAGAGAGAGAGAAACAGAGAGAGACAGAGAGAGAAACAGAGAGAGACAGAGAGAAACAGAGAGAGACAGAGAGAGAAACAGAGAGAGAGAGAGAGAGAGAGAGAGAGAGAGAGAGAGAGAGAGAGAGAGAGAGAGAGAGAGAGAGAGAGAGAGGGAGAGAGAGAGAGAGAGAGGGAGAGAGAGAGAGAATAAGTGTGCATTTTGCAAGGAAGATTAGAAGTAGAAGGTGTGGAAGTTTTAAGGCTACAGGGAGAGCTGTTTTCCTTCCACTGATCAATCCAAGATGTACATTATGTACCCTGTTTGCCAGATGAAATCTCACCTATCACATAAGACCAAATTTAAATGCCTCCTCCTCCATGAAACCTTTCCTGATTTCTCCTTTTAGTAACATCCTTCTTCAGACCTTGTACACCACTTGGTTTTGGATTTCTTTAGTATATTTGTATTATAGTTCTTTTGTTTCCCTATCCCTATCCCTACCTTTGTTTAGGATAATACCATTTTGAATTAGAAGGGACTTAGAAATCATCTAGTCCAACCTCTCCTTTAATAGATAGGGAAACTGAAGTATCTCTCCACACCTGGGTCAAAGATAGCAAGGGCATCGTTTTCAGAGAGGCTGCCAGGAGAAGCTGTAGAAGTTTTGAGGCTCCTCAGGGTAGTGATTGGGAAAACTATCCTCCTCTAGGTTTCCTACAGAAGGAGGGATTTCAGGAATAATGGGAGAGAAATGGCAGCTTCCCAAGTAGTAAAAAAACAATGAGCTTAGGAATCAGTGGACTTGGGTTCAAGAGCTTGGTCCATCATTCACTTGATGACCATATAAGGAATTCCGGCAACCACTCCTCTTGTAAAATTTAGGATAATAATTCTTATTTATATCTAGGGATATGCTGGAGCCTTAAGTGTTAGATTTTCATTATAAGTATTTATAACCAGGAACTGGCAAATACTACAAATTAAGATTTGATGGATTGTTTTGTTGATTATCTAGACTCTAAAGAATCAGATCTAGAGTCTAGACTTTGCACTTAAGGAAGTGATGAAGAAAATGTTAATAATATTTCATACCTCCCTTCAGCCCCTTCCAGAGAACCAATTGATAAATATTTATCAGCACATTAGCTATATCCCTTGGCTGACTAGAAAACAAGGTAACAGAAAAGCATTCTACTCCTTTGGAAGAAACATGTTATTTCTGCAGTTTCCACCTCTTCCAAAGTGGCAGATGTCAGTAAAATCCCAGAACTAGAGAACAAAGATGTTGTACCTGAGACTCTTGATGGGTGAAGACATATGGGAAAAGGGTCCTTTGCCGGAGGAGTACCCAGTACAATCTGAGTTCTTGACTAACATTTGTGCTTTAAATTGTGAGTGAGAGGTGGAGCTCATCTGTTTTCTAATGTTAGGGTCAAGGGATCTCATCTGCTTCTATTCTTCCCTGAACTTTGTAATTCACTGCCTGAGATCCTTAGGGTCAGAGCTGGGCAATATGTCTGCTCTCCTACAGTTCCTGGTTAACTCAATAATAGACTATAGTTTTAGATCTTGAAGGTAGTGCTAGACCTTTGAAGGTATCTTGGAAGCCATCTAGTTCACCCTCTTGCTTTATGTATGATGAAACAGTGGCACTGAGATATTGTGACTTGCCTAAGGTCACACCATAAGTGACAGAGATGGGTTCTGAACCCAGGTCCCCAGGCTCTGAGTCCAGTAGTCCAAAACTTTTTCTTTAGATCATCTCCTAATCTTACTGGCCTTGAGTCAGAACAGAGTCCCCAACTGAGCTATGAAATGTTGATTGGCTGGTTAGTTTGGTAATTAGACTGCAATGATAATGAAGCCTTTATGAGTTAGCACCTCTTCATTTTGCTATTTTTTGTCCATGGATTGACCAGGTTGAGTGAACCCAAACCCTGGCAAGAGACTGAGCCTCCTATCATCATCAACTACTTTAGAAATGCTATTGGTGGGGGCAGATGGGTGGCTCAGGATTGAGAGCCAGGCCTAGAGATGGGAGGTCCTGGGTTCAAATCTGACCTCAGAGACTTCCTAGCTGTGTGACCCTGGGCAAGTCACTTAACCCCCATTGCCTAGCCCTTACTGCCCTTGGAGCCAAAACACAGTACTGACTCCAAGACGGAAGGTATGGGTTAAAAAAAAAAAAGACATGCTATTGGTAACAGAATATAAGTATGGCCTAGTTCAACCAATCTCCATCTGTTATAGCCATACACTTCAGGCAGGAACTTTGGATTCTTTCTTGCCAATACAAAGAATGGCACATAGTGACTTCTCTGAAGGGAAGTCTTGCCTTAGGACATTGTGCAAAGCTGGGATATGGAAAACTAGGCCAGATTCTCCACCAATTTGCTTTAATTCAGCCAGTATTTATTAATCCCTTAAATATGTGCAATGTGTTAAGTGCCAGGAATACAAAAATGAAATATTATATAGTCCTTGCCCTCTATGAGTTTTCAGTTTGCCAAAATGTAAACAAGTAAAAAGAATGTAATTTGAATGTTATAGAAAGCAAAGAAGACATCCAAAGTACAGTAGGAAAAGGAGAAGCAGGACGGGAAGACCCCTGTATCTGGAGATAGAAGAGACCTGGGTTCTCATTGGCTAGCTGTGTGATCTTGGTCCAGTCATTTATCCTTGGCAGGGAGGGGTCGGATGGTGGCTCAATCTTCTCGTTTATAAACATTAAAGAGTGAATCAGATGATCTCTAAAGTCTTTTTAAGTTCTGAGTTCAGTAGTCCAATGAGGTCATTCTCACCTGGTTAATTGCTTTGGCAACCAAGGAAAGACTCACAAAGCAGGGGCATTTACCCTGGATTTGCTCTTTGTCTGGGCCAGTGGCAGTAGCATACCAACCTAAGCCAGATACGCAGTAACTGCAAGTTGTGAAAGAAATTAGATCACTCTGATCTGATACCAAAGCAATAGAAGAGAGTCTTAAATTTAGATGACAGATAAATTCAGGGGCTGATGTGATCAGTTTTGCCGGAGACCCACATAGAAGTGGGAATACATAAATTATTAGGCCTAAAAGCTTGGGTAATTTAACTTCTATTCGATTGGCCACAGAGCCCCCACAATACCCCGTGCATCTCAGTGTTTGATTATACATCTGTAGCCAGCCCTGCCTATGCTTAAAATACCATTCCTGGAATGGAGACGGACATGAGAATTCATTTGAATGGAAATCAATTTGATTAGAGAGAAGTAAATTACCTTGAGTGGAAGGAGCAGCGGATTGTGGTTCAGATTTAAAACCAACTCCTGCAAAATATGTTAAACTTTTAAGAGGAAATACTGACTTTGGAGGGAAAGGAGTCTCAAAATAAACAAGCGTCAGGCACCGTGCCCTGATGAACAAGCTATTTCAAAGGCAAATGAAGAGTGAGGAATAAGCTAGAATCTCACTGCTGTGTACTTGGCCTCATGGAGGGGAGTGGGAGGAAGCCAAGGTGGGAGGGGAGCAGGGTTTACAGCTGGCACTATCTCCCTTCTTAATTCCCTTATTCCTTCTTTTGGTCCCAGGCTCTGGTCTGGTCCTCCAGCCTCTGGGGTACTGCAAACCTTCTCTTTGTCCTGAGCAAGTCCCTGACAATCCCACAAAAAGCCCAAAGGTTTAGAAAGGGAGTTTGATGAAGACTCTGGCAAACATAACACAGCAGCATCAGGCAAAGAATGACCTGGGAGTAAACGGAAGTTCTTTACCTAGGGTGGTCAGTCTAGAGGCTGAACAAAGACGCTTTGGTTTCTGGTCTGAGTTAGGTTTAGGTTGGCACGGATAGATAGGTCTAGTGGGAGCCTCAGATTCTCCCAGAACTTACATTCTAGTCTTTGGAGGAGGGCACCCTTGTGATCAACCCTGGCTCTGCCCTGGCCCTCTCAGGTCTGTCTTTCCCTATGGGCCCCTGGAGGAAGAAGGAGAGACAGACCTGAGAGGGCCAGGACAAGTAGGATATATATAGGATAGACTGAAGATAATCAACAGGGTGAGGCAGTACCATTAAGGGGGATGAGAAAAGCTTCTTGTAGAAGGTGGGAGTTTAATTGATACTAGAAGGAAACCAAGAGGACCAAGAAGTAGAGATGAGGAAGAAGAAAATTCTAGTGATATGGGACAGCAAGTGAAAATCCCAGACTCAGGAGTTGGAGTGTCTTATGCGAGGAACAGCAAGGAAGCCAGTGTCTAAATCACAAAATACATGGGGAGATGGAAAGGAGTAAGATCCAAGAAAACTGAAAAGGAACCAAGTTCAGAAGGACTTTCAACGTTGAAAAGAGGATATTAGATCTGATTCCAAAGGTGATAGGAAACTATTGGAGTTTATTAAATATGAGGATTCAGACCTGAGCTTTGGGAAGGTCACTTTGATAGCTAAGGCAGAGAGACTAAAGAGAGGACTATTGCAAAAACTGAGACCTTTTGGAGGGGATAATACTTGTGAAGCTTTAAAAGCTTGTGTTGTGCATTGAGCTACTTTTTGTGCTGTAATGCTTGATGGGAAAGGATGCAAGGAGACTTAGTTTCTGTGTAACTATTAATGTAGGACTTGAGGGATTTGCTTAAGGGAACTCAATTATGCATCAAACTAATAGTTATAAGGCGATGCATTTTTAGCTAACATTCATGTGATATTATTGGATGTTAAGCTTTTACTGTATATTTCATGTCAAACCAACGTTTCCTCTCCATTGTGGCTCATTAATGTTTATGTTGCATTGTGCTAAACACAACATATGTTTAGTGTAGGAAATTGTGAGAATGTTTAGGTCAACAGGATGCATCTGTTCTTGTAGAAAGGACCAGTGTCAATCAAGAGTAATGAAAAGTAAACTAACTCAATTCAATCATGGGCTCTTGTACTAGATTTAGAACTGGAAGAGACTTTAGAGAGCATCTAGTTCAACATCCTTCTTTTACACATAAGAAAATTGAGGCTCAGAGAAGTTAAGTGATTTGTCTAAAGTCAGACAAGTTAGTAAATAGCAGCAGAATCTGTATTTGTCCTGACCCCATAACTAGAGTTCTTTCAAGTATCCCACACTGCCTTCCGGTGGCCAACAAATACCCAATCACCATCAAGTTCAGGCACCCCAACCCTAATAAAATTGTGAGATCATCCACATATATAAGGAACAAGGATAAAAAATTATGGGTGATTTTGGGGATGGTGTTTATAGGATGGTGAGGACAGTGTTTGGAAGGACTACTCATGGTTCAGGATAGAAGGACATGAAGTATCTTATCAGATCTGTGTTTAGGGAAATAGATTGCAGGGTAAGTACAATGTGTTTAATAAGACTTTGTCAAACTTCATCAGACATTGTAACATAGTGGATAGGTAAGTGCCCTGGGAGCCAGGAAGACCTGAGTTCTATAAAGGATAATTTTAGCGTTGTGACTTAAAATCTAAATTAATTAGTCTCCAGGGAAAAATCCCAAATAATAAAATACCCAAGTCAGTTGGAAATTATGGTGAGTTTAATTAATGTAGAGAGAAGGAATTAAGGAGAAGATAGAGGGAGAGGAAAGAGTTAATTTAAACTGCTCTGGCTCAGGCCGAGCCAGGCAGGAGTTAAAGGCCTTGGCCAAAGGGGCCTCCCTGAGCCCAAGGGAAAAGGAAGTCAGTCTTATCACTCACCACAAGATTGTCTCAAGGAAGCTGTCTGAGTGAGCTCCTCCAGGCTGAGTTCCAGGATCCAACTGGTGCCCAGTTTGCTCACAGGAAGTGATCAGTCAGATCCACCTCTCCGGGGAAAGAGGGTGTTTTTAATCAAGAACTACTTGGAGACAGCAAGGGAGCCAAATATATAGACCTTTCACCCTTGTGTCTCCTCCTCTAAATTTTCACATCTACCAATCACATCAAAGGCTTTCTCCAGGATTGCCCATACTTTTAGTTCTCACCTTCTTTGATTAGATTATATCTTTTAGAGCTACTTTACACTTCTTTGTTAAGTTCACCTTTTGTTATTTACTTGACCTTTTTTGTGATTAATTTAACCTTTATAGTTACTTAACACCTTTTGGTATTAGAATACTAAAAATAGACTTAGCTTAAAGTTCTAGCTTCACTATAAGGTGAGAATTAAGTACTTTTATTGTTCAATCAGGAGATTATAACTTTATCTTTCCCTAAAGTAAGGTTTAAGTAGGGTGGAGTAATTTAAAGTTTACGGTTCATGTGCTGCCTCTGGCATATATTGACTGTGGTGCTGAGCAAATCATTTTATGTCATGGCATTCTAGGAAACTCTCTATGACTATAAGTTATATAGAAGATGTCAAACTGGGAATTGGAGAGAGGGATATTTCTCACCTGGGAGTTCCCTATACCATTGAAATGATAGGCCTCTGTTCCTATTCTCTCTTCCAATAAAAACAATTAATTTTCATGAGTTGTGCAGTTAAAGGACTTGGTCTCTATGTGACCCCAGTCCTCTGTGGGAAGTAAGTAAGGGAGACCATAAATGGAAGAGAAGATCAAAGGCTAACATGCTGGGCTACACACTATCCAATACTGATCTTTCAGATGCTTCCTTCACCTAAGAAGTTTTGATGATTCCACCACCTTAAAGTTCTACCCAACCCAGTTTTCTGTCTAGTTCTATGTACCCGAAACATGCACATTAGTCAGTTGCTAAGGTTGGATCTATATTTTGGCAAATTCACCTTCTTCTATTTTCCTTCATGTTTTATTCACCTTCATCTAGTCTCCTCAGCTTGCTTATGATCCAGGTCTCAACAATGGCTTGGAAGCTGTAGTTTTTTCCCTAGAGTTTTTCTGTCATCATTTCCCTTTCTATGGACAGAGGGCTTCCTAGTGCTTTCTTTTTCAAGGTTTGATTATCCATTAAACATAAAGACTTCCCTGACTATTCTTGACCACATTGACTTAATTGTACTATTATTATTTTCATGTAAACATATCACCTCTCTATCTAGAATATGAAATTGTTCCAGTCAGAGACTAAGTCTTGTGTTTTTATGTTACTTCCCTATTCCCAGGATCTTTCATGGAGAATGTATCTAATAAATAGCAAGTATGACCTTGAGTTAATGAAAAAGAAAATTATGTATATCCATCTTTTTAGGAAGGAACATTATAGATCAATTAGCCTACCCCTCACCCATTTTATAGATATGGGAAACTGAGGTCCTGTAATATTTAAAAGAGTGGGATGCCATAAACTGTAATATTTAAAATAGTTGGAAGGCCATAAATTGTTATAATTAAAATGGTTGATGTAAACTGTAGTGAGTTAAAATGGTGGAAGATATAAATTATGCTAGATATAAGAGAGGGTGAGTAAATTTGACCACAGGAAATATGTTTCCACCACAGTGTCTTGTTTTTAAATCAATATATAAGGTGGTCGCCAGGGAAATATTCCCAATTATTCAATATACCCAAGTCAACTGGGTTTTATAGAGATTTTAATTAATAATACAATAAGTAATTAAAGGAAAGAGAGAAAAAGGAAATAAGTATGAAGGGCCTTAAGCCAACATGGCCTAGACCTGAGTCTTAAGAGAGAGATCAGTCAGTTAGTCTTTTATCACTCACCACAAGGTCTGTCTAAGCAAGGATTCTAGGGACACCAGGCCAGCTCCATCTTAGCTGATTTCACCAGAGAGAGTTTCAGCCAGAGTCCTCCTCAAAGAGAGATCCAGCCAGAGACTGTTTCAAAGGGCCTCTCTCCAGAGCCTCCAGAGGGACAGAGTCCCCTCAGAGGAGCTCCAGTGAGACCTCCTTAGAGATTGTCCTCCAAGAGCTTCCCTTCTCCAGAGCCTCTCTCAAGAGATTCTTCCCAAGCGATCCTCATAAGAGCTTTCTCCAAAAGGATTGTCTTCTCAAGAGATTCTGCTTTTTCTTATATAGGGGTTTTTCTCCTATGTCACCTCCCCTAAGTCCTTACATCTACCAATCACTGTAGACGTTTTCCAAAGGACTGCCCATCTGAATTCCTGCTAAGTCGACAAATCTCCTCAGTAAGTCTGAACCAGAAAAAAATGCTGCTGTGTCAACTAATCTCCTCAGTAAGTCTGAACCAGTGAAAACACAGCTGAGTCAACTAATCTCATTAAGAGAAAACTTGCCCAACCCTTTTAGGTACCTAGCATCTCATTGTATCAATTCTAAAAAACAGGCATGGCTCAAAGAACTCCTTGCCTTATTATAAGCATGGGTCCAAGTACTTTCATTGTTTAGCAAGGAGTTTTCTCCCCTAAAGCAGTCTTAAGTATGGGTAGAGTAGAGGTGCTCCCATTTCTGATCCTGGCGAGTTCTCACATCAAAATGGGGAATGTTTTCCCAGTAGGGAATTTGTTCCAATGAAGGATTCCTCAATGTGGAAATTTTTAACATTCACAAGTCTGAGAAATTTCAAGATTTACAGTCCAGAGAGGAGAAGGGACATATATAAGGTCATACAGGTAGCCAAGACTCAAAACCCTTGACTATTAAGTTCATTATTCTTTCCCTACTATAACTTGCGGTGTATTATTTTTATGTAAATGAGTATTGTCCTTATCAACTGTCATAGGATTTCTGAATTGAAAAGTACCTTACAGATCATTAAGTTTCCCCTCATTTAATACAGTGAAGAAACTGAAGCCTAGAGAGGTCATGACTTGCCTAAAGTAACCAAGAAAGTGAAAGAACTAGAATTTTAACCCAAATCTGACTCCAGAGCTAATTGTTTTCAACCCATTACACCATACTTGCACGTTGTTTAAAGACATCCTTTCAGGAAGGCCATTTGCTTATTCCAGCTGGGCTTATACTGGTCAGATGATGTTAGAGTATTTTTTTTCCCGGAAGAGTTGACAGAGTCAGGTTATGGATCAGTCAAAGAATTCAGTCTCGTGATTTCACAGTTACATCTCAGTTTTGACCCGAACAGTGTGATTGGTGTGATTTCCTCTCCTTATTCGCCAGATCTGACTCAGTAATTTGGCTTTTTCCAGAAGCTGAATTCACTTTCAGAGGATAAAAAATTGTCTCCATTGAGGACATCACAGAAAACATTTTCTGTGCTTTATTCCCTAAAGTGGATATTCTTAGGAACAGCAGCCTCATTGGAGTAAGTATCTAGTCTTCCAAAGGGGCAATTTTATTTTATTTAAAAAAAAAACATTTTTCAATGGGGGAAGCTGAGTAGCTCAGTGAATTGAGAATCTGACCTAGAGATGGGAGGTCCTAGGTTCAAATCTAGCCTCAGACACTTCCCAGTTGTGTGACCCTGGGCAAGTCACTTAACCCCCATGGCCTAACCCTGACCATTCTTCTGCCTTGAGACCAATACACAGGATTGATTCTAAGATGGAAGGTAAGTGTTTACAAAAAAAAAAAATATATATATATATATATATATATTCCCATGTTTACATGACTCATTTTCTTTCCCTCCCCTCTTCCCTCCCCACTTCCAAAGGCAAAAAAGCACTGGGTTATACAAATGTTATCACTTGATACTTATTTCCATATTATTCATTTTTGCAAAAGAGCAATGTTTTAAAACCAAAACCCAAATTATATAAACATACAAACAAGTGATAAGTCATATTTTCTTCTTCTGGATTTCTGCTCCCACAGTTCTTCCTCTGAATGTGGATAGTGTTCTTTCTCATAAGTCTATCAGGATTTTCCTGGATCATTGCATTGCTATTAGTAGCAAAGTGGCAGGCATTCTTTTAAAGCCCTTTGGGTGTAATTCCCAACTGCCTTCCAGAATGATTGGATCAATTCACAACTCCACCAGCAATGTATTAGTGTCCCAATTTTGCCACATCCCCTCCAACATTTATTATTATCTTTTACTGTCATATTGACCCATCTGCTATATGTGAGGTGGTACCTCAGAGTTATTTTCATTTGCATTTCTCCAATCAAGAGGGATTTAGAACACTTTTTCAGGTGATTATTATTTTTTAAACCCTTAACTTCTGTCTTGGAATCAATACCCTGTATTGTTTCTAAGTCAGAAGAGCAGAAAGGGCTAGGCAATGGGGGTTAAGTGATTTGCCCAGAGTCACACAGCTGGGAAGTGTCTGAGGCCAGATTTGAACCTACGACCTCCCCTCTCTACACCTGGCTGTCAATCCACTGAGCCACCCAGCTGCTCTCTTTCATGTGATTATTGATAGTTTTGATTTCTTTGTCTGAAAACTGTCTATTCATGTCTCTTGATCTTTTTTCAATTGGGGAATGGCTTGATTTCTTGTACACTTGACTTATAAATTTGAGAAATTAGCTCTTTGTCAGAGATTTTTGTTATAAAATTTCCCCCCTAGTTTGTTGCTTCTCTTCTAATTTTGGTTACATTGGTTTTGTTTGTACAAAAGCTTTTTAATTTAATATAATCACTATTATTCATTTTACATTTTGTAATGTTCTCTGTTTCTTGCTTGGTCTTTAATTCTTTTCTTTCCCATAGATCTGACAGGTATCCTGTTCCAAGGAAGGTAATTTTAAAAGGGACTAACATTCATTTGGATATCTAATGGTAAGTATGATTGTTAAATAACCAGCCTCATGACTTTAAATAGTCTCACCTCATTACTGATTGATTATTGATGAATTAATCTACATCTACATCTCCTGTTACTCTTAGTAAGGTAGTTTTCTAGAATATTTTTTTCTGTATATAGTTTTGAGTTGCCAGTTGGGAGGTTCTGAAAAGCTACCTATTGCTTAAAATGCTTAGAACAAACAGTGGTTGGTGGCTGTGTATTGTTAACCAAAGGTTATTCGTATATTAACTGATAGTGCAATGATTGGATTATTAGGCAGAAAGATAAGATTTGGGGCCTGAATTAATTGATCCTATCTCTTTGAAGAAGAGATCTGTGATATAAAGTCCTCTTGGGTCAGAGTTTTAATGTTGTAATAAATGGACTAAAGGTGACTGATTTTTCATCAAACTCTAAACATGGAATAGTAATATATGACAAGATTGTAAGCATAAATCTAGAGTCATAAAATGGCTTTTGTTGGTTACAAGTTCTAGCAAAAGTTTACTCCTCATTGACCAAACAGAGCAGGGAAGCAAAGCAAATGAAAGGAAAGAAGAGACAGTAATGATTTCTTGGTAGGGGTTCTTGGAAAGTTTTCTTATTGGAAGACAAGATTCATGATGTATTTTATTCCTTATTCTCACTCATCTCACATATTCAAATGAGGTCATGAAGAGTTGGACATGGTTGAATGTGACCGAACCACAACAAAATTACCAATTATATCTTAACCATTCTGTTATAACTTTTCTCATTCCTCATATGACCTCTTTCAGATTTTGACATTGTTGCTCATATTCTCTTCCAGGAAGTGCTCTCTCCTCCCTTGACTTTCTATAACACCACTTTCTCCTAGTTTTCCCTCTGCCTTTTTGATTGGTGCTTCTTAGTTTCCTTTAGGGCAGTTAGGTGGCACAGTAGATAGGGTGCCAGACTTGGAGTCAGGAAGATTAGCTTTCCTAAGTTCAAATCTGGCCTCAAACACTTAAGCTATATGATTTTGGGCAAATCACTTAATCCTGTTGGCCTCAGTTTCCTAATCTATAAAAAAATGAAAATAAAGAAAGAAATGGCAGCCACTCCAATGTCTTTCTTAAGAAAACCCCAAATGGGGTCATGAAAAGTCAGACATGATGGAAAACAACTAAACAAAAAAGTCTCCTTTACCCACTTCCTATGTATAGATTGCTTTCAAGACTTTGCACCGGTCCTCTTCTCTAAGTTTTTTCTCCCTTGACAGTCTCTTCAGCATCTATGTGATCAATGATCACTTCTATGCAGATGCCTCTAACATGCCTAGCACCTTGCATAATTTCACAGAGCAGGCACTTAATAAAGATTTATTGGATTTAATTTAAGATGTTTTAGACACAGTATTCTGCTTTTCAAATTTTACTTCTTTTTGACAGATGTTCACTGATACATTCATTTACTCCTTCCCTTTCTGTTCCTTCCCCCACTAAAATAATGTGTCATAATGCAAAAAGCGTTGGGATAGGAAGTTGACTCAGTGGACTGAGAGCCAAGGCTAGAGATAGGATGTCCTTGGTTCAAACATGGCCACAGGCACTTTCTAGCTGTGTGACCCTGGGCAAGTCACTTGACCCTAGGGCTAACTGCATTCTATTCTTCTGTGTTAGAACCAATATGATTCTAAGACAGAAGGTAAGGGTTAAAAAAAAAAAAGCTTGGAATAGGAACAGAGAACTGAGTTCTAGTTTCAGTTCTGTTAGTAATTAGCTATGCATTTGACCTTAAGTGAGTCCTTCCCCCTTCTCTGAGTTTCAGTTTCTTCATCTGTAAAATGAGGGATTAAGATTTCCTAAATTTACAATGTTAGGGAGGAGAATTGTGAAAGGCACAGTTTAAATGATGGCTATGAATTTTACAGATGGAAAGTGGGGAGTTCAGATATTCTAGACAAAATAGTCTGGTCAAAGGCCTGGAGATGAATAGGTATGATGTATATAGGAGAGGCAGAGAGTTTTGGGGGGCTGTGTAGTTGTTCAGTCATGTCCAAGTCTTTGTGACTCCCTTTGTGGTTTTTTTGGCAAAGATACTAGAATGGTTTACCATTTCCTTTGAAAGTATGCCCCCATTTTCTAGATGAGGACTGAGGCAAGTAAAGGTTAAATGACTTGCCCAGAGTCACACAGCTAGAATGTGTCTGAGGCTGGATTGGAATTCAGATCTCTCTGAATACAAGTCTGGTATTCTACCCATTGTACTTCTTTGCTGCTCTAGGATAGTGGTCCAAATTAGCAAGCATATAGAATATGTAGAATGGGGTAATATGAAATAAGTCCAGAAAGAGAAGAAGGAGTCAGTTTGTGGAGGGTCTTGAAAGTGAGGAAAAGGGGTTTCAATATTTATTGGTAGGCACTAGGGAACCACAGAGAGTTTCATTAGGGGAACAATAAGGCCAGAATAGATTGGATTCTATTTTATCTTGTTGGCAACTCCATCTGACATTAACCAAAATCCTAGCTCAGGCCTGATCACTGGAAAACTGGAGAGGAAGATGGAGCCCAGAATTACACTGGACCTGGGAGTAGAGCAGAGTGGCCCAGACAGCCAGTACTGAAAGAACAGCACAGTTGTGCATTTTCATCCCTTATATCTTAGTTTTATGATACATCTCTGAATTATGCTCTTCCACATTTGTACTGAAAGAGGAGAGCAGATGGTGAATGCAGTAACACTTTAAATTAAGATTTCCAAATACACATTAAATTTAGATTTAATAAGACAGTTATTGTATGGAAATTAAGTACCAATTGATTATTTTTTAAAGAAAATATTGAGGTTTTGCAACAACTGTGTCAAATTGCTTATTACATTAATAACACTTATTAGAAGTGCTAGGAGCTGTTTGTCACGAGGTAATAATTTCTACCAAATTCTCAGTGTTAGAAGTCTTGGTCTGCACATGAGGATTAGGGGTTTTGATCCTAAGATCATATAGCCTTGAATTCTTGTTCTGAAGGTAAATGGAAGCCAGTAAGTTACTAAGCAGGTCGCCATTCTGCTTTTATTCTCTATCTCTGTTTTCACCTAAAAGCTTAATTCATTGCCCAACCTCTGTATCTGAACAGCCAAGATGCTCCCTTCAAAACACACCCCCTTCCTACCTCAGCCTTGCCTGGCCTGTATGCCCACCATTATCATCGCTAACAAGTGAGACCACAGAGGTAAGAGTCACTATCTCTAGACCCTGGGACACACGAAAACAAAATGATAAGCTCCCAGAGTTTGAAGGGAACTGATGGGTCATTTAGTCTGATATCCTACCCTACTTCAGGCATTAATTTCTTGGTGGTTTCTTCTAGCATTTTCCAATTAACACCAATTTCTGGACTCGGACAGTGAGATGTCACCTTGGAATGAATTCAGTTCAGTTGAATAACATTGTCTGGGTATTTACAATGTGCCAGGCTCTGTGAAAGATGAAGGAGATACAAGACCAAGATAAAGCAGTACTTACTAACAGTGTAGACTGTTTGGATGGCACAGTGGATAGGGTGCTGGACCAGGAATCAGGAAGACTCCTCTTCCTGAGTTCAAATCTGGCCTCAGATACCTACTAGCTGTGTGACCCTGGGTAAGTCACTTAACCCTGTTGTCTTCAGTTTCCTTATCTGTAAAATGAGCTGGAGAAGGAAACGGCAAACCACTCTAGCAACTTTGCCAGCCCCCCCCCCCCCCCAATCAAATAGGGTCATAAAGAGTTGGATACGATTGAAACAAATAAATAGCAACACTAACAAGGTAAGTAAATTTACAGTGTAAGTTATGGAGCTTACATTCTCTTGGGTGGAGAGCTGGTAGAACAATATAAAACAGCATAATAAAGTGGAAAGAATGCTGTATTTGGAGACAAAAAACACAGGTTCAAACTTTTGCTTTGTCATTTATGACCTTTGTGACCACAGGCAAGTCTAACATCTCTGGGCTTCTGTTCCTCATCTGTTGGATGATAGAGTTGGATTAGATGACTTCAGAGGGACCCTCCAGCTCAAAATCCATATTTCTACAGTCATGTAGGCAGACTTTAAATCCAAGTGATACCTTACATGTAATAGGGTTGCAGCCATATCCTATATGATCATGTCCTCAGTTGCTGCTCTATTCAGGAAACTTCTGAGGGTTAAATGAATGAATGAGTAAAACAGTATTTATTAAGTGCTGGACATGTTTTATTGAATATTATGCTAAGCCCTGGGGATATAAACAGAAAAATGAGAAACCCGACTTTCAAGGAGTTCACACTATAATTAAGAGAATTAAAACATAAAAAACTCAACTTCAGAGTGGATGGAACAGTGCTCAGTGATGAGACAGAAGGCAAGGCCTGAGTCTACAAGTCTACAATGCCAGGGGTCTACAAGGTGGTATGTTCATAGAGTTGAGGCATAGGAAAAGAGCCTACAAGATGTTGGGGTGGAAATAGTGCAAATGTACCAGCAAAGGTTGCAGAGGCTGGATGGAAGTTTTTCAAGAACAGAGATGGAGAAAGAGGAGGCAAGATGGTGATCAGTACCAAAGAGTCTACTCTACCTTTACTGCCAGTTTTCTATCATGACTTAGCATCTCTGGTGTGAGAGCTGGCCGAACTCTTTTTAGGGCTATTTTTCTCCTTTCATGTCTGCCTAACCACTCAGCTCTCACCTGTGTTTCCAAGAAGCTGTAGCATGTGCAGCAGCTATTCCCAGCAAACCATCTCACCAGTGGGTGAGGGTAACTGACAGACCTCAAATCAGTTGGTAAGTTAGGGGATGTCTACACCAAGTATGTGAAGATACCCTCCTAGCAGAATGGGCAAATAAGAACAATTTGTTCCTTTGAAAGCAACTGAAGCAGGTTCTGTAGAGTGCTTAGAGCTTCTTCAGATATTGAAGATGCCAAGATCATCCAATACATTCCATGTCACTGTCAGTCAATTTGACTTTTTTTTTTGATGACTTTAGAAGAGATGGTGAGGTTGACAATTTTGTGCAATTCTGCTCCACTTTATCCAACTTATGCACTAGCAAAAAAGAATTACCAGGGGGCAGCTGGGTAGCTCAGTGGATTGAGAGCCAGGCCTAGAGATGGGAGGTCCTAGGTTCAAATCTGGCATCAGGCACTTCCCAGCAGTGTGACCCTGGGCAAGTCACTTGACCCCCATTGCCTAGCCCTTACCACTCTTCTGCCTTGGAGCCAATACACAGTATTGACTCCAAGACGGAAGGTAAGGGTTTAAAAAAAAAAAAAAGAATTACCAATAATGATGCCATCTTGGTTCTCTTCCAGTACAAAGGACAACAACCATCCATAAGACTGTGGGACCTTCAGGCAAACACTAGTTCCAGAAGAGCCTGGAGAGGTAGAAGAGGCAAGAAGTATGAGGCCAGAGTAAAGCAATTGGCCACAGACAGAGAAGCAGTTGGAGGAAGACCTAGCAATTGAATCCAGGTTGAGGTGGCCTCACATGACAGGTTCTCTGAGTCACCAGGAGTAGCCAAAGTACTCCATTTCACAAGTTCCCTCAAAGGGCTATCCTCTGGGAGGTTGTAGATGGAACAGAAATATTGCTTGTTCCTAATAGGAGCAGTTGCTAGGAGGCAGTTTAGACACCTGAATTATGTCTTTATTCTCTCTGGAGCTCAGAATTCACCTATAGACTGATTGTGGGTAATTTGGGTCTGAAAGGAGCTGTGCATACAATCAAATAAAAGTTGTTGTTAATACATGTCCTTGGATCTTATTGGATTCCTTTTGTTTCTTTTGTTCTAGGCAAAGGATGTTATCAAAGAATTGAATAATAAGAAAAGAAAATGGGCTGTAGCATGTAGTCTTGTAGCAAGAATGGGAAATGACAGGTGGACAGGCAGGGTGGTTCAATGGTACCCTCTGAGGTTGAAAAAAGCAAGAAAGGTCTCTGGCCTATTGAGCAAGTCCCCTATTACCAGCTTTTGGTAGAACATAGACAAGAGTTACCCAGGAGAGGCACAGATAGGCTGTAATCTGTATCACTGGATGAATTCTGAGATTGATATTATCACAATCCATTTGTATAGTCCTTTTGAGTGAAGATATGTGATAATAAAGCATATGTGTGGTTGATTCCATTTTACTCTGATCACATGATTAGGGTACAAATAGAAACAGGAAAAGAGGAATCAGTTTTCCAGGTGGGATTGGGGCTCAAGGCTAATTCTCTAGCTACTCTGGCCACAGCCCTTGTACCAGAGATACTCCTTAATGCCATAGTTATGAGAGGCAGAAGCTCTCCAAGAAACAGAGAATTTGGCAATCTCCTCGGATAATTCTCTTGTATTGGGTGGTATGCACAACCACCGGAGTCAGTTGGGACCCTGGGCAAATTACATAAACTCTACACACACCTATTCATCTGTAAAATAAAGGCGTTGTATTAGTTGGCTAGTTCAGTTCAAAATCCGAGGTCTCCAGATCCTTTTATACACCTATATCCCACTTAGACTTAAAATAAAGAACAAAAAGGTGTTGACATGTAAAAGAAATCCCTTTCAGAAGATTCTACACATTTAAAAAGATCTGAAGTTTAAGGAGTTAAACCGAATATGAAAAGGCCATTTGCACCAGGGCACAAACTTCCTTTGTACCTTTGTCCCCAGCCACTCATCTGCATAAAAGCAACTAAACTGTAGGAGTATGCCTAGAGTGACCCCCACACGTAAGGGTGGCATCCCTCACTAAGGGAAGCCAACTATGAACCAGACTTTCTGACTAGAGAGCATAAAGCTCTCCCAATGCTCCTGTCTTTGAGAGAGTCAGAGGAGAAGCATTCAGTCCAAGGCTAGCGATTGTGGTCCTAACTGAAACGACTGCCATAATACTAGATGAAAACAGAGCTCTAAGACCCAGTTGTACCAGAGATGAAGATGTGAAGACTATATAGCTGCCTGTCACAGAATGAACCGATGGAATCCAGTGCATTGACCCTTCTAGCAGATGTTCCGTGACCTGGGAAAAGCCCACAGTATGAAGGATCTGCCTGGTCCAGTATGGCAGCAAATCAGCAAGTGAGTAACCCAGCCTAGCAATGGGTCAACTTCTCTGACTTATGTCAATGTGAAAATCCAGAGATCCCCAGTTTACTTAGTTGGGAGGTAGAAATCCCAGGTTTTGACCTGGTCATAGGAGAGGTTTCCCCCTGAGGGAAGGTCCCTCTTCACCAGACAATAGACATCCACTTCAGCTTTGGCTCAGTAGGTAGTGCATCAATCTCATAAGCAGAAGCTCCCGAGGATTGAACTCAGAAGGAGGGTGTGATATGCTGGGAAAGAGCTACTTGACTTCGGATGGGGTTTACCTTCCACCTAAAGTGTATGTCCGTTTGAAGTGGGACCTTATAAATCTAGACCTGGAAGGGACTAGACTAGACGAGTGATTATCTAGTCTTAAACCCTTTGACAGGAAAGGTAACTGAGACTCAAGCAGGTAAAATGACCTGACCACTATCTTATGAGTAGGAAGGGCTAAAGCTATGATTTTGCCCAGATCTTCTGATTCCAAATTCAGGGCTTTTTCTTTTGCACTATTAATTCAATTGAATTAAATATCTACTAGTCAGCAGGCATTGTAGACTTTAGATATATAAAAAGGAAATAGTTCTTACTCTCACATCTCTTACATTCTCCTGGGGAGATATAATTTGTAGAGATATAAATAAATCCAAGGTAATTCTAAGAGAGCAATTAATAAAGGATGTGGGTGAAGTCATAAAATTCCTCCAATCTGAAAGGCATTTTGATGGGTGCTGGAACACAGAAGTTCATTCATTCATTCATTCATTCAAAAGTATTTATTCAGCATTTATTGTACAGAGCATTGTGGTAGGCCACAGGAGGTGTATAGTGTTTGAATTTGATTTTGATGAAGTCCTTGCCCTCATGGAATTCACAGTCTAGGAGGAGAGTGAGGCACAAATGGCCATTTACTAGAACAGAGATGCCATGATATATGCATTAAGGAGGTACAAAGTCCTAGGCGAGTACCTGAGGTCAGAAGATCAATTTCTTTCCTTACAGGTTCAGTCATGGAAGGCTTCATGCAGGATTATCTGCTGTTTGGCCAGTGTCCCTGCTTTCCTCCATCATAATGAGAGTTAACAGGATCTGAAAATAGTAATTCAATTTGACAAATATTTATTAAGTTCTACTCTGGGTGAGGTGCTGCATATAGATGCATTTGAATTATTTAAGGCAATATCCCAGATTTATTTCATGGTAACATGGCTCAATCTAATTTGATGCTGATTTTGACTTTTGTCCTAATTAGTCTGTGGGCAGACCACACAATGACAATTGATGCTGAAATGGTTCCCCAAACCAGTAACCAGTTGTCTCTTGCAAATTAGGGTATAGTAGATGGAATCAGCTTCATTTTTAAAAATGATACTATTAGGTACTTACTAGGTCAGTCCTTAGAATTTTCCTCATCAAGAAAGTATTCACGATATTTGACTACATTTATGTGTGTGTTTGTGCATACACACACATATATCCTTATATACATATAGGGATAGACATAGATATAGATGCAGGACCAGAACTAGGGCAGGGCTACAGGGGGCTGGATCCCAGATACCAGGAGATGAGATCCCATATGGTTGGAGGAAATTATACTTTGTCATATGGACTTTGTGCATAAGCTTCTGTTATTGTTTGCTCTTTGTTTTAGAAGAGGATCAGTGATGTCACAGGGTGATGCCTTGATTTGCACATGAATTGGATTTAAGTGAGGCAGAGTTAAACAAAGTCATCCAGGTCTGGTGACAAGACAAAGGTGGATGACCTTGGAGTCTTTAATGTCTGACCAAGCTCTAAGCACTCCATAGCATCTGCTTCAGCTGCCTTCATGGCTGTTGGGACAAATTGTTATAATTCACCAATTCTGCCAGGGGGAGTCTTCACATGCTGAAATTAGACATTCCCTCAGCCTTGCTTAGTTCATCTGCATAAGATGGTTTTGCTGTGATCTCTGTGCATGCCACAGCTTTTTGGAGCCATAGGTTAAAGTTGGGTGAAAGGTGAATCCCAAAGATGGCTGAGCAGCCCTGAAAAGGGGCATGTCCTCCCTAGACACCTCATATACCCCTATTATTATTGTGATAATCTTTTTGCTTCTGTACATCATGATGAGTAAGAAAATATGACCATATAGTCCATGAAATAATGTATTTTATTATCTTTGGGCACACTTTAAAACTGACTCTGCCAACTCCTTTATTTGCCTCTCTAAGGAGAATATGTGAGCCATTTTTTCATTTGGCTGCAGTTTCCTTCTGTCTTCTGGTTTCCCTTATTGAGAGACTGTCACTATTGATGTGGTTTAGTTCTTCCAATAATACATCAATTTCTTGGTCATTGGATAAAGATCACATGTTTAGAGTATCACCAGTTAAATTAGTGTTTTTAGATGGTTTAAAGACTGTGATCTTAGCACCCTCTGACCCTCTGCCACTCCACCTCTGTCACTGTGAAGGTAGAAGGAGGATATATAGGACAGAAGGTCATTTTACATTCATTTTTTTTTCATGGATTGTTTTACCAAAGGATTTCCACCTGATAATAATGACTAACCTGAGATAAGTCTTTCCACACTAGCTAAGCTAGTTCTTAGACAGCAATTTCAGTCTATCTTTGGAAACCATATTCAAAACCTTTCTAGCTTCCAGTTTCCAGCATGTAAAGTTGAATCTCACTCCTTTATTTGAAGAATTGGGGGGGGGGGTGTCTGTGTGTGCAGAATATTGCATGCATTGCCAGATGTAGTTAACGTGTCGGCTGATTTTGCTTCACCATTTTCTTTGTTACAAGGAATGTCTCTCTACTTGGATTGCTTCATCTGTAAGATGAGGATATTGAGTCAAGTGATCCCTAAGGTCTCTGCCAGCTCTAATTTCTATGGTCTTAGAAGCCTGAGGCATCTGAAGATGCTTATCTCAGCTTCCACTCTCTCTAATGAATAGAGCCCATCAGAGCCAAGAGGTTGTTTGCTTTTTGCTCAGTCTTGTCCTGCTCCTGGTGATTCCATTTGGGGTTTTCTTAGTAAAAATACTGGCATCCTTCACCATTTCCTTCTCCAGATGAGGAAACTAAGACAAGCAGGGTTAAGTGACATGTTCAGAATCATCAGCTAGTAAATGTCTGAGGCCAGATTTGAACTTAGGAAGATGAGTGTTCCTGACTATAAGCTTGACACTCTATCCACTGTACCATCTTCCTGCCCCAGAGCCAAGACAGACTAAGTCTAATCCTTAGGGTTCTAAAGGTATCTCTGCAGGACAGTGAGATTGTCTTTCTCTAATCAATCAGCTTGAGTACCCCCACTATTAAAGGATATTCTCCCTAATTTTGATCATTACAGATTAGTGCTCCCAAATCATTTAATTAATTAATATCAATAGTCATATAGCAAGACTAGAAGTATACCCATTTTCCGAAGTTGGGACATAATCTACCATTTCCCACATTGATCCTTGGGGACAATGGGTTTAAATTTAAAGCAATATCTACAAAGCATTTGGTCCACTAAATGCCACCTAACCAATGAATGAGTTGCTGCTCCTCCCTCCTTTTCATCTTTGATTTATTTTTTTTAAGCCCTTAATTAATAAAGCCTTTAAAGCCCTTTTTAAACCCATTTTAGAATCAATACTATATATTGAATTCAAGGCAGAAGAGTGGTAAGGGCTGGGCAATGAGGGGTTAAATGATTTCCCCAGGGTCACACAACTAGAGAGTATCTAAGGTAGGATTTGAACCTAGGGCTTTCTGCCTCTGGGCCTGCTCTCTTTCTGCTGAGACACCTAGCTGTCTCCTTCATTCACTTCTCCGTGGAGTTAAACCCTTGTTTGGCTGTGCATAAACTCTGCCACAAACTCCAGCTCCCCAACATCTGCATATTCATTCTCCCAGCTTTCCAAAACCCATGAGGCACAGTCTAGTCCAATACTTGGTGCCAAAAAAGAAGGAATGAACAAATGGAAAGCAGCAAGAGCAGAGGTGGGTTGCATAAACGGGTCATATGTTTATAGCCAAGGTGGACAGATATAGGTCCCAGAGAGGTCCCCTCTCTCCACCTTTACAACTCTGCTCAGTGGAACTCAGGCAGGACAAGAAAGCCACATGAGTGGTGAGAACCTTTCTAAGCATTCCCATTTCCAGAGCAGCAGCTAATCAAAATCACTCAATGAGCAGATTGGAAATAGCAACTGTGCAGGATCTGCAAGGTACATAGGGACTGCTTCAGTGTATGTTGCATGGGCTTATAAGAACTGGGTCCTCAGGGGCAGCTAGGTGGCTGAGTGGATAGAGAGCCAAGCCTAGAGATGGGAAAACCTGAATTCAAATCTGGCCTCTAACACTTCCTAGTTTATGACCCTGAGCAAGTTGCTTAACTACTCATTCATTGCCTAGCCCTTACCACTCTTCTGCCTTGGAATCAATGCAATATTGATTCTAAGACAGAAGGTAAGAGTTTGAAAAAAACAAACAAACCAGGGTCCTAACTGGCCAAATTCCAGTCCTCCCCTACCTTTAGGATTTTGTTCTCCTCCTTCTTGAGTTTTTCTTACTCTGACAATTCTATGGCTTCCAGTTTTCCAACACAGAAGACAGACCTCTCATGGACAGTGAGTTTGGGAGGGAAGTCTAGGGTTCTCTTTTTTTGTCCTCTTATGACCAGGATGAGAGTCCTATTCACTGTCCAGAGCAATGGAATTGATTGACGTCAGGAAGACCTGGGTTCAGACTCCACTCTTAGATACTTACTAGTTTGTCTGGCTAGGTGGTACTAAAGATGAAGTGAATGCTGGAGTTGGAGTGAGGAACACCTTGCTTGAATCTTGCCTTGGACACCCACACTAGCTGTGTGACCCTAGGCAAGTCACTTGACTTCTCCCAGCCTCAGTTTCCCCATCTAAAAATGGATATAACAATTGTAGCTTTCTCACAGGGTTCTTGTGAGGATCAAATGAGATAAAACATGTAGAGTACTTTGGAATGCTTAAGGTGCCATATAAATGCTAGCTATTACTATTACTCTTATAATGAAGGAGTCAAATTTGATGGATCCTAAGGTCCTTTTTAACTCTTAAATTAAACATAAACCTAGAATCCAATGGAAAGAAGATTAGGACACAAGGTAGAATGTCCAGGGTCTTAGATTACTGCAATTCCCTTTCCTCTAAAAGTGTCTATCCTTGGATGTGGCAAAATAAAGACATTAATGTGTTGCTGATGGAGTTTTGAATTGATCCGACCATTCTGGATGACAACTATGCCCAAAGGGCTTTAAAAGACTACCTACCATTTGATCCAGTCATATCAGGTTTAGAGGAATACTCATTGTCATGAGTTCAAATCCAACTTCAGATACTTCATATCTGTGTGATTCTGGGCAAATAACTTAACCTATTTGCCTCAGTTTCCTCATCTGTAAAATGATCCAGAGAAGGAAATGGCTAACCATTCCAGTATCTTTGCTAAGAAAACTCCAAACAGGATCACAAAGAGTCTGAAAAAACTAAGCAAAAACAGAGCCATATGTAGGGGAAACATTCCCTTTAGTGGGAGGAACTACAAGTAGCTATAGAATGGAGAATGCCCAGGATATGTTTGAGGGAATATTAAGGATGCCATTAGAATGCTATACATCAGGCAGGGAGGAAGGTTAATAATCGGTGTCCACTGGGAAAGTGACTATAATGTTATATCTTATCTCTTAATTTTGGCAGAAGAATCAAGCAGGGGGGAGGAAGAAGAGATGGAGAGTGTGCTGGAAACTATATAGCAAGAGAGGAGGAACAAGGGAAATTGTTGGTATAGTGTTTAAGAGGAGGAAGAGGTTTTACATACCCAGGAAACTACACAGAAGCCTCACTCGGAGATGGTGAATGTAAAGATTCAATCTGGACACCAGGGTCAGGCAATTAGAAATTCAGAGTCTACTGGCAAGGGGATCAATTCTTATCTGAAATCTTTCTCATTTCTTTTCTTTCTTTCTTTTTTTTTCTTTTACCCTCAGCTCCTGATACTTCAGCAGATTTAGACCTGGATGAGTCCTTGGAATATAGGATGACAGAACTAGAAGAGAGCTTGTAGGTCATTTAGTCCAACTCTCTTATTTTACAGATGAAAAAACTAAGGCCCAGGGAAAAGAAATAATTTGCCCAAGGTCACACAGATAGTAACTGTCAGGATTTAAATGTTGGTCCTCTGATTCCAAATTCAATATTCTTTCTTCTATAACCTGTGGCTCTCTATACCCTAAGTACCTGTGTATCCTGCTATCTATCACTCTCTCTCTTGCCTTTGTTGTCACAGGTATGATCTTTTAAAAATTTTTATTTAATTAATTTAGAATATTTTTCCATGGTTACATGATTCATGTTCTTTCCCTCCCCTCTTCCCACCTCCCTCCCATAGCCAACAAGCAATTCCACTGGGTTTTACATATGTCATTGATTCAGACCTATTTCCGTATTATTATTATTTGCCCTAGAGTGATCCTTTAGAGTCTACATCCCCAATCATATCCCCATCAACCCATGTGATCTAGCAGTTGTTTTTCTTCTGTGTTTCTGCTCTCACAGTTCTTCCTCTGAATGTGGATAGTGTTCTTTCTCGTAAGTCCATCAGGATTTTCCTGGATCGTTGCATTGCTACTAGTAGTAAAGTCCATTACATTCAATGGTGCCACAGTGTATCAGTCTCTGTGTACAATGTTCTCCTGGTTCTGCTACTTTCTCTCTGTGTCAATTCCTGGAGGTTGTTCCAGTTCACATGGAATTCCTCCACTTTATTATTCCTTTGAGCACAATAGTATTCCATCACCAACATATACCACAATTTGTTCAGCTATTTCCCAATTGAAGAGCATCCTCTCATTTTCCAATTTTTTGCCACCACAAAGAGCACAGCTATGAATATTCTTGTACATGTCTTTTTCCTTATTGTCTCTTTGGGGTATAAACCCAGCAGTGGCATGGCTGGATCAAATGGCAGACAATCTTTTAGTGCCTTTTGGGCATAGTTACAAATTGCCCTCCAGAATGGTTGGATCAGTTCACAACTCCACCAGCAATGCATTAATGTCCTTATTTTGCCACATCCCCTCCAACATTTATTACTTTCCTTTGCTGTCATGTTAGCCAATCTGCTAGGTGTGAGGTAAATAACAGAATTCCTGGAAGGCAGTTTTAGAGTTCACCTAGTCTAATTCCACCCAAACTCACTCATATTCTGAATTTCCCTGTTTCTGCCACTATCTTTCCAGTTATTGGTTAATCTCAGCGTCATCTTCAACTCTTCATTCTTCCTTGCCCTATACATCTGTCAGTTGCCAAGTCTTGTCCCTTCTCCTTCCACAACACCTCATATCCATCCTCTTTTTCCTTCTGACATAATTACCAGCTACTTCAAGTCCCCATTACCTCAAACTGGGACTGGTTTTCCTGCTTCATCTTGGCCTTTTCCACTTCATCTGCCACATAGTTTCCAAAGTGATTTTTCTACGAAAAAGGTATTTATCACCTCATTCTCCTGCTCAATAAACTTTGGTGACTTCCTGTTAAGTCATGTTTGAATATAAAAACTCCATGGTTTAGTATAGAAAGCCTTTCCCCCTCTAGTTTCAATTTACTTTTGTGGTCAGTTATTCCCCTTCATGAATGCCATGATCCAACCAAAGTGGCCTTCTTGCTATCTCTCACAAAGGTCATTGTATCTCCCATTGCAAAGACTATCTCATATGCCTGGAATGCTCTCTCTTCTCTCTTCTCCCTTTTAGAATCCCTAGTTTTCTTAAAAGTTCATCTTAAATACCACCTCCTACATGAAGCCTTTCCCAATTTCCACTCAGCTATGAAGACCTCCTTTCACTCCCCCTCACCCATCAATGTTGTTGTTGTTCAGTCCACTCTTCATGACCTCATTTAGGATTTTCTTGGTAAAGATACCAGGGAGGTCTGCTATTTCTTTCTCCAGCTCATTTTTAAAATTAGGAAACTGAGGCAAACAGGATTAAGTGACTTGGCTAGGGTCACATAGCTAGAAAGGGTGACTAGGCAAATCATTTAACACTATTTGCCTCAGTTTCCTTGATTATAAAATGAGTTGGAGAAGGAAATGACAAACTGCTCCAATGTCTTTGCCAAGAAAAACCAAAATGGGGTCACAAAGAGTCAGCCACAAATGAAAGGACCAGACAACAACAAATGTGATGAGTAGGGACCGAGGTAGAACCAGAAACAGGTTTTCTGACTTTCAGTTCAGTATTCTTTCCATTATCCTAGCCACCTTTCCCTTTCCCTTAACTTGGGGCCCTCACTCAGAGGTTAGACATAGCCTTCACCAGAGCAAATCACAACTGTTCCATGCCTCTCTGTTCTTCTCCAAATCCTCACCCAATGAAGGGAAATGGAAAGAAAGCTGCAGCCAGAGGCCACTGATTCCACTGTTGGTTCTGCTACCTTCTGTCTTGAGTCAACAAGTCACTTCCCTTTCTGACCCTATTCCCTTATCTGTAAATTTGGAGGGTTAGATTAGGTGACCGCTAGGGTTCCTCCCAGCTCTAATCTATGATCCAAGGCCACTAGAGACTGCTTCTCCTTCCTTTACTATCACAAGGTCATCCGTGTGGTACTAGAGACAATCATCTTTGTCCCTCTGTCTCTTTACCTGATTGGCTCACATCCTTTTCTGGGCACACGTCTTTGATGAGGTCTTTTAATGCCATTTCTTGTAAACATGTCATCGGAGCTAATATTCTATAGTCTGAGTGTTCGGGACTGTCTTTCCTTTGCCCTTTGGGTCACCTGCAATTTTGATTTCTCTTTCCTCCTATAATAAAAACCTCAATAATTTGAACCGGTGTTCCTCCAGGGAACGAGCTGAAGTTTGCCTTTGAGCTTATCTCTGAAAAAAGGGTTTGCTAAGCAAGTTAATGGTAGGAACAAGATTTCAAGGGGAACGTTTCTGAGAACTAACTGTTTTCAGGCTTTTTAGCTGTACTATTTACACCCAAACAATGCAAGTGCTGTGTAAGCAGGCCATCTTCCCCTTTCCCCCCAGCCCCCCTCAGCCCTGCTCAGGCTGGGGCTTTGATATGCTAATTCCGACAATTCTTATCTGTTCATTAAAGCAGGACCTTGGCTCTCCCCCTCTGCAGCCCCGTTTCTGACTTATATGTAGTCTATGCCGCCGTTCAAAATGCCCAAACTGCCTGTCTATAAAGATACTCGACAGTTCCGACTTTTGCTGACGCAAGACCAGCTAATTAGGAAGGTGATGCTGTATCGAGAGCTGGTCCTTAGGGTTCCATTGCCAGGTTGTGAATGTGATGCGGAGGAGGAGGAGGAGGAAGGAAGCTGGCTCCCTTTCTGTCTCCGTCAGCACCTCTGGCACTGCCACCATTCAGGTAAGGCTATCCCACAGGTCCACCGAGTGAGTGGTGGGCTTGTGCCTGCTTTCTCAGCTCTGCTCATCTACCTGGTTGTCTAGGGAGCTGAAACGACCTAGGTAGATAATAGCTCCGGGCACACAGCAGAGCCTAAAGAATGCCACCTGCCCATTTACCTTGGGGCAGAGACAAAATGAGCTAGCAGATGGGATCCCCCATCCCCACCCCACCCCACTGCTGCTTATTGTTCCTCTGCCGATCCCACCTCCTCGACTTATTGATGGTGCCTAGTGTCTTGACACTGAGCCTAGACTGTGATTGAGATGGGATTATTTGGCAAGAACGCTGACCCCAAGGGTATTGATCTTGCAGTTAGAAACGATTTGGCTCTTCTTCCCTTAGTGCATGAGTTTCTTATGCTCTGTCAGGGAATTTTATTCTAGTTTAGAAACTGGGTCTCCCTATCTCACCTAGGCTGGAAATGCAGTGGTCACCCAATCCCACTGCTGCTGCTGCTTTCTGCTGCTTTGCTCCACCTGAGGCAGCCTGTGGTGTTCCCACTCATTCCTGGAGGCCCACCACATGAGCGTCAAATCTAGTGTGGACACCAAATCAGATTCAGCTTTACCACAGCTCAAGGGTTCCACCGGATTTTACAGCTTACAGGCATCTGCCACCTGCCATAATGGAGAGTCTTTGGTCCCGCTGATCTACATGGGCTGCTGACAAGAGTCCTTTAGAAATAGTTTTATGTTAATGAAGCCTTCAGCAGTTTGATATCTGTGGTGTGCCCTGGTTTACTATTTCTATTTCTTTCACAAAGTAGTTACTTTGCTGCCATGGGCCACTGTTTCCCCAATTATAAAATGGAGATATTGAAGTAGATTTCTCCAAGGCTTCTTACAGCTCTCAAGTCAATGATTCTTGTCTGAACCAGAGTTTAAGAATCTGTTCCTTTCCCCCAACCCCCAACCTTTACCTAAGAATTTGGGTAGGGGAAGAGATTGGGGAAATCATCTATCCATGCCCATCTCTCCTCATATCTCCTCATATAATATTCAACACTGTATAATCTAAAGAATGGTTGATCTGAATTCAGAGGACCTGGGATCAAATCTTGTCCTATCTGTGTAAAACCAAGAGCAAGGCATGGCCTATTTTTTGGCCTTAGTTCCTTCATTTATAAATGAGGAAGTAGGACTTAATGATTTCTAAAGTTCCTTTTAGCCTTAAGTCTGTGATCCTATCAATCCAGATTGGAGGAAAATAGTCCCTCCGGTGAGGTTGAGGGATGTTTCCGACATATACCAGAATGCCAAGCTGCCCAGTGTCTCTATAATACCAGCTCCCAGAACAAGAAGAGGTGCCCAACTGAGCTTGGGTACCAGCATCAGCCAACTTCATGCCCTCCATACCCACTTTCCTTTAAAACAAGTCAAATAGAAAGTCCTGCTTAAGTGCATCAATGATCTTTTATAGCTGCAATAAATCTAATCACTTTGTCCCTCCAAAAAGAAAAAAAAAACTTCTGGTCTCCAGATTGACTGAAACATGAGCTCTCATAATAGAGAGGGGAATTAAAATCTAGTTTTATTGCAGTTCCTGTAACTGGTATCTAAGCTATTAATAATCAATCCATTTTGGCTTAAAAGCTTGCATTTATCACCCAACTTCAGGAGGAGCTGAGTGACACAAGGCATGGGAGTCCTAGCATGAAAGGGGCCAAGAAATACAATTGTCTACTCTGACCAATGCCCCATAGGGTGCTGACCAGTCAGGGCTAGAGATGGGGCTGGAGCTTATTCATGAAGCCCCCTTAAGTTTTCTATATATCACCCTCTGCATCTCGTAAATCAGTAGAAATATTTGTGCCCCTCAGTTGTCCCGAACAATAAGACTGCCCCAGGAGCTAGATGGCTGCCTGGTGGTGCCCATTGGTGGGCTGGAGATTACTTTATCTGGGACAAACAGAGGTCCCTTTAAATAGGGGCCTGGCTAAAGAGATACTTTAGGAACCTGGCTGGGCCTGAGTTGACAAAGGTAAGTCAATGAGTTCTTCACTTGAAAAGAAATGATTTGCATACGACTACTTCCCTGGGTCAGCAATTTGCAGAATGCTTCCTTTTTGTTGATGCTAAGAAAGGACCTTGGCTCAGTTCATGAGGTCCAGTGAGTGCCAATTCCATAGTCAGCACCAGAGTGGGAATTTTCGGTAAAGATGTCCATTTCTAGTAGTAATGGTGTGCTGAGCAGCCCTTCTCTGTGCTTACCTTTCCACCTTTACCTGCCACAGTGGTAATTTGGAGGGCCATTAAGGTACCATCTGGCCCATAGGAAAGTGACACCGTCTGTTCCATTATTGGGGCACATACTTTTATCTCTGCCTGAAACTGTGGGGAGAGGCTGAACAGAATTATCCACATATCCTGTCCCTCTTTAGACTAAAGGCATGAACTGAATACCAGGCACATATAAGGACTGTGTGCTCTAGCAGAAGGACCCTGGGATTGGAAAGTCAACATGTGGCAGGTAAACTGTCCTGGAATCCACACCCTGGGATGCATTTTCCTTCCTTCCCTGGGATGCATTTCCCTTCCTTCCTTCCTTCCTTCCTTCCTTCCTTCCTTCCTTCCTTCCTTCCTTCCTTCCTTCCTTCCTTCCTTCCTTCCTTCCTTCCTCCCTTCCTCCCTCCCTTCCTTCCTTCCTTCCTTCTTTCCTTCCTTCCTTCCTTCCTTCCTTCCTTCCTTCCTTCCTTCCTTCCTTCCTTCCTTCCTTCCTTCCTTCCTTCCTTCCTTCCTTCCTTCCTTCCTTCCTTCCTTCCTTCCTTCCTTCCTTCCTTCCTTCCTTCCTTCCTTCCTTCCTTCCTCCCTCCCTCCCTTCCTTCCTTCCTCCTTTCCTTCCTTCCTTCCTTCCTTCCTTCCTTCCTTCCTTCCTTCCTTCCTTCCTTCCTTCCTTCCTTCCTTCCTTCCTTCCTTCCTTCCTTCCTTCCTTCCTTCCTTCCTTCCTTCCTTCCTTCCTTCCTTCCTTCCTTCCTTCTTTTCTTTCTTTAAAAAACCCCTTAATTTATGTTTTAGGATCAATATAAGTAATGGTTCCAAGACAGCAAAGGGCTGTCAATTAGGGTTAGGCAATTAGGATTAGAAGACTTGTTCAGGGTCACACAGCCAGGAAGTGACTGAGGCCAAATTGGAACCCAGGACTTCCCAACTCCAGGATATTTGTTTTCTTGATTCATTGATATTTCAATTTTTTTTTCATTCAAAGGAAACATTTCCTTTTCTTTTCTATTCTATATGCTCATGGGTCATTTCTGAATTTGCTAGTTGAAACTGAAGGATTAGATGCAGAAAAGTAGGAGAGCTCCAGGGCTATGAGTAGAAAAGAAAAAATAACCAGCTTTAGTAGATAGAGCATGGGAATGGTTGTCAAGTCAGGCTTTTAGACTTCATTTCACTACTGTGTCATCTTAAGCCAGTCATTTCCTTTTTCAGAATCCCATTATGTAACATCAGAAGGTTGAACTAGATAAATTTAAAAGTCTATTCTAACACTAATGGCTTATGATAGTTCCATGATATATGATTGTCATATTTGGGAGACACTGTAGTAAAATAGAAAGAATACTAGGTCAGAATACTTAGTGTCAGCTTTTCCACTTTAGCTGTGTGACCTTAAGCAAGTCACTTTATCTAACTTGAGCTTTGGTTTCCTCATCTACAAAATTAGACTATTCATTGGAAAGACAAACACTAAAACTTAAATATTTAGCCACATAATGAGAAGACAGGACACATTAGAGAAGACCTTGATGTTTGGAAAGATTGAAGGGGATGGCAGACAATGAGTTGGATAAATAGTGTCAAAGAAGATAGACAGGAGATAATGGAGGACAGAAGGGCCCATTTGCTATGGTTCATGGGGCCATAAAGAGTCGGACATGGCTAAACAATTACACAACAGCAAAATCATAATTGTACTACCTAGCTGATATGATCAGACGGGTAATGTATATAAAACCTTTCATGGAGAAAAATGACCATGCAAATGTAAGCTCTTTTATAATCTTTGCTCTTTTAAAAGGATTTTGTTACTGTTGTTCAGTCATGTCTGACTTTTGATGACCCCGTATATAGTTTTCCTGGTAAAGATACTTGAATAGTTTGTCTTTTCCTGCTCTAGTAGATTAAGCAAAGATCAAGTGATTTGCCCAGGATCATAGAATTACTGCTTGCTGAGGATGTATTTGAATTTGGGTTTTGCTGACTCTAGATGTTCTATCCATTGAACCACCTTTTAAAAAAAAGGTATCTTTTGGGGGCAGTTTTGTGACTCAGTGGATTGAGAGCCAGGCCCAGAGATAGGAGGTCCTGGGTTCAAATATGACCTCAGATACTTCCTAGCTATGTGACCCTGGGCAAGTCACTTAACCCCCATTGCCTAGCCCATACCACTCTTCTGCCTTGGAACCAATATATAGTATTGATTCTCAGACAGAAGGTAAGGGTTTTTTTTTAAAAGGTATCTTTAAAAATTTTTTATTTTTATTGTCATGCAAAACACACTTCCATATCGGTCATTATTATAAGAGCAAACTCATCCAAAACCTCAAAATAAAACCATAAAGATACTCATGTAAAAGATGACTCCAGCAGTTCTTCCTCTGGAGATATCTTTCAGGATTGTCCCCAATCATTGCATTTCTGAGAGCAGTCAAGTTTTCACAATTGGTTATTGTACAATATTGCTAATATTATGTACAATGGTCTCTCAGTTCTGCTTATTTTGCTCTGCATCAGTTCCTGCAGATCTTTCCAGCTTTTTCTGAAATCATCTTGCTCATCACTTCTTATAGCACAATAGTATTGCATCACCAACATGTGCCACACTTTTTTCAGCCATTCCCCAGTTGATGGACATCCTCTCAATTTCTAATTCTTATTAGGATAGAAAAATCCTTACCTTCCATCTTATATTCAACTGGTTCCAAGGCAGAAGAGTGGTAAGAGTTAAGTGATAGGGGTTAATTAACTTGCCTAAGGTCACACAGCTAGGAAGTATCTTAGTTCAGATTTGAACCCAGGCTGGGCTCTCTATCTACTGAGCCATCTAGCTGCCCCTTCTAGCTGCCTTTTAAAAGGATGCCTCCATGTATTATCTCATCTCCATTCTTTCCTTCAGTCTGATTTTTCCCTTCCTTCTAGCAGGCTATATACTCAGGGGGATAAACTTGATGGTCCTTAATTGAGAGACTAAATTCCTTGCAGAATTATGACCTAGACTTGTTATGTGCTTCACTAGTAACCAACAGAAATGAGGATATTCATAGAAGATGCACTTGCCCAATGCCTGGAGCAACCTCTGTAAGGTGTGGTTGAGGCAAGGGTGTGGGTAGGGGAAAAATTCTTCCTTTTTACCAAGAAAACTTGCTTCACCTCCAAATTGCCCAAGCTATGTAAAGCTTCCTGGTAGTGTGAGTGGCACTCACTGCCTTAGACTAAGATGCCAATAACCTCAGGAAAAAAGTTAATTCCCATTTCTCAGCAAGTTGACCAAACGGATATATTTTTGCTGTACAATCCAACTATTTGCGAGATCTTTGTGTATTTTTACTGGGTTTGGATCACTGGAAAAAGGAAGGAAACAGAACTATAGGAAGTCAGAGTTAGAAGGGACCTTAGAAATCATCTAGTTCAGGTACTCCACACCCCCAAATCCTGCCTCCAACCAGCTGCCATCTGAGTACACCAAAGCCTAGAGAAGGGAAGGGACTTTCCTAAGGTTGTATGACATCAGTGACCCAGAAGAGACTAAAAGAAGGAAAAGCTGAGGGAGAGATTGAGAGAGACAGAGGAGAGCCAGACAAGATAGAGTGAGAGTGAGAGAGGCAGACAGAGAGGGAGCGAGAGAGACAGAGTGAGAGACTGAGAGACAGAAATAGCACAGAGAGAATGAGTGAGAGTGAGTGAGAGACAGAGAAAGAGAGAGTAGTTTGCTAACAATGGAAGTCAGAAGAAGGGAATGTGAAGAAATAGAATTAATGTAGATGGCGAAAACTTCCTCTCTATGGTGCCAACCTAATGAGAAACTAAAGTTGACAGAATTGGTCTATGGAATGCTAATGTTTTTCCTCTCCTGGTCCTCCTTCCTACCAGTTCCTTTTCTATGTCCCCAACTCTAACTTTTTGTTGTTGTTGTTATTGTTCAGTCGTGTCCAACTCTTCATGACCCCTTTTGGGGTTTTCTTGGCAATGATCCTGGAGTACTTTGCCATTTCCTTCTCCAGCTCAGTTTTACAGATGAAGTTGGAAGGGACCTAGAAAGCAATCTAGTTCAACCTTATCAGAAGTAGAAACTCTCTCTACAGCAATCTAGCTTTGGCTTAAAGATCTCTAATGATACAGACCTCACTCATTACCAATGTAGCCTGTTTTAATTTTTGTATACTTCTAGTTGATAGCAAACAAATTTTTCATTCTTTTGAATAAAAATTTGCCTTCCTATATCTTCTACTACTGGTTCCAGATTTGCCTCTGGAATAACACACAAGTCTGCTCTCTTTTCCATTTATTATCAGTCATACCTACCACAGTGGAAAGAATGGTGCATTTGGAGTCACAGGACTTGGGTTCAAATCTCAACTCTCTCATTTACTATTAAGTATGATCTTAGGTTAATCACTTAATTCTGGTTCTTAACTTCCTTAGCTATAAAATAGGGACTGAACCCTATGGCTTTTAAGGTACCTTCTAGATGTATATCTATGATTCTATGAACCTTAGTGGAGATCAGCTAACAGTCAAATGAGACCAAGGTTCTATTAGAATGACACATGGGAAAGGAACTGGTAGGGAGGCAGACCAGGAGAGAGAGGAAAAAAAGTAGCATTCCATAGATCAATTCTGTCAACTTTAGTTTCACATCAGACTAACCCTCTCTAGATACTGTTTTCACCATCATTTAATTGCATTTTTCTACCTTCCTCGCTTCTGATCCCCATTGTTAGCTAACCAATCTCTGTGTGTGTGTGTGTGTGTGTGTGTGTCTGTCTGTCTGTCTGTCTGCCTGCCTGCATGTCTCTATCTCTCTTCTTTTTTCCTCTCTCCCTCTCTTCCATGAATCCAACTCTGGGCACTGCTCACTTGTTATGTTTTTAACCATGGAGATTTCAGCTGAAAAACTGTTGGCGCCAGTCTGTAAACATCCCCGGATCCCGCTCTGTCAGCGTTTCTTGCCAAAAGCAGCTCATACTTCCAACAGCTTTCTTTGCAGTTGGCTTGCACAAGCTGCTGGGACTGGACTGGCACCCACCATGCTTCCCTGGGAGCCCTGGGAGCTGGATGCAGCCAAGAATGGAGATATGCCCTCCAAGAAGCCACCACAGGTTGGGAATGTGCACAATCCTGACTGGCTGGAGAAAAAAAAAAGGTCCAGAGAAGCCTGAGACAGGAAGACACACCATACATGGGTAAGAGTCAGCCAACCAAGGCCTACTTCTCATCTGCTTCCTGTTGTGTCCTTCGTGTCCTAATGAGTATCAAACAGACTTTTGAATGATGTCATCTGAGAATATCAGTTAAAATTATACTCTCAGAGGTGGAAGGGGGGTTTGTGGTCCCACTGTCAACTTCCAACCCATGTGGAGATCTCTTCTAAATGGGCCCTTAAAAGTGGTCATTCAGTTTATGCATAAGTGTGTGTGGTAATAGGCAGCTCATTCCATTTTTCAACTCACTTCAATAAATGTCTTTTAAACACTGGTGAATACTACCTTAGGCGTGCTGGAGTCTAATAAGACAATAGCTTATACCAACATAGGATTTTACAGTTTATAAAAGTTTTCTTTCTGCATGCCATGAGGTAGTCAGCTTAAGTATTATTTCCATTTTATTACTGGATGCTGAGTCTCAGAAAAAGGTGAATTATGCAAGGCCACATAGTTCTAGGCAACAAAAGGACAAGAACTGAAAACCAGACTTTTTTTTTTAACTCTTACCTTCCATTTTAGAATCATTGGTTCTAAGGTAGGAAAGCAGTAAAGGCTAGGCAATGAGGGTTAAGTGACTTGCCCAGGGTCACACAGCTAGAAAGTGTCTGAGCCCAGATTTGAGCTGAGACCTCCCATCTTTAGACCTGGATCTCAATCCACTGAGCCGCCCAGCTGTACCACTTTGAGGTACTAACGTGCTATGTGTCTGAGACCTGGGTTCTAGTTTGAGTTCTGAAAGTAATTCATTATATGACTCTTGTCAGGTAATTTACCTTTTCAAGGCCTTAGTATCTTCAGTGGATATATGGGGTTAATGTTCTCTTTCTTATCTATTCGTAAGATCTTTGTGAAGATGAAATGAGAGGATAGGAAAGAACTTTGAGAAGTATAAAATGATATATCTGCCCATGTACAAGGGATTACAATCATTTCATTCTTGATGCTGCCCTAGGGCTTGAAATCTCTGTTGTTTGCTCAGAACAAACTCATTTACTCCCTGTGGGTAGTACAAGAGAGCCAGCAGTAGATGATCCTAGAGATATGTTCCTGCATCCTGACCCACAGGAATCTGGTGGCCTTCATCCCTCCATAAAACATCTTTCAGGTATTGTCGCTGCTCTAAGCCCAGCTCCAAAGTGAAAAACTGGACCTTGTGATAGGTAATGATTTGGTAGGTGTTTGCCCACTGATGTATGGTGGTGCTTCTCAGATTCACCCCATGGATTTTTCATGTTGGTGTTGGCTAAACCTTATTTTGCATGTTTGTGAAGGGACTTGATCGAGTCCCTGATCAATCTGATGAGTTCTCCTATCAGCTGGTTTTAAATATCCTATCTGGAATACTTATTTTGTTGTTGTTGTTTAGTCGTGACTCTTCTTGATTCCATTTGGGGTTTTCTTGGCAGTGATACTGGAGTGATTTGCCATTTCCTTCTCCAGCTCATTTGATAAATCAGAAAGCTGAGGCATACAGAATTAAATGACTTGCTCAGAGTCACACAGCTAGCGTCTAAATTTGAATTCTAATTCTAGACCCCATGTGTTACCCACTGTACCACTTAAGTGTTACTTGAGTACTTATACAGGAGCTGAAGATTCTTTTTACCCCCATTTGGCGAACTAAGATACTGACTTTATATTGAAGAAAATGACTTTTGAGGGCTCCCTCAAGACTTTGGATTGGCACAAACTAGATATGATATTTGGGGATGACTTTCTACCTCTAATAATTTACCTTCTTGGGGGCAGCTGGGTGGCTCAGTGGATTGAAAGCGAAGCCTAGAGACAGAAGGTCCTGGGTTCAAATCTGGCCTCAGACACTTCCCAGCTGTGTGACCCTGGACAAGTGACTTAACCCCCATTGCCTAGCCCTTACCACTCTTTTGCCTTGGAACCAATACACAGTATTGATTCCAAGATGGAAGGTAAGGGTTTAAAAAAAAAATAATTTACCTCCTTTAACCCATTGCCTCCACTGAAGTTACTCAAGAAAATCTCCAAAACAAAAATTGGGTATAGTGTGTGTCCAGATTTCCCCAAATATAAGTAAAAGGAGTTCCCAGAGTTTATAAAAAACAAAACAAAAAAAAAATCAAAGTAGCAAATTTGGTTATGGGACAGCTTTTATTTCATCCCACACAAAAAAATATACAAAACTTGCAAAGGATTTACAGGAGCCCTATAACCAGATATAGACCCATATAAAGCATTCAAACGTCTCACCAGTTCCTATAGAAGGGAATGAACTTGTGGTTGCTCTCTGAGACATTCTTTGACATTGAGGCTCTTTTTCTCAGAGAGTACTACACAAGTCTCCCCAAGACTCATGGTATTATCCTGAGACTTAGACTTCCTCCCAAAGGCAAAGACTTAGACTTCCTCCCAAAGGCAAACATATTTAGGCACTTCTGGGCAAGCAATCCCTTGCCTATTGGACCAATATTGTTAGGTAATGGCAATATTGAGAAGCAGCAAAGTCTAAGTATCTTGGTGTGTCCCCTTCTCTGATGTGATTTCAATCCTTTAGCTTCAGGGGCCACATCAGACTCTCTTTCTGGTCCACTAGACCAGAAGCTACTTGAGGGCAGGAGTCTTTTGCCTCTCCTTTATCCCCAGTGCTTAGCGTAGTGCCTAACATGTAGTAAACACTTAAGAAATGTTTATTTACTGATCCAAGATGCACACAATTGAGGAAATCTTCTCTAGTAGCTTTCTATGCCTCTGAGATAAAATATAAATGACTCCTTTTAGCTTTTCAAGTCATCTACAACCTGGATTCAGCCTGTCTTTCCAGCCACAGTGGGCATTACTGCTCCTCTTTCACTCTGTGATCCAGCCAAATTGCCTTTTGTCTTCATTCCTGACATGTGTTCGGAACCTCTCCCAACTCTAGATGGACCCTTACAGTAGCTCTCACAGTCTCTCGTGATTGGAATACATTCCCTCCTTACTTCCAGGAGGCTGTCTCTTCCTTTAAGATGCCACTTGGGCACTCCCTTTCCAGATCCCCCATCTCCCCTCTCTCCCCCTGCCCCACCAACTACTTCTGCTCTCCTTCCCAAGCTTCCTTGTATTTTGTTACTTTGGGTATATATCACTTCATATTTATGCTGTATATTTTTATTTTACCATTTTGTATATATTTGTATTTATTCACTTTTTGCATATGCTGTATGTATTTTTAATATTGTTGTGTTCCACGCTGGAACATAAATTTACAGTGAGTAGGGATTGTTTCATTCTTTGCTCTTGTATCCCTAGTGCCTGGAACATAGTAGACACTTGATAAATACTTGCTAATTAGTTGATAGATTTACTTTTTCCTTCTAGAAAATCAATGCTTTGGATTGTGGCAAAATTCAAACTTGGGAACTAAAACTTAGAGTTCAAAAATTGGATTCAAAAGTCAAGGGGATGTATCAAACTTTCATTACCCTGGGGCTAGGGTTTCATGTTCTTTGTCCACAATTTATCCTCTCAGGCCACTTGCCAGCACATGTCTGCCATGTGCTTCCATGACAAGTTACCATCAACTCTTTGTGCAAGAGAAGTTTGCGTGGATAGAGATCCTCCACTCTGGCTCTAACCCAGTCTCTACTGAACAGGGATTCACTGTGTTGGACATTAGTTTGTCTTCTCAAAGTCCAAAGCAAAGCAAGAGTAGGAGTGATTCTGTTAAAACACTTTTATAGGTCACAGAAAGATTTGGTTCTTCTTATAAAAGTCCAACCTCCTGAGTCTAATCATCTTGAAGATAACCCTAGGCTCTGAAATTTAATAATGAACATATCAGTATTAATATCTACCCCCGCCCCAATTTATCTCCATCAGCCTTTTTTTTTCCATTTAAAAAAAGTTTTAAAATCCTTCCCTTCTGTCTAAGTATTGGCTCCAAGGCAGAAGCGTGTGAAGGGCTAGGCCACTGGAGTTAAGTGACTTGCCCAGGATCACACAGCTAGGAAGTACCTGAATTCAGTTTTTAACCCAGAAACCCCAGTCTCCAGCACTGAGTCATCTTCTTGCCCCTTTACCACACTTTCTAGATTTTTCCACCATACTCCCAGAAATGTCTTCATCCTGTAAGATCACTTCAGCCCTGGAATTTGTACTTTGACCTTTACTTGAGATCCTCCTTTCTCACTAGATGGCTCCTTTTAGAACCTCTGTTTTAGGAGGGCACCCAGGCCCTCAATTATGCATTTCTCACCCTGTTGCCCTCTGAACTCCTCCATCATGACCTGATGCTGGGTACCTTTTCTCCCTCCACTCTTGCTTTTTTAGATTTTTTTTTAATACATCATCTCCTTCATTAGAATAAAAGCGTCTTGAGGGCAAAGATCTTTTCTTTCTATTCGTATGTGTTTTCAGCACTTAGCACAGTGCCTGACACATAGTACAGTAAGATTTCTTTTTTATGAGACCGATATGTTCCAAGACCCTTTATATAAGCTGAAAATCATACATAATCACAAACCCCATTCACTAATAAATATTTCTTTTTCTTTTTCAAACTCTTACCTTCTGTCTTGGAATCAATACTCTGTATTGGCTCTAAGGCAGAAGAGTGGTCAGGGCTAGGCAATGGGGGTTAAGTGACTTGCCCAGGGTCACACAGCTGGGAAGTGTCTGAGGTCAGATTTGAACCCAGGACCTCCTGTCTCTAGGCCTGACTCTCAATCCACTGAGCTACCCCGCTGCCCCCTAATAAGTATTTCTTATATGAACATTTGCATGCACTTTATGGTTTTTTTTGAAGCTCACCAGAACATCACTACTCTTGTGCTTTGGGGTCATCATAAATAAATAGCATTAATGAAACAAAGAGAAGCACAGCTCTGACCCAGTCACAACCTGTTACAAGCAAAGAACTCCAGACAAAAAAAACTGATGTGAGAGCAAAAAAATATAATGACTCACATTAACACTTTTCAGAGTGAGAATGAGCATGATTGGGAGGGGGTTGGGGGTGGGGTGAACCATTACAAGACTTTATGCCACTTGGGAAAATGGCCTGGATTTAGCCCCTAATTAAAAATTTTTATTTTTGTGTATTTTCCTGACTTTATTTTTTTTGATCACCAGTTATGTGTATTTGAATTCATGTATACTGAGTTTGAGTAAAATGAGGTCCTACTGTAAAACACAATAAATGTTTGTTGATTGACTCCATGGAAAGTACCTTCTAGATGTCTCAAAACCAATTTCCATACTCTGTAATCAGTATCATCAGATTTATTGGGAAACATCAAATTAATCAGCAATTCTTCTTATCCATTATCCTTAAAAATTCAAATAACTGCCCTATGGTATATCTGGCAGATTCTGAATAACTAAGGGTACCCTTTCATTGAGAGGAATTTATAGATGGTAAGCAATAGTGTTTGATACTTGGGAATGTTAGGGCCACAGAAGAAGTGGAGCAGGGGACCAATGGAGACAAATTTCACTGACTTCATAACTGTAACTAGTCCTGATCCTGATCCTGAGTTTAGACCTCCATCCAGAGCAGAAGAGAGGGAAATGAATGCTTTTTCAGGACAGTTTTAAGCAAGAGAAATAATTTCTTTTTAACCCTTACCTTCCATCTTGGAGTCAATATTGACTCAAAGGCAGAAGAGGGTAAGGGCTAGGCAATGGGGGTCAAGTGACTTGCCCAGGATCACACAGCTGGGAAGTATCTAAGGCCAGATTTGAACCTAGGACCTCCCGTCTCTAGGCTGGCTTTCAATCCACTGAGCTACCCAGCTGCCACCTAGAGAAATAATTTCTTAAGCCCCATCCCAGAAAAAGTTTGTTTTCAGACTGAATGTGCTGATTTAGTGTTAATAAATCAATAAGCTTTTAGTAGGCACCTACTATGTGTCAGGCACAGGAGTGAAAGTTATGGAATCTTAGGGTTGAGAAATGACCTAGAGAAACAGCGTGATATAATAGAAAGTGTACTACCTCCGATGCTTCCTACCTATGTGACCCTGGACAAGTCACTTGACCCCCATTGCCTAACCCTTACCACTCTTCTGCCTTGGAACTGATACTTATGTCAATTCTAAGGAGAAAAAAGATAGGAAGGAAGAAAGAAAGGAAGAAAGAAAGAAAGAAAGAAAGAAAGAAAGAGAGAGAGAAAGAGAGAAAGAGAGAAAGGAAGGAAGGAAGGAAGCATAAGAAACAAGAGAAGGGAGGAAGGAAGGAAGAAAAAGAAAGAGAAAGGGAAAGAGAGAGAAAGAAAGAAAGAAAGAAAGAAAGAAAGAAAGAAAGAAAGAAAAAGAAAGAAAGAAAGAAAGAAAGAAAGAAAGAAAGAAAGAAAGAAAGAAAGAAAGAAAGAAAGAAAGGAGAGAAAGAAAGGAGAGAAAGAAATGGAAGGAAGGACTGAAAGAAGGAAGGATGGAAAAAGAAAGAAAGAAAGAGCAATAGATTTGGGGGTCAGAAGACCTGGGTTCACATTCTAGCTCTGGTTTTTCCTCTCTTTATGACCTGGAATAGGTACATCATTTAACTTCACTTATTTTATCTGTACAATGAGGAGGCTAGACTAGATTACCTCTAAGGCCCTTTCCAGCTCTAAACTTAAGGCTGAAGATAGTCTTACAGATTCAGGGTGTTCCAAGTGATAGGGAACTCACTACCTACCAGGGCATCTGAGTCATTGTTGGTTTGCTTTAGGTTTTTTGCTAGCATTAAAACCCAGGTGTCCTTGCTCCAACTTCAATGACCTTTTAAGGAATCTCATAAACCTAAGAGTTGGTAGCAAGGGGCATCCTCACCCTCACCCCAAATCTAGAGTTTTAGGGTTGAATCTTGTGAGGGATGCATTTGGATTTTATTTGGAAAAATAAGCAGTTTGTTTGATTTATTCCTGCTGATGAAGAATCTTCCCTACAAGAGAAGTAGGCTCTGATACTGCGATAACTCTCCAGGCTCAAGCCTTCAGAATTGGTTTTCGCAATTTAAAATTAATAATTGTTCTGTCTTGTGGCCACATAATTAAGTGTCTGTTCATCCCCATTATTGTCAGCTGCATGATTTGTTGTGCTTTGGGCAATAAAAATCAACCTGGTTAAATAATGGAGCTCGAAATCTGATCAGATGAAGTTGCTGTGGGAAGAAGCTGGGGAAAATTATCTTTGGGGTTTACCTGGATCGAGGAGAGAGAGAGAAAGAACATTTCTGAGTCCATTGTTGTGGAGGGAAGGAAGGAAGCAAGCAAGCAAGGAAGGAAGGAAGGAAGGAAGGAAGGAAGGAAGGAAGGAAGGAAGGAAGGAAAGAAAGAAGGAAGGAAGGAAGGAAGGAAAGAAGGAAGATTTTTAAAGTGCCTACTAAATGCCAGATACAAACTCATTTGATCCTCAAAAACAATTCTGGGAGATAGGTGCTATATTGCTCCCATTTTACAATTGAGGAAATTGAGGCAAACAGCTGCAAAGTAACTTGCTCAGGTTTATATAGCTAGGAAGCATCTGACACTGGAATTGAACTCAGGTTTTATTCACTCCAAGCCAGATGCTCCTAATTGCCTCAGGGCATAGAAATTCTAAAATTTGTCTTTTGGGGCCATCTTGGCTCAGAGTTTGGCTGAAGTTAGAGACACACTTTATGGGCATGGTAAGGATGCAGTCTTGGGTTAGGATCAAGTCTACAGTCAGGATGAGGACTCAGTTTGTGTCAGGTATTAGGGCTCAATCTATGGCTTTGGTTAGGGTTCCGTCTTTGGCATGGGTCAAGGGTAAGTTTGTATGTGGTGTTAGAGGCTTAATAAGTGTCTAGTGTTAGGGGCTCTTTTGTTGGCCAAGACCAGGCTGACTATGAATTGTTTCCTAGGAACTGGGCCCATGACTTTGATATCATTAATCCTATGCTTCAAACTACCCATTCATAAACTGCTTATGAAATGCATCTAGATAATTCATGAGACTTGGATATAATTTGGGTTGTTCCCACAATGCCTGTTAGAGACCCAGAAACTATTGTCAAGAATACCAGGTGTTTTGGCATTTGTCAGTAGCTTCATATTTCTCACAGTTGTAATTTTTAAAACTTAGAGAAAAAAATGTAGAGGTGATTTGCAAGAGGAAGGAGAAAATGTGAAATAATGAGCTAACGAAAGGAATTTGGTCAAACATAATCTTCTATTAAGAATTGACTTTAAAATTACGGTTATTAGCCATATTTCCTTTCAGGAGCAGTTAAAGAAGCTTTAGAAGGTAATGCAATTAATTTTTAAGTTTATATTATACATTATAACACAGTGGGCCATTAACAAGGTGGGGATATTAAATTTAATGTACTTGGCAAATCAAGCCTTGGTCTCTCCTTACTAAATGGGGGACTGGGGAGGGATGATACCTGTAGATGTAGTGATGTCACTAAGGAGTTGTGAACGGTTTGAAGATAAAAGAGACTCTCCTTGGAGAAGGAAGCATCCTTCATCCTAAACCCAATAGGAATGCCAGCATTTATGAACAATTTCCAGAAAGAATTCTCAAGCCAGTGGGAATGGGAGTGTGATTGATGTTTGAGATGTGTTTCGAATGATTCTGAGACTATAGAGGGAAATAGAAGACCAGGTTCAAAGGGTGTGGGGTTGGGGGGGGGGGCGGAGAATGGATGAATCACCTGAAAGTGTCCAGAGGAAAAGATAGCCTGGGCTTGTTCATCCATCAAGAATACATCACAAGCTCTCCTGCAATGGGAACCGACTAAATGTAATTCCTTTCCTTGAGGAATAGGTACTTGAGATTGTTGGTAAGTTAGGGTAGGTCTGTGGTGAGTCTCAGAGTTCAACCTGTGTGGGCTCAAGACAGCCTGTGCTGGCAGCTAGGTAGCTCTGTAGATAGAGTGCTGGGTTCAGAGCTGGCCTCAGATACTTCCTAGCTGTGTGACCCTGGGCAAGTCACTTAACCTCCACCACCTAGCCCTTACCATTCTTCTGCCTTGGAACCAATTCTTAGTATTGCGTCTAAGATAGTAGGTAAGAGTTTATTTAAAAAGAAAAACAAAGGGCCTTCCGGGTAAACATGGCTGCAATCTAGATGCGAATCACTTCCTCTCCCCGGCACCGAATGAAATAGACTACCTCAAAATAGCATAAAATTCATCCTTGGAAGAACGGAGGGATTCTCCAGTACGCCACAGTAGCGAAGGAAGGTACGTGGAGAGTGAACATTTCCACACTATAAGAAGGAGGAAAAGCTTGCACAAAAATGTGAACTGAGCTGCCCTTCCCCCCCCCCCCCCATCTCCCCCACAGAACCAGAGTAGGGGCACAGAGCGCTCACCAGGGACAGCAAGTGATTAAGGAATGTCTCTGTCTGGGTGGACACACCAGGGTCCCTGGGATATAAGGAGGGCTGCTAGGGAAATACCTCTCAGGGCAGTTTCACTGGAGAACTCTGCACACTGGAGAGTGCGCAGTCCGTGGGAGCCCTTGCAAACTGCGAACAGTGTGGAGTCTCGAGAAACTGTAGAAACTGCCTGAGGCCAAAACTCCACACCTCGCTGTAGTGGGGGGTGGAACGCCAGAGCCCTTGGAAACTAATAGGGAATACCAGAGATCTACCCCTTAGAGTGATCTTACAGGAGATTCCTGCACACTGGAGAGAAGAGTACGGGGGCGGGTGCGCTAACAAACTGCAGAGGCTGTGAAGAACTAGTCTGAGGCAACTTAAATCCAAAGAAAACCCCTCCATATCACCCAGACCTCTGTCTAAAAAGGAAAGGGAAAACCACCAAAGGGGAAGGGATGGCTCACACTGTCCAAGATCAACCCTCCAAGAAGAAAGGGAAAAAAAAGTGACTATTGATAACTTTTATGGAGGGAAAACCCAAGGGACAGAAGAGAAAGAAGATGAAATTCAAACAAAATCAAAACATGCTCCACAAAATGGAAATTATCCACAAGCTCTGGAAGAACTCAAAATAGAGCTTTTCCAAACATGGAAACCTTCTGGCAAGAAAAATGGTAAAAAATTCAGAAAGAGGTCAGCAGCCTGACAGATAAGATCTCACAATTGGAGAAAGAACTGGAGGCCACAAACAGAAGGGCAGAACAAACTGAAAAGCATAACTAGTCCTTAAAGACCAGAATTAAGCAACTGGAAGACAATGATCTTGCAAAACAGCAAGAATTATTAAAGTAAAGTAAAAAAATTAAGGAATTAGAAGAAAACATAAACTATCTCACAGACAAGGTGACAGACCAGGAAAAAAGAGGAAGGAGAGACAACTTGAGAATCATTGGTCTACCCAAAAAACCAGAGATAAACAAAAATCTCGATGCCATACTACAAGAAATCATCGAAGAAAATTGCCCTAATATTCTCGAGCAAGGGGGCAAAATAGAAATAGAAAGGGATCATTAAACACCCTCTATACTAAATCCCCCAAAGACAATGCCCAGGAATGTAATCGCCAAATTCAAGAGCTTCCAAGCTAAGGAGAAAATCTTACAAGAAGCCAAGAAGAGGAACTTCAGATATAGAGGAGCCCCCATAAGGATCACACATGACTTCGCAGTGAACATGCTAAGAGACTGCAAAGCATGTAACATGATATTCAGAAAGGCAAGAGAAATGGGTTTCCAACCAAGAATCAGCTACCCATCAAAACTGACTATATACTTCCAGGGGAAAGTATGGGCATTCAACAAAAAAAGAAGATTTCCAAGTATTTGCAAAGAAAAGACCAGAACTCAGTGGAAAGTTTGACATCCAAACACAAAGAGCAAGAGAAACATGAAAAGGTAAATATGAAAGAAAGGGAAAAGTAGAAAAATATTATCTTTTTCTTTTATTTAAACTCTCTTCTATAAGGACTACATTTATATCAAATTATAAATGTTAATATGTGGGGAAAATGTAATGTGTAACTCTCAAAAATTGTATGCATCATTAGAGTAGTTAGAAGAATTACACATAGGGAAAGATTGGGGCATCAAGATGATATGGAGAAAGGGGGGAAAGAAAGAAAAAGGGAGGGGGGAATCATTGATGGTACTAAGATATACCTCAAGAAATAGAAAAAAACAAAATAGAATAATCTTTCTCACACAAAGATACACATGGGAAGGGGAGGGGAAGGATTCTCCTATAAGAAGGAGAGAAAGAGAGTGCAAATTGGTATTACTTAAAACTTACTCTCAGGGAAATCAACTCTGAGAGAAAAGAACATCTAGATCCATTGGGATCTTGAATCCTATCTTATCCAACAGGGTAAGAGAGAAGGGGAAATTAAGGAGGGGGGGAAGAGAGTATAAAAAGGGAGGGAAGGAGAGGGAGGAGGGCAAGGGAACAAAAAGGGAGGGGCTAGAAAGGGAAGCATATCAAGGAAGGAGACTAGGGGGACTGATCTAAAGTAAATCACTGGTTTAAAAGGGTATAGCTAAAGAAGAAAGGTCAGAATTAGGGGAGGATATCAAAATGCCAGGGAATCCACAAGTGACAATCATAACTCTGAATGTGAATGGGATGAACTCACCCATAAAACATAGATGAATAGCAGAATGGATTAGAATCCAAAACTCTACCATATTTTATCTTCAAGAAACACACATGAGATGGGTTGATACTCACAAGGTCAGAATTAAAGGATGGAGTAAGACCCTTTGGGCCTCAACTGATAGAAAGAAGGCAGGAGTTGCAATCATGGTATCTGATAAAGCCAAAGCAAAAATAGACCTGATTAAAAGGGATAGGGAAGGTAAATATATTCTGTTAAAAGGGAGTATAGACAATGAGGAAATATCACTAATCAACATGTATGCACCAAATGGTATAGCACCCAAATTTCTAATGGAGAAACTAGGAGAATTGAAGGAGGAAATAGACAGTAAAACCATATTAGTGGGAGACCTAAACCAACCAATATCAAATTTAGATAAATCAAACCAAAAAATAAATAAGAAAGAGGTAAAAGATGTGAATGAAATCTTAGAAAAATTAAAGTTAATAGACATATGGAGAAAAATAAATAGGGACAAAAAGGAATATACCTTCTTCTCAGCACCACATGGCACATTCACAAAGATTGATCATACACTAGGTCACAGAAACATGGCATACAAATGCAGAAAAGCAGAAATAATAAATACAACCTTTTCAGATCATAAGGCAATAAAAATAATGATAAGTAAGGGTACATGGAAAGCCAAATCAAAAATTAATAGGAAATTAAATAATATGATACTCCAAAATTGGTTAGTTAGAGAACAAATTATAGAAACAATTAATAATTTCATTGAGGAAAATGACAATGGTGAGACATCGTTTCAAACCTTATGGGATGCAACCAAAGCAGTACTTGGAGGAAAATTCATATCCTTGAGTGCATATATTAATAAATGAGGGAGGGCAGAGATCAATGAATTGGAAATGCAAATAAAAACACTTGAAAGCAAACAAATTAAAACCCCCCCAGAAGAAAACCAATCTAGAGATCCTAAAATTTAAGGGAGAAATTAATAAAATCAAAAGTGATAGAACTATTGAACTAATAAACAAGACTAGAAGCTGGAACTTTGAAAAAACAAACAAAATAGACAAAGTACTGGTCAATCTAATTTAAAAAAGGAAAGAAGAAAAGCAAATTAACAGCATCAAAGATGAAAAGGGGGACCTCACCTCCAATGAAGAGGAAATTAAGGCAATCATTAAAAACTACTTTGCCCAATTATATGGCAATAAATATACCAATCTAGGTGATATGGATGAATATCTACAAAAATATAAATTGCCTAGACTAACAGAAGAATAAATAGAATTCTTAAATAATTCCATATCAGAAAATGAAATCCAATAGGCCATCAAAGAACTCCCTAAGAAAAAATCCCCAGGGCCTGATGGATTCACAAGTGAATTCTATCAAAAATTCAAAGAACAGGCAATCCCAATACTATACAAACCATTTAACATAATAAGCAAAGAGGGAGTTCTACCAAATTCCTTTTATGACACAAATATGGTACTGATTCCAAAGCCAGGCAGGTCAAAACGGAGAAAGAAAACTATAGACCAATCTCCCTAATGAATATAGATGCAAAAATCTTAAATAGGATACTAGCAAAAAGACTCCAGCAAGTGATCAGAAGGGTCATTCACTATGATCAAGTAGGATTTATACCAGGAATTCAGGGCTGGTTCATCATTAGGAAAACCATCCACATAATTGACCATATCAACAAGCAAACCAACAAAAATCACACGATTATCTCAATAGATGCAGAAAAAGCTTTTGATAAAATACAACACCCATTCTTTTTTTTTAATTTTATATTTTATTTGATCATTTCCAAGTATTACTCATTAAAGAAAAAGATCATTTTATTTTCCTCCCCCACACCCCCCGTAGCCGACGCGTGATTCCACTGGGTATTACATGTGTTCATGATTCAAACCCATTGCTATGTTGTTAATATTTGCATTAGGGTTTCCTTTAGAGTCTCTCCTCTGTCATGTCCCCTCAACCACTGTAGTCAGGCAATTGCTTTTCCTTGGTGTTTCTACTCCCACAGTTTATCCTCTGCTTATGAATAGTGTTTTTTCTCCTAGATCCCTGCAGATTGTTCAGGGACATTACACCGCCTCTAATGAGAAGTCCATTACATTTGATTATACCACAGTGTATTAGTTTCTGTGTACAATATTCTCCTGGTTCTGCTCCTCTTGCTCTGCATCACTTCCTGGAGGTCATTCCAGTCTCCATGGAATTCCTCCACTTTATTATTTCTTTTAGCACAATAGTATTCCATCACCAACATATACCACAATTTGCTCAGCCATTCCCCAATTGATGGGCATCCCCTCGTTTTCCAGTTTTTGGCCACCACAAAGAGCGCAGCTATGAATATTTTTGTACAAGTCTTTTTGTCCATTATCTCTTTGGGGTACAGACCCAGCAGTGCTATGGCTGGATCAAAGGGTAGATATTCTTTTGTCGCCCTTTGGGCATAGTTCCAAAATGCCCTCCAGAATGGTTGTATCAATTCACAACTCCACCAGCAATGAATTAATGTCCCTACTTTGCCACATCCCCTCCAGCATTCATTACTTTCCTCTGCTTTGATAAAATACAACACCCATTCTTATTAAAAACACTAGAAAGCATAGGAATTGAAGAACCTTTCCTAAAAATAATAAACAGTATATATCTAAAGCCATCAGCCACCATCATCTGCAATGGGGATAAACTAGAAGCCTTCCCAATAAGATCAGGAGTGAAACAAGGATGCCCATTATCACCTCTACTATTTAACATTGTTCTAGAAACACTAGCAGTAGCAATTAGAGATGAAAAAGAAAGTGAAGACATTAAAATAAGCAAGGAGGAGACCAAGTTATCTAACTCTTTGCAGATGATATGATGATCTACTTAAAGAATCCTAGAGAATCGATGAAAAAGCTAGTCAAAATAATCAACAACTTTAGCAAAGTTGCAGGATGCAAAATAAACCTGTATAAATCATCAGCATTTCTATATATTTCCAACACAGCTCAGCAGCAAGAATTAGAAAGAGAAATCCCATTCAAAATCACCTTAGACAAAATAAAATACTTAGGAATCTATCTCCCGAGACAAACATAGGAACTATATGAACACAACTACAAAACACTCTCCACACAACTAAAACTAGACTTGAGCAATTGGAAAAACATTAACTGCTCATGGGTAGGACGAGCCAATGTAATAGAAATGACCATCCTACCCAAACTTATTTATCTATTTAGTGCTATACCCATTGAACTTCCAAAAAAATTTTTTTTTGCTAATTCAGAAAAAACCATAACAAAGTTAATTGGAAGAACCAAAGGATCAAGGATATCCAGGGAAATAATGAAAAAAAAATTATAAAGGAAGGGGGCCTTGCAGTCCCAAATCTCAAACTCTATTATAAAGCAGTGGTCATCAAAACAATTTGGTACTGGCTAAGAGACAGAAAGGAGGATCAGTGGAATACCTTGGGGTAAGTGACCTCAGCAAAACAGTATATGACAAACCCAAAGACCCCAGCTTCTGGGACAAAAACCTACTATTTGACAAAAACTGCTGGGAAAACTGGAAGACAGTGTGGGAGAGACTAGGTTTGGATTAATACCTCATACCCTACACCAAGATAAACTCAGAATGGGTGAATGACTTGAACATAAAGAAGGAAACTATAAGTAAATTAGGTGAACACAGAATAGTGTACATGTCAGACCTGTGGGAAGGGAAAGACTTTAAAACCAAGCAAGACACAGAAAGAGTCACAAAATGTAAAATAAATAATTTTGACTACATCAAATTTAAAAGTTTTTGTACAAACAAAACCAATGCAACCAAATTGAGAAGGGAAGCAACAAATTGGGGAACAATTTTCCTAACAAAATCCTCTGACAAAGGTCTAATTACTCAAATTTATACAGAGCTAAATCAATTTTACAAAAAATCAAGCCATTCTCCAATTGATAAATGGGCAAGGGACATGAACAGGCAGTTTTCAGCCAAAGAAATCAATACTATTAATAAGCATATGAAAAAGTGCTCTAAATCTCTTATAATCAGAGAGATGCAAATCAAAACAACTCTGAGGTACCACCTCACACCTGGCAGATTGGCTAACATGACAGCAAAGGAAAGTAATGAATGCTGGTGGGGTTGTGAATTGATCCAACCATTCTGGAGGGCAATCTGGAACTATGCCCCAAGGGTGATAAAAGATTGTCTGCCCTTTGATCACTGGATAGCACTGCTGGATTTGTACCCCAACGAGATAATAAGGAAAAAGACAGGTACACGAATATTCACAGCGACGCTCTTTGTGGTGGCCAAAAATTGGAAAACGAGGGGATGCCCTTCAATTGGAGAATGGCTGAACAAATTGTGGTATATGTTGGTGATGGAATACTATTGTGCTAAAAGGAATAATAAAGTGGAGGAATTCCATGGAGACTGGAACAACCTCCAGGAAGTGATGCAGAGCAAAAGGAGCAGAACCAGGAAAACATTGTACACAGAGACTGATACACTGTGGTACAATCGAACGTAATGGACTTCTCCATTAGTGTCAATACAATGTCCCTGAACATTCTGCAGGGATCTGGGAGAAAAAACACTATTCATAAGCAGAGGACAAATTGTGGGAGTAAAAACACCGAAGAAAAGCAACTGCTTGACCACAGGGGTGGAAGGGACACGATTGAGGAGAGACTCTAAATGAACACCCTAATGCAAATACCAACAACATGGAAATGGGTTTGAATCAAGAACACATGTGATACCCAGTGGAATAGTGCATTGACTATGGGAGGGGTGGTGGGAGGCGGGGAGGAAAAGAAAATGATCTTTGTTTCCAAGGAATAATGTTTGAAAATGAACAAATAAAATAATGTTTAAAAAAAAAGAAAAACAAAGACTTAGCCTTTGGTTCGGTTCAGGGTTCAGTCTGTGACCCTAAAGAGGGATTCAAGTTAGAGCAAAAAATAAGTGAACTTCAATGACTCTCATGGGAATGATCTCTATAATAGGTTGAATTAAATATTTGATAAATAATACTACTAAAAATTATTTTTTGCAGTGTTTACACTGTGAAATTTCAAATCCATGCTCTAACCATTGCACAACCTGCTGCAGACTCACAACACCAAAACATTTTGAGCCTAAATGTATAGGAAAAAAATGTTTCTCAGAGAAGTTTGGTTTCATTGACCAGTCTCCAGAGTCACATACAATTGAACACCTCTTCCCTTCCAACTCTTTATCCCTTCAAATGAAACCAGCTCCTTTTCAGGGAAGTCTCCAGGTCAATCTTTTCTTTTAAGTCACTGTCTCCAAATGTAGGTACCACTGGTAATGAGGTAAACAGCATGCATCCTTCGCAAGGATTTGCATTTTAAGGGAAGGTCATTTGAGAGGCAGCCTGGTGTAGTGGGTAGCGAGCTGGTCTCAAAAGTGGGTAGACTTGGCTTTAAATTCTGCCTCTGGTACCAGCCTTGGAACCCTGGTCAAGGAACCTCTCAGTGCCTGAGGTGACTCTAAAATTATCCTCTGTAGAATAAGTTGCCTATCTGCATCAGCATCAGTGGAAGGAGTTTTCTCTCAGGGAGCTCCCAAACTGAGTAAATCCTAAGTGTGCAGGAAAAAGAGGGGTGTTAAACCCAAACAATGAATTTCTCATTGTAGAATTGTGGGCCCAGTGGCAGCTAGATATATTTTGGTGATAAGGGTTCTTTTTCAGGCTTAGCAGATTCTCCAGATACCTTCCAATTTCACCATCTAGGCAACTCCTTTCAGGCTGGCTCCTTGGACAGAAACTATAAGATATTTTTTGATTGAAGAAGAAATCTTTCCTGGGAAGATGATATGACAGGGAGCTTTTCAAGGGCTTTCTAGGGTCAGGGCAGCAGAATCATTTACTAAGGAACAAGGATAGTTGTCAGATTCTCCAGTTGCGGGCTGAGATTTTCTCACAGCAGCTGCCACCAAGTCCACTGAGGCCAGAGATAACCGGGCAGTTCAGAGTGGAACATTAGTGTACTTCGGGGCATCCTTATGGGAGAGCAAAGCAGTGCATAGATCAGACAACTGGTAATGAGGTAACAGCGTGTGTCCTTCCTTCACGTGGGTGATGGAACACGACTTAGAGAAAGGTGATAGCGTCCTGCAGAGATCCAGAGAGTATGGCTGATTGCTGCAGAGCCTGAAATATCATGACTATCATTAGGACATCTGAGAGGGGAAATGAAAGGGACGGGGGATGCTGCCTCATGCAGAGTCAGGGCAAACACCTGGAACAGGACAAGGTGGGAGAGGGTAGGGGGAGCAGAAGCCACTTCCCAGAGCAAAAGAAAAGTCTAGCATGGGAGTTCTTCTTTCCAATTGTTCTTCATTTTACTTTCTGTGCCTGGGATTCAGGAGCTCAGAATCAGTGGTGATGTGAACCAATCAGCCTTATTAAGTTCTCACCGTAACCAAAAGAGAACCTTACATTTATAGAAAGCTTTGCAGCCTTCAACCAGGTACTAGCCAGGCTCCACAGGGGATTCAGGACAAATGGAAGATGTGATCCTGCTCTATGGTGTTTGAAACTATATGTCCAGATCTATGATAGGCTTTCCTGGGAATATAAAATAAATATAAACACCACCTCTGCCCTGAGGAGCACACATTCTTGTTAGAAAGAGAACAGTATGAGCAGATATCTAATATTATTTTCGATTTACTTTGATAGAAAGTGTTCTGAATTATATTTTTTGAGAGGGTAGGGGACTTAGACCTGCAACTTAATCAGTGCAAAGAACTATCTGCATTGATTAGCAACATGTCTTAGAGAGTTAGTTGCCTGGGCCTCTGAAGGATGAATGACTTGGCCAGGATCACCGAAGGATCCAACACCCGGCCTTCTTGATTCCAAGACTACTCGATATCTGATGCTGTTTCTATGTATCATGCTCTTTCTACAGTTTGACCTTCTTTGATGATTCAGAATGACAAAATTACTATCTTTGATTGTTCAGTGCCACGAAACAATGCTTGTTGCTACACTATCATAATGATAGTTCGTTCGTTCGTTCGTTCGTTCGTTCGTTCGTTCGTTCGTTCGTTCGTTCGTTCCTTCCTTCCTTCCTTCCTTCCTTCCTTCCTTCACTCCTTCCCTCCTTCCCACCTTCCCTCCTTCCCACCTTCCCTCCTTTCTACCTTCCCTCCTTCCCTCCTTCCCTCCCTCCCTCCCTTCTTTGTTTCTTTGTTTCTTTCTTTGTTTCTTTGTTTCTTTCTTTGTTTCTGTTTCTTTGTTTCTTTGTTTCTTTGTTTCTTTGTTTCTTTGTTTCTTTGTTTCTTTCTTTCTTTCTTTCTTTCTTTCTTTCTTTCTTTCTTTCTTTCTTTCTTTCTTTCTTTCTTTCTTTCTTTCTGTCTTTCTCTCTTTCTTTCTCTCTCTCTCTTTCTTCCTTCCTTCCTTCCTTCCTTCCTTCCTTCCTTCCTTCCTTCCTTCCTTCCTTCCTTCCTTCCTTCCTTCCTTCCTTCCTTCCTTTCTTACCTTCCATCTTATAATCAATACTGTATATTGGTTCCAAGATAGAAGAATGGGAAGGGCTAGGCAATGGGGGTTAAGTGACTTGTCAGGGTCACACACCTCGGAAGTGTCTGAGACCAGATTTGAATCCAGGGCCTCCCATCTCTATCCATCTCCCATCTCAATCCATGTAGGCACCTAGATGCCCTCTTTATCCTTTATTTTGAAGAGGACCATGTCCCTCAGGGTGATGTCTTGATTTGTGCACAAATCAGATTTAAATGAGGCAACATTGCACAAAGTCATCAGCCTTATTCTCTCTTCTAGAGTCATTCAAGTCCAGTAGCAAGACAAAAGTCAGGATGACTGGTGGTAGTCTGAGATGCTTGGATGACTTTGGCATCTAATATCTGACCAAGTTCTAGGCATTCCACAGTCCCTGCTTCAGCCACCTTTGTGTCTGTTGGGACAAATTGTTCTCATCCATCCATTCCACTGGAAGAAGTCTTCCCATGCTTGGGGAGGACATCCCCTAAGTTACTGACAGGTTTGAGACCTCTAGGTTACCCTCAACTTTTTTTTTTTGGCTTTCCTAGGGTGTGGCCACTGTGCATGCTATGGCTTCTTAGAGCCACAAGTTAAAGTTTCTATGTAATTATATTATATCTAGCACTTAAATAGCATTTTAAAGTTTGATCTTCATAGAAGATCTATGATATTGGTGCTATTCTTCTTCTTCCAATTTTACAGATGAGGAAACCAAGGCTGAGAGATATTAAATGACTTTCCCAGAGTTACATAATTAGTTAAGTATCTGAGGTAAGATTTGGATCCAAGTTTTCTTAACATCAGGTCAACACACTATCTGTTGTACCAATATTTGTGAATTATTTTATTTACATTGGACTTCTGAAATAGGTAATGTAAGTATCCCTATTTAATGGATGAGGAAATTAAGTCTCAGAGACATAAAATGATTGGTTCAAGTTCACACAGCTAGTCAGTGTCAGAGTTGAAACATTCCCCACTACAGTTTTTTGATTATTCATCTTTATAACATCTCTCAAATATGTTCCCTTCTCTTCCCTGACTCTGCCATGATCTTAGTGGAAGCCCTCATTACCTCAGGCCTTGATTACTACAATAGGCTGTGGGTGAGCCTATTTCAAGACTCTCACTACTCCAATTCATTCTCCATTCAGTCACTAGAGTGATTTTCCTAAAACATAGACTATATGGAGACTATATCTCCATCACCTCCCCACCACCCAATCAATAAATTCTAGTGGCTTCCTATTGCTTCCAACAATAAATACAAAATGCTCTGTTTGGCATTCAAAGCCCTTTATAACCTAGCCCCCTTCTATCTTTCCTGTCTTCTTGTACCTTACTCCTACCATGTACTTTTGAATCTAGTTGCAGGGGTCTCCACATTATTCCAAGAACAAGACACTTTATCTCTTAGTTTAGGGTATTTTCTCTGGCTGTATCCCATGCCTGGAACACTCTTCCTCCACCATTTTGTCTACTGATTTCACTGGCTTCTTTTAAGTCTCAACTAAAATCTCATCTTTTAGGAAACCTTCCCCTCTAACTCCTCTTAATTCCAGTGATTCCCCTCTTAAAATGATTTCTTATTTATTCTGTATATAGCTTGCTTTGTTTCTTGTCTCCTTCATTAGGCTATAGAAACTCGAGGGCAATGATGGTCTTTTGCCTCTTTGGTATCCCTAGTACTTAGCACAGTGCTTAGCGCATTGTAGGCACTTAATGTTTAGTAGATTGAATCAAATTGAGAAAATGCTTGAGTGATATTTCCTCCTCTCTTACTGAACAAAGTCTAAACTTTATCTGAGCTCTTGCTATTCCAAAGTCTTTCTTCATTTATATTCTGGGTTCAGGGTATGTTCTAGATAAGTTAGTGGAGTCTTGCTTCTCCAATTAGACTATAACCATGGTGGCAAACCTATGGCACATGTGCTACAGGGGGCATTCATTCTTTTTTTATTTTTTTATTTTTTATTTTTTAATTTTTATTTGGTCATTTCCAAACACTATTCATTGGAAACAAAGATCATTTTCTTTTCATCCCTCCCCCCTCCCACCACCTCTCCCATAGCCTACGCGCAATTCCATTGGGTATCACATGTGTTCTTGATTCAAACCCATTTCCATGTTGTTGGTATTTGCATTAGAGTGTTCATTTAGAGTCTCTCCTCAGTCGTATCCCCTCCACCCCTGTATTCAAGCAGTTGCTTTTCATCAGTGGTTTTACTCCCACAGTTTATCCTCTGCTTGTGGATAGTGTTTTTTAGATCCCTGCAGAATGTTCAGGGACATTGTATTGACACTAATGGAGAAGTCCATTACGTTCGATTGTACCACAGTGTATCAGTCTCTGTGTACAATGTTTTCCTGGTTCTGCTCCTTTTGCTCTGCATCACTTCCTGGAGGTTGTTCCAGTCTCCATGGAATTCCTCCACTTTATTATTCCTTTTAGCACAATAGTATTCCATCACCAACATATACCACAATTTGTTCAGCCATTCTCCAATTGAAGGGCATCCCCTCATTTTCCAATTTTTTGCCACCACAAAGAGTGCAGCTATGAATATTCTTGTACAAGTCTTTTTCCTTATTATCTCTTTGGGGTACAAACCCAGCAGTGCTATGGCTGGATCAAAGGGCACACAGTCTTTTATCGCCCTTTGGGCATAGTTCCAAATTGCCCTCCAGAATGGTTGGATCAATTCACAACTCCACCAGCAATGAATTAGTGTCCCAACTTTGCCACATCCCCTCCAGCATTCATTACTTTCCTTTGCTATCATGTTAGCCAATCTGCTAGGTGTGAAGTGATACCTCAGAGGTGTTTTGATTTGCATCTCTCTGATTATAAGAGATGTAGAACACGTTTTCATGTGCTTATTAATAATTTTGATTTCTTTGGCTGAGAATTGCCTGTTCATGTCCCTTGCCCATTTATCAATTGGAGAATGGCTTGATTTTTTGTATAATTGATTTAGCTCTTTGTAAATTTGAGTAATTAAACCTTTGTCAGAGGTTTTTATGAAGATTATTTCCCAATTTGTTGCTACCCTTCTGATTTTAGTTACATTGGTTTTGTTTGTACAAAAACTTTTTAATTTGATGTAGTCAAAATTATTTATTTTACATTTTGTGACTCTTTCTAAGTCTTGCTTGGTTTTAAAATCTTTCCCTTCCCAAAGGTCTGACATGTATACTATTCGGTGCTCATCTAATTTACTTATAGTTTCCTTCTTTATGTTCAAGCCATTCACCCATTCTGAATTTATCTTGGTGTAGGGTGTGAGGTGTTGATCCAAACCTAATCTCTCCCACACTGTCTTCCAATTTTCCCAGCAGTTTTTATCAAACAATGGATTTCTGTCCCAAAAGCTGGGGTCTTTGGGTTTCTCATAAACTGTCTTGCTGAGATCATTCACGCCAAGTCTATTCCACTCATCCTCCTTTATGTCTCTTAGCCAGTACCAAATTATTTTGATAACCATCGCTTTATAGTATAGTTTGAGATATGGGACTGCAAGTCCTCCTTCCTTTGCATTTTTTTTTCATGATTTCCCTAGATATCCTTGATCTTTTGTTCTTCCAAATGAACTTAGTTATGGTTTTTTCTAATTCAGTAAAGAAGTTTTTTGGTAGTGCAATGGGTATGGCACTAAATAAGTAAATTAAGGGGCACATTCATTCTGTGGGCACATACACCATCGCCCCAGCATAGAGTTTATCAGAGTTCATTACTAGAAAGCCAGAGGGATGTAGGGCCAGGTTGCTCCTCGCCCCCTTGCCTGAGGACATTTCTCATATCATCCACCCCTCTAAAAGGTTTACCATCACTGGACTATAAGCTCCTCAAAGGAGAGACTATTCTTTCCCTTTTCTTTTACTTCCTCCCCCAAAACCATCTAGCTGAAGTTTGCACATATAATAAGTAGGTACTCTGTAAATAGTAAAGATTTATTGCTTTGAATTGAAATGGCTTAACCATCTTTTTCCTAGTTGTCCCTTTGAAAGCTGACTAGGAAAGAAGCCCTAGAGGAGATAGCTCTTAGGTCATGCCTTTGTGGTAGGGGGTACGAGAGAAAGCCAGCTCCTACATCTGCATGAGCTTCAGCCAACGAGACTCAGATGAATCTAAGGAGAGCCTGGGAAGTCTCATACCTATAACTTTAAATTAAAAAAGCAATGTACTGTTTATTGGTTCTCGAAAGCTTCTGTGGAGCGGCAGGCTCATAAAGATCACATTATAGTACAAGCCATTATGCAAAGAGTTTACTATATATACATTTCTAAATGGTTCAGCAAACAGCAGCCTACTTATGGGCAGAGAAGGATAACTGGTTCATTTGGGGTAACAAATGATCCTTGATTTGATTTTAAATGCAATGACAGCCAAATTTATTTCTTATTTAATCACTTCCCTGAGCTGTTGAGGACAGGATGATATTAAACTACACAATGCAGAATATGACTACTGAATCTGTTGAAATAGGCAAAAGAATATATTATGTTTATAGGGGAGAGAAAGATTGTATGGCGATGCATATAACCAGAATGGGTATTTTTGTCATTTATACAGTAGCTTATATCATTATTTTTTCCCAGTTCCAATTTTTCAGTAATAAAAATACAGGAGATGTGATTTGCTTTGCATTACAGATAAACCATCTTGATTCTTTATTAAATATTTTTATTAATCTGAAGTACTACAAAGCGTTTTAGCAGATAAATCAGACTCTGAGCAGTCGTTTTCCCTCTGCTATAGCTCCATAAAGTGGATTCATTTATGAGTGTGCAATACCAGAAAAGAAGGTTTCCATATTCATTAATATGCTCCCTTATGTCCCTGTTTTTATGGCCATGTGTACTCGGCAGAAGTGGTGCTAACGGGATATTTGTTCTCCAAAATAAAATAGGTTTGGGTAATCTGCTCTGTAATCCCCTGTTTTGTGTTCTATTTAATTAGGAATTACAATACAGATATCACTCAAATAGCTATGGGTTGGAAAATGAGGCTTCTCTGTCCTGGCTAGTAGGAAGCAGAAGAAGAGGGATGTCTTCTCTTACATTATTGCCCACACCTACTGAGAATCTCTGTCAAAACAGGAAAACCTTTGCTTTGGGGTTGGTATGAGAGTTTAAAGAATAAAAGAGAAGAAAGATCAGGTCCTAAGTGGCTATGCCAAATAGGGACATAGGCCATTCAGTGCCATTTTAAAAAAGTTGTTTCCCCACCCAAACCAGATTGTGAATTCAAAACTATGCCAGAAGATTCGAGCCCTTATTGGTTTGTTCAGGAGTTCTCAGAGGCTCAAGGTATAGGAGATCCAAGGACAGGAGGAATAGAACACAGAAAAAAAGGAGAATTCGTAATCTCAGAATTTAAAAAGCACCTCTTGTCCAATCTATACCTCAAAAATCACCCCTCCAATAATTATATTGGTCAAGGGGTTTTCCAGTTTTGCTTGAACCTACAACATCCCTGAGTAATCCATTCTAGTCTTAGATAGCTCCAGTTGCTCATCTTTATGTGTAAGGGAAAATTTCTTAAATCTTTCTCTTTGTATCTTCTATCTATTGCCAGTGAGGTGGTACAGTGGATAGAGCACTGGGCCTCGAGGCAGAAAGACTCATCTTCCTGAGTTCAAATCTGATCCCAGACACTTCCTAGCTTGTGACCCTGGGCCAGTTCCTCAACCCTATTTGCTTCAGTTCCTCATCTGTAAAATGAGCTGGAAAAGGAAATGGCAAACTACTCCAATATCTTTGCCAAGAAAACCGCAAAGGGAGTCACAAAGAATCAGACATGACTGAACAACAATAATATCCATTGCTCCTGGTTTGGGAACCAAGCATGAAAATTCTATCTCTCTCTATAATAGCCCTCCAAATACTTGAAACTAGCTTTTATGCCATCTCCCCCCTCTCACCTCTTTCTTCTTTTCTCATGCCAAACATGATCAGTTTTCCAAATGACCTATATATTATGACCTTAATGCCCTCCAGCATCCTGTATGTCCTTCTGTGGACAATCTGCAGCTTGTCAATGCTTTCTCTAAAACACAGAGCCTATAGATAAATATAATATTCCAGGTGAGGTCTGACCAGGACAGAATATAGAGGCACTGTCACCTCCCTAGTTCTGGACACTAGGACTTTCTAAATGAAGCCCAAGATAGTATTGGCTTTGGAGGGCTGGACTATAATATTATTGTCTCATATTGAGCTTGTAGAACATCAGAATCCCAGATTTTTTTCGAACAATTTACTCTATAGTAATGTTCTAGATGGGCAGTCAGTGGATAAAGTGACAAGACTGGAGTCAGGAAGACCTGAGTTCAAATATGGCTTTAGACACTTACTAGCTGTGTTAATCTTGACAAATCACTTAACCCTGTTGGTCTGTTTTCTCATCTGTGAAATGAGCTCCAGAAGAAAATGACAAATCACTCCAGTATTTTTGCCAAGCAAAGTCTAAATGATATCATGAAGAGGCAGACGGGATTAAAACAACAAAAAGCAGTTTTACATAAACTGCTATATACTTTTAAGAAGAGGACTCTGGATTATTGTTGTTAAAGTTTATAGATAGCAAGAAGTAAGGACCTGGTACAGTTAGATAGAGTGCTAGATTGTGAGTCAGAAATAACTGAGTTCAAATATTACCCCAGACACTTACTATCTGTGTGACCCTGGGCAAGTCACTTAACTATGGAGGCAGAAAGAGGTAACTGATATATAAATGACAAATTCCTCCTCCATAAACTGAGGATAAAGGCACCTATCTTTTTTATATTTAATAATATTTATTAAATATTTATCTTGAAGTATAAGGAAGTGAGGCTAGCAGAAACCAAGAGCCGCTCCTCCCTCCTCCATTATGGATCCAGAGAGAGTATGTGGACAGAAAAAGAAACTCAAAACTGCTTCCATGTGAGGAGATGCACAAACAGGAAAAGGAAAAGGGAATTATGGGAAATGTAGACTCAAGAGTTCAAGATTCTAAATCAATACATGTCCCCCATGATCCTTTGGGAGACTAGTCTCTCCAATGGATCATGAAAACATAACTAACTTATAGCTTTAACTAGAGGTATATACAAATGTTACAGTTTTTAAAGGAAAATTACAATAATTTGGGGATAAGAGGAAAATAAAAGGGAAAAGGAACAAAACCAATAATAGGTGCATTGACAAAAAGCCAATTAGAGGGCAGTCCCCTTTGGAATACGATTGTACATTCAAAACAAAAAGCATTTCAACCTCATCCCCCCAAGTTCAAATTCGTCATATCTCAAAGTTTACTCTGGATCTTCTAGTACAGTGTGCAGTATCTGCAGGCATCTTCACAGCACCTTCTTCATTCTGGGAGGTAGTCTCTTGTTCTAAATTTGGCTCAAATTCAAGTAAAAGTTCACAACAATAACATAGTCCCACCCCCCACCCCCAGTAAACTAATAATACATTCCCTACCCTGGGGAGTATCTAGGGATGCATGTAGGAATTACACAGGGATACATGGTCAAGTCATAAGGCATATGAATCAAGTATAAAAAAACCCATCAAGGAATCAAAGAAATTAAAATTAAAAAGTAACTTCTGAGTCAGATAAAAATATAAAAAGAAAACTTGAAAAAATTCTGGGAAGAAGGGAAAAAAAAAGAAAAAAAATCACAATTCACAACAGGTTCTTATAGTGATCCATGTCCCATAAGTATACAACAACAATTAGTCACTAACCCAATTTAGCAGTCTGGACTACAATAAGTTGTCACATCATGAGAGAAAATAGAAAAAGAGACTAGATCTCAAGACGAATGGGAAATAGAATTTCCTGGTTCAACCCTTTTCTTTACTTTTTTCAGGATAATGGAGCTAGAGCAAAAGATGTTATATGCTTGATATAGAGAGTGGTACAATAAAATCTTGGATTTACCATATGTTAAATAGCCTCAACCTCGAGTCTTCATACATGATCAAGTCATTGTGCTTGTTTGGCGCTTTGCAAGTCAAGTTCTGTGCTCCTTTGTGACCCATTTGTCCTTGGATTAGACATAGTCATCGAGCAAAAGTCTCATAATAGTTAAATAACTCATGGCAGGTTGCCATAGTCCAAAGGTTTTTGGGTATGTGTTTTATGTGCTAGGTAAATGAATATCTTAGCTTATGCTATTGCAAAAGGTAGAAATAGTTTAAAAAACATTTTCAATACTAGTGACATGTGTTTCAAAGGCAAAAAAAATGAGAAAAGAAGGAAAAAAATAAAATACTGTATGACATGTAGGAAGAAAACAAGATGTTAAAATTGTGTATAGTTGACAATTACAGAGGTAAAGTATAGGACTAGTTTTCAAAAAATAAGATTTGTTTCCTCTTTGACTTGCCATGATCCACAGTGTAAATGCAAATAAGGCAGATAAAATGATGTGAGTGCAAATGAGGGGGCAACTGGGTAGCTCAGTGGATTGAGAACCAGGCCTAGAGATGGGAGGTCCTAAGTTCAAATCCGGCCTCAGCCACTTCCTAGCTGTGTGACCCTGGGCAAGTCACTTGACCCCCATTGCCTAGCCCTTACCACTCTTCTGCCTTGGAGCCAATACACAGTATTGACTCCAAGACGGAAGGTAAGGGTTTTAAAAAAAAATGATGTGAGTGCAAATGAGATAGACAAAGCAATAATACATTCAAGAAAATACAAAAAAAATTAATAAAGGCACAAAATGTTACAAAAGGCACATTGGGTCAATTTACGTCACTAATACAGATTTTCTTCTATGAGGTAGTACATGTGTTCACTACAAGGCAATTTGTGCAAATACAAGTATCAATCAAATAAAGTACAACAAAATGGTACAAATCCAGCAATAAAGAAGTCAAATCACAATTGATAGTCAAATATAATCAGTGCAAGCAATTATTCAACAGAAGGTACTTGTTTTACATGGCTACAATGAATCCATGAGTCCCTCTATCCAAGAAGTACCTATCTTGCAGAGTTGTGAGAATCAAATGTGATAACACATTTAAAACACTCTGCAATCTTTACAATAATTCATAAATTTATTATTGTAATAAAAATTTTGCACAAAGGCAACATTTTGTCACAGGTTAATTCACAAACCCATTGGAAAATATTGACTAAAGGCTTCCTCCCTCCCTACAATGAACAATTGATTTCTTAAGTGCCTCAGACAGTGTGTGATGAGGCATTTGCCCACTCTCCCTTCTTTCCTCCCTCTGAAAAGTGTACTCTAAAGAAAAGAAGAGAGCCAGAAACTTGCATTACTTCTCTGGGACTGGCCATCAACTCACTCCCTCTATGTGGGTGTATGCATGGGTAATTATCCTTTGTGTTTTAAGATGCTTCTTGTTGTATCTTAGCCTACAGCTTCCCCAGCATGGCTGACTCAGAAAGAGGCATGGTATATTTGTTGGTTCTCAAATCACCCTGAGATGTCAGTGCAAGGTGAGGATGGGGAATACAGCCCTCTGGGACAAAAGGATCAAATCTCAGGGAGTCTAAGTGTGTCAGACAAAAAAGACATCTCGCCTGTTTTCAGTAGAATGCCTTTTGACCTTCATCTAGATTTTTCTGCTTTAAAAACTGCTTGAATTTCAATATCCCACTTCCATCCCAGTTCCTCAAATTTGGCATTCCTGAGAAATGGTCATTTTCCATCTCCTCTGGCCTCTGCTTTATTCTGGCACCTTGAATCCTTCCCATCATTTCCTGGGAGGGTGTTTCCCCTCAGGCCTGGTGATGGCCCTAATCACCATATATGCTAGCTCTCTTGGGACAATTTGATTATTCTATTAGGTAGGTAATGAGCTGGATAATATAGAAAGGTAGTTGGATTTGGAAAGCAATCTAGGGGATCTCATGGTTCAGTTTTCTGCCTTCAAGGCAGGTAAGATATTGTTGTTGTTCGGTTATTTAGGTTGTGTCCAATTCTCCATAACCCTGTTTGGGGTTTTCTTGGCCAGGTTGTTACAGTGATTTGCCATTTCCTTTTCTAGCTCATTTTATAGATAAAGAAACTGAGGCAAACAGGACTAAGTGACTGGTCTAGGGCCACACAGTTGGTAAGTATCTATAAGCAGATTTTAACTCAGGAAGAGTCTTCTTTACTTCAAGCCCAGCACTCTATCAGCTGAGCCACCTAGCTGTCCAAATGTGGGACTTGGTGCCAAGGAAGAAGAAGTGTTTTGTTAGAGATGATTCAGCTACCTAGTGTCCGAATCAGGACTAGAATCCAGTCCTTGGACTCTCAGACCATTGATCTTTTGATTATACCATATTGCCTTTTGTTTTATATATGCTGATCTATCATTTCATAGAATATTCTTCAGCTGCTTTGGGACAGACACAGGGCTAGACTTAAGGACTAATGGGGAAAACTCTAGGCTGCAGTCTAGTGTTTGATGGGTATTTAAACCTAAACTTTCTCTTTGACCTGCCATGGCAGTGCATGGCGACAACTCTGTGAAAGGTTAGACATCAAAGGTACATTGTCTACAGGAGGTCCTAGTGAAAAGGCATTCATTTCACTTCAGAGTGGCCCTCTAGCCTTGGACCATCAGTACAACAGAGAATTTGTTAGAAGGAGAGTGAGCTTTCACCTTGGGCCTGGAGTGGTTGCCACACAGAATGGAAAGTTTCCTAGGGAGGAACCTGACAGGGATAAACCTTAGGTGCTAGAAATCGGAGAGGTCAAGGAGACTCAGTATTTACCCAAATGTTTCAGGCAGCGTACTTGAGGAGAATATGAAGTGCCCCTTTCTAATGATTGTGAGGCTGCAGCTAAATTATTAATGGAGGGGAATGATTTCATATTTAATCTAAAGACTATTAATTACACTGCAGAAGAGCTGTGGGCCCTCCACGGAGTCCTCCTCGACAACTGAATTATTTAGTGTTGCCCAATATTTTAACTCTGTGTCAGCAAAGACAGGACCACACCCCTTCATACATACCCCCGTAAAGGAAGGGAGCAGGATAGGAGGAGGGGAGGGGAATTTCTGCACAAATGTTTTTTTCCGGATATTTACAGAAACAAGGCAGCCAGTAAATTGCCCCTTTCCATCCTTTAACTCTATCCCTAACACAGGGAATTTCCAAAAAATCATTCATTTCTAAAATTTGTGCCCATAAGTCAACACAACCAATATTTGCTAAATACTCACTTTGTGCATGATCTTCTGCTGGACTTTGTTATCAGGGAGATAGGAGAAAAGATTTAGGCTCCATCCTTAAAAAAACCTAGGGAGACAGGACTTTTACAAATGAAGCATCTTTAGAATGATCTAGGGCCAAAGATGATGGGTGGAATAGGAGTGTTAAAATGGTTATCTGTAGGTGATAGCTGGGTAGCTTAGTGGATTGAGAGCCAGGCCCAGAAATGGGAAGTCCTGGGTTCAGACACTTCCTAGCTGTGTGACCCTGGGCAAGTCACTTAACCCCCTTTGTTTAGCACTTACCACTCTTTTGCCTTAGAACCAATATATAGTATTGAGCCTAAAGCAGAAGGTAAGGGTTTAAAAAAATAACTATGCATAGGAAGACCATGGTGGGCAAGGTATATGGCCAAGGAAGGATTCCTGGAGGAAATAATTCTAAGGCAGAAATTAAGAGTTTAAAAAAAAATAGCTGTATGCATAGGAGGGCCATAGAGGACAGGGTATGTGGCCAAGGAAGGATTCCTGGAAGAAACAGAACTACTTTGAAGGATGAATAGGAATTAATAAGATGTAAATCAAGCATTTGTTGAATGACCACCACTCATCTAAGATGTTGTTGCAATTCCTGCTCAGATACAGACTAGTCTAGATGAGACCTTTTAGACTCTTATAACTCAGATGTTCTATGATTAAAGAAGGGCATTCTAGATGGGGGAATAGAATGAGTGAAAGCACAGAGAGAGGAAAGAACCTCATTTCCATAGGAGACTAACAAAGAAACAGTCTCTTTATAGCTAATGATGTGTGTGTGTGTGTATGTGTGTGTGTGTGTGTGTGTGTGTGTGTGTGTGTGTGTGTGTGTGTGTGTATGAAAGAAGTTATATGGGTCTAGTGAGGCCATATTATGGAGAACCACACTGCACCGAGTGCTTCTAGAAAAAAAAAAAGAAAATCTTTTTGGGGGTGACGGAAAGGGTTTGGATTTGCTACAATAAGCAATTGAAAGTTCTTGATCCAAAAAGCAATGATAAAGTCATAAATAGTGTGAAGGTCAAAAACTGTCACAATGCATGTACTTAAAGCAGTAATATTGGGAGGGTAAAAAATATGAAACTAGTCATGAGTTTGCGCATGATTTTTATTCAGAGTACTTGCTCATTTTCGAAGTGTTCAATTTTAACATGTCCTGTTACTAAGCCTTGTGGCAGGAAACTGAGTCACAGCTCTTCTCTTTCTCAGTTTTTTAATTTCAGTCCTATATCCTTCACACCACCCCTATTTCTTTGGTCAGTGTTGAAATATTACTATGAGTGAATAAATGAATGGTTAAGTGAATAAAATAAACGATTATTAGGTGCTCACTATGTGCAAAAGTTCTGGAGCTAAAAATAGAAAAATAAAACAGTCTTTGATTTCAAGGAGCTTAATTTTTAAAAAATAATTTTTCTGAAATATATGATCAGTCATGTAGTGCAATGGGGATATGATGAGGGTTTTGATGTTAAAAGATCACTCTACTGAAAATATGAATAACATGGAAAGAGGTTTTGAACAATGATCCATGTATAACCCAGTGGAATTGCTTGTCAGCTTTTGGACGGGGGAGGAGCTACCCAGCTGCTCCCCATGGAAAAATATTCTAAATTAAAAAAAATAATTTTTCTGGGGGCTACTAGGTGGCTCAGTGGATTGAGAGTCATGCCCAGAGTTGGAAGGTCCTGGATTTAAATTTGGCCTCAGACACTTCCTAGCTGTGTGACTCTGGGAAAGTCACTTAACCCCCATTGCCTAGCCTTTACCACTCTTACCATTCTTCTGCCTTAGAACCAATGCATAGTATTGATTCTAAGATGGAAGGTAAAGATTTAAAAAAATTAAAAACAAATTTTCCCCAGTTAATGTGTAAAAATAATTTTCAGCTTTATTTAAAAAAATTCTGAGTTCCCTCTCCCCTCCCTGAGACAGCAAGTAATTCAATATAGGTTATACATGTGCAGTCATGCAAAACATATTTCCATATTAGTCATGTTATGAAAGGAAACACAGACCAAAAAAAAAACCATGAAAAAAATAAAGTGAAAAATAGAAAGCTTTGATCTGCTCTCCAGGAGCTTGTGTTCCAATAAGAGAAGACAATATATATATGGATTTCAGCCTGAAGTCAGATGGAAAAGTCCCTGTGCTCCTTAGGGTGCAATGGATGGCAATACATCTTTTTCTTTTTTTCTTTTTCAAAACATTTACCTTCTGTCTTAGAATTAATACTAAGAATCCAAGGCAGGAGAGCTGTGAAGGATAGGCATTAGGGGTTAAGTGACTTGCCCAGGTTTACACAGCTAGGAAGTGTCTAAGGCCATATTTGAACCCAGGATCTTCTGTCTCCAGGCCTGGCTCTTTCTCTACTGAGCCATCTAGCTCTCCCCAGCCTCTGCCGCCAGTGTATCTTTTTGAAGTGTAATGTCCATTGATAACGAACAAAAGAAAACACCTCTGTTGTGGAAGCTGAACCATTTGACAATACTAAGAATATTGGTTTCAAAGGTCTTTCTGTTGTGTATTTTTGTAGCTGTGACTGCTGAGGAGGGAGGCCTTGCAGCACCTGCAGAGACAGTTGCCAGGTCACATCGCCACAGTGGCTCCTTCTCTGGTTTCTGGGACTGGCTTGGAAGCAGGGCAGGTGGTCTGGGAGTCCTGCTGTTCCTGGTGCTCTTGAGTGCAGGGTCCTGAGATGTCTTTGCCAGGATTTGAGGTGTGAAGGTGGTCAAGTTGGCAACAGTGGTTTGACTCACCTGGGAAATGCTGCCTCCTGTCACACACCCTTAAGGCTGCCAATAGGAATGATATATAGTCATAGGGCTATAGTGGAAAGAGCTTTGGGAGAAAGGAAACCCAGAGGAGAAGCTCTTTCATTTAGTCACTGTGGGACTGATGGCTTTGGGGGCCTTCAGCTTCCTCATCTGTACAATGGCATTGTTAAGCTAGTTGACCTCTAAGGTCCTTTCAACCTCGAAGTCTAAGAAGTTCAATGCCAAGTTCATTTGTGCTCGGTCTGGCAGGGGTTGGGAGTAAAGGGCCATGGTGCAGGGTAGTTACAAGGAGTTACATTGAAGAAAGGGAGGAAAAAAGAGAGAGCAGGTCACTAGCTTGGCAGAGTACCAAGTGAACAGGGTGTTCCAGCCGATTGGAACTGTATTTATATGCAGCCAGCTGCCCTGTCTGAGATTGCACACAAGCCGAATAGATGCTGAGTTGATCATCCGGATGGGAGGGGAGTATGGAGCCCTGGGAGCTTAGTTCAGCTCTCATCTGTCCTGTGGAGGCAGTGGGATAAAGGCCAGAACAGACTGGGCATCAGCCATGCTTCGTATAATAATCCCTTGCATATCACACAGGAAGTCCTGTCTTTTTGTCCCTTACAGAATCAGTCCCCAGGCTTGAACTTTCTTAGCCTGGAAGTTCAACCTGCTTTGATTGCTATGTCCAGAATTTACAGAGGTTACGCACCAAGGCCACTCTTGTAGATTTATGGGGGTGGTTTGTTTTAGTGATGTGGGGCTTAGAAGGAAAGAAAGGTGCTTGGGCTCTCAATGCAGAGCAATGTATCAGAATAAACATTGAGCTGGGATTTAGTATGTGATGGGCTCCCCTCATGGAAGGTGAATGGAGGTTAGGCACTGTCCCTAACATAGCTGGCAACTCACCACATTACCTTGAGCAAGCCTTTTCCCTCTCTGAGCCTCAGTTTCCACCTCTGTAAAATGAGATATGTTAGACAAGGTACCCTCTGCTAAGATCTTTTGCAGTCTTCATAGTGCATGTGCTATGATTCTAAGTTTAATGAGGTTCTGGGAAATCCATTCAGGTACTACTGCTGGGTTTTCCCCTTACATGCTCCCAGAATCTTAAGGAATATCCATTTAGCCAGCAAGATCTCCACTCTGCTCTTCCTTTCAGGCCTTCCCTTCCCCTTCCCCCGCCATGTTTGTTGGATCAACATCAATATTAAGATCCATGAGCACTCTCTCTGAGATTTCGAGACTGATAATTAAAAAGCATAATGGGTGGTTTAATAATCCTGTGGCCGCGGTGCAGTTTGCCTCACATTATGAGACCATTTCACCATAAGCTCAATTAAGTTTTCCACGGCCTGGATGGGCTGTCCCAGTAGTTCAAACGATTAGGCAAAATCGGGCTCCTTGGGATGCCAGACAGAGCTGGAGTCTGGCACTGTGCTTGCAGCCTGTTTGGTTCCTGAAGCTAAATTAAAATCCTATTGTCCTGGGTGGTTAATATTTCATGCTCTTGTTTCCAGCAATTAAATTGTGTCATTGTGCCAGAATGAGGAGAGAAAGACGGACCCTCCTGGAGGGACTGAGGTCATAGCTGCCCTTCTCTGGGGGAGCAGAACAAGAGTTCCTTCAAGGTGGGGGCTGCAACTGCAAAGAGCACTAATCAGGAGGATTAAGAAATTGAGATGATGCTCCCCTCCTCTCCAAATCCTGACTCCCTCTTCTCTACCACCTCTGGCTGCAGCACCTCACTCAAAGTGATGAGGTAAGAAAGAGAGAGAGATTTTGGCATCCCTGTCTCTAGGCTTTCCTAAATATAATACATATTCAGGAGATTGGTTCTGTCCCCAGTTCTCTCAGCTGTGTGAATTTAAGCATATAACCTAACCTCTCTGAAAATCAGTTTCCTCATCTATAAAATGGACATATGATAATACTTCCTCACATTACTACTTCAAAAGGATTCTGGGAAGAAAGCACTTTATGAACTATGACATCATACAAATGTGAGCTATTTTATGTACATACACAGATATGGTACTTTATGATTTAGGGTTTACAAGGTACTTTGCTCTTTTCAATCTTACAAAGTAGTTAGTGCAATATTTTAATATCTTATTTTACAGATGAGAAAACTCAGAGGGTTTCAGAAAACTCAGAATGCTCAGAGGGGTTCAGTTATTTGCCAAAGGCCATATAACTATGGGCTTGGATCCTGGGATTTTAATTTAGCTGACATGTTACTCAAACCAAAATTTTCACTGGATCCACATTACAGGATAAAATCCAAATTTCTGGGATTCAAGGCCCTCCACAGACCTCTCCGACCCTCTGCCTCCATCCTTATATCAACTGATATACAACATGAACTCAGATAGGATTATTTTACAGTGTCTTGGCTGCTAGGCTCACTCTAGCTCTCCAACTTTATTCTATTTCCTGTCCCTGAAATATTCTCCTGCTCTTTACTACCTATCCAAATCTTCCTCCTTCTCTATGGCTTAGCCCACATCCCATGCCTAACACTAAGCTTTCCTGCATTTCAGTTATTTCTTCCCTCCTAAATCTGTTGTCACTGATCTTTGGGTACTCATTACATGTAACCCAGTACCATTAGTTTCTTTCTTGCTACATGTATCCTATCTAACCAGGTTTTGAGCTGGTGTGGCATTTCAGCACTGCATAGGAGGGAGAGCAACCCATTGTGAGATATTTACTTATAAGTCCTGTAAATAATTCCCTGACCAGAATGCCATAGCACCACCATCCCCTCTTCCCTGGTCTCCTAGGTCTGGCATCAGGTATATACCATATAGAAGGGACTTCCCCACTTGAACCAGAAAAGAACAAAAAATTGCATACAAACCAAAATAACTCCCTTAGCAAACAGATTTTTATCTAAGGTAAGGAAGGATATGTGCAAGTAATGATGAGGATGATAACTAGCATTCACATAGTTTATAGATTTATGATTATATATGCATACCTATATATCTATTCCCTTATGTGCATTGTCGTCCCTCCCCCCACTAGATTGTAAGCTTCTTGAGGGCAGGGACTGTATAGGTATCTCTTCCACATCATGAGGGTTAGTGGTGGGGTGTCCCAGAGACCTGGAAATTGTAGTAAAATTTATTGGTCCTACCTTCATAGCAGAAAAGAAATTTGAATTTTTATTTTATGGGGTGTTTACTGTAAAATAAGTTGTATATATTTGTGGCATTAAAAGATAAAATATATTGATATTATGCATACTATATACATATATTTTATTTATTTCTGAGTTTCTAAATGTTTTCTGTGTCAACTGTTGATCTTCACATGTTGTCTGCAGCTTTTTCAAAACTTAAAAAAAATTTCCATTTAATTTCTTATGCTGAACCATGATATCCTGAAACTGTGGTGGGGAAAGTTGTGATGTGGAAAAGATACACATATTTCTTTTTATTAATTATATCCCTAGCACATGCCATAGTATCTGGTGCATAGTTGGTATTTTATAAAGTACCAAAATTCTTCATAAATATTACCTCATGAAATTATCACAGCATCCCTGTGAGATAAGAGCTATTATCTACATTTTATTGCTAAGGAAAATAAGGCAGATAGAGGTTAAATGACTTGTCCCAGATTTACACAGCTAAACAATGCTTGAAGCTGGATTTGAACTCAGGTCTTCCTGACTCTAGGTCTAACACTGTATGCACTTTGTCCTCTCGATGCCTCAGTAACAGACTGAACTACATCTAATCCCAGTCTCAGATTGGACCACCTAAACCTTTGACAGATACTGAGTCCCAAACTCCAAACTCTGACATAATGTCTAAGGTAATTTTCCAGCTATAGGGTTTCAGTGATTCTGTGCTGATAGATAAGAAGAAGACTTAAGAACAACTGGACTAAAATTAAGGAAACCAATAAAGTGGTATGTTTGAAGGCACATGGGACTGGGAGCTAGAAAACCCAAGTTCTAATCTCAACTCTGTCACTAACTAACTTTGCCAATCATCTTGAACAAATAGCCCTCTTTCTCTAGATTTTCAATTTTCTAGTTATGACGTGTGGGAGAGAGTGAATGCTGGAAGTCACAGAATCACTAAATAAGGCCGGAAGGAATTTATAAATCATGTAATCCAACTCATTCATTGTATAGATAAGGACGAAGACATTCAGAAAAATGAAGGGACTTAACAGTGATTCACTCAAGTATGATATGTCAGAGTTCCAGGTCTCTCGAATCTTTCCACTCTAAATTCAATGTTCTCTCATTCAAGTGAAGGCTGGTTGACATCTGGAAATGCAGGAATTAGGCTAAATTAGGCTAAAATCTTTTCCAGTTCAAATGTTCTAGGACCTTATGACCCTCTTCTGATGTGCTATGGATGTTGTAGAAACATTCCCTGTCCATATGGGGTGAGAGGCTAGATTAGATGATCTCAAAGGCCTCTTCTAGTTCCGACTTTCTAGGAGTCTGATTGGAATCAGTTAAATGCTTGTATAATATAAGCAAAAGAAAGGGCAATGTTGTATCTGAAGAGAAAGACAAGGGAAATGGGGCCAGGGTTGTGTGGAAGAAGGTGAAGATAGAGTGTTAAGCTAAACCGATGGCTTCCCAAGTGGATTCTGCCATTTGCATAAGCAGATTTTTCATTGTTTATTTCTTATTAATTCATATATTATTCATCATCATAGACATTCCTCTGAATTAATTCTCTCTCTCTCTCTCTCTCTCTCTCTCTCTCTCTCTCTCTCTCTCTCTCTCTCTCTCTCTCTCTCTCTCTCTCTCTCTTTTCTTTGGCCTAATGAAAGCATCCAGATTGGCTCCAAAGACCCAAGTCTGTTGTGTGGTTCTTGAAGACCTGCTCTCTCTGAGATACCTTCTCTGCCTACCCCCACCCACACCTCAAGCTGATCATCAGCCTACTATACTTCCCTACATGCTAAGTGGCTAGTCTCCTTTCCTTTTCTCCAAGTTAAAGATCCCCTTTAATTGGAAACTTTCTGCAGGGGTTCTTGCATTTGGGGGGGGGGCTTGTAACAGTCTGGTGAAGCCTATGAACCTCTTCTTAGAATTAGGTTTTTTAAAAATACATAGGATTACAAAGGAAACCTCTGACAATACAATCATCAAAATACTTTTGAAAATATTGTTAAGAGTGCCTGCTAGGATCACGTGATTCAGAGCTGGGAGGGATCTTAGAGATCATTTAAATTTCATTTGCCTCATTTTACAGATAAGAAAACTAAAGCCTAGAGGGGAATGACTTGTCCAAGATCATGTAAGTGGGGTCAGAGATTTAGAACTAGAAGTCACTGAGTTTATCCTTTTCATTTTATTTATTTATTTATTATTTTTTAAACACTTACCTTCTGTCTTGGAATCAATACTGTATATTGGTTCCAAGGCAGAAGAGTGGTAAGGACTAGGCAATGGGGGTTAAGTGACTTGCCCAGGGTCACACAGCTGGGAAGTGTCTGATTTGAACCTAGGACCTCCCATCTCTAGGCCTGGCTCTCAATCCACTGAGCTACCCAGCTGCCCCCTATCCTTCTTATTTTATAGATGAGAAAATGGAGGTACAGAGGGGTTAAGGGACTTACCTAAAGTCACACAGGTCTTAAGTAACAGAGCAATGGTTCAAACCTACATCCTCTCATTCAAAATTCAATACTCTCTTTTCTAAGCAACCTGGATTGCTAATTCTCTGAGGGCAGAGACTAGTCATCTTCAGTTTCCTCTGCTTCTGCCCACAGTGCTTAGAGCTCTGTACCCTGTAGGACATGATGCCAATCGACTAAGTCTCCTTCTAAAGGATATGCCTTTTCCAAGTAGAATTTAATAGCTTTGACTCCTGAGAGTATCTAGATACTTCCCATGGCAGGGCATCTTCTAATGATACTAGTAGTAGTAAGCATTTATGTAGCACTTACTTTAAGCTGGGAATGTTTAAGCACTTTACAAATATTACCTCATTCAGTCCTTACAACAACACAGAGAGGTAGGTGCTAATAGTATCTGCCATTTTACAAAAGAGGAAACTGAGGCAAACAAAGGTTAAGTTACTTGCCCAGTGTCAAATAGCTAGTAAGTGTCTAAGGTAGGATTTTAACTCAGATTTTCCTGTTTCCAGATCCAATGCTCTATCTGCTGAATGCAGCCAGTCTTCATGCTAATAAAAAAGCAGCTGGTGTGGGGTTTAGAGGCTGCCCTACCTGTTGTGGTTTCTAGGCTTTGCCCTCCTCTCCACCCAGGAAAAACCTATTCATCTTTCTTGCACATACCAAAGGGCTATGAGTATCTACCTTAAATTAGAATCCTAGAATCTCAGCTAGAAGAGATTTCAGAGGACATTTGGTCCAACTCTGACAGGGAGTCAAAGCTTTGGGAGAGTTCTATCTTTGAAAGATTTGCCTTTCTTGGAAAACTTGCAGTGATCATTCATCTTACAAGTGATGGAATTGAGACTCAGAGAGGGGAACAGACTAACCAAATCTATGATGTGGCTCAGTGCTTCTGTCCCATCTCTTCCCTTCCAGGATCAACAATGCAATAACCAGCCCTCCAAGGGATACAGTGTGTGGTCAAGTTCACACATTCTTGGGGAGGGGACCCTAGTGGGCTTTTTTTGGACCTGGAAATAGACTCATTAAAGATGTAAAGATTAATTAAAGATAAATTAATTAAAGATCTCCTCTCCTCATTATGGCTATCTTTATGATTTATTCAGGGCCCCAGTATCTAGAGTTAAGCCTTAAGTCCAATTCATAGAAAGATCAACTCACTGCTTAATGAAAACAATACTTTTTCCCTCCCCATATGTAGATGCACAATTTCAAAAGCTTTTAAAAATTGGTACAAAATAGTTTCTTGCCTGTTCTTTCTCTGTGTTATCCCAGAATCCCTATGTGATAAGGAGGGTAAGTATAGTAGAGGTATCCCTTCCACAGTGGACTTTCTCCATTGTGGTTTCAATATATTTCAGGTCAGTGTAATAAATTAAATAGGAATTTTGAGGAAGTTTTGGGGAATCTGTAGACATGTGGAGGCCAGCAAACATCACAGAAAAAGTTTGGAAACTCAGAAACACATAAAATATTTGTTTAATACTGTATAATATCAACATTTTATTTTTTAATACCATAAATATACATGATTTCTTTTTTTTCCAAACTCTTATTTTCCATCTTAGAATGCATAGTGTGAATTGGTTCTAAGGCAGAAGAGTGGTAAGGGCTAGGCAATGGGGTGGGGGTCAAGTGACTTGCCAGGGTCACACATATATGAAGTGTCTGCATCCAGATTTGAACCCAGGACCTCCCCTCTCTGGGCTTAGCTCTCAGTTCACTGAACCACCTAGCTACCCCCATGATTTCTTTTTTAAAGTGAAAATAAATAAAAAGTTAAAGTTTGCTAAAAGAACGAGAAAGCCAACAGAACACACAAAGGTTAGAAATGTTAACATTGTGACTCTAAATGATCACTCTATTGCAAATAATAATGTGAAAATAGATTTTGAACAATGAAAAAAAAGAAATGTTAACACTGACCATTTAGTCTATGACCAAATACTGCCCCAAATTATTTATTTATTCATTTGAAACCCTCACCTTCTGTCTTAGAATTACTACTGTGTATTGGTTCTAAGGCAGGAGAACAGGAAGGGCTAGGCAGTGGGGGTTAAGTGACTTGCCCAAGCAACTCAATCCACTGAGGCACCCAGCTGTTCGCCCAAAATTTATAATAAGGTACTGTCAATACCCTTAGAATAAAAAGGAAAAGTTCAGACTTCTTCTCTGATACAAAAGAAGGGCCAAAACCTTTTACATGAATTTTCCAGAATTGTTTTGGAAGGGAGTGCCACACCCCTAACCCCCTCAGTGTGGAGGGGATACAAGTATCCCTGAGAGGTGTTTTTTTTGTTGTTGTTGTGATGTCTGCTGTATCAAAATTAAACATTTATAGCCATTTCATAGATGAGGAAATTTCAACGGAAGTGACTTGCCCAAGATCCCACCATAAGTCAGGGGCATTCGGGCTTCAATTGCAATCCGTCTTGACGGCGGGTCTCCTGTCTCTTGGTCTCCCGTTCTTTCCCTTAGAATGGACCTTGAAGGACCACTTGCTTTGTTTGTTTGTTTCAGGTGGGCCCCTACCAGGCATGGCAGAGAGAAGGAAGAGAGTCTCGAGAATGATTTGACTATGTTTATTAGTATTCGGCGGACAATGAAGCGGAACTTAAAACCAAAACCTTGTTTCTGCTCCTGCCCACCCCCTGAAAAGCCCGTGCTTAGAAATTCCATGCATTTTAAAATAAAGACATCATGGAATGAGAACGTTCTCTCCATCGCATCCCCCCTCCCCGCCCCAACCGCCTAATGCCATCCCCGCTCCGGAATGGCTCTGCCAGGGGAGGGAGGGGGTGCTGATGGGGCAGTTAAACAGGAGTTTAGCGTCGTCCTTTTTATGAAGGCTGGAAATCGAGGTAGAAGGGCCATCCATAAACAAGCCCATTACAGCTATCAGAAGACAGCAAGAGAATTTCATGGAAATCTCTGCGAGGGGCTGTGGATATTTATAGCTGCTGGCAGGATGTTTAGAAGCACGATGGGAGGCCTTCATCTCAATACAGAATGTTAAATATGGGGAGGAAAATGTATTTGCTTTGTGACAGAAGGGCTTCTGCCTTGCTGGTCGTCGGTCCACCAGCCAGCCCAGTCTGCGGAAGCCCCCCCCCCCCCCCCCCCCCCCCCCGCGGATGTCAGGGCAAGCGAGTAGGCCCGAGGGATAGGATGTGGAAGTGAGTGCCTAAGAGACCTACTTTGTCATTTTGCAGAGAGGGAAACTGACGCAGGTGAAGGAATTTGGATTTCTTTCTGTCTAAGTCATGTATCACCCTTTAAATGTAGAAATGAGTAATTTATAATTTTTAATGTATGGCTATTTTAGTAAAGATTTCTATATTTGTCAGGGAAAAATGAGTGGAAAGGTACCTAGTAATCCTTTGAATCAATTAATCACGTGAGAAGGCTGTGAGGCAGCATGGGTAGTGTTTGCAGGGCTGGCATTAGTCAGGAAGATCTGGGTTCAAATTCTACTGCTGACACATGCTAGCTGAGTGACCTTGAGTCAATTGGTTAACCCCTTAGTGCCCCAGACAGTTAAGACATTAACTTACATATGCTGTGCTAACCTGCACTAGTGGATAGAGTTTCCATATTGGGAATTTCCTACCTCATTGAAATTACATGTCATTGGTTCATAAACTCAGCTAAAAGAGACCCTTAGAGGCCACTGAGTCCAACTTTCTCATTTTATAGATGAGGAAAGCTGGGAAGTTTATTTATTTTTATTTTTTTTTTAAACCATTTCCTTCCATCATAGAATCAATACTATGTCTTGATTACAAGGTGGAAGAGTGGTAAGGGCTAGGCAATGGGGTTTAAGTGACTTGCCCAGCGTCACACAGCTAGGAAGTGTCTGAGGTCAGATTTGAACCCAGGACTTCTTGTCTCTAGGCCTGGTTCTCAATCCACTGAGCCACCCAGCTACTCCTGGAATTTTTTTTTTTTTGAGCCCATGTATTTACATTTATCCCTACTCAATTAGATTTTTTTTGGCTATGGCCCAACATTCTGACTAGAACAATAACAACAGCCAAAAAATATGGGAAGAATAGCTCTTTGTACCATTGGGCTTCCATGAACATCCAATTAGACTTAGTTTATCCAAGCTGTACACATGGCATCTGGAGGAAATAGAATTGAAGAATATTGGAGTTGAAAGTCATCTAAAAGTCATCTTTCTCATGCCACTCCCACATTTTACAAATAGGGAAAATGAGGCTAAAAAAAGGGGAAATGACTTTCCTAAGTTTACACAGTGAGTCAGTGCCAAAATAAGACACCTTCTGCTTGTGTGCATGGCAAAATGAATCCTGTTAGGCAGTGAGTAGAGAAGCTGACACTAGCTCAGACAGTCAAAAGACTTGAATTCAGGTCCCATCTTTTGCCAAAGGAGCTGCTTGACCACCTTCATTTCTTTGAGGGCATTTTTCTTATCTGTAAACTGTAGGGCTTGAATTTTTCTGGCTCTAATGAGTCTATTGTGATGTGAATCTATTATGAATCTAAGTGGTGTCTTTCCTGGCAAGGCTATATGAATTACCATATATATTCCAATGTTTTATTGTCCTGGAAAGCCATGGGTCTGAGAGATGCTGGAAAAGTCCCCACTCTAAAATAGTATAATCTCCCATACTCCCAAGCATAAGGTTTTTGTTTTTCTGCCATTAGAGCTTTATTCCTTTGGGACAAGGATTTCTCTCTTATAAAATACATGTCTTTCTCAGGGCAAGGGTGCCAGGACACTGCCATGTTAGTGATAACCAATGAGTTTAAAACTAGAGATGATGCAGGGACAGAAGGGATCCTATGAATTGCAATTCAGGGATGTAGACAGGGGCAAAGAGCAGAGGAAGAAACATCTGATAGGATGGGTTAGGATCTTGTTTTGGATCAGCTGGGGTTGGGTTGGATTCTTTTAATTTTGAATGATTCAGGATTATAGCTCAATTTTCTATACATAGCATGTGAGTTTGTGTGCTAACAGAAAAATACTCTAAGAAGCTTATTGATGGAGGCTGACACGCTTCTCAGATACTGTAACTGGTGCTTACCAGTCAATTTAGCTTAACCAAATCAGAAATGTATAGATCAGATTGAATTGCAATGCATCAAGTTTTTCCAAATTAAAGAAAGAATAGCTCCAGGACAACATACCAGGTATTAAAAGTCTCATTAAGTCCCACGTAGCTGGGAGTAGAGTAGGGTAGGTTCTAGACAGATCCATCTGGGTCACCCACCCATCCCAACCTTTCACCCATCCCCAACTCCCACAAAACTCTAATGACAGGAATAGCTTATTTTTATATGGTGCTTTAAAATGAACAAACCACTTTTAAATGTGGTAAGTAGTATTATCTCTGGTTTACAGATGAGGAAACTGAGGAATCCAGAATGAATTGGGTCAGGGGGAAGAAGAGGCTATGTGTTGAGCTGTTCATTTGGGTCCTGGATTCATTCTGAGACTTCTGATCCCCAAATCCGTCAAGCTGCTCACTCTCTACCTTTCAGTTGTGAGTGCTCATTCTCTTCTCAGTAGAAAACCTAGGATGTACCAGGTTTGGGTGCCTCCAGCCCACCTCAGCCCCAGTGTCAGCAGTTTCACATGACTTGTCTCCAGTGGCTTTTGGCAGAGACAAAACAGGACATCACTAAATGCAGAAAGAGGCAGAGGACATTGAGTATCTCAGCACATGACTAAAAGGAGAGGAAACAGGGAAGATTCAAATAGGGTTCAAATATGAGATCAGACTGAGGCTAAGCTGATGGGAGGTGAGGGCTTTTGAGACACATTATGTAGTGGTGGAAAAAATATTGAGCTAGGAATAGAGTGGCTTATATTGTTCTAGTCCTAGTCTATTAGCAAATAGGCTATATGACCTTGGCTGAGTCATTTTCACTTTGACAGGCCTCCTCTGTAAAATGAAAGTATCTGAGAAGAAGAGCTCAGAGGTCCCATTCCAGTTTTGAACTCTATTTTCTAAGAATTTTCTAATAATTATTACTGTGCTCTTTGCCACATCACTGAGATTATTCTCAGATTGAAAACATTGTCTTTTAAAATGCAGCTAAGGTTACTCTCAGCAATACAATGATCCAGGACAATTCTGAAGGACTTATGAGAAAGAATGCTATCTTCTGCCAGAGAGAACTGCTGGAATCAGAATGCAGATCAAAGCAGACTATTTTTCACTTGTTTTTTTGGGTATATGTTCAAGGGTTTTGGTTTTATAAGATTATTCTTTTGTAAAAATGAACACTATAGGGAGGGAAGCTGGGTGGCTCAGTGGCTTGAGAGCCAGGCCTAGAGTTGGGAGGTCCTAGGTTCAAATCTGGCCTCAGACACTTCCCAGCTGTGTGACCCTGGGCAAATCACTTGACCCCCATTGCCTAGCCCTTACCACTCTTCTGCCTTGGAGCCAATACACAGTATTGACTCCAAGACGGAAGGTAAGGGTTTAAAAAAAATGAACACTATAGGAAATGTGTTTTGTGTGATAATACATGTATAACCAGGTTGAACTGCTTGCCAGCTCCAGGGGTGGGGAGGGAAAGAGAGACGGAGACAATTTGGATCATATATGTTCAGAAAACTTATGTGGAAATGTGTTATTATCTATAATTGATAAAAATAAATAAATATAATGTAATGTAATAAAAATAAAATAAGTTAAAATGCAGCTAGGTGAGGCTCTGCCTTGGACTTGGAATCAAGAAGACCAATGTTCAAATAGAATTTCAGACCTTTATTGTTGTGTGACCTTGGGTAAATCACTTAACCTGTTTGCTCAGTTTTTTCAACTGTAAAATGGGATAATAATAGCACCTATCTCCTAGGGTTCTTATGATGCTTTTGTGAGGTGATATTTGTAAAGTATTTAGTACCATATAAATGCTTGTTGTTATTATTATTATCATTATATATAGAAGTTTCTGGAAGGGTGATAATATTAAGTGATTAATATAGTCATTTGATTATTTCATATTGTCATTCTCTCCAGAGTATGCATGACTGCCAGATTATTTCCCTATCTGATAGCAATCTGAGATTTGGGTGCAGTGAGAATGGGAGTTTCATAGGAATGGGGGAAGAGGGAGGGATCTTTAAATTATTTACTTGATCCAGTAACCCCTTTCTTCCTAAATGATACAAAGGGAAATCCCAGCTCAGCCTGGATCATATAATACCAAACTCAAAAATTACAGCTTTTAGATAACTGATAGCTTCCACCCCTGTCATCTGTATTTAATAAGGAAGTTGATCATAGCTGCGGAAGAGTCTAAAAAATCCTCAAAGTGATGAAATATAAGCACTTTCTTAAGCTGCTCAAAAAGTTCCGCTTAATTTGTTGATTACAGACACAGATTGGACTGGTGATGATAGTACATGAAGTCCAAGAACATTGAATGAAATACAAGCTTCCAACTCCCCTATGCCTATTGTCATGGGACCTGGCTAGCTGGGCATTCTCCAAAGTTCTTCTGTGTCATCATGTCATTTCTGTGATCTCACTAATTCATCACAAAGGCAACTAAACTCTCTGATGTTCCTTCCCCCCTGCAGGTGATTCAGTCTCTGTTCTTTAGTGACTTCTAAATTAAATTGTCAAAACATGTTACGGAGAGAAATATCTCCAGAGAGGGAAACACTTCATCCTTTCATCCCAACTTGGCAACAAGGCCAGTTTGATCCGAGAAAATGCCCAGTCTATTATCTGGCTCCTCTCCTCTCACATGCTTACTTTTCATGCCCCTCAAAATGAAATCCACCCTGGTGAGACTAACAAGTGTTTTCAGGGACATTGGGAGGATCTGAGGCTCTGGCTATTTGGGACTTGAAAGAATATTTATAAATTGTGAACAAATGTTTTTACTCTAGAGTTATTGCCAAGCAACTGTAAATTAGTTTTTAGTTTGGTGTAAATCATATTATCTGGGTCTCAGTTTCTCCCTCTGTAAAATGAGATAATCTCTAAAATTTCTTCTTATTTTGCCATTGTTTAACTCTATGAATAGTTCACAAACATGGGGTTAATGTAGTTGGGTTTTTAAAAACCCTTACTTTCAGTCTGAGAATCATAACTAAGTATTGGTTCCAAGGCAGAAGAATGGTAAGGGCTGAGCAATTGGAGTTAAATGACTTGCCCAGGGTCACATGGCTAGGCAGTGTCTGAGGCCAAATTTGAACTCAAGACCACTTATCTTCAGGTCTGGCTCTCTATCCACTGAATGACCTAGTTACCTCATGTTAATGTAATTTTACAGCTTTAAAATGCTATGAAAATATATGTCATTTCTTTGTAGTACTGAGTATTTCTAGAATCACCACATTTTAACCTATCAGAACTTATACTGTTTTGTTATTAAAAACACCAAGAAAGGCATTAATGTCCATCATGAAATATTCAGTAAGGAAATTGCATAAATGCCTTGGTTCCCAGAAATGGTGCCAAACATTCCCTGCATTAAGAGCTTCCAAATACAGGCTATTTTATAAATCTTCAGAGGCTAAAATCATGTGACTGAACAACTTAATCCCATTTCAGCATTTATATCATTGCTTTTGGGAGAGAGAGAGGGGAATGAGGCTAGGAAAGGGGACAGAAGCAAAAGGAGCCCCAGAAACATGGGAGTTTTGTTCTTCTCTTTCCATATGTCTGTTAATGTAATCATATTGGGATGGAATATTTAGAATTCCACACAGGTAACACCTGTTTAACTATTTTTACTCACTCTCAGTAGGTTGTGAGCTCTGAGCATTATTCCCAATAGTTGGGAAGAATGTCATTGAACCATTCACATTCTTCCAACTTATTCTTCATTTTGATGATCTCCAAACAGTCTACAATTATAATTTGTTCTGTGGCCAGGAATAGGGATCTAATCCTATGGCGAAGGTTAAAGCTCATTCTGTGACTGATAAAAGTCATTCTATGAGAGGGTCAGAGGCTCAATCTGTGGACATAACTTTCATAGTTTAGTCTGTTGTCTAGGATGAAGCTTAAATCTGTGGTTAGTGTTAAGAAATCTACTAAGGTAAAGTTGCATCTGGGACCAAATTGATGGGACCAAATTCAATTAACTATGATCAGGGTAAAGGGTTAGTTAGTTTGCAGTTATAGTTAGGAGAAAATTTGTTGCTAGAGTTAGAGTGAAGTCTCTGACAAGATTTAGTATTTAGTCTTTGGTCAGGGTAAGGGCTATTAGGAGCCAGATTCTTGGAACCTCCAATATCCCGTTATGTAAGCAGCTACCTACGCTTCCTTTGGATTAAGTTAGGGTTACGATTTAATCTAGAAGGTTCTCATAGAGAACTCGTTTTTGGTGGGAAAAGAAGGAAGGGAAGGCAGAGTTAGAGTAAATCTATTTTACCTTGCTTAAAAACTTCTGAGATTTCCATGGAGCACTCTCCTTTGGCAGCTATAATAACAATGAATTTTCAGTTTGGCTCAATTTCTGCTACATCTTATCTTTGGTTTATGAGCAGACTGCTCTCTTTTATATTCCCCTAGGAGAGAGGAACTCTGACCCTAATCAAGTAGCTCTTCCTCTCTCTTAGCCCTAGTTTCCTGTCAAGGAGGGAAGTTAGACTAGATGATTTCTGAGATCTCTTGAACCTCAAGATTCTTTAATATTCAACAAGGCTCTAAATTTTTAGTAGTAAAGAAAAAAGCCCTGCTGAAAATAAAGGTGTTTCAGCTTCTTGGAGAAGGACATGAGAGAAGGACATGATGCTGCCTCTTGACTAAATCGTTTCCACAAACATTTATTAATGTTCTACTGTGTGCAAAGAAATGTGCCAGGTGATGAGGAAGTGAGAAATTTAGATGTGACACAGTCCTTGTCATCATAGAGTTTTCAGTCTAGTAGGAGGATAAGGCATCAAAAAGAAATGATACATGATCTACTCTTTGATCCTATAATAACACTACTGGATCTGTATGCCAGAGATCATTAAAAAAAAAGGACCTAGGAAAGGGACCTATTTGTACAAAAATATTTAGAGCAGTTATTTTTGTGGTGGCAAAGATGCCCTTCAATTGGAGAATGGCTGAACAAATTGTGGTATATGTTGGTGATGGAATAGTATTGTGTTAAAATAAATGATAAGCAGGATGATTTCAGAAAAAGCTGGAAAGATCTACCTGAACTGATGCAGAGCAAAATAAGCAGAACCAGGAGAACACTGTACACAGTAACAGCAATATTGTATGATGATCAAATGTGAAAGATTCAGCTACTCTTAGCAATATAGTATTCTGGACAATTCTGAAGAACTTAGGACAAAGAATGCTATTCACCTCCAGAGAAAGAACTGTTAGAGCCGTTAGAGTGAGATGGAGATCAAAGCACACACTCATTCACATTAGTTTATTTCTGGTTTTATTTTGGGGTTTGGATTTTATATGACAATGAACAATATTGGAAGTATATTTTGCATGATAATAAGTGGATAACCTGGAACAAATTGCTTACCATCCCCTAAAGGGGAGAGGGAAAGGAAGGAGGAAGACAATTTGGAGCTTATAATTTTAGAAAATGTGTGCTAAAAATTGTAACTACGTGTAATTGAGAAAACAAAATATCTTTGAATAAAAAAAGAAATGATACATGCTTTTACATGTGTGCATTAGAGGTGCAAAACTATGTTAGGTATGGGGGAGATCATTACTGACTAGATATTAGGGCAGGATTCATAGATGAACTAGTTTTGACTGGTCTTTAAAGGAATTCAGCAAGCAAAGCAGGGGAAAGAAGGACATTCTAGTCATGAGAAACAATTTGAGAAAAGATCTAATGACAGGAGAGTGGCGTGTTGTAGATGGGACAGCAAACAGCTCAGTCTGGCTGAAGCATAGAGTGCATGAAAGGATGGAGGAGAAAGATGGCTGGATATGGTAGGGGCAGCTGGGAGGTGCAAGGATAAGAAGACAATGCTGGAGTCAGAAAAGACTCATCTTCCTGAGTTCAAATTTGGTCTCAGACATTTACTAGCATGACCCTGGGCAAGTCCTTAACCCATTTCACCTTAGTTCCTCATCTGTAAAATGATCTGGAGAAGGAAATGGCAGACTACTCCAGTATCTTTGCCAAGAAAACCCCAAATGGGATCATGATGTGACTGAATAACATCATGGTAGGTTGTTGGCACATTGTAGAAGACCTTGAATACAAAAATGAAGTTAAAAAGTTTGAACTTTACTGGTTAATATATTTGAATGGAGGAGTTTTACTTAAACCAAAATCTCCTTCCAGAAATAGAACCCAGGTGAGCGTGGCTTGGAAAAGTAGAAGATGCAAGAGTATCAATACAAAGCCCATCTCTTCTGTCATTGGAGCTATTTTATTACTTACCTAGTCAAATTATTACTTACTTATGATTGAGGATTCAGTGTGCACCAGAGCTAAGATAATACCAAGAATTATGGGGGTCAGCTGGGTGGCTCAGTGAATTGAGAACCAGGTCTAGACCCCGGAGGTCCGAGGTTCAAATCTGGCCTCAGACACTTCTCAATACACAGAATTGATTCCAAGACGAAAGGTAAAGGTTTAAAAAAAAAAAGAATTATGTATAAATCACCAGCCTGGAGTCAGAAAAACCCGAGTTCAAATCCAGTCTCAGACACTGACTTCAGGCCCAGCACTCTATCCTCTGGGCACACAGATGTGCCTCATAAAGAATCTCATCTTCTTCTTATTGTCAAGAGAGGAACTAAAGTTAAGAGCAGTGATTAGTCCTAACTGCCCATTGTGATAGATTATAGAATGGAAATAGTGACTCTTTACTGTATCTCTTATGCAAATCATGAAAAAAACTCATTAAGAAAAGGTAAAGTTGTATTCTCCTTCAAGTTTAGAGTTGATCAGAGATTCCTTTGATCTAATTTTGCACAGCTTTTTTCATTATTTCGACATGTTTAAACTTGTGTTCATCACTAAGGCACTGGAGCATAGGAACAGAAAATTGTATCTATGTTGTTGAATAATGAGGCACTTTGGGGTAGGGAAAAGAATGCAGAGGACCTGGGTTCAAATCTCAGATCTACTACTATGACTTTGAATAAGTCTTTTCAACTATCCTGGGCATCAGTTTCCTTACATATAAAAATGAAGGGCATGATCTAGATGAACTATATATAAGATGTCTTCCAGCTCTAAATCTATACTCATATGTCCTTTGGGGATAGGAACTGGACCTATGACTTTATTCATGTGGGAATCTATAAAAGAAAGTATAAACTGAGGGAAGAAGAGAAGTATAGAACTTGGGAAAGAAGGCTGAAGAGTAATGATGAACTTTCATTCTGGTTTGGGTTCTTTTCTTTCTAGGTTGAGGAGAGGTAGGTTCTGTGCATTTCCAAGCAAGTCTCCCTCCTCATCAGTACTTAATATCTTACTTATAGGCTTCATCTACATCAAATCCCAAACCTTCCTCTCTTCAAAGACTCTGCCCCCCCCATTCCTCAATTCCTCAATTCCCCACAACCTCCTTTTTTAGTCTTATCTCAACCTTGCACAGACAAGTGATCACACCTCACTACCACCCTCTGTTTAAATGAAATTTGCCACCAAGAATCAGGATTTCTAGTTATAGCTCTGAGGCCTAAAGAAAGAAGGAATGGTTAGTGGCACAAACTCTCATCTGATTCAGGAAAATTAGGATCAGCGATACCACTAGAGGGTTTGGCCTCAACAAAAAGGATCCCTTCTTCTTCAGAGATTAGAGTATAAAAGAAGAGGGTGGATGATGATCAATATAGGCAATGCAGAAGTATCTATTAGGGGAGATGAATGAATTCACAATGAATCATCTCCATTTTCTCAGTAAAGTTGGACATGAGGTCATTTGCTTAAAGCATATATATTAGGGTGGCATGTCAGATTTGAAGAGTGAGAAGGTATTTTTTTTTAATCTCCTAAAATTTCCCCCCCCAATTACATGTATAAAGAACTTTTCACATTAATTTTTTAAAGTTTTGAGTTCCAAATTCACTTCTTTACTTGCCCTCTAACCTTCTATGAGAAGACAAGTAATTTGATATAGGTTCTATGTATGCAGTCATGTAAAACATATTTCCATATTAGTCAAGTTGTGAAAAAAAGCACAGACCAAAAAAAGCCCTCCGAAAAATAAAGTGAAAAATAGTTGGCTTCAATATACATTCAGATTTCATCAGTTCTTTCTCTGGAGGTGGAGAGCATTTTTCATCATGAGTCCTTCAGAAATGTCTTGGATCTTTGTATTGCTGAGAGTAGCTGAGGCAGTCACAGTCAATCATCATACAATATTGTGCTGTTACAGTATACAATGTTTGGGGAGAAGGTTCATAAGAGCTGTTGAAGGGATATGGGTTAGTAAGTTAATTAGGGAAGAAGAGGAGGCTATAAGTAGTGAGAGCTCAGTTAACATTTGGCAGTACAGATTTGTAGTCGGTTCCAAATTTTTTGATCCTCAGTTTCTTCTTTATTTGTGAAATGGGATAATATAACTTTCACTAACTCTCTCATAGAGTTGCTATCAATATTAGAAAATATAGCCAGGATTTTCTCAGTGGCCTTTATGAAGCTCTATTCCCCCATTCCTTTGCCTCAGTGGGAGACTTACCTGAATATGCACGAGGAGTGGAGGAAAAGTTTTTCCCACTGAAATGATTTAATAAGAAAGGCTTCTGCCGGAGTTCATGACCACAAGGAGATATAGATAAAACTGAGCTCTCCAACATGCAGACAACCATGACTGAGAGCAAGAAGACCTGGCACCTGATACAAGGTGAGCCAAGAGCTGCAGCAGTGACAGGGAGTGATCTAGGCAGAGTTGGCATGCACATTAGGCAGCCAGTGAAGTTATTGCTACTGTTCAGTCTTTTTAGACATGCCTGGCTCTTCGTAACTCCATTTGGAATTTTCTTGGCAAAGACTCTAGTGATTTTCTATTTCCTTCTCCAATTCATTTTGCAAATGAGAAAATGAGGCAAAAGGAGATTAAGTGACTTGCTCGTGGTCACATGGTAAGTGTCCAAGACTAGATTTGAGTTCAGGAAGATTAATTTTCCTGACTCTAGGCTTGAACTAGAGCCTACCTACCTACCCACCTACCTACCTACCTACCTACCTACCTACCTACCTACCTACTTACCTACCTACCTACTTATCTACCTACCTATCTACCTATCTGTCTGTGTCTGTCTATCTATCTGTCTGTCTATCTATCTATCTATCTATCTGTCTGTCTGTTTGTCTGTCTGTCTGTCTGTCTGTCTGTCTATCTATCTTTCTATTTGTGTGTCTAGCTGTCCCATGCAATGAAATACATAGGGGAATGCCATTAAAGTCTTTAGCCTTAGGAGACAATCTATGAGTATATTCTACCTCTGACAAGAGACCAAGTCTCATACTTTCCCTTTGTCAAGACCATGAGTCTTATAAATTCTCATAAGGTATATTCATGATGTGGGTATTGTACTCATTTGAGAATGTGGCTGATGTTGTTTTCTATTGCTTTATTTTTTTGTTTTGATTAAATGTTTTATTGTTCCAGGACTCTTTTTCAGCTGGTTCTATTAACCTACATATTATGATCCAGGACAATTCTTCAAGACTCATGACAAAGAATGTTACTCCTCTCCAAAGAAAGAACTGTTGGGATCAGAAGACAGATGAAATCATATGAATTTTCAGTAGTTTATTTGGGTTTGTGTTTAGGGGTTTTGGTTTTATAAAATTACATACTTACAAAAATGACAATATGGAAATGTGTAAAAATGATAATACATGTAAAACCCAGATTGAATTGCCTACCAGTATCAGAAGGGAGGAGGGGAAGGAAGTAGGGAGATAAGTTTGATCATATAACTTAGGAAAACTTGTTTGAAAATTTATCACATGTAATTGATAATTTTTTTTAAAAGCAGTGTCCCTTAGTGGATAGAATCAGCTTTATAATCAGAAAGACCTAGGTTTAAGTTCTGTCTCTGAAATGTTAGCTACATGACCCTGGCTAAGTGATTTACCTTCTTAGAGTCCCATGTGACTCTCAAGGACTGTAAACTTCACAATAGTTGCCAGATCAAAGACCTGCCTAGATCTCAATTTCCCCAGCTGTAAAATGAGGCAGTTGAAATAAGAGATAGAAAGGTTCACAGGAGAGAAACTACACACTTTTATTTATATCAAATTTAAAAGTTTATGCACAAGCAAAACCAAAGAGGCCCAAATTGGAAGAGATGGAAGTAGCTGGGTAGCTCAGTGGATTGAGAGTCTCTAGACAGAAGGTCCTAGGTTCAAGTCTGGCCTCAGACACTTCCCAGCTGCGTGACCCTGGGCAAGTCACTTGACCCCCATTGCCTAGCCCTTACCACTCTTCTGCCTTGGAGCCAATACACAGTATTGGCTTCAAGACAGAAGGTAAAGGTTTAAAAAAAAAAAGAAACAAAATTGGAAGAGATTAGTTGAAGAAACATCTTTAACAAGAGTTCCCCACACCTATTAATTTATAGGTCTGATTAAAAAAGTTTAAAAAATATCATTATCTAAGGTAGAGGCTCTTAGCCTCTTTTGTTTCATAGTCTCCTTTGGCTTTCTGGTGAATTCTATGGAATCCTATTTTCTCAGAATCAGATTTTTAAATACATAAAATAAAATACATTCATATGATTACAAAGGAAATTGGTTGTGTTGAAATAAAACTAATTTCCCCCCCAAACAAGTTCATGGATCCCCTGGAATATATTCAAGGATCCCTTGGGGTTTGTGGACTCCAGGTTAAGAACCTCTGCTTTAATTTCTTTTTCAGTTTTAATTAATGTCCTTTGATTCTGTGGAAATGGTGAGCAACAATGTAAAACTTTATAGTCTAAATGATTTATTTCCCTTCTCTATTTGGATTCCTTAATTTAAGGTTAAGACCTCTTTGCAGTAATGATATTTGGATTAAGTTGCTAATTGTTTATTCCTTAACACTCTCCCAAGAATGCTTTGATTCAGAGTGACTTAATAGGATAACCATTCCTGTGACCCAGTTAATTTAGATCCACTACCAAGATATAACAGAATTAGCATTCAGAATGGGACATATATTTTTCTATATAGCCATTGACGGAATTAATTTTGTTTGTATATTTGTTCTAAGAAATTTGCTTTTCTCCCCTACCCCTCAGTGTAGTAAGGTGTGGGAGGGAGAGAAAATAGATTTTTGTTAACTAAAATAGAGAGGTAGGGGGTGTTACAGATTTTAAATGTGGCATGCACTTTCAGATGAGGTCACCATATTATTAGTTCTACTGAACTGTTTTACTTTGTTTCAAGAGATCTCTCTAACAAAGTGGGAGTAATCTGTAAATGTTTGAAATGTAAAAATTACATCAATAAAACTTAGACAAAGATTCATTGTAAAAATACATTTATTTTCAGGAACTGAAGCAAAGATACCTTTTATTCATCCATCCTGGTTTTAAAATTTCTAACTGGAATTAAAACATTATTAGTGAGGGCATCTAGGTGCCTCAGTGGATAGAGAGCCAAACCTAGAGATGGGAGGTCTTGGGTTCAGATAGGACCTCAGACGTTTCTTAAATATGGGACTTTGGACAAGTCACTTAACTCCCAATACCTAGCCCCCCTAACACTCTTCTGCCTTAGAACCATTGGTTCTGAGATAAAAGGTAAGACAAAAAAAAACACCTTATTTTCCAACTTATTATTAATACTGTATATTGACTCCAATACACAGTAAGATCTAGGCAATGGGGTTTAAGTGACTTGCCCAGGGTCACACAGCTAGGAAGTGTCCGAGGTCAGATTTGAACCTAGGACCTTCTGTCTCTAGGCCTGGCTCTCAATCCACTGAGCCACCCAGCAGCCCCCAAGTAGGGCTTAAAAAAAAATTCTGTGTAAGTTTGTTGGCTCTGGTAGGGGGGAGGGAAGAAGAGAGGGAGACAATATGAATTACATGACTTTGGAAAACTTATGTGGAAATTTGTTATTAAAATAAAAAATTTAATAAAGAAAAATAAAATTGTTTAACCATTAATTTGGAATTTCTAATAATCAACCAATATTTATCAAGTATCTTCTGTGTAAGGCATTGTCAATCAATTCATCGATATTGATTAGATGTTTACCATGTATAGCACTGATAATTAAAATTTAATTTAGGTTATTAACTTTTTAATCCTTTAAAATATATAATTATAGTCAAACAGCTGCTATAATGATTATAAGTTATTATTTACTCATTTAAGCAGTTCCCTAATTCTTTGTCAGTCACAAAGGTTATGAGCTTACATCTGATTTTCTTCTTAAAGGCACATTTAACAAATCGTTATAGTTCTTTAGACACTTGGAATTGCCCATAACTGCTCTGGGTGAGAAATTTGGATGATATGAAGCTCCCAGTACCAAGATAGGACAGGCTGGATAGCTCCTTGTGCTGTCGTCTAGCTCTAAGATGGAAAGATTTTCATGATAACCACTCAGTAGATATAAAACTTACAAGTTGGCAATTAGCTTTTACTACTTCTTTCAGATAAACATCTCCATCTTTACAACAGGAAAATGGATAAATGGTGTAGACCAGCAGTTTTATTCTTTTGCAAGAATTTAAATTCAGTTTTACAAATTCAGCCAACATTCATGACATGACTCTTATAGGCAAGACCAATGGAGTTAAAGAAATCAGAAAAGACAGTGTTTTCAAAGAGTTTACAGTCCAGTAGAAGGTATATAGCAAAGAAAGTTGGATGTGTAAAGGAACTTAGAGATCCTCTAATACAGTGTGGGCAGTTATATGGCACAGTGGGAAGAATTCCAGACCTGGAGTTAGGAAGACTTAAATTTAAATCTAATCTCAGTCACTTTCTAGCTATGTGACCCTAGGCAAGTCACTTAACTTCATTTGCCTCAGCTTCTTCATCTGTTAAATGAGCTGGAGAAGGAAATGGCAAACCACTCTGGTATCTTTGTCGAGAAAACCCCAATTAGGGTCATGAAGAGTTGGACACAGCTGACCAATAATTCTCAATCTGATGTGTACAAATAGAAATGATCAAGATAGATATGATAATGGCAAAGGAGAAATCCAAAGTGTTATAAGATAATTTGAGAAGAGACATTACTTTTAGTGGGGAAAGGGAAAAGCCCTGAATTGAGAATCAGAGTTTGAATTCTTGTTGTATACTATTATCTGGGTGACTTTCCACAAATAATTTCTTTTCTTCTGGGCTATGGGGTCTTTCTACATAGGGAGTTGAACTAAATGTTCCTTCTCAATTCCATGTGAACTGGAATGACCTCCAGGAAGTGATGCAGAGTGAAAGGAGCAGAACCAGGAGAACATTGTACACAGAGAGATACACTGCGGCACAATCAAATGTAATGGACTTCTCCATTAGTGGCAATGCAGTGATCTGAACATCTTGGAGAGATCGACGAGAAAGAACACTATCCACGTTTAGAGGAAAAATTGTGGGAGTAGAAACACCAAAGAAAAAAAACTGCTCAATTACATAGTCGAGGGGATATGATTGGGGATGGAGACTCTAAATGATCATCCTAGTGCAAACATCAACAACATGGAAATAGATTCTGATCAAGCACACATGTAATACCCAGTGGAATTGTGCGTTGACTATGGAAAGGGTGGGGGAGGAGAGGGAGGGAAAGAATATGATTATTGTAACCAAGGAATAATGTTCTAAATTGACTAAATAAAATTTTCAAAAAAATAAAAAATAACAAAAATAAGTGTTCCTTCTCTGAGGTCCCTCTACCTCCAAATCCTATGCACCTATGATCCCACAAAATTAAAACATTTTTAGGTCTAATATAGAAAAATAAAGGCCTTGTACATCCTTCTTCTACACCTACTTCCTCAAAGTATCATTAATTCATTTATTCATTTAACATTCATTGAGTTACAATTCGAAGTGCCATTATATCATGCAGGATTTGAATTCACATTGTCCTTCTTTGGACTCCTTTTTCCAGAGATCATAAATATTCATTCTTATCCCCATTTATTCAACAGCTTTTATTAAGAGCAAGACATTATTGAAAACCAGCCCTGTAACTGGAGTTTTAATGGAACCAAACATTATAGCAGTACATTTATCTTTCATTATGATTGGCATTTTAAGTTGGGCACCCAGACAGTATTTTTTTTTTTGCGGGGGATGTTTGTATTAAATTGGAGATGGATGCAATTTGTTCCTATTGGATAGTCTGGCCCTGTGGTACATAACTGGGGTTGAGTGGTAGACATTTCAGAGAGTCACATTTCAGGGGCACCAACGTGGTTTAGTAGATAGAGAGCCAGGCCTTATAGATAGGAAGCCTTGGATTCAAATATGGCTTCAGATACTTCCTAGCTGTGTAACCCTAGGTAAGTCACTTAACCCCAGTTGCCTACCCTTTACCACAATTTTGTCTTGAAACTAATACTTATTATTCATTCTAAGAGAAAAGCTAAGGTTTTTTTAAGTCATATTTCAGCTCAATGTCAGAAAGTGATTTCTAATAATCACAGCCTTCTAGCAATAAAACAGATTGACTCCTAAAGAAGTGAAATGGATGTCAAGCCAGGGAAGAATAATCAACCCCCAGAGATATCATTGGGATTTCTGCATTAGGTGGGAGGGGACTAGTCCACTCTATGGTTCTTAGATTCTGTACCACATGATTTCACAGATTACCAAACCTCCCAGAACATGTTCTTTGTATGCCCACCTCTCTTCTTTACACAAACACATGTTAGATGTCTTTTAAAGCCCAGGTCTGCTCTTATCTCTCTCAATTGCTACATTCCACCTTGCCTCTTCTTCCTCACTTCCTATAGCATTTGCTTCTTGTACCATTCCTTTAGCATTGGTCACTTATATACAAGTTAGTGTTGCTTTTTCCCTCTTTTCAATATGAGTTTTGTGTTCCCTTCTGCAAGCACAGAAGATGACTTATTCTTTGTAATCATGACACAGGGTGAAATAAATTTGGAAAAATGAACTGGAGTTGGAATGTGAAGAGAATTCAATATCACGCTAAGAACTCTGTATCCTATAAGTTAAGGAGTCACTGGAGTTAGCTGAACAGAGGAATGACAAAGACCTGTGTATTATTGAGATTAGTTTGGCAACTGTATAAAGAATGAGTTAGAAGAGATGAAAGATGGTAGGCAGGAAGACCAGTTAGAAGACCTGAATGTTGTGAGGTGGTATTTTATATGTGAAAATGATACTGCCATTTTGAACGTAGGTCATTGGGGGGATGGTGGTATACCTAACAACAAAAATGAAGTTTGGAGGAGGAGCAGATTTTAAGGAGAAGATGATTCTTTGGACATATTTCATTTGAGGTACTGGCAGGCTATCCAAGTACAGCTGTTCAACAAGCAATTGGAGATGTGAGACTGGAATGTCCAAGGGATAAATGAGGGCTGGAGATACAGATATAAATTGTCTGTTTGGAGGTAATAATTAAAGGAATAAGAGTGATTGAAATCTTTAAAGTAGATAGTGGAGACAGAAGATGGCTACGGATGGAGCCTGAAGGATGTTCCCACTTGGAGCCAGGAAGAAGAGATGAATCATTGAAAGAGTATGAAGCTATGTAGGAAGATAATCAGGGGAGGGAGAGGAGATTCAGAAAGATCAGAGATTTAGAACATCAAGGGATCATAGGAGTCATTGAATCCAAGCCCTTCATTTTACAACTGAAAAAAATGAAACAAGGTGGTTGTGATTTTCTAGCTATTTGTAGACATCATCCACCTATTAAGTGTCTGAAGCAGGATTTGAACTCAGATTTTCTTCACTCCAAGGCCAGTACTCCATCAACTATGTCATCTTATTGCCTCAGGATGGTGTTAGTCAATAATGGAATATAGGAAGGTCAAGGTTAATGAGGACTGATTAAAGGCCAATGGGTTTGGCTATTAAGATGCTATTGGTGACCTCAGAGGAATCTCAATAGAATTATAGGGACAGAAGTCATAAAGCAGGGGTTGAAGAGAGAATAGGCAGTAACAAAGTGGAGGCAGTAAATATTAGTAGTTAAGGGGAAGACAGATAAAGGATGTTGTTTTAAAGGAGTTAAAAAGGCTGGTGAAAATTTTTTATTTGTATAGGGAATATTTGAGCCTTCTATGGGCAAAGGGGGAAAGAACCAGTAAAGATGGTGAGATTGAAGACCAAGGGTGTGAGGATAGAGATGGAGATGGGGATGGGAAGGGTTCTTACTGACCTTTGATTGGAGGGAGAAATCCTTGCCCTAACTAACCAAGGTCCTCTCCCCTAATATCATCTTTGTTAATTATTTTTCATTCGATCATTTCAGTCATGCCTGACTCTTCATGATTCTATTTGTTTGTTTTTTAAACCCTTACCTTCTATCTTAGAATTAATATGACAAGGCAAAAGAGTAAGGACCAGACAACAGGGGCTAAGTGACTTGGCCAGGATCACACAACTAGGAAGCATCTGAGGTCATATTTGAACCCAGGACCTTCTATCTCTAGGCCTGATTCTTTATTCACTGAGCCCTATAGCTGCCCCTCTACTTGGAGTTTTCTGGGCAAAGATACTGGAGTGGTTTGCCATTTCCTTCTCCAGTTCATTTTACAGATGAGGAAACTGAGGCAAACAGGGTTAAGTAACTCACACAACTTGTGACTGTGGCCAAATTTGAATTCAGACCTTCCTAACTCCAGGCCCAGTACTCTAAACACTGAAGTGGATTCAAGTAGGTGCCCTTTGTAATAACAATAATAATGATGATAATAATAATAAAAAAAATTTTAATTTATATAATACTTTGAGGTTTGCAACAATCTTTTCTTGTAATTTATAAGGTAGAGAGTACAAGTATTATTCTGAGGCATTTCTGAAATCTTGGTAATATGGCTGCTCCTCCCTTACATGATTACATATTGAAGCCCTTCTCTGGGAGTTGCTGTGGCCAGAAAAATCTGGTACCCAATGACCAGCTTGATGAGAAACGCTCAAAGATAACACATATCCAGTCCATTATGGAAACCATAGCCACAACATTTCTAATTGACCTTTTATTCTGTTGCCTAATCCTATGAGGCTTTGGAAAAGTGGAGTGCTAGTAAATGTTTAACAGCTGGCTTTCTGAAAAGACCTAAGATACCTTTAAGTTTCATCTGCATTACAAACATTTTCTCCCAGCACTTGCTTTCTTTTCTTTTTTCTTTTCTTTTCTTTTCTTTTCTTTTCTTTTCTCTTCTCTTCTTTCTTTCCTTTTCTTTCCTTTCCTCTTCTCTTTTTTCTTTTCTTTTCTCTTCTCTGCTTTCTTTCTTTTCCTTTCCTTTTCTCTTCTTTTCTTTCTTTTCCTTTTCTTTTGTCTTAGAATAGAGTATGAGTTCTAAGGCAGAGAGTGGTGAGGGCTAAACAATTGGGGTTAAATGACTTGCTCAGGGTCACATACTTGGGAAGTATCTGAAGCCAGAATTGAATTTAGGACCTCCCATCTGCAGATCTGGCTCTCTATCCACTGAACCACCTAGCTACCTATATCATCACTTTCTTAAGTCTAGACAATCGACAAAACAATCAAGTCTTGATTTGTAACATTTGCCTATTTCTGAGGTGTAAACATTCGCAGGGAAAATTTCACAATCAGTTCACTGGTCTGAACTGCTCCTCAGCCCACCTCTACCAGTGGAGTAATAATAACAACCACTAGCATTTGTATAATGTACATCTGCACTTTTCATGCATATTCTCAGTGATCTTCATAATAGTCCTGAAAGGTTGGTACTATAACTATAAGTCCCATTTTACAGATGAGTAAACTAAAGCTTAGAGAAGGTAAGGGTCATACCAGCGTTTCAGAGGTGGAATATGAATACAGATCTTCCTGACTCCACCATGCTGCCTCCACAAAATGTAGCATTTTAATACAAGTATTATCTCCATTTTAAAGATGAAAAAACTAAGAAGCAGATAAGTTAAATGACTGGCCCAGACTTGAGTCATTGGTAACCTGACCTTCTGTAGCAAGATCTTGTCCTTGATGTGAGGATGAGTTGGCCTTTTCACTCCATGGGCCCTGAGTGTTTGACTACTCACACACCCTGTATAATTGCTGTCTTGGCTCTTTCATTAACCAGGGCAGGAACATTAGTATTCATTACAGCAAATTAAAAAAAAAAACAAAATAATGTCTGTCCTCTAAAAAAGCAAATTCAGCCTAAGAATACTTATGAGTCACATGTGACTCCATGGAAAAATGGTAGAGGCTCAATGATTATTAGTCCATTTAAATAAAGAACAGGAAGAATTTAGGGAAATATGCTTGTCATTCTGGGAAAATGTATGAATTTTGTTAAAAGCACTGTGTAATTTCCCAAATGTACTCCAACCCTCTCTCCTCCTCCTCCTATTCAATTCTGGGCCCAGCTCATTATCCATCTGCAGTGCCAGTCCAAGATATCTATCCTGACGGACTAACTCAATGGGCTGCCTATCCAAGAGCATGTATTCTGAGCAATACACATTCATTAGCCATTGGTTTCTTCTGTGCGGATTACTAGGCTGAACTCTTCTGAATGGTCATTGGATAGAGTATTGGACTTGAAGTCAAAAAAGTCTTGGTCCAAATTCTAGACACTGACATTTACTATCTGTGTGATCAACCTCCATGAGTCAGTTTTGTCATCTGTAAAAAGGACTGATAATATCTACTTGATAGGCTTTTTGTGGCTCTCAAATGAGATAATGTACATAATGCTCGGTGCAAATCTTAAACTGCTACATAAATATCAGTTTTTGATTTAGTTCAGTGTTCCTGGGCTTGGTGAACTCAAATGGGAGTATTCGGAGAACCACAGACTAGAAAGTACTTGGTAGTTTGCTGGAAGGGAACAGATTCTAAAAGAATTCTGAAGAGCTGAAGTTTGAAGCAAGCAGGAGTTATAAGAACGCTATAAACCTTAAGTCATATAAAAGCATGGAACAAAGATTTTGTCCCTGATGAGCAGGAAGGAAAACACAAAAAACTTAATTCTTATAACCTCTATTTAGCTGGCCGGCTGTTCTGTCTTCTAAGTGTGTGGCTCCTGAAATTGGTTTCTCCTTCAGGTGAGAAAGAAAGAGAGCCACTATAATGTGCAGAGAACTTTCATGGTAGGAGAAAAGCACTGAAGGATTTCCCCCTGTTCTGATACCAGGTAAAGAAGAGAAGCTTAAGCCTCTGGGCTTTATGCTAAAAAAGATCAGATGGTAATCTACTTTTTCTCGAATAGGCTGAAATATAATGACGCTTGCTGATTCCAGAGGGAAGATCCATGACTTTGGCTAGAGAAGGCATATATACTGTGGCAAAGTGCTGAGCAGAAATTCTGTGGGGCAGTTTGGGGGGCAACTCTGTGATCCATATTCCATAAATAAAGACCAAGAAAACTTCTGACCCTGAATCCTCTGAGCCAAAGTGGATACCTCTCCCTTTCCCCTCTGTGACTTTGAACAAGGATCATAGGAATGGACTTTCCTAAAAGATCCCTCTGGCATACTAAGAATATTTATTTGGAGACAAGAAGGGGTCGGAGTGGAATTTTTTATTTCAGCTAGCTGCCAGAGTAATTGAGCTACCAGGAATTTCAATATCATATCTTTTTTATTCCAAGATCATGCAGAAAATATACTTTAATCTAAAATTCAAGTTTTTCCCTAAGGATCTAAAGAAGTTGGGAAGGAAATAAGAAGCTTGATAGGATGGGAGCAAATATAAACCTATTGAGATAAATTGTGAAATATGGGGTGATGATGCTTTTTTACATTTTTAAGCCCAAGATTGAGCTAAGAGGGAACCCAAGCAGGCGCTGGAGTAAGGGAGTGCCATCTGGCACATACACAGAGATCCAAGCTGGAAGTCTGCATCTGCACATTAGTAAATAGGTCTGGGTTTCGTAACTCAAGCTTGTAGCACCACTTGGTGGCTTATGCTAAAATTGCATCCTGAGTTGCCATGCCAGTCTGTGCTTCCAGCAGCTCCAAAAGCATCATGTAGAGCTAACTAACTATCTTTTCTCCTTGTATGTCCAGAGATAAGGTATACAAGTAAAAAAGGAAAATTGTCTACATTAACAAACATCAACACACCTTACAATTACGTGCTTCTCTGAGCTAATTATGTCTTCCAGCTGCTTAGTAAAATGTGAACTTCTTTTTAAATGAATGTAGACCCGTGTTGGCAAACTTATGGCACGTGTGCTGGAGCATGCTGGAGGGGGCTGCTCCCCTCACCCTCTCTATGCGCTCCTGAGGACATTTCTCAAGTCACCCACCCCTCTGCCCAGCAGCCTAATGGGAGCACTTCCTCCCTCCCCTGTCTGGGGTAAGATGAGGAGCTCACATGTGGCATGAGGGTTGCAGTTTGGGCACTCAGTCTCTAAAAGGTTCACCATAAATTAACAGACCAATAGAAGAGTGTGAACCTGAGGTACTTTTTTTCTGAGCAATATGCAAGAAGAGAGATGCTCCAGGTACTACCCATACTCTGAAGACTCTCACATGATCCTAACATCTTAATCTTAATAGGCAGGAGCTGTCAAGGTTGCATTTTGCCCTGCTGAGGCAAATGCTTTATTGTATTCATCAAATAATAAATAGTTGAATTTTGAATTATCTCTTTTTATTTTTTTAAACTCTTACCTTCTGTCTTAGAATCTATACTAAGTATTGGTTCTAAGGCAGAAGAGTGGTAAGGTCTAGGCAATGGGAGTCAAGTGACTTGCCCAGGATCACATAGCTGAGAACTCTAGACCTGACTTTCTATCCACTGAGCAACCTAGCTGTTGTTCATATTCTCTTTAACTCTTAACCAAATATATGTCTGTGAAGGTGCAATCTACAAAGCACTGTGAAAATAGTCCTTTTTTTTCTCATATTTTTATCAGGAACTGGTGCTGAATTTTATTTCAGTCCAGCCCCTGAGGACCTGATCTCCAGTATATAGTGACCCAGATTCCTGGTCTTTTTACCTGGTATTTGATTTTTTTACATTGAAAAAAATTTATTTAATTAATTAATTTAGAATATTTTTCCATGGTTATATGATTCATGTTCTTTCCCTCCCCTCTTCCCCCCGCCTGTAGCCAATGTGCAAATCCGTTGGGTTTTACCTGTGTTATTGATCAAGACCTCTTTTCATATTATTGATCATTTAGAGTCTACATCCCCAGTCGTATCCCCATCAATGTTCCAGTTCACATGGAATTCCTCCAGCTCATTATTCCTTTCAGCACATTGTATTCCATCACCAACAGAAACCATACTTTGTTCAGACTTTCCCCAATTGAAGGGCATCCCCTCATTTTCCAATTTTTTTCTACCACAGAGCATGGCTACAAATATTGTGATACAAGTATTTTTCTCTATGATCTCTTTGGGGTATAAACCCAGCAGTGCTATGGCTGGATCAAAGGACAAACAGTCTTTTAGCACCCTTTGGGCATAGTTCCAAATTGCCCTCTAGAATGGTTGGATCAATTCACAACTCCACCAGCAATGCATTAGTGTCCCAATTTTGCCACATCCCCTCCAGCATTCATTACTTTCCTTTGCTGTCATGTTAGCTAATCTGCTATTGGTATTTGAGAAGGATCATGCCACAGAACATCAGAGTTATCCATGACTCATCCCCCTTTCTTAGTGCTATATCCAATAAGTTCCTAAGTTTTTTCCTTTCTTCGTCCTACATCTTTTATTCATCTTCTGTCCACTCACATGTCCACCACCCAAGTTAAGGCCCTTGTCATCTTTTATCTGTACTATTTTAATAGCTTCCTAGACTTTTTGCATCTAGTCCCGTTTCTTTCCAGTCCATCCTCCCCAAAGCTGCCTCCATAAAGTCCCTAAAGCAAAAGGAAGACTGTATCCTTTCCCTTTTCATGAATTTTCAATAGCTTACCAGTTCTTGTTATTTATTCACATTTGGGATTTTCTTGACAAAGATATTGGTATAATTTGCCATTTCCTTCTCCAGATCATATTACAGATGAGGAAACTAAGGCAAACAGAGTAAAGTGACTTGTCCAGGGTCACCCAGGTAGTAAGTTTCTGAGACTGGATCTGAGACTGGAAGAGGGGGCTTCCTGACTCCAGGCCTGGCAATCTATCACCTGTGCCAACTAGCTACTCTACCTCTAGACTAAATACAAACTCTTAGTTTGGCTTGAAAAACTTTTCACAATATGTCTCCATCTTCCATTTCCAGACTTATTTCCCTCCATACATTTTACTATTCAACCAGATTCACGTGTTCCCCAGCTTGAACATTCCCTTCTCCTCTTTTAGATCTTTGTACCTTCCCTTAGTGGACAAACATCTTGTATTTACTTTCCTGTGCATATGCTGTATTTCCTTGGATAATAGAAATTTTTTGAGGTCAGGGATCTATTTTTTTGGTTTGTTTTTATTTCCTCATTGCTTAACTCTGTGCTATAAACATGTAGATATTTAATATATGCTTATTTAACAAAATTGATTATATGCATTGCCTATCTTCATATATATATATTGACATGAAAAATGGAAATAAGGTTTAATGGTTACTGATGTCAACTTTTAGTCTTTTTTTGGGTGCTATCTTGGAATGTTAATTCAGCCATCTAGGTGGCATAGTAGATAGAGCAGTGGGCCTAGAGTCAGAAAGACTTAGAGTTCAAATTCAGGTTCAGAAATTTCCTAATTGTGTGACCCTGGACAAGTCATCTAACCTCTTCATTTCAAATGGACATAATTAATAGTACTACTTTCACAGGGTTGCTATAAAAATAAAATAATTTCATATTTGTAAAATTCTTAGCACCATGCCTGGCATTGTAGGTGCTTAACAAATTCTTTTCCCTTCTACCCCCTTGCTTTGTGTCACCATAAGCACATTATTTATGCCTTGATCCAAGTCCTTGATAGAAAAGATAAACAGCAAAAGGCCAAGAATAGACCATTACAACACTCACTGGAAACCTTTTTCAAAGGTCATTTCAAAGGTCATTGAACCAAAAAGTAGTCGCTTCTTAAATCTGGACATTCAACTTGTTCCAAATCCATGTAATTTTACTGTCCCCTAGCCCACAATTCCCACAATAATATCATGAGCTACCTTTTCCAGACTCTTCACTAGAATAAAAATTTAAAAAGAAAATGAAGAAGTGATTTTTAGTTCAAGTGATTTCTGGGCTGTGTTGGGGTTGCTAATTTTAACAATTACTTGCATCAATTATTTTTTCTCCTAAAAATAGTGATGAGTCCATTTCCTGTTTTGCAATCAAGGGTTTGTTTAGAGAGGTCAAGTTGGAGCTATTATAATAACATGCACTGACTTTCATCTTTATCCTTTCTTCTATCTTGATGTTAATTTTTCATCTTTGTTTTAACCAGTGAATGATCTAACTGTACACAGATAGCTGATACTGAAATGATTCCCATAGTAGTAAGCAATCATATCCGATCCATCTATTTCATTTCTTGTGTGATGCTCAGTTCTATCCCTATCTATTACCTTATTCTCTTCTTGAAGAAATTATTCATGAAATATTGGAATAATTTCTCTAAATCACCTACATGCTTTGGGCTTTCTTTCTTAATTGCAGATACTATTTCCCAATGTAGTTTTCACCATCCTCAGCTGTGCCACCTTTGTCTTGAAATCACCAAGTATCAAGGGATTTGTTGATTTGATCTGGAGGATCTTGTCTAGTTCTTTGAATTATTCCTCTACTTTTTCATCTCTGCAACAAATGTTGGCAGAAAAGCTGTAATTATTATAGTAATCCCCTTGCTGACCTCAGTTCTCACATGATGTAGTGCTTCATAGTATAAAGCCTAGAAAGCGAAAGAATCAAATATACCATGAAGTGATCTTTCTTGTTATCCTTTGGAGCATAATGAAAGAACTCTGCCAAGTCTTTTATTTGTCTCTCTGAGGAGACCTATGAGCCATTATTCCATTTGGTTGCAATTCCTTTTTCCCTTCTTTTTATATTTATGGCAAGAATGCCAACATGCCTGTGCTTCAGTTCTTCTGGCAAGGTGTTTATTGGTTGTTTACAAGGAACTCACGTTTAGAGTAGCAAACAGTTAAATTAATGTTTGTAAAAAGTCTAAAAAAAACAAACAAACCACATGATTCTTAGTAATCAGTCAGGCTTTTATTAAGTACATGCTATGTGACGTGTTGTGCTAAGGGTAGAGGATACAAATTAAAAACAAAAGTCTCCCTCCTTTGCCCTCAAGGAACTTATATTTTAATGGATATATACATAATTATGTGAAAAAATAAAAATAAAAAATAAATATATACTAGCATACCTTGGAGATATTGCAGTTTTGGTCCCATACTACCACAATAAAGCAAAAATCATAATAAAGCAAGTCACATGAATTTCTGGTTTCCCAGAGCATGTAAAAGTTATGTTTATATTACATTTGTAATCTATTAAGTGTGCAATTGTATTATATATTAAAAACACAATGTATGTACCTTAATTAAAAAGCCAATTTATTACTAAAAACTGCTAACTATCATTTGAGTCTTCAGCAAGTAGTAATTTGTTTTTTGGCTGGTGTAAGGTCTTACCTCTATGTTGATGGCTGCTGACTGATTGGAGTGGTGGCTGCTGAAGGTTGGGGTGGCAATGGCAATTTCTTAAAATAAGACAACCAGAAATTTGCCACATTGATGACTCTTCCTTTCACTTGACCACTTAGAGGTCATTGTACAGTTTTTAAATGACCTAATTTCAATTGGCCTAATTGTTGTTTCTCAGGGACCAGGAAGGCCCAAAGAGAGGGAGATAAACAGGACAGCTTGTAGATGGAATAGTCAGAACAAATACATTTATCAGTTAAGTACGTTGTCTTATATAGGTGCAGTGCATTGTGGCCCAGAACAATTAAAATAGTAATATGGTGATCTTAGATTACCATAACAGACATAAAAAATGATAGAAAAGTTTAAAATTTTGTGAGAATTACCAAAATGTGACACAGAGGCATGATGTGAACAGATGTGGTTAGAAAAATGGCACTGATGGATGTGTTCCACATGCAATCGCCACAAAATTTCAATTTGTAAAAAATGCAATATCAGCAAAGTACAATAAATGAAACACATTAAAACAAGGTATGCCTATAAATAAACTGGTTACATACAAGATAAACACAAATTTTATGAAAGGTAGTCTTAGAGGAGAAGACACTGAGGGAACCAGGAAAGGCCTCCTGAGGTGAGATGGTATTTTTGGAATCCAGGCTTCAAGTCTATAATATCCATCTAAGATTCTCATTGCTGGTGGAGAGGATAGTGACTCCATACTGCACGCTTACATGAGGGGCAGAGTTGATACAAGAACTTTGGAGAGGAGGAATATTTTTTATTCCTTTTTCAAGAAAGGGCACATAGGGTTCTAGACTTCCTATAGGACCAATTTTAAGGAGAGAGAGACTTTGGAAGCAACAAGAATGCCGGGGAAGGCCAGCTCCTCAGCATGTCCCTGATTTCCAACTTACCTTCCTAGAGAGTTTGGGGAATTTTTCCTTGAGTGAGATTGGGTGCTTCTCTATCTTGGTTGAATGAGATACCAGCTCATTTCCACTTAAAGTATTCATTCAATTCATCCTGTATATTTTCTTGTGTATTCTAATATGCCAGATTTCTGTTTTCATTTTATTTATGAATAACAGAGAGATGGAGTTTTAGCCTTATATACTTCTCAGAGAATAATAGACCCTTTTTCTTTTTCCCTTCCCCACCTCCAGAAATAAATCAGAGTCTTTCTTGGAAAATTGTAGGCAAGATTCCAGAAAGATCCATTCATGCCTCTCCATGAGCCTCATTCAGATAACTTAGGTGCATACATATATACCTACATGGGCAACATACATAGACCCAAAATAAAGGAAGATATGGATTTTAAGAGGGGGAGATGAGGAGGAAGAACATTCTAGGAATGTATTCATTCCTTGCCCTTTTATTTTTTACAATCTATCATTATCTCTGAAAATCAGAAGGGAACTCCACAGGACTGAGAATCATTTTTTTTTAAATTGTATTGTTGCAATCAACCTTCTGGTAATGACTTTCTCCATAGTAAGTTAGGCTAGTCCTTAGACAGTAGCAGCAATCTGTCAATAGGACCATAGTCAAAGCCTTCCATCTTGGTAGAACTTCCCAGAGTTTGTACTTCACTGGGATAACCTTCAAGAACCCAGGATCAACTCTGCCACAAATCAGGAAAAGTTTTTTTTTTTTTTTTGTAGTGTTATAATAATGATGATAACTACTTTTTTTTTTAAAAGCTTTATACTTTCAAAGCCTTTTCATATCTATTATCTCATTCATCTTGACAATACCCCTAAGAGAAAGAAGCCCAGGGATATATTATTATTCCCATAGTACTAATAAGGAAGCTAAGATCCAAAAAGTTAATGCTCAGTATCATACTGTGATGTCAACCGTGGAGCAAGAATCTAAATATCTTGGCTTCAAATCCTGTGCTCACTCATGATATGAAAATATAAGTCTTAGGGGGCAGCTGGGTGGCTCAGTGGATTGAGATCCAGGCCTAGAGACGGGAGGTCCTGGGTTCAAATATGACTTCAGACACTTCCCAGCTGTGTGACCCTGGGCAAGTCATAATCCCCATTGCCTAGCCCTTACCACTCTTCTGCCTTGGAACCAATACACAGTATTGGAGGTAAGGGGTTAAAAAATAAAATAAAATAAAAGTCCTGACTCTTGTTCCTTCTAGAGATGAATCTCATTCCTCACCTAAGCAACTATCTGAAAGCTTTCACCCTTTTCTCTATGTTGGTTTTATTGCTTTATTCTAGATTTTATTTTCTACAAATCTTTTGATTTGTGGCTACCATCTAAATGTGCCAAGAAGGGTCTGTTGAGTTGCTGCTTCAAAGTCAATCACTAGCCTTTGACTTGGGAAGATAAAGAACCAATGGAAGAGGAAGGGATGGACATAAAATCAAGAAATGAAAATTTGAATGTGAATTCATTTTATCTCCAACTAGATTATAAACTTTTTGAAAGCAGGAACTTTCTTCCTCACTTTTCCTCCTCAAAGAGAATGAAGGAGTTGTAATTTTTTGAGGTAGACAGGGCCTTAGAGACCATTTATTCTAATTCCTTCATTTGTCAAAGGAGAGAACACTGTAACATCGTAATTAGCAATTAAGTGCATCCCCTGTCATCTTTATGTTACTGTGTTTTATAGGTTAATCTTGTCTTTCTAACCTAATTATGAGTGCCTCAACATTTTTTCCTTTTTTTCTCCTTAGTGATTAACAAAGGACTGGACTAGGTACATAGTAAAAGCTCAACACATATTTCTTCCATGAATAAATTGATAGCACTCACTGTAAGACTACAAATGGAATTTTCTGATCCTGTTCCATCTTTTATCTTTTTTCTCTCCTCTTCCTCTCCCTCTTCTTTCTTCTTCTCCCCCTTTCCTCCTCTTCCTCTCTGAATTTCTACTTTTTGAATTTTCTTTCTTTTTACATTTTGAATTTTCTACTTTTTCCTCATCATAATAACTAGTAATTATTCGATGCTTTAAATTTAGCAATATATTGGTTTATAGTTAATACACATCATCACTGTGAAATAAGCTCAAGAAGATGAGCCAATTGTTAAATTTTCAGTGAGCATTGGCACTTTGGCAGTTAGCAAATGTTACAAGCCAGGGCTTTATTTATTTATTTTTTTGTTTGCTTCTTGCCTAGATTTAAGAAAGTAATGGAGAAAATGCTAATAATGTATATTAAACTTGAAAGGGTATCCTTTGTCTACTTCCTCCTGGGGAGCCAATTGTTAAAACATTTAAAACATTTACCAGCACACTCTTGATTATAGTGTTTTGATCCCCAGTTTATAGATGAATGAATGAAAAAGCATTTTTAAGCATTTGCTATGTACCAACCAAGCATTGTGTTTAGCCCTGGGGATACAGATAGAAAAGTAAAAATAGCCTCTACTCTCAAGGAGTTTTCATTCTAATGAGGGAGACAATACTCACAGGAAGTGATGGCTATGGAAGGACACTTTTCTCTAGAAGATTACAATGATGGTGAGTGGGATAATAGGGGAATAGATTTCCATTCCCTCCCAGGAACAAAGTTGGAATTAATTTTATCATGATTACAGAAACTGAGGGGTGTGGGAGATGAATGGAAAGAGAACTTGAAATGGCAAGGTTATTGAGAATACCGATGCGGAGTATGGAGTTGGGTGAAACATCAAGAATTTTCCTGAAGTTGTGAGAAATGATAGACAACAGTTAGGACAGAAGGGCCAAGAGAGACCCAGGGAGAAAGGTCCAGAGGTAAATGGGATAAAATCTTCAGGATTTGTTTTCTGGCATGGCTATCAAAGCATTTGGTAAGGCTGTCAAGATGGTTGAGGAAAAGGTGGCAATGAAGAAACTGAGTCCCAGAAAATTTAAATGATTTGTTTAGGTGATCATACAGCTACTAAGGAGCAGGAGCAGGGCTTGAATCCAGATCTCCTGACTCCAAGTCCTATGCTCAAGAACTGAGAAGAAGGTTAGAGGTCATCAAGTTTAATATCCCATCTAGTGTTAGAATACCCTATTTCAGAGTCCTATGCTGATGACTAGCTAGGATGCTCAAATACTATTGTTGTCTTCAGTTTTAGTTAAGTCTGACTCTTCCTGACCACATTTGAGGCTTTCTCAGAAAAGATATTAGAGCTGTTTGCCATTTCTTTCTCTACCTCATTTTTTTATAGATGAGTAAACTGAGGCCAAAAGGATTTTAAGTGATTTGCCCAAGGTCACATGACTAGAAAGTGCCTGAGGTCAAATTTGAACTCAGGATGATAAGTTTTCCTGACTTCAGGCCCAGCAATTTATCTACTGCACCACTTAGCTGCACAGGATCCTCTATACCACTTGTTAAATAAGGCAAACTGCATTTGACTTCAAGTACTTAAGAATATAGTCAGATTACATGTAATTGAGAAAATAAAATATCTTTGAATTTTAAAAAAATGTAGACAAAAACTAAACTACTAAGGTTCATCAGAGACTCAGAAAGTTAAAAGATTTATATGAACTTAGACATAGTAGTGAGTGCTTGTTTCTGACAAAATTGTGGCATATAAAAATTTGTTGTCAGCTTCCTTGTCCTGTGCCTTCTCCTCTATCCCTCAGCATCAACACCTCCATACACGTATTCTCCTTGTGGGCCCTCTCTTTCTAAACCTGCTCTGAAGAAAGGAAAATGTGATACAGTGGAAGGAGTACTGACTTGGAATGAGGACAACTGGTTTCAGACCTCAAACTCTGAATTTATGAGCTATAGAAGTAGTCTTGGACAAGACACAACACTCCTCTGATTCACTATTTTTTTCACCTGAAAAATGGGGATGATAATATTTCCATTATCTACCTTACAGGGTTTCAATGAAAAAAAAAAACTCATAGAAATTAATCATAAACTTTTGGTCCTGGAAGGGACTTTAAACAACAACTAGTCGAACTAATTCATACACTTAACTGACTGGTCAAGTGGTGATCCAGACTCTGCTTGAGGATCTCTAATGAGGAAGCTCACTGTCTTTTGAAGAAGCCCATTTCAGTTTTGAATAGCTGTGGATAGAGTCCCAAATCTGAAGTATGGAAGACTTATGTTCCTCAGTTCAAATCTGGCCTCAAACACTTACTAGCTATGTGACTTTGGGCAAGTCACGTCACAGTGTTTGCCTCAGTTTCCACATCTTGTAAAATGAACTGGAAATGGAAATGGCAAACCACTCCAGTATCTTTGCCATGAAAACCCAATATGTCACCAAGAGTCAGACACAACCAAAATGACTAAACAACAATAACAAAGATTTTTGAATAGGGAAATAATATAATCAGACTTACATTTTAGAAATATTGATTTGGTGACTGGGACCAATTAAAAGCTATTGCAACAATCCAGATGATAGGTGACTAGGACCTGAAGAAGAATGGTGACCTTGCGATATTAAAAAAGACAAGAAAATTTGTTTTGCAATAAGTTATAAATGACTGATAGATGAAAGTATTAACCCTGTGTAAAAAATAGACTTTAATAAGGACTATAATCCCCACAAGCCTTTGCTCCACTTCCCCAAAATGCTTTGTAATCTCACGCAATTCTGAGGTGGGCCGAGATCGAGGAAGGGTTTAAGCTGGTGGCAAAGGTTTTTGGGGCTCTTTTTGGACTTCTGTTTTGGAGCAGAGGCATCTCTTCCATGATGTGAGGTTATTTTGTCTAGGCCTCTGGCCTAGGCACATGTTTCTTACTTGTATATTCTTTAATCCTTAATCCTTAATAAACCTCTAAAAAATATAATACTCCTTGCAGAGAGAAACTAATTTCTACCTGCCTCAGTCTCCCCATCTCCCTAAATTTTAACTGTTACACCTGATCAGGACATTCTTATTTTAGTAGGGACAAAAATATTTAGGAAATTCAAATCAGGCACCAGCAAATAGATAGGGGAGAGAAGAGAACCTTTTTAGAGGCTCTGAAATCCAAGTTCCTGCCTCTGTCTACACATAAGCTCCATCCTATTGAACACCTTATTCAGGTGTTCAGTCATAATGGCTACATGTATTTAAGTAGAAATGACATTATGAGAATAAAGACAGGGAAAGCAGCTAGGTTGGTTTAAATATAGAGGAGATCCACGCTAGAATAGATATAATTATGATAGCATTGAAGGGTTGATTTACAAGGTATATAAAAGTGGGGAAAATACAAAAGATACATAAAAATAACCTCTTAGACCATATTGATGTCCTGGGATGGGGGGAGGATTTATTTAAGTGCTTTAATAGGATCCTCTATATACTAAGGGCATCCTTGTTAAAGGTATTAGTAAGGGATAAGTAAGACTTCAGGAATGGTATTCAACAATGGACCACATCTTTACTATCTCACTATTGCCTAAAGGATTTAAACAATATAAGACGCCATTATGCTTAGTGATTGATTATGAAAAAAGCATTGCACTTAGTGGAACAAAATACCACTTTATAGGCTCTGTTTCAAAAAAGACATTTTCCATCTACATATCATGACATTCATTATAGCTTTGAAGGTATAACAGAAAAAGTAACCCTACTTTATGGCCATCTGATAACAATCATCAAACAAGGCATAGTACTAGGAGAAATGTCTGCTGGCTATAAGTACTTGCCACTGTGATGGAGGAAATCTAAGTAGAGTCCAGGCTGAGGAAGGATCCCCAGTGGATGGTGAGGTTCTCTAGTGGCTCCTGTTTGCAGATGGCATTGTGCTGATTGAATCAATCCCCAACACACAACAGAGCCTATACAAGATATCTTATTGCTCTTGTTCCATCATTCCAACTCTTCGTGACCCCATTTGGGGTTTTCTTGGCAGAGATCCTGGAGTGGTTTTCCATTTCCTTCTCCAGCTCATTTTACAGATGAAGAACTGAAGTAAAAGGGTAAGTGACTTATCCAAAGTCACATAGCAAGTACAAGTATCTGAGACCAGATTTTAACTCAGGAAGATGAGTCTTCCTGACTTCAGGCCTGGCACAATTTGCCAAGTAGCTGCCAGAAGAGATCTGTAATCACTAAAAGGAGTTTAGCCTGTTTATCCACATAGGAAAGACCAAATGAAGGAAGAATATCTGTGGCCCATATTTCAACATGTGTCAATTTGGATGCCCTATAGAGAGTGTCAATATCTAGGACAGATAATACAGATTGATAAATGATCTGAGCCCAGAGTTGAAAAGGAGGAAGAAAGAGCTTTGGGGAAATTCTGTCTCTTTTACCTACCTCAAGCTTTCCATAACACCCTATATTTTCAGTCTAGGATATTTTACTAGTGCAGTTGCATACCAGTAAATGCTTACTAACTCAATCTCTCAACCCCACTCAGAATAGCAAGTCAGTTTCTCAGAGTTGAATTACTACCTTTCCCGCTTACAGTCTTTAAGTTGTGAGCTTTGTGGGTTGTGAGTTCTAATACTATCATTCATGAGCCCCCATCCAGGATTTCCCAATATCATATATTCCTGAGTTCAAATTTGCCCAGAGACACTTATTAGCTATGTGACCCTGGACAAGTAACTTAACCTTGTTTGCTTCAGTTCCTCTTTAGTTAGCAACTTCCCAATATCAATTAACGAATTAACATAAGTTAGCTTTTACAAAGGTAGATTTACTAAGAAGGTAGAACAAGGACTGAAACCCAATAATATCCTCCAATCACAAGTCTCATTCATTCTCTTCTACATACTCTTCTCAGGTAGATTCACCCAAAAAGGACAAAACATACTTACCCCTAACCTGGGAAGAGAGTGATGTTTCCTGGCCTTGGTAACCTTAAGCATATCCACTCAGTACTGGGTCAGCAGCCAATTTTCCATCATTATTGAAGTACATTACATGAAGCAATCAGAGGATACCTGAGTCTGCTCTAAAATGAAGGAAAGAGTCTCTCCTTTATATACACCCCAAAGCAGATTTGCCAAACTTTCATGTAGGTTGGTACTAGATAGGGCATATTGTACATGCTCAAAGGATTGAATTTTCATTCAGTCCAGTTGCAGAAGTGAGAACTGGAATACCACTAAAGAGGACTATCTTTAAAGATATATGGAGGTTGTAAGCAGGTTACAACAAAAAACTGAAGAACTCCAAAGAGGAAGAAGGAAGATCATCAAAGGATTATATGATAAAAAGAGAAGCTGGGGTGGTCATAAGATGAGAGTGAGAAGTGACAAGAGCACCCCATTTGTATACCCTGCTGTCAGGAAAAATCAAGGAAAGTCTCTAACAAACTGGGTGGACCATCTTTGTAAACTTTTGGAAAGGCATAAAGTTGCACAGTTTGGCAGCCACTGAGAGGTTTCCATTTGCATCACTGGAGAGGTAAAGGATCCATCTGAGGATTAACTTTTTAACATTTTATATCTCTCTGTGTCTCTCTCTCTCTCTCTGTGTCTCTGACTGTCTCTGTCTTTCTCTGTCTCTGTATCTTTGTCCCTCTGTCTCTTTGTCAGTCTCTCTGTCTGTGTCTTTCTGTCTTGGTCGTGATCCCGGTCCCACCTCCGTCCTTTTTTTGCCCTTTCCTTTCGTAGCTTGCCTTTTTTACTCCTCCCCTTCTCTCTCAAACTACAGCTCATCATTCCCCTCTAGTGGCCAATTTAACCAATTTCCACGATTTTCCACAGCTCTCTGGGAACCTGACCAACTTGCCTTTTTGCCAATGGGCCCTGTTCCCCAAGAGATAGTAGGAGAGAGAGGTCGAACCTTAGCACCAGAATTTTTAAAAATACCTTTCCTGCACTTTCATCTTCAAAGTGCTATGCTCCCATTAATTAATCAGTGGCACTCAGGGCTTGAGTTCTGAAGCTCTGTTGGGCCATCTGTCCCGGTCTCCCCCACCCTCCCCACCTCTCTGGAATGGTTACAAGAGAGAGCTTCTGGCTCCTTTGGGGATGAGAAAAGAGGTTCTGAAGTTCAGCTCCAGCATGCCATCTGAAATTCCTGCTCTACTTTGTTCAGAATTCAGGAAACTTTTTTTCTCTGGTTCCTTTGGGAATTCCACAATGAGCATTGGTTCTGGGAGATTTTATAAAGTTAAATCTCCTCAAGACTCATGCTTGCTTAGTAACTGGGGACTTAAAAGAGAACTTAGATCTTCCTCAATGACATATTTATCCTGGATGTCAAACAAGGCTTAAAGAAATTGGAAAATTAGCTTGCAATCTGTGGGGTGGTTCAGAGGTCTGGAGTCTGAGGTCCTTCTTCCAATGGAGCTGATAACTGTGACTCTGGAAATTACAAAGGCAGATTTGATTGGGCTTCATGAAAGGAAAAACTTCCTAATAGTTAGGACTAAGATCAGGAGGCACTGTCACACGAGACAGTTAGTTCCTATGACTAGAATTCACTAAGCAGAGATTGTATGTCACAAAGGAGCGTTCTCTAGTTGACCTCTGGGGCTCTTTCCACTTTTGACCTTGGGAAAGGCACTTCTCAGAATATTAATTTCCATATTTATAAATTGAGGACATTGTATGGAAGGATCTTTATGAAACTTTACCACGCTGATATTTCCACTATATGAATTTCTCTTCATTAGATGTTATATAAATGTTTTTGTTCATCCTTTGTTTTTCAAAGAGGAGCGATGACATCACAGGGCTATGTCTTGACTTGCCTGTGAATTGGATTTAAGTGAGGCCAAATTGCACAAAGTCATCAGTTTCATTCCCTCTTCCAGAGTCATCAAAGTCCAGTGGCAAGACAAAAATTAGGACAACTGCCAATGGCCTGGGGTGCAGTAGATGACCTTGGCATCTTTAGTGTCTGACCAAGCTCTAGGCATTCCACAGAGCCTGCTTTAGCCACCTTCACTGGACCACTGGAACAAATTGTTCTCATCTTCCTATTTTGCTAGGGGAAGTCTTCATATGCTTGGGGTAGACATTGCAGTAACTCATTGACAGGTTGGAAACCTGTGTTTTAATCCATCTGCTTAGTTTAATGGGCATAGCTGCTGTGCATGTTCTAGCTTCTTGGAGCCACAGGTGAGAATTGGGTAAAAGGTAGAAGGATAGATTTGAAAAGGGCTCTGCAATCCTCCCACCAGAGGTACTAATCCTTTCTGAATACTCCATACAACCCTGTGTAAATGTACATATTTCGGGAATCAGCAGAAATGTATTTAGGGTATTAACATTAAATAAAACTCTAGCTTTCCCAAAGTCAGTGACAAACTTGAATTAGGTGGAGTGGGTTCAGGTACTGACTGGTACTCTTTCTTTCTATCTGTCTTAAGTTTCAGAGTGAAAGATAGTCGAGCAAAGCTAATGCCCTTGTGTGGTCTCCTCTACAGAAAATGCCAAGGACAGATTCCTTTTCTTTCAAGGGAACTCTTGGTGCTGGGGCATGAAGCCAGGCTGCTGTTCTGGAAACTGAAACCTATCTTCAGCCACTAGAGCTTGCTCAGCATAGAAGCTAGAACCAAAAGCCACCTCTAGCCTTTCTGCCTCATTTCTCTCCCTCTCTCCTGTCCCAAGCTGGTTGAAGCTCAGATCAAGTTCCAGAAAAAGAGGAGGGACAGGGAGAAGAGGGACAGATATATTCAAAGAAATGATACTTCTGTGGTCAGTTCTTTTCCTCTTCTCCTTGACAGAATTGTAAAATGTCAGAGCTAGGGACTTTGGAGCACAGAATCACAGAGCTAGAAGGGCCTTAGAACACAGAATGTCAGAGCTTTCTGTGAATGAATGAAGGGACTTTAGGATATAAAATGTGAAATGAAAATGGTCCTTAAAGTAAGTCAGATCTAGAAGGCAGTTTTTCTACAGTGGAAAATTTTTTTTTTCTTTCAGAGTCTTTTCTGTAAGCAGGTCTGGCTATGTCATTCCCCCACTCAAAAATCTTGAGATTCCCTATTACTTTTAGGATAAAATATAAATTCTTCTGCTTGGCATTTAAAGCCCTCTACAATCTGGCTTTCCCCTACCTTTTCCAGTTTTATTTCATATTTCTTTTCTTTATGTACTCTATGTTCCCACTAAACTGAAATACTAGCTGTTCTCCCAATTTTTAAAATAATTTTTTCTGGGTACATGTAAAGGCAATTTTTAACATTTATTTAAAAATTTTTTGAGCTCCAAATTCTGTCTTTCTTCCTCTTGATCCCCAAACTTGATATACTTTCTCCTAGGCTATCCTCCATGCCCAGAATGTACTTTTTTTCACATTCCTTTCCTTCAAGGCATCTCCTCCTTTTTGAAGCTTTTCCAGATTCTCTGAATTTATGACATTTTTTCTCCATTTTCAAACTACCTTTTATTTACGCAACCATGTATATGTTGTCTTTCTCTAGAAAAATATGCCTTGAGGACAAGGTCCATTTGTCTCTGTTGGCTTTGTATCCCCAGAGATAATCAGCTAGCAAGTCTTTGGTGGATAAAAGAAAAGGAAAGACTAGAATGATCTGTTAAAAACTATTCGATGCTCCTTTATTTTAAAGAACAGGAGGAAAGACTCTAAATGAACACCTTAATGAAAATATCAACAACATGGAAAAGAGTTCGGACAGAGGACACATGTGATACCCAGAGGAAGCATGCATCGCCATTGGGAGGGGGTGGGGGTGGGGAAGAAAAAGAAAATGATCTTTGTTTCTAATGAATAATGTTTGAAAAGGACCAAATAAAATAATGTTTGAAAGGGAAAAAAAAGAACAGGTGTTCTTTAGTAACTTGGGAGTTAATGCAAATTGGGTCCAGAACTGTGAAATATCATGCTGAATGCTTGTCAAAGGAGAAGGAACACTAGACTCTTCTGAGCTAGGGCACAGTGGCTTGACCATAGCAGTCCACTCTGAGACCAGGCTTCTAACTTCTCCACTCTCTTGACAACCACCTTCTCACCTTGGAGAAACATCAATCTTTAGCTCTGCCCTTTTGATTGATGAGTCTCTAGCCAAGACCACCATTTTATTAGGGACTTGGGTCAAGCTCTCTCCACACACTCTCTAAATTTCTCCACCTTTTTCCAGCAAAAGGAGATAGGCAATAGATCTGGTATCATTTTTGTACTACTATAGCTCCCCTTTATATGTTTGTTGTCTTTCATCCATAGATTGGAAGCTCTTTGAGGGTAGAGACTACTTTTAGTCAAAAGTAAAACATGGTGATATTTGTATTCTATTGAGGAATTACATTACAGAGATCCTAAGATACTCCTGGAGAATGGGTCCTTTTACTTTAAATTGTTTGACTTCAGGTAAAAATAAAGAGGCAAGACAGCAAAATCAGAAGATAAAAAAGTTCCATTATCATCAGCTTGGTGGGCAGTTGCCCACCAATCTTGGGAGATACATACATACATACCCAGTATTTTACATAGCCTTTAGGCAAGTGGCAAAAGGAGTCTCTCAGGTGAGGCTAAGACACTTTCCTTATTGAATAATAGGGACAGGATATCATGTGATTTGAGGGGAGAATGTTTTCAAAAGGGGTTTGGGCTTGTTAACCTTGTTGCCAAAGGAGTTACCAAAGATCATGTTTATTTTGGTAGTTAATCTTATCCAAGGGCAGCTAGGTGGCAGTGGATAAAGCAGGGACCTGGAGTTAGGAACACTCATCTTTCTGAATTCAAATCTGTCTTTGAGACACTTTAATAGTTGTCATTTAACTCTGTTTGCCTCAATTTATCATCTGTAAAATGAGTTGAGATCATGCCAGTATTTCTGCAAAGAAAACCCCAAATGGAGACAGGAAGGGTTAGATATGACTGAAACAACACAACAAGACAACAACAACAACAAATCCAAAGTCTTCAAGACAGTGGAGACCTCCTTCCTGGTAGAATTAATAGGCTCATCCTGCTGAATAAAATATAGTCTTGGAGCAGCTATGTAGCTCAGTGATTCAAATTTGGCCTTAAACACTTCTCAGATGTGTGACCCTGGGCAAATCACTTAACCCCTATTGCCCTTTATAACTCTTCTGCCTTAGAATCAATATTTAAAGAAGGTAAAGGGTTTTTTGTTTGGTTGTTTGGTTGTTTTTTTGGGGGGCAGGGAAAAAGTAGATTAAAGATCTGTATTTGTAGAATCCTGTGTTTCCCTTTTTTGACCTCTAAAACTACTTTTTTTTCTGGGGGAGATGTTTTTTTCTCCATCTTATAGCACATAGGCTTTAACCATTTTCTTTACAAATCCCAACAAAAAGCAATGGTTGTATTTGCATCTCCAATATTTACTGCAGTGCTTGGCACATAAATGTTTACTAGATTCTCTATCTATCTAGCCACTTAATACTTGTTCCCCCACACATTTCATCTTGCATTTCTCTATTCTTGAATGAATGACTCTCTCATGTCTAGAATTTACTCCTTCCATTTTTCTCCTTTTTAAATTCAACCTTAGCTTCTTTCAAAGAGCAGTTCAATTGCTGCCTTTTAAGGACTTTCCTAATCAATCTATTCATTAACACTCATTCTTGAAAATACTTTGCTAATATTTTGCATTTACTTACTTGTATATACTGTATAGTATCTTCTCCATAGAATAAAAGCTCTTTGAGGTCAAGAACTGTTTGTTATTGTTATTTTCTTATTTTTGTATCCCAATATCATAGTACTTTGCTCATATGATCAAACATTAAGTTGAATTGAATCCTATGTCACCACAGGAAATCTCACATTCTAAATGATTGCTTTCAGAACTGGACAGCGCCAGGAGGACTCTAAAACACTGGGTCAGTCTCATCTAACTGAATTAGGTTTGTGACCTTGGGCAAGTACTTTCCTTCCTGCATCTCATTTTCTGAATTTGCAAAATGAGATGATTTATTTCCAAGTGCCCCCCCCCCAGCCCCAACGTTAAAAAAATTTTTTTTTATTTCTTTATTCTTAAATTCTTTCTATATTCCTGGGTCCAATCTTATTCGACGAACTCTTCCTCCTTAAATTCCTCAGAGTATACTCATTAGGGACCACAACTCCCAGAATGCCTCGGGGCACACCGCCTACTGCACTTCCGGCTTGTGGCGGGTAGCGAGCCAGAGAGACGGCTGCGGGCCGAGGGCGGCGAGTGACAGGTCGCAACGGGGCCGGGACTGGGAGCCGGGTCTCTGGGGCTTAGCTTCTGTTTCTCTCTCTCGTCCCATCGCGGTGACCTTCATGGGCCTCAGGACCCCCGCCCCAGGGCGGTTGAGGTGGGCTGCGTGAGGCGGCAGCGGCCGCGGGTGGCTTGAGGCCGAGGGAGACTGTGGCGAGCGAGTTCGGGCCCAGCCAAGGGCTGAGGGAGGGCGGCGATGTTCGTGCAAGAGGAGAAGATCTTCGCTAGGAAGGTCCTGAGGCTTCACATCTGCACCATGGAAGGCACCGAATGGCTGGAGGAGGTCACTGAGGATACCACCGTGGAGAAGCTCAAGGAGCGCTGCCTCAAACATGTAAGGAGACGCCACGGACTCCTGCGGGCCCTGCCTCCCGCGCCCCTCGCCTAGCTTCCCCTCCTCAGGCCCCCAACCCAATTCACCCCCTTCTAACCCTATATCCCTCGTCCCCTTCATCCTACCACGGCCCACAAATGAGATCCCCATCTATCCTCTGTTCTCTCCTCTGTTCACATTTACCTTTCCCCGCTTAACCCCCCCCCCTTTTCTTTCCTTTTCACTTAACTATCCTCTTTTTCACTATTTCTTCTTCACCTTTTCCTCCTTTCTCTCCTTTTCTCGATTTATGTTTCGTTTAGTTTTTTCCCCTTTACTAAAGTTTCCCTTACTTTACTTTCTTCCTCCTTTTCACCTTTGTACTGTTCTTTTTTCCCCCTTACACTTAGCCTCACTCTTTTTCCTTATGCCTTTTCTCCCTTTCCTTAGTTTTACAGCTTCTTCCCCCCAGACAGTTAATAAATTAGTATTAAACACTTACTATGTGCCAGGGCACTGTTCAAGGTTCTGGGGATACAAATATAAATGAAACAATAGCTATTCTCAAGGAACTTACTTTCTAACCAAGGAGAAAACAAAGGTATCTGTATCAGTACTCTGTAGCAGCATAGATATGGGTGTGTGTGGAGAGAGACAGATATATAGGTAGGTATACATGTATATATATATATTTATGTAGAAATAGATACCAAAAATGTAAAGAAAATAAAAATGCAAAATAGGTAAATTTAAATAATTTGAGAGGCAGGGCATACACAGTTAAAGATAAACCCCACCCATTCCTCTAATAGTTTCACATTTTCTTATTTTTAGCCTTTTTCCTTTTCCTTTTCCCACTTTTCCCTTATTTCTTCTCCCCATTTATAGTTTTCTGTGCCTTTTTTTTCTCCTCTCAGTTTGCTCTTTGCCAGTTTCCTTCTCCAATTTAAACTCACCTTACTTATTCAGTTTCTCTTTTTGCCCATTTACATTTTTCCTTCCTTCATTTAACCCCTATTCTTCATTTCTTTCCCACTCATTTCTTGTTACTCTCTTCTTTCCCCTTTCCCTCCTTCCCTTTTTTTATTTCTGATTTTTCATCTTATCTGCCTTTGATGTTATCATCCCTTGACAATAATCCTTAGTCTCTGACCTTATTTTCACCCACCTCTATTCCATTTCCCTTGGCTTTTTCTTCTTTCTCATTTTATAGTGCACTGGGTTCTAGTTCTGACTTTGCTTCCAACAAACTGTGCAACTTTAGGCAAGAGATAGCTTCTCTGGGTCTCAGGTTTTCCATCTGCAAAATAAGATAGTTGAATCAAATGATCTTTAAAAGGCCTTTCTAGCATTGTTATTTTATTTAATTTTTTTCTGAGGGAATATGGAACTACTGAAGGAGATGGGTAGGATTGTAGACACCCTTATTGAGTTGAGGAAATTGTAAAAAAGATCTTATATTCCTCTGTCACTTTCAGTGATGTATATAGAGTATGGATGAAGAGGCAGTTGGGCCCATTGGATAGACCCAAGAAGAATTTGATTCAAGCACTGCTTCTTATATATACTGGCTATGTGACTGAGCAAGTCACTTAAACTCTTAGTGTTGTAGATAGAGAAGGTGCTAACTTTCATTGGGAGGAGTTTCCTAACTGGAATTTCCTATATCTATACAAATCACATGTTTAAGCCCTATTCCTACTCCTATCTTTCTGGTGAGGTTTTTATTATTTTTTTAGTCAATTAATCCCCTACGAATTCATAATTAGTTCTTTAAGGTATAATGGGCAAAGCCCAAGGGCCTCTCCATGGAGAAAAACTCTGGAGGACACAGACCCTCAGTAAAACCAAAGCCATAGCTCAACTGAAATTAGACACTAGCTCACTTTTCACCTGCACATAGCTCACTTCTCTCCTGAAGTCCCCAAACCCCTCCTTTTCTACCCCTCCCACTGTAACTAAATGTTTTTACAAAACTACTCATGTATGCCTTCTCTGGGAACCTGGGTGAGATTGTTACGTACTGACATATTGATTTATTAGCTTATAGAAAACTCTAACTTAAGCTGAGCTATGGCTTTGGCTTTACTGAGGGTCTGGGTCCTCTAAAGCTTTGCTCCATGAAGGTCCTTGGGCTTTGCCCGTTACTTTAAAGTATACTTAAATATAGCCATAAGGACTTTAAATTGTCCCTATGAAACTTGGCACTTTGAATTTTTCTTGTTAATAGTTGTTTTTGTTGCTTATTGGCCAAAGCAAGATTCCTTTCTTACCTAAAATCTCTAAAACATTATCTTTCTTCCAAAGGCATTCCCCCTTTACAAGATTAGTATTTTTAAGATAAAAAGGCCATCTTTTGCTTTGGAACCAATACTTAGTATTGATTCTAAGATGGAAGGTAAGGGTTATTTTAAAACTGATTTTTCATTTTTGAGATGACCATATTTTAAAATTTATTCCACACAAATGAAATTTAAGTATTTTTGTATATCACATAGTATATAACTGATGACTGAAATGAATTTTTAGAGACTTTCATTCCTATAAATTTTTACCTCATAACACTTATAGACCAAATTTGTAAATGCCTAATTAAATAGGATATTTATCACTATGATTAGATAAAGTGTTGTGTCTGAAGCTAATAGTCTCACTATTAGCTTATTATTTGGGAGAAAAGCAGTTGATTGGGTCACTACAGTAACTCCTTAAGTGACATTTTAAAAAATGTGATATACATATTATAATCTATACATGACCATGTAACATGAATGTTATAATCTATGTGTGATATATTAATTATCCTTGAATGTTAAAATATGGTTAAATTTTATCTCAGAGATTTTTTGGTGTTATGGTAACCATCTAAACCAGATTAATTTACAGTTATTTTCAAAGATTAATGAAAACTATTCTATAGAGTAACATATTGTTTTAGTATAACATTATGGGGAGAGAGGTAGCAGGACCTATTTCTTCTTACATACTAAGGAGGCATCATTGCATATTGAAAAAAGCCCTGGACTTTGAGTCAGAAACATTGGTTCAAATTCTGGCCCTGACATTTCTCTGTGTGACAGAGAATGTCTTGCTTCTCTTCTCTGAGCCTCAGTTTCTTTATTCATAAGATGATAATAATATGCCACCTGCCTCAAATGGTTATTTTATAGAAAGGGCTTTCTAAGCTTTAAAATGTTATATGAGGTGCACAGGTCAAGACAGTAGTATACTTTATGGTGTGGTTCTTTTTTTTCTTGAAGATTCAATTTTTTCCTTAGATTTCTGGAAAATTAGCCATATCTTTTAACAAGGAAAATTTGGACATGACCAGATTTTCTTGCTATATTTCAGACTGTACAAATACTGCCAGGCTTTGCTTTTATTTTGTTTTATTTTTGCTTTTGTTTCTTATATAATTTTACTCTGACATTGGGTGGTCTTAAAATATATTTCCACTTGTATGTACATTTTAAAACTTTAAAAACTAAATTAAATGCTTACAAATTCACATTCCAAGTGGTTAGTAGGCAGTAGCTTGTTAGTGACATTTAGTTTAGCAAAGCTGATGGTATAGATTTATATTACCATTATGATAATATTTTATGAAGATGGAACAGGAAATGGAAAATTCTTTACTGATTCATGTTAATGAATTTCTGGAACACCTTGGGGTAAATTAGGCAGTCAATTTAAATAGGATGCTAATTAGTATATTCCTGAATTTTATTATTCAAGTCAGTGCTAGAATTCAAAGTGTTTTTTTAAAATTATAATTCTTTAACTAGAGTCCTTTCTTCTTTGTGTAGTCTCCCCAGGTAGATGGGACAGGCCACCAAGGGTGTTTCATATTGAGTGAGTGAAACATAAATTGCTGTATAATGATAGTTGAGCAGTCGGAAGTATTTACACCCCCACATCTCTTCCCATTCTACCATAGTTGAACTATCCCTTAGCAGCAGTCAAAATGCATTAGTCAGGGAAATGATAATTCTAAAGTTTTGTATGGCAATGTCACCCTGGAAACCAATTCCTCAATGTCACATATTGCTGCAAAGCAGTAATACCAGTGTGTATTTTAGTTTATGTCATACTTTCCCATTTTTTCCCTGATGTTTCCCTTAGCCTATTAATGATTTTCTTCTGACCCTGCTATCTTTGATGAAAGGGAATGAGTACTGTTCTTTTTCACAGCATTTAGGAATTTAATAATATTTTTTATTTAAAATGATAATGATACTAACAAAAGGATTACCCTTACCACATAGTTTTTTCAAAAATTGGAGTCACCATTGTATTCTAGATCTGATACTTTTTAAAGATGGCAAAATTAACCCTCTTGATATAAAAAGTCTCTGTGATATTTTGAGATATATTGAGATTTCAACTAATTGTCTAAACTTAACATGGTTACTAACACAGTATTTAGATTATATCATTACTATGAAGGCAAACGAGATTCTCTAGAAAATTTAGTTTACCAGCTAGTAATATTTAGTGACTCTTTAATTACATTAGGTATAATTACTTTGACCAATCATGCATAATGCAGCTAAGCTTGGCAGGATTGATGTTGAAAGAGTTACTGGTTGTATTGGCGATCTAAGTGTAGGTATCTTTGTTATGTCCTAACTACCACATCCTGATCTTCTTTAAAACAGCTTAGTGATTACTCATTCTCAGGTTCCATTTCTTAGGTCTTGTTCACTCAGGTTTGTATTGGAAAATTATATTTCATAAGATAGATTTTTTTTTTAAATCCTTACCTTCTATCTTGGAGCCAATACTGTAGATTGTAGACAGAAGAGCAGTAAGGGCTAGGCAATGGGGGTTAAGTGACTTGCCTAGGGTCAGAGAGCTGGGAAGTGTTTGAGGTTGGATTTGAACCTAGGACCTCCCATCTCTAGGCCTGGATCTCAATCCACTGAGCTACCCAGCTGCCCCTATAAGATAGATTCTAAACTGTATTAACTCCAATATCTTTCTATAAAGAAACTACCATTGATTTTGAGAACAGAGCTATTTAATGGTTTGGGAGGGAAAAATTCATTTCTGTGTTTTAAATATTAACAAAGCATATAAATGGAAAAATGATTCACCCTATTTTGTTCAAATGTTGATCTCTTCTCAAAGTCTTTTTTTTTTGTTTTGTTTAATAAATAACCTTTACCTTGTGGCTTAGAATCAGTACTAAGTATTAGTCCCCAGGCAGAAGAGTGGTAAGGGCTAAGCAATTGGACTTATGTTACTTGCCCAGGATCACAGTTAGGAAGTATCTGAGGCCAAATTTGAACCTAGGACCTCCCATCTCCAGGCCTGGTTCTATCTACTGAGACACCTAGATGCTCCATCCTAAAATTTTAATGATTATTCTCTTTTACTGGTTTCTATCCAAGAGCAATGAAAATGATACAAAGCCAGCACTCTAAGCAATGCTACAGTTTATAAAAATACCCAAATACCTTAAGTTTTTTTGAGAGTTTACAGAACATTGTGTACCTTCACTGTATTTCCATCCATCCTCAGTAGCTTCAAGATATGAGGTCAGGAGGGGGAAGCTGGGTAGCTCAGTGGATTGAGAACCAGGCCTAGAGACGGAAGGTCTTAGGTTCAAATCTGTCCTCAGACACTTCCCAGCTGTGTGACCCTGGGCAAGTCACTTAGCCCTCATTGCCTAGTCCTTACTACTCTTGTGCCTTGGAACCAATACGCAGTATTGATTCCAAGACGGAAGATAAGGGTTTAAAAAAAAAGGTATGAGGTCAGGAATGGATGTCAGGTATTATGGATAAACTTTATATAACTGAGTCACTTGGAAAATTTTATTGCTTGATAGGGACTAAAATTCTCTGATTTTAATCATCTGGTAGGCTACTTATAGTCAGGTAAATAGCAATCTCCATATCTTTATCTTCCAATCTGTAAAATTAAGAGAGCTTATCTGGCAAAGAGTCAATTAGGTAATTGCTTGTTAACACACCAAACAAACCATTTAATCTGACATTATTATCCACCCATATTTAGGGGACTTTTACCACTTAACTCCAATTAGTACTAGTAATCATGCAAATATGAAAATATTAACTTTGCCATTCCAAGTTTTAAAGTGTTTTTGTTTAGCTTTAATAATGACAAGCCTAATCTTTTTTTTTCCAGTGTTGTTTTTGGCATTTTTGTGATTTGTTTATCTGTTTGTGATACCTGGATATATTTTCATATTACAAATAACATTCTTATATGCTTTTCAATTTATATTTGTTGAATCATTGCCCTTTTTGGAAAAGCTTTAGTTCCTGAACAAATTTCAACAAATAAGAATTTATCAAACAACTACTCTGTGCCAGACATTGTACTAGACTTTGTGAAAGCAAAACAGTCCCTGCCCTCAAAGAACTTGCATTCTAATGGTGAAGAACTACCACATTTATTGAGTACTTGCATTGTGCATCCAAAGGTGAAACCAGTCACACACATACCTTGTCTTCAGAGTTTATAATCCAGTAATGATGGTTAAAAACAAATAGGCATACACTTATAATGCCAGTCATAATATAATAAGGGGATGCTTAACAGGATTATTTAAAATAAGTCAAGGTTGCATTTTCCAGCCTTTCTCCAGCAGCATAAATTTTCTAGATAAAACTCTTATCTGCCTTAGAAGGAGACTGACATTATGAACTTGGTCTGTACAACCAAGTGGATGTAGCAATCAGATGTCTAGAGAACTGTATTTTAGAATCTCTGGCTTATGAAAGACAAAATTTCCAAGAAGAAAAAAAAAAAAGCTTTCTTAAGGATTATGTACCTGATCTCAAACACTTTCATCCCTTGAGGATATGTGGATGCTATTATAGGATTTATGTCTAGATTTCTGTTCATACTACAATTTGATGTTTTTATAAAGGAGTAGGAGTGTATAGTCCCAGCTTTAAAGCAAGAGGAGTGATAAAGTATTATTGATTTCAGCAAAATATACATTAGATTATTTGTGGTGTTTTTTCAGACATAGTTATACTTCTTAGTTAAAATGCAAATGAAGAGATTTTCCAAAGAATCCTTTATTTTTATGAAAATGTTGGTATTCAGAAAAATTTTTCTCATATTCAGTATCTTCCCTTCTGTCTGGCTAATGGATTTATCTGATTAACTTCATTGACTACTTTTACTTCTATAAAATTTGAATGTGTTGAATGGATATTATAAGATGCACTGGTATAGTAATATTCTTGAAAACTATCACTGTAGGTCAGTGATCCACTCTTATGTGAGGATGAGTCATTGGAACTGGATGTATTTTATCATGTGTCGCATTGCAGTGCAAAAATAGACAAGTCAGGTGAAATCATGAAATACTGTATGAACCTAGGCAAAGTTGCTATTTTACGTAAAGATTATTATGCATTCATGACATAATGTGCTTCTCACAATGAAACAGTCATCTTTTCAAACTCAAATTAAACTTTTTAGGTTATTTGCTGAAGTGGGTTACAAAGATTTTGTCTCATTTTTAATTAAATAAGAGCTGAGATCCTTTTAGCTTTAAATGATTATTTCTAGACTCCACTGTATTTGATTCATCCAAAATTATGCATATCTAGGGGCAGCTGGGTGACTCAGTGGATTGAGAGTCAGGCCTAGAGATGGGCAGTTCTAGGTTCAAATGTGGCCTCAGACAGTTCTTAGGTGTATGACTTTGGGCAAGTCACTTTACCCCCATTGCCTAGTCCTTACCAATCTTCTGCCTTAGAACCAATACACAGTAATGTGTTCTAAGTACTAAGTACTAAGATGGAAGGTTAGGGTTAAAAGAAAAAGAATTTGTGCATATCTGGAAATTAGTTTTAGGAATGAATTCTAATCCATCATTGTTTTGAGATATTGTGAATGGTTAAAGGAAATGAGAAGAAAAGTTAACATTTGAAACTTTTTGTGGGGGTGAGAAAGGCAAGGACTTTGGAGGGAATCAAATCATATGTGACTAAAGAGGAAGGAGAAAGCATTAATACTGTACAAATACATATGGTATAATATAGATGGCATTATATGATATTGCTTAGGGAAGCTACTCTAGAAGAAATAATTTGTGCATGAATAGAAATCTTAAATCTTGATTCTCTGCCATGTGACTTAAAGCAAATCATTTAAATTCTCTTGCAGGTTTATTTTGTAAAAAACTGATAATTGCTGAATGTGCTGGAACTAAAAGAGACTAGTAGTGTGTGATATGGAAATCACTTTAAAAGACTGATATATATTAATTTAAGGTCGCCAAGGAATTCAGCTATGTAATTCCTAAATGAAAACTCAAGTCAGCAGTCAAACTTTTATGGAGTTTTTTAATTACAAACAGGAGGAAGAAAGGTATGAGAGAGAGAGAGAGAGAGAGAGAGAGAGAGAGAGAGAGAGAGAGAGAGAGAGAGAGAGAAAGGGGAGAGAAGGGAAAGTGTTAAATATGCTTCTCTTTTCCCAGTATTATGCTAGAGTGGTGAAGTGGGTGAGGTTCCTTTTTTATGAGTATTTTAACTTAAAGATATAATTATTGTATTTGAGTAATTCTTGGTTTAAAAGATGAGTCTCCTTCCCTTTTATCTGTAGGAGAAAGAAAAAAGAAAGCAGAAACCATTACTTTTTTTTTACATTTTAATTCTCTAGGGATAGATTTTAAACCATTTATTCCATCATCTAATGACATATATATTTTGAAAATCACAATTTTCTATCTACTTATATAAAATAGTATATTTAATATAAATCAACATATTGTAGAATTGGCAGACTGACCATTCTATGTTTATTTGCAAACTACAACATGCAGAGAGATTGTACTTTTTCTCTTTAATTATGCTGGATCATTTTGTCATATTTAGCATTAGTTATCAATACAGTATCTTACATCAAACACAGGCAATGTAGCACAATGGATAAAGGTCTGGTTTTAGGGTCAGGAAGACTTTGGTTCAAATTTCAGGCTTTACATATGTTTGTTGGCTATGTGACCTTGCCTAAGTTATTTAACCTATCTCTCTCCCATTCAGCTCTCTAAAACAACCAAGTTGCAGTGCTGTATTGGTAGAAAATTTCCATATTAGGAGTTTCTAACTGATGAAATCCTACTCCTACTCCTACTCCTTATCTCAACTTTGCTGTTACTGTTGAAAGTACTAAAACAAAAAGTACCACCAGCCTTCTAGCTGCCTGGTGACCTCTTTCATCCTTCCCTCCACATTTTCACTCATCCTACATATTAAAACTATTGTCAGATCTTGCATTTTTAACCTTCATAACATCTCATATATATACCCTTCCCTTCATTCACATAGTCACCACCTATATATAGGCCTTCATCACCTGACTAATTACAAAAACCTTGTAATTAATCCCTGTGCTTTAAGTCCTTTCCACTCCAATCCATACTCCACTTGGTTAGCAAAATTGATCTTTCTAAAATACAGATCTAACCATGTCACTTCTCTTTTCAGTAACCTACAGTGACTCCCTGCCAGCTCAGGTGTCCAACATGAAATTCTCTTTGACATTTAAATCCCTTTTCAACTTTGTCCTTTTCTATTTTTCCAGATGTCTTATACTTTACTCCTCTCAATGTACTCTACAGTCCAGCTACACTGACTGCTTACTATTCCTCATACATGATATACTCCCATCTCTTGACTCTGTACATTTGTGCTGGCTTTAAGTGTCTCTGACAAAAGTCTCATTTCCAAGATATTTAAGGAACTGAATCAAATCTACAAAAATAAGAACCATTCCCCACTTGATAAATGGTCAAAGGATATAAACAGGCAGTTTTTGGAGGAAGAAACCAAAACTATCAATAGCCAGTTGAAAAAGTATATAAATCACCAATAATTAAAGATATACAAATTTAAATAGCTCCGAAGTACCACCTCACAGTCATCAAATTGGCAAAATTGCTGGAGAGGGCTGTGAAAAAATAGGTACACATTTCTACTGTGTACATTTCAACCCAAGTCTGGAATGCTCTCCTTCCTCACCTCTAACTTTTAGCTATCCATGGCTTTCTTCAAAACTCAGCTTAACATTTCTATTGGAGGCCTTTCATCTTCCCCATTTGTGCTGCTCCCCTGCCACTAAGATTATCTTGTATTAATACTGTATGTAGTTTATATTTAAATAATTGTTTTCTTGCTATCCCTTAATTAAGATTTTGAACTTGAGAGTAAATGCTACATTTTTGCTTTTTTAAAAATTCCTGGTGCTTAACAGTACCTGGAATATAGTAAGTATTTAATAAATGCTTATTGACTATTACATGAATGAATGGAAGAAATAATATATTTTTTAATCCCTCCACCCTACCCCTGAAAAAGTCATGCATAAAAATATACACATATTTCAGTTCTTGAGTGGGTCATTGGACATAGCTAGGGACCCCAGGTTGAAAGCTGGAGAATCAGAAGGGAACTTTAAAGATATTTTAGTCTACTGCTTTTTATGAACCAGGAATCCAAGACTCAGAAAGATGTTATTACTTAGATTTACTTGGATAATAAGTAGCAGGTTCAAAATTTGAATCCAGTCCTTCTGATTCCAGATCTGGTGATCTCCTGGCTATTCTTATCCCCTGAAATCCTTTCTTAAAACTAAACATCCCTAATTTCTTCAACTGGTTCAAATGTGATATGATTTTGAGTACCTCACATACCTCATGACACTGTTGGTGAATGCTTTTGAGATTGCATGCTCAAACTGCAACTTCAAGCTGCCTGTGAGCATATGCCCTCCCCTCCCCCCAATTACCCCAGACAGTAGAGGGAGGAAGTACTTGCATTGGACAGCTAGACAGAGGGGCAAGGCATGCAAAAAATGTCCTCAGGCACTGTGGAGAGGGGGAATGGAGCAGCCTTTAGATCTGTGCCATGACTTTGCCAACATGTCCTTATGACATTTGGGAAGAGAGGGCAGTTGAGTGAATGGGCTAAAAAGCAATCATTGCTGCTAGAAGCCATTTAAAACACAATATTTTCTCAGTTTATAGGCAGTTTATAAAAACAGTTTGCCCTTGAGTGCTAAAATTATATATATACAGAGAGAGAGAGAGAGAGAGAGAGAGAGAGTGAGTGAGTGAGTGAGTGAGTGTAGAGCTGAATGTATTAATGAGTGGGATAACAAGAGAGCCAGAGCAGCCACTAGGAATCTAGTTACCTGGGTGGCTTTCCCTTGTCAATACTGGAACCAAAGAAAAATGCTTTACTTAGTTAATATTTATTAAAATTAAGCCTGAATTTTCATCTTTAAGTTAAAAAGGACAATTAGTAAATACTGGCATAGTTAGGTCATGTCTATAATTCTATTTTATTAGCATAATAATTAGTACAGTAGCTTGGTTATTTCTGATTCTCTTTATCAATATTTTATTATTTTTTCTAGTGTGTAAATGTGAGCTTAGAAGACCCTAAAAGTGTAACACATCATAAATTAATACATGCTGCTTCAGAGAGGGTCCTGACAGACACCAAAACTATCATAGAAGAAAACATTCAAGATAAAGGTAAGATAGTTTCATGATGAAGCTGCATTATAGCAATACCACTATATAAACATAGAAATTAGACATTTTATTAATTTGCTCTATTAATTCTCAGGACTGGGAATTAGAATTTTAAAAAATCAAAAGAAATTGAATTTGAATTCAAAAGTAATTTTTATTAACTTTCTGGAGTATTTATGCAAAATGACAGAAATATAAACTGAACAATAAAACATTTAACACAAGTTTTATGAGAAATATGTTTATTTTTCCAAGTAATATATAACTAATCCACAGAGAGCGCTTCTGTAATTTGGTCAACTTGATGTAAAATTATAACTGAAAGAGAAGTGGAATATATAGATTAGTAGAATATAATTTTAATTGCATAAACCACCTTTAATTTACATTTCTATAATTTACTTATAAATTATATGAGATTAAAGCGCTAAAGTTCCTTATAGCACTAACATTTATGTAGTTTACATGTTAAAGTTAAATGTCTATAAAACTATATACACATAATATTTTCTAAGCACAAAAGAAGGGTGTGTTGCAGAGAGAGAGAGAGAGAGAGAGAGAGAGAGAGAGAGAGAGACATCTATATTCATAACTAAAATAATGTGGTTTCACTATGTACTTCCTTCATCAAAATTGATTGTTGCAGGAGCAGCTGGGTAGTTCAGTGGATTGAGAGCCAGGCCTAGAGACAGGAGGTCCTAGGTTCAAATGTGACCTTAGATACTTCCCAGCTGTGTGACCCTGGGCAAGTCAATTGACCCCTAGCCCTTACCACTCTTCTGCCTTGGAACCAATACACACTATTGATTCCAAGACCGAGAAGGTAAGGGTTTAAAAAAAATAATCATTGATTGTTGCATTGGTATATGGTTTCCTTTAGTTGCTGTGGCTGAAAAATTCTATCACCTGGTGACTGAATCTCTATAAAGTTAACTAAATTAGTCCTTTGAACATCAGACATGTTGGACATTGCTGGTTTCATACTAAAAGCCCTTTTAGTTTAATAAGACCTGATACGGTTTGTACTCTGTAGCCTTTTAGAACCCATCTTTATCTCCATGCTACAGTTTTATTATATGTAGCTATATTAATGTGTGTGTTTTTAATAGATAATTCAAATAAACCTTTATTAAACAACTATCAGGTGTAAGTTCTGGTTGAGATTTAGTTAAGACATATACCCAATAGATACATACATACATATATGTGCTAAATTTAGGAAGGAAAATTACAGGATTTAGAGCCAGAATATCTTGATTCACATTCCATCTCCCACACTTACTTCTTGTAAAACCTTGGGTAAGTTACTAAACTCTCTGGGTCTCAGTTTCCTAATTTGGAAAATGGAAAAATGGAACTAAATTACCTTTCAGGTACCCTCACATCTAAGGACAGTTATGGTCATTCCATGGAGTGCTGGACCTGGAATCAGGAAGTCCTGGGTTTAGATCTAGCTGTAGATATTTACTAGCTGTGTGACCCTGAGCAAGTCAATTAATCTCTTTGTGCCTCTGTGTGTACTCATCTGTTAAATCCTATTTTTGAGGGTTGTGAGGATAAAATGAAATATTTGTAAAGCGATTTGCAAACCTTAAAGTGCTCTCTAAATGCTAACTTTGATGATAATGATGTTGATGTGTTTCGCTTTCTTAATGAAAACTCTGTCATGTCTGTATCTCTTTTATTTCTGTCTCTCCTAATACCTCAACCCCTCTTAACCTTGTTTTCACCTTCATCAAGACCTTCAATTCTTTTCCCTTCAATAATTTCTCAGGCTATTACCTTTGCTCAGACTTCAGTTTCTTGCATTTCTAGACCTTATAGTTAGCCAAATAATTTTTACACCTTATTCTCAAATTCCTTGCCTTTTGCCCTATACCTGCTCAGATCTTGCCAAACCTTAGTCCTTGGATCTCACCATCCAACCCCTAAATAAGCTAGTGGAATTCACACAAACCCATTTACTGGTCACATTACAAATTTATGACTAGCTTTAATTGGCCTTCATTGCATCACAATAATCCTTTTATTCCTTTCTAATTCATTCCCAATCTTACTCTCCACAAGTTATTCCAAACCTTTCCTCATGCTTCCCACACAGCTCCTTTCCCTTCCTCTCGTTCAAATGAAGGCTTCATCTCTTATTTTATTGGCTTCCTTCCTATCTGTAAAAAAAACCTTCATTACAGCTTACCATCCCTTCAAACTATCATCCTACATCTCTCCTCTGTTTCTCAGTTGAACTCCTAGAAAAAGATATTTATTACTTCCAATTCCTCTCCTCTTACTCTTTAACTTTCTACAATCCAGCTTCCAGTTTCATCACTCAACTGAAACTGTTCTTTCAAAAGATACCAATGGTTTCCTAATTGCCAGATCTGATGATCATCATTGTATCAGTTTTCATCCTTTTCTACATGTCTGCTGTACTTGAAACTACCCTCTTCTTCTGAATACTCTCTATTTTCTGTTGTCCCCCCTCCCTTTTTTTATAACAATACCCTGTCCTGGTTCTCCTCTTGCCTGTCTAAGTACTACTCCATCTCCTTTGCTGGTTTAACATCCATATCACACTTCCTAGAGTATTCCCTAAAACTCTGTCTAGGTCCTTTTCTCTTTTTCTTAATGGTCTCATCAACTCCTGGATATTAAACCACCATCTTTATGTAGACGTTTAAAAAAATCTATGTATTTAGCCCAATCTCTCCTAAGTGTCAGTGCAACAACACAAATTACCAGTTGTACATTTCAAATTGTGTTTCCCAGAGACCTCTCAAATCTAACATGTCTCAAAACCAAAGCTCATTAAGATCCATTTCTTTTCCAAACTTCCCTGTTTCTTCTATAGTCACCACCATTCTTCTGGTCTCTTGTTCTCTTGTGTTCTCCTTGACTCCTCACTCTTTCTCACTCTACCCATCCATTCAGTTGCCAAGTCTTACCTTTTCTAGTAGCTTCACAACATTTCTCCTATCTGATCCCTTCTCTCTACTCATATAGCTGCCACTTTAGTTCCTGCTTTTCTCTCCTTGATTATTGTAATCATCTTCTAATTGGTTTCTCTTCCTCCAGTTTCTGCCTGTTCCAATTTTTCCTACATACTTGCTAAAGCAATTTTCCTTAAGTGTAAATCTGTCAATCCCTTACTCAGTAAATTCCAGTTGCTTCCTGTTGCCACTAGAATAAAACATAAACTCTTTCTTCTATTAAGTTTTTAAAACCATTCACATCATTTCCCCAACCTATCTTTCCAGCCTCATATGTACATTTCTTCCCTTCCTGAACTTTGTGACCCAGGCAAACTGGCTTGCCATTCTGTTTTTCACACATGACACTATCTCATATTTGCTTTTATTCTGACTATTCCTACCTTGCCCCACTTCCTGTAAAGACTTCCCACTCACTTCCACCTCACAGAATCATTCTTTCAAGGCACTACTTAAATGTAATATCAAGCTTTTCCTGATTCCCCTGAACTCCTCCTTCCTAACTATTTTGTGTTTAATTTTATATATATTTATTTTGTACACAATTATATTTGTATCTGTGGGCAGCTAAGTGGCACAGTGATTAGAATCCTAGGTCTGGAATCAAGAAGACTTATCTTCCAGAGTTTGAATCTGGCCTCAGACACTTACTAATTGTATAACCCTGAGTAACTCACTTATTCCTGTTTGCCTTCATTTCCTCATCTATAAAATAATCTGGAGAAGGAAATGGCAAACCACTCTATTATCTTGCCAAGAAGATCCCAAATGAGATCATGAAAAGTTGGACATGACTGAAATGACTGAACAACAAAATATCTGTGTCTCCACTATAAATTCCTTAAAAATATATTATTTATTCTTTGTATTTGTATCCCAGATACTCAGCACAATGGCACAAAGTAGACCGTTAATAAAATAAACTTATTAATAGGTTCTAATAGCCTTTCAGGTAGTTTTAAGAATCAATGAATCCACTGAATTTTTGTTACTTTGCAAATCCCTTCTAGTCATCACTTTCACCAACGTCATAATGAAATATATCCTATAGCTTACCTGAATCCTGTGTCATACTTTTTATTAACTTTTCTTAAATTACCTCTGCCTATACTACTTTTTACAGCTTACAGACAACTGTGTATATGAGCATAGTGTAATTGGGCCTATATAAATAATAGAAATGTGTTTCCATAGACTCTTTGATTCAGAAGAGATCCAGAGAGAACACCCAAGCTCTTTCCCCCAAGCAATACAATATTTAAATGATCACAAGCACAGTTTATAGAAATACAATTTTTATGATTTTGTTGACAAATGTGATTTTTTTCTAGATGTCTTATTACTGGTAAAAAAACGAGCTCCTCCTCCTCCTCCTAAGATGACTGAGGTCTCAGCTGAGGAAAAGGTTAGTTTCAGATAAATTTTGCTGATTAATTTCAAATCTTATAATCAAAAGAACTTTTGCAAGTTAAGATAAATTTTATTGTTGGTTAATGCCATTACAGAGCAAAAATCTGAGTGATAAAACTATTTCTAGGTCCCAGCAGATTACCAATATAGTGTTTTGTTGTTGTGGTTACAAAGTTTTTTCCGTACTCTTTGATCTTGTCAATAAATGAATTTTTTCATCCCTGTACACATAATAGGTATTCTTTGTGTCCTGATTTGCCTTTTGTAAGAAAGGGGAGAAGGGAAGTGATCTCTGCTATTGTTGAGCTTTCCCAGTTGTTTTGTGCTACCAGTAAGCTAAAATTACCCATTACCTTCTTCACTCTTCTACACCTCAGACATCTTCATCAGCCCTGATGGAAAAGCTGGAAGAGCTCAGCTAATAGTGCAGCTCACCTTATTACTTCCCAAATATGTTTTAAAATATCTAGCACAATAAAAGAGCCTGAGCGAGAGAAGTGGTATTTCATGATATTGTCTCTGTCCCTCACTTTGTTAAAAACTCATCTTTGTTGCAAAACAGAGATATGATTTTATTAGTATACTTTTAAAAAATTCCAATTACATGTTAAAAAATTTTAACAATTTGTTTTTTAAAATTTTGCATTCCAAATTCTCTTTCAACCTCCTTACCTCCTCTCCCCACTGATTGAGAGGTCAAGCAATTTCATATAGGTATGTAGGTGCAGTCATGCAAAAACACATTTCCATATTAGTCATGTTGTAAAGAAAAATGCAGATAAAACACCCAAGAAAAAAATAAGTAAAAAATAGTATGCTTCATTCTGTATTGATTCTCATTAGTTCCTTGTCTGAAGATGGATAGTATTTTTCATTGAGTTCTTCAGAGTTGTCTTAGATCATTGTATTACTGAGAATAACTAAGTCATTCACATCATACACTATTGCTTTCTGTGTACAGTGTTTTCCTGATTTTGCTCACTTCACTTTACATTAGTTCATGTCTTTCCAGATTTTTCTGAAAGCATCCTGCTCATAATTTATATTTGTAGGTTTTTTTTGTATAACCCAATTATCCTGTAACCAAAGTTATGGAGCTTTAGTATCATCATAGGTTTAGAGCTGGATGGGAGCTTAGAGACCATCTAGTGCCTCCCTTTCATTTTATAGTTTTGGCCCAATAATGAAATGATTTGATTAAGGTCGAATAAGTGACATGACAGAGCCTGAATTCAAACTGTGGTTCTCTAACATCAAATTTAGTACTCTTTTCCTTCTACCTCATAGTAAGACTAGAACCCCAGGTATTATGACTCCAAGGCCAGAGAGCTTTCTAACCTTTCCCCTTCCCTTTCCTGGAGCACCTATGAAATAACAAACTAAACTGCTTTAGGTTTATTTTTCTTCTTTTTCCTATGCAGCAAACATACTAGTAAGGGATGGAATGACTGAAAGAATGCATTTGTGACTTCCCTAAGGCCATTCTGAGTGGCAGAGATGGTATTTGACTTCAAATCCTCTGAAAACAAATCTAGTCTCTTTCTACTTTATCAGTGAGATTTGATCAATAGCTCAATATTCTCTTATTTTGGTGTCTAAGAATAAACTTTCAGGGAAATTTAAAAGTAAAATCAGAAAACACCCCCCAAAACAAACAAACAGACCAAAAAACACTAACTCTCCAGGATTAACTACAAAGCCTATATTGCATAATAGTAAAGCAAAGTTTCATATTGCTGTTACACCATAGCCTAGGCATGTGGCCATTCAGGAAGAGCAATCTTAGAAGGTAAAAATCTTGGTCCCTCAAGGTATATTTATGTGTATTCATTTAACTCAGTTCTCTTGAAATTAAAAAAACAAAACAAAACAACTTATCCTTTATGGCTTAAGGTTTGTAGAGTAAGCTTTGTAAAGGATTAGAGAAAGTGATCATCCCCTGGAGAAGTGGAAGGCCAAACTATTTTAAGACAGAAGAGAGAGGGCTATGCTTATGTACTGAATACACTGAAAGAGTTATTTTAAGATGTCAAGCTGCCCCATCTACAGTTGGGCCAAATTGTGAGGGAATGGCTTTGGGCCACTGTGTGACCTCTTATCTTTAATTACACCTGGCTTCCAGCACACACATTGACTCGGCCAAACTCTTGCCTTCTACATCTCTAGAACACATATGGGTCTTTCTGCTCTTGTGTTGATGAGAATTACAGAGAGAAAAAAGTCAGTTCTCGGGTACATTTTTAAGTGTTTGCCAAGCTATCTTTCCTGTTAATATGCAGACTTAAAAGCCCTGTGTCTAATATGAATCAGGCAAATTCTTTATTCTGTTTTATTTATCTGACTTCTGTTTAACTCTGTATTGTTCCTGCTGCATTTGTTTTCAGCCTTCATTTTTAGCTTATAGGCTTCAAGGCATCTCATTGAATTTGAAATATATAGGAAAGTAAAATTAAATTAGTTAGCATTTTCTGAGGATTGTACTAATATCCACAGTATGTCCTAGATCAAGATTTCTTATTTTTGAGGGGAGTCATGAACCCTTGTGAGTCTGGGGAAGCCTGTGGGCCCATTTTAAGAACAATATGTTTAAATGAATAAAATAAAATACTTAGGATTACATAGGAAACCAATTAAAATATAGGTATCAGGGTTTTAAAAATTCAAATATGTAAGGTTAAGAATACCTGATCTAAAAAGAGTTGTTCTGAATACTCATTAGATACTTTGTGGGCAACCTTTGCAGGAACATGATTAGAAATTGCCCAAGATAAGGGATGGGCGAGTTGTGAGCTGCACTTATGGAGTAAATATTGAGACCACAAATCCACTGAAGTGTGTTAGACATGTTATGAAAGATGTAAAATTCTATAGCCCACCATAAAGTTGCACAGTATTTATTTGTAGACAGGAAAGGAATGTAAATCTGCACGGTTTATCAGGCAGAGTAGTGTGGTAGAAAGAAACTGGAGTTGGACTCAAAGAACCTGGTTTTCAAATTCTATGGTACCACTCAGTAGTTTTTAACATTAGACCAGTGCCTCTCTGAGCATTTTCCTTACTTAATAATGAAAATAATATTAATTGAGCTGTACTCCACAGAATTGTTATAAATTAATGTATATAAAGCATTTAGTAACCTATAAAGGGCCATATAAATATAGTGTTATTATTTTTAACTCTTCTTAAAATTAACATATCTACATACCCAAGTACAGCTGATTAGAGCCACCTTTTAAGACCTATGACTTTAAAAGTTAATTTTTTTACCCTGATTCCTCATTTCTAGTTACACTAGTCTTTTAAGACATTATGTTTTCCCTATGTCCTAAATAAATAATATATCCCTGGTATGTTTTTGTGACTAAGCAATATAAAGAATTAATTTGAAAATTCTTATTTCAACCTATATGTTTTAAAGAAAATTTATTTTATTGAAGTTCTAGTTTAATTTCTAAGCTTTGTCTGTTATTTATTAAATTAATTCCCCTTCTTTGATGGCTCTGTTTTATGTTGCTAAGTTTATTAATTTTTGTGTAGAAAAAGCAAGAACAGAAAGCTCCAGATAAAGATGCTATTCTCAAAGCGACAGCAAATATTCCCTCCCACAGTGTGGACCGGACTGTGGCGCATCACAGCATGAGAGATGTGAGTATTGGAAGATGCAACCTTATTTGGCACATTTCTAAAATTCATCTAGAGAAAAAAATAATTTTAAGTCCAGAAGATTTTGATTAACATGTGAAGAAAGGCTCTTTGAAATTTGGATTTGGAGAATAAGATTATAGCTTAAATATATGGATGATTCATAGCATTATCAAATCTTAAAGACTTAAAAAATCATCTAGTCTGGTCTTCTACTGGCCTAAGTGTGAATCCTCTTTCCATAACTCTGTTTGATAGTTTTCCAGGCTCTGCCTGGATTCTTTCAGTTATGAGGAATTCACTTTTTACTTTTTTTTTTAATATATTTTATTTGATCATTTCCAAGCATTATTCGTTAAAGACATAGATCATTTTCTTTTCCTCCCCCTCCACCCCCCATAGCCGACGCGCAAGTCCACTGGGCATTAGATCACTTTTTACTTTTTAAACAACTCTTTATTACTAGAAAGTTCTTCCTTATATATCAGTAAAATTTGCCTTTAACTTCCCAATACTGATAATTATTCTACCATCTGGAACCAACAGAAGAAATCCCCCTTTCATTTGATAGCTCTTCAAATAGCTGAAGGACCATAGTCATATTTTCTCTTAAGTATTCTTTTCTTTAGGTTCATCATCCCTATTTTCTCAAATATTCCTCATATGACTGGATTTTGGCCTCTTTTTTAGAGTTTGTTTACTTTCTTCTGGACATGCTCCAACTTTTCTGTTCTTAATTCAGTGCTTCGTGGTTCTATGATTTCATCAATATGAACAATCTTTTCACTGATATAGGTTATAACCCCTTTACCATAGTTAGTAGAAAGTCTTCATGAGTCTCTGTCTCCCAACAAGTTAGTCACCTGATGGCCTAACCTAGAATGAAGAACATCTTTACATTTTTAATATGTTGGTCCTTAGGTGGCAGGTAGATATGGTCTATCACCAGGCCATCCTTTTCAAAATTCCTCATAAATTATGGCAAATGGAACTGAATGTGGTATTTTAGGTATGGTCTGTAGGCCTGTAGAGTAGCATGAACAGTAGCCACATTTTCTCCCTTTTTCTGGACAATGTGCCTCTCCTTCACTTGATATGAACACTGCTTTTTTATAGATTTTTTAAGATAACTTAATTTTGGTCCCCTGTATTTCATGTGATTTGAACATGTTGGTTTCAAGTTCATTTGAATGAAATCCAAACTAAGATACTGAGTTTTATTCATATAGTTTGAGTAGCAGCAAGTTTGATTATCTTCTGTGTAGTCTAACTTAGATTGGTAAAACAGTCTGACCATATGATGGTGGCATGAGGCTTTCTTCCTCAACACATTATAGAAATACTTCTCTTGAGATTGTCTAAATATTTATTTACTAATTAAGATATCATTATTGTTCTAAAGAAGCCAGTGTAACTGTCTGCCAGCTTGATGTGTTTTTGATGAATTATTCTGTTTCACTGAACTTAATAATTCAGCACTCTTTCTTGCCAAAGTTCATATGGAATAATAAAACTCCTTTATTATATTATTGGGGATAAGATCCACTATATAGTCTAACAATGTTCTTCAAGAATTCTCCTGTGTCAGTTAGTCAGCTAACATTTATTTAGTGCCTCCTGTCTACTAGACACTGCTATGTTCTAGGGCAGTGATGGTGAATCTTTTAAAGATGGATTGCCGGGCCCTGCCTCATCCCCCAGAGACTGAGTGCTGTGCCCCTCCTTGCCCCTTACTCCCACCTCCCACCCTTACCCTCTTACCCCAGACAGGGGAGAGAGGAAGTACTCCTACTGGGCTGCTAGGCAGAGGAGCAGATAATGAAAGGCTCATGTGGAGAGGGGGAGAGTAGCCCCAAGGCTCTGCTCTCCTCCAGCTATGCGCCACACTGTGAGCTATGCTCTTCAAATCTAGCTCTTCTTCAGCCCCACCACGGGTATCACCTTCACCACAGACTCAGTAGGCTGCCATTTGCACCACACCCTCATGCAGCATGTGAACTCCCCTTACCCCCCAGCACCTTTTTTAAGATAACTTAATTTTGGTCCCCTGTATTTCATGTGATTTGAACATGTTGGTTTCAAGTTCATTTGAATGAAATCCAAACTAAGACCGACAGGGGAGGGAGGAAGAGCTCTTGTTGGGGTATTGGGCAGAGGAATGGGTGAAGTGAGGAATATCCTCAGGCCCATGGAGAGAGGGAAGAGAGCAGCTCTGCCCTGAGTTTCTCTGGCTTTCTAGTAATGCAGCAGTTCTCAACCTCTCAATTTGTAGCAATGAGAATACATAATGCATATCAGGTATTTACATTCCGAATCATAATTGTAGCAAAATTACAGTTTTGAAGTAGACACCAAAATAATTTTTTGGTTTGGGGTCACTGCAACATGAGGAACTGTATTGCGGGGTCATGGAATTAGAAAGGTTGAGAACCACAATGAATACTGGTGGATGACTGCAGGTGTGTCCACAAAGAGGACTCTGCGTGCCCTTTTGGCCCATGCACCATAGATTCACCATCACTGTTCTAGGGATACAAAGAAAGGCAATGGTTCTTGACTGGGTTGGGATTGGGGGGGGGGGGCAGGCAATATTTTTTTGTGTGTGGGAAGCTAATATACTTTAATTTCTGCTATATCAAAGTCCCTGTAATAACCATGGTATAATGGACTTCCTACTGTATTTCCAACAATTATTTCCTTCTAATTTAGAAAAGCCATTTGCCATAACAGACTATATTAAGACAAGTCATTATTTCAATAAGACTGAAATTAGAAATCTATGTATGTTTGTTCCATCAAATTAAGGGAAGTCCGTTTCTCTTATTAAATGAAGCAAAAGAGATGTACAGAATACTTAGCAACCAGTTAGCATAATGTTGTGTTTATTAAATGAAGCAAAGCTAGGATTGTTCTATATATTTAGCAACCAGCTACCATCACTTTGTGCTTTTATACTTCTGTATTATCCAGAAAGATTCCTGGGGCACTGGGGACTCCAGACTATATTAACAAATGCTAATTTAAATAATAAGAATTTGTTTACATTTGAACTATTCAGCTAATTTCCATATGTTATCTCCTATTGAGTATATGAACAAGAGAAATAAAAATCTTGTCCCCCACCCCCAATAGATTTTGGCCCGTTTGAGTAAAATAGCAACATAATTTTGATAACCTGAACCTGATAGCTCAAATACATAGCCTCTTTATACATGAAAATCCTAGTATAAGATAATGCCACTTATCAACCTAGTTCAGTATTTTGGAGTCTTGAAGAAATCACTTACTTTTTTTCTTTCGTTGCAGTTCCAGACAGAACTCAGGAAGATCTTGGTTTCACTTATAGAGGTGGCACAGAAATTGTTAGCACTGAACCCAGATGCAGTTGAATTATTTAAAAAGGCAAATGGTATGATCATACCCCAGATTTATTTTATGGTATTATACCTCAATCAAAATGGAATGTCTAATACTTAAATGAACATGTTATTTCCTCATGCTATTTTCCTTTATCAGTTGATTATGACCTATAATCCTTAGTAGGTGAGCTGGCAGAAAGAAGACTGTGCTCTCTGTCTCTTGTTCTGTCTTTGTCTCTATTTCTCTATTCCTTGCCTTGTCTTTATCATATGCTCTTGCATTAATCAGCATCCTTGTGCCTTACAGACATCTTCAAATTATGTAAATGACATCTTGTCTTAATCTAAAATGTACTAAGGTGATGTAAATACCATTTATGCTAACATTTTGTTAGTATAGATGGAATTTTCGGTTTTATCCACACTGTGTCACACTTTTTTTTCTATTTTGCTAATAGCAATGTTGGATGAGGATGATGATGACCGAGTAGATGAAATAGCTTTAAGACAACTTACAGAAATGGGCTTCCCTGAGAATAGAGCTGTGAAAGCACTTCGTCTCAATCAGTATGTATTTTTATGAACAACAAAGAATGAGGTTTTTCCCTCCCCTGACCCTTACCTTCCTCCTACTTTGTTGAGGGATAGCTTTGAATACATGGATTTTCAAACTATTTGGCATCACAAAATCAAAAGTTTTTTTTTACATTTTATTTGGTAAAGGGAGTTGAATTTAAATCTAAAACAATAGGAAAATTTCATTATCTAGTCTCTTATTTCCTCCATGCTATGCATGTGTGCATGTGTGCGTGTGTGTGTGTGTGTGTGTGTGTGTGTGTGTGTGTGTGTGTGTAATAGCAACAACTTTAGATTATCTATCTTTGGTATTATTCTCAAGACTCATGTTTGCAAATTAATTCTCTATTCATGTACACATTTAAAATAAAAGCAACTTATAAATCAAAGAATATGAATTGTTTCTTCCTCTGTTGGACATAAACCTGTGTTGTATGCTGTCTCCTTTGATTACATCTTCATAACCATTTGCTTCCAAGTGTTTTAGTGTTTTAAAAAAATTCCTTTCATAATCTTTGATTTGTACATTGTGGTTAAGCAAGTAACCTAGAAAACTATAGCTTGTGACATTGCATTTCTAAATGTACTGTTATCCCTTCCACATTGCAACTTTCCCCATCATAGTTTCAATGTCACTGTTCACCATGAGTAAGCAAATGGGAATTTTTGAGAAAGTTTTGCAAAAGTTATAGACAACACAGAAAAAGTTTAGAAATGCAGAAATGCATACTTAACCCCAAATTTACAATAAGGTATTGAAAATACCCCATAAAAGAAAAAGAAAAAATTCAAACTTCTTTGGTATGAAGGGAGGGCCAAAAATTTTTACACACATTTTCCACATTTTTTTCCACTTTTAAATAAAGTTTATTTCAGTATAACTATGCTTAGGGAAATATGCGTATATGGGTTAAATAATATAATGCAGTTTTGCTTAACTTTACACTACAGTTTGAATCAAAGACTTGACATGGTTTAGGTTTAAAAACAAAATAAAACTAAACAGGATTTGAAATCTGGTTTATTTTTCATCTATTACAAATATATAAAATGATCCTCAGTTGCTACTATAGTAAGAAGAAAGAACCATGAGAAACTTTCCTTTGGTTTACTTCAGAAAATAATACATTTGTTGCACTGTAAAAGCTTCAAACATGGTACAACGCAACATTATAAAAAATGTTTCAGTGCCAGCTTGCAAAAGTTCAGTAACCAGGGTAGTCTTATAGTAGGCGCTGTGCCCTAAATCCCTGCAATGTGGAAGGGATATCTGTATTTCTAAAACATTAAAATTTGTAAATTCATGTGTAGTTCCAGTTAACATTATTAGAATTGTTAAGATAAAAGTCACTTCTAGGGATTTTAAAGGAAATTAAGAATTTCACTGAGACTTAAGCAATTAACTCATTGATGTTTTAGAGAAACTTTTGTCATTTTACAGCATGTCAGTAACACAGGCCATGGAGTGGTTGATAGAGCATGCAGAAGATCCAACTGTGGACACACCTCTTCCAGGTCATACTTCATTAGAAGCTGCAGGTGCTTCTGCCTCCTCCTCTCAAGCTTCTGGTGGACTAAACACAGAAAGAGAAGAAGTCAAGGATGAGCTAACAGAAATCTTCAAGAAGATACGTAGGAAAAGAGAATTTCGGCCAGATCCACGAGTATGTTATATTTGATATTTAAATGAATGTTGGAGTTTTTTTGTTTTGTTTTTTGTTTTCTTGCTCTTCAAGATATTTGTTACTTATATTTTTATGGAAGAATGTTTTGGCATTGATAACTAACCTAGGTTAGCTTCCACTTTTGGAGAAGAAAAGTAATGAACTATGAAATTTATGGCCTAATACCCAAATAGACCAAATTCATTCAGAACTGAATCCTTTGACTTCTTTTTATGCCTGGCATTCAAAGGCATAAAATAATGGATTGACACACAATTCTTGTGCAATAATAAACATGTGATTTGGCCATATGTGTTAGGTTGAAGGGGGCTACCCTATGAATTTGTGTTTTCTTGTAGACCAGCTGTAGCATAGAGCCTTTTGTCTTAGTGCCTTATATTATCTAATTAAATAGAGTAATTGATTTGTTAGTAGAGGAGAAAAGAAATGATTAAATCTAATTTATTGTCTTTTTGCTTATGGCAGTTGCAGAGACTGGAATCTTTTGAGACTTGGCCTTACCCTTAATTATATTTTTTTTATACTAGCTTTATTTCATCACTGTGTATCACTTTAGCCTGTTTTCTAACTTAGCTATTTTATTATGGGACATTGAAGTGGTGGACTGGATAGAGAGCTCCGTCTGGAGACCTGAGTTCAAATTTGACCTCAATTATTGCCTATGTGTCCCTGGGCAAATCACTTAACTTCTGTTTGCCTCAGTTTCCTCAACTGTGAAATCATGGGGATAATAACACCTACTTCCCAGAGTTATTGTGAGGAACAAATGAGAAAATAATTGCAAAGCACATAGCATAGTTTCTGGTATATAATAATTGCTGTAGAAATGCTGACTATTATCATTGTTGTCAATTTTGGATTTGTGGTTATTCAGTAGTGTCCAACTCTTTGTGACTCTTTTTGTGGTTTTATTATCAAAGATATTAGAGTAGTTTCCCATTTCCTTCTTTTCATTTTATAGATGAAGAAACAGAGGCAAACAAGGTTAAGTGACTGTCCCAGGGTCATACAACTAATGAGTGTCTTGAGGCCACATAGGCCACATTTGAATTCAGGTCTTTCTGACTCCAGGTCCACTGCGCTCTAGCTATCCACTGAACCTACCTTTTTTATTTTTTTTAACCATATTCTCAGTTTGCTTAGTATTATCCATATATTTATTACTAAATAATCCAAGACTACCTAAAAGGCTTTTTGGCTGTTTTCCTCTACATCATTTTGTTGGTACCTAAAATTAAGTATTTTCTTTTTTTTAATAGTGATTTGTAAAAAATATAAGATCATTGAAAAATCTTTCACTCTTTGATTAGTCTATCCACAATTATAGCAAATAACAGTTACATACTCCAGAATAGTGTAGCTATATTAGGAGAAAAATGTATCATCAGTCTAGGGTTAGTGTAAATGTATTAGAAATGTGCTAGTCAGGTGTTTGAAAACCTTGGCTCCTTCAGTCCCATCTATTCTACCAACTAACTATAATATGTGGCAAGTTACTTAACCTTCATTATAGATAAAGCATTCATTAATGTTCTTGCCATATGCTAGGCACTGTGCCTTATGTTCCTTTTAAAAATGTAGGGATTGGACTAGATGTTCTCATCCCTCCAGCAGGAACTTTTCTTCCTAATCTTTTCCTAGATTTCCTAGAGTGGAAATAGCATAGCACAGTGGCAGTAACACTGGAATAAGACTCAGGAAACCTGAATTCTAGCCTTGGCTCTATCTGTCTTTTTGACCTTGGACAAATTAATTCCCCTTTTAAGACCATAGCCACCTTATTTGTGTGTCTGTCTTTGTATCTTCACTAGGTACACAAGTGCTTAATAAATTCTTTTTGTCTGCTTGTCCATCTATAATTAGTTGAAATGGATTATGTCTGAAGTCCTTTCTGGTTCTAACATTTGAGAATTCTATACTGACATTCTATCCTTCATTTAATAAGATCATTTTCAGATTGTTTGAGAATAGACAATATTCAGTCCATATTACAATAAGGTTATAAGACAAAATAATGATAGTAAATCTAGTGGTACTGTATTAAAAAGAACCATCTTTTGCTGAAATGACTGCTAAAGAAAAGTGATTTAGCTCTATGTGAAATGTCTTGTTCATTGAATTTGCTGACTTGTTCCCTGTGAGTGTGGTATTTAATGATCTGTGGAATTCTCATTTAGGCTGTCATTGCTCTGATGGAGATGGGATTTGATGAAAAGGAAGTGGTAGATGCACTGAAAGTAAACAACAACCAGCAAAATGCAGCAGTGAGTAACATATAGTTGAAATATTTCGAAGTGAAATGAAGATTTTTGTTCACTTCATGTTTTTCTAAACCTAATTTGAAAGTGTGGTTAACCTCTTTCCCCCTTGTTTCATAGTACTCCCGTACACCTACTATTTGCTCTAGTAAAACTGTACTATTTCTGTTTTTCACTCTTAATTTTGCCCTTTCCTGCTTCTATATGTGTATATAGAACACATGCTGGGGACTAATTCAATTTCCCTTCTCCCCTTCCTCTCTTATCCCCACAAAATCTGTTGAAATCCTGTATTTTCAAGACCATGACTTATTTTTTTTAACTCTTACCTTGTCTTAGAATTGATATTAAGTATAGATTCCAAAGCAGAAGAATGGTAAAGGCTAGGCAATTGACTTGCCCATGATCACACAACTAGGAAGTATCTGAGGCATGATTTGAATCCAGGACCTCCCAGGACTTGGCAGTCTATCCACTGAACCACTTTGCTGCCCCAAGATCATGACTTTTTCATGATTCCCATAGCTAAAGGTTATTATTTTCTCTTTTAATTTCTTGGGACATTTTGTTTAGAGTCTTATTCACTTAATCTTTTGCTAACTTGGACATGTACCATCCCCTCCTGCTCTATTATAAGTTCTTTAAGAGCAACAACTGTCATTTTTCATCTTTGTATCCCCCCAAACTAGGTTACAATCACCTGATAAAAGGAAAATACATGGAAAACTTAATATTAAAAATGGCTTGCATTTCCTGAGTACACACTAACCATTGGTAGGAAAACTGCTTAGGAATAATCCAAGAAGTATGGAGATGAAGTTGGATATCCACATATTGGTAATAATTGCTAATGTGTAAGCAGTTTAACGTTGTTGGTCACCCAAAGGAATTAGAGAGTTGTTCTAATATATTGTTAGCAAAGAATTAAAAAAAAGAGAACCATTATAAAGAATATAGTCCATAAAATGAAACATCTATCACATACCGAGAGAGAAGTGGATAGCTCTTGTGCTCCACTGATTATGATGTAGTGTTAAGAGGTGGGGTAGAACCCTATTGGAGGACTTATGGTAAGAAAGACATTGAGAAGAGCACCACAGGATGAGAAGGTGTGGCTATCTCTATCATTGGAGAAGTTCTCCAATTAGTAACATCACAAATTCACCAAAGTAACACTTGAAAACAAAGTACATGAATTAATTTTGTATCTTCATAAAGTTTTTGTGGCTAATGAATGCCTTTGACCAATTAGCTAATTTTCCACTCCATGATGATAATGCTTGGCATTTTATGAGAGGTCAGAAAGGATGAAGATTGAAGGAAAAAATGTTAGATTTGTCAATTAAGAGGTCATTGGTGACTTTGGACAGAGCAGTTTTATTTGAATGATGTGTCAGACTATAGAGAGTTAAGAGAGTAAGAAGAAGGAAAACTAAGTCATTGACTATAGACAGCCTTCATCAGGAGTTTATCCACAAGAGGGAGAAGAGATGAGACTATAGCTATTGGGAATGGACGTAAGGACTTGGGGGGAATTGGGTGGACATAAAGAGTAAGAAGCTGGGAGTAGATGAGAAGAGATAAATGAGAAGGTGGAGATGTTGGAAGGGACAAGTTTTCTGGAGAAAACAGAATTGAATGGGATCCCTTGAGTATTTGGAAGATAATATGTTAGCTAAGAGAAGTCCATCTCTTCATGTGAAAGAAACTATGGTGAGGATAGTGGATAGTAGTGGAAGGCATCTGAGTGATGTAAGATGAAGAACAGGAGAAGAGAAAGCTCTTGTCAGATGGCTTCATTTTTTTCAGTAAATTGAGTCAAACTTCTTAGTTGAGAGGTGACAGGGAAGGGAAGCCATGAGAAGTTTGATGAAGGAAGAAAAGATTTGGAAAAACCACTATGTAGAGTGGGTTAATTAATTAGTTATAGAGTTATAAAAGTATTGACCTTGCCACAGTGAGGGCCAAGTTGAGATTATATAACATAAATTTATAGTAAACCCAGTCTGCACAGTTTTATGCTTTTTTGTTGTTGTTGTTGTTCATCAGCACATATAGGAACAAAGGCAAAAAATGGTGGGAGTGATTCAAGGCTAAGGCTTTATAGGGCAAAACACAGAGGTAATAAAGGGTAAAGGAACTTAAGAAGAGGGCAAAATAAAGTTGAATTAATTCACCCAGAGGTCAATATAGAGAAGGGAGGAGAGTTTAGTAGTGAGGAGCTAAGGGATTGAAGATCATGGTGAAGTCAAAACAGTATTTAGTGTTATAAGAAAGAGGAAAAGGTTAGATGATAGTCAATTATAAGGTATTATTATTACTGAACAACAAAGTAATCGTATAGTTGCAGGTGATGGCCTGTTTGACTAAGGTGAGATGGAGGAATAGATAATATGAAATGAGTAAGTTGAACTTGGAAGTTAGGGTGTATCAGTATGTATGTTGATGTCTCCTATTATGAGGGCAAGAACTAGAAAGTAGTGAAAGATTGTGAGCAAGTCATTGAACACTTTGAGGTAGGAAAAGGTGTCTTCTGGAGTTCAGTGAACAATAGCTATCAGAATTTTGAATGAGTAAGAGATATGGATTGAGTGAACCTCAGAGGGGGAAAGGTTAAAGTATTGAGAATTGGTGGAAGAGAAAGAACCTGGAAACGGCAATGGAGAGGAAGGAGTATTTTAAACACTTCCACTTTGATTAGTGAGTCAGGTGATAAGTGAGAAAATGTGCAGCTAGTGCTAAAAAGGGAAGCCAGGGAGGCTGTGTTGTGTGCATCAGGAGAGTTTCAGGGAGAACCAGAAGATGGAAGAAGCTGGAAAGAAGAAGATTTAAGATGTAGGCAGTTTGTTACCCCTCTTATAGGCTTTGGAAGGGGTAGTTAGCATTACAATGGGACATTGGTGGGGTTGTTTTGAAGGGAATGGGAATGAAAGATAAGGAGTTCTGAATCTTTGGGATAGGAAGGGTATGATCAGATGAGAATTTGCTAATTGTTGACAAATGAGTTCAAGTAGGGTTTCTTAGTCCATGGAGGCCCTGGCTTCAGTAGGAAGTCCTCTTAGAGTCTTATTAGGCAGCTTAGGTGAGGGGACAGGTGCTGGGAGTGAAAGGAATGGTGTTATTCCTCTTCATTAATGGCAGAAGATTAGACAGGAAACATGATAGAATTTCATTTCTCCTTTTCCCTGGAAGGGAGAGGTCTTAGGTACTTGGTGGAATGATTTTTCTTTTACCATGAAAGGTCTGAAGACCAGGCAGGAGACCTGGTGAGATAGAATATTTTCTCTCCTTACCCCAAAGGCAGGAGACTGGTGTGTGATGGAAAGGTTGTAAGAAAAGAGCATATAGAAAAAGAACAGGACCCAGGACTAAACTTTAGGGAACAAAAACATTTAGGGAGTGAGATATGCATGGTAATCCAGCCAATACTGAGTCAGATAGGAGGAGAACCAAGAGAGAACAGTCATGAAAATGAAGAGCAAGGGTGGTTAATAGTGTCAAATGCTTCAAAGAAGTCAAGAAGGCTAAGAACTGAGAAAAAGCTATTGAATTTGGCAATTAAAAGATCATTGATAACTTTGGAGACAGTAGTTTCAGTTGAGTGGTTAGATTGGAAGTCATTACAAAAGTTTGAGAAGTGAGTGAAAGAGGAAATGAAACCAACTTTTTCTAGGAGTTTGGTTGAGAAAAGGAAGAGAGTTATCAAATGATAGCTTTAGAAAATAAAGTCTAGTAAGGATTTTTTTTTAAGGATAAGAAAATTGTAGGCAATGGGGAAAGATAGAGATTGAAGATTAGGGAGAATAGGAGGATGAATGTGGGAGCAATTTGTTGGAAGAATTGGAAAAACATTGGCTCACAGTTTATATTGAAGAATTAGTCTTGGTGAAAGTAAGAACCTCTTTATCAGAGAGCAGAATAAATAAAGGAGGGGGAAATGGATTAGTAATGTCAAGGGGTTTTGAGATGCAGAGAAGATGGAATTATAGCAAATGGCCATTACTTTCTCCTTAAAGTATGTGTTGTCAGCAGAGAATGTGTTTGAAGCTTAAGAAGAGAACATCGGAGGAGTGTTGTAGAATCTATTAGGGAAGCCTAAAAGGATTGATTGCCTTGCTGTTTTGAGTGCCCAGTTAGAATTAGAGAACATAAATTTTTAGTGAACCTAGTCAGCACAGTGCTATGACTTCTTTTCTCTAGGGCTATTCAGTACTCAAATAGAAGCAGAGGAAATAGGTGGATGTTGGGAATAATCTAGGTCTGGAGTTTGGCAACATATGAACAGTGGTAGGACAGTGAGCAAGAGACTAAAGAACAATCTAGTGTTGAATTAATTAACTATAGAGTTAATACTGTGAAGGGGAAAAAAGTGAATCCAAAGCAATGGTAATGGCCTGAAACAGTTCTCAGAGGTAAAGGCACTGAAAATGAAGTGAAGATGACAACAAAGAACAGGGGTAGGAGAGGTAAAGCATAGGGAAGCTTATGCTGTAGCATTTATTTTATAAATGAAGAAACCAAGGTTGTTAAGCTGAATGATAGCAGAAATATCTCTGGGAGACCAAATCTTCAGTATACAATACTTTCAACTTAGACTTGGTTTACATTTTTATTTTTACTTTCAATTAGTAAACCTTGAGAATTTTTCAAGAACTAAGAAAATATTTCTTTATTGGGAAAATAAAGTCATTGTCTATATACATAGTTGGCTTAAAAAAATTTTTTTTTAATTATATCTGTTGGGAAACTAATTTCAACAAGTACTACTTCTGAATTTTTCAGTGTGAATGGCTGCTTGGTGACCGAAAACCTTCACCAGAAGATTTAGATAAGGGAATTGATCCAGATAGTCCTCTTTTTCAAGCCATCCTTGACAACCCAGTTGTGCAGTTAGGACTAACTAATCCTAAAATTTTGTTAGGTAAGTATTTCAGCAATTTGCAGACTGACAAATATAATCTTGGCTATTCAAAAATATCACTTTTTTTAAAAAATTGAGAATAAATTTATGCTTTCAGGTCTTGTTATATAAACTTTTCTGCTTGGCATCCTCCATCTATAACACTTTGTATCTGGATGATTGTAGGCAAGTTACTTAACCTTTCTAAATTTCATTCTTTTTTAACCTGTAAAATGGGTCTAATAATACATGCATTGTCCTTTAGGATTGTTGTAAGAAAAGCACTTCATAACATTTAAAGTACTATAGAAATGTGAGTAGTTGTTTCTCAAGAACTTGTAATCCACAATGTGGCAATGTAAAGTTTAAATTTAGGTTTTATACTAAATAAGAGAGTTATAAAGTAATATTGGTGGATTTGAAAATATTATAGCTTAGGTCAAATTGACTTTTAGCAGCTTTTATTTACAAAGAGGTCAAAGAGTGAAAATAGAAATGTAGAAAAGACAGAGCCTTAACAAGTCTACCAGCCCTTTTCCAGTGAGGTCCAAATCAAGAACTTAAAGTACCCCTACTTACTATTAAGTATTAGAGCTTACAAGTCACTAGAGTAAGCTCACTCCTTCAAAGGCAGGGTCCATCCGCCTTGGGCAGTGCTAGGCAAAGTGAAAGGCTGCAGTTGGTTTCTGTGAAGAGGAGGAGAGACAGGAAGTGATGTGGAAAAAGAGGTATAAAAAGAAACCAACATGGTCTGGGGGAGCATTTCTTTCCTGGCATTTGTAGTGAGTGGCAGGGGCCTCCCCAAGTCCGATCTCCACGTGGAGCCTTCAGCCAGAAACCTACCAGCTTAGTCTCCTCCAAAGCCAAGGCAGGAATCTCAGCCACTCACTACAGATGCCAGGAAAGGAAAGGAATGCTCCCCCAGACCATGTTGGTCTCTTTTTATACCCCCTTTTCCACATCATTTCCTATCTCTCCTCCTCTTCACAGAAACCAATTGCAGCCTTTCAATTTGCCTAGCACTGCCCAAGGTGGATGGGCAGTGGCCTTTGGAGGAGTGAGCTTACTCTAGTAAGTGACTTGTAAACTCTAATACTTAATGGTAAGTAGGGGTACTTTAAGTTCTTGATTTGATTAGCTAAAAATAAGCAAGGGGAGAGTTAATCCTATCTTTACAGCAATATGGGGACTTAGGAATTTAGATCTGCTAGGGTTACTTATTCTACAGGACCAAAAACAAACAAAAAAAACCTGGCTGGAATCTTTTTAACACTTAAAATCTCTTATAGATAAATTAGCCACATTTGTGGGAGTCTAGCACATATTAATCTTGGCCACAGTGGTTTGAATTTAATGAAAAGATTAGGACCTCTGTGTGGTTTATTTCACAATCAGAAAAAAAACAACTCAATACAAAAGGAAACACATTTCATTTCTATAGGGAAGTACATATAGTTAAATGGCATTTGAAATGTTTAGCATAGCCTTTTATGTTTGATCTGTCAAGGCTGAAATAGTAACTATGGACACGTGGCTTTGACTTGCATGGAATTGTGCCTTGTGGTGCAGCTGTGTTTTCTCAGTCAAAAAAAAAAGTTCCTCTTCTTAAGAAACTCTTATAAATACATCAGAATAAAACATCTGTATGGGGCTTAGGTAAGTCTATATGTACCAATAACTTAATTTTGGGTAGATTTTAGCTTCTGGCCCACATGTCAATCCTCAAGTTAATTTCTGTCATGATATTACTTAGAATTATTATTTTGGTACCAGACTTTAAATATTTCCAACTGAATTTTTCAAAATGAAATTGTATTGATATGTTTTGTTTCTATATCATACTACATTTCCCAGTGTATCTCTCCTTTCTTCCCCTCCCAAAGAGCCATCCCCTATAAAGAAAGAAGAAAAAAGTTTTGCAAAACTAACAGACACTTTGGAAAAGTATGACATTATATGCAATATACCACACTGGTAGTTTTCCCCTTACAAAGAAGTCAGGGAGGGACAGTACTTTTTTATGTCTTTTTGGAGCCAAACATAGTTATCACAATTCCATAGTACTCAGTTTCAATTGTTTTATTGTTCTTCTGCATTGTTGTAGTCACAATTTTCTTGCTGTTTCTTATTTCACTTTGCATCAATTTATATCTTCCTCTGATTATCTGTATTTTTCATATTTATTGCTTTTCACAGCACAGTAATATTTCATTACATTGTGTACCATTGACAAACTGAATTTTAATCGATTTTCAGAGTACTTTAATTAAAGAAACTGCCATGCATTGAAGGAGCAAAAACTGTTGTTGATGAAAACTTAGTATGAAACAAATTTTAATGGTAAAAAGAGCTTTCCAGCATTTTCTGGAATTTCTGGAACAAAGAGGAATTTGGTTTGGTGTATTTAGCTCCATGTTTTAGATCAGGTGAACAGTTCAGTTTTCATTTTGATAAAATGCCAAGAATTTTAATAATGAACATTTACAAAACTTTATAAGTTGGGTAATTGTTACTATGTTACTCGAGTGTAATAAAGTTCTGCTCATGGAGTTTTGACATAGAAAAACAAAGAATTTGAGTTATAGGCTATTGCAGAATATTCAGCCTTTTATTTGATGGAACAAAATTTGGCTTCAAATATAGAGTATTTTAAAAAATTCAGTCACCTTCTTGGGCATATTCAAATATTAAATATTCTGAATAAAAATTGTAAAAAGAGAGAAGTATATTTGAACTATTATGACACTGGTGAAAATAATCATTGCCTTATGGGTTAGCCATGCTCTGTCAGGCTTTTCTTTTATTGGTGAGGAGGGAGATAAAACTTGACATGGCATGAATCTTAAACTGTACAATAACAAACATACAATAGGGTCCTGCATTGGTGTTGGATTGAGTTCCACTTGAAATATTATTCAGCGTTTGCTAAATTAAAAGACCTATTCATTTGTATTGGGTTTCTTGTTGAAAAAAAGTAAGAATAACTTTCTTGCTATAATTTTCTTATATCTTTTGATCCAAAGTGTCTAGTCAATACATCCATGTTAGTTGATATTTCTGTTTTGACTACCTACCTATTACACATATCAGACTAGAAGTTCTGTAGGCATCTCAAACTCAACATATCCAAAATCCCAACTTATTTTCCCTTCAGACTGCTCTCAGATTCTTGAACTTCCAGATTTCTGTAGAGGGTACTCTTATCCTTGTGGTCACTTTGGATCACAACCTCAGAGTTATCCTTGACTCCTCACTTTCCCTTGCTACATTTGTTACTTTTTTTCAATTCTAACCCTTGAACATCTCTCACATTTATCCTTTTTTTTCCTACTCATACAACTAGTTCCTTTGTTCAGGCCCTTATCACTTCTTTCCAAGACTATTACAGTAACTAATGGGTCTACTTGCTTTGTCACTCACCTCTTTAGTTAAGCAGCCTCACAACTACCAAAGCCATATTTCTAAAGCACAAGTTCTGACAAAATCACCCCCCTGCTTAGTAAACGCCAGCAACTTCTTGTTGCTGTTATGATTAAATCCCTTGTTTGTAACTTAAGGACCATGACTCCAACCAATCTTTCCAGTTTCACCACATTATTCCCCTCCATATACCTTATGTTCTAGCTAAATTAGCCTTTTTGCTATTCTGCACATGATATTCTGTCTCCCCATTCCATTTCTTCATATGGACGGTCCCCCTCATGCCTTGAATAGACTCCCTTATCAGCTTAGGAATTAAAAATCTCAAGTTTCTTTCAAAGCTCAACTTAAAGTTATAAGACCTTTCCTGATTCCACCACCTACTAGTAACTCTTCTCCCCCACTAAAATGACCTTGTATTTTTTTTAATCAAAAACATATTTTTATCAGAAAGCATATTGGAGGAAGCTAAAAAGACCTGATTTCCAATTCCACCTCTACCACATACAGATTGTGAATCTAGAAAGTTCATTTAGCCTCCAATAGACTGTGAGCTCTTTGAAAGCAAGGATTGCCTTTTAGCATTTTTTTTATCTTCTCATCGATTGCCTAGTATATAGTAGATGCTTAATAAATGTATATTGACTGACAACTTCTCAGGACTCTAGGGAACTCTTTAGGAATGTAAATTGTAGAGAATGTCCTTTGACCAGCAATTGGTAATAACCAGCATTGGTAAAAGAATTTTCCTTGCTGGAAAGTTCCCCTAAACCACTGAAATCACAGGTCCTGTTCCCATTCCCATCCCTTATTTGAGTCATACATATATATATATGTTCTCTGCTCTGATAAAATGCCAGTTACTTGAGGGTAAAGGCTTTCATTTCTGCTTTGTATCCCCTCTCAAAGCACAGTGCTTGGTATATAATAGATACTTAAGTCTTATTAATTGATCTATATATGTACTCTTAATATCTAAGTATGTCCTCATTATATTTAGAAAGTTGTTTTTAAAAAGCATGAGCTCCAGATACTTACTAATACATAATGAAGATGCCATGAAATGAATATTGCTCCTTCTTTTCCCACAGCATTTGAAGATATGCTTGAAAACCCATTAAATAGCACCCAGTGGATGAATGACCCTGAGACAGGACCTGTCATGCTACAGATCTCCAGGATCTTTCAGACGCTGAACCGCACCTAGGGTGATAGATGCCCTCCACTCTGCTGCTCCTGCTGCCCACAGCTTCAGGTTCCTCATAGAAGAAGGAGCCGAAGATTTGGAGGGGAGGGGAAGAAAAAAAAACTTGGTATTTGGCTAGAGGCCCTTTTAGTTATACTTCTCAAACAAGAAAGAATGTAGCTTATAGCCAGCTGGAAATGTAGTTGCCTTATGGATTTATTGGTAGTGGAAGCAGGGTTTGCATTCAGTTAGATTGAATAAAAAAATCCATATCTCAAAAATACTCATGCAAACAACTTACATGGGATTGTTTGAGACAGTAATGACTGCTCTGGTTTTATACCTTATTGCTTAAAGAATCTGTGAGGGTAGTTTACAAGTCAGTATTTTTAGCATCTGACTGATGTTTACAAAAAGTGACTGACCACTTCAGTGAAGAATTAAATGATATACTCATCTCTAAAGAGTATTAAGTTATGATTATTAAAATTAAATGCTATTTGAATTGACCCTTAGTTAAATTTTAAAATGTAGATGTTATTTGAGAGAGCATGTTTCAATCCAAACTGTTAATGTCAGACATACTAATTTAAGTAAATTAATTCTTAGGTTAAATTTCTTAATAAATAGTTTTCCTTTTTCCTATTTTCTGTGTTAGTGTTGTTCTAGTACTCAAAGAAAAAGTGTTATATTACTTTAAGCAACTCACATCTCATTATATTAAAGATGCAGTATTTTTTTCCTCTAACAGTTCATTTTGCCATGCCAACATTTTTAATATCTACAGGAGTAGATTTTATAAGTAGTAGACATGTTTTGATATTTAGAAGGCTGTTTTCTTTTAATTGAATGAGTTTTAAAAGTTATAAGAACACATTTTCCCCACATCCCATATAGCATATATCTTGAGGAAAAGCAAACTCTATTATAGACATTAAGCTGATAACTTTTCTGCCTCTTTTTAAAGAAAAAAAAAATCCTTTGTTCATTATTTTTGCCAGAAGAAGTTGTCTTCTGAGAATGTTTTGGTTAAACTAACATTCTTGTGAAGGCAGCCAAATAACATTTGCCTTAATGCACTAACACATATGCCTTGACTATTGGCACCTAAATATCTGGCATTAGTTGGCTTACACTTTGTGGAGTTACCATCTTCCATAAATAGCCAGTGAGTATAGAAGTCTAGTAGCTGAGATCTTAGCTAGATGACAATCCTAGTTAATCTGTCTGTAAAGAGCATTTTTATCTCACTGATCAGGTATCTTATGGTTTTAGATTTAAAACTTTAGGTCAGAAATACCAGGAATGTTTTTTGTAGCTATTCTAGGCATTTTCTGGTTCCCATGTCTGTCTATTTTTTGAAAAAAGGATGTATGTAAGACACCCCTGAACATTTTTGTGAGGTGTTATAATCTTTGATCTCTTGATAATTTATTCTTTTTTTCTTCCATTCTTTGACTTAAAAGCTACTAGCTGGGAGTTTATGCTTTTCATTTTTTTTTTAACTCAAAGCCCTTAATTCATTTATTTTTAACTTGAAAGTCTGTGGAATGAATTCATCTCCCCCCCTTTCTTGATAGAGAATAAGATTCCCCTTGGTACTTCTCCCAGTCAAAAGGGTAAGTTTACAATTCAGTATTTTTAGCATCTGACCAGTTTGCAAAGAGTGACTGACCATTTAAGTGAAGAATTTAAAGATACATTCATCTTGAATATAAATCACTTTTCCCCCTTCAAAAAAATGATTTGGGGATACTACTAAAATCATTAGTGATGCATTAATTTTCAATATATACATTATCTATTTGACTATATAATATTTATGAAAGAGCAAAATATTTTAGACATACAAAATGTGAAGTTTGGGATTTTAGTTCAATAGGAATTTTTCTTTTGTACTATAGAATGATTCTTATTTTGTATAAAATTTATCCAAATAGTATACAATCATCCTTATTAAAGTACTCCTCCCAGGTTGCAACAATTTCCTGAGTTCACTGTTCCTTCTGTATAGATTTTCAAGAGCTTTGATTCAGAAATTTAACTAGTTTCATAAACCTAGTCCAGACTGAATTCATCTGTAAATTGGAATTACTATGAAAAGAAAGCTGTTATGGCCAAAGAAGTACTGCATCTTTAAAATACCCCCAAACTGAGTAAATGTTTAGGTTTTATGTGTATGTGGCTTTTTGGTTTGGGTTTTGTTTTGTTTTTTCCTTGCTTAAACCTAATTCAGATTATTTTAATATGCTAATCTTTTAAATATTTGAGAGGGAAAAACTAAAAAGTAGTTAATTTGATGTGTCTCTTCAAAGGGGTAAATGACTCTTGGGACTATATAGCTTCTGAAGATTATTACTTGGTAGTGATGGACAATTAATAGTGTTTTAGGGCTAAATAGTTTTTTGCAGCAAGGCTCAGTGTGACTAAAGACTTCATGTAGATTCAAACTAAATTATCAGAGAATACCACATAAGAAACTAGTGAAATCAAACCATTAATACACATGCCTATCATTTAGTATGCAGTCAGGGCCAAGGCTATGTTTGTTAAGAGGCCAATTCAGCAGATTTTGGAGAGGAGCCAGCACCCAAACAATGTTTACCTTTAATGCTCTTTCCACTGTATTTGGAGTATTGGTAATTCCATATGTTTCTGATGGAGAATCTTTAAAATCCTCATGCCAGATTTTGGGTTGGGATTTGGCAGATGTAGGAAGAGGTTTCCAGCTGGGGACCTTGTAGACAGGGAGGATATAGTAAAGGGCACTGTCACAATTGATATTCTCTATCCATGGCAAAGGATGGAACAATTATGTTTACAACTTCAAAATTCAGTCTAGCATACATAGCAATATTAACATGCAGCTTACTGAATGAAAAGTTAAAACTACTGCGACCACATGTCTGTGCATCATTTAAGCCAGACCTAAGGTGGGGATATGCACCATTTGATCTTAAAGAAGGGAAAAGATACAGGAAAAGCGAGGAAGACTAAGAAAATAGCTAATGAATCTTCAACAGTATTGTTTCTTTTTGAATTGTTCTTATGCTTGTTCTCCACCATCCCATTGGTTGACATAGACAATCTTTACCTTTTGATATTTACATGTGATTATGGAAAGGTATTTATTTATTTAATATATATATATACATATATAATTTATAATTTTATCAGATCACAAAGCTTTGATATTTTTAATAGAAGTGTTCTATATGAAAGTTTGTTCTCAGGGCTTCATATTTATACTAACTTTGTAGGGGATGCAATACAATTTGAAAAACCAGTAATCATTTTACTACTGAAACATTGGTTACTTGGTATCAACTTGTGAGAGATAGCATGAGACAACCTTGATAGAGACCAATCCAGTGAGTCTTCCTTTCTTGTTGATTGGTATCTTCTAATGAAGGGGTCCACAGGATTTGGTGTAAAAACTATGAATGTAAACAAAAATAAGGTAACTTATGGTATGGGTCTAAATTTTAGAATTTATATATACTTTGAGAAAAATGTTTGTAGTATTGATGAGGTATACACCATTAGATGAGAGCATCTTCGATGCTGTGGTTGGGGAATACCAAGTAGTACACTGTGTCCACCAAATTATAGTGTTAAAAACTACCAAAGCAATGGACTGTTACCATATCTTACCTCTAAAAGACAACAAGAATATGTTTGTTTTTTCAAAGTTATATTCTCGGGCAGTTCTAGTTATGATGTCTTCATGTTATTACTGGAACAGTTAGAGAAGGACATTTAGAACCTATGGTTTTGCCCCTACTCACCCACCCATGTCTAATGCCCCTTGCCTTGTAGTTTTTACAAGTTTGGGGGTTAAAACTTTGTCATTGATTTCTAAGGTCAAATTTGAAGAGGTAATTCCTTATCTTCTACAGAACTGATTCAGTTGCCTAAAAATGACTGGACCATTTAAATTCCAATTTTAAAAAATGAATCTTTTGAAACTATCGATGAGATCAAGGACTAGTCCCAGATGTCCTCTAACTGAACTGTAGGCTTCTCCAATAGTGGTTTTTACTGGCAATTGTCCTGCTCCAGTGACTCTTGGCTCTATTATTACTTGAATGCTTACAAAATTGGTTGAATTCTCACCAGTCTGAACCCCCCCCCCTTTTTGTACAATCAAGCGTGTGCTTGCTACGCAAGATGGTTATAGAGTTGTTGCCTATGAACATTTTTCATCAGAGACTACAAATTTACTCTGAAAATGCAGGTTCCCCAGTGTGCATTTCCTTTGCCGAAATTTATTCTATTAGTATCCCAATCTTAACTAATAACCAAAGGTTGTAGTTGTAATTGGGATGTTATATTACCTCTCTAACAGTTTCCCAACCCTAGATTCTAGGCACTTAAATACTGCTCCCTGGCTGAAACTGAAGGAAGGGCTTTTGATAAATGTAAATGCATTAAATTCCACTTGAATTTGGTTGTTGTTTTTGTACCATTGTGGTGTTTGAGGGGTGGGGGGAGTTGGGGGAGAACAATGTATAAATGTCTACCAAATGAAATGTTAACAGCTGCTGGTGATGCCTGTGTATTATTTTTTAAAAATGACTTTGAATATTTTGCTGGTTTAATAAAATATATCAGAATGTGATTTGCAGTGACTACAAGTTAGCTCTAGTGCTGCATTTTCATTTTACCTGGTTATAAAAATAATTGAATAGGTTTGGTCCCTCATACTTTTTATATGAAAGTGATACTGTGGCATGCACACTTGTTTTAAAATTTAATGTTATTTGGGGCAACTTAAGTTGAGTGTGACAAAACTAAATTCAGAGTTCATTCTACAGATATTGTGGTAGGGGCATGAGTTAGTTATATTATCAGTAATAATGCTGAATATTTGAATTGATTTTGAATATGTATAGTTTTGTTTTTTAATCCTAATGGCCCCCAAAATATAATGATCCACTCAGCTGGGTTTTAATGAAGTCAGATTTCAACTACTTAATGAAATTTTCTGAATAACACATTTTGAGGACAAATTGTTCCAACTTTGGTAGCAGTCATAAACTCTGTTAACACCGCTTGTTAGGGGATTAGAATGATTACTGAGTCTTAATTCCTCTAACCCATCCCACCCCACACATACACTGACTAACATTGTGCTGATAGGTATATTGTAAATTTATAACACAATAAAAGTTTTTTGATTATATGAACTGCTAGTAATTTTTTTTGCAAGAGACATCACATTTAAAGACCCATATTTTGATAATTTATTATCTCTTGACTAAAATTTATTTATTGGAACAAATTATCTGAACATTAAGCTGATGTTTTCTATTTGTGCACATTGTGCTATTAAAGAGATCTAGAATAGGATGTGTGGTCTGAGAAGGCTGAATCTTTTATACACTTAGGAAATGGGATGAAGAATTAAAAATCTTTTTTTGCTAGATATTTTCCTCTTTCATAGTACAACTTTTAAAGCATTGATCAGTATTTCCTTTTAAAGCAAAAACTTCATCAGAGAATTAATACAGCTATTTTTAGGACTATCATAAAACATTTAGTAAACACTGAAAAGGAGGCACTGTATTCCACTAGATGCTATCACAGAGAACATGTGAAACGAAGGTCTTAAATAAGCCAGGAGGTATAATACTGTTAAATCTAAGCTGATGGGGAGAAAATTACACCAAGTATTTTCTTAAACTATATAAATAGGTTGATTACAGTGAGATAGTATGCATGATAGGTGCATCTGGATTAATAAAAAAAAAAAAAAACCTTGGAATCAGTGGTTTGTTTTGTTTTTTGATGAGTTATGGAAGAGGTATAAACTAATGAAAAGAGTTAAACCAGGTGTGGGGGAATAGTAACAGCTAGGTCTTATGTGCAGTTTTGTTTATACAGGATGAAGTGAGAACAAGATGGAAACTGTAATAGGACCTGGTACCCACAAATAAGAAATTTTTGCCTAATCAGTGGGGCACTAGGGAGTCACCAGAGTTATTTGGCATAGGTGATTGATGGCTATGGCTATTGCTCATAGATTGAATAAAATGAGTGACTCTAGAAGTAGCGAGGTTACAGCCTGGAGGTGGGTCTGGTATACACCCTTACTTGTCTTATCTTGCTATTTAGAAGTTCTCTCTTGGGGTGAGGCTTCTGTGTTATGTGATGAATAAACTGGGATTGCTAAAGGCAAAGTTGTGAAGCAGGCCAAGTTAGTTTTTGTGCCCTAATGGTGACCCAGGCCTACCTTCCTGGAAAAGTGCCCAGAGTTTCAGTTTTCATCTACCCTTTCCACTTTCAAAATCTCTTCTCTTAGTTGCCTTGAAAATATTTTTGAGTGCTTTTGATTCACACAAAATAAAGTTAACAGATAATAACATATCCTGAGGGAGAAATGCCTTAACCTAAAGGAACAACACTCTTGATGGTAGAATTTCAAGAATTGTTGGCACACAAGGGAGATTTTTGGTCAGGGTGGCTTCCTAGTACTCTTCATACCACAACAAATAGGTGGTTGCTTCTTCAACCTCAACCTAGTCCTAAAGATGAACCTTAACCCAAAACTAGCCCTAGGGATGAACCTCAACCTGTGTTATGTGAATACTGACCTAGCTTTTTTCAAACTCAGTTTTAATTGAAAGCACTGAAGGGTATAGTCTGCCTAACCAAAAGATTCCTAATGTGTTGCTGTGCTGTGTTGTGCTGGGCAGAGTTCTGTATTAGAAGGAATGAATGAATTGACTTTTCATACTACTAGTCTGTTCTGAAAGTGCTGGTGTATAGAATCCGTGCAAAGGACTGATGTTCATTTGTAAAGTAAGAGATTTGATTGTTCAAATTATGGTAAGATAATTCCCATTCTTTTGTCTCATGTCCAGTTGCCTCTAGGAGAGGTATGTTAAGAGAGTTCTTAGGATCAATTTTATTTGCCTCTGATTTAAGAAAAAACTGAGGGTGACTAGGAGCCTTAAGTTTTAGTTCATTTGGCTACTTATTCTATATATTTCTGAGAGGAGAGTATTAATTTTAGGTTTCTGTTGGTTTTTATTATCTGTACTTGGCATTCTGTATCTATAGTTCATCTGTCCTCTGGAATCAATAGTTTATTACTTTAACCACAGTTTAAGCCAACTTTTGTTTTTATTTACATTAATGTTCTGCTTCCTTACTATATTAGTTCATATATTTCTTTCTATTTCTTTAAATTCCTCATGTTTGTTATTTCATATGGCACTTCATTGCCACATATCACAATTTATCTAGCTGCTTTGCAAATGCCACTTTGCTTCTAGCTTTTTTCTTTTTTTTCTTTTAAAAACTTAAAAATTTAGAATATTTTTCCATGGTTCCTTGATTCAAGATTTCCCCCACCTTTCCCCTGACTCTTTCCTCCCCCCTCCCAAAGCTGACAATCAGTTCAACTGGTTATACATGTATCATTGTTAAAAATCTATTTCCATGATTTTCATATTTGAAGTAGAGTGATCTTTTAACATCAAAACCCTAATCATACTCCTATCGAATTAAGTGATTGATCATATGTTTTTCTTCTGCATTTCCATTTCCACAGTTCTTTCTCTGGATGTGGATAATGTTCTTTCTCATAAGTTCCTCTGAATTGTCCTGGGATTGCATTGCTGCTGGTAGAAAAATCTGTTACATTCTATTGTACCATAATGTATCAATCTCTGTGTACAATGTTCTCCTGGTTCTGCTCCTTTCACTCTGCATCAATTCCTGGAGTTCTTTCCATTCACATGGAATTCCTCTAGTTCATTATTCTTTTTAGCACAATAATATTTCATCACCATCATATAACCACAATTTATTCAGCCATTCCCCAAAACATTTTTCATACTCTTGAGAAGGGAATGCACACATAATGTGAAAGTTGGAAGGGATTTTAGATATCATCTTAATCCATTACCTTGTTTTATAGATCAGGAATATGAATTGTTAGGTAACGGTAATTTAGATTGTTCTGTCATATATACTAATGCGAATTGATAGATCTCAGTGAAATTATTGTAGTTTTCCCCTATTAAATAGCATAAGGAGTATTTGAAGTACAACTTTTTGAAGAGTTAATCATTTTAGTGCATTAATTCAATCAGTATCTTGTTTTTTGTTGGAAACACATTGAGCACAGGAGAGTTTGTTATCTACTTGGAGATGTTATCAGCTTGTTGTATAGGGCACTGTCTGATCTCTCTCCATACTTCCTCCTCTAGAAATTAGCAGGTAAGTCAATACTTTGTGAACACAGGTTATTTAGTTCTAGGTGATTTAAAGATATTCTCTTTTGAGTGTGAAAGTTTAAAAAAAATTTGCTAGTCTCTCATTCTATTTAGTTTTTTCTCTCTCAAAAATCCCTAAAGTATATCATAAACCTCAATCAAAAAAAGGAAGCAGAGGCACACATAACCAAAAATTCCAGATAATCACAGATTTAGAACTACAAGAGTCCTCTCAGGTCATTTAGGCAAACCTCTCATTAGTAAAAGATGGGAATAGGCTGAGAGACTCAATGATTTGTCTAATTTAATTTAGGTGGTAAGTGGCAGAGCCGAGATTTGAATTGACTTCTGAAGAGATTCAGTATGTTTTCCATTTCACTAAGCAAAAGTAATTTCTGCATGGCTCTGAAGTTACTTACAAATTGTTTTTTGGTATGTGTGTGGTGGAGGCGAGGGTTGGGGTATAGATTCAGTAATTCAATAAATATTAACTACCTACTTTGTGTTAGAAACTGTGCTAAGAGCTGAGGATACAAATAAAAAGTACAGTCCCTGCCCTCAAGGAGCTTGCAATCTAGTGGGGGAAGATAATACACAAAAGAAAGGTGAAAAATTGGAGGAGGGATAACCCTACAATTGCATACACAGTACAAGGGTATGATGTTCATTGAGTCAAAACCAAGCAGAGCCACTGTAACAGTTAAAAGAGTGGTTGCCATAAACTGTGACCGCAAAAATATGGTTTCAAGACAGTGTCTTGAGTTAAATCGAAAATAAAGTGGTTGCCATGGGAAAACTCCCAAATATTAAATACCCAAGTCAGCTGGGTTTTTATGGAGATTTTAATTAATAGAAATTAAGGAATTAATGAAAGGGAGAGAGAGAGTAAGAGGAAATAATGAGAAAAGGGTTAGGCCAGCCTAGGCTTAAGCCTTAATAGAGAGATCAGTCAGTCTTTTATCAACTCACCACAAGATCCTTCCAAGCAAAATTCTAATGTTCAGAGAGTCCCTCCAGTTTAGCTCAGGAAGCTGAACTTTCAGCCTCCAAGAGAGACCAGCCTCCAATTCAGCTCCATAGCTGAATTCCCTCCAGAGGCCTTCTGACCTCCTTTTGAAGAGAATTTTCTCCTATGTCACCTCCCCTAAGTTTTTACATCTACCAATCACAGTAGACATTTTCACAGGACTGACCATTCTTAATTCACATCTTCTTTAGTTCTCAACTTCTCTGGGTAGACTAAAACTTCTGAGTAAGTTCACACCTCTTTGCCCCTTGCAAGTTTGCAAGTTGCCTGACCTTTCAGTGATTAATTTGACCTTCATAGGTACTTAGCACCTTTCTGTATTAGATCTAAAAATAGACTTAGCTTAAGGGCTTTTGCCTCACTATAAGTATGAGTTAAGTACTTTTCATTGTTCAGTAAGGAGTTTTACAACTTTATCTTCCCCTAAAGTATGCTTAAGTATGGGTGGAGTAATGTTAGAGTTCTCACATTCCTGATCTTCATTGCTTAAAATGGGGAATGGTCTTAACCAAATGTTCTAAGGTAGAGTCTGAGAATTTTTAACATTCACAAGTCTGAGAAATTTTAAGATTCACAACACTGATGGAAAACAAAATGTTACCTAGAATGTTCTGAGCCCTTTATAAAGAAAGGCTTTGGGATGAGTTCATTGTTTCATCCTCCAATCAGGGGAGAGGCAACTAAGGAATCTACGAAGGTGCTGAGTATCAAAAACTGAATCATCAATGGTCTGCATGATGGCAAGATTTCAGATAACCAGCTTATCCTGTGGGAGACAAAATGCTCAATGTTTGCCTTGACATGAATGAATAATTATGGTCTCCCAAAGTTACCTCTAGGCTAAACATTCCCTCTTCAATTTAGCCTTCTCTTTAGCTAATCAATGTCCTTTTGTAAATGAGGTCTTCAGAACTGAATTCAGTAGTCGGAATGTGGCCTGACTATCTCATTGAACTGTTATCTCCTATGTTGTGGACACTGTGATACTCATAAGAAGTCAATGCAACAATTTGCTTAGCTGCCGTCTTATGGCAGCATTTGACTCACATTAAGTTTGTGTTTTACAAAAGCTCCTAGTTCTTTTTCAAAGGAGCTGCTATTTAAGCTATGCCTTTTCTAATTTGTGAAATTGATGTTTTTTAAGCTTGTGTAGGACTTTACATTTATTTTTAATATATTTCCTTATTAAACTAGGATATTTTTGGAACCTAATCTCATGAGAAACATTAGCTTTTTTCTTCCCATGTTTGTCCTTCTCCCAGTTCTGAATCCCCTTAACAATGCTATTATTTAACTCACATATCTCCATCTTATCTAGAAGGCTAATAAAAGATTTTGTCAAATTTAGGTAAGCTCTGTCTATTATAGTATTCCCATGACCTACCAGTGTAATAATCCTATCAAAGAAAAGAAATGTGGTTAGTCTAGCATGACTTGTTCTTGATAAATTCATATGGGTTCTGTTTGCTCCTTCCATTACTAGATATAGTCCGAACTTTTAATAATACATTCTAGACTTTGGCCAGAAAATGCCAAGCTCCCTGACTTATACCTTGTAGATACCACTCTTACCTTTTCTGAAAAATCAAGCTATTTGTGCATCCCCGGTTTAGTGGTACTTCTGTTTTCAGAGATCAATGACTGTCACCAAAATTATAATTAACTCTTAAGTCACAAGACTGTTAATAACTAGATTTATTAGTAAGAAAAAGAAAATAAGAGAAATATAGAAAGGAGGTAAAGAATCTCCTAGTCTAATAATTCAGAACCTAACAACTCAGTGTCTGCCTCCAAATCTCAGCCTCAGAAAACATTCCCTTCCAACTTCCTGCTGGGTCTCATTTTATAAATCCTTACTATAAATCTTTACTACACCCACTAACTCTCTTACATCACTCCCCAGGAACCAATCCCAGTTCTTCAATTAGCCTGGGGCAGGGCCTGTGGGATCAATTTCATGGTTGCTGATTGACCCAAATTCAAAACAAATGGAAAGGAAGTTTAAGTCTCCGATTGATCAAATCAACACATAAATTCCCTTCTCACAGTGGCAGTGGTTCAACAACCAGATACCCCACTTTCCCATCTATGAACTGATAGAAGATATCTAGTTTTTTAATAAATATTTTCCTTGATGCCTAACCAGCAGTGAGATGCAATATAAAAGATCCTGGATTAGATACAATGAAACCTTGGCCTAGTCCCCACTTTGTCACTAACTAGTTATGTGGTACTAGACTGCAGAGACTGCAGTTTTCTCTTCTGTAAAGTGGTAGGATTAGACTAGGAGATCTGCAAGTACTTTATAGCACTGATTCGGATTGAACATCCTACAACTGATAATTACCAAATTGTAAAATGTTTCTGTTTTCATTATGAAATTGTATCAGTTGGGCAGGCAACAAGCATAACCAAATGTAGGTACCAGGCACCTAGGCTTAGGATACAATGTGTAAAAGCAGTCCCTGCCCTCAAGGAACTAACATTTTAATTTTGGAGACAAACATAATAAGGTACTTACAATATTCACACACATATATGCATACATGCATGCATCTAAGATAGATAAAAATAATCTAACTGGAGAAAGCACTAGAAGGGAGAGGTGAAGGGAGACTGTTTTAGGAAAGGTATCCTGTAGAAGGTGAAATTTGAACTAAGTCTTGAAAGAAGCCACGGAAACCAGGAGACAGGCAGGCAAGGAAGGAGGGCATGCTAACCAGTGCAAAGACTCAGAGTTGGGAGATGGGAGTGCCAAATACGATGAACAGCAAGTATGCCAGTATCTCTGTTACTGTATTATTGTTGTTTGTCCTAACATTTTTGAAGAGTGACATCACAGGGTGATGTCTTGATTTGTATATGAATTGGATTCAAGTAAGGCAGAGTTGCACAAAACTATCAGCCTCATTCTTCCAAAGTCATTCAACTCCAGTGGCATGACAAAATTCAGGATGACCAGCAATGGCCTGGGATGCAATGGATGACCTTGGCATCTTCAATTTCTGACCAAACTGTAAGTGCTTCATAGTGCCTGCTTCATTCACTTTCATGACTATTGGAACAAATTGTTCTCATCTGCCCATTCTGTCAGAGAAAGTTTTCATGTGCTTGGGGTAGGTGCCCCTCTAACTTATGGATGGGTTTGTGGACATCAGTAACCTTCAACTTGGTTTAGTCCATTTTCTTTGTTTCTTTTCTTTTGCTGGATTGTAGAATTCTTAGAATAAAGTAAAGTGTATGAGGACTGGAAATGTAGGAAGGGTCTAATTATAAATAGCTTTTTCTCTTTTACAAAGAGCTTTAAATGTCAAACAGGACTTTAAATTTGATTTTGGTAGTAATAGGAAGCCACTGGAGTTTATTGAGTGGGAAGAGGGAGTTCTATGGCTAGAACTACATTTTAGGAAAATCACTTTGGCAAATGAATGGAAGATGGATTAGAATGGGAGAAAGTTGAGGCAGAAAAGCCAATTAGAAAGCTATTGTATTTATTCAGGAGAAATGATGAAGGCTTGTACCAGGGTGAGTAGAGAGAAGGATATATATATAAAAGATGTTATGAAGGTAGAAACAAGATTTAGCAATGGATTAGATATATTATATAATTGAAAATCTGTTACCCTAAAAAAAGAACTACATTTCCTAGGAGCCCACTGACTTCTTGTCCTTACATACTTCCTGTAGACAGGGGATAATAGGCAAGGATGTGAAGGGTCCCAGCTCTTTACTTCCTGTCCCAAGCTTGGTGTTGGTAAAGCAGGTGTTTGAACTGGCTGATCAGCCATGGGCACATGATCTTTATTTTGTATCTTCTTTATTCCTTGATTTCTTTTTTTTTTCATGGACACCAAAGTATTTTATTCTTTTTTTTTTAATTTTTAAACATTATTTTATTTGGTCATTTCCATACATTATTCACTGGAAACAAAGATCATTTTCTTTTCCTCCCCTCCCCCCCACCTTTCCCTCTCCCATAGCTGACGCACGATTCCACTGGTTATCACATGTGTTCTTGACTCGAACCCATTTCCCTGTTGTTGGAATTTGCATTATAGTGTTCATTTAGAGTCTCCTCAGTCTTATCCCCTCCAACCCTGTAGTCAAGTAGTTGCTTTTCATCGGTGTTTTTACTCCCACCGTTTATCCTCTGCTGTGGGTACTATTTTTTAGATCCCTGCAAATTGTTCAGGGACATTGCATTGATACTAATGGAGAAGTCCATCACCTTTGATTGTACCACAATGTATCAGTCTCTGTGTACAATGTTTTTTTGGTTCTGCTCCTTTCGCTCTGCATCACTTCCCGGAGGTTGTTCCAGTCTCCATGGAATTCCTCTACTTTATTATTCCTTTTAGCACAATAGTATTCGATCACCAACATATACCACAATTTGTTCAGCCATTCCCCAATTGACGGGCATCCCCTCGTTTTCCAATTTTTTGCCACCACAAAGAGTGCAGCTATGAATATTCTTGTACAAGTCTTTTTCCTTATTATCTCTTTGGGGTACAAACCCAGCAGTGCTATAGCTGGATCAAAGGGCAGACAGTCTTTTATCACCCTTTGGGTATAGTTCCAAATTGCCCTCCAGAATGGTTGGATCAATTCACAACTCCACCAGCAATGAATTAATGTCCTTACTTTGCCACATCCCTTCCAGCATTCATTACTTTCCATAGCTGTTATGTTAGCCAATCTGCTAGGTGTGAGGTGATACCTCACAGTTGTTTTGATTTGCATCTCTCTGATTATAAGAGATGTAGAACACTTTTTCATTATTCCTTGATTTCTAATGATCATTAATAAACCTCTTAAAATATAATTATTAAGTTAATTTTACAATTGGTGACCATGAAGGGACTAGATATTTGTGTGATAGGGAAGTGTCATCCCCTGATCTGATTTTATCTTCACTCTCAGAGACAGGGGGAACCAGGATAATAGCCATACTTCAGTACTTGTCTGTGAGTATTTCACAAAGAGTGTGGATACAAGGAGTCCTATGTCTTAACATATGTCAAGCATCGCAACCTCGAGTCTCACACTAGGTTCAAGTCCTTTTGTATTTGCTTAGAAGTTCATCAATCCTACCTGGATTGGTTTGGTGACAAAAAGCCTTGGCATGAGAAATGTGATAAAAAAAAATGTATCTAGGCTATCTTAAAAAAAATGAGAGGTAAAAGCAATGCTTGAATACAGGGGTGGAAGGGATATGACTGAGGAGAGACTCTAAATGAACACTCTAATGCAAATACCAACAACATGGAAATGGGTTCGAGTCAAGAACACATGCGATACCCAGTGGAATCATGCGTCAGCTATGGGAGAGGTGGGGGGGAGGAAAAGAAAATGATTTTTATTTCCAAGGAATAATATTTGGAAATGACCAAATAAAATAACGTTTATTTTTAAAAAATGAGAGGTTCTTCTCTGACTAGTGGTTGCCATCAATGTAAAAATTAAATCTCTAATAAAAATATTGTATTTTAAGATATTTATTAATGATCATTAGAAATCAAGGAATAAAGAAGATACAAAATAAAGACCACGTGCCCATGGCTGATCAGCAGTTCAAATACCCGCCTTACCACCACCAAAGTTGGGACAGGAAGTAAAGAGCTGGGACCCTCCACATCCCCGTCTAATATCCCCTGTCTACAGGAAGTATGTAAGGACATGAAGTCAGTAGGCTCCTGGGAAATGTAGTTCTTCTTTTAGGGTAACAGATTTTCAATTATACCATTATACTGGTCTTCCATGGATCTTGGGGGGGGGGGAATGTATAATTGAATGTACAATATAGTAATAGTATAGTATAGTATAGTATAGTATAGTATAGTATAGTATAGTATAGTATAGTATAGTATAGTATAGTATAGTATGAATGCAGCAGAGGGGAAGAGGGAAAGATAGTGCTGAGTGACTAGAAAAGAAACAAGAATGCTTGGAATAGCCATTGTGGAGAGTGATATGGCCAACCGATTAGGGAGGAGTAGAATGATCATTTTGCTAAAGTGAAGGTCTAGTTGAGATTAGATAACCAACTTGCAGTCGATCCTATCAGCAAGATTCTATAATTTTCTCCATCTCTGTTCAACAGAAGATAATAAGAGCAAAGTAGGCAAATTATGAGATTAATATAGAATTGGAATTTGGCCATGTAAGATCAGCAATAGGACAAAGGATCAAAGGATTTAAGAACAAAAGATACTATGTGAGAGTAGAAGAAACCAATTCAACAGGGAGTCAAATTGGGTAATGTGAGGAGAAGAGTGGTGGTCTAGGAAATTATTAAGTGGAAGGAATGAAGATTCTGATATGGACAAAGAATTGGACTAAGGATCATTGGGCAGAAAGAAAGATGACAAAAGATTTTGATTAGACAAAGAGATCTCAGAGTTCATGAAAATTAAAGTTAAAGATTTTTGAGTGCTGGCAAGATCAAGAGTATAACCATTTCTGCCTATATCTGACGTGGAGAGCACAGGAAATTCATCATCCCTGTTTGACTTCTTTTTATTTATTTATTTATTTTTTTAAACCCATACCTTCCATCTTGGAGTCAATACTGTGAATTGGCTCCAAGGCAGAAGAGTGGTAAGGACTAGGCAATGGGGGTCAAGTGACTTGCCCAGGGTCACACAGCTGGGTGTTTCTGACTTCTTTTATCAAAGTAGTTGAATAAAATTCTCAAATATTTAATTCAAATGACTGTACATTATCTAAGAGTTGCCTGAATACTGTGAATCTTAAAAATTCTCAGACCCTACTTCAGAACACTTGGTTAAGACCATTCCCCATTTTAAACAATGAAGGTACTTGATCAGGAATGTGAGAACTCTACTCCACCCATACTTAAGCATACTTTAGGGGAAGATAAAGTTGTAAACTCCTTACTGAACAATGAAAGGTACTTAACTCATACTTATAGTGAAGCCAAAGTTTTAAGCTAAGTCTATTTTTAGATCTAATACAAAAAGGTGCTAAGTATCTATGAAGGTCAAATTAATCACTAAAAGGTCAGGCAATTTGCAAACTTGCAAGGGGCAAAGAGGTGTGAACTTACTCAGAAGTTTTAGTCTACCCAGAGAAGTTGAGAACCAAAGAAAGTGTGAATTAAGAATGGTCAGTCCTTTGGAAAATGTCTACTGTGATTGGTAGATGTAAAAACTTAGGGGAGGTGACATAGGAGAAAATTCTCTTTAAAAGGAGAATCAGAAGGCCTCTGAGGAGGAATTCAGCCTTGGAAGCTGGAGTGGAGCTCAGGAGCTGAATTGGTGGGTCTCTCTGAATACTAGAATCTTGCTTGGGACAAATCTTGTGGTGAGTGGATTAAAGACTGACTGATCTCTCTCTTAGGGCTTGGGCCTAAGCTGGCCTGGGCTGGCCTGGGCTGGCCTAGCCCTTTTCTCATTGTTTCCTCTTACTCTCTCTCTTTCATTAATTCCTTATTTGTATTAAAATCTCCATAAAAACCCAGCTGACTTGGGTATATTTCATATTTGGGAATTTTTCCCTGGCAACCACTTTATATTTGATTTAACTCAGGACAATGTCTTGAAACCATATTTCCATGGTCACAGTTTATACAATCCACTCTTTTATCTGTAACAACACAAAAGGCATTGGAGGGTTAGGGGTAGAAGTCTCCATCAGTGAAGTAGAGAGCACCTACACCACTGAGGCCATCAATCCCTGGATAAATTATTCATTTCAAAAGTGTATACAGGAATATTTTCCTTCCAGTTATTATCTCCACTTTACCCCATCTGTATCTCTATTGTGCCCATTGTTTGTAATTTGTTTCCCCCATTAGACTGAACTCCTTAAGGATAGGGACTATATTTTGCCTTTTGTTGTACAGCATTTAGCACAATGCCTAACACACAGTAAACACATAAATGCTCCTTGACTATCTGACTGGCTCATGCTAGGATAGGTACAGTGGAGAGAAAGATGAGAAATATAGATAATATATGAATTAAGGTCTCTAAATCTCCAAGAAGTTAGTCTACTCAATTCTCAAAGTTAATTTTGGTTCTACTTCTTTTTTATTAACAATAATTTTTATGTTTTCTTGTTTTGCAAGACCACAAGGTTTAGTGGCTCTTGCTACTTGTAGGATCAATATAAAACACTCTGTTTCACATTTAGGAGCCTTTTTAAACTGGCCCTTTCCTAACTTCCAAGTCCTTACTGTGGGTTTTAAAAATAATAATCAATAACTAAATATTATATTTTATAAAGTTTTATTAATAATAACTAAAAAGAACTGTCTGAATTCAGCCCAGTCACAGGTCTGAGAGAGGAAGAGGGAGGAGTTACCGCCACTTAAATGCAAAACGCAGGGACATAGGAAAAGGAAAGGGGAATTGTGGGAAATGTAGTTTCTAGGGTTCAAGATTATAAATCAATACATTACTCCTGTGATCCTTTGGGAGACCAGTCTCCCCAATGGATCATGAAAGCAACTAACATAACTTGAACTATAGGTATATACAAATATTACAGTTTTTAAAGGGAAATTACAATGATTTGGGGATAAGAGGAAAATAAAAGGGAAAAGAAACAAAACCAATGATAGCTGCATTGACAAAAAGCCAATGGGGGGCAGTCCCCTTTGGCATAAGAGTGTATATTCAAAAACAAAAGCATTCACACACACCCCCTCAAGCTGAAATTTGCATCCCAAAATTCACTCTGGATCTTCTGGTGCAGTGTGTGGTCTCTGCAGGCATCTTCACAGGGCTTTCTAGATTCTGGGAGGTAGCAAGTCATCCTAAAATTGCTCAAATTTAAATCAAAGTTCACAACAATAACTTGATTCCCTAAGGTGAATAATAACAAACACGGGAATCACTCAAGGACGCATGGCTGAGTTATGAGGTATATGAATCCATTTGCAAAAGAAAATCAAAAACATGAAAAAATCCAAATAAAAGAGAAAAATAACTTGGGTATATAATACAAAATGTAAAAGTCTTATATATAAAAAATATAAGAAGTCCTTGCATCAATGCCTAATTAAAATAATTTTAAGAAATTATGCACTACCCAATCAGTAGTCAGGACTATAGAAAGTTTGCCACACTATGAATGACAGAAAAGGGACTAGATTTCAGCAGCAAATGGGAGCCAGGATGGCAGTGAAAAGTAGGTATTTGATAGAATGTGGCTCAGAGGAAGTCTAGCCTCTGACATATGTCAAAACAGTCACAACCTCAAACCCCAAACAAGTTCAAGTCCTCTTGTCTTGGCTCAAAATTACATCAATCCCACTGGGATCTGGTCTCTTTGACCTTGTGCTCCATAGGTGCACATATATATAGGTGCTCTGTGCTTCTTTAGCACTGTAGAGTGGCTCTTTTGTATATTCCCTTCTTCTGGAATCAGATGGAATCATGAAGCAAAGCCCCATAATTCTTTTAAACAATCAATGGCATCATTTTTATAGTCTATAGCTTTTGGGGCATGCATTAATATCAGAACAATGTATTTAATACTTATATTACTGCAAAATTAAAAAAATAAAGAAAAATCTTCTCAATACTGTTGACATGTGCTTCAAATACAAAAAGGAGAAAAAAATAAAACTCAGATACTATATTACACATGCAAGGAAAAGCAATAATAAAAAAGTTTTAAAAATCAAAAATATATAGCTTAAAATCAGTGACACACTGTGTCAGTCATGTGTGAGGACAAATGATTTTTCAGACTAAAACAGTAACACAATAAATAATGCACATTCAAAGTATCAAAGTTCCCAAAATTCACAATAGCCCAGTTAATTACAATAGCAAACAACCCCACTATCATATTTTACTTAAGTTGCTGTATGACATAAAAAAAAAAACCTATGAACTGATGGATATTTGTCACAATTTTTACAGATGCAGCAAATCTTTCGACTTTGACAAACATTTTTAAGAAAAGTAAAACTTATTCGGGTCTAGAACATCATCAAGAAATCTAGATTGTTCTGCTGGAAGTAAATTAAAATGAAGAGTTTTGCAGGAGCTCTTTTTTTTGGCTTCCTGATGAAACACCTTGGTAGGTGACATGGGCACTGTACCCCCAGAAACCCAGGCGAACTATTGTCAGGGGAACTCCCTTGTTTTTTCCTGACTCTGAGCCTAAAAACACCCAATGACCCCACCTAGGGTCCTGAGATGACTATCTTCCTTTGATTGTCCTCTAGATGGACAGAAAGATGCACCTTCAGGCCACACCTTGATCCTATCAGATATCTGTTTGTCCCCTAAAACTAAGGAATCTTTATGTCCCCAGTATGATCACCTCACCTCATGCCTGAGTGACTCTCTTGTAAAAAAAATGTATAAAATCCCCAGAACTGATGTCGTTTGGGGGAACAGCCTTTCCTTTCATGCTGTCCTCCCAGGGAACTGCTCCCCATCCTGCTGTTCTACCTTGCTATCCTCCTGGCCACTCTCAACATTACTTCCTAAATTAATAAATCTCTTTTTGTTTTTAAGCTAAGTTTTGGAATCATTGCATGCTTGCAAAAGGCATCCTTCCCGAACTCCAAAAGGTTATCCCTTCCGTGCCCATAACAGTAGGAACATAAAATTTAAAAATCATCCATTTAGAAACTACTAGTTACTAAAATTATTTCTGAAGACCCTTTAAAATTACAATTAAATTCTTAGCTTATTAAATTCTCTAAAGGTTGCATATAGCTCTTGATGAAGTGTGGGGTTTTCCTTAATGGACTTCCCTGACCAGCAGGGTCCCACAAGGGAAGGGGCTCACCTTTGTGATGGGACCGGAGGAGAGGTAGGAACCTCTCCTCGGTTCCTGGTAGGAACCAGGGTGGAAATGAAAGACACAGACAAGTCAGTGGTTGGATAGGGCAGGCAATCCCTATGATACTCCCTTTGATAGGAAAGTATGAGTACAAAGGAACACGAGGGGAGGCAGAGGAGGAGATTAAGATAGGAAATGCAGGCCCAGATGGTTACAGCCTCGGGGAAGGAGAAGGTCAAGAGGAGAGAGAGACAGAGTCATTGAGGAGCCCAGTGGAGCTCCATGAAAGGGAGAAAGGCCAAGAGGCAAGAGGAAGTTCATGGGATTGCCTCTGAATTTTATTCCTGTCCTGCTTGGGCGGTACTCCCAAGGACATAGTAAGCACATCACAAAGTATAGACAATTAAGATTGGGTGGCAAGGTAGAGGGAACACCTTTGGGCGTGTAGATTGCAAACCGTGGTGCTTTCCCGGGGAATTGAGTCTGAGCATGTTAATGAGTTTGTCTTAGCCAAGGGCTGCATGGCCAGTTCAAGGTTACATTCACAAGCCTCATTGGTATAACCTTATGCTTGGAGACACAGTAATCATACAGTCATTTATATTTCATAGATGTGAATATGCTTGGGATGCTACAAGTCCATCCATGATTATCTATGTGACAATACACAAAGGCAACATGTCATCTCTGAAGGATCTAGTGAAAATGGTTTGGGCAAGATGTTCATGGACTTACAGTGATATTTTTGTTCTTTAGCAAAGGTAAAGGTACAAATTAAAGATCAATATAGGCAAAACATAGCTTAAAATGATTCAGTATTACAGAAAGATATTGATTAAATTAAAACAGATAAACTTAAAAAATTTAAACCTTAAAGCAATCAGTAAATACAATAATATAAACCAGTGAGAAGGTGCAGACAGGCAGTACAGTCAAAATCCTTTTCGCCAATCCCAATAGACTTGTTCACTATTATAGGAGGAGAATAAACTCAAAATAGTTAGCAAGAAACTTCCAGATCTCTTTGAAAGTTTCCTTCCCGTCCCCTGATATTTATTACCCATTTAGATTTCATTTGTAAGAGGTCTGAATTTCCTCATAGAAGCACAGGGCAGAATCTCCACTGTATGTTGAGAGCAGTTAGGACTTTTAGAAGTCAAAATATTTTTTTGTCAAAATATTTCAGGTTGGTTTGTAACATAAGTGGCCTAGCTTGTGGCATATTCTTGAGGAGAAGGAAATAAAGTAGGAAATCTCCAATGAAAAGAAAAAGTTCTACAATAAGAATTAAGCAGATCCAAACTGTACTTTTTAGCTCTACCAACTCAAACTGTTGTTTCAGAGTTTCAAGCATGCTTTGCAATAGCCTGAAAAACACTGAATGGGGTTTGTTTAAAGAATAAACAGAAAGAAGCAAAACTTTGAGGGAAAACAATAGTGCATTTGCATATAAGATAAAAAATACTTATCCTTGGTGTTTTGGATCAAGAGAAAGAAAGAAAAAAAAAACAGGCTTATTCCCCCAAACTGACTGCCCTCCCTGTGAAAAACCTTTAGTAATATCCTTCTAAACTAAGAGTCCAGGATCAGCTTAAAAAAATCTGCTTGAAAATTAGAAGGTATAGGGTTCTTTTTTCAATGCTGAAAAATGGCTATGGCAGTCTAGAAACACACACATGGAGTGTGGAAAGGGATTGGGGAGAAAAGATTTTTATATGTCACCCTCTGTGGAAAAAAATGGCTGGGATTGGCAGGCTCTTGTGGTGGGTCTGGTCTCAAAAAGAGGAGACTCCAAACTGGTTGGAGAGAAGTGAGGAATGCTGGCCAAGCAGATAGACAGGAGAAACAGCAGGCGACAGAGTGGGGCAGGAGTGCAGACACACCCCACCACCGGACCCTTGTGGTGGGCAGCAACCAGGTAACTTACTATCTTTACTATAAGGTGATCTGCTCAAAAATTTCTGAGAATTCGTAATCGCTTCATGGTAAGCCAAAATGTGGGTTTTTTAAATTGATAATAACTAAATATTATATTTTATAAAGTTTTATTAATAATAACTAAAACAAAAGAACTGCCTGAATTTAGCCCAGTCATAAGTCCAAGAGAGAAAGAGGGAAGAATTACTACCACTTAAATACAATCATGCAAAATGCAGGGACACAGGAAAAGGGGATTGTGGGAAATGTAGTCTCTAGGGTTCAAGATTCTAAATCAATACATTATTTTCTTTTATGATCAAGGTATACAGGACTATTTATGGTCCCCGAAATCAATCTCTGTGCCTTTGCTCTAACATTCCCCCACATCTGGAATTCTTTGCTCCTTCACCTCTGCCTCTTGCTTTCCTTGGCTTCCTCAAGAATTAGATCAAATCAGGAGATCTCAATCCATAGACTATAAGGGGGTAACTGGTCAGAAGAAGATTACAAGGGACTCTTTTATTAATCCTGGGCACAGGATTCTGTTGCATTGGTCATATGTCTTAAGCTGTAGTTTCAGAAGGAAGAAGAGCACTAGAATTCTAGTGCTTGGGGAAGCAGAGGAGCACAGACCCTGGTCATAGTTCCAGGGTGGAAAAGAGTGTTTATGGTTGTTCACAAACCAGAACACAAGCCAGGAGATTAGTGACCATACTTCTCCTTAGATCGTGTCTTCTTGGAATAACTGAAAACTTATAGACTCCCCAGAACTTGTCTGAAAATAGCAGCACCAAAAACCCCCTAAAACTTAGGACAGTGTCCTTTCCACACCAGAAACAAAGCCCAGCATTAACATAGAATTAAAAGTCATGAAATGGTAGGGGAAATAAGCAAAAAGCAACAACAAAAATGAACCCAACAATAGAAAGTTTCTATGATGACAGGGAAGATAAAAATACCAACCCACAAGAAGACAACAAAATCAATGTAGCTGCCTGCAAAGACTCAAAGAAAAATGTGAATTGGTCAGAAGCCTAAAAATAATTCCTGAAAAATCTTAAAAAGAATTATAAAAATCAGATAAGAGAGATAGAAGAAAAATTGAAAAAAGAAATGACAGTGACACACACAAAAAATCATGAAAAGTGTCAATAGCTTGGTAAAAGTGGCACAAAAATCCACAGAAGAGAAGAACTTAAAAAGCAGAATTGGCCACATGGAAAAGGAGGCACAAAAATTCACCAACAAAAAGTATTTCTCAAAAAGTCAAATTGGCCAAACAGAAAAGGAAGTAAAAAACTCACTGAAGAAAATTATTTTTTAAAAATTAGGATCAGGCAAATAGAAGCTAATGACTCCATAAGCTATCAAGAAAAAAATGAGAAGGGTGAAAAAAATAGACAAAAACATGAAATAACTCATTTGAAAAACAGGAAAACAGATTGAAGAGATATAATTTAAGAATTATTGCACTACCTGAAAGCCATGATCAAAAAAAGAGATTTGATGTTATATTTCTTTTTTAAAAACTTTTTTTCAGTTACATGTAGAAACCATTTTTGACAACAGTTTTTTGACTTTTTAAAAAGCCCTTATGTATTGGTTCTAAGGCAGAAGAGTGGTAAGGGCTAGGTAATGGGGGTTAAGTGACCTGCCCAGGATCACACAGTTAGGAAGTGTCTGAGGGGTTTAACCAGGTCAAGATGGCAGCTTAGAAGGAGCAGAAGTTCAGACCTCTGAATACCCTTCCTTACTGATCACAAACTGGATGCTCCTAGGGGGTCTGAAAATCAAACCTAACAACAAGACAGAGCCAAGGAACCCTCCTGCTGGACTTAATTCAAAAGGTACGCCCCGTGAAAAGCCAGAATCTGAGAATACTCGGGTTTAAGGGGAAGGCAGAAGGAAGGTCCCAGGACCCCTCCCCCTGCCCACCTAGAGCACTATAAGAGTTAAAATTTTTGGGAAACTGAGGAAGGTAGAAATTAGTTTCTCTCTGCAAGGAGTATTATATTTTATGAGGTTTATTAAAGGTTAAGGATTAAAGAAAATACAGAATAAGAAAGCACATGTCTAGGCCCAGAGAGGCCTAGACAACATCACCTACATCATGAAAGAGACGTGTCTGCTGGGAAGTGGAAGTAGGAAAGAGACCCAGTAGCCTTTATATCCAGGTTAAATAGAAATTCTTGACCTTGGCCCAGGTAGAAATCTCAGTGAGATTAGAGGGCATTCTGGGAGCTAGCAAGGACTCCTGGGGATTGGAGTCCAGAGTTCAAGTCTCCATTTTTACATTTTTCCATATGATCATTTGGGAAAAAATAATTTTTTTCCCCAAAGGATGATGAAAACATAATCAACTTAAAGATTACAATAAATTGAGGATAAGCGAGGAAAAAACCAAAACAAAACCAGTAATTGCTGGACACATTGACAAAAAGCCAGTTAGGGGGAAGTCCCCTTTGGCATGAAAGTATACATACAAATAAATGTTCAATCAACCACAGCCAAAGTTCATTCGTGTGCAGCTTGTGGTTTGGAGGCTTCTTCATGGTGTCTTCTCCTACAGTTCAGTTTCTGGATTCAGGGAAGTAGCATCTTTCTTTACCTAAAATTCTTCTTAAAAGGAATTTAAACTTTGTAATTTAAATAATGATATTTTTTACATTTCCCCGTGTTGTGGGTGATTGAAAAATACAGGATCACTTAGGGATGCATGGCTGAGTATTGAGGTATATGAATCAATTGGCAAGAGAAATTAAAAAGACATCAGAAAAATCCAAATAAAAAAGAAAAATTTCTGGATGAAAATATAGTCTATCAAAGTCTTATGTGTAAAAATTCTAAGTAAAAGAAAAATAAATCTATAACAGGTCCTTGAATCAGGGCCCAATTAAAATGATCTAAGCAATGATGCATTTACCCAGTCAGTAGCCAGGACTACAGAAAGTTACCACACTATGAAAGACAGAAAAAAGGGACCAGATTATAGGAGCCAAGGTTTAAGATACTTGGTAGAATGTAGAACAAGGAAGACCTGCCTTTAACACATGTTAAACAGCCTCAACCTCAAACCCCAAACATGTTCAAGTCCTCTTTGTCTAGGCTCAAAATTACATCAATCCCACCAGGATTGGTTGGTCTCTTTGACCTTGTTTTCGATTGGCACTGTGCAATGGCTCTTTTGTGTATATCTTGTCCTGGAATCAGACAGAATCATTAAGCAAAGACCCATAATTAAAAAAAAATTAGTGACATCATTTTTATAGTTTCAAGAATTTGGAGCATGCATTAGCAAATGTATTTTTTTAAATAATATTTTATTTGATCATTTCCAAGCATTATTCATTAAAGACAAAGATCATTTTCTTTTCCTCCCCCCCACCCCCCATAGCTGACGCGTGATTCCACTGGGTATCACATGTATTCTTGATTTGAACCCATTGCCATGTTGTTAGTATTTGCATTAGAATGTTCATTTAGAGTCTCTCCTCTGTCATGTCCCCTGTGAGATTTAAAATGGTTGAGGTCTTAAACTGTAGTGAGTTAAAATGGTGGAAGATATAAATTGTGATAGATATAAGAGAGGGTGAGTAAATTTGACCGCAGAAATATGTTTCACTACAGTGTCTTGGTTTTAAAATCAAATATAAGGTGGTAGCCAGGGAAATATTCCCAATTATTCAAATACCCAAGTCAATTGGGTTTTATAGAGATTTTAATTAACAATACAATGAGTAATCAAAGAAAGAGAGAGAGAGAGAGTAAGAAAGGAATAAGTATGAAGGGCCTCAAGCCAATATGGCCTAGACCTGAGTCTTAAGAGAGAAATCAGTTTTTAACACTCACCACAAGGTCTGACTAAACAAGGATTCTAGTGACATCAGGCCAGCTCCATCTCAGCTGACTTCACCAGAGAGCCTTCCAGCCAGAGACTGTTCCAAAAGGCCTCTCTCAAGAGATTCTTCCCAAGCAGTCCTCATCAGAGATCCTCCAAAAGGTTTTCTCCAAAAGGAAATATCTCCTGAAGAGATTCTGCTTTTTCTTATATAGGGGTTTTTCTCCCATGTCACCTCCCCTAAGTCTCTACATCTACCAATCACTGTAGACTCTTTCCAAAGGACTGCCCATCTAAATTCCTGCTAAATCGACCAATCTCTTCAGTAAGTCTGAATCAGAAAAAATGTTGCTGTGCCGACCAAGATCCTCAGTAAGTCTGAACGAGAGAAAACACAGCTGAGTCAACTAATCTCATCAAGAGAAAACTTGCCCGACCCTTTTAGCATCCCATTGTATCAATTCTAAAAACAGGCCTGGCTCAAAGAACTCCTTGCCCCATCATAAGCATGGATCCAAGTACTTTCTTTGTTTAGCAATGAGTTTTCTCCCCTAAAGCAGTCTTAAGTACGGGTGGAGTAGAGGTCCTCTCATTTCTGATCCTGGCGAGTTCTCACATCAAAATGGGAAATGTTTCTCAGTAGGGAATTTGTTCCAATTAAGAATTCCCTGATGGGGAAATTTTTAACATTCACAAGTCTGAGAGATTTCAAGATTTACACCCCTCAACCGCTGTAGTCAGACAGTTGCTTTTTCTCAGTGAGCAAATGTATTTTATACTTATAGTACTACAAAACCAAAAAGTTAAAGAAAATCTAAATGCTGGTGACATGTGCTTCAAATGTAAAAAAGGAGAGAAAAAACCCAAAATAGTATATTGCACATGCAAGAAAAATGTAATAAAAGAGTTTTAAAAATTCAAAAATGTAGCTTATAATCATTGACACACTGTGTCAGCTAAGAAAATGTAGAATACAAGGCTTTCTCACCAAAAATGAGATCCATTTCTTCTTCATATCTGGCCATGATCCACTGTGAGTGAAAGCAAATGAATTGAGCAGTAGTACAAATATGTAGATATCAATATCCCCAAAATTCTCAATAGCCCAATTAATTACAATAGCAAACAAACACACTGTATATTTCACATGTTGCTGTATGGCATTTTTAAAAACCTATGAACCGATGGATATTTGTCACAAGTTTTTACAATCATAGCAAATCTTTCAACCTTGGTAATAAACATATTTTTAAACAAAGTAAAACTTATTTTGTGTTTAGAACATCATCAAGAAATCTAAATATCATTCTGGTGGAAGTAGTTAGCTGAAGAGTATAAATGAAGGATGCTCCTTTTTGGGAGGCTTTTTAGGGGTACAAATGCCCTGAGATTAACTGCCCAACTTCCATTCACATGGGGGAAAGTTGAGGTTTAAATTGTATTTCACTTCAGCTACTAGAATGGGCCTTACACTTTGTGTAAGGGGCAGGCAAAATAACTAGAGATTGTTAAAACAATTCTAAAATTCATGTCTAAAAAACCCTTAAAATCAATTGAGATATTTAGCACATTAAATTTTCCAAAGGTTGTTATTCATTTGTAACCAGTTCTGATGAAGTCCATCTATCCTCTATGTGACAATTTACAAAGTCAAAAATAGAAAAGCTGTGCTTTCATATATGGGCTTAATTACAATGATATTTGTTCAGTATGGTTATAGGGAAAAAGCAACAGAATATAACAGTAGTTAAAACTCAGTACATTAAAATGATTCAGTGTAACAGAATAATATTGAATGCAGTAATATATGAATTTAAAATCACAACTGTAAAATGGTTCTCCTGAAGTTTGTAAGTCTGGAAGCAAGGTGGCAGTATTAAGGGTTGTACAGCATTTTAGAGTAATATTTTCATTGTTTAGCAAGGTTATTTCATACCTTGTAATTTGCTGATCAGAAAATGCCTGTGTTCTCTGTCTTAGCAATAATCCTCATGTGGGCACATAATTGTTAATGGGCATCCTAATACTAGATCAACAGTTTTTGTCACTAGTAAAGCAGTAGTAGCCACACCTCTAAGACATGGTGGTGCTCCTGAATCTATTGGGTTCAGCTGGGCTGAATAATAAGCAACTGGGTGCTGAGAAGGCCCCAAAGTCTGAGTTAAAACACCTGAAGCTACTCTTCTTAGCTCATGTACATACAAAGTAAATGGCTTCTTGTAATCTGGGATGCCTAGAGCAGGGGCAGACAGGATAGCCTTTTTTAGATCTGATAGAGCTGACAGGTGTTCTGGTTCTAATTTGAGGGGTCCAGGAACCGAATCCTTTGTTAGTGCTATCAGGGGTTTAGTAATTTCCCCATAGCAAAGACTCCATTTTCTGCAAAACCCTGTTGCTCCCAGAATTGCCCTTAACTGTTTTTTAGTGGTAGGAGCACTCAATTTTTGAATATTCTCAATTCGCTTGGGAGAAATAGAACAGGCACCAGCTTTCAGAATGAACCCCAAGTATTCTACTTTGGGGAGATACCACTGAACTTTATCCATCGAGATCTTATGTCCTCTTTTGTGCAATTCCAAAAGAAGGTGTTTACTATCCTTTGTGGTTACCAAACTGTAAGAGTTAAATTTTGGGGGAAACTGAGGCAGGTAGAAATTAGTTTCTACCTTAGACCCAGTAGCCTTTACATCCAGGTTAAATAGAAATTCTTGACCTCGGCCCAGGTGGAAATCTCAGTGAGATTAGAGGGCATTCTGGGAGCTAGCAAGGACTCCTGGGGATTGGAGTCCAGAGTTCAAGTCTCCATTTTTACAGCGCTGAGACTCCAGTGGCAGCGGGAACTTCTGGGCGGGCAAAGGTGCTGGTCTGGAGGGTGTACCTTGTGGGCAGGGCTGTGCCAAGTTCAGAGCATCCAACACAGATGGTGGGGAAGGACCTAGAGAGGGAGCCTAGACCTGGAAGCCTGGCTAGAGCTGTGGAGATCCTCCATATTTGCTCCAGCCTTCCAGGAGGTTTTGGACTCAGAGCACACCCAGCCCAACTAAACTGAACTTAATCCCATCAAAAGTCTCCAGAACTCAGGGAAGCCCAGGCTCCACACCCATCCTCATTGACTGCTGGGCTTTAATCCAATCAAAAGCCTCCAGTGGACAGGGAAGCTCAAACCCCCAACAACCCTTCCCTATGTGAATTTCAAAACTACTCAACCCTGTTCAAACCATTCTTTAGAGGATGGGATTTGGCTATTTCCTGATCAATAACAACAGAGATATTTGGAATGACAGAATCAGGTCTTGGAAACTACAATCTCCACCCTACTCAGGGTAACAGGATTTAGGAAGGGCTGCAGCAAAGCTCAAGATTTAATTATTTGAGAATATGACTTTCAACAGACATGTGCAAAGGGGACAGACCTCTGGGTGGTCCTGGGTTAAGCTAGAGCCACCATTGACACAGGTGAGACACAGGAAGTGAGGTAGAGGAGAGCTGAGGAGGCTGTGTGGAGGGAGAGTGTGGTGGTTGGAGGCTGGTTGCTTGGAGTGGAGGCCCTGAGACTATTTCTCCATTTTGGGCATGTGAATGATAGGGACTGATCTCTTTTCTTTGCCTCGGCTATCCAAGGCCTTGGGCCTTTGGCCCAACCTAAGCAGAGGGGGTATTTAAGCCCTATTCCCTTCTCGCCCCTTTCTCTCTCTCTCTCTCTCTCTCTCTCTCTCTCTCTCTCTCTCTCTCTCTCTCTCTCTCTCTCTCTCTCTCTCTCATATCTTTCTTCCTCCTGTTAGTAATTAAAAAAAACTCCATAAAAGACTGACTGTTGACTTGAGTTTTCATTTAGGAATTACAGAGCTGAATTCCTTGGCGACTTTAAATTAATATATATCAGTCTTTTAAAGTGATTTCCATATCACACCTAGAGACCACACCAAGAGATCTTCTGTTAAAGCTCCAAGAGGGGAGACTGAAAAGAAGCTCCCAAAAACCAAAAAAATGAGAGGAGCAAGAGCACAGACAAATAAAGGGAGAAAAGAAGGGGTGAATATGAGCAAACAACAGAAAAAGAAGTTAGAAATTACAATAGACAGCTTCTATTCAGCAAACGGAATAGAGGGGGAGAGATCAGCAAACGATAAATCAGAAATCCCAGCGAATTGGATACAGGCTGTGGAAGAACTCAAAATACAATTAAGAGAGGCTGAAGACAATTAGGAAAAGAACTTAAAAACTAAGATAAGTCATCTGGAAACAGAGGCACTTGAATTAAAATGAGAAAATAGTGTCTTGAAAGTCAAAATCAACCAGCTGGAAAATGAGGCAAAGGAGATGAAAGACGAGGCAAAGAAGATGAAAAATGAGACAAAGGAGTTGAAAGACAAGGTAAAGAGGGTGAAAGATGATCTTCAAAGAAAATAAAACCAGAAGGAAAAGGATGACCAAAATGCCAGGGATGAAATACAGTCTTTAAGAACCAGAATACATCAACTGGAATTAAGTGACCTCACAAGGCAGCAGGACATTATAAAACAAAATGAAAGAAATGAAAAAATTGAGGAAAATATGAAACATCTCATTCACAAAAGAGATGATTTAGAAAATCGTTCAAGAAGAGACAATTTAAGAATCATTGGTCTACCAGAAGACCATGACAAAAGAAAAAGCCTGGACATAATGCTACAGGAAATTATTCAAGAAAACTGCCCCAATATCATAGAACAAGAGGGAAAAGTGGTGATTGAAAGAATCCACAGATCACCTCCTGTATTTAATCCCCAACTCACAACACCCAGGAATGTTATAGCCAAATTCAAGAACTATCAGACCAAAGAAAAGATATTACAAGCTGCCAAGAAGTCATTCAGATACCATGGAACCACAGTAAGGATAATGCAAGATCTGGCTGCATCTGTACTGAAGGACCAAAAGGCATGGAATACGATATTCTGGAAAGCAAGGGAACTAGGTCTACAACCAATAATCAACTACCCAGCAAAACTGACTATATTCTTACAGGGGAAAGTATGGTCATTCAACAAAATAGAAGAATCCCAAGAATTTGTAAAGAAAATACGAGACCTGAACAGAAAATTTGATGTCCAAGCATAGAACTCAAGAGAATCATCAAAAGGTAATTTAAAAAGAGGGAAAAAAGAAAAACAAAACAAAACAACAAAAAATGTTTTAAGAGACTCAATAAGTTAAAATGATATGTATCCCTATAAGAAAAGAGGTCATTGGTAACTTTTAAAAACTGTTGCTATCACCTTAGCAGCTAGAAGAATTACACTTAGAGGGAACAGTGACAAACTGTATAGGATGAAAGGAAAAGACATAAATAGATATATAGATACATGCATGCATAAATACATATACGTGTGTGTGTGTGTATATATATATATATATATATATATATATAACTAGAGCTTAAAAAAGAGGTTAATACTAAAAGAAATGGGAAGAGAACCAAATGGGGGTAAATTTACATGTCACAAAGAAGCTCATGGCAGAAGGGGGGAGAACATTGATACACTGGAAGGGTAAAGAGGTTGGAGATAGGAAATACTCAACTCTTACATGCTTTGAAACTGACTCAAAGAGGGAAGAATAATCCAATCCATTGGGGCAGAGAATAGATTTGCGCCCTATAGGGGAGTAGAAGGGTAACAAATGGACTGGTGGGGAGGGAAGCAGTACAAGGAAGGGAGAGGGTGGGAGACAATTTTAGAAAGACTACAGGGAAAATAAGGGGGGGGGGATATATAAAGGGAGAGGGATTAGAAGGGGAATTAAAATAAGGATGGGAACTAGGGGGACTGATCATAAACAAACATTGGTGTAGAAGGAAATAGTGAAAGAAGAAAAGATAGGACCAGGAGTAGAAATCAAAATGCTGGGAAATACACAGCTAGTAATCATAACTCTGAATGTGAATGGAATTAACTCACCCATAAAATGCAAGCAAAGAGCAGAGTGGATTAGAATCCAAAACTCTACCATATGCTGTTTACAAGAAACACACATGAGGAAGATAGATACACATAGGGTGAAAGTTAGAAGATGGAGCCAAATCTATTGGGCATCAACTGATAAAAAGAAGGCAGGAGTCACAATCATGATATCTGACAAAGCCAAAGTAAAAATAAATCTAGTTAAAAGGGATAGGGAAGGTAATAACATCGTGATAAAAGGCAGTATTGACAATGAGGAAATATCTGTACTCAACATGTATGCACCAAATGGCATAGAATCCAACTTTCTAAAGGAGAAACTAGAGGAGCTCAAGGATGAAATAGACAGAAAAACTATACTAGTGGGAGACCTGAACCTTCCCCTATCCGAACTAGATAAATCAAACCAAAAAATAAATAAGAAAGAGGTAAGAGAAGTGAATGAAATCTTAGAAAAATTAGAGTTAGTAGACATGTGGAGAAAAATAAATAGGGACAAAAAGGAATATATCTTCTTTTCAGCAGCACATGGTACATTCACAAAAATTGACCATGTATTAGGGCATAAAAACATTGCAAATGAGTGCAAAATAGCAGAAATAATAAATGCAACCTTCTCAGATCACAATGCAATGAAAATAATAATTAGTAAGGGCACATGGAGAGGTAAATAAAAAATTAATGTAAATTAAATAATATTATTCTCCAAAACCAGTTAGTTAAAGAACAAATCTTAGAAACAATTAATAACTTCATTGAAGAAAATGACAATGATGAGACATTCTTTCAAAACCTATGGGATGCAGCCAAAGTAGTACTCAGGGGGAAATTTATATCCTTGAGTTCATATATTAACAAATTAAGAAGGGCAGAGGTCAATGAATTGGGCATGCAAATTAAAAAACTAGAAAGCAAACAAATTAAAAATCCTCAGATGAAGACTAAATTAGAGATCCTAAAAATCAAAGGAGAAATTAATAAAATTGAAAGTCAAAGAACTATTGATTTAATAAATAAGACTAGAAGCTGGTATTTTGAAAAAACAAATAAAATAGACAAAGTACTAGTCAGTCTAATTAAAAAAAGGAATGAAAAAACCCAAATTGACAGCATCCAAGATGAAAAGAGAGACCTCACCTCTAATGAAGAGGAAATTAAGGCAATCATTAAAAACTACTATGCCCAATTATATGACAACAAATATGGTAATCTAGCTGAAATGGATGAATACTTAAAAATATAAATTGCCTAGACTAACAGAGGAAGAAATAAATTACCTACACAACCCCATATCAGAAAAAGAAATTGAACAAGCCATCAAAGAACTCCCTAAGAAAAAATCCCCAGGTCCAGATGGATTCACAAATGAATTCTATCAAACATTCAAAGAACAACTAATGCCAATATTATACAAACTATTTCACAGAATAAGCCAAGAAATAGTTCTACCAAATTCATTTTATGACACAAACATGGTACTGATCCCAAAGCCAGGCAGGTCAAAAACAGAGAAAGAAAACTGTAGACCAATCTCCTGAATGAATATAGATGCAAAAATCTTAAATAGGATACTAGCCAAAAGACTCCAGCAAGTCATCACAAGGGTTATTCACTATGATCTTGTAGGATTCATACCAGGAATGCAAGGATGGTTCAATATTAGGAAAACCATCCACATAATTGACCATATCAACAAGCAAACCAACAAAAATCACACGATTATCTCAATAGATGCAGAAAGAGCCTTTGATAAAATACAACACCTATTCCTATTGAAAACTCTAGAAAGTATAGGAATATAAGGGCCTTTCCTAAAAATAATAAACAGTATATATCTGAAACCATCAGCAAACATCATCTGCAATGGGGATAAACTAGAAGCCTTCCCAGTAAGACTAGGAGTGAAACAAGGATGCCCATTATCACCCCTATTATTAAACATTGTACTAGAAACACTAGCAGTAGAAATTAGAGAAGGAAAAAAATTGAAGGTATTAAAATATGCAATGAGGAGACCAAGCTATCAGTCTTTGTGGATGATATGATGATATACTTAAAGAATCCTAAAGAATCAACCAAAAACCTAGTTGAATTAATCAACAACTTTAGCAAAGTTGCAGGATACAAAATAAACCCGCATAAGTCATCATATCTATATTTCTCCAATCTTTTCTATATTTCTCCAATCATTTCCATATTTCTCCAATCCATCTCAGTAGCAAGAATTAGAAAGAGAAATTCCATTTTAAATCACCCTAGACAATATAAAATACTTAGGAATCTATCTGCTGAGACAAACACAGGAATTATATGAACACAACTACAAAACACTCTCCACACAATTAAAACTAGATCTAAACAATTGGAAAAACATTGATTGCTCATGGGTGGGATGAGCTAACATAATAAAAATGACAATCCTTTTGTTTGAGAGCTTTGGAATTTGGCAATTACATTCCTGGGAGTTGTCTTTTGGAGGTTTAGTGTAGAGGGTGTTCTGTGAGCTCTGTCAGTGGCTGTATTGCCCCCTTGTTCTAGAATCTCTGGGCAATTTTCTTTGATTATATCTTGTATTACGATGTCGAGTTTGCTGTTTATTTCTGGATTTTCTGGAAGTCTAATTATTCTTAAATTATCTCTTCTCCCTCTATTTTCCAAATCTGTCACCTTGTCAATGAGATATTTTATGTTCTCTTCTAATTTCTTGGTCTTTTGGCTTTGCTTTATTAGTTCTTGCTTTAAAGCCTGGTTTTCCTTTTCAGTTTGGTCAAACTGGTTTTGTAGATGCGTGAATTTCTTTTGCATTATTTCCCATTTTTCCTCTCAGAAGGCTTCCATCTTTTTGATCATTTCTGATTCTTATTCTTCATGGGTTTGTGGAGAGTTTCCATTTCCTTTGGAAGGTTTCGGGGCATTTGCTTGTGTTTCCTCTTCTATCTCCTCTGTGTTTTGTATTTTTTCTCCATAAAATATGTCCAAAGTCGCCCCCTTCTTCTTGTTTTTTTTGGAATTTTGGGTTTTTGGTGCTTCTGTGGAGTTTGCCATTTCTATCTGAGTGGGGAGGATTAGCTTTTCTTATCTCTGTCTGGAGTTCAGAGGTTTTAGCCCTAGGCAGATTGTCCATTCTATGGCTTGGCCCTTGTTTCTGTGCACCTCAGACTGAGTATGCCCTCAGGCAAGGACCTTCAGTGAGACTCTGATGGAAGGATCTGGTCAGGGGGCTACAGGCTCCTCCTGTCTCTCTCTGTTTCCCTGCTATCTGGGTGTCCCCTCGACTGGGTCAGGTTGTTTTCAGGATTTGGCCTTCAGCTCTGAGGCCCTTTTGCCAGCCCTGAGGGTTACTGTTGTTTTAGATGACCCTGCACTCTGAGGGGGGAGGTGCCGTGGCTTCCTGGAGCTCTGAGGGCTGGTGATAGGATTAACCTCAGACTGAGTATTCCCTCAAGCAGCGACCTTCAGTGAGACCCAGATGGAAGGTTCTGGTCAGGGGGCTACAGGCTCCCCCCCCAACCCCCCGCCCCCCCACCCCCGCCTGCCCTGAGGTTCCTGCTGCTGCCTCAGACTCAGCACTCTGGGTTGGGGGGGATGGGTCCTGGGACCTTCCCTTTGCCTTCCCCTTAGATCCGAGTGATCTCGGGCTCCGACTCTTGGGGGGCTGTACCTTTTGATCCAGGTCCAGGAGGAGTGTTTCCGGGGTCTATTCTGCTGTTTGTTTTGAATTTCAATGCCCTAGGAGCATTCCGTTTAAGATTGGTAAGGAAGGGTTTCTGGAGCTCCAAACTTTAGCTTTCTCTAAGCTGCCATCTTGACCGGAAGCAAAAATGACAATCCTACCCAAATTAATTTACTTATTTAGTGCCATATCCATTGAACTACCAAAAAAATTTCTTTACGGAATTAGAAAAAACCATAACTAAGTTCATTTGGAAGAACAAAAGATCAAGGATATCCAGGGAAATCATGAAAAAAAAAATGCAAAGGAAGGAGGACTTGCAGTCCCAGATCTCAAACTATAGTATAAAGCAGTGGTCATCAAAACAATTTGGTACTGGCTAAGAGACAGAAAGGAGGATCAGTGGAATAGATTTGGTGTAAATGACCTCAGCAAGACAGTCTATGACAAACCCAAAGACCCTAGCTTTTGGGACCAAAACTGACTTTTTGATAAAAACTGTTGGAAAAATTGGAAGACAGTATGGGAGAGATTAGGTTTGGATCAACATCTCACACGCTACACCATGATAAACTCAGAATGGGTAAATGACCTGAATATAAAGAAGGAAACTATAAGCAAATTAGATGAACACAGAATAGTATACTTGTCAGATCTTTGGGAAAGAAAAAACTTTAAAACCAAGCAAGAGCTAGAAAAAATCACAAAATGTAAAATAAATAATTTTGATTACATCAAATTAAAAAAGTTTTATACAAACAAAACTAATGCATCCAAAATTAGAAGGGAAGTAACAAATTGAGAAACAATCTTCATTACAAAAATGTCTGACAAAGGTCTAATTACTCAAATTTATAAAGAGCTAAACCAGTTGTCCAAAAAATCAAGCCATCCTCCAATTGAAAAATGGGCAAGGGACATGAACAGGCAATTTTCAGTTAAAGAAATCAAAACTATTAATAAGCACATGAAAAAGTGCTCTAAATCTCTTATAATCATAGAAATGCAAATCAAAACACCTCACACCTAGAAGATTGGCTAACATGACAGCAAAGGAAAGTAATGAATGTTGGAGGGGATGTGGCAAAGTTGGGACATTAATTCATTGCTGGTGGAGCTATGAATTGATCCAACCATTCTGGAGGGCAATTTGGAACTATGCCCAAAGGGCGCTAAAAGACTGTCCTCCCTTTGATCCAGCCATAGCACTGCTGGATTTGTACCTCAAAGAGATAATAAGGAAAAAGACATGTACAAAAATATTCATAGCTGTGCTCTTTGTGGTGGCAGAAAATTGGAAAATGAGGGGATGCCCTTCAGTTGGGGAAAGGCTGAATAAATTGTGGTATATGTTGGTGATGAAATACTATTGTGCTCAAAGGAATAATAAAGTGGAGAAATTCCATGGAGACTGGAACAACCTCCAGGAAGTGATGCAGAGCGAAAGGAGCAGAACCAGGAAAACATTGTACACAGAGACTGATATACTGTGGTACAATCAAATGTAATGGACTTGTCCATTAGTGGCAATGCAAAGACCCTGAACAACTTGGAGGAACCTATGAGAAAAATCACTATCCACATTCAGAGGAAACACTGTGGGAGTAAAAACACCAAAGAAAAACAACTGCTTGAATACATGGGTTGAAGGCATATTGTTGGGGATGTAGAATCTAAATGAAAATCCTAGTGTAAAAAACAACATGGAAATGGGTTCTGATCAAGGACACATGTAATACCCAATGAAATTGTGTTTTGGCTGCGAGAAGAGTGGGTGGAGGGGAAGGAGGGAAATAATGTGATTACTGTAACCAAGGAATAATGTTCTAAATTGACTAAATAAACTTATTCAAATGGAAAAAAGAAGAGAGAACCTGTCTAACCATTTTAGGCCAGTGTTCTATCTACTGTATCATGCTAAAAAAAAAAAAAAGGAAGTGTCTGAGGCTAGATTTGAATCTAAGACCTCTTGTCTCTAGGCCTGGCTCTCAATCCACCAAGCCACCCAGATGCCCCCTGTTTTTTAGACATTTTAGAATTCACATTTTTTCCTTCCCTACCCTCCATGAGGCAGTAAATAAAATTATATAGGCTATACTCATGCTTTAAACAATACATATTTCCATATTTCTCACAGACATATCAGTTCTTTTTGTGGTAGCAAAAAAATTGGACATTGAAGCATGTCAATCAATTGGGGAATGGCTAAACAAGTTGTGGTATAGGATTGTGAATACTATTGTGCTACAGAAAATAATAAGCAAGCAGGAGGCTTTCAGAAAAACCTGGAAATATTTACATGAGCTGATATAAAGTGAAATGAGCAGAACCAGGAGAACATTATACATAGTTGTATATTGTACAATGATGAGCTGTGAATGACTTAGCTATTCTCAGCAAAGTAATGATCTAAGACAATTCTGAAAAACATGTTGAAAAATTCTCTCTATCTCCAGAGAAAGATCTGAATACAAATTGAAGTATATTTTTCTTTAACTTCCTTTATTTTTCTTGGACTATTTATTTTTAGCCCATGTTTTTTATTGTAATATGTCTAATATGGAAATGTGTTTTGCACGACTGCACATATATAATATTTAGTTGTTTCAGGGAGGGGAGAAGGGAGGTTGGGAGGTAGAAAATTGGAAAATCAAAATTTAAAAAACAAAAGTTTAAAATAGTTTTTGCATATTTTAAATTAAATTTTATTTTTAAAAATATTTTTCCCATGGTTACATGATTCATGTTCTCTCCCCACCACACTTCTCTCCCTACTCCTGGAACTGAACAAGCAATTGCAGTGGATTATACATGTATTATCACTCAAAACATATTTCCATATTATTCATTTTTATAATAGAATAATCTTTTAAAATCAAAACCCCAAGTCATATATCTGTATAAGCAAGTAATAAATCATATGTTTTCTTCTTCATTTCTTCTCCAACCATTATTTCTCTAGATATGGATAGCATTCTTTCTTATAAGTCCCTTGGAATTGTCCAGGATCATTGCATTTCTATTAGTAGCAAAGTCTATCACATTTGATTGTCCCACAATGTTTCAGTTACCATGTACAATGTTTTCCTGGTTCTGCTTATTTCACGCCACAACAGTCCATGTAGGTCTTTCCAGTTCTTATAGAAATCAAGCAGCTCATCATTCCTTATATAGCACAATAGTGTTCCATCACCATCATATATGACAGTTTGTTTAGCTGTTCCCCAATCAGGGGACAACCACTCATTTTCCAATTTTTTGCCACTGCAAAAAGTACAACTGTAAGTACTTTTGTACAAACAGGTCCATCCCCATTTTAAAAAATCTCTTTGAGATACAATCCTCATAGTGGCATTGCTGAATCAAAGGGCATGCACTCTTTTAAAGTCCTTTGGGCATAATTCAAAATTGCCTTCTAGAATGATTAGATCACTTCACAACTCCACCAGCAACACATTAGTGTTCCAATTTTGCCACACTCCCTCCAGCATTTATCACTTTCCTTTACTGCCATATTGGACAATCTGCTAGGTGGGAGGTGGTACCTCAGAGTTGTTTTGATTTTCATTTCTCTAATCAGGAGGGATTTAGAACACTTTTTCATGTGATTATTGAAATTTTTTATTTCTTCCTCTGAAAACTACTTATTTATATCCCTTGACCATTTGTCAATTGGGGAATGGCTTCATTTCTTTTAAATCTGACTTAGTTCCTTATATATTTGAGAAATTAGATCTTTTTCAGAGAATTTTGTTATAAAATTTTTTCCAAGTTTGTTGCTTCCCTTCTAATTTTGGTTGCATTGGTTTTGTTTCTACACCTCCTTTTAAATTCAATATAATCCAAATTATTCATTTTACATCTTGTCTTATTGTCTATCTCTTGCTTGGTTTTAAATTCTTCCCTTCCCCAAAGATCTGACAGATATACACCATTCTATGTTCACCTAACTTACTTATAATATCACTCTTTATATTTAAGTCATATGCCCATTTTTAATTTATCATGGTATAGGGTGTAAGATATTATCTAAACCTAATTTTTAATCTAAACCTAATCCCAGCAGTTTTTGTCAAATACAAAAGCTCTTATCTTTGGGTTTATTGAACACTAGATTGCTAAGGTCATTTACTCCTAGTCTATTGCACTGATCCACCCCTCTATCTCTTAGGCAGTACCATATTGTTTTGATTATCACTGCTTTCTAGTGCAGTTTGAGATTTGGTACTGTTAGGCCACCATCCTTCACATTCCCCCCCCCCCCACACATTAGTTCTCTCGATATTCTTGATCATTTGTTCTTCCAAATGAACTTTGTTATTATTTTTTCTAATTGTATAAAAAAGATTTTTGGTACTTTGATAGGTATGGCACTGAATAAGTAAATTAATTTAGATAGGATTATATAATTTTTATCATATTAGCTCATCTTACCCATGAGTAATTAATGCTTTTCCAATTGTTTATGTCTAGTTTTAATTGTGTAAAAAGTGTTTTGTAGTTTAATTCACATAATTCCTGTATTTGTTTTGGTAGATAGATTTCCAAATATTTATATTGTCTACTATGATTCTAAATGGAGTTTTTCTTCCTAACTCTTGCTGCTGAGTTTTACTGTAAATATATAGAAATGCTAATGATTTATGTAGGTTTATTTTGTATCCTCAAACTTTGCTAAAGTTATTAATTACTACCATTAGCTTTTTAGTTGATTTTCTAGGGTTCTCTAAGTATACCATCATATCATCAGCAAGGAGTGATAGTTTAGTTTCCTCATTGCCTACTCTTTTAATTACTTTTTCTTCTCTAATTGCTACCGCTAGCATTTCCAGCACAATATTAAATAATAGTGATGATACTGGGTTCCTGCTTTACTCCTGATCTTATTGGGAAGGCTTCTAACTTATCCCCATTGGAGGTAATACTACTGATGGTTTTAAATGAATACTATTTATTGTTTTGAGGAAAGGCCCTTTTATTTATATACTTTCTGTTGTATTCAATAGGAATGGGTATTGTATTTTGTTAAAGGCTTTTTCTGCATCTATTGAGATAATAATGTGATTTCTGTTAGTTTGATTATTGATATAGTAAATTATGTGGATGGTTTTCCTAATATTAAACCAGTCTTACATTCCTGATATAAATCCCATCTGGTCATAGTAAATAATCCTTATGATAACTTGCTGTAGTCTCTTTTCTGCTATTTTATTTAAGATATTTGCATCTATGTTCATTAAGGAGATTGGTCTGTCATTTTCTTTCTCTGTTTTTAGTCTTCCTGGTCTAGGTAGCAGTACTATATTTGTGTCATAAAAAGAATTTGGTAATACTCCTTCTTTTCTTATTTTGTGAAATAGTTTGTACAATATTGGGATTAGTTATTCTTTAAAAGTTTGATAGAATTCACTTGTGAGTCCATCTAGACCCGAGTATTGTTTCTTTGGGAGTTCCTCGATGGGTTATTCAATTTCTTTTTCTGAGATGAGATTTTTCAAGCATTCTATTTTCTCTTTTATTAATTTAGGCAATTTATATTTTTGTAGATATTCATTCTTTTCACCTAGATTGTCACATTTATTGATCTATATATAATTGTGCAAAATAGCTCCTAATAATTGCCTTAATTTACTCTTCACTGGAGATGAGATCCCCTTTCATTTTTAATACTGTTAGTTTTTCTTCTTTCATTTTTAAAAATTAGATTAACCAATATTTTATCTATTTTTTTGTTTTTTCAAAGAACCAACTCCTGGTCTTATTTATTAGTTTAATAGTTCTTTTACTTTAAATTTTGTTAATTTCTCCTTTGATTTTTAGGATTTCCAATTTAGTTTTTGTCTGGGGATTTTAAATTTGTTCTTCTGTTTTTTTTTTTAGTTGCATGCCCAATTCATTGATTCCCCCTTTTCTACACTGTGTTGATAAAGGAACTCAGAGTTATAAATGTTTCTGAGTACTGCTTTAGCTGTATACCCTAGATTTTGATATGTTGTCTCTTGATTTCCATTCTCTTCAATTAAATCAGTAGTTGTTTCTATGATTTGTTTTTTTACCCACTAGTTTTGAAGAATTAGATTATTTATTTTCTAATTTATTTTTAATTTGCCTCTCCACAAACTCATATTAATTAAAATTTTCATTGCATTATAATCTGAAAAAATGGTATTTATTATTTCTGCTTTTCTGCCTTTGTTAGCAATGTTTTTATGCCCTACTACATGGTCAATCGTTGTATATGTACCATGTGCTGCTGAAAAGAGGGTATATTCCTTTTTATCCCTATTCCATTTTCCCCAGATATCTATTAACTCTAATTTTTTGAACATTTCATTCACTTTCCTTACTTCTTTTTTATTCCATTTTTGGTCCAATTTATCTAGTTCTGATAGAGGAAGGTTGATATCCTCCATTAGTATAGTTTTACTATCTATTTCCTCCTTAAGCTCCTTTAGTTTTTCCTTTAAAAATCTGGATGTGGTATATATGCTGGTGCACATATGTTGACATAGCTTCATTATCTATATTGCCTTTTATCAAAATGTAATTATCTTCCTTATCTGTTTTAATCAAAGCTATTTTTACTTTAGATTTGTCTGAGATCATGATTGCTACTCCTGCCTTTTTTGTCTCAGTTGAAGCCTAATAGATTCTGATCTAGCCTTTTACCTTAATCCTGTGTGTCTACCTGCCTCAAATGTGTTTCCTGTAAACAACATATGGTAGGATTCTGTTTTTTAATCCATTCTGCTATCTGCTTTTGTTATATGAGTGGGTTCATCTCATTTATATTCACAGTGATCATTACCATCTATGCATTTCCCTCCATTTTGACTTTCTCCTTTAATCCTGATCTTTCTCCTTTCACTCTTTCCCCCCTAATGTTTTGCTTTTAATCAGTCTCCCCTCTTCCCCCTCCCTTACATTACTCCCCTTCCCACCATCTCCCTTCTTATTCCTCTCTTACTATAGGGTCTTTTGATTGTCCTCCCAACCTCTTCTTCCTTTGTATTACTCCCCTCCACACTACTCCATTTCTTATTCAGCTTCTACTTTTCTGTAGGGTAAGATACAATTCTATGTATCTGGCTGTTCTTTGTTCTCTGAGACAATTCCAATGAGTGTACAGTTTAAGTATTACCCATTATCAACTTCTTCCTCCCTCCCTTCTATTGTATTAGTCTTCTCCCCCCCCCACTTCTTTATGTGATGTAATTTATCCCATTTTGCTTCTCTTTTACCATTCCTCTTAGTATTACTCTCTTTTTACCCCTACTTTTATTATTTTTTGACATATCATCCTAAACAGCTGTCACACACTCTATGAATACTTCTTCTAACTACTATGATCATGACAATAATTTTTAGGAGTTACAGATACCATGTTTCCATGTAGGGATATAAACAATTTGACCTTAGTCAAGCCCTTAAATTTTTTCTCTTTCTTATTTACATTTTTATGCATCTCTTGAATTTTTTATCTGGACATTAAATTTTCTGTTTAAGTCTGGTCTTTTCTTCAGAAATACTTGGAAATCTTCTATTTCATTAAATGACCATACTTTCCCCTGAAAGAATATAGTCAGTTTTTTTCTGGGTAGTTGATTCTTGGTACATAAAGCCAGTTCCCTTGCCTTCCAAAAATATCATATTCCAAGCCTCTTGGTCCTTTAATGTAGAGGCTGCCAGACACTGTGTAATCCTGACTGGGGCTCCATGATATCTGAATTGTTTCTTTCTAGGTATTTATAGTATTTTCTCCTTAGCCTGGGATCTCTTGAACGTGGCTATACCATTCCTTTGAGTTGCCATTTGGGGATTTAATGCAGGAAGTGATCTGTGTATTCTTTTAATCTCTATTTTACCCTCATGTTCAATAACATTAGAATAGTTTTCTTAGATAATTTACTGTAGTATGATGTCTAGGCCTTTTTCTGGGTCATGACTTTTAGGTAGTCCAATATTTCTTAAATTGTCTCTCATGGACCTATTTTTCAGGTCAGTTCTTTTTTCAATGAGATATTTTATATTTTCTTCTATCTTTTCTTTTGTTTGATTCCATTTTATTGTTTCTTGATGTCTCATGAAGTCATTAGCTTTTATTTGCCTAATTCTAATTTTAAAGACTAAAGTTCTTCCATGACCTTTGGTCCTCCCTTTTTATTTGGTCCATTCTTCTTTTCAAGTCATTCTTTTCTTAATTTAACTTTTTTGTCTCTTTTTTAGTAAGTCAATTCTGGCTTTTAAGACTCTGTTTTCTTCCTTTCCAGATGACCTATTTTACTTTTTAAGCTGCTGTTTTCTTTTCCCCATTTTTCTTCAGCCTGACTTATTTGATTTTTGTGAATTCCTTTTGGAGCTTTTCCAAAGCCTGAGTCCAATTCCCAGTTTCTTTTGAAGTGTGGCTTGAAGTTCCTTGGGTCCTATCATAGTGTGTTGGTTCTATTCTTTGGTCTTTATGCCTTTATGCTTTCAATCATTAACTTTCTTTTTTCTCAGTTGTTTACTCATTTTCTCTCTTTCTTCCCCCCCACCCCCCAATAGACTGTAAGCAATTCCTCTGCTGCTTTATTAGAGCTACTCTGCCCTGAGGCTGAATCTTCAATCTTCTCTCTCCTTTGCTGTTATGCTGGATTAAGCCAGTTGAGTCAACCTGCCCTGGGGCCAGATTTCTACTGTAGGCAGTGCCAAGTCTAAGGTGCCCAGCCAGATGGCCCCCCATTCCTCCCTTCCAGCCTCTGTCAGAGCTTGGAACCACAAGTTATGTATCTGAGGTGCTCCTTTGTAGATGTAGCCCTTGCCTTGGGATCCCAAAGTAAGCTGATATCTAATTGTCTGCAGGTCTCAGTGTGGTAGGTGTATGTATGTGTGTGTGTGTGTGTCCGGGGTGGGGTTTTGGCCAGCTCAGTCTTATTTTTGAAGAAATTGACTCTCTTTGCCTATCTGTATTCAGGAGGAGAGCCCCATGACTCCATCTTGTTGTTGGGTTTGGATTCTAATTTTTTTTAAGCGTTTTTAAGATTGGTATGGAAGGATGGAGAGATTTGGACATTTGCTACTCTTAAACTGCAATCTTGACTTGCCCCCTGTTTTAACATTTAATTAAAAAAAATATAAAAAATTCATGTTAAAAAAATTAGATCAAACCACATCTTATGCAGCAGAAACTTCCTGGTCCTTCCTGCTTTCCCCTTTGTCAGTCAGTCAATGAATAGACATTAGGTGCCTTCTATAAGCCAGGCACTGTGCTAAGCAGTGGTAATTCAAAGAAAACCCCCCACCCCCAAAAAAGAGTTAATAATATAAAGTAGGGGGGAGAACCAATCTGAAGGGGGGGAGATCAGCAAACAGATATGTACAGACAAGTTGTCTACAGGTTGAAAAAGAAATGATTAATAGAAAGAAAGTTCTAGAATTAAGAGAGATTAGAAAAATCTTCCTGATGAAGGTCAGATTTTAACTGAGACTTGAAGGAAACCAGGAAAGTCAGGAAGCAAAGATGAGAAGAAAGAACATTCCAGGGATAGGGGATGGCCAGAGAAAATGCCCAGATCTGCTAAATCTAGTGTAGTGAGTGAAACATCATTGAGGCAAGTATCACTGGCTCAAAGAGTTTGCCTTCCATCTGTTCTATGTATATCTTTTATGTCTCCTGTTATTTACATGCCCTCTCTTCCGTTAGAATGATAGCTATTGAGAGTGGGGTATTTTTTTGTCTTTCTTTATATCTCCAGTACTTAGCACAGTGCCTGGACATGAGTACTTAATAAATACTTGTTCTTATGTTGATGTCGATGTCAGAAAGATCTGGATTCAAATCCAGCCTCTGACATTTAATAACTATGTGATCACAGGCAAGTTGTTTGACCTCTCTGAACCCCAGTAGAGGTATACTTCTTTCTTCACAGGTAGTTAAGCCTTAAATTGAATACTCTGTGTAAGTGCTTTACCCTTCAAAGTGCTATATATAGGCCTAGAGATAGGAGGTCCTGGGTTCAAATTTGGCCTGAGACATTTCCTAGCTGTATGACCATGGGCAAGTTACTTAACCCCCATTGCCTAGCTCTTACTGCTATTCTGCCTTGGATCCAATACACAGTATTGATTCTAAGACAGAAGGCATAGGTTTTAATAAAATAATAATAATAAAGTGCTTGGTAAGTGTCAGGTTTCTTTGAGGTGGAGGAAACCAGGGTTGTGTGAATTTTTAGTAATACAAAGAGTAGGTATTAGGACAGAGAAGGAACCTAATCATCACCCAGCTTCATCCTCTAATTTTATAGAAGGAGAAATAGACCCAGAGGACTTACGTGATATGGCAAACACCTTGTAGTTGGTAGTTAGTGGTAAAGTTGGAACTGGAATCTGGTCACTTTGCATCATTAAAATCTGAATTGAGATTTGGCCAAACCAGATGTCAAGGAATGAAAGCTATAGATTCCTAGCTGAGCTTCTCCTCCTTTGGACAAGTAGCCAGAGGGACTGGATACATCACCCAATCTTTCTGTGTTCCAGTTTCCAGGCTTTTTCATTGAGAGCGACAGGTTTTTATCCCTCTCATTTGCAGAATGCTCTCATTTACAGACCCTAACTGATATTTAGAGACATGGCTCCAGGAAAATCACCCAATAAATAGCTCCTATTTTCAAACCCTAGTGTGGAGGGTGTCTGAGTATTTAAATACCACACAGGTGGGAACTTGCAAGGAGTTCTTGGAGTCACTCACACAGCATCTGTCAAATAACAACAACAAAAAAAACCAAACTAAGAATAGTTAGTAGTGTGGCACATGAATCTGGGAGTGTCTGGTGACTTTGGGGATCCAATGCCCTAGAAAGTGAGGAAGGTGTATGCAGGCATTATTGAAAATAGAAGGAATGGGCAGCGGATAGAGTGCCAGCCTCAGAGTTGGGAGAACCTGGGTCCAACTCTGGTCTTAGATACTTCTTGAGTATGTAACCCTGGGCAAGTCCTTGTCACTTTTCTGTCTTAGAACTGATACTAAAATAGAAAGCAAGGGTTTTAAAAGAAAATGGAAGAAATGAAATCAGTCAAAAGTAAATAGCTGTTACATTATGAGACTGACCTGAACAAAACGATCTGTTTTTTTGGCCCTCCACCAGGACTAAATACTAACAACAATAATAAATAATATTTACATAGCACTTTATAGTTTTCAAAAGCATTGTAATATATGTTATCTCACTTGGCCTTCACAACAGCCCTGGGAAGTGTGGAAGAGGCATGGACTGAGAGAGAGAGGACTTGTAAGCCAAGATGCAAGAACCAAGGCTGGGGACCTGCCTGTCAATCAAGGAGAAGGTTCCAAATGGAATGTTCCCAGAAGTGGCAGTTGGGGGTTTCTGGTCACACAGAGGAGAGGAAGAAAAAAACTTGGCCTGGACTTGGTCTCTGTCTCTCTGGCTCTGGGCAGTTGAAGCTGACCAGGGCAGAAACTTGGCTTTGGAGTTGGTGGTCTATTTAAGAGTTGAGCTGGCCAGGAGAAACTGAGAGACTTTGAACTTTGTTTTCTCTCTTGGGGAATTGTCTCAGACTGAAGGACCCTTGTGGGGGGGGGGCAGCAGCTTCAGAGGTTAAGCTGAGAGACCTTGCTGACTTTGTGAAGAAGAAGAAAGAAGATTTAAAAGCTGTTTTCCTCCATCTCTCTAATTGTCTTAGTCACAGTTTGTGACTGGACTACTTTCTCAAACCCTCAAATTCTTCCACATTTTAGATTAGGGTCATCCTCATCCCTCTCACCTCAGTTTCCCATCCCAATAAACCCCTTGACTTGAAAAAGGAAAGGAAAATAATATCTTTATAGTTTATTCAAGGGGGTGTGTGGAAAGGAAATTAGACTGACAGTTTGTGGGCAAAGGGGCCAACTGGGAGTGGCAGTGGGGTCTTGTGACTAGCACTTCCTGGCTGCCGGGTGGGACTTGCTTCCGGGTGGGACTTGCTTCCGGATATTGGAGGAGAGAGGAGCTTGTTCAGCCCAGTCTGGAGTGGCATGCTCTTCTTCTTTCTATTCTTTAGTTTTATTTTGTGCTTTTGGAACCCCAAGTTCTGTTTGCATGCAGTCTCCTTCCTTTTCATTTTTCCCTTTTCCTTTCCCATTTTTCCTCTTTGATGTTACCCCCTGTACCTGGCTTCATAACTGATTTTGTTTGGCAGTACCTGAGACAACTTGCTAATAACGTGGTTTCGCTCCTTGTTGGATATATCTCTCCATGGTTTCTAAATTTGGTGCTTGCAATGATTTCTTGCAATTACCATCACAACATTTTGCATTTGTTTGTGTATTATTGCTGCTATACTTTACGTTGCTCTTCCAAGGCCTTTGTTTGTTATTAGCTTGGAATAATTGTGCTTTTAAATAACAGTCTCGAACCATGTGACCCATTTTTCCACAGAGGAAACATCTGGGTAAATTTCACCTTTGATTGCTTGGGGTATAATTTCTTTTGGGTTTGTATGATTGCAGAGTGGCTAGATTTTTTATTTCTTCAATTTCTTTATATTTACTTGAGCTATTTGCCTCCTTGAGCTTGGCTTTCAGGTCTTTTATTATTTCATCCTTTTCCTCTAGCATTTCTTTATGACCTGAAAATATGTAAGTTGCAGTTTTTCTTAAATCTTCCAGACTTAGTGTTTCCCAATCTGGGCATTGAAGTTTAAAATATGATCTAATAGGGGTGTTACTGCCTTTCACAAATTGTCTCCTTATGTGTTGGAGATTTTGTTCAGTTAAATTTTCAAATCCAAGCACATCCTCTGCTACTTCAATCCCTCTATCGAGGAACTTAGATGGATGTTCTCCACTTTCCTGTCTCAATTTCTCAAATTTTCCCCAAGTATCTGGTATTTTTGAAAAACTTTTCATTGCCTCTAATAAATCTTCTCTGGCCTTTCTTAAGTAACGTAGATTTTCATTATTAGATAACTCTAAGTCTGTTTCTTCCTCTGGCCATGATGTTAAATTTGGATTTTTTCTAGTTTCATCAAGGAATTGTTGTTTTTTCCTTTTTGAAAATAATTCTGAGAGAAGAATTTCAGTGTCTTGGAAATCTGCTCTTTTAAATTCTTTTAAACATCTCATTGGTTCTGAAAACCAGGAAGGCATCCATCTTTTCAGACTTTCAAGGTCAACTGTTGTAAATGGTTTATGTGTTTTAATATGAATTATACCGCTATCTGGTTGTAGGCTTGTTTGATCTTTTAGTGGCAATATTGGTATTTCACCTTCAGCCCCTTATGTATTTTCTTGCTGAACTACATTGTTATTTTTAGGTATGTCTTCTGTGTTAATACCTTTGCCACATTGTATCTCTTCACTCAGTTGCTTCATCATTTCCTTTAGTTGCATCATCTCCTCTTTTATGGCTAAAATCATCACAGCCATTTCATTATCTTTTGCTTTTTTTCCAAAAATTAGATGCACACCTTTTTTTAGGGCATGGTATAATTTGGTTATGAAGAATAATGCTCCAGCATATGTGGCAATGAATGAAATCAAGTGATACATACTTATATTCAGCCATTGCAATGTTTCATAGATGCTAAGCAGAAAATAAATATAATCCAGAATCATGACAAAAAATAAGTTGTAAAACATATACAAGAAATATGTAATCCAAGCTAGATAACCCATGGCAAATAAAAGTTTTTTTTTTCCAACAGAAAAAAAATGTTTTTATGTCTGGCCCTTTAAGAGTCACCTCCTCCCTCCAGGAGGAGTGGTTTCTTTTGGGTGTGGTATCACTAGGCAGATTAGTTGCACTCAGCACTGCTCTCAAAATGGTTACTTTTTCACAGTCACACAGGCTTTTGAAATGTATGCAGGCCTGACTTCTCTGACAATTCCAATTGCCTTCTTTTTCCCAAATTCTTAACAAAAATAGGTTGGAAAACCTAGCTGGCTCTGCCAAAAAACTGTAATATTTATTGGGAAAGGAAATGGGATGATTGGAAAACAGGGGGATAATGGGAGGTTTGTAGCAGGATATTGTGACAAGGAAATCACTTTAAAAGACTGATATATATTAATTTAAGGTCGCCAAGGAATTCAGCTATGTAATTCCTAAATGAAAACTCAAGTCAGCAGTCAACCTTTTATGGAGTTTTTAATTACAAACAGGAGGAAGAAAGGTATTAGAGAAGAGAGAGAGAGAGAGAGAGAGAGAGAGAGAGAGAGAGAGAGAGAGAGAGAGAGAGAGAGAGAGAGAGAAGGGAATAGGGCTTAAATACCCCCTCTGTTTAGGCTGGGCCAAAAGGCCCAAGCCCTTAGATAGCTGAGGCAAAGAAAAGAGATCAGTCCCTATCACTCATGTGACCAAAATGGAGAAACAGTCTCAGGGGCCTCCACCTCCAGCCTCCTTCAGAGCAAGCTTCTTAGAGCACAACCTTAAGGAAACCATCTAAGTTCCCTCCCCTCAGTTCTCACATCTACCAATCACTGTCCATGTCTTCCCTGTGCCAATGGTGGCTCTAGCTTAACCCAGGACCGCCCAGAGGTCTGTGGCTTTGCACATGTTTGTTGAAGGTCATATTCTCAAATAATTAAATCTTGATCCTTTGCTGCAGCCCTTCCTAAATCCTTTTACTCTGAGTAGGGTGGAGATTGTATTTTCCAAGACCTGGTTCTGTCATTCCAAGTATCTCTATTGTATTAATTCTAAAATCAATCATGACTCAAAGAACTTCCTGTTCTATGCTTAAGCATAGGTCAAAGCCCTTTCCATTGTTCAGCAAAAGGTTTCTGTTCTAAAGCAGTCCCAAGTAGGGAGGAAAAGGATCCTCCCATGCCAAGGGGGTTCACATTCCAATAGAGTTCTTACTATCAGTAGGAAATTTTTTCCAAGTATGGAACTTTCCAATGGTGAAATTTCCAACATTCACAAGTCTAAGAAATTTCAAGGTTTACAGTATGAAGGAGGTTGAGGGGAGAGAGGGAATATTGCAAGGTGAAGCAACAGAAAAAACAGAGAGTACCAAAACTAAAATCAAAGGGGGGAAGGAAAGAAACTAAAGGCTTCAAGAAGAATTGGGAGGTGAGGGAGGCAAGGGAGGAGAGGTTTGGAGAAGGGAGGGAGTGAAGTGGGGAGGAGGTTAGAAAGATATACTGATCCATCAGCCATCAGTAGGGATCAGTAGGAAAACCCCAGAGCATTCCCCAGAGCAGTTCCCCTGTGTGGCAGCATCCTTGTACCAGCATCTCTGTACTAGCATCTCTCAGCATTTCTCATTCCTACCTCCATTACAAATAAGCAGCTTCAGGTTCTCTTAGTAGCTCTCTCTAGTCACAAGCCAGAGGACAGCAGTTATTGCAAGAAGAAACAGTTTCCATCAGTTTACACATTCTATTTCAGAAGTAGGTAGGACAGATATTATTATCCATATTTATTAGAAGAGAAAACTGAAGCTAAGGTTTAAGAAGCTTGTTTCAGGCTCTAAATGATTTTTACTATATTATATATCCAGAAAATGAAACACAACCTACTTTTGACCCAGTAACTCCTCTACATGATCCATATCCCAAAGAGGTCAAAGATAGGGGAAAAAAGGATCTGTTTGTACAAAGATATTTATAGCAGATCTTTTCATGGTAGCAAAGAACTGGAAACTGGAAGGATGTCCCTCAACTGAGGAATGGCTCTGCACAAGTCATGGCATTTGATTGTAATTGAATATTATTGTACCATAAGAAATGACAAATAAGATGATCAACAAAAAAACAGAAAAGATTTATATAAAGTGGTGCAAAGTGAAGTAAGCAGAACCAAGAGAATATTGTACATAGTAATAGTAATAACATACAATGAAAGACTAAACTATTATCAATAATACAAGGATCTAGGACAACTCCAAGAAACTCATGACAAAAAAAAAGAAAAAACAACTTCATGACTCTACTACTATAGAAGGAATTGACAAATTCTGAATGCAAATTGAGAATCCTACTCTACTTTTTTTTTCATCAATTTTTCTCTAGTGTAAGCAATATGTGCCTTTTTTTACAACATGATGGATGGGAACTATATATTGTATAATAGCACATGTACAGCTTATATCATATTACTTAGGTCTTGGGGAAGGGGGAGGGATAGGAGAGAGAGAGAGACAACATGGATCACAAACTGTCAGAAAACAATTATTGTACTGCCATGTAATCTGGAAAAAAATTTTAACTTGAAAAAGAAAAGAAACATAACCTGTAACCTTCAATTCAAATTCTACAATTTCATCCATGTTTATTCCAGATGAAATTTTACTCAACATCACAAAGATCCTGGGATCAACATAGTTTTATAATTAGCTTCATAGGGCAAATCAGTGTCTCAGAACCAAGAGGGCCCTTTGAGGTCACCTAATCCACATTCTCATTTTATAAATGTAGAATCTGAGACCCAGAGAGGGGAAGGATATATCAAAGCATGGTGGATAGAGGCCTAGACTTGGAACCAGAAAGACATGGGGGTCTAACCTAGCCTCAGATGCTCATTAGCTTTGTTACCATTTCTGAGTTTCAGTTTTCTCATCTCAAAGATGGAGATAATTATGCATTTTACTCACAGGAGTGTTGCAAGGGTCAAATGACAACGTACAAAAAGCATACCTTAACATACTATATATGTGTGTGTGTGTGTGTGTGTGTGTGTGTGTGTGTGTGTGTGTGAATTGTCTGACAAACCTTAATACAAATTTGAATTGTATTTACAGAATTTTAAATCTATAGTTGTATAAGCCATAGAATCCAGGAGAAGTGCTTTCCTTGTCCCCGTCCATCCTTGACACTTAATATAAAATTGTTCCACTTAGATTTTTTCCTATAGGACCTTGTAAGAAGGCACAGAAAAAGCAAAGCATAAGAAAGAAGCATTGTTGGAACTTTTGTTTTGCCTCAGTGATGTAATTTAATCAGGCAGGAAGTTTTGGATTACTTTGCTTCAATCTGACTTCAGATGTGAATGGTGATTTTATCTCTGCCTGAGACAAAAGCACCAGCAGTACCCCCACAAATTTGCCAGACAAGGACATTTGCCTTTCATAGTTTCTTTGCTAAAGCATCTGCCTATGCTCTGGGAACTAGGGATCCAGAGCTGAGTGAGACACTGGAGAAAGTTAACACAATCTGGCTTTGGGGTCTTCTATGGGCAATTGTCAAGTAGTTTATATGAAGTGTTTTTGCTTTTACTTCTGTTGAGATTTCATTTTTCCCATCCATAAGAGGTTCTTGACTGAAAAGTAGTTTATGGAATTCTAATTTTTTAGAGTACTTGCTGTTTTTTTAAATGCCCTAAAAGATCTCAACTTCAGGATCTTCTGAACTTCTCTCATCAGCACCCACACATTTTGCATTTTTATGCTGAATTATTCACCAGTAAAGTTTCAGTACTGATGCTATTGCCAACTCAGCCTCTAAAATTAGAAGAATGATGAAAATTGGGCCTTTTTCTGTCTTGTTGGGGATCTTGTTTCATCCCTGGTGAAAGGAGAAACAGGTGGCTCTAAGTAAGAGTTGAAATAATATTTATTCTCCCTGCTCCCTTTGGCCATATGGAAAATATATAGCAGGTGAAGTGATAGCTTTCATCTTTAAATTATACTGAGAAGTGCAATAATTTCCCTGTCAAGAGTAAAACACAATTGTAGAATAATTTTTGTTAAAACCATAAATACTGGGGGCAGCTGGTTGGCTTTGTAGATTGAGAGTCAGACCTAGAAATGGGAGGTCCTGGGTTCAGATCTGACCTCAGACCCTTCCTAGCTATGTGACCCTGGGCAAGTCACTTAACCCCCATTGCCTAGGTCGCTCTTCTACTATGGAACCAATACATGGTATTGATTCTAAGATGGAAGTTAATATGAATATAATATATATTCACAATATATTTATTATATAATAATAACATAAACATTCTCTAACAAATATGTATATATTATTGTTTTGTTAGACAATTGTCCAGAAAACAAAGTTGTGGAGGTATCATTGATTATGACCTGGATATGGATTTAGAAGTCTTTTCTGAAACCCTTTCAGAGTTTTCTTTAAGATATATGAATATGAGATAGGTAGGTGGCTCAGTGGATAGAGAGCCTGGAGACTGGAGGGCTAGGGTTCAAATCTAGCCTCAAATACTTTCTAGTTATGTGACCCTGACAAATAACTTAATCCCAATTGCCTAGCCCTGTGATGGCAAACTTATGGCACATGTGCCAAGAAGAGCACACAGAACCCTCTCTATGGGTATACCTGCAGGAGCCCACTAGAGTTCATTACTTGAAAGCCAGAGGGACTCAGGTTGAGCTGCTCCTTTCTTCCTCTCCATGTGCAAATGAAGATATTCCTCATCTTCCCTGTCTCTTCCCAGTAGCCAATGTGACTCCTTTCTCCCTTGCCTTTCTGGGGGGAAGGGGGGAACTGGAGGGTGAGATGGGGGGGAGGAACACAGCACTCAGTCTTGGTGGTAGGCGTGGGGCCAGACCCAGCAATCCATCTCTAAAAGATTTGCCATCACTAGCCTAGTCCTTACCAGTGTTCTGCCTTGGACCTAATATTTAGTATTTATTCCAAGATGAGAGGTAAGGGCTTAAAAAAAATTCTGATTACCATTTGTAGTCTTTTTCTAATGTGTGTTCCCTCTTCTCCTACAATATGTCGTTAGTAAATAGTACTTTGGTGGTTTTGAAAGTGAAGTTTGATGTCAACTCATTTAAACTCTATTAAACTCTTTGATCCTGATTCATTTAAATTCATTCCAACTGATAGAATGTTCTGATTTGGAGTCAAAATTCTATTCAACAAGCATTTATTATGGATTTACTATGTTCTAGGCCAGTGATGGTGAATCTTTTAGAGACCAAGTGCCCAAACTGGAACCCTCATGCTGCATGTGAGCCACCCCCTTACTCCAATCAGGGGAGGGAGGAAGCTCTCCCATTGGTCTGTTGGGCAGAGGGGTGGGTGAAGTGAGGAATGTCCTCAGGAGCATGGAGAGGGAAGAAGGGAGCAGCCCCCTCTGGCATGGTTGGGCACATGTGCCATAGGTTTGTCAACACTGTCCTAGGCACTGTGGTTGGTGATGGAGATAAGAAGACAAAAATACTATAGTCTGTACCATCAAAGGATGATCCCACTCTGGGGATTTGGGTGGAAGGCATGGAACATTCCTACAGATAAATATGCAATATATACAAAGTAGTTTGGTAGGGTAAAGCACTAAGTGGGGAGTAAAGACAGGCTTCGTGTAGGTGGCAAACCTTTAAAGAAACAGAAGATTCCAAAGAAGGGTGAGAGAGCACTTCTAAGAATGGGGGGCAGCAAAGAAATGAGGACAAGAAATGTAATGTTATGTTATGGAAAACAGCAAAAAGATCAGTTTGACTGAAGCAGAACCTGAGTAAGAGGAAATCAGTCCAGAAAGATGTATTATGAAGATTATGAAGGGGTTTAAATGCCAAAGAGAGGAGTATGCCTTTGCTCCTAGTGTTGATAGAGAACCACAGAAGCTCTTTGAGTAGAAAAGTGATGGGAGCATATGGACATTTTAACAATTACTGATTTGGTGGATATGCAGAGGATGGATTAGAGAGGAGACAGAACAAGCAGTCTGTTGTCATCAAGGAGGGAGGTAATGATGGCCTTAATGAGAGTGGCAGATATGCAAATGAAGAGAAAGGGATGGATGTAAAAGAAGTTGTGGAGGGAGAATTGACCAGATTTGGCAAATGATTTATGATGAGGTAGAGTAAGAGAGTGAACACCTCAAGATAACATCAAAGTTGCAAATCTAGATGATTGGAAGGATGATGGCATCCTTAAAAGAAACTGAAAGGGTAGAATCAAGGAGGCAGTGGGTTATGGTTCAAACAGTTCTGTTTTGGACAATGTGAGTTTCAGATGCCTATGGGATATCGAAGTGGAGACATCTAAGAGGAGAGAGATAAAGGCTAGAGATAAAGATCTGGACATTATCTACACAGAGATTGTTTAACCACTGAAAGCTGATGGGATCAATGAGAGGGTAGTGCAGGGGTTCTTAACTTTTCTTGTGTCATAGAACCCTTTGGCTATCTGGAAAAACTATGGACCCCTTCTCAATGTTTTTAAACACAGAAAATAAAATAGATAGGATTACAAAGGAAGCCAATTAGGTTGAAATACAATTATAAAATATTAAAAAAAAAAGAAGTCATAGGGGAGTAGTTAGTTCTCTCTCCCCTCTAATACATCCTCTGCGTATCTGCCAAATCAATAGCTGTTAAAATACTTGTTTGCTCCCATCACTCTCCTACTCAAAGAGATTCTATGACTCTCTATTAACACTAGGGATAAAGGTATACTACTCTCTTTGGCATTTAAAACCCTTCATAATCTTCCTAATTTAATGCATCTTTCTGGATTGACTTCCTCAATTAGTGGATTGAGAACCAGGCCTAGAGATGGGAGGTCCTGGGTTCAAATCTAACCTTAGACATTTCCTAGCTGTATGATCCTGGGTAAGTCACTTAACCTCCATTGCCTAGCCTAACCACTCCTCTGACTTGGAACCAATACACATAATATTGATTATAAGATGGAAGTTAAGGTTTTAAAAAATAAGATAAAATAGAAACAAGTCATAGACGCCAGGTTAAGGACCCCCGGAGAACAGAAGATAAAAGGTACTAGGATTGTACCACTCTGGGGTACACTTATGCAAAGAGTAGGGAAGAAGACTCATAGTCATAGGAAATCTCAAAAAGTATTATGAGGCAATATACTTATAAATCTAGATTAAAGCAATAATGATATCATCTTGAATTGTTGATGGGATGGGCAATTGTGGATGGGTAGAACTGGTTTAGTAAGGAAGGCTTCCTGGAGAAGGTGATTCTTTAAGAGAAGAAGAGTAGGAACAGCAACAGGCAACTTGTTGGCGTATTTATTAGATTTGCCAGCTTGTAGAACTTTCCTCCATACCAAATTGTTAAAAACTTCATTTTTTTAACAATATGGAAATAGGTGTCAAGTGATAACACTTGTACAACCCAGTGGAATTGCTTGTTGGCTCTGGGAGAGGGGAGGGAAGAGGAAGGGAAAGAAAATGAATCAGGTAAACATGGAAAAAATATTGAAAAATTAAAATGAAAAGAACTGCTTCATTTTTCTGTCTGTGCAGAGTAAGGCTTAATGGGCATATGGCAGGTGATGGCAGAAAGAAAGATGTGAATGTTCCAACTGTTGCTTAGTCCTGGCTAGCCACCCACTTTTGTAGAGAAGAATATCCTTTCTGTTCTATCATTTATAATAATTTCCCATTTTACTTGGTCCAGCCTATCTCCATCAGTAATGATAAAGGGTGGAGAAAATCATAGGATCATAAGGATCTCAGAAGTCTGGGAAAGGTCTTGTCTCCTTGGTTTCCCTCCCACATTTCCTGTGGCTTTTTCCTCTTTTTTTGCTATTAAAAAAATCCTCTTCTCCAGAAAGTCTTCCTCCATAAACCAATTTTGCTTGCCCTCTTCCAAGAAATATAATCAAATAAATTCTAATTTTGAAATTGTTGAAAACAACAGAAGCCAAGAGGTGAGAAGGGAGACATAAATCTGACTTTGCAAATTGCTTAAAGAGACAAGTAGGAGCAACTGAGTGGTTCAGTGGACAGAGAACCAGGCCTGGAAATGGGAGGCCCTGGGTTCAAATTTGACCTCAGACACTTCCTAGCTGTTGGAACCTGGGCAAGTCACTTACCTTTAATTGTTTAGCTCTTACTGTTCTTCTGTCTTAGAACTGATACTCAGTACTGAATCTAAGACAGAAAATAAAGGGGTTTTGTTGTGGTGGTTGTTTTAAGGAAAGAAATATAAGTATTCCAGAACAGGAAAAAAATGTGAGTTATGATGAAGAGCACATACTTCACATTCCTTCCCTTTCTACCACTTCTTTAGTTTGGAGTTGGGATTTTGTTTTTCTTTTTCTGGAAGGGCTACTTAAAGTAGGGAATTAGCTATGCAACTTTAAGGGATAAAATACCATAAATGCCTTATCTAGTCCAATTCCTTCATCCTACTTTATGAGGAAACTGAGTCTGAGTGCCCAAAATCACATAAGCAGAAAGTGATATTGCTATTTGAGGGATTCCAAGCAGAACAAAAGAACTGAGAAGAGCTCAGCTTTGGCCTGCACATACATGCATACACATAAGTATATACCAAATACACACACAAAACACCCCCCAAACACATATAACACACATAGGCATGCACACACACACACACACACATAAAATTAAACAAACACCATATCATCAGGTAGATGATATAGAAAAAAAAGACATTGAACTTGGAATCCCAAAGTCTGGATTCAATCTTTGCCACTACTAGATACATATTACTTAGGACACTTACTTATGTCTTAGAGGAGGCCTGATGGCTAAAACCTTTGTTTAATTGACATCTAGGGGATGGGGCAAAATTGGGACATTAGTGCATTGCTGGTGGAGTTGTGAATTGATCCAACCATTCTGGAGGGCAATTTGGAATGATGCCCAAAAGGTGCTAAAAGACTGTCTGCCCTTTGATCCAGCCATTTGTTAAGCAATGTATGTATTAGACATTGGACCCTAGAAATACAAATATTAAAAGAATGATAGTCCTTTCCCTCAGGGAGCTTACATTTCAACAGGTAAAGACTTCAGAAATAGAAGTGTGTGCAATATTTAGACAACCAATGATTTTGATATGGTATCATTTTATGACCACAGTGGTCTTCTATGTTGTGCTTTTCTATTGGTGCCAAGTTATCATAGGATAATTAATTTGAACCAAATGAAACCAGATCGAAATGTTTCCCCAAACTTTATTTATTTAGATATTTGTCAGTTGAATTCAAGATTTTGTGCTATATGTGTGTTGCATTGTTCTCTTTTGTTGTGATTTTAATTTTGTGGTTTTTAAGGAATGGATATTATTCCAAGGAAATATGCAAAAGTTATGATTCTTAAAGAACACATTTCAATGACCGTTAAAGTTGTGAAGGCAAATGTTTCCAGTATCATTCAAGTCCATAGTTAACTCGAATCAGTTGAACTAAAATGCAAAAGAAGATGAAGTTAAAAATGAGAAGTAACACTAAGAACGGACAGAATATTGTTATAAAAGAGCATGATTAATCCTTAGAAAACAAGCAAAAACCTCCTTGGAGACCTGAAATTTCACAGGGCTGTTAATAATTCATTTGCATTGTATCATCACCTTTTGAAGTTGGAAGAACCTTGAAAAGGCCAGTAAAAAAAGAGAGAGAAAGAAAGAAAGAAAGAAAGAAAGAGAGAGAGAGAGAGAGAGAAAGAGAGAGAGAGAGAAAGAGAGAGAAAGAGAGAGAGAAAGAGAGAAAGAAAGAAAGGAAGAAAGAAAGAAAGAAAGAAAGAAAGAAAGAAAGAAAGAAAGAAAGAAAGAAAGAAAGAAGGAAAGAAGGAAAGAAGGAAAGAAGGAAAGAAGGAAAGAAGGAAAGAAGGAAAGAAAGAAAGAAAGAAAGAAAGAAAGAAAGAAAGAAAGAAAGAAAGAAAGAAAGAAAGAAAGAAAGAAAGAAAGAAAGAAAGAAAGAAAGAAAGAAAGAAAGAAGTTGCTGACCATTGCTGTGAAGTAAAAATACTCTTCTTGGGCAAATCAATACAAAGTCTAGACTACCACCAACATATGGAAAAGGGGATAAATAGCAGGGCTCTTGCTCGACAAGACTCAAGTCCACTGCCTTTTTAGATCTGTGTTGCCATAGTTATGAAGCTACAACTCACTGGAGACTAGGGCCTCAATCTGCCTAGGAACACCAAGTTCTTCTCATTAGGCATCAATAGTATTTTGTATCAGTGTGAGATATACTTGTTTGAAACCTTTATACAGTAGCAGAAATATGGACTTACTTTTCGTATAACAATAGATCTTGATGTTATAAAATAATTGAAAACTATCATGCAAGAACTAACAGATTGACTGTAGAAATGTTCCATTCAGAAGTTGTTAGTGGCAATTCCTAAAATTGGGAGTGGTGGAATCCTTGAAATTTTGCAGTATGATGCTAATTCTGCATGACAACACTGAAAAAGATGATAACTGCCAAGAATGCAAGAATGGATTTAGAAAGAAAATCTATCCAAGATAAAATTTATTCAGTGATGTGATAAATTATGATGACATGATGGTATTTCTGCCATTATTAGAAGTAGCTTGTATAATTGATCTATTGATTTATAGAGATAAAGAGTTTATAATCCATGAGAAATGGGAAGGGGAAGGACCATAATTTATTGTCAGTTCTGAAAGGGTCTGTCTTAATTCCTTTAATATTATCATTTACAAAGTAAATCACTTGGTGATTTGCAATATTCCTGGCAATGATTGAAGAGTTGAGGGGAGGAAAATAATGTGTGTGTGTGTGATTCTCAATATGATTTCTCTTAAGATAACTATAGTCAAGGCATTTTATTTCATTGGTTAAAATTTAAATGGGAAATCTAGTATTTTATTATACTGTATTTTTTAATATTGTCTTGTAACTCTTCACTTTCTCCTTTTCTTAACTCCCTTCTTACTGTGGGGGTCATCATTATCTTCCTAGTTTGTCAAGATTACAACCAGAGGCGTCAACCCTGTCTCTTCACTCTCTCTCATCCCCATTCACATACCTCTCTATGTATATTCTGTTTGCAAAATCTCAAGATTCTATATTCACAAAATCTCTCATTTGTGTCCTCTTCTCATTTCTGATACTACTGTACCACCTTGATGCAGGCTCTCATCACCTCACTCCTGGATTATTGCAATAGCCTGCTGGTGGGTCTGCCTTCCTCAAGTCTCTCCCCACCCCAGTCTACCCTCCACGTAGCCTCTAAGGTAATTTTCCTAAAGCACAGGTTAGATCATGATAACTCCCTACTCAATAAACTACAGTGGCTCCCTATCACCTCTAGGATCAAATAGAAAAATCATCTGTTTTTCATTCAAAGCCCTTCTTAACCTTGCATATTCCTCTCTTTCCTATCTTCATGTACTTTTTATTGTTGAGTCATTTCAATGGTGTCCAACTCTTTGCAACCTCATTTGGTGTTTTCTTGGCAAAGATACTGGAGTGATTTTCCATTTCCTTCTCCAGCTCATTTTACAGATGAGGAAACTGAAGCAAACATGCTAAATTGACTTGCTCAGGTTCACACAACTAGGAAATGTCTGAGGCCACATTTGAAATTAAGATTAGTGTTTCTGACTGCAAGCCCAGCACTCTCTCCACTGTGCTACCTAGTTGCCCTTATGTACTTTACTCTCCACCATTTTCTCTACAATTTAGGGACTCAAGTCTTCTTGTTTTTTTTTTTTTGCACAAGGTAATCTCTAGATTCTGGGCATTTTTCACTGACTGTCTCCTATGCCTGGAATTCCTTCCTTCCTAATCTCCTTTTGGCTTCCCTGGCTTCCTTCAAGTCCCAGCTAAAATCTCACTTCTGCAAGAAACCTTTTCCAGTCCCCCTAAATCCGGATGCCTTCCCTCTTTGATTATCTCTAGCCAATCATTCTGGTATGTCTCACTTCTCATGGATACATGTAGTACTTGCTTGGTTGATCCCCTCTCTGTCTCAGACCCACCTTCCTACCCCACCTCTCCTCTGTCACCTCCTACCCCAAGGAGAAGACACTTAAGGTTACTAGTCAGTTGCTATAACCCAGATAGTGTAAGATCAGAGTTTGCTCTCCCACATCAGAGGTCCTTTGTTATATTTTGGCTTCTAATGGATCCAGTACCTCCTTCAATGAACTCTCTTTACCTATTACCAATTTCCTGGAGAGACTTCATGGCTATATTTTTCTTTGTGCCCTTTTGACTTGTCTGTGTCTGTCTCCTCACAGGACAAGCCCCAAGGGCATTGCTCCTGTCTATTTATACAAGCAACTCTCTACAACTTGATGTTGAAGTAAAAGTATTGATCTTCATAGGAAGAGGAATTCCTGTAGTGATGAAGTCACAGGTCTGGGTTGGGGGAATGATATTAAGGTGATATTTTAATAGATTATAAATGTTTTGAATTCCTATGTATAAAAAGATAGGGTTTAAAAAAATGAAACCCTTATCATCATGTTAAAATCAATATCATGCATTGGTTCCAAGGCAAAAGAGCAACAAGGGTTAGGCAATGGGAGTTCAGTGACTTGCCTAGGGTTGCACAGCTAAGAAGTTTCTGAGATCAAATTTGAACCCAGAACTTCTTTTCTCTAGACCTAGCTCTCAATTCATTGGGCCACTTAGTTGCCAAAAAAGATTGATTTTAAAACAGAAATCAGATATTAAAGAAAATTTAAGCAAATACAAGAAACACAGTGATCCCTCACCAATAGCAGGAGTTACATTCCAGAGAACCTCACAATAGGTGAAAATCAGTGAAATAGCAGGAGAGCAAACAGAGAGATGCTATAGTCACTGAACCAATCAGGGCCCAGGATATAGAACACAATGCTCAGCCAGTAGGGTGCCATGTACAATCTCATGTTGGCAAACTTGTGTTAAGTGGTAGTGGTGTACTGCATTTCCATTGTGTACAGTACAGTATTCATCTGTAAAATCCTGTGATATAGCAAAAACTCCACAATACAGAATTATATATATTTAAAAACCCACAATACAGTGAAGCCATGATATGTGAACCATGATATTGTGAGGGACAACTGTATAGATAAAAAAAAATCTGTGAATGCACTATTTCTCTCTGTACCTTTCCCCATTTTCTGCCCATCCCCAAGTATAAACTCCTGGTGGGCAAGGATTGTTTCATGTTTGTATTTACATCTTCAGAGCCTGGCATATAATATATCCTTAGTGAATGCTTATTGGTTGATTGAAGTCATGCAGAAAAATAATTCCCATGTATTAATATGCTTTAAAAGAGTTCTTTTATAGCCTTAGGCAGACATATCTTGGTCATCATCATGCATTTTAGGAACTTGAATAATCAGAGATTAAAACATTTATTATATAGCAGAACTCTTCTATGCCATGGTTTCTCCTGAAATACAAATCTATGGGCATAGCCTTGATTCATTCTCACCAAACTGAAGGGTTTAACATCTATCCTTTAGCCTGGTTCCAATTTACTAATGTAAGGAAGGTTTTAATTAACACTTTGGAGAGGCAAGCTTGTAATGTTACAATTTAATGCAAGGTACCAATTAATGAAACCATCATGTGGGCTCTCAATTAGCAGTCACAAAGAAAGTGGAGTTGATGGTGATAGAAATAGTAAATTACTCAAATGAAACCAATCATTTGTTATCAGTTCACTCAAAGAACACATTCTGCTTGAAGCTGTTACCCTGCTCCATGAGAAAGATCTTTGATTTCAGATTATTTCATTAAGTAAATTGTAAGGTGTATAGAAAATATGAGAGGTCATATCTTCACTATTATTTTTATTCTTCACAATATAGTACAGTGGATGTTAGAGAAAAGTTTTTGACTATATCTACTCAGAGAGGCAGTGTGGTATATGGTGGATAAAGGGCCAGTCAGCTAAGAACCTGGCTTTGGTCCTACTTCAGACACATAATGGCTGTGGGACTCTGGGCAAATCTCTTAACCTCCAAGTATCCCAGGTAACTTCCCCCCCTACAATGCTTAGCTTTTGCCTTAGCATTGATTCTAAATATTGGTTCCAAGGCAGAAGAGTGGTAAGGGCTAGGCAATGGGGGTTAAGTGACTTGCACAGGGTCATACAGCTAGGAAGTATCTGAGGCCACATTTGAAGGAGGACCTCCTGTCTCCAAGCCTGGTTTTCTACTCTCAGCAGCTGATATGCATTGGTAGAGAGAGTGAGAGACTCCCACACTACTAAATCTCAGGTTGGGACCCAGAAACAGAACACAAGGAAGCTAAAAATCCTTTTCCCTGGGACCAAGGGATGTGTAGCTTCCTGGAAAACAGCTACATGGAGGTACTTAGTCTGAATGTTCTGCTCTATACCAAATGTTTGGAAAGCAACTGCAGATGCTAAGTATAATATGTACATTTGAACAAAGTGAAACTTATGTCACAACAGAGTTCTTGTTCTGAGCATTTGGTTGTGGCCATGGCCTTCTATTTTACAAATATTTATGAAATGTCTTCTATCCTTGGCCTTGGAGATACAAGGATACAAATTAAACAGTTCCCAACCTCATAGATCATACATTTTCCTGATAGAGGCAAATTATACCCAGGAAAGTACATTTTAAAGTTTACTTTAAAAATAAATATAGGCTGCCTAGAAAGAGTTTACATTTTTACATGATATTAAGGCAAAATAATCTCAAAAGGGTGAGAGTACCAACAGCTGGCAGAATCAGGAAAAGTCCTGGTCCACAGTACATTGTATACTGGGGAAAAAAAAGAATAATAGACAACCACAGCTGGATGAGATCTTAGAGATCAAGTGTTCTTATTTTATAGACAAAGAAACCGAGTCCAAGAGAAGGTTAATGACTTGCCCAAGATCAAACTGTGTCAGTGGTAGACCCAGAATGGATCTAGATCTTCTGTCTCACTGTCCAGGGTTCTTTCCACTAGCCCATGCAGCCAGGCTAGCAGCATCCTATCTGCAACCCATTGTACAGCTCTGGTGTAAAAATTTAGTGAAATAGGGGCTTCTACTTTGGGGAGGTCCTCCAGCAGCATCTCTTGACACTTGGCCATTTTTTTGTCTTCCTAGACTTTACACCTACACTCTGTCTATTTGCTCTGTATCCCAAAGTCGTAGTAGGGAAGAAGCTGGCAAGGTCTAGATCTCCTGGACCCCAAGATTTGCATCCATCTGTGAAGGCCACATTGAGGTCCTCTTGTTTCCCCAAGGAATATATTATTAATGAATTCTCCCTCCCACTAAGAGGCCAGTGATCAAAACCAGGAAGTTTGTTTGACAGGTTGTCTTCAGGGTAATAGTATCTTGTAGACAAGTATTTCTTGGTCTTTTTTTGTGTGTGTGTCTTGGATACCTTTAGAAGCCCAGGGAAGCCTATGGACCTCTTCTCAGAAAAAAAATGCTTTTAAATATATAAAATACATAAGATCACAAAGGAAACCAATCATGCTGAAATAAAGATGAATTTTATTTTCATCTAAGTTCATGTACCTAAAATCTATCCACAAACTCCAAGTCAAATAAAGAACCCCACTTAAGTAGCCAAATGATAGGGTTAATAGCTATTTGGAGGTTAAAGGTAACGATATGGAATTCTTGAAAATTCCAGGATAGACAGAGTTTGAAAAGAGTGCATTGTAAAACTGGGCAAAGAAATAAAAAATATAGAATCTCAATGTGTACATGCGAAAAAATTCTCAAAGTATATCTTCCCCAAAATATCTAATCACTCCATCCTTCTCTGTTTGCTCAATCTTTTGCTCTTACTCGGTCCTCATTGTCCTCTCTTCAAAATCTTGACATAATTATCAGTCAGGTCAATCTGAAATTCCTAAACAATGCTGGAGAATGTCATACAACCCTAATAACTAGGGACATGACAAATCTATGTTCTCTGATCTTAACTGGGCTCTCACTACTGCACAGCAATCCTAAACCTTTTCCTGATTGATTCTTTCTCATATTCCTCACAGTAGCTATTCCAAACCCCCTTTCTTTCTTCAAAGTTCCTATACTGCCACCTCTCTGCATAGGACCTAGTCTCATACTTTAGTGAGAAAATAGAAGCCGTACACTGCTCCCTCTTTCCTCTTGCCTACTCTAAATCTCAGAACGCCTTGACATCATCCCCTATTCTCTCCACTTCTTCCCTCATCTTTGATGAGGATGTAGCCCTTCTCTTTACCAACATCAATCCCTCTATATGTACCTTTGATCCCTTTTCCTCTAGCAGGTTGTCTCCACAATTGTCCTTTCCTCTCTCTAATTTTCAATCTCTCCTTATCTGGTACATTCTCTGCTGCCTACAAACATGGTCTAGTCTCCTCCACAAGGCTTCTTAAAAGATCCTTGATTCTCTCTACCATCTCTTCAAACTATCATCCCATATCTTTCCTCCCAAAACCAACTTCTTTTTTTTTTTCATTTGCTTGGCATTTCTTCAGCATTTGGCACTATTGACCACCTGTTTCTCCTGGGTACTCTTTCTTCTCTGGGCTTTGAGGGACTGCTCTCTCTTGATTCCTCTCTTGTCTATCTCAATCTCCCTTGTTGTATCATCACCCATATCTTATTCCCTAATTAAAGATATCATCATAATGCCTAGCCTTAAACAGAATAGAATCAATCTCATCATGCCATATACTAGGGTTTTTTTCTCCTATTTAAGTTTCAATGCTGTGTTTTTGTTTTTATATTACAGATTTCCTGATTGTTCTGTAAAAGGTCTATTGTAAGAAAATAAAATAATAAAGCAAAACAAAACAAAACAAAAAAAGGTACCACTATAAAGCTCTGTTCTGGGCCTTCTTATTTTCTTTCTTTAAATTTTCTGTCTTGGTGACATTATTAGCCCCTAAGAAAAAGTTCAATTATTATCTCTGTATAGATGGCTCTCTAATATGTATTCTACCTCGGTCTCTCTCCTGAGTTCCAGTCCTTGACCAGCTACCAATTTGGCATTCAAAATTAAACTCACTGTCTTTTCTCTTAAACCTTTCTCCATATTCTAGTCAGTCTTCCAGCCTTAGGTCTCTCCCCTTTCTGATCATCCTTTACATGTCTGCCTAAGAGATATTCCCCAAACACAGGCACTCCCCTGCTCATTGCTGTACAACAGGTCCCTTACTCCCTCCACCAGCGAGGATGAATGCAGCTGTTTGACCACCATCTCTCCTGACTGACAGCCTGATGGAAAAAGGCCAGGACTTTTATGCCCTTCACAATCTGGATTCCAACTTACCTTTCCATGCTTATCTCACATGCTCCTCCTTCATGTGCTTTGTTCTAGCCATAGTGACCTCTTTTATTTATTTTATTTTCATTTATTTATTTATTATTTTACTTTATTTTATTCCTCTAAGGAATAAAGTTCCTTACTCACCTCCCAGCTCTGACTTTGCACGGGCTGCCTATCAAGTGCTTCATTCTCAGCTCAACCATAAGTTCCTTCAAAACTCAGATTAAAAAGTGCCTCTACAAAAATTCCGTTTTATTTTATCTATGTGAATAAGCAGCAGGTGGGGATATCGAGCTAGGCGAGCCACGCTGTCAGTCATCCACTGAGCCAGTATAGATCCTGAGCATTCTCCTGAAACTCATTCCTCCTCTCTTCTTTAGAGGGGGAGGGATGGAGAAGGAGGAGGCTTAGGTTTCTTTCAGCATCTTCTTATCATGTGAAAGAGTTTCCCTTTTTCAAAACCCCCCATGTGCCAAGAATGGGGGTCAGTAGTTTGCAAGTGAAAATATGTTTACCCACCCTTTGCTTGCTTGCATCCTGGGACCTCTTCTGCTGCCATCTAAGGGGAAGTAGGAATGAATGAAGAAGCATTTAAAAATGTTTATTATATGCCAAGTTAAGCAGATACAAATAGAAAAATGAGATAGTCCCTGTCCTCAAGAAGTTCTCATTCTAATGGGAGAGACAACATATTCAGAAGGTTTCAATTGCCAAGTCACAGGGAAAGGTCCCATGGTCCTTAGGTGGTGGCGGCAAAGCAGATGGTAAAACCTCTCAATGTTGTTCTCACAGATAAAACTAGCATTCCATGATTCTGATGTTGAGCTATATGTGACGGTGCCACGGACTTTGGTGATAAGAACTTTCTTTTTGAGTGTTCAATAGATTTGGCTGTAGCAGTTTCCAGGTTGCATCTCCATAGGAGCTGCTAGTAGAAACTAGGCTGGAAGAATGGCTATTCCTAAAGCTCTTGGGTTCAGAGTCCTGGACTTTCTCCATCAGGGTCTGAGGGGAGATGGTTGGTCATGGTGGTGGTGCTGGTTTATTTGCCTGGTCCAGTCTGCCTTTTGTGTCTTCATCAGGGAGCCTTGCTTCATCTAGGCTGGCTTATCTGCCCTGTGACTGGCGGTTGGTTGGCAGTTGGTGGGGCTGGCTGGCCCCTTCTCTACAAGAACCATCTATCTGAATGCTGGCTGCCAGGGCTGGGCTGAAAGGAGCTGCCACTCCCAGGGTTCTTGTGCCTATCTTTCTGTTGATAACAGTTGGTCAGCAGTTGTTGCTGGTGGTGATAAGGAAGGTGGACTCCTCCTCCACAAAGATTTTTCCCCTCAAGGATTGTTTCAGGAACTGGGTTGGAATCAGCTCTGGTGTTTTGGGGAAGACTGCTGTTCCCAAAGTTCATTGGCTCAGGATTCTAGGCTATTTCCATCAGGGACTAAAGGAAGATGCTGATCCAGGTGGTTTGACTTGCTCAGCAAATGCTGTCTCCTCTCTCAAGTATTAATTCTCTTTCTCCTACTAATGTACTCTACTCTTAACTAAAAATGTTGCTCCGCTCCCCAGTCAGTTTGAAATGACAAAATCTAAATTGCCTTTTCATAATCTCAGTACTTTAAATCTCTACTTCTGGATGGTTTCTCCATGCCCTGTCTCATTACTATCACTCAAATAAGCAGAATTGTTACAAATTTGGATGGACATTCAGAAGTAGGGACATTGTCATATACAAACTTAACATAATACTATACAGAAATAGCAGTTCTTAAATGACTGCTGCAAAGAATGAGGAAGAAGAATGGTGGGAGCAAGTGAGTAAGTGGATCACAGACCATGAAAACAGATCTCATTTCTTTAGGAAAGCATGGAGGAAGTCTCTGAGATAATCTCACCAATAGCCCCATTCCCACATCTTGGATGGTCACTGGCTAGTTCTGATGCTCTTTTCTTGGGTCCCCAGGGCTGGCTTTCTCATTGGGGAGATTATCATTGATGACATTCATCTCAACCCACAATAGTAGAGTTCAGCATAGAGATTGACTGGGATACTAACTTCAACCTCTCTGTTGTCACCAAAGTTAAAACCTTTCATCCTTTGCTCTTTTGTTTAATTTTGCTTTTGTCTCTCCAACCCACAGTTACCTTTTTTTTTTTAAAAACCCCTCACCTTCTGTCTTGGAATCAATACTGTGTATTGGTTCCAGGGCAGAAGAGTGGTAAGGGCTAGATAATGGGGGTTACGTGACTTGCCCAGGGTCACACAGATGGGAAGTGTCTGAGGTCAAATTTGAACCCAGAACCTCCCATCTCTAGGCCTGGCTCTCAATCCACTGAGCTACCTAGCTGCCCTTTCCTTGTAGCATATTTAAATCAAGTTGCCTTGAAACCATATGTTGCTGTCTTGGGGTGAGAGGGAAAGGGGATGCAAATTGACCATGAGCTTCCTTGGGTGACCTTTAAAAGAAAACCCAACCCTTTCCTAAAGCTGTCCCACTGGCCTGTGGCATGAGGTTGTCTTAAGAAACTGCCTTCAGCCTTTGGGGTGTGAGCCTTTGCCCAAGTGTGCCTGTGAATCTGTGTGTGTCTTCATGTGTGCTTTTAAAATCTGTTTTTGGCACAGGCAGTACCCACAGCCTCCTCCTCCTCCTTGAGAATGTTTCCAGCTTTTTCTTCCCCTTCCTGTGATGTCATGTTATAAAACAGCCATGATTCATCGAGTCGTTGCTATGGGAATGGGAGCTATGCTTGTCTGCTCTGGTCCACACTGTGCATGGGCAGCAGGTTTTCTGGGACTGGTGTGCAGAAGAATGTGGCTTAAAGGCTGAGGCCTTTGCCAACAGAGCAGCTGCATGGAGCAGCCTGGACAATAGCTGTATTGGCTCCGGCAGGGAGATTCTTGGCTCTTAGCTTATTAAGACGCCAGTGTTTGCTTTCCCTGGCACTGGTTCAGCCTGAAGAGGTCGAGGGGGCATTGATGACCACCAGTAAGTGACAGTGTCCTTCTGTCTGAGGAAGCAGATCCTGGAATGGGGGAGGATGTAGAGAGAGCATGGGGCAGCTCCTCAAATAATCTAAGGATTTTGGCCCTTCTGGGCTAGTTTTCAAATACAAGCATCCACTACTAAAGTTTTTCCCTGTTCTGATGCTTCATTGTGACACAGAGGTGATCCTGGGTTATTAAAAACTATCCCAGTGAAGTCCAAGCTCTTGAAGCTCTACTAAGCGAGTAGGGTTTTGGGGCTAGGCCTGGTTGAAGGACTGTGTGTCTACCATTTTCCAAGGATCAGACTTGATGTGTGGAGAGACAAAAACCAAAAGGCTGGCCGCTGGGTGATGAGGATTTTTGGCCAGGGAAGCTCATGAAGATCTACTAAAGCACGGAAGACCATAATCTGTTCCTGAGTGGAGTAACAGCCCCAATGGAATTAGAAATCTTTTGTGACATAAACAAAATTGGTTCCTTTTATTGCACAGCACTGAAGGAAAGTTACTGATCCCATGGAATAGTAGCCACAATTTGCATAGGCACCAGCAAAGGACTCTTATGACCACTCCATTCCTTAAGCCTTAGGGTGATTAAAGGAGTACCAAACTGGAAACCAGGAGATCCGGGTTCTACAGCTAGCTCTGCTCTCTAGGGAGGCAATGTGACATAGGGAATAGAGCACTGGGATTGGAAGCAATCAGACCGGACTTTGATTTCAGACTCACACTTTTCAGCTGTGTGAATCCAGGCAAGTCATGTAAGGCCTCTCAAACTCAGTTTCTTGATGAAAAGGAAAACACTTTCCTTGCGGGTTAGTTGTGAAGAACAAATATATTAATGTATGCAAATGTAATTGCCAACCTAAAGCACTATATAAATGTCAATTTTTATATTATATCATTTATTATAATATTTATATTTTATCACAGTTTACTCAATCTGTCATCTTGGGAAAATCAGCTCACTTTCTGAAGAAATATTATTTTCTTTATCTGTAAAATGGAAGGTTTGAATTAGATATCTAGTGGATCTTCCAGGTCTAAAAATCTTAGCTTGCTATGATTATTATCTTAAAATATTCTATGGAGACTTTATAATTATAAAGTCTCCATACTCTTCAAGATGCTTTACTATTTGGACTGCAGCATGGCTAAGTGGAAAAGGCTTTGGGCTCATGGTCAGGAGACTTGGGCTCTGATTGAGGCTCTGTCTCTAACTACTTGTGTCATTTGGAGCAAATCACTTCCTCTCTCTGAAACTCTAAAATGAGCTAGATGGAATTGGAGGAACATTCTAGATCCAACTATTACACTATGACATCAGTTGAAACTAACGGAGTCCCTGAAAGGCAATATTATTTTATAGTTTATAGGTTTATTTATTATATATTTATTATATATACACATATAATATTTATTATATATTCCCCATTTTATAGGTGAGAAACTGAGCTCCAGAGAGGGGAAGGGAATTGTCTAAGATTTAGCAGCAACACCAGGATTGAAACCTGTTTTTTTCATTTCCCACTTTAAAGTTCCCCATTGATCCACCTGAATTTAACTTGTGACAATATGGGGACTAGACAAGCACCCTGTTGTAATTGTATTGGTGAGATGCCTTTTTTTCCTGGATCTGTGACAAATATTCAGAGGTCTTGCTTTCTGATTTAAGATGAACATAGTATGAATTATTAGAATTTTGAGATGTTTTCCAAACATAGGCAGAACTACTTCAGATTTACCTTCTTCATTACTGTACCAGAACCATATGCTCATTTATATTCTCTTCATTATTATTATTATTAAAGGCAATAATAATAAACTTCCTCATATTAAGCTGGTCATTACATTGTAAAATAACATAATGAGCACTAATAGCCAAATCAAGGAGAATTACGTTAACTATCAATTTTCCATGCTATCGATGATGCATAACGGAGTAGATAATGGAAGACGTGTTAGTTTGACTTAAGTATGTGCCTTTGAGTATAGTTAATGGCCAGGAAACTCACGTTATCCTGGGAAGATGTTACTCAGAAAGAACTAGAAGCTTTCTTCTTTTGTACCCCTGCTCAGATCCCTTCCCCAACTGTAACCCAGCCCGATGGAAAGTATCAGCCCAAATTGCTCAGACTTCATTTCACAAGAATGCTTTTTCACTTCTTTCTTTGTGTAGGATAGGAAGGGAAGGGAAACCCAGAGCAGGGTTGGCAGGAGAAACCTTAGGGCGGATAATTTTTTAGCAGATGAGTAACAGTTGACTCTGTGCTACATGTTTTTGTATTATCTTTCATAGTAGTGGTAGTAGTAGTGATAGCTAGCATTGGACTCTGCAGGCATCAGGAGAACTAGGTTCTAATCTGTGCTTTGCCTCTAGTTTCCTGGGTCTTTTGGGGGCAAATCACTTCCTCTCTCTGGAGCTCAGTTTTCTCATCTGTAAAATGAGCCAGTTGGTCTAGATGACCAGCTCCAGCCTCCTATAATTCTGTGACTTCTGTTAGTTCAAACTAATGGAATCCTTGAAAGACAGATATTAGTCTGTTTTAGAGATGAAGCAGCTGGAGTGCCAGGTCTGGAATCAGGAAGACTTTGAGTTCAAATGAGTCCTCAGACATTTACTAGCTGTGTGAGCCTGGGTAAGTCACTTAGCATAATAGTGCCTGCCTGGTATATAGTAGGTACTATTTAAATGTTAGCTATCATTCTCATCATTATTCAATACCACTTTAAGGTTTACAAAGTTCTTAACCCATGTTATCTCATTGGATCCTCAAATGAGGTACACTGGGAGTATTCCCATTTTACAGATGAGGCAACTGAGGCAAAAAAAGGTTAAGTGACTTGCCATGGGTCCCATAGCTAGAAGGTGTCTAAGGGCTACATTTGAACTCAGTTCTTCCTGACTGCAGATCCAACATGTTATCTACTGGGTCACCTAGCTGCCCTGAAAGAAAAGGTCGACTGAGCTTGGCTATGATATTAAAAATAAAATGTGTGTAACTGCAATATTCTTTTTTGGATATAGTAATTGTGATTTTACAGTGCTCATGATAAATTAAAGAACTATGGGTTTTACCCTGATGATAACTTGCTCTATTGATCAGTCAATCAATAAGCACTTACTACATAGCGGATAGGTAATGCAGTGCATGGAATGCCAGGCCTGAAGTCAGGAAGACTCCTTTTCCTGAGTTCAAATCTGGCCTCAGCTGTGTGACCCTGGGCAAGTCACTTAACTCCAATTAGCTAGCCCTTACTGCTCTTTTGCCTTGGAACCAATACTCATTATCATTTCTAAGATGGAATGTAAGGGCCAGGAAAGCAAGGAAGAAGAGAGGAAGGCGAGCACATCAGGTATGAGGGACAGCTAGAACAAAGTCACAGTGTTGGGAAATGTGTGAGAACAAGTAAGCCTGACCTTAAGTCTCTGCTCCTCCAATTTTCATTTGAAAGAAATAATGATGGTATAATGAGATGATTTATGGCCACTAGTTGACTATCAAATTCTAAGTGAAGGTAGGAATATGATAGGAATGATGACCACAGTGGTCCTTGAGGAAATAGGTGATCATTTAAAGTCACATTTTCACCTCAGTGATTTAAATAGATAAGCAACCAAACAAAACCAAGATTTATCTTTGTGTCTGCTTCAAAGATAATCAGATATCTGTGTCACTGCCTAATATGTGTGGATCACTGTGCTTAGGATTAGGAGTAACATAAAGGTGAAAAAAACAGTTCAATCCAAGCTTTAATTAAGCATTCTGGTGCCAGGGAAAATTTAGATGGAGAGGGGATGTTTGTAGCACACCTAAGGAGAGACAGGATTGCTTCCTGTTTGGGGGAGTCAGAGACTCTAAGATAGCTCCCATAGGCCGAGGCCAAGTACATCGTTTCTGGGGAATCCATTAAAGGATTGAACAACAAAGGGCCAGGCAGGGGAAGGTCACCTGGGATATGGAAAGATCTCAGGATTCTAATAGATTAATATCTTTCCTACTCTTCTCCTCCCTCAATACCACCTTTCACCTCCCACTTCTGAAGCCTTTGGCTTTGCCCCGCCACCCTGATTGGACTCTGAGGTTTATGAGGAAACACTCTTTTCTCTTCCTTTCTCAAGTAAGGGGGTTTATTGGGAACAACAGGATGGAGGACTGAGATAAGATGAGGTGAGAGGGATAGGGTTGTCCCTAGTCTATAAGGAGGGTTAGGAGGATTTTGGGAAATGTCAGTCCTGTCACAGCTGTGACACAAAGTCTGTCAGGGAGATGGAGGACAACTGTTTAATCTTCTTTCTTCTTCCTTCAAACTCAAATCTCAAATATACAATCAGTTCTTCAGGTTCAACTATCACCATCAGCCATACAAAACCTTCTTCTTGCCTCCCCTCTCCAAAGCCAAGAGACTTAGTTCATCTCCCTGGCCAGGCTCCAACTGACTTTCCTGGGAATATTCTATTTGGAATGTTCACCTTGATTGACAGATGATGTCCTTTACTTTGTCATGTATGCATGAAATTCTCTCTTCCTTCATGCCTCTTCCACAGCTAGAAGATAAAGAAAAAACAAACCTGGCAGAGGCTGAGTTCAGATTATTCCATCATTTTTCTGTCATTTCCAACTCTTCGTAACTTCATTTGGGTTTTCTTGGCAAAGATGTTGGAGTGATTTGCTATTTCTTTCTCTAGCTCATTTTACAAATGAGGAAATTAAGGCAAGCAAGGTGAAGGGACCTACCCAGAGTCACACAGCTAGTGTCTGAGGGCAGATTTGAATTTAGGAAGAGTACTCTTCCTGTGTTCAGGTCAGACACTCTATCCATTGTACCACCTACTTGCCCCTAGCTGGTTTAGAATGTGATGGTAAAATTGAAGCCAAAATTGGGAATTCTGCCACTTGGAGTGTAGAAGGTGCATCTGATTACAGATTTCCAGAGGGTGGAAACACCACACACACACACACACACACACCGTTTCTCCCCCCCCCAACACAATGTCTATAACTGAGGTAGAACCCCAAGTGTCTCATGCTAGTGATGGATATGGGGAGGAGAACTAACAGTCTTCCATTTGCTAAAATGCATTGCTGAAGGGACCTGCAGAGAAAATCACCAGGTACTGCATACTCAATTATTTTCCTGAGTCATATATTTTATCTCTGAGTCATATATTATATAAATCTGATCATCTGTATAAGTGAGTTGCTATGTAATGAAGCATAACTATGTTAGCACTTTTTAAACTAAGATTGTTGGTCTTTCTACAGATACTACTTGGCTGCCCTGGGTCTCTCTTTAGAATTTGTCATGTAGTTGACCTAATTTTCAACAAATTAGAATTCTATGTAGAAAAATTGTGCATGGGTCATTTTATGAGGTGACCCAAGGTCTGGCACATTTGAAGACCAACCCTGATGCTGGTTCCCATAAGCAAGAAGCTCAGGATCCTGTTTCTGGGACAATAGTGATGACATATTATGGAAGGATCTTGAAAAGACCGTGGAATGTGTTTAGACATTCTTCAACTTGTTAACTACATGGTTAGGAGAGGCCTTTTGATTGCCTCTGTAGCCATAACTGGGGATATCTTCAAAAAGACCAGTCCAGCTTGCACCTAGTCTCTTTGTGTCATTTTCTTTTTTAGCTGAGGCCTTGGATTCCTTTATCCACTGATAAGAGGCCACACTGGAAGAGTCTGTAGGTAAGAGAATGCATGTGCCAGGGCCCTGTTATACAATTATATTTTCCTACCCCAGTGATGAAAGTAATATGCTAAATTTTGAAACATTTGTCAAAATACATTATCAACTAACCAATCAACCAAAATGTATTAAATTGGGGAGGGAGCAGGGATTCAAAAACAAAAATAAAAGTATTTCTACCTTTGAGGAGCCTATATTCAAATGAATAAATAATATATTTTTCAGTAAATACAAAATTGTATTTGTACAATGGCTAAAGTGCAGAATGGTGCTTGCTTCTAGGGGGAGGAAGAAAGACTTTATATAGTGTTAGCATTTGAGCTGACTGTTGAAGAAAGCTGGGGATTTGAAGAAGTGGAATTAAAGAGAGAGTGAATGGAGAGATATGGGAGGTAGCCTTGGGCAAATGCATGGAGATGGAAAATGGAATGTTATGTAGGAAGAACAGTTCAGTTTGCCTGGATTGCAGATAAGAATTGTCTAATAAGTTTGGAATGGTAGCCTGGAGATAAATTGTGAAGGACTTCAAAAATAGAATAGTCTATGTCAACTAGTTCTTTTCTATTCAATCTGAATGACCATTTATTAAGCACTTATTATATGCATGACTCTGTGTTAGGCATCAGGGATTCAAAGATACTAACACAACCTTGCACACCGTGCTTCCAAAAACTTTATAATTTAATGAGAAATGTGCACAATTGATACAAGTGGAAATGTACAAAGGAAAGGTCTTGGCAAAATGCTACAAGAAATTCGAGAAGAGAGAGTACTGGCAAAGTGGGAGGTCCATTGGATCATAGGGGCATTTATTTAGAGCCCGAAGGGACCTTTGAAGTTTTCTAATTCAATCCCCAGATTTTACAGAAGAGCAAACCAAGGCTCAGAGATGTGAAGAGATTTACCTAATATCACACAGTTAGAAAAATAACACATTTAGAATTTGAAACCAAGTCCTTTGATTCTAAGCCAGGCACTCTTCCTGGTCCCTAAATACTTAAGGAAAGGGCAAATATTTCAATAAATGGAGAAAGCAGAAGTTCATGCATGCTATCTACACAAGATGACCTGAGCAAAAGCTCTGAGCCAGGAGAGGAAAGGGCAGGAATGGTGATGGAGAAGCATCTAGTTTAAGTTGGGATTAGAGAACATGAAGTGGGATAGTGGATGACTGATCTGATATAGTCAAAGATCACAGAGCTGGAAGTCAACATATATAGGATCTAATTCCAACTCTATCATTGAATCCAAGTGTGAATTTAGGCAAATGAATTCTCCTCCCTGGCTTAAGTTTCCTCATATAAAATGTGGAAGGGACTAGTTCCAAGGTGTCAAATGTGACCCACAATACTCTAGATCCATGGTGGTGAAACTTTTAGAGACTGAATGCCCAGAGTGTACCCTCAAGCTTCATGTGAGCACCCCACCTTACCCCAGACAGGGGAGGGAGGAAATGTTCCCACCGGGCTGCTGAAGAGGGGCAGGTGATGAGAGAAATGTGCTCAGGAGAGTGGAGAGGTGGGAGGAAGCAGCCCCCTCCAGCACGTGTGCCATAGGTTTGCTAACACAGCTCTAGACTATGGCGGAACCAGATTAAAATATAACTGGGAAATATTTAACAAAATAAATTAAATACAATAAAACATTGACAATATTAGTTTTTAAAACTAAGTCAATATGCGGGTCACAGGGATCTTTGTATATGGTTTGTTAGACCTGATTTCTATTTGAGTTGACATGACTGAACTTGATAATCCCTCAGTTCTCTTCCACTCAAATATGCCATGTTTTCTGACTGACTTAGGCTTTGTGTAGTTATTAAAGTACTTGTATGTTGAAGCCTAGTAATTTAAAAATGCACAATAAAAGAGGAACAAATGACTCATTTACAATTCATTAGGAGGTACCCAATTATCAAAGAAAATGCAACCTTTCACATAGTGCACAGCAGCCATGTCCAGCATTAAAGCTTATTATTATACCTCAGCTCCAATTCAGAGTAGGCGGCTTATGTATATGGGAGTCTTTAAATATCTTTTGTTGGTGTATTTCTTACAAGCAAAGATTCTGGAATCAGGTGCAAGGTTTGATGATACTTATGTTAAAAGGCTAAAGAGGTGGCAAGAAAGACAATTTGCTTTTCATTTTACCATTTAAAATGTTCCTTTGAATACTATAGTGCATGATCATTGTTGTCATCATGTAGAGCATTTATATAGTGCTTCAAGGTTGGAAAAAATGTTAAAAATATTTTATCTCACTCTAATCTTGTAATAACCCTCTGAGGGAGGTACTATTATTATTCTCATTTTGCAGATGAGAGAACTGAGGCTGAAAGAGGTTAAGTGACTTGCCCAAGGTAACATAGTTAGTAAAAAGTGAGATATGAAACTAGATCTTTCCAACTCTAAGTCCAGCATCCTATCCATTCTGCTATTTTTTCAAAGACATTTTATTTTCCCAATTACACGTAATAACAATATTCAACATACGTTTTCTAAAATCATAAGATCCAAATTATCTCCTCCCCCCCCCAAAGATGGTAAACAATATGATCTGGAATATACATGTATTACCATGCATTTGCCTTACCATGCAAATTTTGAAGAATAACTGAAATCCCATCACTATCATGTACCACAATTTGTTCAGCCATTCCCCAATTGATGGATATCCTTTTGGTTTTCAATTCTTTGCAACCACAAGAAGAGCAGCTATAAACATTCAAGCAGATTCCACTCCCACCCCTTTAAAAATTTTTTTTTTTGGGGATACAGACCTGGTAGTGGTATTACTGGATCAAAGGGTCCATATTGTTTTATAGCTCTTTGGGCATAGTTTCAAATTGACCTCCAGAATGGTTGGCCCAGTTCATAGCTCCACCAGCAATGCATTAGTGAGTGACTACATCGGCACTCTGTCTCTGCAAGTATGCCATATCTTTGCCAATGCAGGACTATACCATCTGCCTGCTAATTTAGAAAGTTGGGAAACATGGACAGGCAGATACAGAAAAGCTAGTTTCTGCAAAGTGAAGGGCATGTCTAAGAAAAGCATGCAGGTTTTCAATTCAATTCCCCCACAGTTACTGAGTACTTTGCAGATGTGTATTAAATGTTGGGCAAGTGGAGAGGGGTGGTGTATAGAGAGTTGCTGCACTGGGTAATTTTTTTTTTAAGGACATGGAGAATAAATGTCCCTGCTTTAATACTCATGTCAGTTCTAAACTATTTGACAGGGTTACATAGTAGGGGGTTCCTTTGGAAGGAGTATCACAAACAATAACACTAAAATCCATTGTGTCCACTGCAACTCTGAGCACATTGATCTGAACCACAAAAAATGAAGGAGAACTACTTCCTTAATAGATTGGAATGAATAAAAACCTATTTTTTTTTAACCCCACTGTCTACATCAAAGGTTCCTTACCTTTGTTGTGTTCTGGACCACTTTGGCAGTTTGGTAAAGTCTCTGGACTCCTTCTCAGAATAATGCTTTTTAATTTGGAAAATAAAACACAAAGAAAACAAAGATTTGCTGAAATAAAGATGTAATTTTTTCCCTTATCCAATTTCATGGACTCTCTGAAATCTATCCATAGACTTCTTAGGGGTATGTGAATCTCAGGTTAAAAACCTTTGGTCTACATGGTCACTTTTTTTTTTTAAACTCACCTTCTGTCTTAGAATCAATACTAAGTGTCAGTTCCAAGGCAGAAGACTGGTAAGGGCTAAGCAAATGGGATTAAATGACTTGCCCAGGGTCACTGATCTAGGAAGTCTCTGAGGTTACATTTGAACCCAGGTCCTCCCATCTCCAGACCTGGGTCTTTACTCACTGAACCACCCAGCTGCCCCTGTGTTTGCCTTTTTAACCATTGCTCCCAGTTAAATGCTTCCTTCTATGCCTAACCCCATAGATTTTTTCATAATGAAAAATCATGACATTTTGAGGGCTAAAAGCTAATCTGGAAGTTAAACCTGGTCAAATTCGTTTCTACATACGTTAAGTACCAACACCATGCAAGGAATTGTTCTAGGCACTTAGGATACAAAGGCAAAAATTAAACAGTCTCTACCCTTCTAAAACATGCCTTCTGGGGTCAGGGATATACATGATCTATAAAGTAATTCAAAGTAATCTCAAGAGGGAGAGGACTGTAACAACTGAGGCATTGATGGTGGCCAGAGGGATCAGGAGGTGCCTTCCAAGGGAGATGGCACTTGAACTGTGGTTGGACGAAACTACTAGCTTAAAATAAACCAGTGCCTTACATAGATTAGCTGGGAAAAAATGTTTGTTGAATGGTATTGGGAGTATCATATTTAATTCTGGGCCTTTATATGCCTTCGGTATTTGCTCGCCAACAAAAGCTTAAATTCTGGGTTCTGAAGCAAAAATGTCACCTTTTCTTAATCCATTGGAGAGGAGTCCCTAGGCAGACTTAACCAATGTGCTGGATAGTAAAGAAAAGCAATTGAGTTCTCTGTTGTTTCAACTTGCTATTTTTATGATAGCATGTTGTCAAATTGGCCTCAGACAAGGTGACCTTCTCCAGGTTCACTTGTTTACTAAAAGTGGTGTTGGGTGAAGAGTATTGTTTACGTTCATAAGAGAGTTTCTTATTGCTGGATTCTTTTTACTGAGCCTTCAGCCTTTTCTATCAGGCACATTGCTTATGAATCCAGGTTCTCTCCACCCTGCCCTTGGCTTTGGAATATCATGACTCTGAGTGCAATATGAGAAGGGGACGGGTGGCTGCAGAATTTTGACCTTTCCCTCTCCCCAAGCAGAAAAGACAAGTGAAAAAACAAACTTAGCAGAAGGTTTGGGCCATTCTGTATGGTTTGGCTCTTATTTTCTTCTAAAAATGGCCCTTGGTATGGGCCAATAGAATGATTTGCATCCAACTCATTCCCTTACCCCAAATTAGAACTTGTTTGTTTTTCCAGGACTTCTCGGGAACCTCCCTTTTTACCACATTGAGAACATCTGGGTGATTGGTTCAGTGTTGAGGAGCTCTTAAAATTAGATGAGGATTATTTTTTGTTGTTTTTTTAACCCTTATTTTCTTAGTATCAATTCTAGGCAACTGGGGTTAAAAGATTTGCCTATGATCAAATAACTAGGAAGTCTATGAGGTCAGATTTGAACACAGAGCCTACTGACTCCAGGCCTGGTGCTCTATCCAGTCTGCTACTTAGTGGCCTCTATATGAGGATCTTTAACAAAGGTGTATTAAGTGTGTGCCCTATACAAGATGAGACACAGGAAGGCCTAGTGGATAGAGGAGGATCTGAGTTCCAGACTTGTCTTTGATACATAGTGGCTGTGTGGCCCTGGACAAGTCACTTAAATTCTCAGTGCATAAATTTCACAACAGCTATAAATCTGTATTAGGAGAGGAATTTTCCTTACTATGGTTTCACAATTCTGATGAAGCCACAGGTCTGAGACCAAAAAATGTATAAGAAATTGTGCTAAATGTTAAGGATACAAATACAGATAATAATATAGACTCCTTCCCTCAAGAAGTTCATTGGGTGATACAGTATAAATGGCCACCAGATGGCTCATTGAAAGGAGTGCTGGGGCTGGAATCAGGAAGATTTGAGTTCAAATCCAATCTCAGACTGTTACTAGTTGGGTGTCCCTGGCCAAGTTACTTGACTTCTGTTTGCCTTAATCCACTGGAGAAGGAAATGGTAAACCACTCCAGTATCTTTGCCAAGAAAACCCTGTTGACGTGGAATCTAGAGATCCCCAGTTTATTTAGTTTGAGGGTAGAAACCCCAGGTTTTGACCTTGTCACAGGAGAGTTTCCCCCTGAGGGAAGGTCCCTCTTCACCAGACAATAGACATCCACTTCAGGTGGGAGCTAATCCCAAACTGAAGTAGGGTGGCTCTTTGGCACTATAGGTAACTCATCAGTCTTGCAAGCTGAAGGTCCCGAGTTTGATCCTCAGAAGGAGGCTGTGATATACTGAGAAAGGTTTCTGGAGACAACTGTCTGGTGAAGTAGGGCCTTCCCTCAGGGGGAAAACTCTCCTGTGACAAGGTCAAAACCTGGGGTTTCTACCTCCCAACTAAATAAACGGGGGACTTCTAGGTTTCCATGTTGACAACCCCAAGGAGGGCCACAAAGAGTCAGATCCAACTGAACAACAGCAAGAAGGGCATAAACACAGACAAGTATGACACCAGATGTATTAGGATGATAACTACAGTCAAGGGATAAGATTAAGCAGTAAGAGAAATAGCTAAGTGGCACAGTGGGTAGAGTAGAGGGCCTGAAATAGGAAGTCTCTTCTTCCTGAGTTCTATTCTGGCCCAAGACATTTTACCAGCTGTGTGACCTTAGGAAAGTCTGTTCTTCATCCATAAAACGAACTAAAGAAGGAAATGCCAAAGTATTCTGGTAACTTTGCTAAGAAAACCCTAAATGGGGTCATGAAAAGTCAGAAAAATAACTATAATGACTGAACAAACAGTGAGAAATTGGAGTTGAGAAAGGAAAGAAGAGACCAGAGTGGGGAGGATCTATCACAAGAAGAGGATCCATTCTTTTTTTTTTTTTAAGTCCTTACCTTCTGTCTTGGAGTCAATACTGTGTATTGGCTCCAAGGCAGAAAGGGTCAAGTGACTTGCCCAGGGCCACACAGCTAAGAAGTGGCTGAGGTCACATTTGAACCTAGGACCTCCCATCTCTAGGCCTGGTTCTCAATCCACTGAGCTACCCAGCTGCCCCCTCCATTCTTGTTAAGGAGGACTAGCCTCTGGGATGGGATCAAAGAGGAGAAGACTGGTGGATGTGTAAAGCAGTTTTGGTGTGTGGAGGAGGGCAGAAGAAAGGGCTCCCAGTCGTCAGAATCTTCTTAGTCAAGGGGGAGGCAAGGTCATTTGTGGAGAGAAAGGGAGTGTGGGGTGGAGGTGGAGATAGAAGCTTTAAGAAAGAGAAAAAAATGGTTGGAAGAGCCACTGTGAGGAACAAGATAAGAAATTAATGAGAGCTGATAAAAGGATTTCTGAACAGGAGTGGAGATCAAGTGAGATTATGTATTATGGTGCTGGTACTCAATTTCTCAATTCTCTCATTCCCCTCCCATTTGAACCTTGAACTGTGACTCTGGGACCACCCTGGGCTCAGGTTAAATGATTGTTATCTTTCAATTGTTCATAGAGTGAAAGATTTAAGGAGACAGTGGATTGAAAGCTGAAGGACATTGCCTTTTTTATTTAGTTAAGTTGTAAGATACCTAGTGGGAAGAAAGGGAAGGAAGGCCAGACCTGGGAGGGAGTTTAAAGGATCCCTGAAAAAAGAAAAGATCATCGTCATGGTGAGGAATTTCAGAATTCTGAATTTTAGGTAGAATGTTGCAGGATGATGAGATCTACAATGTGACTATTCCTGTGGGAGTCACCCAGGGGTAGCTTCAAGAAAGAGCCAGATTTCAGTTAATGTCAGGAAATGGAAGGAATGTAAGAAGAGACTGAAGATGAAAAGAAGTTTGTTATCAGTATACAGATTTGTAGAAGACACAATGGAAAGAGCAGGCAGTATAGAAATTGGGACTGGAAAGAGAGAAGATGGAGTGGAATAATAATAGCCAACATTTATATAATGCTTTAAAGCTTATGAAGTACTTGAAATAAATTACTTCATTGGTGAAGTATATCATAGTGACCAGAGTATGAGGAACTGAAGTCACTGGGCAAGGGGCTAAAACCTTGTGGATCAAGGATAAAAGGAGCAGGAAGTAGGAAATTGCTAGCCTTAGGGTGGGGAGAGGGACTACCAAATATGGAAGCTGATATAATGAATCTATAGGCTCTAATTAGAATTTGGTGGCAGATCCTATTTACCAGGTGGAACCCATTTCTTTTTTTGAAGGGGATAAACAGAGAGAAAAGAGGAAGTAAGGCTTAGATTATGGTGGTCCAGTAGGATCATCACACTTTTAGAAAAAGTATAAAGAGATGGTCATTAAGGTGACTCAGTGGATAGAGAACCAGGCCTGGAGGAGGGAGGTCCTGAGCTCAAATGTGTCCTCAGATACCTCTTTGTTGTGTTACTCTGGGCAAGTTACTTAATCCTCATTGCCTAGCCCAGTGATGGCAAACCTATGGCATGGGTGCCAAAGATGGCAACAGAGTTTTCTCTATGGGCATGCATCCCCCCACCAAGTTTGCTACTAGAAAGGCAGAGGGACTTGGGAGGAGCTGCTTCCCTTCTCCTCTCCATCTTGCCTGATGACATTTTTTCACATGCCCCACCCCTCTGTCCAACAGCCAATGGGAGTACATAGAGGGGAAGGTGGATGGCTTACAGGCAGCAGAGCTGGAGGGGAGTGGAGCCCTATGGCCACTCCCCTCCCCTTCTCTATACTCACCAAGGACATTCCTCACTTCACTTACCCCTTTTTCCAGCAGCCCATTTGGGAGCTCTTCCTCCCTCTCTTGTGTGGGATAACGCTGCTCACATGTGGGTGCGATGGGGATATCAGCCTGTTGAATCTGTAGTGAAGGTGATTCCTGTGGTGGGGTTGGAGAGGACCTAGGTTTGAAGGGAGCAGAGCTCACTGCATGGCACATAGCTGGAGGGGAATGGAGAACTCAGGCCACTCTCCTCCTTCTCTCCACATGGGCCTCTCATCCTCCACCCTCTGCCAAGCAGCCCTATTTAGAGTAAGTGGGGGGGTTGGGAAGGGGGTGAGTCACTGTACTTTGTTTCAGAGGGGTGAGGTGGGCACAGCACTCCATCTTTAAAGGGTTCACCATCACTGGCCCAGTTATACTACCTTGGAACCCACATTTAGTATTGATTCCAAGACAGAAGGTAAGGGTTTAAAAAAAAAATATGGAGACAGGAGTATGGAGAAGAAAGAGAATTCTACTATGAATGAAGCCTTCTATTTTAGTTTTGACCCTGTCACTAATTCATTATGTGACCTTGGAACCTCAGTCTTTCATTATGTAAAATGAGGAAGGTAAGGGTTCTTAATCATTTTATATGTATCAGGGACCCCTTTGTCTAGTATAGACTATAGACCCCTTTCTCAGAATATTTTTTTAAACCCTTACTTTCCATTTAAAAACCAATGTGTAATGGTTCTAAAGCAGAAGAGCAGTAAAGGCAAGACAGTGGGGTTGAATGACTTGCCCAGGATCACACAGCTTGGAAGCATCTTAGGCCAGATTTGAACATGGGACCTTATGTAGCACTGAGCCACCTAGCTGTGTCCAAAATAAAAAATTTAAATGCAGAAAATACATCCAATTACAAAGAAACTCAACTTCCAAAATATTGAATAAAGAACAGAGAAATTCAAAGACGGAAGCTTAAGTACTCCTGGGCTAGAGAGCTGATTTCAAAGGCTCTTCTAGCTCTGAAATACTGGGTTCCATGCTCTACTCCAGCATTGGTGAAGTATTGGCATGCGTGTTGAACTGATATGGGGGAACTGCTCCATTCCCCCTCTTCCTAGCACCTGAGGGAATTTTTCACATGCCCTGCCCCTCTGTCCAGCCACCCAAAGTGAGCACTTCCTTCCTTCTCTCTCTGGGGTAATGGTGGGGCTCACAGGCAGCTTGAAAATGAAGTTTGGACACATGATCTCAAAAATGTTCACCAATGCTGCTCTAGTTTCTCTCTTTGCCTGCTATGATCTTCATCATATTTTTAGAGGAGCCCAAAGGGAAGAAAAACTCATCCTGGTAGTTTTCCTCTCATCCATTTGCTCCTTGCATTCATTGTTCTGAGAATCAGCTAACCCTTTCTGATTAATAACTGCATCGTAGTCCGTTTCAGGATGTCTATTTTCTTTTAATTAAAAGATAATAACAACAGTCCCTATCATAGGGACTAATACTGTAATATTGAAATAACAAGTGGTTCTTGAAACTTCTCCATGCATATAAGGAAATGAATAAGCTACACCTACCATACAATCAGTTATGCAGATTTTTAGAAGTTAAAACACTGGAAAATCTAAGGCTCTACTAGCCAGGGTTTTGGGGGATCTCTGAATTATAAGGAGAGCTGCCATTTGGAGGTTTGTCATGCTTGGTAATCTTTAGAGGTTCTCTATTGTCTCTACAACATAACAAAAAAGACTTAGTCTGGCAGTTAGAGTCGGTTGGGTCAGGCTGCCAGGTTTCTGTGAAGAATATAGGTGGCAATGTTCATTGTAAACATCCTCTTCAACAAAAATGTGCTGGGTGCATACTCTGTGGAGGGGTTTTGTTAGGCCACGGGATACCAAGAAATGTAGGATTCTGCTCTTGTGACTCAAGTGCCATGGGTAGAGAGGGAATGGATGTTTAAAAAGAGACCAAAAAGCAATGCCAGAATTTACAACAGGATAGGATTACCAAGGATGAGATGGTCAGAGAAGGCTTCATGGAAATGATGAGACATCAGCCTGGCCTTAAAGGAATAGTGACATTTAGATACGACAAGAGAAGTGAGGACGTTATCTTAGAGGGGGGAAATGGTATGAATGAGTGTCCAGACAGCAATGTACATGATGTATTCATGGGAAAACGAATTTGTTTGGAACAGATTATATAGGACATAATCCTAGAATCAATACTAAGGATTGGTTCGGAGGCAGAAGAATGGTAAGGACTAGGTGATTAGGGTTAAGTGACTTGCTCAGGGCTATACAGCTAGGAAGTGTCTGAGGGCAAATTTGAACCCAGGACCTCCTGTCTCCAGGCCTGGCTCTTTGTCCACTGAGCCGTCTTGCTGTCCCAGGACATGAATTTTAAGAGGTGGGAGGGATCCAAAAGGCCAGACTAAGGATTTTGGACTTTATCCTTCAGATAGTGAGAAGACTTTTAGCAAGAGGGTAATGTGCATATTGAGGAGTTGAGCCAAGAAACTATTTTAGTAATTCAAGTATTATAAGAGTCTAGACCAGAAAGCTAACAATAGAAATGAAGAGGAGAGATGAATGTGACAGATATTCTGACGGAAGAATTATTAGGCCTTGGGAACTGACTCCATATGGAGAAGAAAGAGGGCAGTCAAGGGTCATTCCAAGATATATTGTCTAATTTTTTGGCTAGTTGGATATACATACTAATGGGCAGCTAGGCAACAACATGAATAGAGTACTAGGCCTGAAGTCAGGAAGACCTGAGTTCAAATTCAGCCTCAGACACTTACTAGCTATAGGACCTTAGGCAAGGCACTTAACCCTGGTTGCCTCAGTTTCCTCATCTGTATGTAAAATGAAGCAGAGAAGGAAATCATTCCAGTGTCTTTGCCAAGAAAACCCTAAAGTTGGATGTGACTGAAAATGATTAAGCAATATAGCAACAGCTAAATTAAAATGGGGGTCTCTTGTTTTTGTTCATTGTCTTCTGTACTAGACCAATTAACTTCTCTTTGTGGCTAATATTTAATAAAAAAAAACTAATCAATTTATAATTATTTGTTAAGCCCTACAATAGGATAGGCACTACTCTGGATGCTGGGGATACAAAGCCAAAACAATCCAATAAATAAAATATTCAAACCTTAAGGAGCTTTTATTTCATTGAAGGGAATCATACACAAATAAATCAAAATAAATACATAAGGTAAGTTGTGGCGAGTGGCATTAGCAACTTGGTTGTTGTGATCAGGAAAGACCTCATGTAAGAAGTGGTTTGTTCAGACTTTTTAGTTGTGTTTGATTCATCAGGATCCCATTTGGGGTTTTCTTGGCAAATATACTGGAGTGGTTTGACATTTCTTTCTCTGGCTCATTTTGTAGATGAGGAAACTGGGGCAAACAGGGTTAAGTGATTTGTCCAGGGTCAGTAATGTCTGAGATCAGATTTCAACTTAAGAAGATGAGTCTCCCTGACTCCAGGCCTGGCACTCTATTCACTGTGCCATCTAGCTGCCTGTAAGATGTGATACTTGAGATTAACACTGCTTTAAAAACTCTGGATGCCATATATACACCTTTTGGTGTATAAATATTAAGTACTACTATTACTTCATTGTCCATGCTACCTTTTATCAAGATGTAATTACCTTCCTTATCTCTCTTAATCAGTTTATTTTTGCTTTAGTTTTGTCTGAGATCATGATTCCTACTCCTGCTTTTAAAATAATCTCAATGGAAGTCCAATAGATTCTGCTCCATCCCCTTATTTTATTCTGTGTGTGTCTCTCTGCTTCAAATGTCTTTCTTGAAAATAACATATCATAGGATTCTGATATTTAATCCTCTCTGCTATTTGCTTGTGTTTTATGGGTGAGTTTATCCCATTTACAACCACAATTAGGATTATCATCTGTATATTTACCTCCATTGTGTTTTCCTCTTTTAATCCTGAACTTTCTCCTTTTGCTTTGCCCCTCCACACAAATGTTTTGCTTTTAATCACCCCCACCAACTTCTACCTCCATTATGTTGTTCCCCTTCCCATCATCCTCTTTCTTATTCTCTTTCTACTTTTTCAAAGGGTAACATGGGATTCTATATACTAATGAATCTGGCTGTTTTTCCCTCTCTGAGCCAATTCTGATGAGAGTAAGGTTTTAGTATTACCCACCACTACTGTCATCTTCCCCTACACTATAATAGTCTTTCCCCCTGCACCTCTTTATGTGATATAATTTACCCCCATTTTATCTCTCTCTTCTCATTTCTCTTAGTGCAATCCTCTTTTTCACCCTTTGAAATTTTTTTTTTTTGCATATCATCCTAAACAGCTTACTACCATACCCTTTGCCTATATATACTTTTTTTTTAAACCCTTACCTTCCATCTTGGAATCAATATTGTGTATTGGTTCCAAGACAGAAGAGTGGTAAGGGCTAGGCAATGGGGGTCAAGTGACTTGCCCAGGGTCACACAGCTGAGAAGTGTCTGAGGCCAGATTTGAACCTAGAACCTCCCATCTCTAGGCCTCACTCTCAATTCACTGAGCTACCCAACTGTCCCCTATATATACTTCTTCCAATTACTATGATAATGATAAAAAGTTTAAGAGTTACAAATATTATCTTTCCATGTAGGAATAGAAATGATTTGATCTCATTGAGCCCCTCACATTTTAAAAAAAATTTCTTATTTACCTTTTTATGCTTCCTTTCAATTTTATCTTTGGATATCGGATTTTCTGTTTAGATCTGGCAATTTCTTCAGGAATACTTGGAAATTTTCTATTTTATTATGTGACCATATTTTCCCCTAAAAAATTAAATTTTGATGGGCAGGTAATTCTTGCTCATAAACCCAGCTCCCTTGCATTCTGGAACATCATGTTGCAAGCTTTCTAATCCTTCAGTGTAGAAATTGCCAGATCCTGTATAATCCTGACTAGGGCTTTATAATATGCATTTTTTTTTCTGGTTGCTTGCAGTATTTTGTGCTTGGCTTGAGAGCTCTTCAAACTTGGCTATAGAATTTCTGAGAGTTGTCATTTGGTTATGTATTGCAGGAGGTGATCTGTGGATTCTTTCAATTTCTGTTTTACCCTCTTGTTCAAGAATATCAAGAAAGTTTTTTTTAAAAATAATTTCTTATAATAGGATGTTTAGGCTCTTTTTTAGATCATGACTTTCACTTAGTGCAATAATTCTTAGATTGTCTCTCCTGGATCTATTTTCCAGGTCAACTATTTTTTTCAATGATATATTTCATATTTTCTTCTATTTCTTCATTCTTTTGATTTTGTTTTATTCTTTCTTGATGCTTCATGAAATCAATCGATTTTTATTTGTCCAATTAATTTTTAAAGACTGATTTTCTTCCACTACCTTTTGACCTTCCTTTTCCATTTGGTTCATTCTACTTTTCATGGAACTCTTTTCTTCATTGTATTTTTGTGCCTTTTTCTAGATAATTAATTTTGCTTTTTAAGCCATTATTTTCTCTTATCATTACTTTCATTTCTTTTTCACATTTTTCTTCCACCTCTTACTTGATTTTTAAATTCCTTTTTGAGTTCTTCCAATGCCTGAGACCAATTTCAATTTTTCTTTGAAGTTTTGTATATGGTTGCTTTGCTCTCACTCTTCCATACTGAATCTATGCAAGCTCTTTGTCACCATAAACATTTTCAATGGTTAGGTGTTTCTTTTATGGTTTGCTCATTTTCCCAGCCTTTTTTTAAATTTTGCCTGTGGACTGGAAGTTCTGAAAACTGCTGATCTGTTTCCTCTGCTGATGACTTGTAGGACTTAGAGTACTGTGAGCTATTTTGCTTTGGGTTTAAGAGCTTCACCATAGGCTTGAACAGGCAAAACACTACGGAATTTGGGGCCTCTCTGTGGACTGATGCCAGGGCTTAGGATTTTAAGGGTTTGTGTGTGGAGGGGTATTCAGCTGTTGGCCTAGGTAGGGACCCAGTATCCAAAGTTGGCCTATGCCCAGGCTTGGAACTTAGTGCAGTAGGTGGTGGGTGGTCAGTCTTCACTCCTGTGTGCAGTTTTATTTCTGATTCCCCCATATTTTGTGAAAATTGATTCTTTCTGTCTACCTTTCAAGTTGTTTTTCTGCAGGACAGTTCCCTCACTCCATCTCCTTGTTGGCTCTGTGACTTCATTTGTTTTGAGGCACTATTTTAAGGTTGGTTTGGGAGGATTCTCAGTTCCTACTTTTGCTATTACTCTGCTGCCATCTTGGCTCTGCCCTTTTGAGCTTAACTCTGAGGTAGGCATTTTAAGAGGCAGAGAAGAGACAGAAGTACATTCCAAGAATTGGAATTAGCCTCTGTAAAGGCATGAAGATGGAATGACGTGTGTAAGGAAAAGCAAGCTATATAATTTGGCTAGAATGTAGTATACGAAGAATGGTATTCAAAATTACTTTATATCATAGCTATTGGGTAGAGTGTATACCAAAAAGTCTTTGAGAGTTCAGTGGTTGAGTGGATAGAAAGCCAAGCTTAGAGTCAGGCATCCTGGGTTTCAATCTGGCCTCAGATACTTCCTAACTGTGTGACCCTGGATAAGCTATATAATCTTCACTGCCTAGCGCTTATCGCTTTTCTGCCTTGAAACTGATACTTAGTATTGATTCTAAGACAGAAGGTAAGGGTTTAAAGGAAAAGGAATTTCCATGGTGTGATTTCACTTCTTCCTTTTTAAAAATTAAAAGTTTTACTCAAAATTTGTTATTGAAACATTCATACAATGAATAAAATTGGCTTAGGAAATATTTATATTTAAATGAATTATATTATAACATAAAGTATCATAACAATGTTCGGTAATTCTTTCTAATTCCAAACCAGAATTCTTTGTTTTGTCAATTCTTTCTTGTATATTTTTTCTTTTATATGGTTGTATTGAGGATATTTTTTTCTTTCTGGTGAATTGGCTTTCTTCCATGCTGGGATAACTATTACAAACTAAATCATTCAAGCTGGAATGAAGTGGAGCCCATCATGGAAACCAGTGCTAAAATAGGTGAATAGACTAACTTCCCTACAGGTCAAGATGCTCCTGTACATGTTGGCCAATTTCATGACACCAGTAAATTCTATTACTGTTAAATATAACAAGGAGGTAAAAAACTATTATAAGTACTTTAACTGTTTCAATGTTAACACTCCCACTCTTTAAATAGAGGTATAAAATCCCAGCACCCTTAAGCTATAAAGCAATTTAGCAAAGAAACATTTCTGCATACTCTTAGTAGGAAACTATCTTTCCTTCCTACGGACAATGTGTTTGCACAGTTAGATCATCATTGTTAGGGAAAGCTTTGTAGAATCAGTCAGTGTAGAACATCTTTTGTGTTATTTAATTACTTATAAAATATGAGGACTCCTAGGCAGTGCCCCTACTGTCTCTGTACAGATGGGGCCGCTTAGAGTGTAGATGTAACCTCCCCCCAACTTTGTTCCCATGAATTTTCTCTTTTTTTATCTCCCCAAGAAAGTTATTTTTTCTATCAAAAACAAGAGTGAAGGAGGCAAACCCTGCAACTTAGCTTTTTCATTATTCATTTTTCTTTCAATTATTCATTGCATTCTGATAATATTTAGAAAGTATAATAAAATCAACATTTTCTTCTATTCAGGTTCCTGTTATTGCCAATTTATTAGCTATTCTGTAGAAAAATAAATTTCTCTGGTTGTATTGCTCAGTAAGTTAAAGATGTCCAGGGAGAAGTAATTCTGAACTATAGATAAACAACTTTTAAGCCAAAATAATGGTCCTAATTCTACTAGGTGAGATCATTTGGAAAATGTATTTTCTTAGGCTTTTGGGTAGCTATTATTCAGTACATAACTACTCTGATCTTTGAAAATTTTTTTTAAATTTCAGATTTTCCTGGGATGTTTGTTTGGACTCCCAATTGCTCATCTATATCTACCATGTCATAATATATTTCTTTCCAGTTCTTATCAAGGATTGGATCAAAAGGCAAATAGAATAACTTTGTAATTTTTTTCAGGACACCATTTTGTTTATTATAAAAGTTCTAACCTAGAGTATAAGAACCCTCTTCAAAAAGGCACTTTTGATGGTATGAAAGTTGAGGAAATCTTTAATTCAATCATGTAATAAACACCGAAATTTCAACTTCTCTCTATATTTAAAACCATATGAACCTCCCTCCAGCAGGCATTTAGGGAACATTCTTTATCATCTTACCTAAATATACACAGAGTCTTCAACATGTCTCAAATTATTTTTCCAGAAAAAAAATCTAACACTAAAGAATATGGTCCATTGAGAAGAGGAAATGATTACAGGTATAGATCTAAGAATAAAACTTAGAGCTAGCTAAAGAATAGATAGCAAAAAGACTAAGAATGGATTGGATTCAATGGATGTCCTGGTTTCCCCAGGTGCTAGTTACCTTGAATCAGTTTCATATGCAATAAATATATATATGTATATATTTACATATATATTTTATATACACTTACATATATATGCGTGTGTTCAAGGGTAGTTGGTTGACTTATTCAATCCCCTCATTCCTCCCCCCTTTAAAGTAAGAGATAAAATATCTTTTAAAAATAAATTTATTTATTTAATTAATTTAGAATATGTTTCCATGGTTACATGATTCATGTTCTTTCCCTCTCCTTCCGCCTCCCTACTCCTGGAGCTAACAAGCAATACCATTGGGTTTTAAATGTATCATTGTTCAAAACCTGTTTCCATATTATTAATATTTGCAATAGATTGATTATGTAGAGTCTACACCCCTAATAATATCCCCATCAAATGATATGATCAAGCAGTTGTTTTTCTTCTGTATTTCTACTACCATTCTTTCTCTGGATGTGAATAGTGTTTTATCTCATAGGTTTCTCTGGATTGTCCTGGATCATTGCATTGTTGCCAGTAGAGAAGCCAATTACATTTGATTTTTGCCACAATGTATGAGTCTTTGTGTATAATGTTCTCCTGGTTCTGCTCCTTTCATTCTGCATCATTTCCTGGAAGTTGTTCTAGTTCTTGGGGAATTCCTCCAGATCATCCTTCCTTTCAGCCCAATAGTATTCCATTATCATCAGATACCACAATTTGTTCAGCCATCCCCCAATTGATGAACCCTCTGATTTTCCAATTTTTTGCCACCACAAAGAATGTGGCTATAAATATTTTTGTACAAGTACTTTTTTCCTTATTAAAGAGATAAAAAATATCTAATCAATTTCATAGGCCTTAGTTGTTGTTGTTCAGGCATTTCAGTCATGTCCAAACTCTTTTTGACCCCATTTTGGGTTTTCTTGGTAAAGATGTTGGGTTGATTTGCCACTTCCTTTTCCAGCTCGTTTTTTTAGATTTTAAAATTAATATCCAATACTCCAAGTATTATATTTATAAGATTTATTAATAATAAACTTGAATCAAGGGGAGAAAAGTCTCAGCAAAGAAAAACCATTTTCCCAGTCAAGCACATAGGAAAAAGAGAGCCCTAGAGGGAAGAGTCACAAAATTATATACACACATAATAAACGCAAATGTGAAGACGAAGGGAAAGGGATGCTGGGAGATGAAGTCCAAGGGTACAAGATTTTCTAATTATACATTTTACAGGTGAGAAAACTGAGGCAAACAGAGTTGAGTTGAATGACTTACTCAGGGTCACATAGCTGGTAAGTGTCTGAGGTCATATTTAAACTCTCGTCTTCCTAATTCCAGGCCCAGAGGTTTATCCAATATGTCACCTAGCTACTCATAGACCTTAGTCCAACTGTGAAAAAATTCTTTGAACTATAGTGACACTGAACAAGAATCACATTCAGATAGGTAGAAGAAATTTGACCATGCCCCAAGGATCATCTATACATTATCAAGGGGGTTGAGAAGGAATAGATTTGAGAGGTTGAAGCAAACGTGGTATTCCAGCTCACCTCTGAGAAACAAAAATAGGACTTAGATATAATAGAGAAAGGAAACACTGAAGTCAGCTATTGACTCTAGTAGCATCTCAGAGCATCAAACTCAAGCTCAGGAAAGTCCGAAGAAAAGGTGAACTCTTTCCTCAACTTCTCCTCATGATACCTCTCTATCCACATACCCACTAACTATAATCTGTTTTCTTATTACCCAGATGTTTCTAGAAAACTGAATTTTACCTCAATCATAAAATGGTCCAGAGTTAATTAGAAAGGGACATAAATGTATATGATAGGGCTCTATCATTGCACATTTCACATATTAGGAATTTTCCTAAATGGGCGCTCAGCGTAGCTGTGAAAGAATAATTTTTCATCTAAAATAAACTCCTAAAAATTGCATAGGAGGAAACTTCCCATGAAGAATGATATTGCTAGACAGGTTCTAGGTGGACCTCAGCAGTCAGCCTCATTGTTGTCATCCTTACCCATTTACTCCAGTGCGTTTTCTATTGTAATTCATTGCCTTCTAGAAATGAGCAAATATTATCCATAAGGAAGTGACTTAAATAAGTTGACTCCTTAAGTCCAGACTTATGTGATTTTCCCTGACTTAAAAAATAAGAAATACATTGAAATTTCAGTAGTTTGTGTAAAATTGGTTAACTTTTATTTTTAATGTAAAATTAAAATATAAAATTCTTTTGTCATGTTCTTAGGGACTTATAAATTTCTACTCTGAGCCAACATTCTTCTCCTATCATGTCCATAACCCTTAATGAGAGCAATGGGGCAAGAGATAATGGAGAAGGAGGTGTAAATAAGCAAGTGAGGCAAGCAGATCCATGTTCCACCTGTAAAAGAAGGCTTAGAGACTACAGCATATGTTCTCTCAGTTGGAAATTCTGCTTCCTTGAGAAGATTTTTGCCTGACCAAGCTGTGCCAAATGTATTGGGGAAAATAATTATTTAAACTAGATTCCATTGTAATTGGGGGCATAACAAAAATATTTGAGACCTCAAGTAAAAGTGTCAGGAAAAATTACCCAATTCTTCCAGTTTATATTGTATTGTTCTTTTGTTTTTTTTTTGTTTAATTGATAATTATTTTTTGATAGTTTTCATGTGTTATATATTTGGGTTTTTTTTAATTTTTTCTCTTGGAATTAACTTATGTCTTGTTCAATTTCTTTTTCTGAGATAAGATTGTATAAATTCTATATTACTTTCTATGTTAATCTGAGTATTTTATATTTGTGTAAATATTTTTATATTCCATTTAAGGTGTCATTTTTTTCTAAACCCTTATGTTCTGTTTTAGAATTAATACTAAGTATCACTCTATTCCCAGGCAGAAAAGTGATAAGGGCTAGGCAATTGGGGTTAAGTGACTTGCCCAGGGTCACACAGAAAGTAACTGAGACCAGATTTGAACCTAGGACTTCTTATTTCCAGGCCTGATTCTCTATCCAGTAAGTCATGTTGCTGCCCCTAATACTTCAATTTTATTGGCATATAATTGGGAAAAATAGTTTCTAAAATTTTCTTTGTTTACATTTAGTCTCATGCTACTTCTCCTGTTTCATTTTTTAAAATTGTTGATTTGGCTTCCTTTCTTAAAAAAAAATCAAATTAGTTATTCCTTTGTCTATTTTATCCATCTTATTTGTTTGTTTTTTCAGTTTTGTTTTTCTTCTCCTTTAACCCATGATAGTACATTCTGAAAATATTTTTTTTGCTTTCTATTAAGATGTAAGTACTTGATTATTTAGCACTTTTGAGATAGTGCAAATATATTTACCTTTCTGAGTTTCTCTTTTGTTACAATTAAAATTATCTCAAGGGACTGATTTTGGGGTAAGAATATAAGTTTATTGATTAATATCAGGTTTATTGGTTAGGCCAGCATCATAATCAATAAAGTGAAATAGATCTTCATGGTTGTCTCTCAAAAACCAGGGACAACCTGAGCTGGTTAAGGCAGCCAGAAAAATAGATTTTTTTAGGAACAAATTATTCAGCACCTCCTTTGGCCATCCCAAATCATCTTTAATTGGTGATAGCTAAATAAGAAGTGGTCCAACAGACCCTCAATTCTTTCCCAAACTGACAGGTAGATAGTCACATCCATAGGAAAAGAACCCTTGTCTTCATTTATTAACCAAAATTCTGTTAAAAAAAGATGGCATCTTTTGGGATTCCCAAGGACAAAGAAAATGCAAAAAGCAGCAGACTAGACCCAAATCCCAGATAGAGGAATGCACAGTGATTCTCCCTAATAGAAAGAAATTAATGCAGTATTTGAAAACTAAATTCTCTTACTTTTCTCCTGTGATTGAATTTCAGTTGGTCCTAGTAGTTTTCTTAACAGAAATGCTGAATAATCAACTATCTTCTTAAAAATCTATTTTTCCTTGTTAGGATTATTCTTATATATCTTTGATTATAAACTTCTTTGCTTTTGCCTTTTTCCAGATTGTATTTCAAGATTTCCTTTCCTTTTGAGTTTTTCATACATAGTCTTGTATGACTCTATCTCTAATTCTTTGGTACTCAACACGTTTTGCATTCCAAGTTCCTTGTCTTTTATCAGGAGATTGGTAGCATTTTTCATTATTAGTCCTTTGGTTATATCCTATTCTTATGCTAGGAATTCATCATAAGAGTATTGCATCACATTTATTTACCATAACTTATTCATCGATCTCTCATTAATGAAACCATCTCAGATTCCCATTCTTTACCACTGCAGAAAGATCTATAAACTCACCTCTAATGAAGAGGAAATCAAGGTAATCATTAAAAACTATTTTGCCCAATTATATGGCAACAAATATGGCAATCTAAGTGATATGGATGAATATTTACAAAAATATAAATTGCCTAGATTAACAGAAGAAGAAATAGAATTTTAAAATAATCCCATATCAGAAAAAGACATTCAACAAGCCATCAAAGAATTCCCTAAGAAAAAATCCCCAGGGACTGATGGACTCAGAAGTGAATTCAATCAAACATTCAAAGAACAACTAATCCCAATATTATACAAATTATTTGACATAATAAGCAAAGAAGGAGTTCTACCAAATTCTTTTTATGACACAAATATGGTACTGATTCCAAAGCCAGGAAGGTCAAAAACAGAGAAAAAAAACTATAGACCAATCTCCTGAATGAACATAGATGCAAAAAATCTTAAATAGAATACTAGCAAAAAGACTCCAGCAAGCGATCACAAGGGTTATTCATTATGATCAGGTGGGATTTATACCAGGAATGCAAGGATGGTTCAATATTAGGAAAACCATCCACATAATTGACCATATCAACAAGCAAACCAACAAAAATCACATGATTATCTCAATAGATGCGGAAAAAGTCTTTGACAAAATACAACACTCATTCCTATTGAAAACACTAGAAAGCATAGGAATTGAAGAATCTTTCCTAAAAATAACAAACAGTATATATCTGAAACCATCAGCAAACATCATCTGCAATGGGGATAAACTAGAAGCCTTCCTAATAAGATCAGGAATGAAACAAGGATGCCCATTATCACCTCTATTATTTAACATTGTACTAGAAACACTAGCAGTAGCAATTAGAGAAGAAAAAGAAATTGAAGGTATTAAAATAGGCAAGGAGGAGACAAAGCTATCACTCTTTGTGGATGATATGATGGTCTACTTAAAGAATCCTAGAGAATCAACTTAAAAAGCTAGTTGAAATAATCAACAACTTTAGCAAAGTTGAAGGATATAAAATAAAGCCACATAAGTCATCAGCATTTCTATTTATCTCCAACACATCTCAGTAGCAGGAATTAGAAAGAGAAATTCCATTTAAAATCACCCTAGACAATATAAAATACTTAGGAATCTATCTGCCAAAACAAACATAGGAACTATATGAACACAACTACAAAACACTTTCCACACAATTAAAACTAGATCTAAACAATTGGAAAAACATTAACTGCTCATGGGTAGAATGAGCTAACATAATAAAAATGACCATCTTACCCAAATTTATTTACTTATTTAGTGCCATAGCCATTGAACTGCCAAAAAGCTGTTTTACTGAATTAGAAAAAAACAAAACAAAACAAAGTTCATTTGGAAGAACAAAAGATCAAGGATATCCAGAGAAATAATGAAAAAAAAATGCGATGGAAGAAGGACTTGCAGTCCCAGATCTCAAATTATACTATAAAGCAGTGGTCATCAAAACAATATGGTACTGGCTAAGAGACAGAAAGGAGGATCAGGGGAGCAGCTGGTTGGCTCAGTGGATTGAGAGTCAGACCTAGAGATGGGAGGTCATAGGTTCAAATCTGGCCTCAGACACTTCCTAGCTGTGTGACCCTGGACAAGTCACTTAACCCCCATTGCCTAACCCTTACCACTCTTCTGCCTTGGAGCCAATACTGACTGCAAGACAGAAGGTAAGGGTTAAAAAAAAAAAAGAAAGGAGGATCAGTGGAATAGACTTGGGGTAAGTGACCTCAGCAAGACAGTCTAACTCTATGACAAAGATCCCAGCTTTTGTGAGAAAAATTCACTATTTGATAAAAAACTCTTGGGAAAATTAGAAGACAGTATGGGAGAGATTGGGGTTGGATCAACATCTCACACCCTACACCAAGATAAACTCAGAATGAGTGAATGACTTGAATATAAAAAAGGAAACTAAGTAAATTAGGTGAACACAGAATAGTATACATGTCAGATCAATGGGAAAGGAAAGATTTTAAGACCAAGCAAGAGTTAGAAAAAAATAACAAAATGTAAAATAAATAATTTTGATTACATTAAATTAAAAAGTTTTTGTACAAACAAAACCAATGCAACCAAAATTAGAAGGGAAACAACAAATTGGGGGGGGAAATCTTCATAACAAAAACCTCTGACAAATGTCTAATTACTCAAATCTATAAAGAGCTAAATCAATTGTACAAAAAAATCAAGCCATTCTCCAATTGATAAATGGGCAAGGGACATGAATAGGCAGTTTTCAGATAAGGAAATCAAAACTATTAATAAGCACATGAAAAAGTGTCCTACATCTCTTATAATCAGAGAGATGCAAATCAAAACAACTCTGAGGTATCATCTCACACCTAGAAGATTGGCTAACATGACAGCAAAGAAAAGTAATGAATGCTGGAGGGGATGTGGCAAAGTTGGGACATTAATGCATTGCTGGTGGAGTTGTGAATTGATCCAGCCATTCTGGAGGGCAATTTTGAACTATGCCCAAAGGGCACTAAAAGACTGTCTGCCCTTTCATCCAATCATAGCACTGCTGGGTTTATACCCCAAAGAGATAATAAGGAAAAAGACATGTACAAGAATATTCATAGCTGCACTCTTTGTGGTAGCAAAAAATTGGAAAATGATAGGATGCCCTTCAATTGGGGAATGGCTGAACAAATTGTGGTATATGTTGGTGATGGAATACTATTGTGCTAAAAGGAATAATAAACTGGAGGAATTCCCTGGGAACTGGAACAACCTCCAGGAAGTGATGCAGAGTGAGAGGAGCAGAACCAGGAGAACATTGTACACAGATTGATACACTGTGGTACAATGGAAAGTAATGGGCTTCTCCATTAGGCAACGCAATGGTCCTGAACAACCCAGAGGAATCTATGAGAAAGAACACTATCCACATTCAGAGGAAAAACTGTGGGAGTAGAAACACAGAAGAAAAACAGCTGCTTGACTACATGGGTCAAGGGGGATATGGCTGGGGATATAGACTCTAAATGAACATCCCAGTGCAGATATCAACAGCATGGAAATGGGTTATGATCAAGGACACATGTAAAACCCAGTAGAATTGTGTGTCGTCTATGGGAGGGGGAGGGGAGGGAAAGAATATGCTTCTTGTAACCAAGGAATGAAGTTCTAAATTGACTAAATAAAATAAAAAAAAAAAAGATCTGTAAACATTTTGTTCATTTTTAGAATCTGCTTTGCTTAGAAATAGGTCCACCCTTAATCAGCCCTTTCCTTTATCCTCCTTTCCCTTTACTCCACTTTTCCTAGTTACCTGTTAAATGAAATATATTTTTGTCCCAACTTGTGTGTGTTTGTATGTGTGTGTTTACATTCTTCCTTCTATTAACTAGTTCAGATAAGGGAGTGGTTAAAATGTCAACTGCTTTCCCCAAGTCTCCTCCTTGTTTGTATAGATGTCTTCTTGTACACCTTTATTACACTCTCACCCTGGCCTTCCTTTATCTTCCTCCATTATATTCTTCTTCTCTTTCTATTCTTTTTCTTAAGATTATTAAGACATAATAAAAGTACCCCAAACCTTGCTTACTTGAGCTCTTTCTATGAAGCTTGATGATGATAGGGATCAGAGTGGGGGCATATACCATCTCTCCATATTTGAATGCAAGCATTCCTTGTTTAGTTCTTTACTATTGTTCATTCATCTTTATCTTTTTTATATTTCTCTTCTCTCTTGTGTCTGCATTTCAGTGTTTCTACATCTCTCCTACCTTTTGTAGCTGAACCTCCCATATACAGTAGGCTCTATTTTCCCTCCTCTTACTGTTTTCTATACTCTTACAATCCAGCTTCTAACCTTATCATTCCATCAAAACTACTCTCACTAAAGTTACCCATGATTTCTTAGTTGCTGATCCAATGGCCTTCCAATAATCCTCATTCTCCTTGACCTCTCTGCAGCATTTGACATTGTTAGTCACTCTCTCATCCTTAATACTCTCTTCTTTCTAGGTTTTCCAGACACTAGTCTTTTCTAGTCCTCATCTCCTTTATCTATCTTTTCTTATCTATTTATCACTATCTCCTCTCTAGTGCAGGTCCTCATCACCTCTCACCTACATTATTGCAATAGCCTGTTGATGAGTCTACTTGCCTCAAGATTCTCCCCACTCCAATCCATCTTCCATGCAGCCACTAAAGTGATTTTTCCTAAATTATAGATCCAACTATGTCATTTCCCTACTATAGTGACTCTTTGTTCTTCTAGGAACAAATAAAAAATGCGTTTTGACAGTTAAAGCCTAGCTTTAACTAGCTGTTTTCTACCTTTCTTACATCTTTCTTCCCACTACATATTCATAGATTCGGGGAGACACTTAGGTGGCACAGTAGATGGAGTGTTGGAATCAGGAATCAGAAAGACAAGTTTAAACTCAGCTTCAGATACTAGCTATGTGACCCTGGGTAAATCACTTAACTCTGTTGGCAAATCACTCCAGTATCTTTGCCAAGAAAATTCCAAATGGTGTTAGATGATTGAAAAAAGATTGAACTACATTTCATAGATTCAATGCTACCTTTTGGTAGTTCCAAGAACAAGATGGTCCCATTTCTCAGCTCAGGGCATATTCTTTGCCTGTCTTCCATGCCTACTCTCCCTTCTCATTTCTGCCTCCTGATCCCCCCAGCTTCTTTTAAGTCCTAACTAAAATCTTTTTTCACATGAAGACTTTTCCAATCCCTTTAAGTTTCCAGCTCTTCCCTCTATTAATTATCTTATTTTTATCCTGTATTGCACAGTGGAGAGTTCCAGACCTGGAGTAAGGAAGATTCATTTTCTTAAGTTTAAATCTGGCTTCAAACATTTACTAACTGTGTGATCCTAGACAAATCATTATACACTGTCTGCCTTTGTTTCTTTATTTGTAAAACGATCTGGAGAAGGAAATGACAAACCTCTCTCTCATCTTTGTCAAGAAAACTACAAATGGGGTCCTGAAAAGTTAGATGTGATTGAAAAAAAAAGTTTATCCTGTATATTACTTGCTTTGTATACATATGTATGCTTTCCACATGGGAAGGGTGTGGCACCCCACAATCTGGAAAATCTATGTAAAATTTTTGACCCTCCTTTCAGAACCAGAGAAGAAGTCTGAATTTTTTTTTAAGGAGTATTTACATTAAAAGAAATTGTGTATATTTATGGTATTAAAAGTTAAAATATGTTGATTTTATGCAATACAATACTACACATATATTTATGCATTTCAGAGTCTTAAGACTTCTTCTGTCATCTGCTGGCCTTTGCATGTCATCTGGGGCCTCTACAAAACTCCTCCAAAATTCCCATTTAATTTCTTATGCCAACCTGTGATATATTGAAACCACTGCAAGGTGGAAAGTTGCTGAATGGAAGGGATACCTGCTTTTGTTTGCATGCTTTCCCCCCATGAGATTGTAAGCTCCTTGAGGACAGGGACTTTTTGTCTTTTTGTTTATGTTCCTTAGCAAGGTGCCTGACACATAGTAAGTAGTGTTTATTAACTGATCTCAATAGCTTAAAAATGCATTGAAACTTTTGGGATATCCTGTATTTTAAAATATTGTTGTGTCAGCCTTTTCACCATATCTGATGCCAATCATTCTCTTATTTTATTAGGTATCTGGCAGTGGATTAATGGTAGAAGACAAAAGTGTTTTAGGGTGTGTGGAAGTGAGTTTGCAAGTTAGTGTGACTGAATTCTCTTTCCATCTGACTCTCTTATCTATAAATTACGGACTTTATAGCTCTCTCTATATGTCAATTTTGTACCAAGATCCATATTAATAGGATCATAGATCATAGAGCTGGAAGGGTGATCAGTAATCATCTATAGTCTAACCCTTTCATTTAACAAATGAAGAAACTGAGGCTTAGTTAGGCTAAGCATCACAAAGGTATTCCTTTGATTGCTCATCTTTGGTTCTTTCTGTTACAATCCCTATTAATAACAAAATGAGAGAGGTTTTTTTAACATCAAATTGTCTTATGTCTATTTCCATGTTCAGTTTGGTGTGTAGAATATTAGTTGTAGAAACGTGGTGGTGATATTTATAAGAAACCTGATGCTGGAATCATAACTTTTTATAGCAAGAAAGGACTTTGTGATTTCAGCTGGGTAAGAAGATAGAAATGTTGGATCAATGTTTCAAAGGAAATGACTGAAAGCTAATGGGGCAGGCATGGTAAATGCTAATGCAATTCTCTATCAAGCAAACAGCTGCAGAAGAAACTAATGTCCTTATTTTGGCAGCACTATCAATAGATATTGCTAAGTGCATTCAGCAGTACCTCGGCTGACTGGCCTAACCACCCACATGCTCACCTGACCTTGCTTGGTCCTCTCCCTCTTTTTTCTATGCTGTCATTGTTTTCCCGGGATGGTGTGAGTTGCACCACGAAGGCTCCCTGCACACTAATGCCTTGTGATGGATTGACTCAGGTGGGCAATGAGTCTTTAAAAGAAACAAAGCTCTGCGCTCAGTGAAAGTCCCGATTGGATGATTAAGAGGTGTATCAGCCACTCTACACCACATAATACCCCAGCAATGCTGACATAGCCAAAATTTTCACAAGGGGTGCAAACCCTGTATTTAAGTTGGGAGGTGTCCCTTCAACTTGCTTTACTTGTTTCTGCTGTGAGAATGTTAGCCTGGGATGTCTTGTCTTTTATAGATTACTCTAGTTACAAATAACCACAGTAGTGCTATTTCTGTTCTGATATTTACATTAATGACTCCAAATTATTGTTCCCCATCTGCAGCAGCACTATGATATGTTTGATTTGAGAGTTAGTTTTTAGGGAGTGATAGTTTATTGCTCTTTCATATGAAACTCATCTTTCATGGGGATGGTTTCCTTTTTTTCACCACTATTCATCGCTGTGGGTGTGTACATCTTCCAATGGCTCTTTGCATAACTCCCCCACCCCCCATAATTCTGTGTAATGGTTTGGATGTAGTTTCCTAGGACTATGAGCTTTTCGATACAATCCTTTTCTGAACTGTCAGTTAAGTTTCAGTCGATTTCTTTCTTTATAACACTTGTAAGGTAGTTTAACATTTGACTGAATTCCTTTCACTTAATTGGATTTTAAAATGAATAATACATTTTTTAAAAGTAAAAAAATAAAATGAATAAGAAAGTTGTTAGGCAGGAAATTGTTTATTAAGAATATGTTAAGCCAGGGCCATGCTTTTTAATTCTCAAATTCAGGGCTTGAATGTATAGTAAATATAAAATGAATATTTTTTTTTTTACGAAATTGATTTACTAGAGAGATTTTTTTCCCTTTTAGTTTGTTGTTTAAAAAAAAGCAACCAGAAAATCCAGAAATAAACAGCAAACTCGACATCGTAATACAAGATATAATCAAAGAAAATTGCCCAGAGATTCTAGAACAAGGGGGCAATACAGCCACTGAAAGAGCTCACAGAACACCCTCTACTCTAAATCCCCAAAAGACAACTCCCAGGAATGTAATTGCCAAATTCCAAAGCTTTCAAGCAAAAGAAAAAATCCTACAAGAAGCCAGAAAAAGACAATTTAGATATAAAGGAATGCCAATCAAGGTCACACAAGACCTTGCAAGTTCCACTCTGAATGATCATAAGGCATGGAACATGATTTTCAGAAAGGCAAGAGAGCTGGGCCTTCAACCAAGAATCAGCTATCCAGCAAAACTGACTACATATTTCCAAGGGAAAATATGGGCATTCAACAAAATAGAAGATTTCCAACTTTTTGCAAAGAAAAGACCAGAGCTCTGTGGAAAGTTCGATATCGAAAAACAAAGAGCATGGAGTACCTGAAAAGGTAAATATGATGGAAAGGGAAAAGGAGAAAATTGTTATCTTTTCATTTATTCAAACTCTCTTCTATAAGGACTACATTTATATCAATCTATATATATTAATATATGGAAAATGTAATGTGTAAATAGGGGGAAAAGAAAAATCAAATAGAATAATCTTTCTCACACAAAGATTCACACGGGAAGGGGAGGGGAAGAAAACTCCTATAAGAAGGAGAGGAAGAGAATTTTTACTTAAACCTTACTCTCAGGGAAATCAACTCTGAGAGGGAAAAACATCCAGATCCATTGGGATCTTGAATTCTATCTTACCCAACAAGGGTAGGGAGAAGGGAAAACCAAGGGGGGGGGAGGGAAAACAAAGGGGAGGGAAGGACAGAGGGAGGGAGAGGGAACAAAAAGGGGATAGAAAGGAAAACATATCAAGGGAGGGGACAAGGGGGACTTATTTAAAGTAAATCACTGGATTAAAAGGTTAGAGCTAAAGAAGAAAGGTTAGAATTAGGGAAGGATATCAAAATGCCAGAGAATTCACAAGTCACAATCATAACTTTGACCGTGAATGGGATGAACTCACCCATAAAATGTAGACAAATCGCAGAATGGGTTAGAATCCAAAACCCTACCATATGTTGTCTTCAAGAAACACACATGAGGTGGGTAAACACCCACAAGGTCAGAATTAAAGGATGGAGTAAGACCTTCTGGGCCTCAACTGATAGAAAGAAGGCAGGAGTGGTAATCATGATATCTGATAAAGCCAAAGCAAAAATAGATCTGATTAAAAGGGATAGGGAAGGTAATTATATTTTGTTAAAAGGGACTTTAGATAATGAGGAAATATCACTAATCAACATGTATGCACCAAATAATATAGCACCCAAATTTCTAATGGAGAAACTAGGAGAATTGAAGGAAGAAATAGACAGTAAAACAATATTAGTGGGAGATTTGAACCAACCATTATCAAATTTAGATAAATCAAATAAATAAATAAATAAGAAAGAGGTAAAAGAAGTGAATGAAATCTTAGAAAAATTAGAGTTAATAGACATATGGAGAAAAATAAATAGGGACAAAAAGGAATACACCTTCTTCTCAGCACCACATGGCACATTCACAAAGATTGACCATACGCTAGGTCACAGAAACATGGCATACAAATGCAGAAAAGCAGAAATAATAAATGCAGCCTTTTCAGATCACAAGGCAATAAAAATAATTATCAGTAACGGTACATGGAAAACCAAATCAAAAATTAATTGGAAATTAAACAATATGATACTCCAAAATCATTTAGTTAGAGAAGAAATCACAGAAACAATTAATAATTTCATCAAGGAAAATCACAACGGCGAGACATCCTTTCAAACCTCTTGGGATGCAGCCAAAGCAGTAATCAGAGGTAAATTCATATCCCTAAGTGCATATATTAACAAACTAGGGAGAGCAGAAATCAATCAATTGCAAATGCAAATAAAAAAACTCAAAAGCGATCAGATTAAAACCCCCCAGCAGAAAACCAAACTAGAAATCCTCAAAATTAAGGGAGAAATTAATAAAATAGAAAGTGATAGAACTATTGATTTAATAAATAAGACTAGAAGCTGGTACTTTGAAAAAACAGACAAAATAGACAAAGTACTGGTCAATCTAATTAAAAAAAGGAAAGAAGAAAAGCAAATTAACAGCATCAAAGATGAAAAGGGGGACATCACCTCCAATGAAGAGGAAATCAAGGCAATCATTAAAAATTACTTTGCCCAATTATATGGCAATAAATACAGCAATCTAGGCGATATGGATGAATATATACAAAAATACAAACTGCCTAGACTAACAGAAGAAGAAATAGAATTCTTTTTTTTTATTTGATCATTTCCAAGCATTATTCATTAAAGACATAGATCATTTTCTTTTCCTCCCCCCCACCCCCCATAGCCGACGCGTAAATCCACTGGGCATTACATGTTTTCTTGATTTGAACCCATTGCTATGTTGATAATATTTGCATTAGAGTGTTCATTTAGAGTCTCTCCTCTGTCATGTCCCCTCAACCGCTGTAGTCAGGCAGTTGCTTTTCCTCGGTGTTTCTACTCCCACAGTTTATCCTCTGCTTATGAATGGTGTTTTTTTCTCCTAGATCCCTGCAAATTGTTCAGGGACATTACACCGCCACTAATGGAGAAGTCCATTACGTTCGATTATACCACAGTGTATTAGTCTCTGTGTACAATGTTCTCCTGGTTCTGCTCCTCTCGCTCTACATCGCTTCCTAGAGGTTGTTCCAGTCTCCATGGAATTCCTCCACTTTATTGTTCCTTTTAGCACAATAGTATTCCATCACCAACATAGACCACAATTTGCTTAGCCATTCCCCAATTGAAGGGCATCCCCTCGTTTTCCAGTTTTTGGCCACCACAAAGAGTGCAGCTATGAATATTTTTGTACAAGTCTTTTTGTCCCATTATCTCTTTGGGGTACAGACCCAGCAGTGCTATGGCTGGATCAAAGGGTAGATATTCTTTTGTCGCCCTTTGGGCATAGTTCCAAATTGCCCTCCAGAATGGTTGGATCAGTTCACAGCTCCACCAGCAATGAATTAATGTCCCTACTTTGCCACATCCCCTCCAGCATTCATTACTTTCCTTTGCTGTTATGTTAGCCAATCTGCTAGGTGTGAGGTGATACCTGAGAGTTGTTTTTATTTGCATTTCTCTGATTATAAGAGATTTAGAACACTTCTTCACGTGCGTATTAATAGTTTTGATTTCTTTATCTGAGAACTGCCTATCCATGTCCCTTGCCCAAGAAATAGAATTCTTAAATAATCCCATATCAGAAAATGAAATCCAACAGGCCATCAAAGAACTCCCTAAGAAAAAATCCCCAGGGCCCGACAGATTCACAAGTGAATTCTATCAAACATTCAGAGAACAGTTAATCCCAATACTATACAAACTATTTGACATAATAAGCAAAGAGGGAATTCTACCAAACTCCTTTTATGACACAAACTTGGTACTGATTCCAAAACCAGGCAGATCAAAAACAGAGAAAGAAAATTATAGACCAATCTCCCTAATGAATATAGATGCAAAAATCTTAAATAGGATACTAGCAAAAAGACTCCAGCAAGTGATCAGAAGGGTCATCCACCATGATCAAGTAGGATTTATACCAGGCATGCAGGGCTGGTTCAATATTAGGAAAACCATCCACATAATCGACCATATCAATAAGCAAACCAACAAAAATCACATGATTATTTCAATAGATGCAGAAAAAGCCTTTAATAAAATACAACATCCATTCCTATTAAAAACACTAGAAAGCATAGGAATAGGAGGGTCATTCCCAAAAATAATAAACAGTATATATCTAAAACCATCAGCTAATATCATCTGCAATGGGGATAAACTAAATGCATTCCCAATAAGATCAGGAATGAAACAAGGATGCCCATTATCACCTCTACTATTTGACATTGTACTAGAAACACTAGCAGTAGCAATTAGAGAAGAAAAAGAAATTGAAGGCATCAAAATAGGCAAGGAGGAGACTAAGCTATCGCTCTTTGCAGATGATATGATGGTCTACTTAAAGAATCCTAGAGATTCAACTAAAAAGCTAATTGAAATAATCAACAACTTTAGCAAAGTTGCAGGATACAAAATAAACCCTCATAAGTCATCAGCATTTCTATACATCTCCAACATAGTTCAGCAGCAAAAACTAGAAAGAGAAATCCCATTCAAAATCACCTTAGACAAAATAAAATACTTAGGAATCTATCTCCCGAGACAAACACAGGAACTATATGAACACAACTACAAAACACTCTCCACACAACTAAAACTAGACTTGAGCAATTGGAAAAATATTAACTGCTCTTGGGTAGGATGAGCCAATATAGTAAAAATGACTATCCTACCCAAACTTATCTATCTATTTAGTGCCATACCCATAGAACTTCCAAAAATTTCTTTACTGATTTAGAAAAAACCGTAATAAAGTTCATTTGGAATAACAAAGGATCAAGGATATCCAGGGAAATAATGAAAAAAATACAAAGGAAGGGGGCCTTGCAGTCCCAGATCTCAAACTATATTACAAAGCAGCAGTCATCAAAACAATTTGGTACTGGCTAAGAGACAGAAAGGAGGACCAGTGGAATAGACTTGGGGCAAGCGACCTCAGCAAGACAATATATGATAAACCCAAAGATCCCAGCTTTTGGGTCAAAAATCCACTATTCGATAAAAACTGCTGGGAAAACTGGAAGACAGTGTGGGAGAGATTAGGATTAGATCAACACCTCACACCCTACACCAAGATAAATTCAAAATGGGTGACTGACATGAACATAAGAAGGAAACTATAAGTAAATTAGGTAAACACAGAATAGTATACATGTCAGAGCTTTGGGAAGGGAAAGACTTTAAAACCAAGCAAGACATAGAAAGAGTCACAAAATGTAAAATAAATAATTTCATCTACATCAAATTAAAAAGCTTTTGTACAAACAAAACCAATATAACTAAAATCAGAAGGAAAGCAACAAATTGGGAAGCAATCTTCATAAACTGACAAAGTTTTAATTACTCAAATTTACAAAGAGCTAAATCAATTGTACAAAAAATCAAGCCATTCTCCAATTGATAAATGGGCAAGGGACATGAACAGGCAGTTCTCAGCCAAAGAAATAAAAACTATTAATAAGCACATGAAAAAGTGCTCTACATCTCTTATTATCAGAGAGATGCAAATCAAAACAACTCTGAGGTATCACCTCACACCTAGCAGATTGGCTAATATGACAGCAAAGGAAAGTAATGAATGCTGGAGGGGATGTGGCAAAGTAGGGACATTAATTCATTGCTGGTGGAGTTGTGAATTGATCCAACCATTCTGGAGGGCAATTTGGAACTATGCCCAAAGGGCGATAAAAGACTGTGTGCCCTTTGATCCAGCCATAGCACTGCTGGGTTTGTACCCCAAAGAGATAATAAGGAAAAAGACATGTTCAAGAATATTCATAGCTGTGCTCTTTGTGGTGGCCAAAAATTGGAAAATGAGGGGATGCCCTTCAATTGGGGAATGACTGAACAAATTGTGGTATATGTTGGTGATGGAATAGTATTGTGCTCAAAGGAATAATAAAGTGGAGGAATTCCATGGAGACTGGAACAACCTCCAGGAAGTGATGCAGAGCAAAAGGAGCAGAACCAGGAAAACATTGTACACAGAGTCTGATACACTGTGGTACAATCAAAGGCAATGGACTCCTCCTCTAGGGACAATGCAATGTCTCTGAACAATCTGCAGGGATCTAAAAAAAACTATCCACAAGCAGAGGATAAACTGTGGGAGTAAAAACACCGATGAAAAGCAACTGCTTGACTACAGGGGGGAAGGGGATACGACTGAGGAGAGACTCTAATTGAACACTCTAGTGCAAATACCAACAACATGGAAATGGGTTTGAACCATGAACACATGTGAAACCCAGTGGAATTGTGCACTGGCTATGGGAGAAGTGGTGGGAGGGGTGCGGGGGGAGGAAAAGATAATGATCATTGTTTCCAATGAATAATGTTTGAAAATAACCAAATCAAATAATGTTTAAAAAGTCAAAAACAAAAAAAACAGCAACCAGGGTTGCTAGGTGGCTCAATGGATAGAGAACCAGGCCTGGAGATGGGAGATTCTGGGTTCAAATGTAGCCTCAGATATTTCCTGACTGTGTGACCCTAGGCAAAACACTTAACCTCCATTGCCTAGCTTTTACTGCTCTTCTGCCTTAGAATTGACACTTAGTATCAATTCTAAGGTAAAGAAGGTAAAGTTTTTAAAAAACCAAAACAAAAGCAAAGCCAGTAACAACATTTCTTAAATATGCCCACTTCTTTCCACTCCTGTAGCCATTACCCTACACTCATCATCTCTTGCCTGGTGTACCACAATAGCCTTAAAAAAACCCAACAAAACCATTACCTCAGTTCCAATGCATAAGAGTAGTAATGGCTAGCCATTGGGGTTAAGTAACTTATCCAGGATCATATAGTTTGGCAGCTTCTAAGATCAGATTTGAACCCAGGTCTTCCCAGTTCCAGGCATAGTACTCTAACCAATTAGTCACCTAGTTGCCCCTTCTAATTTGTCACCCTATCACAAATCTCATTTCCAACTATCTTTCATTTGACTGCAAAGTGATTTTTATTAAAGCTTTGGTTTGACTATGTCACTCTCCTACTCAATAAACTCCGGTAGCTCATTATTCCCCTCAGATTCAAATATAAAGCCCTCATTTTGGCAATCAAACCCCTTCCTATCCTGGTGCATTCCCAACTTTTCAGAATTTTAACAGTTATTCCATTCCATGCTCTAGTGACCCACCTGCGCTCCATCTCTCTATTCTAGTCATCTGAACTGTCCCTGAGTCTGGAATGATCTCCCTCCTTGTGTCCACCTTTGAGCTTACTAAGTTTACTTAAAGACTCAGCTCAATTCCTGCCTTCTATAGGAAGCTTCTCTTATCCCCCTTCCCTAAACTAGTACCTTCCCTCTGAGATAACATTTCATATACTCTATATATCTTGTATGTATCTAATTAGTCTCCCTTATTAAATATAAGCTCCATGAGGGCTGGAATGGTTTCATACTTTTTTTTTTGTATACCTTGTACTTAGCACAGTGTCTGAGACATTCATAGTAAATGCTTAATAAATACTTGTTGACTAATAATCTCAACATAAATACAACTAAATCATAAATCATAAAAACCATTTAACTGGAAAGAACTATTGGATATCTGACAAAACACAAAAAAAGGATTTTAAAATAAGCTATTCACTATGTATCTCCTTAAGATCTCTTCAATCTGTGAATTTGTGTTTTATTGCCATTCACATATATACATTTACATGATAAATAGAAAGATTTTTCTTTCCAGGCCATTTGAGTAAATGCCCTTGCTAAGAGCTAGTTGAATCTACTGATATTATTATTATTATTATTTTTAAACCCTTACCTTCCATCTTGGAGTCAATACTATGTATTGGCTCCAAGGCAGAAGAGTGGTAAGGGCTAGGCAATGGGGGTCAAGTGACTTGCCTAGGGTCACATAGCTAGGAAGTGTCTGAGGCCAGATTTGAACCTAGGACTTCCCATCTCTAGGCCTGACTTTCAATCCACTGAGCAACCCAGCTGCCCCCCTGACTGATTATTAATAGGAAGAATAGGCCTGGGGAAGTATAATTTTGGAAGAGTGATGCCACAGATAGGTAGCAGCCACTCACTGAGGATCCAAGCTGAGGGTGTGAATGCCACTTACAGAATAATCCCAGAAAGAATGGGGGCTGATCTGGAATATATCAAATCCCCAATGCATCTATAGGATCTCACTGGAAAGATTCAACATCTAGAATCCTGTATATTGGATAACCTGGTAAGGATTCCATAGAGAACATTATTTTCCTTTTGTTTTACATGGACTAGTTAGACAGTTAATTTTCCAGTGTGTTTCCTTTACAAATCAGGCCAGTATCTCTAGAGAATTTTTGTATAGTTGAATGTTTAAGTACCAATGCTCATTTTATTACTATAATATGTGAGCTAATATGAACCAAAAGTATTTTGTATCCCTAGAATATTGGTTCCTAACAATTTGCCTAGAGCATGATGATGAACCTTTTAGAACCCTTTAGAGACTGTGCACCCCATCTTCCCACTGTGTGCTCTGCCCCACCCACCCAGACTGTGTACCCACCCCCTCCACCTGGACTTACCACCCAGAGAGGGGAGGGAGAATGGGAAGTGAATGGTTCAGGTTCTCTGCTCAGGGGAAGGAATAAGCACTTTGATTGGACTGCTGGGCAGAGAGGCTGGGAGGTGTGGTAGAGAGGAGGAAGGAAGCAGCTCCATAAAGTCCTTCTGCTTTCCTATTAACTAACTCTGATGGGTGGCATGTAGTCGCAGAGACGTCTCTGTGTGCCAGCCTTGGCATGTGTGCCATAGGTTCACCATCATGGGCCTAGAACATGCTGTGGAAGCTCACCCATATTATTTTTCCCCTGCATTTTACTTTGAGTAAGACCTAGATTCCTTGCCTTATTGTGATATGAGTCGAGAACTTTTCTGAAATATTTATGGATTTCAAGAACATAGAACAAGGTTTTCCTATTGACTTAGAAATCCTGAGTAATAATTCCCAAGTGCTTAATAAACCTTTTTGTGGAGCCTCAGCCTTGTTGGGGCTCTTTCTGAGTTTATTTCCCTTTTTAAGTTAACACTGGCCCATTTTTCCTAGCAAAGGTTAATTTTGGACTTCAGCTGAATATCCTATCTGCTTTGGGGGTCTCTGGAGAAATTTTGGGTACCTTATGTGTTTCAGGAGCCCAGAGAAATTTTTACTCCTTGGATTAAACCTGGGGGTCCCTCAGTGGGAGAGGGAGAACCAAAATACCCTATGCCTCCAAGTGTGGTGAGTCTGTGTTGTTACAATAAGCACCAAAACAAATGCTTTGGTTTTTCACCTGAAGAGTTAGGTAATTACTTCCCATCAATTGCATGTCCCTAATCCCTAGGTAAAGTCTCATGTGTTCTGGGAGCTCTGTAGGGACCAGAATTTCCCAGTGAGGAAAGAGGTGTGATTTTTTCTTTTTCTTTTCTTCATTGTCTTTATGTTGGGAAAGGCCTTTGTGAGCACCAAGAAAATCGGTAATCTATGGGAACTTTGTAAAAGAATGTTTATTTGTTAAATTGTATAATCCTATAATTGTAGGTGTAAATCCTAGGCTCACTGGTTTTGGTAGGCCTGTATTCTTGTAGAAGAAAGTGGATTTGTGAATTATTTGTGAATTGTATCTCATGAAATTTTCAGAGATTTTTTTTTCATATAAAGCCTTAAAAAGACAATGCATGAGTCTAAGTGACTAGAGAACTATTCAGAATTTGTGCCTATGGACTTTGCCAGTGACACTCTGGTTGATTTGCTAGAGGTAGCAAATGTTTAACTGTGAAGAGTGTAAGAGGAAGAATGTGATTTCCATTATCTTGGATGAAATAATCACAGAAATCTTAGAATTTAATCATAAAGTGTGAAGGAGAATAAATGGATGTTAAGTTTTACTACAATCTCACAATAATATGTAAAAAAGATTCTTAATCACCTTGAGAGGATGGGCTTTTGTCATATGAATTCAACTGACACTATGCAAGAAATGGTTGGTCATTGAGAGAATTAGTCATGTATGTATATATATATATATATACATATATACATATGCACAACACATACTTGTATAGGTGTATACGTATATTTATTTTATTGTTGTCCAGTCATTTCTTTAGTTTTGTCTGACTCTCTGTGACCCCACTTGGGGTCTTATTGGGGTTTTATTAGCAAAAATACAGGAGTGGCTTGCCATTTCCTTCTTCAGCTCATTTTGCAGATGAGGAAACTGAGGCCAAAAAATCAAGTGCCTTGCCCAGGGTCACATAGCAAGCAAGTTGCTGAGGTTGAATTAACCCTTGATTCCAAGGCCTATTTACTGTGTCACCTAGCTGCCTTTATCAAGCCATATAGCCATCTAGTAGTCAAATTTGAGAGCTGGAGGCTGGAGACCTCCAGAGAGCAATGCAGGAGCTGCCTATGAAGGAAATCTCCAGAGGAGAAGAAAGGAGTCAGGTAAGGGGATGAGGAGGGAATATAAAGCAACATAACTTTAAAGTAGAAAAGAGATGTTATAGAATAGGGGTTAGCAAATTATATCCAATGGATCTAGTGGTAACAGCACAGAGATTGGTAGTCTTTGACTTTAAGGACATGCACTTTCCAGACAGATAGGGATACAAAGAGGACAGAAGTGACTTCAAAGAATTTTGTCTTTCTGGTGACCAACCCCATGTGTGAGCAAAAGTTGAGGGAATATTGTAACGAACCATATAAAGAGAAAAGTAGTTATAATTGTGATCTGAAAGCCATGGACTATTCCTTGCTTCTGGTTTGTTTCTGTTGTTACCTCTGAGTAACCATTCACTCACTCATTCACATTTAAATGTTTAAAATGGATTTATGGTTTCATCTGTATAGATATTTCTTCTACTGATACAGTTCATAACCCCATCTCATCCCCCATGCATTTTTGTAACTGTTCCATAGATGCTTTATCCAACACTTTAGAGACTTTTCTCTAGATCTTTATAATCATTCAGAGACATTAGTACAATATTTAGGCTGTCCATCTGTTATTCCTCACTTTTTCTATATGACCAGATGGCTCACCTCTTTTTCTGTTCATATATGCCCTTGAAGATGTCTTTAATGCTGCAGGTCATAATTGATAATCCTCTACAGCTTACTTGCATCTACCATATGTTTTTTTCACTGTTCTTTGGCTCACCTGACATTAAGCAGCCTGCTGCAGAAGTTCATGGTCTTAATATCAATATGCTAAGTGGCTATAAATCAACTGGAAATTGAGATTGGTCAATGAGAGTACAGTCCTGGGAGATTTACTTATGTATAGTGAGAAAAGACTTTTTGAGCAAGATTGAGTCAGAACTGTGCTTATATAAAAAATCCACAAAGGCAACTTGAATTTTTTTTCCTCTCTCTAGCTATGTTTGAATATGGAAGATGAACTGCTGAGGCTTCTGGGTGGAGAGGAGACTTGGTTACTCTCTACTCTATAACTGCCTTGAAAATGATGAGTATATTCCTCTAGGGAATGTCTATATCTGGCAAGGGGCCCATTTCTGTCTTCTTTCTCTTGGTATGGGGCTTTATGAGACTTCACAGGTTTGAGGAATGATAAGAGCCATGTCAGAGTTTCACAGCACCCAATTCAGTGAGGAGCCAAAGCAGCCAAGTTCCTGTTCCTTGCTAGAAGAGAGTGAGTGACTTGTCCACTGCTATGCCCTCATTCAGCCATGAAGTTGGTGGGGCAAATTCTTTATAATAACTGCTACATAATTTGAGTACACTGTCCTCAGGGATAAGGTAGTAGAGGAGAGAATGTATCCTTGTTGAGGGAAAATAATTTGGACTTCTCTTCTTGCTACATCTTTTCAGTAAATATCCTCCTGTAAAAACTAACTAATGGGTGATGGGTACTAGGGTGCTAATCATTGCTGACTGATATTGAAGAATACACCAGAAGGAAAGGTACCTAGCTTATTCTCTGTGTACCTAACTCTTTAATATGAATGGGAGTTGGGATAAGGATCTCTAGAGTATAAAAGAGCTTCACAAGAAACACCATAAACTTAGATGCATCATTTGTTCATTCATTCATTCATTCATTCATTCATTCATTCAGTGAATGAGAATTTATTAAGGACCTATATTGCATATGAGTCAGTATTCTAGGTTTTAGAGAGTATAAAAAGATGAATGACACAATCCTTTTATAGAGAGCTTACAGTTATTAAGAAATTGGCATGTAAATCTACTATAAAACATTATTTGTCTGTAAAGAATTAATTTTTTTGGACTAGCATAGTGGACTTGCACAAAGGAAATATTTAATCCACATTTGTTCAATTGAATGAAATTGCTTATATACATGAAAAACAACAAAAAGCTTCAAACTTGACAAAATGCTCAGCATTTTTGTGTATTACTACTAACAGAGTCCTTCAAGAAGAGTTAGAAAGAGATACTCCATTTAAAATAACCACAGATAGAAAAAAATATCTGGGAGTATACCTCCCAAAAGAAATCCAGGAACTACATGAACATGATTATAAAACATTTTTTACATAAATAAATTCAGATCTAAATAAAGAGAAATATTAATTGTTCACAAATGGGCAGAGACAATATAATTAAGATGACAATCCTATCTAAACTAATTTGCTTATTCAATGCCATCCCAATCAAGTTATGAAAAATTATCTTATTGAACTAGAAAAATTATAAAATTCATTTGTGAGAACAAAAGATCAAGAATAGCAAAAGAATTAATAAAAAGTAAAAAGGAAGGAGATCTAGCAGGATAGTATCAGATTTTAAATTGTATTATAAAGTAGTAATTATCAAAACTAGTACTAAGAAACAGAAAAATAGATCAATGGAATAGAACAAACTCTGGTAAAAGGTCATAGTAAACTTATATTTAACAAAAGTATAGATTCAGGCTAGGGATAAGAAATATTATTTGGTAAAAATTGCTTGGGCAATTGGAAGGCAGTTTGGCAGAAACTAGTTTTAATCAATATCTTATATCATTCACTAAGAGAAGATCAAAATGGATACATGAGCTAGACATAAAAGGAGATATAAATAAATTAGAAGAATAGGGAACATTATACCTATTAGATTTATGGATAGGAGAAGAATTTATGAGTAAACAAGAGATAGAGAGCATTGTGATGTATAAAATGGTTAACTTCAAGTACATTAAATTGAAAAGTTTTTGTACAAATAAAACAAATGTAGCTAAGATTATAAGGAAAGCAGAAAATTTGGAAATTTTTTTCATAGACAGTCTCTTAGATAAAGGCCTCTTAGATCTAGAATATAATCTGAAAATTTATTTTTTATATACTGTATTAGTTCCTATATTTTAGGAAGAATTATCATATATGGGATCTAGGTCAGAGATACTAACCAGTTTTTTTGCTTTTTGAATTTTCTTTCTCCTTGGAAATTCCAAGGAATGTCTTCATTTTTTAACAGAATTTGATTAATAAGTAAAGGGGAATTTTTTTTCACTTTTCCTGAATAACTGATCTGTCCAATTGTAGAGATAGGGAGGGTTGGAGAGGTTGATAGACTACCTCTTAATTAACTATCACCAATTAAAGATATCTTGGGATGTTCGAGAGAGGGTCTGAATAATGAACTCCTAAAAATCTTATTTAGTAAGTTTATTAATTGATAAATGGGCAAAAGATATAAAGAGACAGCTTTCAGATAAAGAAATTAAAGCCATATGTAGGTATGTGAAAAAATTCTCTAAATCATTACTACTGATTAGGGAAATGCAATCCAAATTAATTATAAAATATTATATTACACCCATCATATTGGCTAAAATGACTAAAGAGCAAAATGACAAATGTTGGAGGGGATGTGGAAAAATGGAGACACTGATACACTGTTGGTAGAACTGTGAACTGACCCAACTATTTTGATAAGCAATTTGGAATTATGCCCAAAGAGCTATAAAAGTGTGCATACCCTTAGACCCAGAAAAAAGATTGCTGGGTCTATCCCTAAGGAGATCAGGGGAAAAGGGGAAAAATTTTTTTTTGTTCCAAAATATTTATAGTGGCTCTCTTTGTGGTGGCAATGAACTAGAAATCCAGGGGCTATCTATCAAATGGGAAATGACTAAACAAATTGTGGTATATGATTGTGAAGGAATACTACTGTGCCATAGGAAACAATGAGCAGATTAATTTTTTAAAGCCTTGTAAAGAACTACATGAGATTATGGAGAGTGAAACAAATAGAACCAAGATAACATTATGTATAGCTACAGATGTAATATTTGAAGAATAACTTGTAAATGTTCACCTCCAAAGAATGAATTGAAAAATTATAAAAGGAAAGATATAATTTATATATATGCATATATATATATATATATATATATATATAATCAATAGAATTTATTTGTCTCTCAGCCCCTCCTTCCCCTTCCCTATGCCTTCTATACTGTGCCTTCTAGGATATAGGGAAGAGGAAGGAGGGGCTGAGAGACAAATAAATTCTATTGATTAAACAAAACTTGACAAAGTGTGATTTCAAAAATATGACATTTCTTGTTCTTGTTTGGACTCTAAGGAGAAATACATTGAAGTGATGGTATACCAATTCGTTGCAACATTTCCTTTGATAGGACCCATGATACCACTCCATAAGCATCTAATTTATGGCTCTATTTATGTATTGCTGAGATACTGATGGGCTTAGTGCTTATACAGATGTGCATTTGTCTATATATCTTGGTGTAATTTATCCAGCCCTAATTTGGAGGATCATTTACAGGTATTCTAAACCATTTCAGCTGATTCTGACTTCAAGTAAGTAGACCAGGAAAAATCTATTTCCACTGCCTCCCTTTGCTTTTTGAATTCAAAGCCAAGAAATTCCACAATGACCTTCTAATATAGTTACATTGTTTTGTTTTTGTTTTTTGACTGTTAGTCAATTAAATTCACTGTTTCATCACCAGTAAATCTCTTTGGAAGTCTTGACATTTCAGTCAGATTTGAATAGCTTTTTCCTGTTTGGAGCAGACCTAATCAGTTTATTAAGTAAAAATATAATTATGTGCAAATATGATTATAATTTATGCATTGCATATTAAGCTGCATATCTTACTTCAATAAATGGATAAAGTTTTTATTAATTTCAAGAGAACTGGGATTACTATATTTCATGTAATATTAAGTGAGAATTCATGTCAATTTAAGGAAGTAGAAAAGCACAAAACTGACATTTTTATGAAATGGGAACTAAAAATATGAAGTCATTTTTACTTAAATTGTTCATGTGCAAGAAAGAAGACAAGTTATTTTTTAAAGTAAAATCTTTCATTTTTGTGTGAATTAAATATTTTCAGAGATTTAAGGAAACAATTACTACTTCTACCTCCAGTTTATAGTAATCACCCTGTTTTGCTGTTTGAAAATTCTGCTTTACTTTTCTTTTCCATTTTTATAATGTATGTTCTCTTATTAAAAAAAAAGAATTCTGAAGAGGATATGTAGAATTCATATATCAAAAAACACTCAGTCAAATTAATATGGAAAAATTTATTGTAGTATAATATATAGGTTACTTTAAAAATAATAACTCACATAACAAGTACAATCTTTTTAAGAGGTTGAAAATCTCACGTTTGAGAGCATTGATACATGTTTTGCTGTTAATGAAATTCACTCTTCCTCACCCAAATCATTTTGAAAGGTTAAAGAAAAGACAAGGAAAGCCAAAATTATTATTGACTAAGCTCCACAAGTGTATAAAATGCTATCAGGTACACTAAAGAAAATATATTATTTGCTTTGAGCATTAGAATTATATGGATCATGTTAGTCATAATGAAAGTACAACAAAGAGCTAGTGATAGCTAGATCCTGAGGTTCTGAAATGACTGGTTTTTCTTTTATTGTTTTTTCTTTTATAATTTTATAATCCAGGCCATTGACCTTTTTAAATTAGTGAGTGCTGATAGGTAAATGAAGAAACAAGATTTCAGTTATTCTAGTGACTATTTTGATTGCATGCCCCTATTTCAAAGAAGGTACAAACTCTTCTAGAGTGTTCCTTCCCCTTTTATCTTCCACCACCCCAATTTTTTTCACTTTGTTCTTTTCTTTATTAAGCTGTTCATCAACTGCTTACTAATCATAGTAGGTAGTAGAGGAACTACAAACACAAAAAATGGTCTTTGTCCTCAAAGTGTGGACAATTGAATAGAGAAATCAGGCATATGCAAGTAAATGCAATATAAATTAGAATATGAAAAATGTAAGATTAGAGTGCTTTGAAATTCAATGAGGAAGAAATCACTTTTTTTTCTTCTTCCTTTTCAGATTCTTCCTCTTTTCTTTTTTTCCCCTCTCCCTCAAAACCCAGAGTGGTCAACAGGCAGAGAAAGAATGCTCAAATTCCCATAGTAACCTATTCCACTGGTAAATTATTTTTCTTATCCTTTTCAAAGCTCAAAAGAATAACAAATGTTTATTTTCAAACACTAAGTTTTTAAAACTTATTTAATTAATTTATTTTTTATGGACCTACTATGTGACAGGCACTATGCATATCTCTAGGGACACAAAAAGAGGCAAAGGATGTTCCCTGCTCTCAAGCAGCTCAGAATCTCAGAGGTTAGCCATTTGTTCTGGTTGTGGTTTCCATTATTTGGAATCAGCTCTCTTTTGGCTTTAAGCTCCTTTGAGGAGAAGCACCAAAGAAATTCAAGTCATTTTCATTATTAGCTCTAATTAAGGTCCCCTGGAGATGATTTCATTCATATGAGTTTCTTGGACTTTGCTTCCTACAGATGACTATTTCTGGATGATTGTGCCATTTCGCACCTCTAATCTCTTCCCTTGGAATCCATCCTACACACCATAAGCAAGTTGATTTTTCAAGATGACAATACTTTTTCTTGATCCTCTCAAAAACCTCCAATGACTCCACATTGCCTGAAGAATAATGTGCAGAACTCCTTAACCCTCTGTGTTTTTGTTTCTATTCACCCCTGCAATCAGCCCTGCCATTCTCTTTCATGATCTCTCTATTCTAATAAAACTCTCGGATTGATTTCTCCATTACAAACTTACATGGAATGCCCTCCCTACAAACAAGAAACCATAAGATAGAGATAAGAGCTTTGAGTTTAGAGTAAAATGGCCTCCCATTCAAAGCAGGTTCTTCCATTTACTAGCTCTGTGACTATGAATGTCACATTACTTCTTTGATCTTCAGGATCCTTCTAAAATGGGGATGACAATATTCCCTTTTTTAAAAGTTTTACTCCCATTCCTTATTGAGTGCTATGGAGGTAATCAAAATGAAAAGGCTTTGAGTAATCGATAAAATATCTATCTTCTGAGAGCCAGCATAGCTAACCTTGGAAATACTTATTGCAAAATGGATGAAGAGAGATGCATTTTATTGCCAAGATAATTCTCAGAGACTCCATATGAAATACATAAATAAAGATACTTCATTGGTAAAAGAGGTATTTGTTGAAATGAAATTACAGATCTTCAAAATAAACTTAAAGGGTACTGTTGTCTCAAAGAGGTGGACATCCCTTACTTTAGTGCAGATGACAATCTGTCCACATCTTCTCATCCAGTCCTGTCCTTGCTTTTTCATAGAGCATCTACCCAAAGTGCTTGAGGCCTTACTTTATATCTTTTTTAGATGATGGGTAATAGTATAGTATTTATTTGTTTCATCATTTCATTCATGTCTGGCTCTGTGACTCCATTTGGGGTTTTCTACGCAAAGATATATTTTGCCGTTTATTCTCAAGATCATTTTATAGATGAGGAAACCGAGGCAAACAGGGTTAAATGATTTGCCCAGAGTCATAAAGCTAGTGTCCGGAGACTGGCTTTGAATTAAGGAAGATGAATCTTCCTTATTCCACCTCAGGACCGTAATGGGGGAAAAAGAGAAATTATTTGCAAGAAGCAAGAGAGAGGTTGGCTGGACCTGGCCATATACTGTGGATCTGATGAAGCTGAATTCTGGAACACAGGGAAGGGATAAAAAGTCAAAACCAACAGTTACTGGAGCCTCTTAGACATCCTGTCTCTTGGGCTGTCTGGAGCTGGAACTTTCTCTCTCTCTCTCTCTCTCTCTCTCTCTCTCTCTCTCTCTCTCTCTCTCTCTCTCTCTCTCTTTCTCTCTCTCTCTCAGGAGATTTAATTCTTATCCCCTGGAGCTAAATATCTTTACCCCTGTTGTTCCTTCCTGGAGAAAACATCTCCTTGCCTTAAAATCTTAAGTGTTCCTGCATGCTGAAATTACCTGTCTACTCAGAAGATTGGCAGCCAGCTACCCTGTACAAACTGTCTCTGTGAGGAAGACCAGAAGTCAACTCCAGTCTAACCCAAATATGGTTGAACCTTGCCATAAAGGGTTCACCCTGAAGCTACTCAGAAAACCTGTTTCATCCAACAAAGTAATCTGGGAGGATTACGTATTGTCAGGTTAGCCAGTCAGCCCTGGGGATTTAGACAGACAGGTCAGGGCTTAGGGAGCATGGAAGAAAAAGAAGGAATCTCTGTGAGGAGATTTTAGGAGGTGGGAAGTTAGCTAGAACCCTTAGATGTAGGGAAACCTAATTCCTTTATTCTCCCCTTCAATTTACCTTGTTTTCAAAATAAATCCCTGTCCTGTTTTTACAAATCTGTCTGAGATTTGAACAGTGCACTGGTCACTGTGAAGCGTGTTCACAGACCTCTTTCATTTAGAGGTACAGAGGAAACAAAACCTTGGTATCTCAACATCATCAACACAATCCCATCAAGGATGGAATATTTCAGTACTCTGTTCACTGTGCCACCTCGCTGCCTAGGACTTAGAGTGCCCATCTATTATTTTATGACAATTCTAGCTCTTTTTCTCTGTTACACCATGTCTTATCATTGTTGGAAACACACTACAGCCAACTTGAACCTACTATACATTTATTCATTGTCATTCAGGTACCCACAAGGTTAATTCTTTGAATATTGTGATTTTTAAAAAAGATTTGAAACCCATGAATGTCTGGGAAACTGTTAAAAAGATGGTGTGTGTGTGTGTTAGAGAGCCATTAAAAGCCCTGCAGAATTTCCCAAATACAATCCAGTCCATTCTTTTCTTCTTTTTCAGTCCTGGGCCCACTTCATTGCCTTTTGTTCATATAGAGGTAGTTCCATTCTTGGATATATGTACTGATGTACCAACTTCATAGACTGGCAATCTATCTGTATATTGTAGTCTGGAAGACAGATTTTTTTTTTTTGTTATTCTGGGGCTTGATGTAATCAGCACATTGTCATCTACAACTAGAAATATCTGGAGGTCTTTTACCAGCTGATACCAAATAAAGAATCTCCTTTTCATTTGAACACAGGTCATCATCTATGACAATGGCCATTACCTTTGTTAAGCAAATGTCTCCTTATTTTCTTCCTCATTTAATGTTAATAAGAAGGTTGTTGAACAAAACTACCTCTGTGGTTATATTATGTGCTTCTACTTGCTATTGCAATAGCCTTTTGGCTCCCTGCCTCAATTCTCTCCAGACTCCAGTTCATCTTCCAATCAGCTGCTGAAGTGATTATTCTAAAGGATAGAAATGACCACATCATCCCTCCCTGGCAGTTAGTAATCTCCAGTAGCTCCCTACAAATTGCTCCAGGACCAAATATCAAATCTTCCGTTCAACACTTAGAGTTCTTCACAGCCTGGCCCCCTTTCTACTTTTCTAGTCTTCCTATACTTTATTCCTCTCCACACACTTTATGATACAGATACACTGGTCTACTTGCTCTTCCTTGCATTATTTTCCTATGCTATGCCTTTTTATTATCTGTCCCCCATTCCTAAAATGCTCTCTCTCCTCACCTATAATGCCTGGCTTTCCTAGCTTCCTTTCTTAGATCACATCTCACCTTTAGCAGGAAGCCTAAGTCTGAAGTCTCTCCCTTCTCCCTGCTAGTGCTTTTCTTCTGAGATCATCTCCCATTTACACTGCATATTACTTAGGTAGCCAGTCCTTTCTGGGACCACTCTTCTAGGGCCAGGCCAGCTACTAGGGGGTATTCTGAGAGATTTTACTTTCTCTAATGCCATCATCTGGTATTCCATATCTGTTGTATACCACTGTGCCCATAGTGACCATTACATCAGTTCCATTTAACCATATAACATCAATTAGCTTTTAGGAAAGGATATTTATTTTGGAGATATATCAAGAATAAAATTATAAACATTTCCCCTTGACAACTCAAGAGTCATATTCTCCTCTATGTTCAGTTTCTGAGAGGAGTGGGTTCACTCAACACAGTTTCCACATTGGGGGGGGGGGGGGAGGACAGAGCAACTCTGTAGCTCAGTGGATTGAGAGCCAGGCCTAGAGACAAGAGTCTAAATTTTTTTCCTTCTCATCCTGGAGAATTTGAAGTATTTGTGCTACTTACATACAGGTTAATTGTTAGGAAAACACCTTAAAAACCTTAAAGTACTACATAAATATGAGACATTATTGTATGATCTCTGAGAACAAGGACTATCTTTTTCTTCTGTACCCCTATGATATTTAGCATAGAGTTGAATACATACTAAGTACTTAGTAAATCCTAGAAGTATCCACAGCTTAGATGCAAGAGTATTGGATTTAGAGTGAGAAGACTTGTGGTTAAAACCAGGTTACTTACTACAGTGTGATCTTATATGAGTTACTTTAATTCTCTCCATCTCGGTTTCATCATCTGGAAAAATGTGGGTAGTAATGCAATTTAATAAACATTTATATTAATCACTAACATATACAAAGTTCTGAGGATAAAAAGACAAAAACAAAACAGAGATGGTCCAACAATAGATTCTGCGAGAGTGGTGAAATAGGTAAGAGAGTCTTGTCATTGAAACCAAGGAAGGAGAGATTATTCTGGAGGAGGAGGAAGTGACAGAAGCACAATGTGAAAAGATGTTAAGCATTCAAAAGATCAGTAGGATATTCATGATGGTATGGGAAAGGGACAAGGGATTCAAGAATGATGTATAGTTGAATTGGTAAATTACAGGGCCAAAACTGCAAAGAGAGGAAGGTGAGGCCAAATTTGGGGTGATTGGGAGAACAGGGTGGTAGGATGGAGCTGGGTCATAGTGAGGATAAAGAATGGTTTTAGGATAAATATGCTTGGACCAATTTCTACCTGTTGGAGGGAAAAAGGGAGAAATGAATGAAATGTAAGTAAGGAAAGAGTTTTGCAGAAGGGCTAGCCACATGCCAAGAATCAAATGACAGTGGATTCTGGAACTCTGAGGGAACACCAACTGTTCCTCAGGGCTCTTGCCTTCCAGTCTCTTGAGCTTGGCTTCCTGTCCCCTGGAGCTAAGGAGAGTTAAGATACCTTATCTCTGTTTCATACCCAAGGATAGAGCAGTGACTAACCCAAGATGGAGTTATGACTCAGAGTGTTCCTTTACTAAACAAACCACTGAGTGCTAGGAAGGCTGCACGTGCCCTGTTGCTTTGATTCAGGTGCATTAACTAACTTTCCCAATTTCTGTGCTGATGAATCCTGGTTGCCTAAGAGTAATCCATTCCTCTCCCAACTTCCTCCTCACCTCCACTTCTCATTCTACCATCCTCATTCATCTCACCCCTACTCCTCCCATAATCCCATTCCAGGTAAAGTAATGTAAGGTAAGAAGTACTTATTAAGTGCTTACTGTGTGCTATGCAAAGTGCTGGGAATCTAATTGCAAATGAAAGATAGTCCTTGTCCTCAAAAAAAAAAAAAAAAACAACTTACATTCTAAGGACATAAAGCCTTTTGTCTAAAGACATAAAACAGAAGACCTGGTGTTTGAAGTCAGGAAAGTCTGAAGGAATTGGGAGGGAAAAAAAAATTGACTGGCCTGGGTCTCTCCCCAAAGGTACCAGGAGGACCCACCAATGAGAAAAGAAGGTCAGCACCCTCCTGTATACCTCTTCCACTGGACTTCTTGAACTCATATTCCATAAACTTCCAGAAGTATATTTCATACTTCTTCCTTTCTATCTGTACTCAGATGATAGCCTTTCTTTCCATCACTGACTGAACTTTTTCTTATAATATTGGTTGTGGAGAGGGAACTGGAATTCTTGATCTTGATTTCCATTTCCAAACTCTCTTTGCTATGACTCAGAAACCTTTTTGATTACTACTGGTTAAGATTCTAGAATTAGTTATCTTTCCCTCTACTCCTCCCACCCCCTCTGGGACCTTTCCCTTCTTTCTCAAGGAATTCAGTGCCTTGGCTTTTCTTTCACTGGTTTTCTTCTCCACTTTAATGTCTGCCCTTAAACTAGAGAACTTTAACATTTATATCGATGTCCTGAGAAGCACTTTAAACTCAGTCCTCAGTCTCTTCAATTATAACTACTCCTCTGTTCCACTCTAGCTAGATATAGATACAAGGATGGTCATACTCTAATTTTGTAATTATCCCCAACTGGGTAATGCCAAAATTATTTTAAATCACAGCTTCTTATCATGCCATTTTTTAACCTCTCATAAACCAGTCAGTTTTAACTTTTGTTCCCTCTAGGATGTTTAATCTCATTCTTCCTCCTTCTCTAACCAGCACTTTCCTATCTTCCTAATCTCAGCCCCAAGGTCTTCTTAAAGTACTCCTCACACACATACACTCCCCTCCCCCCCCCCAAAAAAAAAGAAAAGAAAAAGAAGAAATATGCTTCAGTGTGAATTCTGAGTCTATCAGTTCTCTATCTGGAGGTAGATAGCATGTTTCATCATGAATCCTTTTATATTGTGGTTTTGAACAAAGTTACTAAGTCTTTCAAAGTTAATTATCTTTACAATATTGCTATTACTGTGTAGATGGTTCTCCTGTTCTTATATCAATTTGTATCAATTCATACATGTCTTCTCAGGTATTTCTGAAACCATTCCCTACATCATTTCTTGTAGCTAGGATCAGCTAGGTTGAACAGTGGATAGATTGCTAGATTTGGAGTCAGGAAGACCTGGTGTAAAATCTGACCATACAAACTCATTAATTGTGTGACCTTGGTGAAATCCTCTTTTTAGCTCCTTGATTTTTTTTTTTTGGGGGGGGGGATATCATCCTAAATAGGTTGTTACCACAACCTTTATGTATACTTCTTCTGTTATGATAATGTAAAAATTTTAAGAGTTACAAATATTATCTTTCCATGTGGGAATATACATAATTCAGCCTTATTGGGTTCCTTGAGTTTTTTTCTCTTTCTTATTTACCTTTTAATGCTTCTCTTGAATTTTGTATTTGGATATCAACTTTTATGTTAGGTCTGATCTTTTCTTCAGGAATGCTTGGAGATCTATTTTATTAAATGACCATATTTTCTCCTGAAAGAATATAGTCAGTTTTTGATGGGTAGTTGATTCTTGGTTGTAACTCATTTACTTTTTTTTTTTAATTTGGCATAATGCCCACATTCTATGTATGTCACTTGATGCATACATGTTCAGTATTGCTATTGATTCATTGTCAATGGTACCATTTAGCAAAATGTAATTTCACTGTTTATCTCTTTTATTTAGGTCTATTTTTGCTTTTGTTTGGACTGAAATCATGATTGTCTCTTTTTCTTTTTTTACTTTAGTGTAATAAATCGTGCTCTAGTGCTTTATGTTAACTCTATGCTACACCTATGTCAAGACAGTTTATTGTAAGCAACATAATGTTGGATTCTAGTTTCTAATTCATTTGGCTAGTCTCTCCCTTTTTTAAAGATGAGTTAATATGATTCATGTTAATAGTTATGATTGCTAATTGTATATTTCCCTCTATTCTATTCTCATACTTATTTTCTTTTTGACCCTGTCCCTTTTTCAAGAGCCTATTTTGCTTCTGACGACTGTCTCCCTTTATTTACTCTCTCTCTTATTCCCAAACCTTATCTCCTTAATCCTAACCTTTTCCCTCTACTTTTTCCCTGCAGGGTATGATGAAATTCTGATCTAACCAGGTGGGTATGTTTATTCTTCCTTTTTTGAACTAATTTCATATGACAGTGAGATCCAAGAGCTTCTTCTTCCTCTTTCCTCTCATCTATTGTATAAATTCTTTCTCTAGTGACCCATTTATATGAAATAATTTCCTTCATTCTTCCTCTCTTTCCCCATCTCCCAGTGCTTCTTCCTCAACCTTCAATTCTTCTTTTGAGATGATATGCATGTAATAAAATCACACTTAAGCCCTTTAATTAAAGTCTCCCACTAGGATTCCTGGTGATGATAAAGTTTTGAGAGGTTACATGTATGTTATATAAGAATGTAAACAGTTTAACCTTCTTTAGTCTCATGTTTATCTCTTATGCTTCCCTTGAATTTTATGCTTGCATGTTAAATTTTTTACTCACTCTGGTCTTTTCATCAGGAATTATTAAAAGTTTTCTAATTCATTAAATATCTTTCCCCTCCCCTGTAGGATTATATTAAAATTTTCTGGATAGATAATTCTTGAATGTAATCCAAGATCCTTTGCCTTCCAGAATATCATATTTCAAATTTTCATTCCTTCATGTGATGGCTGCTAAATCATGTGTGATCTTGATTATGGTTTCATGATTCTGGCTTCTTATGTTATTTTTTCATTGACTCAAGAGTTCTAGATTTTCATTATTCCTGAGTTTTCATTTTGGAGTTTCTTTTAGAAGGAAATATGAATTATTTTGATTTTTAATTTACCCTCTACTTCTAAGATATCTGGACAATTTCCCTTTTTAATTTTTTGAAATATATGTTTAGGCCCTTTTTTTAGGGTTTTAGGTAGATTCTTAAATTATCTATACTTGATCTATTTTCCAGGTAACTTGTTTTTCCTATATTTCACATTTTCCAGTGTTTTGTCTTTGCTTAATTATTTCTTGACAACACACAGAGTCATTAGCTTTTATTTGGTAAATTCTAATTTTTAGGGAATTATTTTCTTCAGTAAAATTTCCTATCTTTTTATATTTGGACAAGAAGAATTTTTAAGGAGTTATTTTCTTCATGTTTTATATCTCCTTTACAAAACTGATAATTCTCTTTTTATAACTTTTGGGCACAGCACTCATTTCTTTTCCCGTTTTTCCTCTACCATTCTTATTTCTGCTTTTATTTTATCATATTATAATTTACTATATAATATTTATTTTTTATATTTAATTTTAATAAAATTTAAACTTAAAATAAAATTAACATTTATATTTGCATTTATTTTGTTTCAAATTTCTGCTCTTTTTAAAAAATCTTTTTTAGCTATACAGATAATTATTGTTCGGCTTATGTCCAATTTACATTTTTTACTTTGAGGTTTTGCTTGTAGATGTTTGCAAGTCATTGATTTCTTTTGTGTTTATGTATTGAACTTCCTCATCACCATTGTAGCTCTTTATAATTAGGTTCTTTAAAAATTTTTACTCATTATTCCAACCTATTTCTTGATTTTTGACTTTATGTTAATGTTGCATCTGCTCACTTCTAAATGTGGTGTCTGGCCTGAGATTTGGCTGTTTACATGGTTTAGGCTGGGGGACCTGCAAGTTTTTGGTGCTTCTGAAATGGCATGATCTTGGGAAAAGTTTGTTTATTGACCTCTTAATCAGAGGGAAGTTTTAGAGCCAAATTCACAATCCTGTTTTGGGTCTATTTTTTGAGACCCTCTATGAGGGTCTGGGCTCACTTTGTCCAGGCATCACAATTTCAGTCGAATAATGGGGTGAGAAACACTATGTGTTTCAGTCCCACATGTGTAGGCATCACATAGTGTTTTGCCATGGCACGGAGGTTCATTTATTATATAGGCTTGGTGAGTACATAGTTCTTAGGCACACAATCAATTTTCTACATACATGATCTACATTTAATTGGATATGTCACACATTAACAAATCACTTAATCAACAATCTTATGATGTTACTACAACAAAGGATTCTGTGATCATTTACCATGTTACTACAACAGAAACTTTGTGATGGAGATGCATGACATGGATAGTGTAGTTTGGAGGTTAATACCCCTGACCTTCTGGAAGGATCATTGTGCTTTTGATCAGTTTTTACAATCAATTACAATTAGTAGGAGATGAATAACAAAACATTTCATATTGAAGTTCAGGGTTAAAGGGTAACTTAAAGCAGACCAGATTTGGGATTTTCCTCAATTTACAAGTTCTGTTTTCCTTGTGTTACTTTAAAGCACCTGGCAATGTTGCCTGGTTTCTGTCCACCAACAAATTCATTGGAGTATGTTAACTTTAAGGAAAGATTTATTATAGTGCTCAAGCATTTGGCCAGTATTGGGTGTGAGGCTTTGAAGTGTATCTCTGCTTGAGAGAGACAATCTTTAGGCTTTAATTCTGTGAATGCAATCTTTTTAGGGTAATAATCTAGGAGGATTTATGTGTTAACTCTATAAGTATTTGTTCTCATATTATTACTTCTGTATTGGGGAGAGAACAATAATCACAACAAGTCCATTAGTAAGAGAAGTTGGAGAGAGAGAGAGAAGTCACAGAGAGGGATCAGTGGGGGCCTCATTTTCAGGGGGCTTCCTTGCAGCCCCCTTCTCCCAAACTGTGACTTTATCAGCCAGTGGGGATTTGTTGACTTCTCACATCTATAGGCTTGAGTATAATTGAATTTCAATAGATTGCTGCTGGGCTCAATCACTGATAGACTCATTAGGGAGCTTTATAAATTCAGTGCTACTGAGTCTCTGGTCTTGGTCTGCTGCCTTAGTTCTTTCCCTGTAGATGCATAGGTTGGGCTAAAGGTTAGAACTGAATCATCATTTTTCTCCTATGCTCAGAGCCACACATTTAAGTTTCTGACATTTGTTTTGTGTTCAGTACTTAGGCCTCTGTGTTTGGTTGGGGCTACTTCTCTCCAACCTGGATCTGTGACCTGGAACTAGATAATAGGTGACAGAACTACCAGATGCCATTCTATTCCTAGATAAAATCTAGGGATTCTTTAGGATTTCTTCTTTGGTTCTTCTTTCCCTGGTGCTCAGTATTTGCCAGAGGCCATCATACCCCAACTGGTTGACAAGGTCACGATCCAAGGAAGGAAGGTCAGCAAAGCAGACCCCAGAATGAAGGCCCCCCACTGATCCCCCTCTGTGACTTCTCTCCCCAAAATTTCCCCACCAATGGACTTGTTATGATTATTATTCTCTCCCCAATAAAGGAGAAATAATATAAGAGCAAATATAGGATCAATAAATATATACCCTACTTTAAGCCCCCTAGGTTATTACCCCAAAAAGATTGCAGTTACAGAATTAAAGCCCAAAAGATTACTCCCCTGACCCCTTCTTTCTCAAGCACAAGACACACTCCAAGGTCCTACAATAAACACTGGCCAAAAGCTTGTGTACTATAAAGAATCTTCTCTTATAGTTAACACATTCCAATGAATTTGTTGGAACAGAAGCCAAGCTGCATTGTTAGGCACTTTAAAGTAACCCAAGAAATTTTACTTGACTGTGACACCATACCTGAGCAGAGAGACGCTGGGTCCTCAGAAAGGCTGCTGGATGGACCTCTGTAAGTATTATTATTTCTGGGTGTAAGAATACTACCCATTGCTGCCAGAGTTATTACTATTCCATTACTAGACAGTCCTGTCCCCAGGGTCGATAGTCATTTCTATCTTCTTGAGCCATCCTGGGCTGGAAAATAACCCACTATGATTTCTTTTTGGCCTTCCCTTTAGAATTCAGGCTGACATGTTTTCTAGGTTGTTGTAGAGAGACATTTTAGGTGACCTGGAGAAAAAAAAATGCTGTTTCTTATTATGCCATCCTGACTTTAGCATCCATGGCCTTTCATCTTGGGTCTGGAGATGATGGAGAATTCTTCCCATACAGGAGCAAACAAGGTCTCAAAGTGATAGTTGGAGGGGCTTGGTTATAGGAGAGGAAGAATGGCATGAATCTAGCTGGAAAGTAGCAAGTTCTACATCATCCCATCTTTCTTCCCTCTCAACTGAGAACCTGACTCCATATTTTAGTGACAAAATAGAGACCATATATTTTGAACTCCTTTTCCCTTTCTTTGCCTATCTCATTCTTTCCTCTTTGATTCAAGTCTGCTGAAAAATTTGCCATTCTCACTAAGGCCAACTCCTTTACACATAACCTTAATCCTGCTCTCCCCATCCCCACCCCTTACTAACTATCTTAAACTTCTTATCTACATTTTTCTTCCTTGCTTCCAATAAACCTGTCCACATTGGTTTTTTTTTTGTCCTCTAAAATCTTTAACTAGACCACATTATCCTTTTGTGTTATTATTCTATAGATCTTTTCTTTTATAACCAAAATGCCTAGAAAATGTTTCCTACCCCTGTTGCCTCTCCTTCTTTAATTCACTTCCTACCTCTGAATTCCCATTTCTGTGAATTCTTGTCACTCAATTAAAACTACTCTTTCTGTTACCAGTGATCTTTTGTCAAATCTGATAGTTTTTTCTCAATTCTTTTTCTTCTTAGCCTGTCTCCTATATGTATTTGACACTTTTAGATGCCTTCTAATTTGTGGATACTTTCTTCTCTCACTGCATTTATTAGATTGCTCGTTCTTGGTACTCCTCCTGTCTTTCCAAGCACTTCTTTGTTCCTTTTGCTGGATCATCTTCCTTATCACAATCCCTAACTGTGGTCAATACTCCAAAGTTCTGTCTTGAATCCTCTTCTCTACTTTTACTACATTCTTTCTCTTGGCGATCTTATCAGCTCTCATGGGTTTAATTATCATCTTTATGGAGATGACTCCCAAATCTGGATATGCAGCTCTTTAACTCCCTATTGAACATTTCTAACTGGACACCCTATGGATATCCAAAACTCAACATGTCCAAAACTGAACTTGTTATCTTTCCCTACAAACCCATTCCCTGTCTGAACTTTTTTTGTTAAGAGTTTCACCTTTCTTCTAGTTACCTCGGTTTGTAACCTTGGTTTTGCCCTTGATTCATCACTCCTTCACCCCTTATATCCAACATTTGGCAATCAATTGCCAAAATTTGTTACCTCTATAATAGTTCTCATACTCATCACCTTTTTGTTTCTAATGGTCACCCCCCTAGTTCAGGCCTCTATTACCTCTATCTTGATCTACTCTAATAACCTCCTCCACTTGTCTTCTTACCTCCTCCCTCCTCTCCAATTCACATTCCACAAAGCTGCTGCTGTGATTTTTCTATATCATTTTCTGACTCAGAAAGCTCCAATGGCTTTCTATTGCCACTAGGATCAAGTATATATTTCTTTCCTCTTCTTAACTTTTAAAGACATTCAAGACCTGACTCCTAAACTTACCTTTCTAACCTTGTTATGTTAACCTCCTTCCCAAACTCCATGGTTCAGCAACAACAGCAACAACAAAAAACATATGGGGTCATGATACTACATTTCTCATATCTATATTTTCTACCTACCATTTGCCACACCTGGAATATGCAGAAACCTTACCTCTATACTCAGAATACCTTATTTCCATCAAAACTGATCAAGTGGCATCTGTAGGAAGTCTTTCCTATAGAAAGGAATATCCTCCAATTGCTAACACTTCTTCCAATGACCTTGTACTTGTTTTGTACATAGTTGTTTCATGTACATGTTGCCTCACTTAGGACATGCAGGGACTGGTTTATTTTTGTCTATGTATTCTTTGAACCTAGGCAAAGCCTAGCATGCAAGCAGATGCTTCATGAATACTTAGTGATACATTGGTTAATGAAGCAAAGGAAGAAAAAGAAAAATGGAAGATTGAGATCAGAGAGGGAAACTTCAGAATTGGATGTTATAAGTAATGATAATGACCTCTCTTGTGACTAGCTGAAATGGCATGAAGATATGGTCATGAGAGCTAAGGTGACTGATGAATTAGTTGGGCAGAATTTTAAAGGAGATATCAGTATATTGAGGTCCTCAAGTAGCAGGACAGGAGAAGAAGTGGAGAGGCAAGGTTATTTCTTGAGCTAGGTACTGATCTTTTGGGACAAGGAAGAGAATAGTTCATACTATGATAGAAATGATAATAAATGTAAGGACCCTATAATTTGAGTGACTTATTTGCATATAAAGGGGACAGAAATGGCGGCTAAATGTTAAAGATTGAATTTAAGGCAATCGTGAACTTCACTAAGAGTTTAAAAATGGAAAAAATAGACATTGGAATTGTATTTGGAAAAGAGTTCATTTGTGCTTGGGCTGGAAACCTAATGGAGAGAAAGGAATTTGGAAGGCTTCCCACTGGTCCTAGGATAGGAGACCTGGTTTTTCCCAAGACACCCTGGCAATATATTAGTCAATCAGTCAATAAACATTTATTAAGTGCCTATGTGCCAGGCCCTGTTCTAAGCTTCCGGGACAAAAAAAAAAAGGTAAAAGACCTCAAGGAAATCAAAATCTAATGGGAGAGACAACAAACAAACATATGTAAACTACATATATATGAGAAAAAATAGGATGTAATTAACAGGGAAGGAATTACAATTAAGAAAGGCTGGGAAAAGCTTGGTTGGGACTTAACTAGGGCAGTTAATAGGTAGAGATGAGAAAGGAGAGCATTCCAGGCATGGGGGACAGCCAGAGAAAATTCCCAGGTCAGAAAGATGGGGTTTTTTTGTTCATAGAACACTAAGGAGGCTAGGGTCACTTGAAGAATATAAAGTTTGGAAAAGCAGGAAGTGGGGAGGTCAGTGATGGGCAACCTTTTGAACTTGGTGTGTCAAAATTTGCCAAAAAACCAAGAATAACTTAGGTGGTATGTCGCTTTGAGAAAAAATGTCCTTCTTGGCACGTGGCCCCATACTTTTTAGTTTGCGGCCACATGTCATTGAAAATGGCTATGCCTGTCAATGCTGACATGTGTGTCATAGGCTTGCCATCATGGGGCTAGGTTATTAAGAGCTTGAAAGTCAGAGGATCTTGTATTTGATCTTTAAGGCAATAAGGAGCCAAGGGAATTTATTGAGTAGGAGGAGTAATACATTGGACCTATGACTTAGGAAAATCACTTTGGTGTTTGAATGGAGGATGGATTGGAGTAGAAAGAGATTTGAGACAGGCAGATGCATCAGCAGACTTTTATAATAGTCTAGGTGCAAGGTAATGAGGGCTTGCACTAGCATAGTGGCAGGGTCAAAGAAGAGAAAGGAGAATATTCAATAGATGTTGCAAAAGTGAAATATATAGGCCTTGGCAACAGATTGGCTATTGGAGGTGAGAGAGAGTGAGGAGCTTATGATAGGATCTAGGCTTTGAGTCTGTGGGACTAGAAGGCTGGAGTTATCAAGAGTAGTAAGGAAATTTGGAGAGGGGAAGTATTTGGGGGAAAACATAATGAGTTCATTTTTGGACATGTTGAGTTTAAGATATTTACTGGCTTAGTGCCCTAGGGTTTTGGGGAGGGGGTAGGGGTAGGATATCATTGTTGTTCAGTTGTTCATCCAACTTTTCATGACCCCATTTGCCTTTTTTTTTTTGGTCAGAGATACTGTTGTGGTTTGCTCTTTCCTTCTCCTGCTCATTTTGTAGAGGAGGAAACTGAGACACAGGGTTGTGACTGTGTGAAGATCACACAGCTAGTATCCGAGGTCAGCTTTGAAGTCAGGAAGATGTCTCCCTGTGTTCAAGTCAGGCACTCTCTCCCCTGAGCTACTTAGCTGTCCCTTTTGGGAAATAGTATAAATCTTCTTATTTTGCTACTTCAATAAATGCCTATGCACTAAGGTAATTGTGACCCCTGGCTATTGATTAAAAGGTAAACACATTGGGATGTTCTCTTGAGGTATAGTTTTATGAGTGCAGACCCACATAGTACTTCGAAGCTGGGGTAATAATTTTCTGGGGAACCTAACCTATGAATAAGTGCAATAGATACAGAAATGGGTGGCAAATAGGCAGATGGAGTCAATCTCAAAGGAGATTTTGCAAAGTGATTATAGCAGGAAGAGGGAAAGCTCTTATCTTCTGTCTTGGAATTGGTTCTAAGGCAGAAGAGTGGTTAAGGGTTAGGCAATGGGGTTCAGTGACTTGCCCAGGGTCACACAGCTAGGAAATGTCTAAGGTCACATTTGAACCCAGGACCTCTTGTCTCTAGGTCTGGCTCTCAATCCACTGAGTCACCTAACTGTCCCCTTAATGAATACTTTCTATGCAGGGACTGCTGCCGTCATTTCATTGAGATTAAGGCTCTGCTGAGTAATTTAGGATTGGAAGAGATTTTAATCTGATATGAAAGGACTAGCCAGTATGTAAGGATCAAGTCATTTAACTTCACTGTCTCAGACTTCTCTCATCTATGAAATGTGATTGGACTAAACATGAGGAAAGGCCCCTTTCAACCTTAGATCTATGATCCTATGGTGACTAAGCAACAGTGTTTAGAGGGCAGAGCCTGAACTCAAGAAGAGAAGTCTGAGTCCAAATCTGGCCTCAGAGCTATATAACTCTGGACAAATCACTTCAACTTTTTTGCCTCAGTTTCCTCATCTGTAAAATGAGCTGGAAAAGGAAATGGCAAACCACTCCAGTATCTTTGCCAAGAAAACTCCAAAAGGGGGCAGGAAGAGTCAGTGATTGAACAACAACAATTATGACCTATTATGACCTATGGATAATAGGCAATCTTTAGTGTAATGGGAAGACAACTGGATTTGGAGTTAAAGATTCTGGGTTTGAATCCAGCTTTAATATCTCAATGAGAAAATGACTGCCCTTCCGTAGCTCAGTTTTCACATTTGTAAAATGAGAGACTCGACAATCTTTAAATTCTATCCCAAGTTTCAGATCATATGAACGAGGAAAATTGATACTTGACAAAGGAAAAACTTGAGCTATCTATCCAAAAGTGGTATTGGTCTGCCTGTGGAAATAGTGGGATACCCCTTGAAGACCTTGGTGGTCTTCAGGCAACTGCTAGACGATTGTGTGGTTTGTTTTTTTCCAGGTATATTTTGTACTGGATGGCTACTGAGGTCCTTTCCAACCTGTTTTCTGATTTTTCCCCCCTGATTCTATGAAACTACAGGATGGGCTAGGTCAAGAGCAGAGTACTTCTGGGGGAGGCTGCTAAAAGACAAAGGGAAAAAGAATGGCCAGCTCTTTTAAAGAGATGCAGAACATCGTCCTCCTCCATCTCTCAAAATAATTTCTTTCCCAAGACTAGCTTCCCCATCCCTGCCCTTGAGTCATAATAATCTTTGGGACTTCTTTTGCCAAATCGTCTGAAGGGTAAAGGACTCTGTTAAAAGAGCTTGGCTTGCTTAGGCACCTGCAGAAAGGAGAGGGGAGGAGGGAGGAGGGCGAGGACGACGACGGTTGGAGAGCACTTGCGTGATCCCCACAGCGCCTGCGCAACTGCCCAAAAGCTTTCCTATTCTCGGTGGAACCGTTGGGGGCGGCCCGGAGCGGCCGCTCGCGAGCCGCGTGCGCGAGCGTTTCGGCCGCGCGTTCCCTGCTCCGTGCTCTCGGCGCGCGCCCTCCCGCACCCGGTCCTCCCCATTTGCCCCAAACGACCGGGCCCCATCGGGCAGTTCATTCTCCGTTCGCCTTTCTCTGGCCTCAGCTCTCGGCGGCGGCCACAGGATGAAGCAGCAAAGGCGGCGAAGGCGGCGGCTGTGAAAGGTTTGTGAGGAGGCTGCGGTAGGGAAGGCCCCTCTGAGACCCCCCCCGCCCCCGCCCCGGCTCGGCCCTTCCCCGCTCTCGGCCGGGCCCGGGCTCTTCCAGCGCCCCCAGCAGACCGCGTCGTCTTCTCCTCAGCCTCGCCCGCCTCGGGGCGCTCCGGCTCTGGCGACACGGGTTGCTAGGTAGGCCTCGGCGGCGGGGCGGGCGTGAGGAGCCGCGACCAGGGGCGGGGAGGCTCCCGGCTGCCCGACCAGCCTGAGGGGAGCCGGCAGCCCCCTGGCTCTTAGGCGCCCCCGTCTCTCCTGTCGTGCTGGGGCGGGGGCGAGTACATCACTCCCCTAGAGCTTCCCACTCCCCGATTCTGCCGAGCCACAGGGGGCCGGCCCTTGCCGCACGGCCCCCACCCCTCAAAAGATGTGCTTTTGCTTGGGATGCAGAAGGCAATGGTTTGTTCATTAATGGGAAAGTGTCAGGTAGAGAGAGCTACTCACGAGTCCTTTTTGTGTGTGTTTGTCTCACACAGCTCCTCCTCCCACCTTTATCCCTAATAGGTTTCCTTGTGTCTGTGCTTTTTACAAAGGAGATGATCCTTGCAAAAATGCACAGTTGATACAATGGGAATGCAAGGTTGCTTTACTGCAGAATTTCAGGATGCCGGTATTCAATACCGGGTTTGTGTTATTTTAGGTTTCTCCTCCCAGTCTTGATATTGTTTTTGTTTTCCTTTTTACCATTCTCAATTTTAAAAAAAATCGTTAGGTAATGGCAGTTTGGGAAAAAATTAAGGGTTTAACAGGGCCTATGGTACACTGGAATGGCATTATACCTGGTGTATTTGATTGGAACGTTAGAACTGATAGATTTTTTTTTTTTTAGAGTGGGAGTGCCTGATGCTGAATTTTATTTCTCTACCTCATTAAAATTATTTCTTTTTGTTTTTAGATGGTGGATGTGGATGTTTCTGCTGGTGGAGATAGCACCAGGAGAAAAATGGAGGCCCTGACAGACAGTGCAGTTGAAATTGTCTCTTCTGAGCTCTATGATTCAGCCAGGGCGAAAATAGCTGCTAATCTACAATGGATCTGTGCTAAAGCCTATGGAATAGGTATGATTATTTTCCAAAAGTTCCTTGCTTTTTTTTTTTTTGGCTACAGTATCTGATCATCTTGTCTTTTCAAGTCATATGAAATCTGATGTCCTACAATATCAATATCATCTTTATCTTTTCTCACATCATGTGAAATAAATACAATGAAGAAGAAACTTCTTATCAGCATCTTCCCTAGACAATCTTTTGTCAGTGCACTTAGAAACACAGCAAAATCTATTTACTTGAGCAAGTGTGGTCCTATAAAGGACCTATTAGTAATCTCTTGGCAGATTTGAGTCTTTATAGCCCCTGTTAATCTTAAAACACTATTCCTTGCCTAATGATTTTGACAGATGAGTTGTGAGTTATGCTTAAGTTTGGCAGTCTATTGTCCTGAAATTTGAAGAATGTGAAACTTGAGTTTTCTGAAGCATTAAATAATTATTTCAAAAATACCATTTCATATTCTTTTAGCTGATAAGGAACAAATTTATTTACTTTCTCCTGAAATACAGGAGGAAGTGAATATTCAGTATTTGGTGATATATACCACTTAGTAACTATATAGCATTGACAAGTCTTCTAATTAAAGGAACCTGTAAAGGGAAATAAACAACTTTTCTAAGGTGTGTCAAAACTTAGAAATAAAGCCTTTTGTTTAAAAATGAAGCCCATAGGGGGCAGCTGGGTAGCTCAGTGGATTGAGAGCCAGGCCTAGGGACGGGAGGTCCTAGGTTCAAATCTGGCCTCAGACACTTCCCAGCTGTGTGACCCTGGGCAAGTCACTTGACCCCCATTGCCTAGCCCTTACCACTCTTCTGCCTTGGAACCAATACACAGTATTGACTCCAAGATGGAAGGTAAGGGTTTTATTAAAAAAAAAATGAAGCCCATAATTCTCTAACTAGAGGTTATATCCTAAAATACTTCTTCATAATGACTAACTTTATTTGGGAAATGAGGCACTTTTATTATTCTCAGTCCATTTTGCTAAAACCCACTGTGCCCAATAGATCAGTACTGATTTTATGTTCTTAGAACTTGGCAAAACAAATTATTCTTAAATAAAATCTAATTACTGACCGGTATTGATGGAAGAAATTTATGCACTAGGATTTCCCCACACTAATGAAATCATAGGTCACCAACTCCTTCTCTATGTTTAATTTTACCAATTCCTTTCCCCAAACTTAACATTATTTAAGTTAATTTGTTGAAAAAGATTTCTGAACAAGCACAAATCAATGGACCTCCCCTTAATATATACAGAATTTTAAGACTCAATTTCTCCCATTAGTTTTTTTGGAAAATATTTTTGCTTTAGTAAAAGTATTTCCTTTTTAATACTAAGAATATGAGTGTGGCATTGCCTTTTTAAAAGAAAAGTGTAGTCTAGTTTTGAAAACTTGATGAACTGGCATTCTTTATGTGACTATTTCAGCAGTTGAAGTTGAGATCTTGTATAACAGCTACAGTTGTTATTAGTCATAAGGACAAACATGTTTTGTAAGTTGTAGGGATTAAATACATATATGTCTTATTTTGTTTCACATTGCCTTTATTATTTACTGTTTTAAAATACTGTTTGTTTTACAGCTACTGAAAGTGACTCAACTCATTAGATTAGAGATGGGGAAGAATGGTTTGTTTCCTTAACATATGCATCTTTATGGCCTAATATATTTGAATACCTAAGAACTCTGGAGATGTCATGCAAACTTACTTGTTTAAAAAACCTCTCCCACTAGTTTTTCACTAAATCCTTCCACAAAGTGAATTTGAAATTTAGTTTTCATTTAAACACTCAAAATAGGAACTGATTAGCTTTTCAGTAATGAATATTATGTACAATCATTTCTTTTATTACTTGGGTTAGTTTCTTTGATTTTGTTTTCATTATCAGATAACAATAAATTAATCTTTTTAATATTTAATAAGATATCCTTAAAGCAGATCTATTTAAAAATTCTCAAAAGGTAGACTTGCAATATGGTTATAAAGTGAAGAGATAGGATGTATGTAATAATTACTTAATAAATATTTTCTGAATGAATAAATGAAGGAAAATAGAAATTGGAGCCAGATTTGAAGGAGGATAGAAGCTGCCTTACAATCTTAGATTGAATTTCCATATTTCTTATAGTTTTAGAGTGATGTCATTTGGTAGTAACCTTACTTCTAGGAGTACACATGTTGTTGTTTTTTCATTGTTTCTTGCTTGTTCAGAGATAGATTTAAATTCAATAATGCTTGTATTTGGAAAAGGGAGTTAGTAAAATTTAAGTTTTTGAAAAAAGTTTTATAAATTAGGAGGAGGCTAATTTTAAAAATGCTAATATTTTAGTGCCCTGTGTAAATTGCATTATGTATTGGATATTTTACTGCACATCTTAGGATGTGAAATTACTTACTGTTGACAAACTTAGTTAAATTGTTTGAATGAATGATTAGAGGTAGTCTTTCATAGAATCTTAAAAAAATTTTTTTTTAATTAAAAGCCTTACCTTCCATCTTGGAGTCAATGTGTATTGGCTCCAAGGCAGAAGAGTGGTAAGGGCTAGGCAATGGGGGTCAAGTGACTTGCCCAGGGTCACACAGCTGGGAAGTGTCTGAGGCCAGATTTGAACCTAGGACCTCCCGTCCCTAGGCCTGGCTCTCAATCCACTGAGCTACCCAGCTACCCCCTTTCATAGAATCTTATAGATTTATTTTAAAAATGTTTTTTATAGTCTATGAAAATAGTTCTTACCAGCTTTAAAAAATTTCTACATAAAAAAACAACAATTTTCTGCATTGCTTAGATTTGGACCCTTGAATTGGCACCCTAAAATTAATTTGATCATTAAGATAAAAAAATCTTAGTCTCAGTCTTAATGTTATTTTGCAGTACTGCTTTATGTGAATATAACAAAGGTTACTTAAATACGTTGAATTAGAAAATTATTCAGTAGAAATATGAAATTAGACAGCTGTTTATTTGTTGTTTAGTTGAAAGTATATTGAAATTCTAGGGGAAGACTCATTTTAGGTTCTTTGTCTTTTTATCTCTTTTGCTTTCTCTCCTCTCTCTTTTTTAACCTCTTGTGTTGTCATCTTTCCTGTGTACCATTCTGCTAACCAGTGCATGTCATTTAGTAAGTAGTTAGGACTACAATGGAACTCTGCCATTTCTAATACTTTGGATTATCCTCTCTAGCATACGGTTTTGCAGAAACATTTCATTTAGTTTTTGGTCACTGTTAATGCCATAGTTAAGAGCAGTAGATCTTGTTGTACCTTTTCTTTTTTACTTTTGTGTTTTACCCTAATATTTTCACTATTTTTTCCTTTCAATAAATCTCTTTAAGTCTTTTTGACATTGGCTTTATGCTGTGAACCTAATAGGATGCTCCAGTCTTAGTGCACTTTATGTTTTACTAGCTTAAAATTGTATCAAGACTTTTGAGATAGTCATGTATTTAAGGATTACATTAGAGATGTTGAAAATTGTTCACTTAGGAATTGCTAAAACCTGTTAAACTAGAAAACATTGACATTTATAGGTAAAGGCAAAATAATAAATAAAATATAATTTATTCTAATACTTTTCTTTTATCTTCTGATTTAAACTCTTTGTACTACTTATTGTAATAGCCTTTTATTTTGTGAGTGTCTGGTCAAGCTGAATAGATAACCAAATTCCCACTTTTCAAATGCAAAAATTAGTATAGGATCTTAGTATTGAATCTAAACCATTTTCATTTTATACATGAGGAAACCTAATAAGGTTAAATAATTTGCCCAAGGTTATAAAACTTGACATTTGAATTGGCATTTCATCTTTATTAAGGTAATTTGAAAACAAACAAACAAAAACCATATTCTTTGGAATTCTTATATTGAATTTCAGGGTATCTCTACTAACCAAAGTTGGGAAGACCCAAGTTCAAATTGAGCATCAGACACTTACTAGCTGTGTGACTTTGGTCAAGTTACTTCTTTTTGCTTCAGTTTACTCATCTGTAAAATGGGGATAGTAGCACCTAATTCCTAGGGTTATTGTGAGGATCAAATAAGATAATATTTGTAAAGTGCTTAACAATATCTGAAATCTAACTATTTTATTATCTCATAAATTTTTTTCTTAATACTTTGATAATTATACTTCAGTATAATTGGTTTCCTTTATCATCCTATGGTTTTTATTTTATTCTTCAAAAAATATTCTGAGAAGGCATCCATTACCAAACTGCCAAAGTGGTCTGTGACACAAAAATGTTAGGTACCCCTCCCTTCCCTACCCCTCCCTCTCCCTATCTCTCTCACTCAATCACACTCACTCACTAGCTAAGAGGTCAATGTGCTAGTTAGGGGATCAGTAAGATATGAATAAAAAGTTTGCCATACAGCATAATTGGGGTTAGAGCTCAGAGGATGTGAATTACACAGATTCATGGAATTTGTGAGTTGGAAGGGACCTTAGCAACTATCTAACCAACACTTGAAAGAATCTTCAGTCTAGTGAACTAGGTCTGAACATAGAACTAGGGACTAGTATCACCAAGATAGGCAACTGCTTGTGATAAAAAAAGGTATACTTGTTTATAATACTTTTTAGAAAATCTTATTTTTAATGTAGAAAATTCCATCCATGACATATAGATTTATTTTGTGATGAAGCAAGAAGGATTCTCTTAAGAGCTTTTACTTTCTGTAATTCTAAGTTACATATATTATAGTATAAAATCTTAGGGGTTATAGTTTTCAAGCCCTGCCTGATCTCTTCTGACAGTTCTTTGACTTCCTCTTTCAAGGTTTTGTTGATTTAGAGTAGGAATTCAGAAGACAGATGCTTGGGGAGCCATTTGTAGTTGGTGATAGCATTTTGGAAGGTCTGGGGGCAAGAGAATTTTAGTGATTCAAAGTGACTGCTCATAGCCTATTCAAGTGAGGGAAAGAGTTAAGTGTAACCAGAAGGGTGTTTTAATGGACATGGGGGGTTTTGGAGATGATGTGAATGGCAGATATGTTTAGTGAATTCAGAGGAATTAGAATTGACTATTTTAGCAGGTTTAGCTGTGGAGGATAGTTTAAGTTCTTTGTTGTGGTTAGGGAAATAACTAACTTGGAACAAATTTTCTAAAGATTTGCTTGGGATTTAGAAGATGGCCTCTAATTTAGAAGCCAGACAAAGTTATTTCTGGAAAAAAAAAAAACCCTTCTGCATCTTCTAGATTAAATTTTCCTTTTTATTCCCCCCACCCCATATCAACAAAAGGGAAATAATATCTGATACAAGGACCTTATTTGAAAGTGTAAGCAGTGTCTTTTGCTGGTATTTACCTACCTCTGTGCCATGAAGAGGTAGGTATTTTTCATTATTTGTTCTTTGGGACCTTGTAGTGATTGTTAGGGCCATTGTAATAATTATTCTTTTGTTTCTGCTTCCTTCTGCATCAGTTCATACAAATCTTCATGTTTCTCTGTATTCCTCATATTCATTATCTTTTACTGTGTAGTATTCCACTAGATTGGTATACTGTATTTCTTTCAGTTGTTACTTAATTGGTGGTCACATACTTTGTAGTTATTTACAATTGCAAAGAGTTCCATAATGTCTTTGATTTTTCTTGGAACATATGTCCAATAGTGAATAGTTTCCAAAGATAAAGATAATTAAGTCACTTTTCTTGCATTGTTTCAAATTGGCATCCAGAATAGTTGGGCCCTGTTCACACCCAATACTATCAATACTATGTCTATCTTCTCAGAACCCTTTGTATATTGACTTTTTTGTGTTTTTTTTTTTTACTTTTACAGGCTGTGAGTGGAAACCTTAGAATCATGTTCATTTGCATTTCATTTCAATTAGGAATTTGAGACAGGTTTTCATATTGGTCATTTATAACTTATGATTATTCTTTTAACATCTATTCATAACTTTTGACTGCTAATTTACTGTGGAATGGGAGCCAGACTGATTATTCAGCTTCTAGGAAAAGAAAAGCAAAAGGAATAAACAAAGGAAATCTATTGCTTTAGTTAATTGGTTCCAATTGTAGATTGAGTTCCAAATTACAGATACTGACTATATTGAAGGTCTTTAAAGGATTCTTTGAAAAGATCCAAAAAAGGAAGCAGAGCTTACCTGACTGAGGCATTTCCTAAGTCATATATAGAATTGTGGGAGAAAGTTGCTTCACTTTTCTCCTGCTCCACGGTATCCATCTGGCTCCCGTATCTGGAAATGGTACTGGAGTAAGTGCATGTGCCACAGCTGAGAAAACCAAAATATCTTCATAAAGATGCTCAACTGCTATCTACATTGAGTGTTGATTTCTGTTTTCATTAGACTTTTAAAAAAAAGTTATATTAAAATGTGACTGAGCATTAGAAAAACAACATGGTTTTGCAGGTATGCTCTTAATCTACTTCTTGGATTAAGAGTTATGTTAAAAATATAAGGTGCTGTTAGGGCATGTGGCATCTGGAAATTTTTAGCGTTGAATGAGAGGATTAGAGAAAAATAGGCTGGATCAGTCAACAACACAAGCAGTTCCCAATTTACAAATGCCTATCTTACAAATAGCCCATATCTGCATGTGGCTGTTATTCTCCATTACCTCATAAATGCTCATTTTGTGGGAACTATTGTGAGAAAAATTGGTTGTTTTAGAAAATCTATAAGACTAGAAATAGAGGAAGGGTAGAAACTGTGAAAAACAACACTATTAGGGGAATTTATAGCATACAAACTGGAAAGGATTTTAGAGATAATCAGTTTAGCCCCTTCATGTTATTGATGAATTCTAACTGAGGTCCATGTAGAATAAGAAATTTGCTAAAGGTCATGTATAGCTAGCTTGAAGATGTAGTCTATTTCTTCTGCATGATGATGATATATTTGACACAGAATTTTTTATTTCTACTTCCCTTTGTTAGGCTCCCTGAAATAGTGCTAACTAGAGATTTATTTTACTTAATATGTATCATCTTAAAAAAATGGAAAAGTACTATTAAGCTAAATGAATATCAGTATACTATACTTTGGTGAGAATTAATTTAGTATTCTTTCCATTGCACCATGTTGTCTTGAGAGTGTGATATCTGATTCTGTGAGAGAGATTAGAAGACAACTAGATAAAGAATAACCTAGATCACTGAACTCCCAAATCATAATGTATGTGTATTATACATACAATAAAATATTTTAAATTTGTGGTTATTTTGAAAGAGTTTGGTCTGAATTATGTTCATAAGGCCTTTTGTAAGCAAATAGTTTTGAATTTTTAGGAGGACTATTGAATCTACCTTAAACTATTTTCCAAGTCTTTAGGAGAATAGTTAGAATTAATAGCATGAAATGATTTTTAATTACTGAAAGGCATGTAGTAAATATCTGATAATGTTAGACTGCTTGGAATAATTATGTTTTGAAAAAATTAAATTTATAATTTTAGACTTTAAATTTATACAGACTATATTTTCTTCTTTCTCGATGATAGAGAACATGCTGTTTTTTTGGGAAAAAAATGACTCCCTTCCCAAATGCAAAATCAAGCAAGTCTGGTCACCAAGGATTTATTAAGAGTTCTCTGTGTGCTATGCCAAGTACTGAGGACAGAAATAAAGGTAGAGAACATTACTCATGGAGCTTATATAGTCTAATGAGGAGAAAACATACCGACAACTATTTACTATACATATATGATAATGTGGAAAAAATCACAGTTGGAAGACTCTAATACTAAGGGATATTAGGAAAAGCTTAAAGGAAGCTGTAGAAGATAGGAGGCAGAGTTGAAGAGAGAATTCTAGGCATAGAGGAACAACCACTAAATGTAAAGTCCACAGATGAGGTGTCCTGTGTCAGGAACAACAACAAAGGAGGCCAGTGTCATTGGATTACAGAGTATGTGGAAGAGAGTAAAGTGAAAGAAGACTGGAAAGGTTAGAAGGGGTCAGAATATAGAGGTCTTTAAAAGCCAAAGAGAGAATTCTATATTTGATCCTGGAAGGGAGTTAATAGAGTTGATTGAATGTGTGTGACTTTATGTGACATAAGCCTTTGATTTAGGGTGACCATTTTTGACAGCTAAGTGGAAGAAGTAGTGAGAAGAATGTTGGAATAGTTTAGCCATGTGATAGTATGAGGCCTATACCAGAGTAGTGGCAGGGTCAAAGGTGAGAATGGTAAGAGATCTTGTGAAGGTAAAATAGATAAGACCTGGTACTTGATTTATTATGAGAAGAGTGAAGAATTGAAGATGACATGTAGGTTTCAATCCTAGATGACTTGTAGGGTAGGGAGGGTATAATTTACAGTAATAGGTAAATTTGGAACAAATGACAGCTTGAGAAGGAACATGATAAATTCACAAGTTTTGTTTTGTATCTGTAGAGTTTGAGATGTCTAGTAGATAGATAAGTGAGATGGGAGATTAGGAATGGACAAATAGATCTGAGATTCATAAGCATAGAGATAACAATTGAATCCATGAGAGCTGATAAGAAGACCAACCAAAATTTGATAGAGGGAGAAGAGATAAGGGCCTAAGAGCTTTAGGTGATGCCCATAGTTAGCCTACATGACCTGGCTAAAAATCCAAGGAAGGAGGTAGACAAAAAGTAGTCAAACAGGTAAGTGGAGAACCAGGAGAGAATGGTATCAAAATCTAGAGAAAAGAGAGAGTATCAAGGAGAAGAAAGTGATTGATATGTCAAAAGCTGCAGAGAGATCAAAAGGTTGGGATTGATAATTTTGGAGAGAGAATAATTTCAGTTTAATGATGACATCAAAAGTCAGCCTTAAAAGATTTCAAAAAAAGAGTAAGAGGAAAAGAAGTGAGGCCACTGATTGTAGATGGACTTTTCAAGGAGTTTAGTCACAAAAGGGAGGAGGGAGAGGGAAGGATACCTAGCTGGGACGAATGGATGAAATAAGTTTTTTTAAGGGATGGAATGAGATCACTTGGATACAAAGAGGGATTTGCCTGAGCAAGAAAGACCAACTCTTTCATGTGAAATAGGGTAAAGGAGGAGATAGTTGCAGAAGGCATCTGAGTGATGTGAGATGAGGAACAGAGTAGAAGAGGGAGCTCTTTTTGAATGGCCTCAATTTTTTTCAGTGAATTTTCCAAGTTCTCAGCTGAGAGAGCTGTACTAGGCTGAGGCATGGGAGATTTGAGGAGGTTTTGAAAAGTTCCTGTGGTGAGTAGAAAAGTAAATCAATAAGGTGTAAAAGTCTTGCCTTACTGCAACAAGGGTCTAGTTTAGAATATGTAACATAGTTTTTTGGTGGACATAGCCAGCAGGGTTTGGTTATTTTTCTCCAGCTGCATTTAGCAGCACATGGGCCCCAGGTAGGATGGGGAGGGAATAAGCATTTATTTATTAAGTACTTACTCTATACTAAGTACTGTGCTAGCACTTTACAAATATTGTCCCATTTGATCCTCACAGATCTTGTGAGGTAAGACTGATGCAGACAGGTCAATGTAAAATGACTTTAGGGTCAAACATCTAATGAGTGTCTGATGTTGAATTTGGACTTGCTTCTTGAATAATGTTCCAACACTTCCATCTACTGTGTCACCTAATTGTGCATGGTAGGAGCAATCCAAGACTGAAGCTTGGTAGGGCAAGATTTTTTTAAAACTCTTACCTAAGAATTGATACTAAGTATCAATTTCAAGGTAGAAGAGTGGTAAGGGCTAGGCAAAATTGGGATTAAATAATTTGTCCAGGGTCACACAGGAAGTATATGAGGCTACATTTGAATCTAGGTGCTCCCAGTATAGGCCTGACTTGCTATCTAGTTGTCCCAAAGCAAGATTTTGATACTGAGACAAGGTACTCGAGAGAAGGGTATATGTTAGAATCAGATTAGTTTACCCAAAGTGTAAAATGGAGATGGTGAGAGAGTGTAGTTATGCAATGTGGGTGGTTTGGAAAAGAACTGAGAATTGGAAGATTTGGAGTTCTTGGTGAAGACAACAGGATTAGAATTTTCAAGGCAGAGAGATATGTGTAGTGACAAAAAATTATGATCAGATAAAGGAATTACTGAGTTTGTGAACTTGGAAGTAGAATACTTGTGAATTATGGCAAAATGAAGGGTATGACCATCCATCCGTCTCGGTTTAGCTGAGGTGAGATGGAGATATATAGTAGGCTGTGGGAATTGAATTACTTGAAGTTAGAGTGTTTGAAGGAGAATTTATATGTATGTAGGTCAGGAATTGGGGAAGAAGAGAGAGACTCTGAGATCATTAAAGAAGGAGGGGGAGTGTTTTACATCTCAGTAGATAATGGCTACCAGAATCTTGATTGGGTGGTAAACAGATTTGAATGAACCTCAAAAGAGGAAAGGGGTTACTGAGTCTTGGTGGTAGAGGGAGAATCTGGAAGTGGCAATGGGGAGAGCAAGAAATATTTTAACACCTTTATCAGGATTAATGATTCAGGGGAGATAGTGAAAGAACTTTCAATGCTGGAAAGGATGGCCAGGTAGTTTTGCCATTAGAATGAAGCCAGGTCTCGGTGAGCTCAAGAACATGAAAGAACTGAAAAAGGAAGTGTTTTTTTTAGGGGGGGGGTGAGGTATGGAGGTTAACATTGGAGCAGGCGTTCCAGAGAGCATAGTTGAAGGGGAATGGCATAGATAGTTTTGGAGTAGGAGGTTTGAGGTGTTGGGTTAAAGTTGATAGTAAGAAGGGTGCTGGCAATGGGGAGATAGCGAACAGTGACAGTTGAGGGTTCAGACTTACTAGGATTGGGGAAGAGTATGACAAGCATGGGAGGAGTGTGTTAATCATTGGGAAATGAATTCAGGCATGTTATTATCACTAGAGCTTTGTATTGGGTGGAGATGGAAAGGGGATGGAAATGTAGGCTGTCAGGCTGCAGTATTGTGGATAGCTGGAAAGGGGTAGGGAGGTATAGGTGTAGATGAGGCAGCTGATAATCATAATTGAGCAAAGTACGTCTGCACCTCTGCTGTATCCAAAAGTGTATCTCTCATTCTCAGCTACTTGAGGCCATCATCCCTCTGTCAAGTATCTGTAGTATGTTTCATCATCAGTCCTCTGGAGTTGTGATTGGTCATTGCATTGAACAAAAATTTTTGTCATAGTTGTTATTTTTCATAGTATTGCAGTATTTTCCTTGTATATATTGTTCTCCTGGTCCCAGGAAGACCTGAGTTCTATGCAAGTGACAACCTATGCTTTAGTTTTCTTATCTGTAAAAGTGATAGCACCTATCTCACAATGTTGTTAGAAGGATTAAATGTGTGGTACAAAGTGGGTTCTTAAAAAGTTTCTTTTTCCTTCATTACTTCCTTTCTTCCTAGGTACCATAATTTTTCCATTGCTACAACAAAAGTTGCTATAAACATTTTTCTGCATAAGAGTCTTTTTCCTCTTTTTTTTTTTTAAACCTTTACCTTCCGTCTTAGAGTCAATACTGTGTATTGGCTCCAAGGCAGAAGAGTGGTAAGGGCTAGGCAATGGGGGTCAAGTGACTTGCCCAGGGTCACACAGCTAGGAAGTGTCTGAGGCCAGATTTGAACCTAGGACCTCCTGTCTCTGGGCCTGACTCTCAATCCACTGAGCTACCCAGCTGCCCCCTTTTTTCCTCTTTTTTAAAAAAATTTTTTTTTGGAGCTTGCTAGTGTGATATTGCTGAATCAAAGAATATCTACAATTTAGTGCCATTTTGGGTATAATTCCAAATTCTTTTTTCAGAATGGCTGGACCAGTTCACATATTGAGATACTTCATCTATTGATTTTTGTTTCCTTTTTGGTTTTGCTAATACCTTTTTTTCTTAGTGTTATTGCTAACATTACTAGAATGGAGAAAACCAGGCACCTTTACTTTACTTTTGTATTTCCTGGGAAAGCTTCTAGTGCTTTGCTCATTGCGAATACTAGCTTGGGATTTTAGATACGTACTTTTTATTATTTAAAAAGTTTCTATTGTAGTTTGAATAGTTTTTTAAAGGCTTTTTCTTTATATATCAAAAATAATTATTTGGGATGTTTTTCTTTTTAATAAATTTATGTTAATTATTTTCCTATTAGATCATTCCATATATACCTGCTGTAAATTCAGCATCATATTGAATATTTTTTAACCATATTGCTGATGTTTCAAGATTTTATTTAAAATTTTTTCAGATTTATCACTTGTTTAGGTATAGGATTTGGGGTGTTGGTTTTAAAAAACTATAATATTATAAAAATGAATAATATGGAAATAGGTATTGAGTGATGATACATGTGTAACCCAATGGAATTGCTTGTCAGCTCCAGGAGGTGGTGGGGAAGAAGAAAAGGAGAGAACATGAATCATATAACCTTAGAAAAATACTTTAAAATAAATAAATTTTAAAAAATTTCAATCGCTATTTATTAGATATTTTTAATTGATACTTAGAATACTTTCTAGGTTTTGGGGAACAATTTTAGTAGTATAGGTTTTAACCGATCTCTACACATTTAATACAATTCACTTGTAGTCTCTTTACAATTAGTTTAATGTCTTTTTTTAAATTTGAATTGTTAACACTTATGTTATGATTATTTGGCTATTTTATTTTTCGTAGATATTTTTCCATTTATTTTGAAATCTTAGTTTTGCTGACATTTGTGTATAGTAAATTCTGATGATTAAACTTTTTTCTTTGATGTGATCATATCCTTTCTACTATGGTATAGGGGTGAAAGATGAAATGACTGAGGAAACAAAAGTTTCTATCTTCCAAGTATATAGATTATTAAGCAATGCATGGCAATTACCCAGCAAACATGGAACAAACCTCTTCAGCTTAAGACTGGACCCCAAATACAGTAGGAGACAGAATTTTATACACTAAAAACATCAAATAGGACCACTTAATTAAAAGAAAACAATATAACATTAGTGAACCTGATTTCTAATAGGAGGAAAGATTAGGGACTTTTCTGAGTTGGATGGGAGAGAGTAAAAGGTACAGTTCCTTCACTGTAAGTAAGAAAGACACAAAAGGTGTCTTAATGTTCCCAAGTGTCTGTATACAATCAAAGGAAAATGGAAGCAATAACTAATTGATCAATATGGGTCCAATTTTCAGATAAAACACGTGGTTTGCTTGAGATGTACTAATTGTGAGAAAACTCCATGCTTCAGTCTTTGTGTCTGACTGAGTTTCAGATTTGTATAACCTAGGTTCTTAGTTAAGGATCTCTAAGCAGCCAGGGAAAGGTGGTCTAGTTTCCTAGCTACACAGTTTATACAATGAAATAAGTTTTTCTCTCAATATACACAATTGAAACATCTCACCAGACAGAAGTTGGACTAAACTCATAAATGACTACAAAGGGAACTGAGCTAGCTCCAGCATTGAGTCACAAGATGGAGTCAATATGGTTCACTTGGTTGCTATGATTAACCACTTGCTGCCCTAATATTCTCAATTCCTTTACTGAAATTATCATAATAAAAATGATTTTTCCTTCTTTCTCATAAAGTTAGTGAAGGGTTGGTTTAATGATTTTAGTCTTTTCAAAGAACCAGTTTTTAGTGTTATTTAGCAATTCTTTAGTCTTTTTTGCTTTTCAGTTTATTTTTTTATTTTTTGAGTTTATTTTTCAGTGGAGGTTTTTTGATTCCCTCCTTTTTTGCCCAGTATTTTATTCGTTGTTTTGAGAACTTTTTCTGCTAAATTTTTCCTTCTTTTTTATTTTATTTTTTTATTTTACTGCTGTTTTATTTACTTCAGGACAGGCCCAACTTTTTCTCTCTTATTATTATTGCTCATTTTCTGTTTGAGGTGGCTTTCTATCACTTTTTGGGTCTTTCCCTATTCAGTGCTTTTGATTGAATCCTTTCTAGACTACTGGGGCTGGTATCCTCCAGTGATCTCTTCATAATGGAATTTGCATTGGCTAGATGAAATCCTTGTATGCTATATCTGCTATTTGCATGCTGCCCTCCTCTCCCTCCCTCACCCACTGGCCCTGGTTGCCCACCATTTTTTCCATTTTTCTTAAACCCTTATGTCCTGTTTTGGAATTGATAGTAAATGTTGGTTCCAAGGCAGAAGAGTGGTAAAGCTAGGCTTTTGAGGTTAAATGACTTGCCTAAGGTCACATAGCTAGGAAATATCTATGGCTAGATTTGAACCCATGGTGATGAATGCTTAGGACAAGAACAAAAAGATTTTTTTTTATTATGTTGGAGTCAAGAGAAGGATCCAAGTATAGATGACGATTGCTACTTGGAGGTGGGATGGTGAAAACAGGCAGTGGTAAGAAGATGGAACTGCTAAACTTTAACTTGCTGTTTTCTGTTCCAAGAATTGTCTTTGAACTGAGAGCAGAACAAAAGTAGTTAGGGAATGGAAACTAAAGATAAGTGAAGAGACTGAATCTGACTTCTTTTAGTTAGTTGTTACCAGGCCTGAACAGATAAAAAATAATGAATAAATGAAATTTTAAATGTTGACCATTGACATCTGTGATTTAGAGAATGTGAGATTCCATGGACTAGGTGAGTGCTCTCATTTTTGGAAAAAGGGAAGAGTATGAATTCTGCAAACTGTTGGACCAATGAGCTTAACATATTTTTGGCAGAATTTTTGAGTACATAATTTTCAAGTTTTATTGATTGTGAAATGTTAATGAAATTATGAATATGATAGACAAAACATTTATTAAGTATTTATGTCAGACACTATGATTAGCATTGAGGATACTAATGCAAATAAGCAAACCATAGTCTTTGCCCTCAGAGTTTATGTTCTAATAGGGGAAGACAACACAGGAGGGGGGAAGCTGGAAGAAAGTGGGGTACATATATGTAGCTCATTCCTCTATAGTATCTGAGTTAGCATTTATATTTAGAATACCAAGAAGAGAAAACCACAATCAATTCCATAATGCAGTTTGATTTTTCACTTGAGAAAATTATCTAAAACCATTTTCTTAGAACTCCTCAAATTCCCGGGAAGATTTATGCCCATATCATTTGGCTAACAAACTGTGGTCATCCTCCAAATCATCTGAGATTTGTTTCTCTTCCTAATTACAACTTCAAAGTTATTTGTTATTTAAGATAATGTTATTTGATAAACAAAGATAAATGTAATTTGGGTTCAAATGGGTCATAGTACCTGGTATAGACAAAGCCTTTCTACATCACCCTTCTTGGCAAATCTTGAATAAAGTGGTAAATATTCTAGGCCTATACTCTCATCTCCTTGAAACAGTTACTATTCTCAAAGATCCCATGAGGAAGATCTGAAAGTTGAGGTATTTGATGGCACCTAAAGATCATCATCCTAAGGAACATTTCTAATACAAGTTTGACATGAAACTTTTTGTATAAAAGAAAAAAAGAGAAAAAAATCTTTTTGTTTCTATACTTCATGATAAGCAGAACTGCCACAGCATCACTTCACTAAGGCAACTAGGTAAACAATGGAGATAGAGCGCTGAATCTGATTGGAGTCATGAAAACCTGATTCCAAATATGGTGTAAGACCCTAGTTGCATAATGCTAGGCAAGTCACTTAACCTCTGCTTAGGTTTCTTCAGCTGTATAAATGGATAAGGTTTTTAGGATCATGGGGTTAATATTTGTAAAGTGTAGCTTAGTGGTAGAACATATGCTCTGTGTGTTTGAGGCACTGGTTTCAGTCACAGGCCTCTTTTTGCCAGACATCTAAAGTGGCACAGTGACTAGAGTGCCAGGATGGAGTCAGGAAGATTCATTTTCTTAAGTTCAAAACTGGCTTGAGATGCTTACCAGCTGTGTAGCCCTGGGCAAGTCACTTAACCCAGTTTGCTTTAGTTCTACCAATTTGTAAAATGAATCGCAAACCACTCTTATCTTTGCTTAGAAAATCTTGTGTGGGGTCATAGAGAGTCTTGAAAGACTGAATAATTACATATGAATGCTACCTATTATCTGGATATAGAATTGTAGTCTTGCATTATCCCCCTTAAAATAGCCTGTAAAGGAGTATCTTTACTAAATCTCTTCTTTATTTGAGTGCATTAAGTTTCTTTTTCCATCCCTAGCATGGAAGTTAGATTACCACATAGCCAGCCACTCATTTGTTAGAGGCAAACTCCCAAATAAAGGAATTGAAATGAGTAGGAGAAATTGATCTAGGCTCTTGATTTTTATACCCTCCAAAATCTGAGAGCCTTCATTCCAGTTATTATAGTGAGTAGCCTAAGGGCAAGGTGTCTAGGTGTTACAGATGTGAAGAATTGTCTTGGGACTGGATAGACATAGTGGATTAGGTGAGTTTTTACTAATTTGTCAATCTGGACAGTTCAGTGTCAGGGTGGAGTTATAAAGTTGAGTGGATTTAACCTCTCCCCAATATTTACTTTAATATTTAACATTTGAGTGAATTTTCAGCCCTATGCTCATTGAAGTTTTGTATATGTACATCACTAGAGAGTGTAGCTGTCACCTCCTTGAATTTTTAGGTATTATCATGTTTATTTTACAAACTGTTACCTAAGCTAGTTAAAGTCATTCATCTGTTTGGAGATAGCACTCACCCTAGAATCCAGCTCCTTGGATGATATCTAATCTGGACTTTTTAGCATTAGAAGTACAGTTTTGTCCCAGGTTTCAAACAGTCTTTCAACAAGTGTTTATTAAGTGCTTACCAAGCACCAAACACTGCTAAGCTTTGGAGATATAATTATGATAAAAAAGAAAGACAATTCTTACCCTTGAAGGAGTACTTATATAAGTGAAAAGATAAAACAACCTTTATAGAAAGAAACAAAAACCTAGGTAGAGATAGTTAACACTCAAGTTTGGGCAATGTCAGCAAAATAAAGATACCTAAATTGATGTACATATTTAGTGCAATACCAAACTACCAAAAGTTTGTTTTATTGAACTAGACAAAATAATAACCTAATTAAGAATTTCAGAGAAAATATGAAAAAAAGAGGCCTGACACTATCAGTTTTAAAGTATTGAAAAGGTATTAATAATAAAAACTATTTGGGTCTGGTTAAAAATGGAAAAATGAGTCAGTAGAAAGTAACAGATAAACAAGACCTAGAAGACAATGATAATTGTCTTGTAGTCAACTAATTCAAGAACAGAAATGCTATAAGATAGATTCTTCCTCAGCAAGAATTGCTAAGAAAATTGGGAAGTAATTTGGCTGAAAATAGGTTTAGAGCAACATTTTTCATGTGATCATTTCCAAATTAATGTCATTTAAATAGAAAAGTAAAACCACAAAAACAGGAGAATGGAAAAAAGTACCTTTTTTAAACTTATGGTAAAGGAGAAAATTAAAAACTTTTCAGGGGATTGATATTATTATGAAAAAATATGAAATAGAGCATTTTACTTATATAAAAGTGCAAAGGTTTTGCTGTGATCCAAATTATGCTTTTTTAAAATCAGTATATCAATCTCAGCCAGATGTTCAGAGGTACAGTGGACTGGGTTCAGAGTTGGAATAGGAGGAAGAGAGTAGACTTTATTGCTTTTAAAAAATCACAGAGCTGCTTTAATGATTCTAAACTTTCCATCAAAGTAGAGGCCCTTTTAATACCAACTTTTTTTTTTTTTATGGTGTTACATTATGGTAGTGAAGCATGCAACAGAAAAGAATTAAAGATTAAAAAACTCTTAGGGCATTGAAGTGGTATATGGTCAGTATGTGAGCAGGCCATATCCTGTAACCTATAAGGAACTTCAAAGAAGACTAGGAATTAAAGATGTCATCAAATGATTATGATATGGTCATCATATGGTCCTATGATGACGGATAGAGACAACAGATAGACAGCCAAATTGTTCAAGTTTCCAGGAGGTGATGAGTTTATGGGTGAACACTTAACAGTTGAATCATTCTGTGTGATTTGGAACCTGCACTTCACAGCTCTTACATCCTTTTTAGCACATCAAGCAAATAAATTCACTGATGCTAGAATAAAAAGAATAACTGTCAATTAGAAGAAAAATGTTTGTAACAAGTAGATTTGATAAAAATCTCACAACCAAATATGGGATATTAAAGAATGCCTCAAAATCATACATAAGAGAAATGCAAAATGAGTACTAAGAAATGATGAAGGGTTTTCAGAAAAACCTGGCAAGGACTGTATCCAAGTGAAGTGAGTAGAACCAAGAAAACAATAACTTAAAATTAACTGTTATCATCTAATCATTCCCCAACTGATGAGCATTCTCTCACTTTCCAATTCTTTGCCATCACAAAAAGAGCTGATATTTTGGGTATATATAACTTTGGACACTTACTGTACATATGATAGGAAAAGTATTCAATCATTAACACAATTTACTTACCTATAAAATGGGGGTAATGATAAAATGATTATTTTGAGGAGAATTTTTTATAAACCATAAATATTATATCATTAATGATTTTAAAGAATTTCAACTAACTGCTTTGGTGCTTTATATTTGAATGGTAAACTGTATACCACTTTGTGCTTTAGGTAATGTTATTAATGGCTTGACAGCATTAATTCCCCATCTGCTTTTTTTTCCCCATGAAAGCTCCGCCAGCAGAGGTAATCAGAATTGCTGCTTAACCCTTTTAAGATCCAAACTTGTTGGAGATAAATAAGAGAAATATAATTTTCCTCTCTGTAGGCTATTGGTGCTGGGTGAACTTAAAATTCTTCCAGCACTTTAGAGACCAATTTGCTTGTATTGCCATCTGTGTGAGTATTTTATTTTCCCCATTATATGTAATAACAATTTTTAATACACACAAAATAAAATGAAAAATAATATGCTTTGATCTGTATTCAGACTCCCATCAGTTCTTTCTCTGGAGGTGGATAGCATTTTTTGTCCTTCAGAATTGTCTCAGATCATTGTATTGTTGAGAATAGCTTTATCTTTCACAGTTGATCATCAAATAGTATTGCAATCAAATAGTTTGATTTTATTCTCTATATATTTGAGACATGAGACCTATATCAGAAAAATTTGTTGCAAAAATTTTTCCCAGTTTGTTTACTACCTTTGAGCTTTGGTTGCCTTGATTTTGTTTGTACAAAAACTTTTTAATTGAATAGAATCAAAATTATTCATTTTACATTTATTTCATAACGTTCTCTATCTATTGTTTGGTCATAAATTCTTCTTAGCCATAAATATGACAGGTAAACTTATTCCATGCTTCCTTGATTTGCTTATGGTGTTACCCTTCATGTCTAAGTCATAATACACATTTCCTCTTGAGATATAGGATGTTATTGGTCTATACTTAGTTTCAGCCATACTGTTTTCCATTTTGATCAGTAGTTTTTGTTAAATAGTTAGTTCTTGTCCCCAAAGCTAGAATCTTTGGGTTTATAACAAACACTAGATTGCTATGGTCTTTTAGGACTGAATATTGCCCACCATTCTATTTCTTAGCCAATACTAGATAGCTTTATGATTACTGCTTTATAGTACAGTTTGAGATCTGGTAAGGCTAGGCTGCCTTCCTTCACATTTAATTTTCATTAATTTCCTTGATAGTCTTGATCATTTTTTCTTCCAGATGAATTTTTTTTAGTGCTATAAGATAATTTTTGGCAGTTTGATTGAAATAAGTAAATTAATTTAGGTAGATTTACCATTTTTATGATGTTAGGTAGATTTACCATTTTTATTATGTTGGTTTGGCCACTCAGGAGCAATTAATATTTTCCCCATTGTTTAAATCTGACTTTATTTGTGTGAAAAGTGTTTTATGTTTGTGTTTGTTTAATTCCTGTGTGTCAGCAAATAGACTCTCAGATATTTTTTTATCTAAAATTATTTTAATTTAAATTTCTTTTTCTGTATCTTGCTTGTGGACTTTGTTAGTAATATGTAGAAATACTGATGACTTGTGTGGGTTTATTTTCTATGTTGCAACTTTGCTAAAGTTATTATTTCAACTGTTTTTTTTTTTTAATTGAGTCTCTGGGTTTCTCCAAATACATTCTCCTGTCTTGCAAGGTAATTTACTTTGTAAAAGGTCAAGAAAAATGATGTGACCTTGGAATATTACCTAAAAGCTATAAAACATTTAACAAGATATGTGTTCATTTAGTATAATAATGTCATGAGTCATGATATTTCATTGAAAGCCAGGCATACCAAAACATACAGAAACAATAATGCTAATTACACTTGTATAGTAAAAATTCAGTCTTAGGAAATAAAGAATGCATTATATTTTAGGATTTTACTTTATTGAGGAAAATTCATATTTGTAGCTATGAATCAGAGTTAAAGGAAATATTGGATTGGGGCTTTAATTTTATTCACTGAATGTGTCAGCTAGTAACTATTCATGTACTATATATAGTATCTAAAAAGTCCTATTAGAGAGTCATTAGTAATCTTTCAGAGCCTCAATTTCCTTATATATGAAATGAATTTCTACATGATATATTCTACATTTGAATATATTACATATTAATTTCTAGATTTCTTTTTGACAACCATTACTTTATGGATTTAGAGGTTTATTATTTGATGCATATATTTAATAACAATATTCACTGTCTGTAGCCAATACTGAATCTATGGCATACATGCCAAAGATGGCACACAGAGACCCCTCTGTGGGCACATGCAGACCTCTGGCTTGGCTGGCTGGGAGCCTGGCCCTGCCCCAAATATAGCAATTGGCTATGCAGCTTCCCACCCTGAAGCCACGAGCTGTCTCTCACCTGGAAGTGAAGATCAGTGCCCAGCCATGTCCCTCCCATGTGCCCTTCCCACCCTGAAGCAGCAAGCTGAGCAGTGAGATGGGCCCTGAGGGACACAGAGTGTGATTGACCCCAGGTTGGTAGCCAGGCTGGTCCTGCCCCCCCAAAATGCAAGGGGAGGGTGTGGGGCACTGGAGCTTCCCCATGGATCTCTGTCCTACCCCTGGCCCTGCCCCCGAATGCAGGGGTAGATGAGGCACTGCACGGAGTTAGAAGCAGGGCATGGCAGGCATGCAGTGGGGGGGCAGGCATTGGCAATACAGTCTGCGGTAGGGAGGTGGGGCATGGCATGGGGTCCCCAGAAGGTTTGCCATTACTGGTTTATAATATCTTTAAAATTTAACATTTAGTTTTCTTATTTATCTGTGACAATATGAATTTTTATTGTCACCTCATGTGAAATATGATTTTAACTCCTTTTTTTAGAATTACCTAAAGCATGGTGAATTTTGTTATATCATCTTTTTATTTTGTATTTTTATTTTATAAATGTTTCTGGCAAACAACATTTTTTTTTACTCATTCCTTTTACTTTCCTTTTATTGGAGAATTTAATCCATTTACATTTAAGATCCTAATCATTAGGTTTGTTTCCTCCATTTAATCCTTTATTTCATAGATTGAAAAAAACCAAGATATCTCCCATTTATATGTCAGTTATGAATCCTTGAAATACATGACAGTGGAGACAACCTTGATAATCAGAGATAACTTCTTAATTATTAATGCCATGTGAGACATAAAACAATAGATATATTTTCCACAATGATTTTGACCACTGTGAAGAGAATCTAATATAAAGTCAATTTCAGAGAAGTCTTCAGATGCTCCTCTTTGTGAAAGACATTGTAATGATTGTATCAAACCCAGGAGCATTATAGAATTACTTCAGTGACATCCATAATCATTCAAGAACTTGGTCTAAATAATCACACAAGAAATCTAAGTAGCTGAAAAATGCTTGTGGAGTATATTGTCCATATATTATGATATTGGAATGAAAGGGCAGTTTGTAGAGTTTACTATATTCAGATAGACATTGTGTGAAAGAAATCCTCTCCCAGGATAATGCAGTCTAGACCCATCCTAGACCCTTTAGCCCCTTAGAATCTTTTGTCCCTTGATAGAGCTTTTTTTGTTCTCCCTTTGACCTCTTAAAAAATTTAAAATAATAATCTTGCAACAAAGGCAAGAGATTATTAATTTTAATTGCGTAGGCTTTTCTTATTAACTATATTCATTTATCTTTCTTGTGTTTGGCTTTTTTGAAGTGTTTGCTTGTCAAATGCTTACTTTATTTCTGATTTCTTTAGAAGTAATTAACTTAGATGGTTGAATAATAAAGAATTTATTAAGTGTTTAATATGTGCCACTTGTCTTGCTGACCACCATCTCATTCTGTCCTACAGGGTTTCATCCAAAATGCCTATTCTTTTCACTGTGAGACTTTTAGAATTCATCTCTTTCATTGTTAAGGGATGTTAAGCTGGATGGCTAAAAAGAATGGACAAGATAGAGGTCTCTTGTAGCCCCCTAAAATGCAGATCTTTTGGTTGTTCCCACTGAGTGCAGAAATTGTGGGTGTGCTGAAATTAGTTAGGGTGAGTGGAATGTCAGCCTTCTCTTATTTTAGAAGGCTTTACATTGAGTGGATGTAATTTTAATTCTCCTGTTATTGTTCATTTGTTTCAGTTGTGTTTGGCTCTTTATGACCCCTATTTGGGATTTTCTTGACAAAGATACAAACGAGGAACTGAGGCAAACAGGGTTAAGTGACCTGTCACATAGCTAGTAAGTTTCTGTGGCCAGATTTGAATTTAGGAAGATGAGTCTTCTTGACTCCAGGTCCACTCTAACCACTCTGCAGCCAAACTGCCTTCCTTGTCTTGGTACAATTTTTTTTCTCCAATTTAAACATTATTTTATTTGATCATTTTTAAACAATATTCCTTGGAAACAAAGATCCTTTTCTTTTCCTCCCCCTCCCACCAGCCCTCCCCTAGCCAATGCACGATTCCATTGGGTAGCACATGTGTCCTTGATTCAAACCCATTTCCATGTTTTTGGTATTTGTATTAGGGTGTTCATTTGGAGTCTCTCCTCATTCATGTCCCCTCAATCCCTGTAGTCAAATAGTTGCTTTTCTTCAGTGTTTTTACTCCCACAATTTGTCCTTTGCTTGTGGATAGTGTTTTTTCTCCTAGATCCCTGCAAAATGTTCAGGGACATTGTGTTGACACTAATGGAGAAGTCCATTACGTTCTCTAGTACAGTGTATCAGTGTCTGTGTACAGTGTTTTCCTGGTTCTGCTCCTTCCGCTCTGCATGACTTCCTGGAAGTTGTTCCAGTCTCCATGGAATTCCTCCACTTTATTATTCCTCTTTGCACAATAGTAGTCCATCACCAACATATACCAGAAGTTGGTTAGCCATACCCCAACTGAAGGGCATCCCCTCATTTTCTAATTTTTGGCTACCACAAAGAGCGCAGCTATGAATATTCTTGTACATGTCTTTTTCCTTATTATCTCTTTGGGGTACAAGCCCAGCAGTGCTATGGCTGGATCATAGGGCAGTCTTTTAGCGCTCTTTGGGCGTAGTTCCAAATTGCCCTCCAGAATGGTTGGATCAATTCACAACCCCACCAGCAGTGAATTAGTGTCCCTACTTTGCCACATCCCCTCCAGCATTCATTACTTTCCTTTGCTGTCATGTTAGCCAATCTGCTAGGTGTGAGGTGATACCTCAGAGTTGTTTTGATTTGCATCTCTCTGATTATAAGAAATTTAGAGCACTTTTTCCTGTGCTTATTAATAGTTTTGATTTCTTTGGCTGAAAACTGTCCATGTCCCTTGCCCATTTATCAATTGGAGAATAGCTTGACTTTTTTGTACAATTGATTTAACTCTTTACAAATTTGAGTAATTAGACCTTTGTCAGAGGATTTTGTTATGAAAATTGTTTCCCAAATTGTTGCTTCCCTTCTCAATTTGGTTACATTGGTTTTGTTTATACAAAACTTTTTTAATTTGATGTAATCAAAATTGTTTATTTTACATTTTGTGACTCTTTCTATGTCTTGCTTTGTTTTAAAGTCTTTCCCTTCCCACAGGTCTGACATGTATACTATTCTGTGCTCCCCTAATTTACTTATAGTTTCCTTCTTTATGTTCAAGTCATTCACACATTCTGAGTTTATCTTGGTGTAGGGTATGAGGTGTTGATCCAAACCTAATCTCTCCCACACTGTCTTCCAGTTTTCCCAGCAGTTTTTGTCAAATAGTGGGTTTTTGTCCCAGAAGCTGGGCTCTTTGGGTTTGTCATATACTGTCTTACTGGGGTCACTTACCCCAAGTCTATTCACTGATCTTCCTTTCTGTCTCTTAGCCAGTACCAAATTGTTTTGTTGACCACTGCATTATAATAGGGTTTGAGATCTGGGACTGCAAGGCCACCTTCTTTGTATTTTTTTTTCATTATTTCCCTGGATATCCTTGACCCTTTGTTATTCCAAATGAACTTTGTTATGGTTTTTTCTAAGTCAGTAAAAAATTTTTTTTGGAAGTTCATTGGGGATAGCACTAAATAGATAAATAAGCTTGGGTAGGATGGTCATTTTTATTATATTGGCTTGCCCTACCCATGAGCAGTTAATATTTTTCCAATTGCTCAAGTCTAGTTTTAGTTATGTGGAAAGTATTTTGTAGTTGTGTTCATATAGTTCCTGTGTTTGTCTCGGGAGATAGATTCCTAAGTATTTTATTTTGTCTAAGGTGATTTTGAATGGGATTTCTCTTTCTAATTCTTGCTGCTGAGCTGTGTTGGGAATATATAGAAATGCTGATGACTTATGTGGGTTTATTTTGTAACCTGCAAGTTTGCTAAAGTTGTTGATTATTTCGACTAACTTTTTGGATGATTCTCTAGGACTCTTTAAGTAGACCATCATATCATCCGCAAAGAGCGATAACTTGGTCTCCTTGCCTATTTTGATGCCTCCAATTTCTTTTTCTTCTCTAATTGCTACTGCTAGTGTTTCTAGTACAATGTCAAATAGTAGAGGTGATAATGGGCATCCTTGTTTCACTCCTGATCTTATTGGGAATGCATCTAGTTTATCCCCATTGCAGATGATGTTAGTTGATGGTTTTAGATATATACTGTTTATTATTTTTAGGAATGACTCTTTTATTCCTATGCTTTCTAGTGTTTTTAATAGGAATGGGTTTGTATATTATCAAAGGCTTTTTCTGCATCTATTGAAATAATCATGTGATTTTTGTCTGTTTGTTTGTTGATATGGTCAATTATGTGGATGGTTTTCCTAATATTGAACCAGCCCTGCATTCCTGGTATGAATCCTACCAGACCATAGTGAATAACCCTTGTGATGACTTGCTGGAGTCTTTTTGCTAGTATCTACTATTTAAGATTTTTGCATCTATATTCATTAGGGAGATTGGTCTATAGTTTTCTTTCTCCGTTTTTGACCTGCCTGGCTTTGGAATCAGTACCATGCTTGTGTCATAAAAGGAATTTGGTAGAACTCCTTTGCTTATTCTGTCAAATAGTTTGTATAGTATTGGGATTAGCTGTTCTGTGAATGTTTGATAGAATTCACTTGTGAATCCATCAGGCCCTGGGGATTTTTTGTTAGGGAGTTCTTTGATGGCCTGTTGGATTTCATTTTCTGATATGGGATTATTTAAGAATTCTATTTCTTCTTCTGTTAGTCTAGGCAATTTATATTTTTGTAAATATTCATCCATATCACCTAGGTTGGTATATTTATTGCCATATAGTTGGGCAAAGTAGTTTTTAATGATTGCCTTAATTTCCTCTTCATTGGAGGTGTGAGGTCCCCCTTTTCATCTTTGATGCTGTTAATTTGCCTTTCTTCTTTCCTTTTTTAAATTAGATTGACCAGTACTTTGTCTATTTTGTCTGTTTTTTCAAAGTACCAGCTTCTAGTCTTTTTTATTAGTTTAATAGTTCTATCACTTTTGATTTTATTAATTTCTCCCTTAAATTTTAGGATCTCTAGTTTGGTTTTCTTCTGGGGTTTTTTAATTTGTTTGCTTTCAAGTTTTTTGATTTGCATTTCCAATTCATTGATCTCTGCCCTCCCTCATTTATTAATATATGCACTCAAGGATATGAATTTTCCTCCAAGTACTGCTTTGGTTGCATCCCATAAGGTTTGAAAGGATGTCTCACCATTGTCATTTTCCTCAATGAAATTATTAATTGTTTCAATGATTTCTTCTCTAACTAACTGATTTTGGAGTATCATATTATTTAATTTCCAATTAATTTTTGATTTGGCTCTCTATGTACCCTTACTGATCATTATTTTTATTGCCTTTTGATCTGAAAAGGTTGCATTTATTATTTCTGCTTTTCTGCATTTGTATGCCATGTTTCTGTGACCTAGTGTATGATTTATCTTTGTGAATGTGCCATGTGGTTCTGAGAAGGTGTATTCATTTTTGTCCCTATTTATTTTTCTCTATATGTCTATTAACTCTAATTTTTCCAAGATTTCATTCACATCTTTTACCTCTTTCTTTATGTATTTTTTGGTTTGATTTATCTAAATTTGATAGTGTTTGGTTCAAGTCTCCCACTAATATGGTTTTATTGTCTATTTACTCCTTCAATTCTCCTAGTTTCTCCATTAGAAATTTGGGTACGATACCATTTGTTGCATATATGTTGATTAGTGATAATTCCTCATTGTCTATACTCCCTTTTAACAGAATATATTTACCTTCCCTATCCCTTTTGATCTGGTCTATTTTTGCTTTGGCTTTGTCAGATATCATGATTGCAATTCCTGCCATCTTTCTATCAGTTGAGGCCCAAAAGGTCTTACTCCATCCTTTAATTCTAACCTTGTGAGTATCAACCCGCCTCATATGTGTTTCTTGAAGACAACATATGGTAGGGTTTTGGGTTCTAATCCAAATTGCTATTTGTCTACGTTTGATGGATGAGTTCATCCCATTCACATTCAAAGTTGTGATTGTCACTTGTGGATTCCCTGGCATTTTGATATCCTCCCCTAATTCTGACCTTTCTTCTTTATCTATAACCTTTTAAACCAGTCATTTACTTTAGATCAGTCCCCCTTGTCCCCTCCCTTGATATACTTCCCTTTCTGGCCCCTCCCTTTTTTGGTTCCCTTCCCCTCCCCCATCTCCTTCCCTCTCTTTTTATACACCCTCCCCTCTCCCCCTCCTTAATTTCCCCTTCTCTGTTATCCAGTTGGATAATATAGAATTCAGGATCCTAATGGATCTAGATGTTCTTCCTTCTCAGAGTTGATTTCACTGAGAGTAAGGTTTAAGTAATATCACTTCGTGCTCTCTTCCTCTCCTTCTCATATGAGAATTTTCCCCCTCCCCTTCCCATGTGTATCTTTGTGTGGGAAAGATTATTCTATTTAGGCCCCCCCTCTATTTCTTGAAGCAAATCTTAGTATCATCAACGATTCCCCCCCTCCCTTTTTCTTTCTTTCCCCCCTTTCACCAAATCGTCTTGATGCCCTAATCTTTCCCTATGAGTGATTCTTCTAACTACTCTTATGATGCATACAATTTTTGAAAGTTACACATTACATTTTCCCCACATATTAATATATATAATTTGATATAAATGTAGTCCTTATAGAAGAGAGTTTGACTTAAAGAAAAAGATAAGATTTTTCTCCTTTTCCCTTTCTTTCATATTTATCTTTTCATGTTTCTCTTGCTCTCTGCGATTGGATGTCAAATTTTCCACTAAGTTCTGGTCTTTTCTTAGGAAATACTTGGAAATCTTCTATTTTGTTGAATGCCCATACTTTCCCCTGGAAGTGTATAGTTAGTTTTGATGGGTAGTTGATTCTTGGTTGGAGACCCAGCTCTCTTGCCTTTCTAAATATCGTGTTCCATGCTTTGCGGTCTCTTAGCGTGTTAGCTGCTAAGTCATGTGTGATCCTTATGGGAGCTCCTCTATATCTGAAGCTCCTCTTCTTGGCTTCTTGTAAGATTTTCTCCTTAGCTTGGAAGCTCTTGAATTTGGTGATTACATTCCTGGGGGTTGTCTTTTGGGGATTTAGTATAGAGGGTATTCTATGAACCCTTTCTATTTCTATTTTGCCCCCTTGCTCCAGAACATATGGGCAATTTTCGTCTATAATCTCCTATAGTATAACATTGAGGTTTTTGTTTATCTCTGGTTTTTTGGGCAGACCAATGATTTTTATGTTGTTTCTCCTTTCTCTGTTTTCCTGGTCTGTCACCTTGTCAATGAGATATTTTATGTTTTCTTCTAATTCATTAATTTTTTGGCTTTGCTTTATTCTTGCTGTTTTGCAAGATCACTGTCTTACAGTTGCTTAATTCTGGTCTTTAGGGACTGGCTTTGCTTTTCAGCTTGGTCTGCCCTTCTGTTAGAGGCTTCCAGCTCTTTATCCAATTGTGAGGTCTTGTCTGTCAGGCTGCTGACCTCCTTCTGGGTTTTTCCCCATTTTTCTTTCTAGAAGGTTTCCATCTTTTGGATAAGCTCCAATTTGAGTTCTTCCAGAGCTTATGGATAATTTCCATTTTGGGGGGCATGTTTTGATTTTGTTTGAATTTCATCCTCTTTCTCTTCTTTTCCTTGGGTATTCCCACCATAAAAATCTTCAATAGCCACTTTTTTCTCTTTCTTTTTGGAGGATTGATTTTGGGCCGTGTGAGCCATCCCTTCGGTGGTTTTTTCCCCCTTTCCTTTTTGGTCAGAGGTCTGGGTGATATTGGCGGGTTTTCTGTGGATTTAGGTTGCCTCAGACTAGTTCTTCCCAGCCTCCGCGGTTTGTTAGCATTCCCGCCCCCATGCTTTGTGGTCTCTTCTCACAGGTGTGCAGGAATCTCCTGTAAAACTGCTCTGAGGGGGTGGATCTCTGGTATTCCCTGTCAGTTTCCAGGGATCCTGGCGTGCCCCCCACCCCCCCTCACTACAGCAAGGGGCGACGCTTTGGCCTTAGGCAGTTTTTACAGATTCTCAAGACTCCACACTGTTCGCCGTTTGTAGGGGCCCTGTGGTCTGCGCGCTCTGCAGTGCACAGGGTTCTCCCGTGAAACGACCCTGAGAGGTCATTCTCTAGCAGTCTTTAGATCCCAAGGACCCTGGTGTGCCCCCCCCCCCCCCCCAGACAGAGATGTTCCTCACTCACTCCCTGTCCCAGTGAGCACTCTGATCCCCTACTCTGGTTCCCTTCATTTCTGTGGGGTACTGGAGAGTCCCTCCATTCTTCCAAAGATGATTTTTATGCTCTTTTGAGGTAGTCTATTTTGTTCCGTGCCGGGGAGAGGAAGCGATTCTTGTCTAGATTGCAGCCACTTTTACCCAGAAGTCATCTTGGTACAATTTTAATTGCTATATATGGCACTTTTGTTGTTGTCGTCATCATTATTAAGCTCTTACTTCCTGCCGAGAGAGTGGGACTATCTCTGTACATCGACTTTTCCACTTATATCTTCTTCACGCACAAGTGTCTTTGTGCACTCTCATCTATCATAGATGAAAACGCACAAAGACAATCGTCATCCTCGATTACCGAGAGACTACTACTACTACTACTACTTCCTGCCAAGTTGTGTGCCATGTGCTAAGTGTTTGGGTAACAAATAGTAAAATTGGGACAACCCCTGTCCACAAGGGATTTATTTTCTTATTGACAGAGATACCATATCATAAGAAGTTTAGGTACAGGGCAGATGAAAAAGGCTTAAGAATTCTAAAAATGTCAGTGATGGGGAAGATTGCAAAGCCTTGTGATCTTTTGATTATATTAGTAGTTAATATGACATTGTTAGGAAAATATAGGGCATTAGAAGCAGAATAGATGATCCTCCATCTCACCAGAAGAATTGGAGTTGTCTCTCATCTCATCCCTATAAGTAGTTAGCCAAGCTCTACCAGTGATGGTGGTTTTGATTATTTGGGAAGATGTTCAAGGAAAAAATGTAAGGATGGGTAGAGAAACCTTTGTGGGGTAAATTATAGTGAGAGACATTTACTTCACTATCTTGCTAGTCCTTTCTATTTTCAAGTAATGATGCTGAACAATTTAGTTAGAGAAATGTTATTTTTGTTGTTGAAAATTGGCATTAAGTTTTTTAGCATTGGTATTTTTCTTAAAATAGTCTATATGATATAGTAATGAAATTTTACATATGAAAATCATTCAAAACTCAGTTGTATTTTATGCTATTGGTCACTTACTGATACATACCTTTACCATTTATTTTGAATGATCAGATCAATGAGATTTTTCTTATTCCCTTATTTAATAAATTCAGTCAGTCACTTTTATTCTTCTTTTTTTTGTTGTTTCAGATAATATCCCAGAAGATCTAAAAGACCCATTTTACATAGACCAGTATGAACAAGAACATATTAAACCACCTGTTATCAAGCTCTTGCTCTCCAGTGAGTTATATTGTCGGGTCTGTAGCCTCATTTTGAAAGGTGACCAGGTAGCAGCATTAAAGGGACACCAATCTGTTATTCAGGCTCTGTCTCGGAAAGGAATTTATGTAATAGAGAGTGATGATACCCCAGTGACTGAATCTGACCTCAGTTGTGCTCCTATAAAAATGGTGAGTACTAGCAGAATTTAAGTCATTTTTTGAACTTAGGCTATTGTGTGATTTTTTAGGGGATAATATTCCCTTGGGCTATGGTGATCTGAACTGAAATGCACTTAATTTTTCTCTTTAATATTTTGATCTCTTGAAACAGGATTGACTTTTACATCGCATACCTGCGTTGTGCAACTGCCTCTGCATATTTTGACTAAGTGAATAAAAAGTAATTTAGTTAAGTCAGCAGCTCATCAGCAACTACCAAAATTCAAGTAAAATGTAATGTAAACATTATATAAGTTTAAAATTTCTTAAAAGTTTGGGTATTCATTTTGACATAATGGAAAAAAGGCAGTGACTTGTTTTAAGGCATTTTTATCTTGGTGAATGCTGTATAAAAAGTTCAAGAAGATTTACAATCTAATTAGTTTAATTTAGGTACTCAAATCAAACATTTTTGAGGCAAAAATCTTAGAAATATTGTTGTGTCTTTGTTGTTTACCAGGTTGTCAAATGAGTGTCTTTTTAAAGTATTTTTGTTTTACAATAGGTGATTATACTAATCCAATGCTACTTTTCCTCTGTATTCAGCAAAAACAGTCATATGATTTATGTGACAGTGCTAGACTCCACTTGGATATATGTTACACAGGAACACTTACTTTTCATTGACTTTAATGGTGATTGTCTTGTCTATAAACTTTGTGAATGATTGCTTTTGGTCATTGGTGTTTTGCAGTTGTGCATGAAGTATTTAAGAACAGGGTAGCATGTTTCCTATACACAGTATCTTCCAATTGAATATGCCTCCCTTTTGCTTATTTGTAATAAGCCTATGGCCAGAATTTAAAATAAAAATGGGATAAAAGAAATATGAGCATAGTGTATAGGATTGCTTTGTAAAGCGGAGACAGCCAAATTAAATTCTGTCACTGAATTTAAGAAAGTACTAGATTGGGAGCACAATAAGAGATTTATGGTTTTGAACAAAATTATGACTACCAGCTTTACATATCTATTCCCTAGAGTTCACATATGGCTATGATTGATGCTTTAATGACAGCCTACACCATAGAAATGATCAGCATTGAAAAAGTAGTTGCCAGTGTCAAACGCTTTTCTACATTCAGTGCCTCAAAAGAGCTGCCATATGATCTGGAGGATGCAATGGTTTTCTGGATTAACAAGGTCAGTACTTTGAAGCCATTTCAATGTCTCTAGTTCATTATAATATCCTCAGTCAATTGTGGGTTTATTATTAGGACAAATAATGATTCTTTAAAATATTTGGATAGAGAACTAGAATATCTTTCTCCTAATAATTGACCTGTATCTACACATATGTTAGAATTAGTAGTAGTCACTGGAAGGCACTGATTTCTATCCACAGGACACTTACTTTTCATCACAGGGAATAAATTTGTTGTCCACTCTTTTGCAGTAACTGGAAAAAAAAAAGAATTAGTAGTAGTAACTAACCTCTCACTATATAATATATACAAATTGTTACACCATATTAAAGAGGAAAAAAATTACTTTTCAACTTCTAAGGGGAATTGTCACATTCACACTTTTATGGTACCTATAACTATTAACTATTTGTAAAAGAGTTTTAACAGTTATTAAAAATAAATGAAATATTAAATTCTAGATGTCTCTGGATAGGTAAATAAGATATTGATAATAGAATATGAAGGTATTTGTGTATTACAAATTTTTCTTCTTTCTTTAGGTGAACCTTAAAATGAGGGAGATAACAGAGAAAGAGGTAAAATTAAAACAGCAATTATTAGAGAGCCCTGCCCATCAAAAGGTAATAATAGGTTTTATTTTACTTCTTTGGAAACTTTGGTTTAGAATCATTGTTGAGTACAATTAAATGCAGCCCCACGTGGAAAATCTTTCAACTTTGTGATAGTAGCTACTTGTCTATCTTAAGTTTCATTTGGTGAAATTACTTAATTCAACTAAATTCAATAAAGAATCATTAAGTGCTCATTATGTGTAGTAAACTGGAGGTATAAAGGGAGCTATGCTATATATTCTGTTTCAAGGTGCTTAAAACTTTTTAGGAAAAAGAGAATACTAGACAAGAAACCGATAAAGAATGGGTAAGTGCCGATGAGAGGTCAAGTAGGTCATGATAAATTAAGAGGGATGGATCCTTTTTTTAGAGTGTGTGTGTGTATATGTGTATAGAGTTTGGGTAGGTGTATTTCAGGCAAGCCTTATGGAGAATGTAGCACCTGAGCTGGGCCTTTAAGATAGGAATGGGAGAATAGGGATTTCAAGACACATAGGAATGGGTGGTAAGGAGGGACAGAAATATATGAGGGAAGAAGTAATTCCACACAGGGGATAATGGGAACAAAGGAATGGAGATGGGAAAGAGGAATATGAGACCAAGGAATGGAGAGTAGACTAGTTTAACAAGAACATGGATAATGAAGAGTAGTAGTAAAAAATAAGGAAAGTAGATTGAAGTCAGAAATTTGTTTTTCAGTCATTCAGTTGTGTCTGACTGTGACCCCATGACCCATACTGTCAATGGAATTATCTTGGCAAAGATAATAGGATGGTTTGCCATTTCTTTCTGCAGTGGTTAAGTGACTTGCCCAGGGTCACATAGCTAATAAGTGTCTGAGCCTGGATTTGAACTTGGGTCCTCCTAATTTGAAGCCCATTGCTCCATCCACTGAGCTAGTTGAATCAGCAACTTGAACCAGCTGCTTCAACCAGAAATGAAAGGATCCTAAATGTTAGGGTGAGATTAGCTTTCAGCCAGTACATAGAGGGGAATCACTGAAAGTTTGAGAGCAAAAGAGTAGGGTGATCAAAGCAGTTAGGGATTATTAGGAAGATTATATAGCTTAACAGTATGGAGGACAATTAGAGATGGAGAGTGGAATGCCATTTATGATAGTCTTTATTATTTATAATTTAGGTTAGAAGAAAGGCCACAACTAGGGTGGTTATAGTGGGAATAGAAAGAAGGGCATAGCTGAGAGATATTTTGGAGGGAGAATCAACAGAAGTTGGCAGAGTTTTTTTGGATGGGGAGAAATGACTGAGGTTAAAACTCTTGGTCAGAATGGTAGATCCAAGGGGGAAAAAAGATGTTAAATTTAAGAATTCTGAGGTGACTTACAAGGAAATGAATATTTTTGACTTGTGTCCCTCTTTATTATAGTGTGTATGATTCTGTATCAAAAATTTGGCATGGGTACATAGCAAGGAAGTTCAAAGAGTAAGGGAATTCTATAGAACCGAATAATACTGTACATTACTCTCCCCTTTGTTCTCTCCTTTTCTTTCCCTTATCTATGTAAAACTATTGGTTGTAATGCACTTCTTATGTTTTTATTATTAGAGAATATAATGTCCTTAAAATGGAAATGGGTCTCAGTTTATGCATCTAATGCGTTATGCATTTAATCAAAAATAAAAGATTAAGATAAAGATGCAGCTAGAATTGGCTTTTGTTTTTTAAGAATGAACCCTTTAAAATTTGCTACTACTATCAAACATCAAATATAAATCATTATTTGATTTGCAAAGGGGCACTAAGGCTTCTTAAAGTTTTTTTAATTATTAGCTTTTAAAGTGAAATTTTATAGTGTTGCTTTCAATTTAGAATAGACATTCAACTAAAAAGTTAACAATTTTGTCTTGCTAATAATAACTATTTACAAAGTGTGCCTTGCTTAAGTGCATTCAAAAATCATTACTTGATCTGTTGACGTTCCTTTCCTTTCCTACCTTCCTTTCCTTGCTTCCTGAGCAGTCTCCTTCCAAATGGTATTGGAAATTAGTACCTGTAAGTGAACCACTTTTACACCAATCACCATACAGATTTCCATGGCTTTTAAATATAAATTATTGTTTTCATTAAAAACTACTTATCAAAAGAAATCCACAACAAACTTGTTTACTTGTTCACAATCTTCTTTAAATGAAAATTAAGCTTCTGTAATGTGAATGTATACTGAATAAAATCATAGTTACAAGTTATGTTTCATTTGAGAATGCCAAGTTTTATATTTCTTAAGTTATTTTTAAATAATTTATTTTTATAAACACTTTCATTAACATCATAGTAATAACCAAAAACTTGAGGGATGCATTCTTTGTTTAGATAGTACTTGAGTATTTCCCTAAACTGTAAATTGAAGAGAGGTAGGTAGATACCAAACTACATATCATAATTTTTGCAGCTTTTTTTCTGTTCCATACTGTTTTACAATGTGGAGTTTACTTACTAGATAAAAATATCAGATTGTCTAGTTACAATAATGGTATTCTTTAAAAAGATTAAAGTAGTTATTGTTAGTTGACTGTTAAGAAATGTTTTTTTTTTCACCTTTGAAATCCTTCTAATATGTCCATAGATTGTATTTTAGCTTCACTATAATTTGTTTGTAAGAATGTGATAGCCAGGGATTCACCCTCTGCCAAAATGCTGGAAATACCCAATGATTGTTTATGACACTTGTATAAGAAAATTTATTTAAGAAATAATTATTGAATATACACTATAGTTAAAACACAGTGGGGTTTAAAAGATGGATAAGTTTATTACAGAACATCAAGAGATGGAAGGTCTTTTAGTCCAATCTATACTAAAACAATCTCTTTTATTATGTAATAAGAAGCCATTCTTTGATGGAAGGTCTCAAGTGAGGAAGAAGTCATTTACTATCTCTTGAGGCATTCTTTTCTATGTAGGCATGGCTTTATTAGGAAGTTTTTCTTTATGTCATACCTAAATCTGCCTCTCTGAAACCGTTGCCCATTGTTCCTAGTTCTGCCCTTTAAGGTCAAACATTACAAATTTATTCCATCTATACCCTGTGCTTTTCTTAACCCAAGGTTGCATTAGTTTTTTTGGCTGTTTTGTCACAATTGATTAATTGAGATTAGGACTCTCAAAAAACTCTTGAATCTTTTTCAGACAGAAATGCTACTTTAGTCATGCTTCTCCTACTTTGTACTTGGGAATTTGATTTTTGGAACCCAAGTTTAAGATATTAATTTCATCTTATTAAATTTGCTCCAATGTTCTGGCCTGCTAAAATCTTTTTGGATCCTGACTCATACCATCCAGCGTATTAGCTTTGTGTCATACATATACTTGCTAAGCATGTCATCTAAGCCTCCATCCAAGTAATTGATGAAATTTTAAATATCATAGTGCTGAAGCCTTTTTCTGAGTTTAGATGAAGGCATTCATGCCTATTTTTGGATTTGTTCATTTACCTGGTTCTGGATCTACTTAACGGTAGTATTGTTAGTCCAGAAATCTTTCCATTTTATCAACAAGAATAGCATGATTTTGTCAGTTGTTAAAATCTAGGGAAATTATACCTGTATATGATTTCCCTGATTTATCATTTTTAATAACCCTTTCTTGGTTACTCTGACATTGTTATTTATGGAGCTGAAAACTTTGTGATCCCTGCTTCTTTTGTTTACTTACTATTTCTTTAACAATATATTGATTCTAGAATTTTGTCAGATAGACAGGAATTTATTGTTTGTAGACCACTCTTTTTCTTGAATTTTATGTCCTAACTACTGTATTTTATAGTGAAATAGAGTAGAATTTCTATATTGTGAATATTCTATCTTAAGCAGCTAGATATATGTAGGCAGTTCCCCCTTACCTCCTTTCCATTTTGATTTTTAGGTGAAGGCTAGCTTTCCTTAAAATCTACTAAGGAGGTAATCTTGTAATGCAAACAATTATAATAAAAAATAATGTAGCACAAAAGACACAAAGTAATATGAGAATTTGGAGGAGGGTAAGGCTTATTTCTGCTAAAAGAATTAGTTGCCTACTGTGTTCCAAACATTTGAATTAAAAATGAACTTTATAACATCTTATAAGACGAAGGTTGCCTGCATTCAGCTTGATTTTTCTACCTGCTTTACCTTAATGTTTTTGCCAAATTATTATTTTAGGATTTCTAAATAGAAATTAAATACTCATATGTTTGTTAACATGTTTTATGTCACTCACTTTAGCAATAGTATTTTTACTTGTGGGGTAATATCTTTAAGAACATTTAAATTTTCCTATCTTCTTAAATACTCAGAGACAAAGACTGACATATAAATAATTTCAGTGAATACACATAAAATTATAGGTATTAAAGTAATAAGATTCCAAATAATGATAATATATATTGAAAACATGAAATTTATACCTAAGATTTCATTTCATTAGATAAGTCATCATTATGAATATTACTTGTATGGTATCTCTTAAAAATTGATTGATGATGAATTGCTTACCTTCTCAAGGTTTTGGGAGGACAAGGAGGGAAGGAGAGAATTTGGAACTCAAAATTAAAAAAAAAAGTTTAAATTGTTTTTACATATAATTGTGTAAAAAATTATTGATAGATGGTAAGTGAAAGTTTCCTGATAAAATTTGGCAGGTGCCAAAGTTTTACATTAAGTTACAAAAATCCTAGAGGATTTATTAAAAGTCACATTCCTTTTATTCTTATTAATTTAACCTAAATTCCTTAAACAGCTAACTGAATAGCAAACTTACTTAATAGCCACATCTTATCCTTCCTTAGAGGATAAAACCTTTTGATTTCCTGCATGAGTTTGAATAATCATCATCGTATGTGTCTCATTTTCTCTGTGTAAGTCTGATCTGTTGCATGTTATATCATACTGCATGCTGGAACCTATGGATTATGCTTGTGTGGTACAGTATGATTCACATTACTTATGCTATAGAGTGCTTCAAGATTAGGAAAAGCAAGTTATAATTTGTTTTGAAATGCAGATTTGTTTTTTTTAAATGTATAAAACTTTAGTATGTAAACAATTCTCACAATATTTGTTGTATTTTTTTTGTGATTTAGAGATAATTGTGAGAATGATTACTTCTTACTAAGTAATAACCACTCTTGCTTTGGGTTTGTCTATATTTTTCTTGGGAATTCATAATTATTGTAGACCTTGAGATTGCCTGCAACTTGAACTGTTAAGGAAAATTGATTGGGAGTAGCAATAACCTTTTAAAACTAGATGTTATTGTACCGTGGGTCACATGAAAATCTTAAGTAAAATAGTATTTAGTTTGTAGTTTAATATTAAAAAATTAAACATAGTTGTGATTTTTCCACAAATTTATTTATATATGTGTCTGCATAAACCTGATATTCAATTTCTTAGGTCTCAAGCAGTTTCTTAGGTTGCTGATGGATTGTAATTGACCATAGTTTCTTAATGCAGTTGTATGAAAACTTAAAAATAATTGCTTTCTTTAGTATTCTTCCACAGATTGTAACTGTTGTTACTTCTTTGTAATTAATTGCTTTTGATATACATATTTTTAAAAACTTTACATTATCTTAAAATTTTTTGAAACTATATATTAATACTCTTATTTGTTGCTATTCAGGTAAAGAGTAGTTCATGTTTTGTTAGCATTTTCTAATATAAAAACTGCTTATTGCTAAGTTTTGAGGAATTTGAATGATTCTGCCATAATACTTTTAAACAGCGTAGAAAATATAAGTTGTGTATTTTGCGATGCCAAATTGCATAGGACATTGTGACTTGTGTGTATACATTTGAAAAAAAATCCTCATATATGAAATCAAATTTTCTTTTCTTAAATATAGGTTCGATATCGACGAGAGCATCTTTCAAATAGACAATTACCCTACTTTCCATTGCTGGAAGATCTAATGAAAGATGGCAGTGATGGTGCTGCTCTTTTAGCTGTGATACACTATTATTGCCCAGAACAAATGAAATTAGATGGTAAGTTAAAGAATATTTTTTCCTTTAAGCAAATTAGAGGCAATGGATCTAGATTTAGTTAGGAGTGGCATATGTTTTTCAGTATTTTGTCTAACAAACAGACTTGTTTTTCTGAAAAGATTTGGATGAAATGATGAAGAGAAGATGTTAATTTAGATGTGTTCTCAAAGAATTGGACTTTTATAGATCTTGGCATATAAGCTCCCTTCAGATGTCTGAATTCTTTTGATTTTTTTAACAGAAACATCAGGGTTTCTGATAATTCCTAAACATTTTTATTCCTATTTTTAAAGCAATGGTATTTCTTTTTGGGACAAGACAAAAAGCCAAAATTATGACTTATCTAAAAATCTCATCTTTGAAGTCCTAATAATAACAGTTTACATTTACATGTGATCTGCTTTGTTCAAAATATTTTCCTTACAAGGACTTTGTGAAACAGGTAAGATAGTATTATCATTCTCAGTTTATAGATGAGAAATATGACAGTCATTATTATTATTTTATTTGATATTCTGTTTTTAAACTACTTTAAAAAAACTCTAATCTGCTCTCTTAGAATCAATACTAAGTTTCAAGGCAGAAGAGTATAAGGACTGGGCATTTGGGGTTAAGTGATTTGTCTAGGGTCACATAGCTAGGAACCCAGTATCTCCCATTTCTAGGCCTGACTCTCTATTTACCTAGCCTCCCCTCTACTTTTTTCTTGAGTTAAAAATGAGTCCTATACCAAGATAAATTCAAAATGGGTATGTGACTTATATTTATATTATATACTTATATTTAAAGAGTGAAATCATAACCAAATTAGGTGAACATAGAATAGTATACCTGTCAGATCTGTGGGAAAGGAAGGAATTTAAGACCAACCAAGAGATAGAGAACATTACAAAATGTAAAATGAATGACTTTGATTATATCAAATTAAAAACTTTTTGTACAGACAAAACCAATGCACCCAAAATGAGAAGGAAAGCAACAAAGTGAGAGAACATTTTTATAATAAAACTTTCTGCCAAGGTTTAATTTCCCAAATATATAAGGAACTAAGTCAAATTTACAAAAAATCAAGCCATTCCCCACTTGATAAATGGTCAAGGAACATGAATAGGCAGTTTTCACATGATGAAATCAAAACTATCAATAAGCACATGAAAAAGTGTTCTATATCCCTCCTGATTAGGAAAATGCAAATTAAAACACCTTACACCTACAGGCTGGCCAATATGGCAGCAAAGAAAAGTGATAAATATTTGAGGGGGTGTGGCAAAATTGGAACACTAATACACTGCTGGTGGAGTTGTAAATTGGCTCAGCCATTCTGGAGGGCACTTTGGAACTATGTGCAAAGGGCTTTTAATGAATGCCTGAATGCCTAGCCTTTGATCCAGTTCATACCACTGCTGGGTTTGTACCCTAAAGATATAATAAGGAAAAAGACTTATACAAAAATATTTATAGCCACACTCTTTGTGGTAGCAAAAAATTGGAAAATGAAGGGGTGTCCATCGATTGGGGAATGGCTGAACAAATTGTGGTACCTGATAATGATGGAATACTATTGTGCTGTGAAAGGAATGATGAACTGGAGGAATTCCATATGAACTAGAAAGACTTCCAGGAATTGATGCAGAGCAAAAAGAGCAGGGCCAGGAGAATGTACATAGAGACTCATACATTGTGGCACAATCAAATGTTAATAGACTTTTCTACTAGGAGTAATGCAATGATCCAGAACAATCCAGAGGAGCTTATGAGAAAGAATGCTATTCACATCCAGAGAAAGAACTATGGGAACAGACATGCAGAAGAAAAACATAGCATCAATCACGTAGTTCAATAGAAATATGATTAGAGTTTTAATGTTAAAAGATTACTCTACTTCAAATATTAATAACATGGAAATAGGTTGTGAACAATGATACATGTATAACCCGGTGGAATTGCTTGTCAGCTTTGGGATAGGGGAGGGAAGGAAGGAAGGAAATCATGAATCATGTAACCATGGAAAAATATTCTAAATTAAAAAAAACAAACTTGTTAAAAAAGTTAAAAATGAGGTATTAAAGTGCAGATTTGGACTGTTTATCAGCCCTTTAGAAACAATTTTGTTCGATTATAAAATAAGATTCTTTTGGATTTGATATGTTTTCTTACAATTTGCACATTGTTACAAAAGTGGGTTTTTCTTTAATGTGTCCTTGGAAAATGTGATTTAAAAAACTTATTTCTGATTTCTATTTTAACATGAAACATATATATATATATACATATATATGCATATATATGTATATATATAATTATCTTTTTGTCACTTTTATTCTCAATCATAGATGTTATTCCCTGATGTTTATCTACATTTAAGGATAGTTCCCCAGTCATCATTGAGTAGATTTGAGAGACTTTTAAGAATTTTTGGTCAACTTTCTCCATTTAAAAATGCATAAAAATAGATTTGAGGACACTTTTTTTTTGCACATGTATGCCAAAATTTTATAGGATAAGATTCTTATTTTACATGGCATATGAGTAATGGAAGACAAATTTTAATTTCTATTTTGAAGACATTAGCCTCCCAAGTAATTGCAAGTATTTGTCAGTGTTAGCTTTTACATTCTAAATCATCATGTTTTCTTTGTGTTTCTTTTTTCCTATCATGAGTATTGCTAACAAGAGTTTGGAAGGTTTACTTGGTACTAGAGGTTTACTGTTACTGTAAAAATTCTTAATAATTTAATAATATTGAGTATTGATTTTCTTGCAGCATTTTTCACAGCCATGTAATTAACTAATAATTACATAATTGATTTATATTGGGCTTTTTCTTTGCAGTAAGTTTCAATTTTGTTTTTCCCTACCAGATATATGTCTGAAGGAAGTAACATCAATAGCTGACAGTTTATATAATATTCAACTTCTGAGAGAGTTCTCAAATGAATACCTAAACAAATGCTTTTATCTCACCTTAGAAGATATGCTGTATGCTCCTTTAGTGCTAAAGGTAAAGATTTACTACAGAAGAATATTTATTAATTAATACAGTTATGTTAGGGAACTACTTCGTTTCCAAACAAATCACTTACTTTATCCATATTTTATTCTTTAAGCCAAACCTTATGGTTTTTATTGCGGAATTGTTCTGGTGGTTTGAGAATGTAAAGCCAGATTTTGTACAACCAAGGGATATTCAAGAAGTAAAAGATGGTAAGTGATTAAATTTTGATAAACATAAGTCTATATTTACTTTTTTTCCTTGAGTAGTAAGAAAAACCTGTCAAGTGTACTATCCTTTTTCATTGCAGGTATTTTGATAACCATGCTACTTTTTTGGTGAACTTATTCCATCGGAGGTTTTTAAAATTTTCATTATTGTCCAAATCTTAAGTTTTATTTTATGATAATGATTGTTGAAATCTCTTATAGGAGTCTGGCTTATTATTCCCATAGACTTGTAGTTTGAATGAAATAAATTTATTTGAATTTTGGTTTTGTTTTGTTTTGTTTTCTTGCACAGGGAACGTTTTTACTTTTAGTTATTTCTTTAAAAATTACTTTGCTATGCAAAGTCAGTCCAGGGCAGCTAGGTGGCTCACTGGATAGGCCTGGAGACAGGCAGTTCTTGGTCTTATATTTGGCTTCAGACATTTCCTAGCTCTGTGACCCTGGGCAAGTCACTTAACCCCAATTGCCTAGCCCTTAAAGTTTTTTATGCCTTGGAACCAATACTTGTATTTAGTCAGAAGGTAAGGATTAAAAAAAGGAAGTGAAAAAATCAATCAATTTACTTGACTTCCCATTCTATTGTTCTCCCAAATCTACAGTAGACTTCAAATTAAACCCAATGGATTTTTTCCCATCTGACTTCATCTTTCTGTAGCATTTGATACTCTTGAGTACCCACTACCACAGAAAATAATGTTGTTTCTTTTAGTATTTTTCTTTGTTTCCTTTGCTGGTATTTTTCTTCCTGACTAGTCATCATACAAAGCCATTCTCCTTCCCTTATTTCACTTTTTTAAAGAAGCTTTGGCTTGAATGACCATTTTACCTAAATCTACATTTCCTTAAGCTAAGTCATCATAAGACCAAATTTGTTTTTTTCTTTCTAGCAGTAAAAAGCAAATAGAATTTTGATTCTTTGGCTTTGGGAACTAGTTTTGGAATGGACTATATGAAGATCCCTAAGATTGTGGAGTTTTATGAGTATATGTCATATTTTTTATTTTGATATAATTCTACAGAAATTTTAACCATAAAAGAGGTGGAATGTTAAAAATCAAGATTGAAGTATGTTTTCCAAGTTTAATTTATTCAGGATTGTTATTCTTCTTTTTTAGAAAATATAATCTTTAATTTTTTTATATCAATAGGTATTTTTGTTGCTAAAATGATGTACTCAGGTAATGAGTTTTAAAGATATTTTTCAAGAGAAGTAGAATTTAGAGCAGAAGTATTTTGTCCATGGCATTTTATTTTATAACATTTTCTTCTTATATATTTAGTAATCTAATATTATTGTAAAATAAATATTTCTACAGCTAAAACAGTTTTACATCAAAAAAGCAGCCGTCCTCCTGTTCCTATTTCCAATGCTACTAAACGAAGTTTCATGTCAAGCCCAGGTACTTCTGGTCAAGCAGATATACAGCTTCCAGTTCAACTGCCACCAGAAGCTTGCAACAGGTATTACCTGCACCCTGAAGAATCTGACTATCTGTAAGTCTGTCTTTCTGTCCCCAGAATTCACCATCTTAGTTTTCTTTTCTTGGTATTTATGAAATTTTTTTGAAGAAATAATGATTTGTTTTCAGTGATTTTGTGTGTGTGTGTGTGTGTGTGTGTGTGTGTGTGTGTGTGTGTGTATGCGCGCGTGTGCCCTCTATGAGGGGAAAAATATTGTAATTAAAGATTAGAGAAATAATCTTGATAAGTCTACGTGGAGGTATTTTGTAATACTGGCCATAACAGGGGGCAGCTGGGTAGCTCAGTGTATTGAGAGCCAGCCCTAGAGATGGGAGGTCCTAGGTTCAAATCTGGCCTCAGATACTTACCAGCTGTGTGACCCTGGGCAAGTCACTTAACCCCCATTGCCTAGCCCTTACCACTCTTCTGCCTTGGAGCCAATACACAGTATTGACTCCAAGACGGAAGGTAAGGGTTAAAAAAAAAATACTGGCCATAACAGTATGTAAAGTTCAAGTATCACTAGGATTAGAAATACAATCCATCATTTTCTAAAAAAAGCAGATGATTTGGGTAGTTATGTGGTTCAGAGTATATAGAGAGCTAGGCCTAGAGACAGAAAGTCATGAGTTCAAATATGGCTTCACAGACTTCCCAGCTGTGTGATCCTGGACCCCACTTGACCCCAATTGCCTGGTCCTTACCACTATACTGCCTTGGAACCAAAACTTAGTATTAATTCTAAGATGAAAGATGAAGGATTAAAAAAAAAAAGAAAACGACATAAAACATTTTAGTGGATGTGAACTGACTTTTTGTAAAGTGTTTTAAAATGATACAAAATGATTTAGCTTATATAGGACAGGTACAAAGTTCTTTTTTTAAAGTACTATTTTAGTAAAATAGAGGTAAAGTTTCATTTTACCTAAAGTTCAATGAAGAGATGTACTGTGGGTATTAACAGGCTGAAATTCATTACAAACCAAAAATTCTGCCTGAGAAGTAGTTTATAGGATGTCATGAGAGAAATGAATGACCAGAAAACAAACAAACAAACATGGGCTAGTTATGTAGACTTAGTGATAACCATGCAAGATTAAGTGCACAAGAGGAAAGCCTTTAACAAATCAGGTAAACTCTCCTTTAGTAGATTTTTAGGAGAACATCTATGAGTTATCTATGATGAGAAGGCATGCGTGAATTGTGATCTGCATCATTGAAAAGGAGTACTCTTTATAAGTGAGATCACAGATGATTTGGATTATTGAAATACTTCAGAATTGGGAGATTTGTTATTTGATATGTTATCTTCAAGAGTGCATATTGCAACCCATCCTTGTCCTATCATCTGGATATTCTCCCACAAATGTTCCATGGTCAAGCTCCCTAATTTGCTGTACTCTTTCCTCATGTTCTTTTAACATTTCTTGAGAATGACTGCTAATACTAATGCTGCCATCTGTTGTCCCTTTCTGTCATTGCATGACCAGGTTACCTTTTCCATCCCTCCCTCCCTCCCTCCCTTCCTTCCTTCCTTCCTTCTTTTTCCTTCCTCCCTCTTTCTCTCCCTCCCTCTCTCCCTTGTAAAGGGTGAATCCCAATTAATAAAATATCCAAGTCAGCTGCCAAATTTTATGCTGATTTAATTGATATAGTAGAGAAGATTTTAAGAAGGAGGAAAGAAGGGGCTAATACCAGGCAGGAAGATAGGAGATCTAGAAAGTAAGGGTTTGAGTGTGAAGGAGGGAAGAATCAGCTTGACCTCCAAAGAGGCTTAGCTAAGATGCCTGAACCTGAAATCAGCTCCAGGGCAAACTCACCATCCAACACTCCAAGATGTCAGAACGCTTAGCACACTGCCAGCCAGAATCATCTCTCCAGGGAAAGAGAAAGAGGCAGAAACTGATGTGCTTTATATGGATGTTTTTACATCACTTTTCTGCTTCTCATCTGTACCAATGAGGACTTAGCTTGACTTAGGACAGCCCAGAGGTCTGTCCTTTTTTTGCACATGTCTGTTGAAGGTCATCTCCTCAGATAATTAAATCTCGAGTTTGATGCAGACCTTTCAAAATCTTAAACTGAGTAGGGTGGAGAATGTGGGTTTTCCAAGACCTGATTCTGTTATTCCAAGCATCTCCATTGTTATTGATCAGGAAGTAGCTAAATCAGATCTTCTAAAGACTGGTCTGATTAGGGTGGAATAGTTTTAAAATTCACACCCTCCTTCTCTCACAAGTTACCTCCAAAGTTTTGATTCTTTGGAGATTGTTTCATTTCGTTATTTGTATCCATATAACATCCTCAAGAGAATATACAAATACTTGGGATGGGTTTATGAATTCATCATTTTGGATGTTTTCTCCAACAGTGTTGGTTATTCATATCCTGTGAGACTTTTATTCATATCTTTTTTTAATTATACCACAAAAGGGGTTCACCAAATATGCTGGGATTCTTCACTTTTTCCTGGTATCATAAGGATCTCAATGGTGGAACCACTTAGGTTGTCATCGTGACACATAACCTTCATTTATTTTTGATAACTCTTTTCCCCAATGACTTTACTCGTGTTCTCATGCAACATTTCTCATTCAGTATACATACTATATGCCTCTCCATTGCTCTGTATGACAAGATTTCTCATTTCTTTAGTGATTATATTCCATGTTTTGAATCCATATAGCTGCATCATTAGAATAGCAAATGGGCTTTTGTTTCTGGGAAAAGTTTAGGATTATTAAAGAAGCTTTGTGGTTTGTTGAAAACATAGCCTCCTTTTTGCTTCATGTTTAATTTTGGGTCCAATTCATATTTTTGTACTGTGTTTCCCATAATTGCATACTGATGAATAAGCTCTTTAGATTGACCCTCTAGTTATTTAATAATCTGGAAAGTAGATATACATATTTTTGGCCTTGTGAGGATGGTCAGGTGAAATTCTTTTGAATATTTATGAGTCTATTCTCGGAAGTCTTACAAATGAGAATATCAATATTAAAAATATAATTGGGTCAGGGAGATTTGGAATTATTGACATTGTGTAATTTCCCAAATGTAATGTTTGGTCTTTTTCTCCTAATCATTTAATTCCAGTTTACTATATTTGTGCCTCATATGCATTGATTGTGTTGACTAACTCAGTGGACTGTCTATCCAGTTGAATGTTAGACCAGTGGTTCTCAACCTTTCTAATGCTGTGACCCTGCAATACAGTTTCTCATGTTGCAGTGACCCCAAACCAAAAAATTATTTTGGTGGCTACTTCAAAACTGTAATTTTGCTACAGTTATGATTCAGAATGTAAATACCTGATATGCATTATGTATTCTCATTGCTACAAATTGAGCGGTTGAGAACCGCTGGCCTAGACACTAGAATCTAAGCTCGTTATGAGTACTGTAGTGGACAGAAGCTGGATCTGGGAGTCAAGAAGACCTGAGTCAAATACAGCCTCCGACCCTTACTAGTTTTGTGACCTTGGGCAAGTCACTTAATCTTTCTTTGCTTCAATTTCCTCATATGCAAAATGGGGATAATAATAGCATATACCTCCCAGGTTGTTGTAAGGATCAAATGAGATAATAATTAAAAAGTGCTCAGTACAATGCCTGGCATAGAAAGCCCTATGTAAATGATAGCTATTATTATTACTACTATTGCTATTGCTACTGCTGCTGCTGCTACTACTACTACTACTACTACTACTACTACTACTACTACTACTACTACTACTGTAACAACTACTACTACTACTACTACTACTACTACTACTACTACTACTACTACTACTACTACTACTACTTAACTTTTGTATCCTCAGGACCTAGAACAATGTTTGACATATAATAGGTACCTAATAAAGACTTGTTCGATTGATTGGACAACAAACATTCTGCATTCATTTCTTTTTTCTGTGGGGATTTTTAGGATTGAATAGATTGTCTACTGTGATATGTTTGGATTGATTGATTGTAGATCTAATTGAAAAATTAACAGAGATCTGGGCTTGATATAATTGGCCTAGTGTTATTTGCAAAAAGGTGTCAGGCATGTTCACTTTTGGTAGGAATCCTTGTCCCCAACCTGACCCATTTTGGCTCTGCATCTCCCTGTTTTGTATTTCTCTTGGTGTTAATAATCAGAAGGTTGTTGACCTCAGTTGTCTTTGTGGTTTCATTATCAAGAATTCTAATATGATCTTAACATATGTTTGAGACTACTTTTGGGAGGAAAGTCCTTCCAAGTTATTGTCCTTATAGTGTTGTTATATAAATTGCTTTCCTAGTTCTGCTCACTTCAGTTTGCACCAGTTCATACAGATCTTCCCAGATTTCTCTGAAACTACTGTCTTCATCATTTTAATAGCACAATAATAGTTCATTACTTTTGTTTGTCCATTCCCCAACTGATGGACACTTCTTTAGTATCCAGTTTTTTCCCATTACAAAAGAGCTGTTAGCAATAATTTTGTATGTAGGGATCCATTTCTTCTTTTATAGATAAAACTATTTGGGGACATAGGCCTAGTAGAGGTATACAATATTTTTTAGTTTTTTATGTATTTTATGGTTTCAACCTGCTTTTCAGAATGGTTAGATCAGTAAACAGCTCCACCAACAATATATTAATATGCCCTTTTCCTGTACTCTCACAAATATTTATCATTTTCATTTTCTGCTATTAGCCAGTCTCTTGAAGGATATGTGATACAACTTCAAAGTTGCTTTTACATTTCTTTCATATTTGTAGTATTTTTTCACATGAATATTAATAACTTGGATTTCTTCCTTTGAAAAGTATTTGTTTATATAATAAGACCATTTATTATCTATTGGTGAATGACTTTTCATCTTACATATTTGAATCAATTCCTCACACATTTCACATAGGAAACCTTTATTAGGGAAACTTACCTCCCAAGATTTTTCCCAATTGCTTGTTTCTCTTCTGATTTTAACTGCATTTGATTTGGGGGTAAAAACTTCTTAATTTTATACATTCAAAATTGTTCATTTCATTTTCTATGATCTCTGTCACCATTTTAGTCATGAAATCTTCCCTCTAGATCCATACATCTAAAAATTAACTTTTTTTTTCTGTTCCTCTGATTTGCTTAACATGTCTGTCATCTTTTATGCATGCTCTGTACTAGCAGTGGGATACAAAGAAAAGCAGAAACCTGGTATATCCTCAAGGAACTCACATTTTAATGATGTGTGAAACAATAAGCAAATAACTACATATAAGATTTATGCATTGTAAATGGAAAGTAATCTCAGATGGAACCAGTAATGATATTGAGATAAACTTCCAGTCTAGGGTGGGATTTCAGTTGAATCTTGAATTTGGACCATGGAAATGAGGAGGTAGAGGTGAAGAGGGAAATCATTCTAGGCATATAAGATGAAAGGTGTAGTTGGAGATGAAATGTCAAGTTTAAGAAATAATGAATAGACTGGTATAGTTGGATTAAAGGGTAAGTGGAAGTGAATAAAGTTTCTATTTTTTTTAATAAGCAATATTGATTCACTTTCCTTTATATTCTACTACTTGTTTAATGTATTTTGGTTTATTCTGAATGTTTACTTAATCTTCCTAAAGGTTTTGATATCCTTTTGGTTGCTTTATTTGCTGTATGTAGGGTTTTTCAATGTATTTTTTCATTACTATTTTTTGCCCCTACCTTCCACTGATATATTGATCCTTGAGGATGGACAGTAGGGTTTCTTTATTTCATTTGTGTTGGAGTATATAAAGATAGCTGAGGTTACTCAGGGTAGAGACCTCTGATGGACGTCATCTGACTTGCCCAAAACTGCTTCCCTCTAGCCTGTAATTGTACTATTGCTTATGGCACATTTTTAGCTTATCTCATTTCTCCTTCTATTCATGGGAGTGATCAGAATCAGTGTTTGCTGTTTCTTGTTGGATGGAGGTAATTCAGGCAATATCAATGTAGCTGAAAATTTAGGACATTTTAGGATCCTCAGTGATGAGCCTAATGGTTTGCTTCTATCCCTTTTGATGTACACTTGGAGTTGTGCAGGAAATGGGTATCAAAGTTAACTCATGATATGTATGTGTGTTGAGGGAGGGGAAATTTATTCTGTCTTTTGGAATTCAACTTTAATTTATATAGTTATATTTAGGACATAATTTCTTTCATTTGAAATTATGAGGTATCAAAAAGACACTGGCAGAAAGTGACTATTTTGTAATCTTGTTGATTACCTCTGTGGATTGTTCTCCTAAAGATTTTTTAGATTCCAAAAAAGACTGCAATGCATATTGTACAAAATGTACTCCAAAATATTTGTAGCAGTGCTTTTTGTGATAGCTAAGGAGTGGAAACACAAAAAAATCCCCATTGAAATGATGTATGTGATAAATACTGAGAAGCATACTGTGGTGATGTGAGAAAGAGAAGACTTCTTGAGTTTAATCCTTGAGTACCTATCACCCCCCACAGGGATTTCTTTTATGTGTACTTGATCTGACAGCCATTTTCCAATTTCCTGTTCATCTCTTGCTTTTTTAAAACTACAGATTCTAAAATAGATTAAATATGTTGATAGTGTCCTTGATGAAAATAGATTGTAGATAGATTCCACTTTTTGTTAACTGATGATTTCCAGTCTATGATGAATAGCCATTTGAATTTTTTGGTAATACTGAATCTTGCAATAGCCTACATTTTCCCATTTTCTTTTTTGAAAAGTGTATTCATGCTATACATATGTTAGGCTTCTTAGTTGTCTCAACTTTTTTCACAACTTTGGAATCATAGTTTCCAAATATTTTCCTCCCCATCTTATTGTACTTGACACTGTGAGTGATTTACATTGAAGTTTCTGTGCATCAGTATATATGTTGTGTAAGTTGCAATTATCTATATGATGATCTTTTTTGCTTATGCTTCTTATGAACACTGTCTCATTAAATAAATAATATTTTCCTTTGAGTACATGCTGAAAACAATTCCACTGACTCTTACTTTTTAAGGGAGGACCTTTGGAACTATCCATGAAATTAGTTGCAACTTTTTTTTTCTGATTTCATTTATAAGAAACATCAAATGATGTGGTTCAGATCCTCTAATAGTATAGCAAATCATTTAATGACTGAATGAATAAAAAATATTAAGTACTTACTATGTGCCAAACACTGCTAAATGCTGAGTATATAAATAGGGGGGGGAAATCATACCTGTTTTCAAGGAGCTCACATTGTATTTGTGCACATAATATATAAAAGTTTAGTTGCAAGATAAATGAAACTGTACAGATATCCTAATGGTCTGTGGCATGGTTAATGGCAAGGTTTAGGGTGCCTTTAAGTTATATTATGAAATAAAATAACAGTTTGGGGACATGGATTAGGGCATTCTATTTGGCCTTGACCTTACACTGGCATATAATAATCTCTTAAATGCTTGCTGACTGATTGGAAGGTATATAAGAGACTACAAATGGTAAAGGATGGAGGACCTTAGGTACTAGTGGTAGGTCGGATGGCAAGGCTTGGTTGTCTTCTGTGTCACTAGAACCAATAGAGTTGGTCACTCCCATCTTATCTATGCAGCACAGGTGGATTTTGGAGGGCCAAGAAAAGAAGTGAAGGATTAAAGCAGTGACTTCACATTTTGAATACGATTTCGTTCAATATTTTTAAAGTTGATTCTTAGAACACTTTCCTCCCTTATTTTTCTATATGCATGTTTTTTTTAAGTAGAAATAATTATTATTTGGGACAAATTAACATACTTTATATTTTATATTTTAATAAATTCTATTTAAAGAATTCTCTTCAAACAATTGAGATTGGATGTCTTAAATATCTCTAATTGCTACTTGAAAATGAAAACTTAAGTTTTAGTAGTTGATATTCTATAGAAACCACCTGTGGTGTTGTCTAAAAACTATATTTGTAGGGAAGAGGATGAATATATTAAATTTGGGAAGTTTTATTTTTATTGGGAAGTGGGGTAGAGGAAATGTATTTAATAATAAAATTTTGAGCATTCTTAAAGATGCATATTCACCATTAAATTTCAGACTTTTTTTGAAATGAGTATCATCTATTTTGACAGTGTCAGCCTTCAGATCCTATTTGAAATTCTTTTGAAGTGTTTGAGTTATTTAAACTTAATTTGTTTTTGCTTAACTTGGATTAGATTGTAAAACACTCTAGAATAAGGGTCATACCTTGTTCATGTCTGTGTTCCACTTAGTGATAAGAATAGGAAATGATATTTCTTGTCATCATTTCTTTTTTCATCTGTTCTTTAAGTTGAAAATAAAAGCACACAGTAGTGATTACCCTCTCTTTTTTTCCCCCCATTTAGTGGGAAAGGGAGTCCTGCCTTTAGCCCATCTCATCCTTTATTGCCATTGAGACAGAAACAACAGAAAACCATCCAGGGGGAGGACAACCAGGGTAAACTTTGTTTTTCATCTTTTTCTTCTCTTGTATAACTTTACATTAATGTTCTTCCTCGTGATTAAATTGTTGATTGATATATTTTTATGAAGAATTAAGTTATAATCATTATTGATTTTTTTATAGATATTGACATATTTTATAAGGATAGCACACTTAATACAAATAGTGAAGAGCTGACATGGAATTACATAAGCAGTTTTCATAAGATTCCAATTTCTTAAAGATTGATATTTATGCCATTTCCTAAAGAAAGGATCTCTTAGTGTTGGATTTTACTTGTTGTACTGAATATTTTTAAGGACTAATTAAATGTTGGTTGGGAGGCAGTATGATATAATGGAAAAATTGGGAGTCAAGAGATAGGAATCTCTTTGTTCCACTAGATTACTTTGTGGTTTTTGACAAATGATTATTTAACCTTTTTGTTGTTAACATGTTAACTTTTGGTTTCCTCACTTTAAAACAGGGCCTTGAAACTTTTGAGAGTGTAAAGCCATCATAAATTACTGCCATATTGAAACCCCTTATAAATTGCTGTGTTCTTAACCTCCAGTTTCAATGTCTTCTCTTTTCATGTTGTTAAAAAAAAATGTAGAAAGGCATACTGTCTTGACAAAGACCATTTTTCTTGCTTTAATGAGTTTTATATTGTTTTATTCTAGAGAATTGATTATTGCATTTTAGATATTTTAGATTGTAGAATGATTTTTTTTAACATTGTATGCTTTATCCAAATTATAGATCAGCGACATCGTTCTAATTCATTAACTCGAGTTGATGGACAGCCACGTGGTGCAATAATTGCATGGCCAGAAAAAAGGCCCAGGTAAATGTTTATTACATAAACTTTTTAAAATTGCATAGTTTCTGTTTCCAGAGGGCTTAAAAATCCCATGTTTCTTATACTAACTTGAGTTATAACTTTAGTCTTCTTTTCCTTGTGGGAAGGATTTGAAGCCTAAAATGTCATGTTCTTGTGCATTTTCTAGTCATTTGATATTTTAATTTTTTTTATAATTTTTTTTATTTTATATATTTTATATAATTTTATATAATTTATATATTTTATATATATATAAATTATATAATTTATATAATTTTATATAATTTTTTAAAATAAAATTATATCACCTGAATACATATTAAAATTTGACTTTTTTCTTCTTTTAGGCCTCTGTCTCAGCCAACACCATTTGCTCTGCATCATGCTACAAGTAGTGATATGGATCCTGGTTCTGGTGATAGTATTAGCTTGGCTCGATCAATTAGCAAAGATAGTTTAGCGTCTAATATTGTTAACCTCACCCCCCAAAATCAACCTCATAACACATCTATTAAGACTAATGGGAAAAGTTTGCTGAATAATGTTGATATTGAGGATGAAGATGAAGAACTTGTTGCAATAATTAGGGCAGATGAAATTCCAAGCTGTGGTGACTTAGAGTTGCAGAGTACATCTTCTAGGGCCTCAAGTTTAATGGCAAGTTCTCGATCTCCTAAAAGACAAGTGGAATCCCTAGAAAGTAAACCTGATAGTTTTTTCTTAGAACCTTTGATGCCTGCAGTACTTAAACCAGCTAAAGAAAAACAGATTATTAATAAAGAAGATGAATGTGGAGAAGGGAAACAAAGGAGTTTTTTGCCTAAAAGAATTAGTGAAGGACATCAGCTATTGGGACGGAAGAAAACTAATAGCAATCACATTGATCATGATATGAATAGGACTTTTACTCCAATTTCTAGTTCAGAATTTCCTACAGCTATAGATTCTACTACTACTGATTCAGTAGGATTGGGACTTCTTTCAACAGAGGTTTCATTAGAAACATGTAGGCCATTGGCTAGTGGTGGCGTAGAACAGTTATCTCAGGAACAATCTACTGAAGGCTTTTTTCTTCATGTTTCCAAGGTTGATGAAGATACAGAAAGTAGAATAAATGATAGCAGTGCAAAAAGTACAGAGTCACATGGCCTAGAAACAACATGGACTATAATTAGGCAAGACTCTGATTCAGATATCCTAGATCTTGAGGAAGCTGAACAAGATTTAATTGGAGAGGGCCCTCCTTTAGTTATAACTAAATATGTAGGTGAAGAAGAATCTGCTAAGCTACAGGAGGACATGAAGGTGAAGGAGCATGAAGATAAGGATGATGCAAGTGGACGTTCAAGTCCATGCTTAAGTACCATCTCTCAAGCTAGCAGTGTCTCTATGGCTAGTGGAAGTGTTAGGATGACTAGTTTTGCAGAGAGAAAACTTCAGAGACTTAATAGCTATGAAGCAAAGTCTAGTACAAGCAGTTCCCAGAAAACCACACCTGATGCATCAGAGAGCTGTCCAGCTCCACTGACTACATGGAAACAAAAGAGAGAACAGAGTCCTAACAGGCAAAATAAAGATCATGCTAATCTTTTGGCTTCTGAGCTGGTCCAGCTTCATATGCAGTTGGAGGAAAAACGCAGAGCAATAGAGGCACAAAAGAAGAAAATGGAGGCATTGTCTGCAAGGCAGCGACTCAAGTTAGGTAAAGCAGCCTTCCTTCATGTAGTTAAGAAGGGGAAGACTGACATTGTTCCACAACCACTTAAACCAGAACACTTTTCAAAAGAATATTCTCGACACAATGGAGAAGAATTAGATGATGGAATTTCTAAAACAGAAGATTTTCTTGTAAAAGAAGAAGATAAAGATGATCTCCTTGGTGATTCTCAAGAAATGGCAAAAGTAAAGATTCAGGAAAATGTGGCTTTTGTTCAGCACAAAACAAAAGACTCTGCTGCCATACATGAATTAGAGAAAAACAAGATGCTTTCTGCTGCTCTTTTAGAGGATAATGTTGGTGAAGTTGTAGATATAAATGAATGTGATGTTTCCATTGAAAAACTAAATGAAACCATTAGTACCCTTCAGCAAGCTATATTAAAGATTTCTCAACAGCAAGAACAACTTCTTATGAAATCTCCTACAGTACCAACACCAAATACTAGAAACAGTTCCCAAGATCAGAAGGTAAAGCCATCAATTCATTTTGTTGAGCCCCTCTCTCCAACTGGCATGAACAGTCACCGTAAACCCCCTCGTCTTGGTCAAGGTCGTAGTCCTCGTTCAGCACGACCATCGGAGCTAAAAGTTGCTAAAGACAAACAACAAAGTTCTTCCCGTATAAAAACTCCAACACCAAGTGTAGAAACTGTGCCTCACTTAAGATCTTTCCCTCCAAATAATCATCCAAGAACACCCACAGAAACCTGTTTGGAAAGTGCCACAAGTCATGGAAATGATTCTCAAGAAAAGTTTTTCTTTGATAGTTATAGGCTTCATGATGAGAGTAACCAGAGGACATTTGTTTTGTCTGCTTCCAAAGATGCAAACATTATTTCTGAACAAATGAGCAAAGAAGTTTTGAATAATAGTGTAAAAGAAGCAGGACTAAATTCTTCAGATGTCTCAGGAAAAGAAAATGTTCCTGTAGAAGAACCACTAAGGAGCAAGGGTAGTCTCATTGAAGTAGACATCTCTGACCTAAAAGCACCAGATGAAGAAGGAGAAATGGAAAGCCATGAAAGCTCTTTGGATTTAATTAATGAGTGTGATCAGAAACCCGGTGTAGGCTTTTTCTTTAAGGTAAGCCCATTATTTACATGTTGCTAATAAGTAATTCTTTTATCATTTAACCACAATTCTTGTTTGTTCCTCAGTCTATACTGGTAAGGAATTTTTATTTGAAGAATGTAAGTGGACCTAGAAAATACCTATATCACTATCCTCTATCCTCTTCATTTACATTTTTGAAAGGTGAAAAAGTGGAAAGACTGAGGGGAGAGTAGAGAATGTTACTCCTTATATATGTAAAATCTCTCTGCTACTTTACATGATGTTTTGAAGATGTTTGAGGTAATATGAACTTGATTCTCAGATCTTGGTATAAGAGAAACATAAAAGTATAGACTGTTAGTGTAATGCTTCATTTATTAATAGTCTTGGGCTCTGAATAGTTCTGAGTCAGTTAATGGGTCACTATTTCTTCATTTATCTATTTTAAATCTTAGTTTTGATAAAATCTTAATACATGTCACTGAAATCTCTAATTTATGAATCACTTGACGTAAACTCAACTTCTGAATAGTGCCTACTGAATAAGAGTTGGCCTTTTTTGTCATCATTTTTTATGGCTACTATCAAATATTATTTCATTCTTTGAATATGAAAAGAATTTTTGGGTTAAGCAGTATATCTAAATCTGTATCCAAGTCATTTTCTATTTTTCCTCTGCTGAATTTGAATATGCTTTTATCTGTTTAAATGTTTTGTTTTTAAGTCATATCTGATAAATTTAACTTGCAGGATGAACAAAAAGCAGAAGATGAATTAGCCAAGAAACGAGCTGCTTTCCTTTTAAAACAGCAGCGCAAAGCTGAAGAAGCTCGTGTACGGAAACAGCAGCTGGAAGCCGAAGTTGAACTGAAAAGAGATGAAGCTCGGTGAGGCATACTATTTTGGTCATTAGTGACAAAATTGATGTGAAGTATTTTTCTGTAGGTCATAAATAATGTAAAATAATTGACCCACTGAATTAAAACTTGCTAAAGACAAACAGCAAAGTTCTTCCCATAGTACTATCGAAGTGTCAGGAGAGGAAAACTTTTGTGTTCCCATTTCTCTGTTATTTCTGATGCTTTGATGTTAGAAAAAGAAGCTGCTAAAAAGAATCTGTTGGCCAGTTTATTCTTTAGCTCTATGGAGGACAGAATAGAAAGAAAGAGAAAGAAACAAAACCAGTAACATTTTATTTTTATTATTTAAATTTTTTATTTAATATTTTTCCCCAATTACATGTAAGAACAATTTTAATCATAAAGTTTTTTTTAATGTTTTGAGCCAGATTCTTCCCTTTTCCTCCTCCTTGAGAGAGAGCAAGCAATCTGATACATATTTTACATGTGCAATAATGTAAAAAAATTTTTTTCATATTGGTCATTTTGTGGAAGAGAAATTGAACAAAAAAAATGAAGGAAAATATAGTATTTTTCAGTATGCATTCAGATTTCATCAGTTCATTCTCTGGAGGTGAATGGTATTTTTTCAACATGAGTCCTTTGGGATTGTCTTGGATCATTGTATTGGTGAGAATAGCATGAGCATTCACAATATTTCTATTACTGTGTACAGCATTCTCTTGGTTCTGGCCACCTCACTTAGCATCAGTTCATGTAAGCCTTTCCAGGTTTTTCTGACATCATCCTGTTCAACATTTCTTATAGCACAGTTGTATTCTGTTACAACGATATAATGCAACTTGTTCAGCTATTTCCCAAACATTCCCATAATTTTCAATTCTTTACTACCACAAAAAAAGTTGCAATAAATATTTTTTTGTACAAATAGATCCTTTTCCCCTTAAAAAAAAAAAGAATCTCTTTTGGATACAGACCTAGTTATACATAGTTTTAAAGACCTTTGGTCATAGTTCCAAATTGTTTTCCAGGATGGTTGGATCAATTCATAGGTCCACCTATACATTAGTGCATTAATGTCCCAATTTTCCTACATTGGAGGGAATCCCTCCAACATTTTCCATTTCTGTCATATTAGCCAGTCTCCTAGTTGTGAGGTGATACCTCAGAGATATTTTAATTTGCATTTCACTAATCAAGACTGACTGGAGCATTTTTTCATGTGACTAGAGATAGTCATGATTTCTTTGTCTGAAAACTGGCAGTTCAAATCCATTAAACATTGGGGAATGACTTGTATTCTTGTAAATTTGATTCAGTTCTCTATGTATTTGAGAAATGAAGCCTTTATCACAGTGCTTGTTATAAAATTTCTCTCCCATCTTTCTGCTTTCCTTCTAATCTTGGTTGCATTGTTTTTGTGTATGTGTATAAAAACTTTTAACATTTTTGATATAATCAAAATTATCCATTTTATATCCTCTATTATTCCCTTATCATTCCCTCTCATTCTTCCCTTATCCATACATCTGACAATTAAACAATTCCATGCTCCTCAATTTGCTAGTGGTATCATCTTTTACGTCTAAATCATGTATACCTTGGTATACAGTGTGAGATAAACATACCCCAGTTTTTGTGATAAGTTTTTCCAGTTTTCCCAGCAGTTTTTGTGAGATAGTGAGTTCCTGTTGCAAAAGCATACATCTTTGGATTTATCAAGTACTAAACTACTGCATTTATTACTGCATATTGTATACCTAATTTGTTCTACTCTCTTTCTTAGCCAGTATGAGATTATTTAAATGACTACTGCTTTGTAATACAGTTTGTCATCTTACATGGCTATACCATCTTCCTTTACATTTTTTTTCCATTTATTCCCTTGATATTCTTGACCTTTTGTTCTTCCAGCTGAATTTTGTTACTATTTTTTTAGCTCTAAAAATAATTTTGGAGTAGTTTTATTAATATGGCACTGAATAAATAGATTAATTTAGGTAGGATTGTTATTTTTATTGTATTGGCTTGGCCTACCAATGAATAATATTCTTCTAGTTGTTTAGATATGACTTTATTTATATGAAAAGTGTTTTGTATCATAATGGTTTTTTATGAAATCACAAAGCAGGCACTTTTAAAATGTTTGATTTTTTCTTAAATTGCACTATGAGGAATATATTGAGTGTAAGAAAAAGTTTTCTAACAAGATACTAGATTAAATTATTAAAGGAGATGTGAATTTCATTTAAGAGTCTTTTAATATAATCAACTCTGGAAGAATTTTGGTAAGGTTCATTTGGGTTCTGTTATTAGTGTCTACCAACTTTTATTTTAGAAAATGACTTTTTTCACTTCAGGCGAAAAGCTGAAGAAGACCGGATACGAAAAGAGGAGGAAAAAGCTCGACGAGAACTCATTAAACAGGAATATTTGAGAAGAAAGCAACAACAGATTTTAGAAGAGCAAGGACTTGGTAAACCAAAATCAAAACCAAAAAAACCACGGCCAAAATCTGTTCATCGGGAAGAGTCATACAGTGATTCAGGAACCAAATGTTCTTCAACCCGTAAGCAAATTTTGCTGTATAATTTATAATTGTGGGTAGGTGTGTCTAGATAATTACAGCTGTATATATTATAGATTTATAGTTCATCTAAAGTTATAGATGTGTTTTTATAAAGCTTTTTAAAAAAAACTTGTATTCTTTTTTTTCCCCCCCTAATTAAACAGCTGATAATTTAAGTAGTGCCCAGTCTGGCTCCAGTCTGTCTTTGGCATCAGCAACAACAACAGAACCTGAAAGTGTTCATTCTGGTGGTACTCCTTCCCAACGGTAAGGAGGAATTCAAACTATGGTTATGCCCTTGAATAATATGTTTTTGTTTTAAACCTTTTTCTTCTGTCTTAGAATTTATACAAGTATTGGTTCCAAGGCAGAAGAGTGGTAAGGGCTAGGCAGTTTGGGGTTATGTGACTTGTTCAAGGTCACACAGCTAGGAAATTTCTGATGCCATATTTGGATATAGGTCTTTCTGATTCCAGGCCTTGTGCTCTATCTACTGTGCCAGCTAACCATCTGTGAATTATATATCTAGCAAATCAAACATAAGTAAGAAAGAGACTTAAAAGAAGATATTTTTTATAAAAAATGAAGCAGGCTCTATCTTTTATTTTTTTCAGAAATATTTTCCCCTAATTATATGTAGAAGCAATTTTTAATATTTGTTTTTTCACATTTTGAAGTTCAAATTATTTCTCTTCCCTTTACCTCTGTTAGATTTTGTAAGCAATTTGATAGAGGTTATATATTGATGAAGACAAATATCACTTTTTAAAAACCTTGAAGAAAATAAAGTGAAAAATGGTATGCTTTGAGTTGCATTCAGACTCATCAGTTCTTTCTCTGGATTAGAAAGCATTTTCCATCATGAGTCCTTTGGAGCTGTCTTGGTTCATTAGCTAAGTCATTCTCAGTTGATTGTTGTCTAATATTGCTGTTACTTTTGTACCATGTACCAGTTTTGCTTACTTTACTTTGTGTCAGTTCATATAAGTTTTTCCAGATATTTCTGAAATCATCCTGCACATCTTTTCTTAAAACACAGTAGTATTCCAAACAATCATATACCATAGCTTGTTCAGCCATTTCCCAATTGATGGACATCTCCATAATTTTCAATTCTTTGCCACTACAAAAAGAGCTGCTATAAATATAAATAAATACACATTTTGTACAACTATGTCCATCCCCTCAACCCCCTTTAAAAAAATCTCTGGGATACAGATAATACAATGGTATTATTAGATCAGAAGGTATGCACGGTTTTATAGCCTCTTGAGCATAGATCCAAATTCTCTAGAATGATTAAATCCATTCACTACTACACCAAAAATCTATTAATGCCACAATTTTCCCACATCCCCTCTAATATTTATTATTTTCCTTTTCTGTCATATTAGCTTATATGATAGGTGTGAGGTAGTACATCAGAGTTATTTTAATTTGTATTTTGCTAATCAGTAGTGATTTGGAGCACTTTTTCGTATGACTAGATAGCTTTGATTTCTTTATCTGAAAACTGCCTGTATCATATCCTTTGACCCTTTATCAGTTGGAGAATGCCTTTTGTTCTTATAAATTTGGTTTAGTTCTCTTTGTATTTGAGAAATGAGGCCTTAGAAGATGCTTTATAGTAACACCTTTTCCCAGTTTGTTATTTCCCTTCTAGGCTTGGTTGTTTTGGTTTTTTTATGTAAAAGTTTTTTAGTTTAATATAATTAAAACTATCTATTTTATATCCGGAAATGCTCTCTCATTGGTTGTAAGTTCTTCCCTTATTCATATATCTAACAGATAAAACTTATGTTTTCTCTATTTTGCTTATGGTATTATCCTTTATGTCTAAATCATATATCCATTTGACTCTATCTTGGTATATGGTATCCAGTGTTGGTCTTCATCTAATTTCTGCCATACTGTGGTTTATTACCATGTATTGTGTACCTTTTCTGTTTCATTGATTTGCTACTCTAATTCTTAGCCGTGTTGTTTTGATGATTACCATTTTATAATGTAGTTTGATAGCTTGATCAATTTCCTTCATTTTTGTCTCATTCATTCTCTTGATATTCTTGACTTTTTATTCTTTCAGATGAATTCTGTTTTTGTTTTTTCTAGCTTTATAAAATAATTTATGGTAGTGTTTTGTAATCATGTAGTTTCTAGGTATGTCTTGACAGACAGACTCTAGTATTTTATATCCTTTACAGTTATTTTAAATGGATTTTTCTCTATCTCTTGCTTCTAGGCTTTGTTGATAATATATGTATATAAATGCTGATGATTTATGTGGGCTTATTTTACATGCTACAACTTTGCTAAAATTGTTGATTATTTTGTTGATTCTCTAAGTATACAGTCATATCATCAGCAAACAGTGATAATTTAGTTTCCTCACTGCCTCTTTTAATTCTTTCAATTTATTTTTCTTCTTTTATTGTTCTAGCTAGCATTTCCAGAACAGTATTGAACAATAGTGGTGATAATGAGCATCCTTGCTTTATGGGGCCATCCTGATCTTATCCGGAAGATTTTGAGCTTATCTCCATTACATATAATGCTAGCTGATAGTGATTTAAAAAAAAATATATATATATATATATAAATATATATATATATATATATATATAATTTTAAAAGAAAACTCCACTAATGTCTACACTCTCTTGTGTTTTTAATAGGATTGGGTGTTAATATTTTGTCAAAAGCCCTTTTTGTATCTATTGAGATAATCATGTGATTTCTTTTAGTCTTGTTATTGATATAGTCAATTATGCTGATAGATTTCCCAATATTCAACCTTTCCTATTATAAATCTCACCTGCACATAGTATATGATCTTTGTAATATTTTGCTATAATTTCCTTGCTAGTACTTTATTTAAAATTTTTGCATCACTTATTAGAAAATTTGGTCTCTAGTTTTCTTTCTTAATTATTCCTTTTCCTGGTTTAGGTAACAGCACCATATTTGTGTTGTAAAAGAAATTTGATAGGGCCCCTTCTTTGCTTATCTTCCCAAACAGTTTATAAAGTATTGGAATTAATTGTTCTTTAAATTCCCTTCTTAAGTGCCCCCTCCCAACTGTATCATTACTAGATATGATAGATTTCTATATTCAACTGAGTGTAGATGTTATTCCCTCTTTGAGCCAAGTCCAATGAGAATATGATTCAAGTGTGGTTCACCTCCATCTTTCCCTCCAGTGTAAAAACTTTTGTGCCTTCTCATGTGTTAAAATTTTTCTCATTCTCTTTTCCCAGGGCATTCTTCCTCATTCCTTCTGTTTTTTTAAAAAATATCATCATATCATTTTCATTTTGCTCCTGTGCCCCCTGTTTTTATGTACTCCCTCTAACCCCCTAATAGTGATAAAGTTCTTGAGAATTACAAATTTAATCTTTCCATATAAGAATGTAAACAGCTTATTATTATTGAATCCCTTAAGTTTTTGCTTTCCTGTTTACTTTTTTATACTTCTCTTTTGTGTCTAGTATTCGGACATCAAATTTTTTTGTTTAGTTTATCTTTCATCAGGAATTTTTGAAAGGCCTCTATTTCATTAAAATGACCATTTCTTCCTCTGAAGGAACATACTCAATTTCATTGGATAGGTGATTCTTGGTTGTAGTCCTAGCAACCTTTGCTTTCTGAAATATAATATCCCAAAGCTTTTGCCATATCCTAATAAATAAATTACATGACAAGTAACAAAGACTAGAAGGAATGTGACATTTTTTCTTAATCATTTTCTTTTTCACTTTCTATTGTCTAGAGTGGAATCCATGGAATCTTTGCCAATATTAAGCAGGAATCCTAGCAGGAATACAGAAAGAGATTGGGAAAACGCTTCTACAGCATCTTCGATTGCATCTGTGGCAGAATACACTGGTAAATGTTTCTAGGACAAGACAAATCTGAATTCTACTAAAGTTTAAATTCCTAGTTTTGAATGATCATTGGCATTTTAAAAAACTCCTTACCTTCAGTCCTAGGATCAATACAGTGAATTGGGTCTAAGACAGAAGAGCAATAAGGAATAGATAGTGGGGGTTAAGTGACTTGGACTAGCATCACATACCTAGGAAGTATATGAGTCCAGAATTGAACCCAGACCCTCCTCTCTCCAGGCTTGCTCTCTATCCACTGAGACACCTAGCTGCCCCTTATTTATGTCGTTTTCAGGTAAATTATATTTATCATTTTAGACTTACTGATTGAAAATGATGTGATATCCGAACTGTAATGTTCTCTTTAACTAGCTAAAAGTTTTTAAAATAAAATTCTTAAACTTACCCCCTCTTTAATTCCCAGTTAAATTCTTTCCTTTCCTTAATGCAGGGAGGAGGGAGAAATGAACTTAAGCTAAAATTTTCAGTACTTGACTTTTAACTGCTTAATTCAGAATAATTTTGCAAGTTCTATTGTAACTCATTACAAATGGTTGTGTGCTGTTGCAAAAAAAAAAAATTTCTAGATCAGTGTCATGCTCATTTTTTCCCCATGAGTAGGTTTTTTTTTTGTTTTGTTTTACCACCAGAAAACAGAGGGGTGCTTATTATTGACTACTAATATTACTTTTTTTTTTAAACCCTTACCTTCTGTCTTGGAGTCAATACTGTGTATTGGCTCCAAGGCAGAAGAGTGGTAAGGACTAGGCAATGGGGGTTAAGTGACTTGCCCAGGGTCACAAAGCTGGGAAGGGTCTGAGGTCAGATTTGAACCTAGGACCTCCCGTCTCTAGGCCTAGCTCTCAATCCACTGAGCCACCCAGCTGCCCCCTACTAATATTACTTTAAAAAATTTATTTATAACCAATTACTGTCCTTTAAAAGAATTTGTAATAGCTTCTGTTCATGTTGATTCCTTGGGTCCCAGAATGCACGAAATGACAAATATCACAACTCTACTCATAGTTTGATGCTAAGAACTGTAGTTTTAAAATTTTTTTGTTGTTATATCTTATAGTACTTGTTTTATACATTTTTTGTTTTGTTATATTATCCTAGGTCCCAAGCTCTTCAAGGAGCCTAGTAGCAAGTCGAATAAACCAATTATTCACAATGCTATATCCCATTGCTGTCTGGCTGGAAAAGTAAATGAACCACACAAGAATTCAATACTGGAGGCAAGTATTAGTAGTATCAGTTGTGCATTTCATATAGGTAAGGGGATGAGTAGAAAATATCAATCTTTTTTCAAGGAAAATTATCCCAAATTTCTAAGATTAACTGATATTTATATCACAGTTTATGCTTTGTTTAGTACTTCCTATACATTATACTTGAACCATATAACAACACTTTGAGGTGTAGTTACTATGAGGAGTAATAGTCCTATTTTGCACATAATTGCAAGACTCATAAAGTTGAAGTAACTTGCTAGTCATCACATAGCTAGTGTCAGTGGCAGATTTTGAACATCTATTTGACTCCAAGTCCAGCAGTCTATCCATTATTCCATGATACATACCAATCTTTTTGATAAAGACCATTAACAAATTGACCTCTTTTATAATTTAGTTGAACTAAGCAAAGGATTCAGTGAATATCTACTCTGTTCATAGTGCTCTCAGGAGATACAAGAGAACTATGTGATGGAATCCTTGAATTCAATTTATTTGCAACCTTGTTGAAGAGATAAAACTTAAATACATAAAACAGTAATACACAAAATGGTATATGATAAGTGATAACTTGTGTACAATGAGAAGAGATAAGTGTGTGACATAAGTGACTGGTAATATAGAATTTTAGTTGGGACTTGAAAGACTTAGATAAATAAGAGAGGGGAGCATGCTGAAAGTTGGGGAAAATAAGCAAAGGTATATAGGGAAGAATAAAATTGGTATATATAAGGGATAGTGATGAGACAGATTGGATTGAAATGGCAAACTAGAGACAAATAATGGAGGAATTTGAATGCCAAAATAAGTCTGGAATGGAAGGGAAAGGGACCATAGAGATTTTCTAGCCTTCATTTTACAGATGAGGCAATTAAAATCTAGATAGAGTGGTTAAATTAATTTCTTGGGTCATGCAGTGGCAGAATAGGTGAAGAGCATGATGAAGTTGTATTTTAGGGGGCAGATGGGTGACTCAGTGGATTGAGAGCCAGACCTAGAGACGGAAGGGCCTAGATTCACATCTGGCCTCAGACACTTCCTAGCTGTGTGATCCTGGGCAAGTCACTTAACCCCCATTGCCTAGCCCTTACTTCTCTTCTGCCTTGGAACCAATACAGAGTATTGATTCTAAGATGGAAGGTAAGGGTTTAAAAAAAAAAAAAGAAAATTGTATTTTAGCAAAAGATTTTTCTTCTCAGGATGGTTTAGGGAAAAAAGAAAAGACAAGTTAAAAGTCTTTTGCAATAATAATACAACAGTAGTAGTTATTAGGAATTGAATGAAGTTGTTAAAATGCAGAAGAACGAATTATCAGGACTTACTAGAGATGAAACAATTCATGAAAAATGAGTTTTGGGCCTGGGGAAATATATTATATTGCCATTGATGGCTTCAGGCCATTTGGAAATTGATTGATCTCTTCAGGAAAGAATCTTGTACAGTTCTGAATAATCTTTCTCTTAACGGGAAGAGGTACTAAAAAGAAATGGCATGGTTGGCTAACTCAGATTTTAGCATTTCATACCCAAAGTTTCCAAATACTTGGCTACTGTAGGCATGTGTTTTTTTCAGGAGAGTTTAACTTTATTTAAAGAACTTTCTGGTTATCTTCAACCAAAAATTCCCTACAAGGAGACAAGATTCTTTTGTCTTCATTTATTAACTTTCTATGATAAAAGTTAAAATTCTAGAGGTCACAACTTCTATGATGGAAGTAAGTCTTGATACTCTATAATTAGTCCATTTAACTTAATGATTTTAAGTTTGGTCTGTCTTAGCACTGTGTTTACTTAGAGAGTTTCATAGTAATGGTAGATGAGATCTCTTCCCCCCCCCCCATCCCCCGAAGTTGATATCTGATTGTTGCATAATTCCTAGACTTCTCTTTTTATGCTTCTCTTCAAGGTAGTAGATATTGTTAAATTTCAGCCTGGTAAATTTCTTGGCACTGTAAAATCCTAATAGGTTATAAGTTTGAAATCCCAGGGGCTATAAGTCATGTTTTTCAAATAGAATTGACAAATAATTAGCATACATTTTTAGTAGTTCTATAACCTTGTTCATTTGCCACTTTAAAATAACAATTATTATTAATTGCTTATATGTAACCTATTTTATCTCTATATATTTGATAATCTTATTGTATATATAGTTAATTTTGCTGTCCTATATGTAATATGTATGTTAACCCTGTTGTAAATAGTTAATTTTGCTATTTACTTCCAATTTAGGAATTGGAGAAGTGTGACGCCAACCACTACATTATATTGTTTCGTGATGCTGGATGCCAATTTAGGGCACTTTATTGCTATTATCCTGATACTGAAGAAATCTACAAGCTAACAGGCACTGGGCCAAAGAGCATCACTAAGAAAATGATTGACAAGCTTTATAAATATAGCTCAGACAGAAAACAGTTTAACCTGATTCCAGCCAAAACCATGTCTGTCAGTGTGGATGCTCTTACCATTCATAACCATTTGTGGCAACCCAAGCGGCCAGCAGTGCCAAAGAAGACTCAGACTCGTAAATGACATTGATTTGGGGGACATATATCTGAGGGGATTGTGCTGAAAGAAGAATATTTACTACTTTCTTCAATTTGGGTACGAAATGTGCAAAACCATAAAACTTTTTTAAGAGGCTTCTAGATAAAATGAATCTTCTTTCCCCTCAAAACACACACACACATACACACCTAATGCAAGTTAAAAATAATGAAGGAACAATGCCAGTGTTTTTTAATGACTCAAATCAACTGTTATATTTAATGCTAACTACTGAAGCTTTCAAATGAGGGACCGTGCATGTAGCAAGATCTTTAACCAGTGAATTTCCTTTTACTTGAAGCTCTCTATCGGTACAAATTGGAAATGATTTAATTTGCTTTTCTTGCCTTTCCCTCTTCCACATTACAGTGGAAGAACTGAGAATTGATCTTGGGTCATGAGTTTCTGAATGTGTATAGAAAAAATTCTTATTTGGGGACTTTATTTTTCCTTTGAGGAATTATAAGATATATGATTGTATCTACTGCCAACATTGAATCCCAGTTTTCAGATTTATGGGGAAAAAATTCCCAACTTATGCGGCTGAGAAAAAAAAAGTTTACTGACAATAGTTAACAAAAAGCACTGAAAGATTGCAAAGGCTGTCTAAAATAACATTTGTAGATTTATTAGAGATGACTACATCTGGAACACAATCATGGGGACGCAAAAAATTATAGGTGCTATAAACTAGTACTTGCTTAGTTGGCAAGATGAATGAAAACTTATTGATGAAGTTTTGGGTAGTGTTCTAATGATTTGTTAACTTTATTAAAGACATATTTTGGCAAAAATAGAATATTTTCACTCTGAGCACGTTCCTCATATAAGATGGTGCACTTAAGATCTTAAGTCCTTTTACTGTTTTTATTGTCATGACATGTAATTCTATTTCTTTTGTCCTGTCTTTATTCTGAAGGAGCAGCATGCTCTGAACAGAGTATGTGCAATTTTTTACTATTAATTTAGGGTGACAAAGTAATTTTGTTTCATCTTATTTAAAATTTTTAAATTACAGAGTTGCTGTTGTTTCAAAAGTCTAGATAAATGAAACGGCTTGGATTCTTTTCATGTTGAAATATTAAATCTTTAGTTAAGACCCTAAATATCTTTTAGTGTTTTTCTAGCAGATCAAATCATTTGGGGAGTATAATACTATCTATTACAGGAGTAAATTTGTATTTTGATTTCCTTCTTTATGCACTTACAGTTCCCTTTCAGCACCTATGTTTTCAAGTGTACATCTAGAGCTCTGTAGTTAAATCCTATTTAATCATTAACTGGTTGCTATGACATCTTGATTTGACACTATTGCCTGAAGGCATTTGTTAGGTTTGCACATGTTTACTTGGAAGTGTTACTTGGATATATGTATATCTATCTTGTACTGAGGAGGGCACTATAGAACAGTAGGGAAAAAAACTCCTCTAAAATACACAAGTGTAATTATTACATAAACCTAAAGACAAAAAAGGTAAGTTGTATAAAGGAGAAAATATGGTACAAAATAAAACACTAGAACTGCAGGTTTTATTGCAGTCTTCTCAGCCCCTTGAAGAAAAAGATTGTAGTTTGTTGCATTGTTGTATATATTGTGTTTAGGGATAGCTGGTTCCTTGTGCTGTAAATAAATAACTAAAGGCTTTATGATTTCTAAAGTGCTAAGTATTAAAGTTATGAGTGAATTTTTTCTGTTACCATGCTTTTCATTCTTCTGCTTTATTTCTCACTGTATGTTTGATATATTATCATATTTATTTTAAAAAAGCACTGAAATTAATAAAAATGATTAAATAATTTGCTTTATTTTAATTTCATTTATGTGTGAAGTTAAGATTCATTTTGGTGAGAACTCATAAGCCTTCATGCTTTAAAGATGTACTGTATTCTCTAATCATATTTTGGAGCAGTGATCATATCTTATCCTTTTATCTCATAGTCATGGTCTAAATATATAACAGCTTGACATCTATGTATCAGACAAATATATAACAGTTTTCCCTATAGTATCAGAAAGCATAAACTCATTTGCAGTAAATGAAGATTGAAGAGATTTTATAGCATACTTTTTGAAAACATTTTTCATTAACCTTTTCTCCTACATGTCTGTAATAAAGCATTTATTATTGGTGGCCTTTTAGAACATCAGGCCTAGTTCTATAGTTTATAGTTCAGTTTTTAGCTTCTAATAGTATTTGGTTGTGACCTGATTTTCAAGTTTTTAAACCTTTCAGCTAGCATTTATTTAACATGCTGAATTAATATTTAATATATATGAATTTGAGATTAATTTATTAGAGAATTAGAGTAAATCTTTAATTTTTTAAATGTGAGATTTAAATCTCTTGTGGTATAGGCAACAATGAGTTGATATTCAGGTTACAAAATTATATAATAGCTCTATTCTCCAAAATTGTTGTAGCACATATGGTATTTATAAATTGTGATATATTCCCAATTAAGGCCAGTATATTCTTTGTGATATAGTGATCAGATCTTTACCTCTTTTAATCATTTTCAAAATAAGTATGACAAATCAATTATGATTTTTTTTTTAAGGTTGGCTTTACTCATGTCTGCCTACCTGGATATTTCATATTGTTTCAGCACATTACTGTGTAGCTCCTTTGTGAGGGGTCTTTCTGGCTCAAAAATGTAAAATTCTGTGACCCAGGGGAAAGTTAATATCATCCTAAGATGAATGGACATTAGGTGGGTCTTTTATGTGAAAATTCCTAATGCCTTACAAATGTTGAATTATTTTAAAATGTTTCATTTTTCTTGAGTCTATCATGACACATTTGTACTTTTATTTTGTATGTGTCAAAGACATTGCACTGATAGGTACTTAATCTGTTTTGAGAGTCTACTCTTATAAGTTGTTTTTTTTTTTGACTCAGGGTAGATACATCTAGCCCAAATTAAAACAATCTTAGTTAAGTACTTTCTTGAAACTATCATCATTTGGGCAAGTTAAAAAAAAATTAGCCCTGAATTTAAGTTTAGTTAGAATGGGAAAAAAAAAAACATTCTTTACATTTATTTTGTTTATTTTGTACTTTGGGATTTTACAAAATTTTAAAACAATAAAATAGTAATAGCATTAAAGGAAAATAGTAGGAATGTACATCTTTAAAGCTATTTGATTTCACTTTTCCATTTTGTTTATTTTTGTTAGATTAGTTTTGCACATTCTATTTCAAAAGAACTAGACTGTAAAGTGGTTTCTCTACCTCTCCCATGTTTATATAGTTAAACACAGCAGTGTCATCTTTTAAAAGGAAGCATTGTATCCCTTTTTACTCAACATTTTATAAGACTTTATGAGATCATTGTAGGAGTTTGTATGATATAAGTTCTTTATTTAAAATTCAATAATTAAGCAAACATTTTTTGAGCTCTATGAAAAAGCACTGAGTTAGATACTGAGGGAGATACCAAGATAAATTAGACATTCTCTCAAGAAGCTTGTAACCTTACAAAGGAAGATAAGACATTCCAACTCAGTCTACAAGGCAGTCACATTTATCTTTAATATACAAATATAAATATGTGAAACATACAGAGTGCTTTGAGTTGAAAACTTTTCTAGCATCAGAAACTAGTTCTGAGGAGTTAAGTGTTCACTAGATAATGTGACTTTTTTTTAGGCCTTGAAGGATGAGAATTTTAACAGCTATACTGAACCAGACAGATGATTGGAAAGGCTTTTGAGGCATAGTTAATGTGCATGATTGGAGGTATGAATGTGACAAAATATTGGAAAAATATGAAGTCCACTTTGACTGTAGTAGAGTATATTAAAGGAAGTATAGGAGATTAGGTGGGTCCCAGATTGTAAGGAGCTTAGATACTAGGCTTAGGAGTTTAGAATTAATTTATTAGTTAATGGGATCACATTGAAGGGTTTTGACTATTAGAATCACATGATCTAGATCTGCGTTGCTAAACATTTTCAAGATTGTGTGCTCAAACTGTAAATTCAAGCTGCCTGTGACCCCTCTCCATTTCCCCCATCCCCATTTCTCCACATTACCCCAGACAGCACAGGTAGGAAGTCCTTGCATTAGGGGGGCTGGACAGAGGGATGAGGCATGCAAAAAATGTCCTTGGGCACAATGGAGAGGGGGAATGGAGCAGTCCCAACATCTATGCCACACCTTTGCTAACACAGATCTAGATGTTCCTCAAGATATTTGACAATATGACATAAAATGGATTTGAAGGGAAATGACTTAAGATGCTATTGTAATAGTCTAGGTTGGAAGTACTGAGGGACCATAAGGATGATGGTGTTAAGGTGGAAGGCAAGTTCCTGAAGCTACTTGGAGAATACAGGCCCCTGCTCCCTGTGTCATGGGACTGGGGAAATTGGAGGGAAGGGTAGTGCTGGTGGAGGGATTGGCAAGACTTGGTCACCTTAGGTACTGGTAGGGAGGAAAAAAGATGAACAGTTGCAATTTAGAGTTGTCATTCTTGAGAAATATGTTCTAAATATCTTTCAATTACAATTCAAATAGTGTCTTGCTTGACAATAGTTTTTTCTTCACTGCATGGGCATTGTAAAGGCATTCTTTCTGGAACTAACCACCTCTTCCAAAAGTTATTCCTAAGTATGAGTTAAATGATTTGTATTTTATAATTCAGAGTAGGATTTAATAAAAGATGGGTTTTGTAGTTCACGAGAATGGATATTTCTCATAAGTACTGCACTATTAAATATATTTTGTTTTGAGCAGAAAGTTTCTTTTAAATTCAACCTATCAACATAATATATTTATTTCATATATACAAATTTCCCCTTCTACTTTTGGGAACACAGCAGAAGGGTGAAAGTAGAGGTAAATAGGAAGTAGTTGGCTATAGAAGTCAAACTTGTCCTTTTGGCATCTCATTTTCAGGTAGTTTGAAGTAAGTTATCAGTAACATTTATTCCTATTACCTAGGCCAAGTAAATATGGAATATTTTTAATAAGAGATTTCCATTTCCCAAAAGAATCAGCACTTTTGACTGGTAGGTAGATTGGAGAAAAGTAGAGGAGCAGCTAGATATGGGTATGGTGGATAGAGCACCAAGGCCTGGAGTTAAGAAAAATTTGAGTTCAAATCTGACCTCAGACACTTATTAGCCATGTGACTAGGCAATTTACTTAATTCCTATTTACCTCAGATCCTGATCTGTCAACTGGGGGATGTACTGGAGAAGGAAATGGCAAACCACTCCAATATTTTTGCCAGGAAGACCTCATGGACAAATTCCATGGGCTCACACAGAGCTGGACACTAAACAGTGGCAAAGTTGTATCAGATTAGATAATTTGATTCTCCTATGCCCCCTTTCAAAATAAGTTTATAGTCTTTTAAATGTTAGTATGATCAAAAAGAGAATAACAGGAACATAGTGTAAAAAATTAACAGGCTGAAATTCTGTTTCACTTGTCAAGTCCAGATGTGTATTCATGAATTATTTGTTTAGAATAAGAAAATGATTAAAATTGAACTTAGATTGATCAAGTTGCTTATCTCTTCTCCCCATGTCCATAAGAGGGACATCGTTTTGGGGGTCTGTGTGCTGATTCAAATTTAACATCAAATTGTACTTATATAGTAATTCTAAATGTTAGATTCTCAAAATGGTGATATTGTAAAATTGGAAGGAACTTTAGAGATTACATACTCCAGTCCCTTCATTCTACAGATGAAGAATTCGATCTGGAGAAGTTAAGAAATGACTAAGGTTATATAGTAAATATCAAGTGTCAGTATCAGGATTCAAGTCTGGATCCTCAGATTTCCACTCCAGGATTCTATTGCATCATGCAAGACTTGAGGTTAGTGTACTAAGAAAACTTGTGGCAAAATTAAAAGAACCTTGGGTTGGGAGTTAGGAAATAGATGTTTTTAGTCTTGGCCCTGCCATTATTAAGCTAACGGATGACCTCAGGTAACTTGCCTCACTTAATTTGTGTAGGGAGAGGGAGCTGGACTATATAATCTTAGGGTCAATATTCTGTGATTTTGACCTGTTGGACTAAAAACTGTCTTACTTTAGGACCATATCCAGCCTCTCCTTTGAGAGAAATTAAACGTTTTGGATATAGTTTTGATTAATAAGTTGAATTGGCCAATCCATCCAAATATTTTTGCCCCTATGACACTTCACTAGGGAACCACATTAGTTTATACAAATGATAAGCTATCACATAGTTGACTGCATTTTTAGGCCACTGCACTGTTACTACAACAAGAGCATCCAGGTTGAGAAAAGCCCATTTAACAGGTTCTGACTTGTTCTTTGGCTAGAAATAATCCCTTCTGTTGTCATCTCTCATAATAGGCAACATTTTCACACAGAATTTCATTTTTCCAGTGTTGCCAAAGCTCTGCTTCCTTTTTAAAAATGGGGAAACAAATTCACACTGTCTTGAAGGGTGAGTAACATTCTGATTGTTGAATTTTATTTGAAAGAGCTTTTGATATAGGTGAAAAGCATCAATGACAAAAATGCTGCCCAGATGACCATAGCATAAACTTTAACTAGACTATCAACTCAAGAGCTTCCAAACTGAATTAATGAATATTTTGTTCATAATTGTTTACAAATGCCAGTACGTGGCATGTTTGAATAGTTATCTTCTAATTGAACCTGGGCATTGATCTTGGAAGGACTTTTTATGAGAACAATTTGTCATCAAAGTATCAGTTTGTCATTTGTTTTTATAGTATTTGTGTCGGGGGGGTTTTATTTTGCTAGTAATATATGAACTTCTCTTAATCGGTGGACTAATGAAGCTTGCTTGGTTCGAATGTGTGCAAGAAACAGAGTATTTTTGTTCTTCAATTCCTAGTGGTAAGCTTGAATATCCACTCCCCTTTCCCCAATTTAATTGTGATTGCTTGGTCTTAACTTTTTTCATAAAAATCCATTTTAATATTTATTGTTCAAGTTTTCCAAATGCTACCCCTCCTTAATTCCCTAGCCTATGAAAATCTTTAAAATAGCATTATATAGTGGTTGTAGTTTCTTATGTGTAATGAATTCTGAGGGATAGACTTAAACTTGTTTAGATCCAAAGGAGAAAACCAGTAGTAATAGAAATTGCAAAAGAGGCACATTTAGGTTTGATGTCAGGAAGACACCATGGAACAACTAAAGCAGCCCAAAAGTGAAGTTATATCTAAAGGTAATGGTCTCAATCTCCTTGGAGGATTTTTGAGTAATGGCGAATGGCTATTTGTCAGTTAGATTATGGCAAGGAATAATGTCCTTTATGAGTTGGACTAAGATGGTTTCTGGGATCTCTTTCAACTCTCAAAATTCTTTTTTTCTGTGATTCTCTCCTTGGGAAATAGTAGAGTTTAGCTAACTCTTGGGGAGAAAATACTTAAAAGATTGTAATCATAAAGTAACATTTTGTTGCATTTGGGAAGGATCTAGAACAATCACATTTTAGAAAGGAGAAAAGAAACCCCCAGATGTGAAATGATTTCCCTATAATCCCAGAGTTGTAATTTGTTACAACCAAAACTTGAAGCCAGGTATTCTAATTCTAACTAGTGTTTTTTCTCTCACTATATCACAGTGATTTTGTCTCTAGGCTTTTTTCCCCAGTGTTAATGTTTACATTTTAAGGAAGATTTTACTCAGATGATTTTCTTTATCATTCGTAGTTTAATTTCAGTAGCAAAAGTATATAGAAAAACCTAAATCAACTGGAGGTAGAAATATTAGAAACATTGGTTTTCTGTGATTTACTCTCCTTTATTTGACTTTCAAGTCAGAGATCATCAAGCCATCTGAAATTAAAACCATCACCCAACAGAAACAAAACTTTCTGTTGATGTTATGGGGGACATACACTCACATACATACACATAATATACATGCAGCCTAGTTGCCTATGCCTTTACATTTCAAAGAATATTATTTAAGAGTCATTCAGATGTGTCTTACTGGCTCCAGGCCCAGCATTCCATATACCAGTGGCCCATATTTAAAATAGATATATCTATACATCAACATATTTTCCTGTCTCTGTCTCTATCTCTCTGTCTCTCTGTCTCTGTCTCTGGCTCTCTCTCTCTCTGCTAATTATATTGGTGATTTCCAATATACTATGATTTATAAATTTGCTAGTGTAAAGTCCATCAATAAAGAACATAATTCTTCTGTGCCTTAATTGATAGTCTTCAAGAGTTGCTATGATGGAGTATGATTTTTGTAACCAAGGAATAGTGTTTGAAATTGACCAAATTAAAAAAAAATCATTAAAAAAAAGTCATTCAGAATATCCCTAAGGCACTATAGAACCTTCATAGAAAGATCTGTTTTTTTTTTTATATTGTGCTTACATGAAAATTTTCACTAAGGATTTAATGGTTGTTTTAAGTCCTTATTTACCCGCTTAACCCCAGAAAATCCACATTAATGCTTTAATATTCTTAAGTATTATTACTTTGTTTTTGCTTTACAGATTATCCAGAAAAAGTGACTTCTATTCTTTTGGTTTTAAGGAAGGTCACAGTGATCAATTCAACTGTGTTCAAAGATCCCAGGTTAAGCTCTGTCACTAGTCTAACCATAGCCAACAGCAGGATAATGAGGATTGAACCTGGAGCGTTTTCTGCTTTTCAAAATCTCAACAAACTCAATTTACATCACAATAATTTGACAACTGTATTGGCTTCCTGGTTTTCTAATCCGGGGCACTTAAAAAATTTAACATTATCAGTAAACAACATCAAGGAGGTAGGGCCATATATGTTCTCTAGTTTTTCCAATCTAACCATTCTTAATTTGGCAAATAACAGAATTCACATGATTGCAATGGAAAGTCTAAGGAATTTATCAAAGTTGAAGATTTTAGATCTCTCTGGGAACAATCTCTCTGTCTTGAAAAGAGATATCTTCAGTGACCTCAGATCCCCAACTATGAAACTGGGTCATAACCCATGGAATTGTTCATGTGAACTTCAAGATTTTGGAGCCTTTCTTCAAGGTAACTTTGAAAGGGATCTATAATATGGCTAGTGACAATTCCACTTAAGATAAATCTCCTTTTAAATAATAAAAGTGTTCCAGAAGTGATGTGCATTAATCAAATCATTGAAAATGCACTTGGAGGTGAAACATCCCTTAGTTTTTTTCATATAAAACTGAATTTTCTTACAGCCTTTTTTCTTTTAAAACTTCTTATACATTTAGATTGTCTTATACATTTCTTAGGATTTGAATTACCTGAACCTTTAAGATGAGACAGTATACCTTCCACATAATAGGCACTTGAAGGTTCAAATTTTATATTGAAGTTAAAAATATTGATTTAGAAAAAAATTCTGTGTTACATGTGATTTGGAGCCATGATTCAAGTTAATATATTTAAATGTGTATTTTGTGATGGGGAAGAAATAAAATGTGTTCTTTTTCAGTGATCTCTTAATATGTAAAATGTTAGCATTGCTACTTTTTCACTATGTTTTGATGAAGGCTAAAATATCAGACTTGTAAAAGGAACTTGACTGATAGCCAAGTATATTACAGTATTATTAATACTTAAAGGAATAGATAGGGTTCCAGCCTTGTCCAGGAAAACTAGGTAGCCAATCAAATACTACTTTGATAGAAAAATACAAATGACCAAAAGTGAAATTACCAATCACCAAAGTGAATGGAAAGGCCTGGCCTTAGAGAGATTATCCTTTGTGTGTACTATGTTGCAGTCAATTTCTTTTTAGCCATCCAAATAACTAGTTTCATTCAGATTAAGAATTGAGAATCAGATTGAGAATTGAAAATCAGAGATGTCAATTAAAATGCATCTTCTAAAGTAAAAAATTAGCTGGAAGAAAAAATTCTGAGTAATCTTTTTGTGAGTAACAGTTATTGACAGTGATTATAGCACTTTGCACCCATCTTAGTGTTTCTGTGCATCAATTTCTTCATCTCTAAAAGGAGGTACCAGATGATTTCTAATGTCACTTTCAATTTTGATTTGTATTTTTAAATCAAAAGAACAAGAGGTGACTCAGTGGATAGAGTGCTAAGCCTGGAGTTGGGAGGACCTGGGTTCAAATATGGCCTCTGATACTCCCTAGCTACGTGACCCTGGGCAAGTCATATAACCCCGGTTGCTTAGCACTTGCCACTCTTCTGCATTGGAACCGATTCTAATATAATAATCTAATCTAATAAATATATTGATTCTAAGACAGAAGGTAAGAGGTTAAAAAAATCAAAACAGCAGCTTATTTTAAATTTCACAATCACAAATTTCAAAATTAGAAGGTACTTCATTGGCCATATAGTACAACTGATTTTCCAAAAAGAATCCATACCAAAGCAAGTTAACAAAAGATAAATCTAGTCTCTGCTTGAAGATCTCCATTGAGGGATCCTTTCTCAGGCAGTCCATTCCACTTTTGAATAGTCCTAATTCTTAGAAAAATTTCCTGAGTTGAAATTCAGATTTGCTTCTTTGCAATTTTAGTCCTTTGCTATCCATCACAAAAAAACCAATCTTGCCTGATAGTCTTTCAAATACAAAGACTTAGCTATTATGCCCTCCCTACCTCATCTTCTCCAGGATAAAAATCTATTCATTCAACAAATCTTCCTTTGTTATGTACTTGAGGACCTTCAACATTCTGGTTGCTCTCCTCCAGATACTATTCACCTTATTAATGCCCTTCCTAAAACATGATAGCATAACTTTCTAGTTGTGTTCTGACAAAGATAGTGTTCAGTAGATTCATCACTTCCTTTTTTCCTACAAGCATAATGCAGCCCAACATCACATTAGCTTTTTTCCTTTTTTTTTTTGGCAGTCATTTTATACAATTGAATCCACTAAGCTTTCCACTGAAACTTTAAATTCTCAGATAAGTTGCTACCTAATTGAATCTCCCCATCTTGTTCTTAAGTCAGATTTTTTAAACCCAAATATGAGATTTTTTCAACTTTCCCCATTACTTTTCATCTTGACAAATTCAGCATGATATTTTAACCATGGTCATTTAGATCTAGATTTTAGATTAGACTGTCATCCAGTGTATTAACTGACCCAACTTTGTGTTTTCTACAAATTTTGAGTCTTTATTTAAGTCATTCACAAAGGCTATAGATTCCTACAGCACTTCAGTAGATTCCAGTGGACAGATGACTTGGAATCATTCTTTGAATCTGGAACCAGTTATAAATCCCTCTAATTATACTATCATCTTGCTCTCCTCTGTCCAGCTTTCCCAAAAGAATAGCATCAGATACCTTATCAACACTTGAATAAAGTTGCTTGCTAACTATATCTCTGTTCCTAACATATCATTTTATTAGCCTTATTAAAAAGATTAGCATGACTTTTTGTAAATAGAATTTTATTTGTGCCCTTTTTTACATTATTTTCAGATTTACCACCGAATAACTTTATGTGTATAGCCATTTTTATCTTAAAAAACAACCATTTGATTAAAGATGTTCTTTATATAAATATTCTCTGTTCAGGGTTACCTTCCTTTTTTGTTTTAAGTTTTTAATATTTTTTAAGCATTTTTATTTCTGAATATAACCTTCACTTCTCTGCTACTTCACAAACCATTTCTTATGAAGGGGGAAAAATAGCTAAGCAAAAACTAACCAAAATGTTGATTAAATATGACAGTATATTCATGTTCTACATCCTTCTCCACACCTCCCCTCTTTCCTTTGATCTGCAAAGAAGGAAAGGAATTTAAGGTTTCTTGTCTCTTCTTTAGGGACAAGATTTGTAGGACCTGTGATTGTTGAAGATTACCACTTTCTTTTCTAGAGGTTCACTAACCATTTCCTTAATAATATGTTCAAGGATTTTTTTTTTTTGAGGAGGTGAGGGGATGAGCATGAAACTCCTTTGAAATTTGAAAAAAATCCATGAAATTCCTCTTTCTTGATCTCTCCATTTACCGTTTGATATTATGGAATAGCCTTTCTTTCTGTTTCTCTCATGCGCAATGACTTGACAATTCTTCCTTCTGGTTTGCCTCTGGCTTTATTGCTTTTCAGTCTTCTTCAATGGCTTATCATCTTTGTCATGACTCCTAACTGTGGGTGTATCCAAAACCCTGTTCTAGACCCTCTTCTCTTTCTGTTATAATATCAACTCTCATGGCTTTAATGATTATTTCCATGCAGATGACTCCCAGATGTTTTTTATGCAACTAAAGTTCACAGAGGATAGAATGCTGGATATGGAATCAGAAAGACCAGAGTTTGTGTACAGCCTCAGTGGCAAGTCACTTAACCCCTCTGCCCTCAGTTTCCTCATCTGTACATTTGGGATAAGAAGAGTACCGACTTTAGAGGTTGTGAAGTTGTGAAGATAAATAAGATAAAATATGCCAAGTACTTTGCAAAACAAAGCAGTCAATAAATGCTAGCTAATATAATTGTAACTTCATACCCTGTCATTTCTGTGCTCCGGTCCCATATCCCTAAGAAAAACAGTTTGAAATGTTCAATAGGCATGACAAATGGAATATGTATGAACCAAAATTCATTATATTTCTCAACTTACCAATTAGCCACACTTATTTATTTTTTTGAGGTAACAACCATTCTTCTAGTCTCTTAAAATTTGTAACCTCAGTGTTTTCCTTGATACTTTCCCTCAACCCACATCTTAGCAGTTACCAAACCTTAAATTTTCTCCTCATTTATCATCTTTTCATAACTCCCCCAGCCAGCTCCTTAGTTCAGGTCCTAATTGCTTCTTACTTGGACTTACTTGCAGTGACAATTGATTTCTCCACAAGTCTCTCCCCACTCCTATCCATTCATACAGTGATCTACCAAAATGATTTCCTCAAGTACAGAACCATATCATTTTCCTACTCTAAACTATCCTTGTTTGTTAATATTACTAAAATAATGTGTTTTAGTTGTCTTTTGAAGGCCTTCAGATAATCTTTATTGTTACCCAAACTTTGCAAGTTTATGCTGACATTTAGGTTTATGATTTGAGAGCTAAAAGCTACCTCATTTATCTAAGTTCAATCCCTAATTTTACAGTTGAGGAAATGGAAGCCCATGTGAGGCCATGGATTTTCTTACTGCCTCTTTTGGATTTCATTATCTTTGAACTTCTGAGTATTTCAAGAGACATTCTTTCTACTCTATGCTATTGTGTGAGGGTTATTCATATGCATCTCATCTATTCAAATTTAAATAACTTTTAATTCAGTTTTAATCCTTCATATTTTTACCAGCCCAATTAAGTATACTTCATTCCTGACTAGATTATCATTCCTATATTATAAACCAAGGCCCAGAAATCCAAATCCCATTCTTAGATACCATTTTAAAGTCATTTTTCTTCTCTCTCTCTCTCTCTCTCTCTCTCTCTCTCTCTGTCTCTCTGTCTCTGTCTCTCTGTCTCTGTCTCTCTGTCTCTGTCTCTGTCTCTCTCTCTCCCTTCTCTCTTTCCCTTCTCTCCCTCCCCTGATACTATCTACCCTTATAAATTGCCAAGTGTGGTTAGTCAAGGCTTTGGAGGTTCTTGGTTATGCCTTGAATGAATTACCTGGAAAGATAGCTGACTTCTCTGTTGTTGCTGCTCAGGCCACAAATATTTGCCTTGGTCTTCCTCTATAAGGAGTCACCAACTACCATTATTTTTTTTGTCTTCTGCACTTATAGACTCATTTTATTATTCCTTAGAAGCTAAACAATACCTTCCTCATAGTATTTGACTTCTTCAGAAAGAACCTCAGCTTTGTCTTTTAGATCCAAATGTGTGGCCCCATTTTTGACTCTCCAACATTCAATGTCAGATTGCCCCTCTGCCTCTTGAGATTCTTCTTTTCCTCCCCTTCATTAAAGCTTTTTTCCCCTTAGCCTTTTTTTTTTAAAAACCATTTAATTTTCCCTGATTACTTGGAGTCTAGAAAGGGAGTTCTCACTATCCTTTACCTCTTATTCAATGAAAGAGACTAGACTTTATTTCAAACACAGATCACATTCACTTACTGTGATATATACCGAAATATAAATGTTGCATACCTTATGTAGGTAACTGAAATCATGGCAGTTTTCCAAACTGGTTGAGATTCTAAACCTTGTCTTTCAAGATGCTTGTAAATTTCTATAACTTACCTCCTACACATTTTATCTTGTTTTTTAAAACTTTATCTTCTGTATTATTATCGATTCTAAGACAAAAGAGCAGAAATGTTGGGCATTTGGAGTTAAATGATTTGCCCAGGGTCATACATAGGGAAGTGCCTATGCCTAGATTTAAACTGACTCTCTACTCCAGGTCTGGTACTCTTCTCTACTGTGCTATCTATCTGCCCCCTTCTTAAACATTTAAAAATTTTTGTATTTTTCTTATTTCCCCTTAACAACTTAATAGACACAGTTAACTTCTCCAAGTTCTTATTCTGTGTTGCCAATACTTTCTTATTTATTTTACATATTAACTATATTTCCTCCTCTAGCCCTTTTTTCTTCAAGTTCTTTCTTTTCAAACTTTTTTCTTCAGAGCAAATTTCTCTTTAATTTAGCTGACTGTTCTGCATTAAAAATTTTTTTTGATAAGTTTTTTCCCCAAAATTTTATCTATACTCTTCTTTGCAAGTCCAAAGCCTTCCATATCACCTTCAAAATTTCCTTTTTTATTTTAATATAAAACCTAAGCCAAAGTTGCTTCTTTAGCCTTTCTGCTATACATACAGCCTTTTCCTTCAGAAGCTCAAAGTAAAAAATGTTTTCTTTTTAAATAATTATTTTGAACTTTAATCATTTTAATAATTCTCTCTAATTATGAACTTTAAACATTGGATTATTTGTATTACATATATTTCAAACTTTAAAAATTAACATAAAATAACTATTATGACTTTTCCCCCCTTTCTGTCCATTTACCATTCATATTCTTGTTTTTTGTTGTTGTTGTGTGGTCATCTCAGTCATGTCTGACTTTGTGACTCGATTTGAGTTTTTCTTGACAAAGATACTAAAGTGGTTTGTGGTTTTCTTCTTCAGTTCATTTTATGCTCAGACAAACAGTTAAATGATTTGCCTAGAGTCACAAATCTAATTAGTGTTTGAGGCCAGATTTGAACTCAGGCAGATGAGTCTTCCTGACTCCAGACCTGGCACTCTATCCACTCTACCACTTAGCTGCCCTATATACTTGCATACTTTTCCTTTTATAGTCAAAGTGATATTTTATTTTTGTCTTTTTTGGTTAACATTTCTTGTTAGTCTATTCTTTATGTTCCTCATGTTTATAATTTTTGGTTGCACTATAATATTCAGTTACATTGATATATGTTTAACAATGACCATAGGGCACTTTGTCATTTTCATATTTTTACACATAATACAGCCATCAAATGTTTTTGTAAAGAATTCTTTTTTTTTTTCATCTCCATTAAAGTTTTATATCAGTATCCATTGTAGTGGTGTGTATGTGATGCTTGGGTTCTTGAAAGTCATGCTGGTGGAACACATATTCTAATAGGTTATATCAAGCTAGAGAGATTTCTAGTATGAGCCCAGGACAGATGCTGTCTGCCATTGGAGATCTACTCTAAGCCTTGGGAATAGTTTTATTCTGATGACCACTAGAAAATACATTTTTGGGCACTATCAAGGATCTTTTCTAATAAGTATAGTAGCAAAGCAAAGATTTGATGTAGTTATTTAGTTATTTAGTTATTTCATGTTATTTTATGTAATTCTAGAAATGCTAATACTAGCAATACAGTAAGAGGAAGAAATTAAGATATACGATCATATGCAAAGAAGAAACAAAATTTATCCCCATTTGTTAATGACATAATATGCATAGGAAATCTTAAAGAATCAGTTTAGAAACTAATTGAGAAAATTAAGAGCCTCAGCAAAGTAGCATGTTATATTAAACAAACTCACAAAAACCAACATCAGTTGTTTTTGGAAATGACAAAATCCAGGATGGAATAATGGAAAGCAAAATCTAATTCTAAATAACTTCAAAATGCATAAAGAATTTAGAAATCAACTTACTTTATATAAAACCAAATGCTTTATAGTTTACAGTTATAAAACACTCATTAAAGAAATAAAAATCAACCTAATTCATTACTCATGGCTGGCTATATTAATATAATCCAAGAAGTATTACTACCCATTTTACAGATTTGACACTATACAAATCAAACTATCAAGAGGATACTTTTAGAGTGAAATGAAACAAAATTAATTTGGTGGCACAAAAGATCCTGAATGTTGAGGGGAATAATAAAAAGAGGTTGTATTTGAAGGGGGAAATAGCACCTGCAGACCTCCAAAATTAAGCTATTTAGTATGGTGTAAAAAAACTAGACAAGTGGGAAAAAATGGACCTGAATATTAAAAGATTATAGCACAAAATAATTAAAGGAGAACCAGATAAGGTATCTTTTATAATTACAGCTAGAGAGTAGTGGGTGTGTTTTTTTTTAAACAAAACAAGGAATAGAGATAATTATAAAAGATAAACTAGGCAATTTTTATTACATGAAATACAGTTTTGTGTTTCTTCAAGCTATATAGACAAAAATTATTTAAAACAAAAGACATTCTTTAAAGCCTATGTGGTCAAATATGAACAAACATTTCTCATTACAGACCATTAACAATATAAGATTGCTTCAAATCACTAATAATAAAAGAAATGTATATTAAGATAAGTCTTAGGTCTCATCTCACATGCAGCAAATAGGCAAAAATGTCAAAATTTATTTTATTTACACCAAAACTGTGATAGTGATAATTTTTGTAGTTTTAAAGAAGGAAACAAAGTAGATACTCATCCACAGGGAAATGCCTAAATATGAATTCAATGAAATATTACTTTGCTATTAGAAATTATGTGTTATTAATGCAAAGAAGTATTGCTATTGAACTGATGCAGACTACAATTAGTAGAGCCAAGGGGAAAGTATATGCACATGACAGCAATGTAAATGAAAGAAAAATAGCAAAACAAACCTGAAAATTGTGAAATGATAATGTTTAAGCTTGGCCCCTGGAAGAGAGATAAGAAGGTACATTACCAAGGTCAGAGACTTTGAATGAAAACTGTTATGTTGGACTTTTTCATTAAGCTAATTTTTTTGAACTTTTCCCCCTCTTTTTTATTATTTGATGAGGAAGATCACTCTCTGGAAAGGGAAGAGAAGAGGGAGGGATACTTTGGCAAAGATAAGTGACATAGGAGTAAAATATATCAATAAAAATGTATTTTAATTAAAAATTTTCCTCAGATATTCTACATTGTAGAAAGATCATACGACCTTGTTTAGTAGAGAGAGTGCCCATTGAAAATCTTGGGTCTTTGAAATAATGATTTTTTTTTAGTAATCTTGGTGCATATTTTCAAGTACAAAGCTTATTGGGTCAAAATGTATAATTATTTTTATAACTTGTGTTATAGTGATAAATTTTTAACTTGGAAATTTCATAAGCTCATTGGATATTTAGAAATTAATTTGGAATAATAGTGATAAAGGATCTTTGGAATAAGAAATAGTAAAGATCTTTTAAAATATTCTTGTATTGAAAGACCATATAAAAGGAAGTCCTGTTCTTTATGAACAAATTGGGGTTTTATACATATTTCATTGTATATAAATTGGTGCTTGAGAAATTTAGGTTTAGAAAGACTCTATTCTTATACCAAGTGCACATCTCTCTCCTCCCCATTATATATTTCTACAGTTATTGAACTCTGGAAAAGAGTTGAGTAATAGTTAGACTATATCCTTTTATTTACATGCCTAGTACATTCTTGAATGGATGCATTTAATAAGTGAAAGTACAAGCTATAATTTTCCTTTTCCTGAGACTCTAGGGTGAAATTTTAACGAGTAGCAGACTAGATATAGGCTTTAATTTTGATTTATGTCATTATTGTAAATTTGCCCTTGTATGATTATAGTAAACTTGCTATTTTTTACAGAGCTTCTCAATACTTCCCGGTTGGAAGATGCTTCATCTGTCACTTGTCACAGTCCAATAACCCTAAAGGGACTTCCTGTGTGGAACATCTCGGACTTTGGCTGTCTACCTACTGTCTTGCCAGCATCTCTGGGAAATGTACTGGATAAAACAATGGTCCTAGTAACTTTAGTCTGTGTAGGTAAGTTACAGTTACACTAGTTAAGTCTTCCTTAAACTTCCTCCATGGTTTAGAACTGACTTAATCTGCTACAATTGAATTTGGTTTTAAAGTACTGAAAAAAGATCTAGCATAGATCAGCAAGACCATTTAGAAATGAGCTTGAGCTAAAAAATATTACTACATAATGTAGAATCATAATATCTCAGAGTTGGAAAGGACTTCAGATCATCTAGTTTACACTTTGATCAGAAATCTCCTCCATAAATCCATGACAGGTAGTCAATCCAGCTTCTAGGTGAAGACTTCATTTCCTTAAGGCCAGATAGTCTGTAGTCTACATTCAACCATTTGCCAGTCTGCATTCATATTGATTGTATCCCCACCATTGATCCTCATCCAAATGGTCTTCATTATCCTTTTTATCCCGAGTTTGTGCATTTTAAAAAATGGACTATTCAACTACTTCCTTTTATATAAATTATTCCTTTTGAATAAAGTGTTGACATGGTCCAGGCATTGATTACATTCCATTCTTATTAAATTGAATGAGATTATTTCCTTTATTACTTGAAATATCTAATTTACCTTATCTATTATCTTTTACTTTTCACATTTATGTATATATAAGGCTGTGAGCATTACTGCCCCTCTTCCTATATATCTTTTATGAATTACTGAATTATGTTTCATAGAACTCTGTATATTTTTCCTAAACATAATTGCTGATTCCAAATACCAGTGTTACCAGAGAGGTTGAAAACTAAGATTGCTCGAAGAGATCTGCAAATAATTCCTGATTAATATCTATTTTATATTTTTTCTAATGTGCTGTTTTATTATCTGTTTTTATATAATACATAAACATTTATCTATTATTTAATTTATTTTCTTATGTGCTATTTATCTGCAGCTCAAGATTTGTACTGCTTTGAGAATATTCCAACCTAGCTTTTCTTATTGTAAATATAAAAATGTTAGTGCTAGAATCTGGAGTCCATGAACTTTAAAAAGATGTATTTTGATAAGTGTATTTCATTATATGTTGACTTCTTATAAAGTTACTTTATTGTAAGTATTTTATGCATTTTTAAATATTCCTCTGAAAAGGGATCCTTGGGCTTCACCACATACTGCCAGAGAAGTCTATGACCTGAAAAATGGTCAAGAACTCCTGCCTAAGGTCAATCCTTTAACTTCCCTTCCCTTCCCTTCTTTCTTGCCTGCCTGCCTGCCTTTTTCTCCCATCTTAATATCAATACTGAGTATCAGTTCCAAAGCAGAAGAGCAGCAAGTTAGATGATTGGGGTTATGACTTACCCAGGAGTATCTAAAATCAAATTTGAACCCAGGACTTCCTGTCTTCAGGCCTAGCTCTCTCTATCCACCTAGCCACCTATCTGCCCAGCATTACTAATACTATAGTATGTTAATTATCACTTCTAAAAATATTTAGCCATAAATACTTCCGAACTTTTTCTGTTTAATATTTTACAGTATTGTTTGTACTCCTTTGGCTCTTTCTGGTGCTATGGAAGCTGAAACACAACAGAGTACATGGACAGGCAGGTAAAGGAACAGCTGTTGGCACCTGTAGAAAAGTGGGGATGAGACCCTGGAAGAGCAGAAGGTTTCCTAGTAGGAACAGACAAGTCACCATAAAGGAAATGACTTCACAGATCGCAACAGTTGAACAACCTTCAGGGTCATCCTTGGCCAGTTTGCCAAGCTCAGAACATTCAGGACCGAACTTGGGATCCTCCAAACAGACTGGGCAGACTTCCCAATTCGCACTTAATGGTGTGGATTCAGCTTCCCTCAATAGCTTTCATCATCACCGTGAGAAGCTCAGAACCCTAGGCACTAGCGCCAGCATGGAACTTTCTTGTGAAAGTCCATTTTGTACATCTGAGCCAGTAAAACACAATCTGAAAACATTAGAAATGAGTGGCATAGATGGGGGTGGTGCATGGGTTAAGAACTCTGAGGCCCTGGAATATTTTACTCTGTGTGTGAAGAAGTCAAGTTGCTCTATGATTGAGCCCCAGGGAGTTGTGCAAAGTAGAACGCCCAAACCCTTTCCTTTGAAGAGGAGCCAGACCTGGCCACAGAAAAGTGGTCTACGGATCAAAGAACAGAGCCCCAGAACACACATTCTCACAATCCCTGCTAAGGATTCTCCGGATGAAGTCAAGAGCACTGAAATACACGACGACCTACAAGCTGATCTGCATGTGCAAAGGAAAGCTAAGCCAAAGAGAACCTCTGTCAAGACTCTGTCAAGACTCTGTCAGAAATTGGCCCAACTGGAAGGACACCAGAGAACAAGGGAGCTTTCCCACAGGCAGGGGAAAGTGGGACAGGTTGGAGCCTCAGCCACTGTGTCTCTAAGACCAGAAATATCCCTTGTGTCCTCCCTGGATGATACTCAGCCCTTTGATAAGAGCCAAGCAATTATCTGTGACCTACTGCATGAGGTGGTGGAGAACCATGGTAGATGGACTCGGGAACATTGGAAAAAAACTCATCAACCAAGAAGAGTCCGTAGATCACTGAAGGATCAACACCTTCCTCACCTTCTTCCTCCTTAATGAGGTAGAAAGGGAAATCTCAGGAATAGGCTAATGTAGAGTCATTTTTTTTTTGAAGGACTGAACTGGTCTCTGACATAGAGGATGAACTCTGCTATAGGCTGACTCTTCTCCCCCTACCCTTATTTTTGACTTAAATGTTGGCCCATATACCCCAACATCTAAGCTTATGCTCTTTCCCTGGGTTATTTTCTCTGAATTTAAAACCTATTTACACTGCACTTAATAAATGCTATTGATTCTACGAACTACATAGGCCTTCAGCATCTGCAACAAAGGTTTTTTGTTTGTTCTATCCTGAGAATTTCACCTCTAGTAGTCATTTTAAAGGGTAGAAGTGGGATAGAGGACATGGCTGTTTAAGTCATATTCAAATGCATTTTCAAAGCACTGTGCTACTACTACACACTAGGGAGCAGGCTCAGATAATGGATTTTGTTATGAATTTATTTACTGATAGTTGTAGAAAGTCTTTTAAAAGTTCTGTATAATATGCTAAGAAATTAATTTTCTATGTAAGAATATTTGAATAAAGATAACTTGATGCCTAAGGCGCTGTTACATATTCATTCTAAAGCTATTCCTTTTAACTGTAGTTTCAAGTAAGATTGTGAATTTCCTCTGGGAAAATAGAGGTTAGTCAGGGAGGGATTCTTGCATTGATTTTGGAGTTTGGATTAGGTGACTGCTCAGGTGCCTTATGGTACTAAGCAATCTCTGAGTCTAAGCATCAAAATTTTTTCCCCTGATTTTGTTGAAATTGTTGTTAGGATCTCTTGATCTCTGTTAAACGGGGTCATTTGTAAGACCAAATAGCCAGGCACGGTCTGGGAAAGGGCAATAATTTGTGCTGAACTCAAGTGCTATAGGATTCCTGGGGGTTACTGCCAAGCTTCAGTGTTTTTTGTTTGTTTGGGGTTTTTTGATGTCTTATTCAGACTTGCTTCCCTCCTTGTTAATCAGTAATGTTCCCCTCAACTTGGATGGTTGAATGGTGGCCACATCTGGTGATCAAAGTAGAAATACTCTGGGGCAGTCTCAAACACTTGAATCAATAAAGGTTGCCATTTTAATAGCAAAAATCACTTTACACCTGAGGATGAACAGGTAATTTAAATTATATTAATGCTGATATGTTACATAAGTGGTCAGTTCTTTTTTCCATATATGGATTGTCCAGGACAGATTTTTAATGTTGGGCTAGCATTCTACCAGATTCTAGAATTTACTTAATTTAACTATATTCCTTTGTATTAAATGGCATGTTATCAAAAAATTAAAGTTCTGAGCAAATGAGTCTTTAGATTCTTCTAAAGTTTAGAAGATAAAGATAAAAAATAAAAATAGCAAATAAAAATACATGTTACATAATAATTTGCAACAGCAGTATATAAATGTAAGCACACTTAAGAAGGGTATCTTCCAGTTTTTTCTGACTTTATTCTTATTTTACCATTACTAAAATATCAAAATATTTTTTGTGTTCCCCAAATATTAACTTTCCTGATAGGAATGAAGAGGAATTTTATGTCAATTTAATTTCATAATTAATGTGTGCAAGTGTTTATCCACTGACTCAAATTTATTAGTGATATTAGTTTTTAATAGGCTCTCAGGAATGGAAATTAAAGGTTATCTATATAAATGAGTTATTTTTTTAGTGAATTCTTTATTCCTGGTCTTTACTCTGAGAGTAACTAACATGACATCTCACAGGCAGATGCCAGGACTCTCTTTTGAAAGTTCCCTTCAACTCTAACAAGGATTTTATATCAGAGATATAACATTATTTGTTTCTGGAAAAATATTAAGTTTTAAAATGTTGTAGTTACTGTATACATACCTACAATCATGCATGCATATATGTGTGTGTATCTAAATTTTTATCAATATACTGCTTTTTTGTGTACCCACTAAACTTTGCCAGCACAAACAAATTTGGCCTGTCAGAATATTTTTAAAGAAGCAGATTGATTATTTCTTAGTGCTTACAGTTACTTCAGTATCTTATCTGGGATACCTATGGCTAAAGGGATGAGGATCCAGTAAAGGAGACTGAGAAGGAACAATCTGATAAGTAGGAAGAGAATCAGAGTAGTATACTGACTGAGAACCTCAAGAAGGTGAAAACCAAGGAGAAGAAAGAGAGAAGTCAAGAGGAGTGACAATTGAGAAAAAGTAACTAAGAGATCGTTAGCAACTTTGGAAATGAGATTGGAAGCCAGACTAGAGGATTAAGAAGAGAGGGACAGCAAAAGAAGTGGAAGCACTTATTACAGACAGCTTTCTCAAAGACTTCAGGTGCAAAAGAAAAGAGAGATATGTATGGGAAGGTATTTAGCAGGGAAGTAAAAATCAAGTGGGATTTTTTTTTAAAGAAAGGCAAAGATATAGGCATGTATTTATGGGCACTAGGGAAGCAACTGGTAGACAGGAAGATTTTAAAGATTAGTGAGAGTAGGGATGAGAAAGGGGGCAATCTGCTGGAGGATGAAATCAATGCAGATAGAGGATGTATGCTTTGGCAATGAGAAGGATTACCTCTTCATGTGAGACAGGGATGAAGGAAAGATAGTGGCAGAGGGAAGCTGAGTAGTACGAGATGAGGAATAGGGGAGAAGAGGGAACTCTCTTTAACTGGCCTCAATTTTTTTCAACAAAATATGAGGCATGGTAGAATCCCTTCTACCACATATATGACAAGTGGCCATCCAGGCTTTGCTTGAAAGCCTTCAGTGAGGGGAAATCCGCTACTTCTTAAAGCAGTCCATTCCTATTTGGGGTAGTTGTTAGGAAGTTCAGTCCTGAAATAAAGCCTAAATTTGCCCTTTTAAGAACTTCTACTTATTGTTGTTAGTTATGTCTGTAGGCCAAGGAGAACAAATCTGATCTTTCTTCCTCCTAACAGCCCTCTTGAGCCATCTCCTTTCCAAGTTAAATGTACTCGGTTCATTCAACCAGTTCTCATTATGATGTCCCTGTTCTGGGCACTGGGCTCCATGTGGGTAGGAACTATGTCTTATCAAAATTTTTTCTTCTCTCACATCTAGTATTATGTTCTCGGCACAGAACAGGTACTTAACAAACCTTTGTTGTATTTATAAAAAACAGCATGAGAGACTTTATCAAATACTTTCCTGAAATCTGTGTAATCTAGATGTAGAGCATATGGTCTTGTTAGCTGACCTGAAAAGGAAATAAGATTATTCTGGCATAATTAGTTATTGATGAAGCTATTCTGGCTCTTTGTGATTCATGCTTCTTTTTCTAGATATTTACTAGCCATCTCTTATTTTTCTCTTCCTTTAAAAATTGCTTTTTTTTCTTTATGCCATAGTAATTTCCTACCTATTACTCTAGATCAAAACTTTTCTTGCAAGACAAAATAAAACAAACCTAAATATAGTATGCAGAAACTGTGTCTGATAATGTATATAATATTCTGTCCTAGCAATGTGCCACCTTCCTGCTTTAAAGGAAAATGTCTGGCTAAACATCCTTTTAAATAATATATTCTAGAATTCTTACGAAGGTTAAAGTTAAATTCATTGGTCTATAATTTTCAGATTCCATTTTCTTTCCTTTTTTTTTTTGGACAGATGAAACGTTTGTTCTTCTCTGGCCCTTTGGAATCACTTCCATTGCTGGTCTTTCAGGTAGTATGGTTTCTTCAATACATGATTAATCAAAGATTTCTAGATGTCCTTTTACTATCTACTAATCGTGGATATTAACTCCTTTTTAGGCACATTTATTAAATTTTCAGGGCCACAGAGAAGTGAAAAGGAAACCATGTAAAAAACGCATATCCTAGAGAAATTTTTTTGAAAGATACAGGAATCTAATTAAATGCAAGAAGTAAGAACCTAGCTTCTCTGGTTCTCATACACATTTCCTAGGTGAGGGAGATATTCTTAGGAACTGTAGGCTGAATCTCACATTATTGGTATAAGCAGCCATACAGTGTCAGCGCTTACAGCACAAAATGGCAGAACAATGAGAAGCCCCAGTGATTTCCCTGCTTCTTAGGAGTCCTGGCACAGTAGTTATATTAAAGGAGAGTCATAGAGTTAGGGTGTTTGATCTTTATCCTTACTCATGGCTTTAATAAACTAAGGCCTTTGAGACCTTAATTTTATATCCCAGAAGTGAAGGGCTTCTCTGCCCAGAAGGCTGTTTTAATATAATAACTCTTTTTTCGGTACAGGAAGTCCTTGGGAAAGCATAGGAATGTATTAATAGCAGTAGAAAAACAAAGGAAAAGTGATTACACTTTTGGTGAGCCAGCCAAAGACATTGATATTGGGATGGGTTATATAATACAAACATTTCTATATATGGAACACATTAAAAAAGGGCTTCATATCTTTTTAAGAGATAATAATCATAGTCAAGTGACTGATAAATTTTAATAGAAAAATAGACAAAAATGAGAGTTTTAAACATAACACTAGAAATTATTAAGCAGGAAAAACAAAGTATTTTTGGTGGATGATTGCCTCATAATGAGATTTAATATTTAGGTTTACTTTCCAAAGGGAAAAGGAAAAGGATGGTTTATTTCTACTAAGTGGATACTTGGGACCTGAGGCTGGAGGATTCATTCAGTCCAGGATTTTCTGGAGAATTTTCTGGCTTTCTCAGTTTGATGAAGAATACCCACTTTATAGGGAGAGCATGCTTTTGGATAATAGGGAACAGCTGGAACAGTCATCCTGCGAGCAGAGCCATTGAGATAACTATGACGGGGGCAAAAGGAATGTTGGAGCAACAAGCCTTTGAAAATAATGGGAGGTCCCCACAAGGTGCCATTAGGATGTTAGGCAGTCATAGGTAAACAAGACCATCCAGGGAAAATGAAAGACAATAAGCATTTATTCTGGCCTGAAAAAGAAAAAAAAAAGCCAAGTTGAAGCATGTGACTCCTGGTGGCACTTGAGCTATAAAGGTAATGGAAATGTCATTCCAGTTCTTGGTTTGTGAAAGAACCAGTTGGAGACATGTAAGAGGGAAGGGGTGGGGGCGGGAAGAGAAGTTTCCAACAGACATGGGCAAGGAAAATTTCCCAGAAGGGAAGAAGGGGGATGTAAATGGGAAATGAGGATTATCCAGGAAATCTAAGGAATGGTACAGAAGAAAAAGGTGGTAAGGAATGGACACTATCCCTGGGAAGTCAGTACACATTAGAAGGCAGTTGGGGAAAAGCAATGCCCTTGGAAAATAAAATCTAGGGCATCCAAGGAGGGTACAAAAGAGGAAGGAGGTAGGGACATGTAGCTATGAAGGGGAAAAGGGAAGTTCTTGGGGAAAAGATTCCTCGGAGATATTTGAGATAAGCTGAGAAAGAAGAGAGGAGGGGCAGCAGGGGTAGTAGAAGTATTCCGAGCTGCAGCTAGCCCCAGTAGTGACTGTACTACAAACCCTGCTGAAAAAGGGGCCCTGACCAGTTCAGAGGCTTTCTCTTACACTGTAAGTTGTAGGATATTTGGACCATGAGAGGAGAATGGGGCTTATAAAAAGAATTCCTCCTATGTTGAAGGATCTATTCCCTTGTCCACCCTCCTCACACACTTAAGAGTATTGATATCCACTGTACTATTCCATGGGGGTAAGAGTAATAACTAAGCACTACTTTAAACTTTGTAAAGTACGTTGTCATCTCATTTGATTTTCAATTGAGTATGACAAATCAGATTGCTTTCCCTGGGTTATGAGTGCCTCATGCAGGGTTCAAACTCAGATAAGTCTTCTCTCGAAGTTCACCCACTTGCCTAGGTCCTGCTTGCCTCTCCTTTCTCTCCCTGTGCCCCAGAACCTCACAGCTTCAGCATCTCAGCTCACCACACAGTCCTAGGCTCTACTGCTAGACTGAAGAGGGGACTCTGAAATATGCCTTGAGCCAGTACCATCTCTCCTTACTGAGCACAGAAGATGCCTAACAAGCATCTGCTAAATAAATACGACCTGATAATGATCACGAATGATATTCCAAGTGTCTTTTCTATGATGTATCATAAGTTTGTAGATGTTAAAGCTAGAAGGGAACTTAGAGATCTAATATAGCCTCATTATTACAGATGAGGGAGAGATTAAATGATTTGCCAAAGATGACAAAGGTCTAACAAGGAGGATTGAGTGGACACTTGCATTAATTGGTCCTTAAATTATAAAATCAAGCAGTAGTCTTAAAAACTATGACACTGGCTAAAAAGTAAAAAAGATGAGTGGAAGAAATTAGATAAATAAGAGCTGTAATGTTCCATGAGACCCTGTTATAGGAAGGACTTCCTATTCAACAAACACTGTTGGGAAAAGAAAATATTCTGCTAGATTAGATTTAGATTAACATTTTACAACAAATACTGCAGCATAACAATATGTTCCACTTGGATTCAAGCCGAAATATGCCATAAAGTGGAAAGGAGATACCTTTTACAGCCATGCTAAGGGAGAGCATTTTCTTTCTTTTTTACCAATTACATGTAATAACAGATCGCCACAGAAGTTTTCCAAAGTCTATGATCCAAATTGTCTCCCTCCTTTCCTTCCCTCCCCCCTCCCAGAGGTGGCAAGCAATTAAATTTGGGTCATCCATATATCACACAAAACATTTCTATAGTGTTCATTTTTGTAAGTGAAGAGTCATATCAAACCCCAAACCCAAACAAGTGAAAAATTGGATGCTTTCATTGGCATTCTGACTAAAGAAGAGAACTTTTAACTAGGGTTAGAGGTGGTCATACTAGATAAAATGAACAACCAAGGTTTTCAGCAGGCAAAGAAAGCAGTTAGATGGAAAGGAGTTAAAGGTTCAATATCCAAGAAATATGGGAAATTTACAAAAACATAAGATCCATTCCTCAATAGATAAGTGGGCAAAAGATATATATAGTCAGTTTTCACATAAAGAAACGTAAGCTATCACCATCTAAGTGGGGAAATGCTAGTAATAGAAACGCCAATTAAAAGAACTTAGGATTGGCAAAAGTGACGAGGAAAATTACAATTGTTTCAACAACTGTGGGGGAGCACAGTACACTAATGTGCTTTTGAGGGCAACCCTTCTAGAAGGTAATTTGGAACGGTACCTGAAAAGTCATTAAGCTTTGACCCAATGATGCCACTCACTACAAGGCACATACTTCCCAAACAGGTCAAATACAGAGTTTGAAAAAGCAGCATATATAATGGGTTAGTGTGCCTGACTTGGATTCCAATCCACCGTTGATGCTTACTAGTTGTCACCTTGGGCAAGTCACTTAACTTTTCTAAACTTCAATAAAGTAAGAGGATCAGACTTCACAATCTATAAGGTCCCTTCCAGACCAAAATCTGGGCTAGTCAATTAACCTTTCTAAGTCTCAGTAAAATAAGCAGGTTAGAGTTAATGACCTGTAAGATTCCTTCCTGTTCTAAATTGATGATTCACATGTAAGTGAGACAAATGCTTATGACAGCACTGTCTGTTGTAGAAACAAGTTGAAAACAAAATGGTTAATAGCCCAGTGAATTGTAGGATATGAATGTAATGGAATATGGTGCTGAGTTGTAGATTTGGAGAGACCCAAAGACTTATGTGAATTAATGCAAAGCAAAAAGAGCAGAACTAGTAGAACAATTTACAGGATAACCACAGCCACATAAAGGATGATACCTAGAAAGATACCAAACTCAGGCTGATAACACTAGCCAATCATGACTTCAGAAGACTGCTGCTGATGTAGCTTGCCAGAGAGGTGAGGTACTAGATGTTGAGAACGAGACCAACATTTTCTGACATGGCTAATGTGTTGATTTCTTTTGCTTGGCTATATTTATTCATCACAAGAGAGGGCTTCTTTGGGGATAGGGTGGTAAAAGTAGTGATAAAGATACAGAAAAAAAGGGAAAGAACATTAATAAGCCATTAAAGATATATAGAAGAAGAAAATCCCCCCAAATTCCAGGAGACAAAAACAGGGTGATCTTGTTGCTTTTGTGTTAAAGTAATATATACAACAAACTATGTGTCAGGAGTTCATGCTTCAATAATGCAGTTCTTTTTTTGTTTGTTTGTTCTTGCTATATTGAAATGTTTGTGTTCACTGAAGACACTTAGATGTTTTGTAAAAATTAAAAAAGAAAATGGTCTTCAATGAAGTAATCATTAATAATCATTTAAATTTTTAACATTCTATGATATTTCACCTTTTGTTGTAAAATGAAGATTCCCACAAAACAGTCAGTATTCATTCAAATGGAACATTTATTAAACCAGTTAATAAATATTTAGTAAACACTTACTATATGCCAGGCACTCCTCTAAGCCCTGTGGATCCAAATAAAGGTAAGTGGCAACCTCTGCTCTTCAGGATGTTACAGTCAAGTAGGTAAGAGAACATGCAAACAACTGGGGTGTTGATTTGTATGCAGTGTGGTGGGAGAGAGATAAAATATAGGTAAGATTCAGTCCCTGATGTCTTGGTACTAGCAGACTAATTGAATTCCCTTAAAGCTCAACTCAAAAGCCAACTCTTCCATGAAGCCTTCCCAGTTTTCCATTTGGTGATGACCTTCTGACTTATGTAGCACTTTGTAACCTTTTATCGCACTTGAAATACAAGGTTGTATTTTATAGCTATTTATGTCTTATAATTCTCCTAGACAGGAAGCTCCATGAAGGAAAGAACCATTTTAAAAAATCTCAACTTTGTATCTCTCCCAGCACCTAGGAGCACATTGCTTTGAATACAGTTGATGCTTAATAGATGTTAGAATGAAACAAAAAGACAAACATAACTATAACTTTGTAATACATAATGATTCAGGATCAGTGCACTAGAGAGGTCCAGAATAAAATGCTTTTTGAGGTCACAAGGGAGAAATGTCATTACTGAGACAGTGTGGGAAGTCAAGGAAGACTTCATGGAGTGGCATTTGAGTTGCATGCTTTAAGGTTTGAAAAATAATACATACATATATGTATTACATACACACATACACAGATACATGTATTTGCATATTTTGGGTCTTTCTGACTTCAAAACAGACTAGGAAAAATTTAAAGAAGTATGGCTATATTTGTAGGAATTTATATGAAATGAAGAAGATTGGAACCAAAGTACCCCAATTTGCATACTGCCTACAACTAAGTAAATGGAAACAACATTAAAAGGCAACAAAATAGAACAACTACAATGGACAATGTTGGTACTAACTTGTTAAGGATAAGGATATTCTTTACCTTTTAATAATGAATAAATAATTACAAACATTAGAATATGACCAGCCATCATCACTCTTTTATGTATTTGAAATTTTTAAAAAGTTGTTTTTAGGTAATATACTTTGGTGGTGGTGATGGTTGTAGTAGTGATGTTTGTATGTGTGTTTAGCTTAGTTTGTTGTGATAAAACAAAATTTCTCCCCCTTCCCCTCCCCCCCCCTCCCCCCGCCAAAAAAAAAAAAAAGAATTTAACAGCCAAAGAGGAGGTGGAAGATGTTTTGGGAAATGGACAGAAAGCCACCAGTGATACCAGCCCAAAAGAGAGGGTTTGACTCAGTATTCTCTACTGCTCAGATCAGCTTCTCCAGTGAGATTGGAATCTTTTGGGAAATTAACCCTTAACAAATTGAGTTTCACTTCAGTCAGACCCCATTCTCTTTCTTTTGTCTTTCATATTTAGGGGGTGTAACCGTAATCTTTTCCACTTTGGGGGCATCTGATGGCCCTGAGAATCCATCAATGGTTTGGGGCAGTTAATCCAGTGGTGATGCTGGTGACAGACCCACGTTGTGACCTTTGGAGTGGGCTCAGACAGAAAGGAGGGGCTCTGGTTCAAAATTATAGAGTGGAAGGACAGTGAGCAGGGAACGTGATGCAGAACAAAGAACAAGAAAGAATTTCAGGATGGGCTGAGTGGAAGGTGGAAGGTACCTGGAATGGACAGGGCATGGGCTGACCTGTGGACCTTATTCTTGGAGTGGTGTCCCAGGGCCAGGCTGTTGCCTTCTGCTGCCAGGGCTAGGTAGGGTCAAGGCTGTCCTACCAGCTGCGAATATGTCTCTGCTGGGCTGGCAGAGTGCAAGGAAACATCCTCCCTTCAGCAAGGTGGTAACAAGAATAATCATCCCTTCTGTTTCTCTAGCTCTTTACACCTTACAAAGCACACCAACCATTAGAGCATCTCCTTGGATTTGCCTAATAACTGGGATGGGAAGGGCAGGGAGCATTCTCCTCATTCTACAGAAGAGAAACCTGAGACTCCCCAATTAAAAGTGACCTACCCAAGGCTGAATAACTAGTACTTTGCAGAGATGAGACTAGGATCCCAATTGCCTCACTACCTATCTAGTAGTATTTCCACTGTGCCAGGACTGCCTGCCATGTTACTTGTCCATTTAAATAGACTCATTAAAAACCAAATGGAGAATTGGGGATGGTAATGGTGGTGGAACTTGCCCTTCTCTGCTACTTTCTACTCCCTTATAACATGTCTTCTTGTAAACTTCCTATTGCATTGCCCAGGCTACAGGTTACTCACCTCTTCTCCCCTGTTCCCCAAATCAAACATATTAAGAGCCCAAGTCAAACTTACATTCAAAGCCCAACTCTGTAAGTGGAAAGCTTGGAAGGGGCATGAATACAATAATTTCACATTTCCGTAGGCTTTAAAAGTATGGTTTATAAGATGAAGAAACTGAGGCTAAGAGATTGAGCAATTTGCCCAGGGTTGCAGGACTAGTAAATATCAGAGGCAAAATTTGAATTCAGGGCTTCCTAATTCCCAGCCTAATCAATTATCTACTGTATCATCTAGTTGCCTGAATCTTATGAACTATCTCACACTGAAGTGTGAATGACTGACAGCTTCATGGTGCTCCTGTAAACTAAAGGAATGGGTTGATAATGATACATTATAGTATTGCATATGACAAGGTGATTGTAAGAAATTGAATTAAAAACCCAAATGATGCAGTAATGGGAAGCCTGTTAAACATTTTGAGTCCTTTAAAAGGAGGAGGATTCCTTCTTTGAATAGAAAACATTGTCAAATAAAATAACAAAACCTACAAATTTGAAGGCCATTAACTTAGAAGGGTCCATCTGGTCTGGCATTTTGCCTTCGAAGGAGGAAGCACAAGGTGATGGAGAGAGGTCAAAGAGCCCTGGGAAGGATGCAAAGCTGAAATAGTCTGGTGGGGGTTAAAGGCACCAACACTAGCTAAATACCTTTATATTAAAGACTTAAGATTTCAAAAAACAGTTTTGGTGAGATGCCTGAGGTTGAGTGACTCAACCATGATTCCACAGCTTAAGCATCTAAGGCTAGATTTGAACTTGGGTCTTCCAGAATCCAAGTCCATTGCTTTGGAGCAAAGGCCATCCCTTTTATAATGGGGGAAGCAGTAGAATTAAAAAAAATACTTTTCTGTCTTAGAAATGGCACAAGTATCAGTTCCAGGGCAAAAGAGTGGGAAGAGTTAGGCGATGGGGGTTATGTGATTTGTCCAGGGTCACACTGCCAGGACGTCTGAGAACAGATTTGGACTCAGGACCTTCTCACTTTAGAGTTAGCTGTTTATCCATCTATCATCCTTTAAGTAGTAGAATTTTAAGATGCATCATAGTGGTCAGCTGGATAGCTCAGTGGACTGAGAGTCATGACTAGGGATGGGAGGTCCTAGGTTCAAATTTGGCCTTACAGTGCTTCTACTTTAGGACCAATACACAGTATTGATTCTGAGACAGAAGATAAAGGCTCAGAAAATAAAATTGGCATTATAGACTACCTATAAGACTTTGCTCTGTCCCTGGGAAAGTAGCCAATTCCAATTGCCTGTACAGTCCTCACAGAATCCTGATCCTTCCTTTCATTAATAAGCCGCAAACCCAGCTCTGAAGGTTAAACTAACATTGACCTAGATCATCTTCTTCCTCAGTCTTACTCCACTTGCCCCTTGCACAGAGACCTTGTTCTGCCATGGCAGTTTGACTGAGACAGACCCAGAATCCTTTGACAACTTCTCCAGGCTCCATTTGCTCTCTGTGACTTGGTTTCTCCTCTCTGTCCTTTTCAACTAGACCTTTGCAATGGAAAATGGCAGCAGGGTACAGAGTCTGAACTTGGGTCACAAACACTTGACATGCTGTGGAGGCAGGAGCTTTCTGGGGCTTGGGGGAATTCATTAGAGTTCTGGAGGGAGATGTGGCCCTGGGGTGCCCTCCTGCTCCATCAGTGACTCCTTTTTGGCAACAGAATTAAATATGTAGTACCCCAGACCTTCAAACAGGTACCTGTTTTGGAAGAGCTGTCTGTGGCCTTTGGTCCCCTACAGCACTTGTCTATATCTAGATGAGTTCTGTGGCCCAGCCTTCCTGTCTAAGCTGGATGCTAAAGTCAACAAGCTCTTATTCATTGACTCCTCTCCCTCAGAGCCCTTCATGAGCTTTAGCTACCAGGCAATCAGCTGGTTGCCCTCAGCGACTTCCAAGAGATGCTTACCACTGTAGCCCTCTGGAAGGATCCATGGAACTATAGCTGCTGTTGGTCAATGCCTTGAAGCAGCTGGGACCCAGGATCCAGGATCCCAGGCAAGACCTCTGCCATGGCCCTAAACACCCAAGTGGTATGAGGGTCCTGAGCCTTGGGCCAGAAATTTGCAACTTTCAGACTTTTGCTGCCACTGAGAGACCCTCATCACATTTTGTTAGCTTGAGAACAGTCTGTGGCAGTGATAGTGAACTTTTTAGAGACCAAATGCCCAAACTACATCCTCACACAGCATGTGAGTCTACCCCCTGCCCGTCTTACCTCAGACAGGGAGGAAGGAAGTGCTCCCATTGGGCTGTTGGGCAGAGGGGTGGATTTGGTGGAGAGAGGTGGGGAGCAGCCCCTTCTGGCATGAATGCCATAAGTTTGCCAACAGGGCTTCATGGCTATATAACCCTGGATAAAATCACTCAATCTCTCATTGGTCCAGGCAATTCTCTAACACTAAGTCACATAATAGTTGTAGATCCTTTCAAATCTGGACTTAGATATTTCCTAGCTGTGTGACCCTGGGGAAGTCACTTAACCCCCACTGGCTAGCCTTTACTGCTCTTCTGCTTTGGAACCAACACATAGGATTGATTCTAAATAGAAGGTAAGTTTTTTGTTGTTGTTGTTTTTGTTTTTTTTAGGATTGTAGATCTTTATGAGTAGAGATTTCCTCTAAGGGAGAAAAGGAGTTTATATCAGTTAAATCACAGATTTAAACAACAACAAAAAGTTTTCGGGGGCAAAATTTCAGAAAATCAAGCACTCAAATTTTTTAGTGATGAAATCAGACTGTGGATTTGGAAGAGACCTCTGGGATCTTCTAATCTGATCCCTATTCTGAATACAAAGTACCTTCTATCATTCCTGGTATGTGACCCTATGAGACAACAGCTTTTGTTGTTGGATAGTTCTGAGAGATAGGAATTGGCTAGGACAACCAAGGTGTTCATTAACAACAAGTCTATTCATTGAGGTGGATCTTTATTTTGAACCAACTCTTACTCTCTATAGGCCTCAGTTTCCTCATATGTAAAAGGGAGTTGGATTAGACAATCCCTAAGGAAGATCCCTCTTGCTCCAAATCTATGACCCACGTTAAGCATTGGCTCAATTTACAGTTTTTGTTTTAAAGGGCTAAAATTCTCTTAAAGGTATCCTATGATTCATATTTTTTCAATCAGTCCAAAATGCTGAGGTTTCTTACTATGTAGAGAAAATAAATGCATTCATACCCAGATCACACTTCAAACCCTGGCTCCCTCCCCACAAAGGCTTATGTTCCATTCCTGGTACATGGCCCTTGCCTCTCCACCTTGCTGCCTCCCCATACATACATGTGCGGGCACACACATACATGTCCACAGGAATAGACACACATGCACAGCGCATTCTTACTAAACAAGACTGGTGAAAAGAGGCACAGAAGGCTGTCTTGTCAGGTTGTGCTGCATGCAGCTTTATTGGCCTTGTCGGCTTTTTACATTCCAGTGTGCAAAAATCTCATTGGCTTTTCCTACAGCATCTTTCAGCTGAACATTTTTTTTTTAGATTCTTCTCCCATTTGGCAGAGTTTATTTGGATAATAACTCAAGATGCATTCTGAGGGTGCTGCTCCGGTTATGATCAGGATCACAGGAAAATGGAATGAGTTTGTTGTCTTTAGCCACAGCAATCCCTCCTTGCCTCCTCTCCCAACTTCCCTCCCTTGTATTTTTTAAATGAAATTATATTTGACCTGGTTCCAATCCAGGCTGTTTGAGTTTCCTTTAATGGATCCAAATTGAACTAAACTATTTTCCCCTCGACTCCACCCTACAACAAGTCCCAAATCTGCAGGAAGAAGGCCAGCTATCTGCTTGTTTGGACATCATCCTACTATAGACCTCCTCCCTGGCATCCCTTCCTCTGGGACTGGCAGAATGAACTCAGCTTTTTAAAAATGAACAAACCTAACAATGAAAACTTAATCACCTTGGAAATACAGGGAACTGGGAAGGGAAAGGCTTTTGTTTCCTTCTTCATGTGAGCAAGGGAGAAAGGGCTCACAGGATCATAATATTCAGAGCTAGACTACACCTCAGTAATCATCAAGCTGGACATTTGTCATTTCACTGATGAGACTAAGGTCCAGAGGAATCTTTGATGCTGGGTATGGAAAAGAATGGGGAATGAAAAAATCTGAACTCACAAGTGTATCCCTGGCAGTAATTTCAGGCACTTATTAATGGCACCTCTCCAGTGATCTGAAAATGTAAGTGCTCCTTGTAAGAATGGTTTCCCAAGGAGCCAGATGGGGTAACACTGAGTGGCACTTAGAGATGGAGATCTCCACACCCTTGGGGGCAGCACTGTCTACGAGCTAATCCATCTACCTAGCTTTCATATAAGATGCACCCTGGTAAAATCCAGGCACTCCAGAAACCCCTATGGCTGGCCTTTCAAGGAGTGGCCTTTCCATAGTTGTATACCCTCGCTGAGCTGTTTTGAGGTATGAACATGCCTCTGAAAAGAATTCCAGTTTAGTTTGTGTGCAGAATGACCTATGGCTCTCTCACAAGGCATCATATTGGCTTTGAGGTGGGAATGGCTCTGTTTCCCTATTTGGAAGGAGGAAAAGTAAGCTGATAGCCTCTGCCTGAAGAAGATTCTCTCTCTTTTTCACATAATCAAAGGGTCTGTTTTCAGGAGTTTGTTTGTGGTCAAGTATCAGGAGAGCAGAATTAGTCTTACATATTGGGGAAAAACTAACCACTACCAACACCCCCTTTCTGGAGAGGGAAAGAGAAAAGGGGGTTAGGAGAAATTGAGAATTTAACACATGTTGGTCAGGATGAGATACAAGGATCTTTTACTCCCTAGGTCCTGCATACAGGTAGATGATTTGGCATGGGGAAGATCTGGAAATGCCTGGGGGAAATAGTGCAGAAGTGTGATACTCTGAGAGAAAAGCATATTTACTGGCTGTGGCTTATTTCAAATAGCTTAAAGAGCAGGACTTTCAACAAGTTATTTAAAAAGAAAGACTGTATAACCATCTTAAAGGTCTCCAGAATTTCATATGCATTACTGCTCTCCAGCAGGAATACTCTGGTTCATCTAGGTTCCTCTCTTTCTCTAGGCCAGTGATGGTGAACCTTTTAGAGACCAAGTGCCCTCTCCCCTGCCTTACCCCAGACAAGAGAGGGAGGAAGTGCTCCCATTGGGCTGCTGGGCAGAGGGATGGGAGAAGTTAGAAATGTCCTCAAGTGCAGTGGAGAGAGGAAGGGAGTAGCCCCCTCTGGCATGCTCTGGTACACATGCCACAGGTTTGCCAACATGGCTCTAAGCTTTTGTTCATATCTTTCTCCCATCTGAACCCCTCAGGACTGACTCTCTCTCTCTCTCTCTCTCTCTCTCTCTCTCTCTCTCTCTCTCTCTCTCTCTCTCTCTCCTCTTTTGGGACAGACTCTATATTTCTTAGTTTTGTTATCTTTTCTTTCCTGTGCATGTTTGTTTCATGTTGTTCTCTGCTGGTGAATCTCCCTGGTTAAAGTCATGCCTCTGACACATCTTGGCTGGGAGACCCTGGCAAACCACAATTTCTCAATGCTCTAGATAGTTCTTTAAGATTTTAAGTTGCAGGGAAGGGGCTGACTTTATATTGTTAGGAGTTTCTTCATCTGGGAGTTCCTTATATCACTGAAATCATAATTCTAAACACTAAATAAGTCTTGTGTCTTATGTTCATACTTACTTCATAGTTCTTGGAACTGCATGGTTCTTAGGTGCTAAAGAGATTATTGACTGAGTCAATGAATGTATATGGAGGAATAAAGACTACCAGAAGAAAGGTAGCAAAGATTTCAAAGGTCTCACAGTGATAACCACTTGCATATCCTCCCAGTACGTCCCATATGAACCCAGTCAAATTCAGCTGAATCCATTTTTCTCCAGCTTGCTGACTAATACCACTACCCAGCACGGTGCTGTTCCACTTTAGTAGTGTGAGTGAGACCAACTTGCTCAACCAGCTGATAATGGACAAGTGGTGATCCCTTATTTTGATGAAGAATGTGGGGAATTGGCAATTATGATAGAGAGGAGCCAGTCTTAACTTTAGGTTCTTTGGTAATGAATTAGAGACATCTATCTGTCCTCCAGAGGGGCAGCTACTCACAGATGTGACCTTTTTCTTCTAAATCTGAGTCTTAGCTTCTGCCTCGAGGCTCCCCTTCTGAGGATTCCTGATACAGGAGGTCCATTTAGCAGCAAAGCTTGCCTAGGTCTGATAGATACATCAATATGTATAAAATATATACTTTTGAATTTTTAAAAATCCACAGGATCAGAGTCAGAATTAGGCTGCAGAAGGGAATTGATATCCACACTGCTCAGGCTCAAAGAACCATGACCTGACCCAGGTAACTATGGTTCCAACTGGCCTGCTCCTCCAGCCACTGCCCCAGATTCAAAGGAGTACATCCTGAAACATGACCCAGGGAAATGCCCCTGACCCAAGCCCAGGGCAAACAGCAGCACCAGTACAATTCCCTGTCACAGAAAGGCTCAAACAGCCTTGTCTTTGGGATTGACATTGAGGTGCCATGAGAACTGGGGACAAGGAAGTCTAGGAATGTGAATCTCTCAAGACATACTGGTGATCAAGGGCTAACTTGTTCTAAGCCTTAACTTTTCTTGGAAGGACTAGAATGTAGCTTAATGGTAGTAGGTTAATGTAATGAAAAATCAGTGTAATGAAAAAGATCCAGCAATGACCTTAAAACCAACAACATGCCTAATTAAAATACTTATTTCCTGTATGGAATTCAGAAATTCCTGATTATGAATAGTCAGTAAGAATCCTAGTTTTCTTGTGTTTAAATAGAAAAATTTCTCAACAGCTTGATATCATCACGTAGCTCTGGGGTAGAAATTGTGCTTTATACTATTTCCCCTCTTTTCTTTGTTTTTGATATTAAAGTCATCTCATCCATCCATCTGCCTGCTGGTATCCTAAGAAACACTCCAGACTTTAAAAATTCAGTGCTTTTGATAATCTCACAAAATATGTAACTTTTGTCTCTTTTCCCAAGAAATGTCATTGACCCAGCTAACCATGTTACCATGTGTCCTAGAATCTGAGAACAAGGCCCTTTAGAGGCTAATTCCTCCTTTCTATTTGCCTCATCTCTCTCGTAGGCCATTACTCAGCATTTGACCTTGTTTTCCATATTTCCATATAGCCAATTGCATACAATTGGCTATAACTTGCCAGTTCTCATAACAGAGATGTCAAAAATGTGATTAAACTCCTAGGTCTGATGAGTCAAATTTCTTCCAAAGCAAGGGAGGGTTTTGTTCTCCCTTTTCATATCCTGGGGGCATCTCTCTAGTGCCATCAGAATGTAATACCTTCCCCAAGGGCCTACATCTCCTTTCCTCTGAATACAAATTCAAAAGGTTTTGTACATATTCCAGGGGGCACTAACTTGGCTAGTTTGAAGGAGAGTGAAGGTAGGTTCCAGAGGAGGCCATTGGCAGGACTAGGGAAGCAGAGGATGGGGAGGAAAAAAAACAGAAAAAAAACTGAAAGACATGCAAATGAGGGATGAGATGCTTTGGGAGGCTCTCAAGAGAAGTCTTCAAGAGGAAGCTGGATCACGATTGACTGGGAAGGTGGGAGAAGGGATTTTAGGTTTGGACTGTACTGGCCTGCCATGTCCCTTCCTGCTCTGATTTTCAGTGAGGGTAAGAGAAGAGAATTATGTCATGACTCTCTAATTAGACTGCAGACTCCCTGAGGGCAGGGAACACGCTTTACTCATCTATATCTAGCCAAGGACTTTGCACCAAGTAAGTGCTCATTAAGGACTGACTGACTGACTGACTGATTCAGTTAGAAAGAGGAAAGAAAAGAGATGAGGCCTTCAAAACTTTAGTGACACTACCCTGGGGTAGATGACAAATTACTGTTATTACTCTTATTATTTCTTCTCTTACAAGTCAGTCCCACATACTGTGGGAAGATAGAATTGCTTCTTTAGGGCTGAGGGGTCATAAATGAGATATCGGTTGGAAATTTGGAGGATCAGAGTAGGAGAGAATGATAGAATTCAACGCAGCTTCCCTTAGACTTTCCAAGACTTAAAAGTCTGGTACCTTAACAACTGCTGCTCCTTTTCCACCTTCCCAAATAATTATAATTCACCGAGTTTTCTATGAGTGCCCCTGGATCTCTCCTGAAGCATTGAGGCTTCTGAACTGCACAGCTCACCTGCTGAATTGCACCCATCAAGTCTGATTCTGGAGCTGGGTTGTCTCTTTTAGCTTGTTGTGATTGCATCTTGAGGCTTTCCCTTCCCATGTTTTTAAGAGAGACCCAGTATTTTCCCTGGCCAGTATCAATTAGAACTAAAGTTCAAAGTGCTTGTTTTCTAAAATCTGACTCTTTCTCCCCCTCTCCCTCCCAACCCTGCAACTCTCATTTTCTTGTGCCAGAGACAGGTGGCATATCAGGATAATGTGAATGGTTCCAAGACCACTACACCAATTTCTTCCTACCTGATATAACCTCCTTCTCTCTCTCTCCCTGAGGTTCACCCTATGCATAGTTCTTTAATTCTTTGAACAAACTGTGCTCTGGTACATTTTGCTGTCTCCAGTCTATCGTTCTGAGGCACTCCTTTCTGTCCCAGCCAGGATGGTTTCACTAGTTGCGGTACACATATGTAGAGATACATATATCATATGTTTAAAAATTAAAAAAAGTTAAAAACAATAACTTGAACAGCTCCTGGCTGTCCTAGGCAGGTGAGATCTCACCCTGGAGTTTTGAAGGTGAAGGAACTTCCTTTCTGAGGCGTTCCCCCATGATGGCTGCAGTATGGTTATTTTTCTTCATGGAGGTCAGCTCTGGAGTCCTCAGCCAGGCAAGTAGCTCAGTACTCCATAGAGTCCATGGGTCATCATTGGTCCTTCCACCCCTTGCCTGTTTCTTCTGCCTCTGGAGAGTCAAACCAAAGGCAAATCCGGATGATGGGAAGTTCCATGCATTAGTGGTGGCGGAGGCAGCTATTGTTGACCTCAAAGTTGTGTCTCATCTCGTGTCTCAGGGTGGCATGGGTCCAACTTATTACTGCAACTGCTTTTCCGACTGTGTGTGTCATTGGTTACGTGGGCTAAGGGGTCCGATCGAATTAGATACCTAGAAAGGAAAGAGGCAGAGAAATAACAACTGTCTACTTTCCACCCAGGGATGAGCAATAATTTTATCTTCTCTCACACCCTTCATTCAAGTCTGCAGGCACGAATTTAGAGTTTCTTTTATTCTTTTGTTTCTCTCCCATGGTGCCTACCATTGTGTTGCACCCACAGTAGGTGCTCAACACACCTCTGATCTCTACCTCAAATTTTCCTAGAATACTTTGTCTGGTTGTTTCCTTTGCCCTTACCACATTCTCCTTTATTCATGCTTACTCATGATTATACTCATATTTACACTCACTGGAAGATTCCTAAGGGCTAGTTCTGTGTCATTTTAATTTTTTCATACTAAGCACAGTGCCTTGCATAAAGCAGGTTTTAAAAAGTCCAGTGGATTAAATTGAATAGAAACAACTGCTCCTTCCAGTATCTTATCTGAATGCAAGCCTGGCTCTTTCCAGCACCATGGCATTCTTGCAATCCTTTGCAATGTTAAGTTGTTCCTTCTCCCACTTCCCAGGTCTTCTATGGCTGGAAGGGGTCACTCTAGTCCTTGCCTTTCATGTCTTCCCGTAGAGTTAAACTTTCTTTTGAAGCTTTTGCCACTTGTGAATGTCACCTTCTCCCATCCTTATTGGTGTTGCCTACCAATCTCTAGACTACTTCTCTACTTTTTTCCTTGATTTTGGTACCTAGCATCTAGATTTGTTGTTTCCTGACATAATATTTAATAATTTCATCTTTCAAATCCTTTCCCTTTCAACTCCCATTTCCTTGAGTTCCTTAGCTCCAGTGACCTTCATTCTTCATTTTTCTTTGGCCACTAACATGGCCGTATTTCAGAATGTCTAACTATTAAGAACTGATTTATCTCTAAGGTATCAATCTACTTGTCATTCACTGATCCCATACTGAGTTGTGGTTTATGCGTTCTTCCTCTGGCAAAAAAATATGCTATAAAATGACTGAGTTCTCAAAACAAAAATTGTAAACTTTATCAATGTCTTGTATTTTTTTAAGCCATACCTTCTGCCTTAGAATCTATACTAAATATCAGTTCCAAGGCAGAAGAGTGGTAAGGCCTAGGCAAGTGAAGTTAAATGATTTTCCCAGGGCCACATAGTTAGGATGTGTCTTGAGGCCAGATTTAAACCCAGGACCTCTTGCCTCCAGGTCTGGCTCTATCCACTAAGCCACCTAGATTCCCTAATGCCTTATGTTTTTTACATCATATTTCCCTCTCTTCACTAAATACTTCTCTGTAATGTAATAAAGAAAATAAAGAAAAACAGTTAAGCAAAACTGATACACAAAAAAACCTTATCTGACAGCCTTTCCACATTTTGCTTGTGGCACATTTGCCCAACTTTCTTGACCCTGAGTTTTTAAAAGCTATTGAGAATGAAAAATCTTGGTGGGAGGTTTTGTGAATGGGCCTAGCTATAGACTATATTGTTGTATTGTTGTCCAAGAATCAGCCTAGTTCTAAGTTTGGAGAAAGGCAGCTAGGTGAAGCAATGGATAGAATGCCAGCTCTAGAGTCAGGAAGATGAGTTCAAATATGGCCTCAGACACTTGCTAGCTATGTGACCCCTGGCAAGGCATTTGACGCTGTTTGTTTCAGTTCCTCGTCTTTAAAATGAGCTGGAGATGGAAATGTGAAACTATTCCAGTATCTTTGCCAAGAAAACTTCAAAAGAGGTTATGAAGGATTGGACACAACTGAAAACAACTAAACAACAATAACAAAAGTTTGGAGAAGCCCATCACTAGAAAAGATTGGTCACCAGGTAGATGATGAAGGCATAGAGCAAAGGATATGTGGCCTGAACTGGTGGGGTGAGAGCTCACACATGGCATAACATCACACATTCTTTCGGTAATGAAGAATATATCTTACTAGCCTATAAGTCCCTTAAAGGGAGAGTCCATGTCTTCATCTTTGTGTCTCCTACAGTGCCCAACTATAAACTCAGTAAATGTTCTGCCTATTGATATAATTCTGTGTATATAATGTCACTTTGGGAACTTATTCTGGGAACACAAAATTTTCATTCTGATTTGGGGGAGTGGGTTACAGTGATAAGTTAATCCGCAACTACAACTCCTTTTTATGCCCACAGCCCTTCCCCTGGCAATCTCTCCTTTCATGAGCAAGAGTCTACTGTACTCACACGATGTCATTCAGTTCCAGTCTTGTGTCTGGTGGAGGGTTGATGAGGACATAGGACAGTGTATTCTGGTGGTCATTCATTTCATCTGAAAAGGGAACAAAACCAACAATGTCATTTTTTCTGGACCAGGGGATGCTGCTTGGTTAGATTGGAAGAAGGAAATATTTTCTTCCCTTCATTTTTATAAACGTGATGGCAGAGGTCTTGCCCCAAAGTCCTCTGAGGTCTCATTCTAGTAAAAGGTGGACCTTGAAGATTATGCCAGTGGAACCCAAGTTATGGCTGTTTCTACAAAGCTGGAAAGGCTTCAGATACAGTCCTGAAGGCAGATCGTGGCTACTGTTTAAGGACCAGGTTCATTTGAGGAAGGGCCCATCACCAGAGGATTGATCAAAAAAGTGATGGCTCTTTTTTCTTTTTCTCTTTTTTGATCATAGTGATCAATGATCAAAATACAAAATGGCTTAACTTTAAAGAAGAATGCTTATTGCCCAGATTATGGCATAGAGATAGATAAATAGCCCTCTGGGTTAGTGTATGGATAATTAGCTGGATAAAGTTGATTAGGGGCAAATAAAGCTGGATCATCCTTGGGGAAATGTGCATTTTCAATGATCACAAGTTCTACTTTGCCATAAAAACCCAGATTTCTAATCCCAAAATTCTTTTTTGGTGAGATTCTATTGCTGAAATCATAGGACACCAATTATCTCAGAAGAATCAAAATCTCAGGTGATCCAAAGATCATTGGGGAGTATGAATTGAATGTTGCTCATTAATTATGATGACTATGTAAAATACATCATCAAGGACATGAATGACTGGAAAACAAGATGGATAAGTCATATTGTAAGAGGAAATGTGATAGACAACTTGAGTGTACTCTGGCATCTAAGGAATATGAAGGGTAATGGAAAAAGGCATCCAATACATTGAATGGATCCCCTCAGAGGATTTATAGAAAGACATGGACGATAATTGCACAGGATGAGTAGCTATGAGGAGGGGGCTGCTATCTGCATCAATGATGGAAATATTTATGTTGGCTCCATCAAAGTATTTAAAGCATTTATGGTAGAGGGAATCTCTTGAAGGACCATGAAGATTTCTAGGATCTAGAGTTCTATATTTGTTGTCAGGGTCTGTTCTCTTCTTTCTGAGTCTATGTCCTCTTCATTCAGTCTTCTAAGCTTTCAAGCTAGAGTCTGTCCTCCATGGAGCTTTCTTTGACCATTCCAGACCAGCACAATTGCTTTTTCCTTTAAGCTTCTGGAATACTTACAATCTGTACAATTCATTGTGTATCTATCAAATGAGATATTTGCAAAGCACTTAGTGAAATGCTTGGCACACAGTAGGTACTTAATAAATGCCAATTCGTTTCCTATCTGCCCACCTTGGCATAGACTGCCTAATGTTAGTTCTTACTATTTATCTTTCCATATGTATAAGTCTTGTTCTCCCCAACCAGAAGTATGCTCCTTAAAGACAAGGAGGCTGCTTACCTTCTCTCTAGTTATCACATCATCTATCTCAGGGTTGAGCTTGGGAAGTGTTTGTAAATTCACTCTTATCTTGAAGGTAGAGAGGGCAGGGAACAAGTTTGTTAGGAGTGGATCCAATAAACATTTTAAAAAGCATAGTTGACTTCTATCCCCTTCTCCTCTTGACTCTTTCCATCCACTCCAACCCCTCACTCCACCTCCCTGGAGCCCAAGAATCCACCACTGGCCACAAAGAAAATGCCCAGCTACTTCTCTCAGGTATAGCCACATTTAGTTAATTCCACAGAAGGCTCAATTTCTTCCTTTTCCTATATGACAGATATTTGAAGATGGTATTAATGTCTATCCCAAACTTTTTTCCAAGCTAAACATTACCAGTCTCCTCAACTCTTCAGTTTGTTTTTTTATATACTTGTAAGAAATAGTCAGTGGCAGTGCTTCAATAATTTAGTCTCATTGGTGCTGATACTTTCTCCTGAGTGTGGAGTTATAACCCATTTATACTTTCAAATTCTGTGTGATTATTGTCCATATTTTTCCATAAATCCTCCAAAGAGGATTTACTCAGTGCTCTGGAAGTCTTTGTCTAGGTCTTCAGGGATGCTGACACAATATGGCTTACTGTTATCCCTTGCTCTCACTATGTAGCTAGTTTACCTCTTGTTCTAGTCATACATGTCCTTGTTATGCTTCAAATAAAAGAAAAAACCTAACCGTAAGAACTATTTGAAAGTAGAATTGGTCATAAGCTCTCTCCCACAGGAAGTTGCTGATTTTCAATAGAAAATAGCCCTAGCAGAACTTGATAACAATATGGCACAAAGTAGAGGGCAACCAATGCCTTAGGAGCCACTCAGTAGCTTAGCATCTATGACCAACCTTATTCTTTCACTCAAAGATCTTTTATTCTTCATATCTATAGCCGTCTTACCTTGCCTTTGAGAAAATAAATCACATCAGCATTTACTTCAGGGGTAAAAAAGCTATATCCAATAAAAGAGAGAAAATAAAAACAAACAAACAAACAAAAAACCCCCCCAAACCTGGCCAAACAAAATAGCCAAATTGGCAGACTTTCCCATTTTAATGATGGCTTTGGTTCTTCCAAATGGCGAATCCAGAGGTTAAATAAGACCTAGGATTCTCATAAGGCAACAGCTAGCTAAAGAAAGTTCCCAGCTAAAATTAATAATCGAGTCAGAGTTTTCACTTCATGAGCAAGGCTGGACTTCATTCCTAAGTAAACCATATGACCTGAAGCATGCCTCCTCATCTCTCTGCATTCTCATTTTCCTCCTCTCAAAGAAGGGATAACAATTCCTCTTATTGACCTCTGTTGGCTGTTGTAAGGGGTGAGGGTTTTTCTTAAAATGTAAAGCATTTTATAAACTCTAAAGGTTTATAAGCTGTATAATGCTTTATAAATTATCAAACAAATCTAAGTTGGTATCATTAAAACTATTCTTGTATTTTGTTTCTATTTCTTGCTAACCCATTGGAGAAAATCTACCTTCTCCACTGGGCCACCTTTTTCAAGCCACCAATACAACCAGCAATATAGATGTAATTAACTTCAATAGCAGAATGTTTGAACTGTGGGGGAGAGAAATGAGGATGCTGGGGGTGAATTGTACCATCTTCCACCTATGATTGGCAAAGCAGCTATACAGCCAAAGGGTGTATATATCAGTTGGTCATGGGGTTGGCAAGGCCACACCATACAGAAAAGTGCATCAACACAGCTGTTTAAATGCTTGAGACAGTTCTGGGCAAGGTGCATCAGGGACAGGATGGAGGGATGGATGGAAATGTGAGGAAGGACAGACAGGGAACTCTCACTTTCTGCAAGGCTTCTTGGTGGGAACCCTAGTGCCCAGTATTGGGGGAACAGGTAGAAAGGGCCCCCCACTAAACATTGATGTCTTCTACTTAACCCGTGTTTGCTTTTAAGCTTGGAAATTGAAAAATTGGCAATTAGCATTTAGAATAGGTTTTAAAAAATAAACTTTCAAAGTGCAATTCAATTTAGCAAATGTTTGTGTGTGCCTAGCAACCTGTAAATGAGATCTGACAAGGCCCAGTTCTGTAAAGGTGATCTTATCCTCCAGTACTTTTTCTTTTTGACCTTTAAAACTCTATTTGTTCTGGTCCATTTTCCTAAATGTTTCTATTGCCCTTCTTGGACACATGATCCATTAAAAGAGATGGCAAAAAGGAATGGTACAGATCTGTGTAAGCCCATCTCCCCATGCAAAGGAAGGCATGTTTCCTGTAACCAAACTAAAATTAGTCCTGATTTCTGACACGACAGCAGGCTGAGTGGGTTTTTGGTGTGTTGGGAGATTTGGTGGAAATGGTCTGGGAGAATTAGAGCTCTGCCCCTTTGGTTTAATTATTTCCCCAATGAGTAAGAATTATCTAATTCAAAGAATCACAGCACTAAATTAACCATCTCCAGAACATAACACATATATTCTCTCCCCGATGCCTTTGTTTATGGAAACTGTTCTCAAAGTATGGTTCAAGGACCCATGGGGATTCCTAAGACTATTTTTGGGTGTCCCCAAAGTTAAAACAATTTTCATAATAACATTAAGATGTCATTTGCACATTAAATATTTCCCTTTTCAATGGGGTGTCCATGTGAAGCCAGATTTTTATCATATACTTTAACCAAAACAACATGCCACAACAGACTGAATGCAAAAACATAAAGGAGTGTTTGTCTTCTATTAAGTCAGACATTAGAAAGATCTGCAAAATATGTAAAATAATACCATTATTCTCACCAATTATTTTGTTTTTAAAAATATAATTTTCATACAAATGTTATTCATCTAAACATGTAACAGATTTGTTATTTTTAAATTATTTAATATTAAAATTTGTCATTTTTAATTTACAATGGTAAATATTGGTGAATGTAACCCATGTAAACAAAAGCTCTTTGGCATCCTCAATAATTCTTAAGAATGTAAAGGAGTCCTGAAACCAACAGATTTGAGAACCATTGTTTTTTTTTAATGACCTCCCTTTTCCTCTTCCCTGTCTAAATCTAGCACCTCCAGCAAGGTCCAGTTCAAATTTTTCTTTTTTTGCAGTCTATCCTGAACTCTTTTCTCTTCTTGAACTCCTAAAATATTATGTGTGTTCTATTCTTTGGGTACAAATTATATATAATTATCTTTTTATGTATAGGTCTTGGTTCTCCAAATTAGTTCAGAGGACAGGGAATACATCTTATTCATTTTTGTTTTCCTCTAAAGGTCAAATGGTAAAGTAAGGTACTTCATAATTATTTGTTACAATCATTTTATATTGTACTTATCACACTTTCCTTGCATACTGATCTGGGAACATATCTTCTGGAAAATGAGAAAATTAAAAGATCAAAGAGAGCAAGATCTTTATCAGACCCATCTTTTTATGCCAGTGTTAGACCCAGGGCCTTGTCCACAACAGGCACTTCACCAGGTTTTATTGGATTGAAATCTTTAATTGAATTTGTTACTTGCTGTTAATAATCTCTGGTGAATCCTCTGCATGGATGATAACAAGTGCACTTTGGATACAAAAATCAACATTTCCTCATGGCATGACCTCACTTCCATGGCATGTCCATGGGAATGGCACAGGGAGTCCTCACCACTGAGCACTTCAAGGAGCCTTACAGTAAGGAAGGAAGATGGGGTAAGAGGAGCCAAGAACCAAGGAGAGGATGAAGGACAAACAAGACCTGCTCAATCTCAATCCTCCTCAGGGTGCAGCCAGTGGCATGGTAGGGAAGGAGAGGATGTGGGCACTGAGGGCAAGCCTCCCTATTTCAAGGAAAAGCCATTTTGTCAAATGACACCATGCACTCCATACAAGCGTTTACCCATGCATCGTACTGCCCCTGGCCTGGGGCTGCTCAGCCTGAGGACAGGCTAGTGTAGGGCACCAATTGTACCATTTCCAAGGCACACTTTATCATTGGCCATGGAGAAGCCAACCCACAAGAGGAAAGACTCCTGATCCTTGGGAATTGGTGTCCCCAAACCAAGGGCTTTTAGAAGTTGGCTTGGGGGGGAAATGGATGAACAGTGAACCTCAGCTTTGGCCAGCAGCATCCAGGGAGTAGCAGTATACTATAAAGGCATGGGTCTTCCATGAAAATCATTCCCGGAGCTTGGTCTTCGGGAGGGAGGTGGGAGCACAAAAGAAAAAGCACACGATCGTAAGAAAATGCCAACTTTTCCCATCCACTGTGTTTTAGCCTGGGCCATAAACCCAAGCACATCCAATTCCCTTAAAATGTAAGAGATTAGATGGCCATCCTGGTTTCCCCAGCTCAAGAGGCCTGATAATATGTCCCGAGAACCTTGCTGCTTTTCGAGGACAGGAATTCTTAACCTGGGGCACATGGATTTATTTAAAAAATATTTTGATAACTATTTCAATATAATCAGTTCCCTTTGTAATACTTTGCATTTCATTTTATGCATTTAAAAACACTATTCTGAGAAGGGCCTGTAGGTTTTATGACCACAAGCATCCTGGACACATGAAAAGGTTTAGAATTCCTAGTTTAGAGTATTTCTAATCACAACCAGGCAGTTAATTTCCCTCCAGTTCCAGCAGAAATGCTGAAGCTCAGCCAGCTGCCTCTGTCTTGGGGCAAGTCTGAGGTCCAAAATCTCTCCTCTGAGACTGTGGTAGTTTTTATGGATCCTTTTGTTTTAGTGATAAAGGAAGGTAGTGACTACTGGGAGGAAGGACCCTATAACAGCCTCTCCCTTATATCCCAGATATAAGGAAAGCCAGTAACTGAAAACAAGTAGTAGGCTTTCAACTCTCAGCAACTTTTAAACCTAATGTTACTCTAGTTAAAGGGATGCTGGAATTGATAAAATCTTTTGATCAGAATTCTGAGCTCAACATTAAAGAATTACATTTAAGTATAATTAACTTAATTATATTTTAATATAATTATATAATAATATATAGTTTTATAAAGAATAACATCTAACCTGGAGTACATGAACTTTAAAATTTTTTTTATAAATGTATTTAAATATAATTAATTTCCCATGTAATTCTATTTTTTTTTAACCCTTACCTTCAGTCTTGGAATCAATACTGTGTGTTGGTTCCAAGGCAGAAGAGCAGTAAAGGCTAGGCAATGGGGGTCAAGTGACTTGCCCAGGGTCACACAGCTGGGAAGTGTCTGAGGTCATATTTGAACCGAGGACCTCCCATCTCTAGGCCTGGATCTCAACCACTGAGATACCCAGCTGCCCCCTGTAATTCTATTTTTAAATGCATTTAAAAACATCATTCTGTGAAGGGTTTAACCTTAAATAGGTAAAGAGCCCCAATCTAGAATAAAAACTCAATCAACTCAGATATGAATTTGGAATATGACCCAATTTTGGAGGAGGTTGGGCTGAAATTTTCCTATTGCTAACTATAGCAAATGCACTCAAATAAATGAATAGCAAAAATGATACTGGATCAGAGGGTAGGGGGAGTGAAACTAGGTGACTCAGTGGATTGAGTTCTGGGTTCAAATTTAACCTCAAACACTTCCCAGCTATGTGACCCTGGGCATGATGCATAACCCCCATTGCCTAGCCCTTAGTGCTCTTCTGCTTTGGAACCCAACAGAAGGGTTAAAAAAAAAAAAGATACAGAATGTGTAGGAGCACTTAAACTTCTGGAGACAAAATGATTTCAGGTGATTATAATTCACATTGCTATGGCACTTTTAGATTTCTAAAGTGCTTTTCGAAATCATAACAATCCTGGGATGCAGGTAGGATAAATATCATCATTTTAATGACGAGGAAACTGAGGCTCTTAGGTAAAAGGACTTGCCGGTGCTCACTTAGCTTTCAGGTGTCAGGGCTGGGACCTGAACCCATGCTCCTAACTCCATGTCCAGTGTTCTTTTTTTTCTACCAGAAGCCCCTGTTTCCAAACCAACAGTTGATACACCAATTGCTAACTGGTTAGAAGAGGTCCAGTATGGGCCCCCTTGGAGCAACATTCTTCAAAGAGAATCTTCTTGGCTTGTTCTTTCCCTGAGCTCGGCTCATTGTGAAGGGAGTGAGTCTGCCCTCCTGTATGATGCGAGTCTAGCATAAGGGAATGCCTGCCACTGCAGCCATCTGAAAAGGTCCTCTAGGTTTATCAGATATGAATCTAACATCTTAGATCCTGGGGCAGCTAGGTGGCACATTGATACGGCACTCTACCTGGAGTCAGGAAGGCCCGACCTTGGACACTTAATTGTCTGACCCTGGGCAAGTCTCTTCAACCTCTCTTTGCCTGTTTCTTCATCTGTAAAATGGGGATGATAATAGTACCAACCTTCCAGGGACGTTGTGAAGATCAAAGGAGTTCCTGGCACATAGCATGCCTGATCATCATCATCATCATCATTTTTATTATTATTACCCAAGGACCACAGTGCTAACATCTGGGATTTTTGTTTTGTTTTGTTTTCAGTCAGTCTCTTAAAGGGAAACCCCTTTAAGAAAGTTTGGCTTATGGGAAAAAAAAAAAACCAACCTGACGTGAGAGCCAGAAACCTCGGGTTCCAGATCTGACTTTGTCCTAGCCCTCTGAACTCGCTGTGAGAACCCGAAGGAGCCATTTTTCTGTGTCCCTCGGTTTCCTTACCAAGAAATGGGGATCCTAATCCCTGCCTCTCAGGGCACTGATTTAGGTTGCCAGCTCAGCCCCTCGTCTTTATTTGAATATTCTTTCCTTTTCGGGGACACCCTTTCGGCCAGGGTCCCATGGCCCATGCACCTCTATCCTCCTCTGTTGTAGCCCAACCCAACCAGATAAGGGAAGGGCTGGCGGGGGAGGCGACGCTCAGTGGAGGGAGCTGGCATGTTCCTAGCGGGTGTGTGCTCTGAGTCAGGCTCGACTCTCTTGGGGGAGCAGAATTACCTTGCAAATATCCAAGGTTTACACGATTCATCACATCACTGGCTGTTAAATTTGCTACATCCTCTACAGAACACACAGAAAGGTACAGACATAAACAGAGAGAGAAAGAGAAAGATCAGCAAGCGGCGGCGGCGGCGGCGGCGGCGGCGGCCATGGGGCAAGTGTCAAGGTCGGAGGAAGGCTCCGCAGCTTGGACCAGCGCATAGAAGGAAAAGGAAATGGAGGGAAAAACAAGTAAGAAGAAAAGAAGGCGGATCAGTGCGCACGTCCAGGAGCCGGGTGGCTATCAGATGCCCCAGAGGCCTGAGGATGCTGAGAATGAACGAAGGAACAAGCAAAGGATTTCTAGGGCGCTAACACAGGGGCTTGAAGGGCGACGCCCAAGTATGTCTTGATTTTGCTCTAAGCTCCCTCCAGGCGGGGTTAGGTGGGTGGTGGGAGAGGGGGCGCCTCCTTCTCCGTGAAGGGGATCAAACCGGATCTCTCTCTCGAAGGTTCCCACACTGGCTAGGGGCTTTGGCCAAGGTTACCTTTGAAACTTCGATCTCCCAACCAGTGCTCTCCTAACCTCTTTCCACTAATTCACACTAATGTATGAGTGACTGATAATAGTTCATTTTCATGACCTTTCCCAGAGGTGACATTTAAACAGTAGAAAATACCTTCAATATTGGGGACATTGTTGTGCAATGATTGATAAACTGGAGGACTGAAGTTAGAGTCAAGATGGCTCTGGATTAAAATTCTGCCTCAATAGCTGTGTGACCAGGGGTTTAACTTAATCTTTCTATGCCTCAGTTTCCTCATCTGTAAAATGAGGAGGTTGGACTAGATGGTCTTTAAGATACAGTTTTTTATTGGGGGTGAGGGTAGCTGAGCGATGTAATCAAAGACCCTCTGCTGGCTCTGAGTTTGAGTTCCCCATACATTCATAAAGTTGGATTCAAGTCTTTAATTTTCCAGGAAACTTCGTGTTAAGAGTGAGAGTGAGAGTGAGAGAGAGAGAGAGAGAAAGTATGGTTTAGGAGTAGGATGAAGGTTCTAGCTTTGTGCATGGGGCTCCTCTTTCCTCTGCTCACTCAAATATATTGTGATTTGTTTCTAAACATTCTTATTCCAAATTGGGCTTTTGAGGTAGTAAAGGATTCCAGGATTTGAGATTCATAGTAATTCTACAATATAGTACCAGAGTAGGGGATCATATTTAACAACCCAAGAGGGGCACATACACATACACACACCTCAATCATCAACTTCCAATTTTTTGCCATTGATGGAAAGGTTAATAGGGAAGCAGTTAAGCCATAATATTGGACCAAAATGCCAGTTCTAGTTACCTTTAAAAGGGAGCATACTGCTGAGGAAAGAATAGTGAATTGAGAATCAGAAGATATGAATGTGAATGCTGTATGCTACCTTCTACTGAAGTAGCTAGTGTTCCAGTGGATAGAATGCTGGGCCTGGAGTTAGGAAGACCTGGGTTCAAATTCGGTGTCAGGTATTTACTGGCTGTGTGACCTTCTGTGTCTCAGTTTCCTTAATGGTAAAGTGAAGAGGACAGTAGCATCTACCTCTCTGGGTTGTTGTGAGGATCAAATGAGATCATATTTGTAAAATGCTTGCCACAGTGCCTGGTATATAGTAGGTATTTAATAAATGCTTACTCCATTCTCCTTCCTCCCTCCCCATGCCAGTGGGACCTATAAAAAATCATTTCACCTCTCCCGTTCTTGTTTCATCTATAAAATCATGGTCTTGACATTTATGATTTCCATAGTCTCTTTCATTTCTATTCCCTATGATCTTATGACCCCAAGAATGGGTCTTTGTGTTCATGTATGATATTCTAGGAATACCAAATCCTTTAAAGTAAATGCTGGATCTATATTGTGAAAACCCTTCTTAAGAGAAGCTGGAAAGCTCTTTGCTTTCTTCATTCTATCCATTTGCTCATTAATCATTTCTCTTCCTTACTCCATATAAGAGACAGACATTGCCACCTAGTGTGGCTAGATGGTACAGTGGGTAGAGCACTAGGTTTGGAGTCTGGAAGACTTGTGTCCAAATCCAGACTCAGACACTTACTAGTTGGGTGTCCCTGGGCACATCATTTAACCTCTGTTTGCCTCAGTTATTCCATTTTCAAAACAGGGATAGTAAGAACACCTTCCTCTCAGGGTGATTGTGAGGATTAAATGAGATAATGTTTGTAAAGTAGTTAGCACAGTGTCTGGCACAGAGATGCTAATATCTAAATGGAAGTGATTCTTCAATGATGGTTAGCAGAGATTGTCCTGGCCTTTCTCTTCCTACACTTGCCACAGTGTGGTCCTTGAATGCAGGAACAGCAAGTAAATGTTCTTGTTTTAAAGTGTCCTGCTGGAATTCATGTCTACTTGGGTTGGACAGTGAGTGGTAGCAGCCTCAAGTACTTGCTATGTAGAATTAGGTTCACTGTTAAGAACTTGGCCATGATCTTTTCTGAGGATAAATGCAAAGGCAACTATATTTTCAGAAAAGCAAAAACCAAAAACACAAAAACCCCAACAACAAAGGTAGAAGAGGGGAAAGAGAGAAGAGCTGGGAGGATGACAGCATGCTTCCACTGCCCCACTCTAACATCCAAGAAGAGATCTGCCCCTGATCACTTTGATTTTTAAAAACCGCAGGGATACTACCTTGTGGCTTTCTGCTTTACATGAAGGCCTAAAGCTCCCATGTGGCCCTCTCAGGCCCCTCAGATGAACATAACCTGATCCCACCCAGCCTATTTGAGCTTGTCTCCCCCCCTTTCCCCAACTCACACCCTTCACTTTGGTTTCCTGTGCTTTCCCCATGGCACCCACTCAAGTGCATCCACATCAGGTTCACTGCTCTCTGGGAGAGAGCAATGGATGATGCAGGACCAGACTGGGAACCAGGAGATCTGTTTCCTTCTCCTGGATCTGCCACTAACTTACTCTTTGACCTTAGGCAAATCTTGTCCCTTCTCTTGACCTCAGTTTCATCATCTGTTAAATGAGGAGTGCAGGTTAGATGGTCTCTAAGGTGAGCAGCTGTGGAAACACATAAATAGCAGGATGTGTGTCTTTAAAAAAGAAAAATGCAAGAAAAGCAAGGACAAAGGGCTTCAGCACAACTTAGGGGTGAACTTCAGGCCAAACCCAGGATGGATTCCTGGCTTGACGCTGTGCACCCTGGGGCCTGTATTTATAGTCTGAACCCTAAGGTAAAACTCTCAAAAACGAAGACTCCCCCCAACCCCCTGCCCTGCCCAGAGATACCCCCATTATATGGAAGGGCTGGCTGGGGGAGGAGGCACCGGGGTGGGGAAGGCAGCATCTCTAGCACAGCTGTGGAAAGATGTTCCTTGGTTAAGACCACGTGTGTGCAAAGTCACAGAGACTCTCCTCCTCCCCAGCCGGCATAAAATTGGAAGGAGAATTGGGACCAGACTGCCCCAGGGTCTCCGGGATCCTGGAGACTGCTTAACTCCTCAAGGCCCAGGGTGCTTATTGCGGTGTGGCCAGAAGTCTCCTTTCCCTCCTTGCCCTTACCGTAGCCCGTGGTGGGGAGCCCCAGGTGCTTCATTCGGTTTTTGACGAGTTCTGACAGCTCCTGCCGCTCTGACCGCCGGTAGAGGCTCAGACGTTGCTGGTTGATCCACTCCGCTGTCTTGCTCGTGTTCTTGTGACCTTTGCGACTGAGCCTGCGCGCCCACTGCATGCTCTTGCGCCGGAGGAGGGGATGATCTGACTGGTCGCTGGTGCAGGAGTTGCGGTGAGGGCGGTGATGGCTGGTTCCACTCCCTGACCTACTACCCCAGGACTCCTTTACATCCTTGGTGTCCTCACAGTCCTCCACATTAACGGAGATTTGGGACTGGAGAAACCAATGAAAATTGGCAACATGAGGGAGGGAGGCAGCAGGACAAAGTGGGAGAAAACACAGGACTATGGGCCCGAGGGCCTGGGTTCCTTCCCTCTCTCCGAGTCATTTCTCTTCTTAGTCCCTCCTGGACCTTTCCCCGGAACAGGGCTGGATGGACTTTAAGGAGCCCGGCTGCTCAGATAGGCTGTGTTTGGAGTCTAGACTGCCTTCCACACTATGGCTGATGTTGGGCCACGTCTGAAAAAACCCATCATCGGGCTTGAGGCAGGGTTTTCAATATTTTGGGACTCCCCGAAGTGGCGAGTTGGAAAGGCTATTCACATGGACGAAATGGCAGAATTATGGGCAAATACAGATGTGAATAGATGGAGAAACCCTTGTACACACCACTTATTGATAGATAAATATATTCAATTCAGTACATTATTGTATACGGTCCTCTAAGAAATCGTTTCCATTTGTTCTCCGTCTTTACCTTGTGGACTTAACTGAACTGGAGGCAGAGAACTTGATTCCTCTTCTTATTGTCTCCATGGGGGGCGCCTATAACCCAGGGATGGGGTTTGGCGTGGGGTTCAGTAAATACTTGGGTGGGCTTGGAATGACTGGGGAGTTTGTTCTTTCATTGCAGTAAGAAAGCAGAACAGAATTAAAAAGAAGCAAAAACATCCCCATCTTTGGCAATGTTACTTGGTGTAGCAAAATCTCTAAGAACATCCTTTCTCTTCCCTGCTGCCCCAGCCTGAGTTGGGGCCCAAAGGATCTGTACCAAAGCATAGCATCTTTATCTGTATCAGTTCATGCAACCTGGGACTTTATGGTTCAGGCAGGATTTTCTATAATGATTATGAGGCACCAAATTGGCTTTAAAAACTTCAGTTCACATTTTAAAGGCAAATATTACTTACTCACCTGGGCTCTGAGGTCATGAGGCTGTACAAAAGAAAATTACATGCAGTTTGGGTTAATTCAGAATGTATCACCAGTCTTCTAGACACTGCATGCCCCCCCAGCTAGGCCCTAAGTCTTAGGCCAAGGCCCACAAGGGAATAGGGGCTCACACCCTCTGAAGTGAACACTATAGAAAATCCTTAGAATCAGATATATCTGATTTCTTTGATGATTACACCAGCTGGCAACACAGGGGCTTAAAACCAGACTCTCAGTGCAAACCCTTTGCACACTGAAGTTGATCCAGGTACTCAGGGGATCAACTTAGCATCCTTTAAAAGGAATGCCTCCTCCGTCTGCTGAGTTAAGCCACATTTATCAGCTGTTTCATTGTGTATCACCAGGGGGACACTGGCTTCTAATGCTGTAGCAAATCAGCATCCAAATACTTTGTCCGCAGCAGGATGGCACACCAGGGACTTAAAAAAAAATCATAGATAAATTAAAAGAAAAAAGCCAAAGAAAAAAAAAGAGTAGGGCTGGCAAATGCAGAGATGCTGTGGCTTTGTAGTTCCCAAGGGTAGTAGAAAGAATTATGAACCAGGAGGCAGGAGACTTGAATTCTATCTCTGGATTTGCCACTAACTTTTTGGGTTTCACTGGGTAAATTCCTTCTGCAACCTCGGTTTAGCAATCTGTTCAATAAGTGAGTTGGATTAGATAATCTCTCTAAGGCTATTTCCACTTCTGATGTTGTATGTACCCATAAGAACTAAGCAGAATTTATTAGCAGTGAAATTCCCAGCTGCACTGATGATGGGAAGAGTCCTCCACCCAGGGAATAATAGGAGTGAGTCATCTGATTGGCAAATTCTGGTCGTGGCTGCTCAGTGGCCTCCTGGGTTTGGTTCCATTCCCCTACCTCTGACGTGGAAAACATGTGGGACTCTGTCCTATAGATGCCAATGGGGATCTCAGCACTGGAAGAGCAGAGCTTCTGAAAGAGGCGGCCATAGGTCCGGATCCACAGGTCATCATCTGTGATCTTCATCTGGGACAAGAAAGAACTTTTTAGGAAGGATCTGGGCACTAAGACAAATAAGCATTTAAGGAGTTCTTTGAAGAAAAATCGAATAGCATCCAAACTCCTTATTCTATTCCTCAAAGTCCTTGTTTACCACTTGGCTATTTATCTTCTTAGGACACACTACACCCTTTTATGGAGCCTCGTGTTGCCTAGATTATTTGGTATCCACCAAGCCTATCTTGTACTTTTCTCCCTATACACATCTTTGCTTACGGTACTTCCTATCCTTATATTGCCTCCAACTTTAAATCCAACTTCTCATTCAAGGCTCAGGACAAATTCCATTCCAATCCACATGCTGGTTAAATACATCGGACAAGCAAGGTACTATTTTAGGTGCTAGGGGGGATAGATACAATCTAGACCTTACTCCTAAGGAGATTACATTCTTTTAAAAATTATTTTTATTGTGTATTTATTTTATTTAAGATTTTTAGGAACTTACATTCCAATTGAGCAAAAGACACATGCCAATTTCTAACCCACATGACTGAAGTACAAGGGAGAGGACCAGGCAAAGTGCCATGAAATTTGAGGGACAAGGAGAGATCACTTTGTTTTGGGCTGAGGCTTGTAAGGAAAGGCAAAGTGATGGCACTTGTGAAGATTAAATTTAACATCCCCCTGATTATAACAATGAAGATACTTATTACCAGCTTCCCCCCTTACACACTTTAAGAAAGGGAAGGACTTCAACAAATAGAGATTCAAGAGGAGCACTGAGGTGATGGTAGTGAGAAAGTGGGGAAGATAATTTATTTTAGGTGTGTGAGGTCATATAAAATGCTTTGGGGACAGAATTGGGGGAGAGAGAGACATTATGATTTAGTTTGCCTGCAATGCAGAGGATTCAAAAGGAGAGTAGTCTCAAATAAGCTAGACTTAGTATTTATGTGTTATTCCGTAGGCAATGGGGAGCCAGTGAAAAATTTTTTGGGGGGGAAGATTATTTGGGCAGCTATGTGAAGACATTGGAGAAGGGATAAAATGGAAACAGGAAGACCATTACAGGCAGGTTACGCCTCATTGAAGACTTTCAGTAGCTGGATGATCTCTTGTTGGGTAGGTTATGGTGGGGATTCTTTTGGGGCATAGATTAGACGAGGTGGGTTCTGAGTTGCCTGCTAACTCTCATACTCTGGAATTCTATGATTCTGCTATCATGATCCTCTATAGATGGGGCTTCACACTGTGTGGGAATTAAGGGGACCAGATGTTGAAGATATTTCTTAAGTAGAACTGACAGGATTTAGCAACTATTTTGTATCTCAAACTCAACATATCTTAAATCCAGTTCATCATCTGTAGCCCTCTTCCTCACAATCTGGCTTTTTCTCCAAACTTGCTTTGTTCTGTTGATGACACAACCAATCTCTCAGCCTCTCTGGGTTGATACTTTGGAGTCTTCCTTCCCTCACCTCCTACACCTAATTAGTTGCTGAATCCTACAGATTCTCCTCTCATATTTCTCACATCACTCCCCTCCTCTCCATTTCTCCTGGCATTACCTTAGAGCAGCCTCTTATCCCTCTCACTTACACTATTGTAATAGCTTCCTGATTGGTTTTCCTTCCTCAAGTCTCTCCTTCCTCCAATCCTTCCTTTTCAGAGCTGCTAAAGTAAACTTTCTCAGACACAGACCTGACCATACCACTTTCCTGATTAATTAAAGAACTTTAATTCCTTATTTAACTCTAAGATAAGAGAAAAACTACTTAGCTTGGCATTTAAGACCTTCACAATCTGGTTCTATTACATTATTATTCTCTAGCCATACCAGATTACTAGTTCCTCCCCAATATTTTCCTGGACTTTCCTACCTCCATGTATTTATGAAGACAATCCTCTCTGCTTAGAATTTGCATCCTTCTTTTTCTCTTCTTTCAAAGCTTAGGTCACATAACAATTCTCCATGATACCTGACATCCATTCCTCAACAACAAAAAATATTTTCTCCTTCCTTAATTTTTCTTGCAGAACTCTATATGGATATTTCCACTAAACCACCTTTCATTATGTTTTTTTTTTTATATTTGAGGCCTCTTGCCCTACCCCTAACCATAGTTGACTAAGTTTCTTGACTATGATGTTTTTAAGATCTTTGTTATCAAAGGCTTTCAAAAAGTAGTGCTTAATTTAAGTAAAACTCAGTGAAACCAAGGGAAGGAGAGGGGAGAGATCATAGGATCATAGATCTAAAGTAGGGGTTTATGAAATGATTTTAAAATATTTTTATAACCATATTTCAATAGAATTGTTTTTCCTTTGTAATTCTATGTATTTTATTTTATACTTTTAAAATATTATTTTGAGATGGGCTCTATAGGCTTCATCAGACTGCCAAAGGGGTCCAAGACCCAAAAAAGATAAGAACACATGAGCTGAAACAGAAAGGGACCTCAGAGGCTGTATTGCCCTGTCACGGCCCAACCTCCTCATTTTATAGATGAGACTGTAGTCCAGGTGATTTGCCCAAGGTAAGTGAAATAGATGGGATTTGAACCCTGTTCTCTGACTCCAAAACCAATGAATGCTCTTTCTACTGTACTATCATGCTGCCTCTCTAAGTGTCAAAGATGATGCCAATGTCACAAGTCCAAGTTCTTGGAGAAGGGATAAAATGGAAACAGGAAGACCATTACAGGCAGGTTACCAGGTAGTTGGATGATATCTTGTTGGGTAGGTTATGGTGGGGATTATTTTTGGGCATAGATTAGAGTGGACCTCTTGAATTTGAAGCATTAGTCCAGGACCTTTAGTTCAGGAAGTCACTGGAAATATGGAAGAAACCATCACTTACAGCACAGAGGTATCCTGATCCTGGGGTTGTGTCAAGACCCAGCAATAACCTTGTAATTGAGATCATGTAGTCCTTCACAAATGACTAGAAGGAGAGGAGGAAAGGACAGATAGAAATAAAGGATGAAGTTAATTGGTAAGGATAAGGTATGCATATAGACATCTTTCCTATCAAACACATGTATTTAGACTGTCATTCTTAGGGCCTACTCATAGACTGTGGCATATCTGAACACACACACATACATAAATACATACATACATACATACATACATACAAACATCCATAGGAATGATAATAAAATGAGCTTTGCTCCAGAGTTGAGAAAATGTGCTTCTCCTCCCGTTTTTGTAGAAGTGAGAGCTTCTGCAGGTAGAATATTGGGCATACTGTCAGATGCAATGGATATATTGGTTGGTTTTGCTATACGCTTATCTCTCCCTTTTATCATTTTTTGGGGTACATAATAGATGGCTTATAGAGGGAAGAGGATATATTTGAAAATGAATGTAATATAAAGATGGAAGGTAACTTAATAGGATTTCCCCCCAACCCATATAAATGTGCCCACAAGGCCTTACACACGCTCTTTCCCCTTGCTTTCTATTTGATCCTCTTTTGACTACCCATAGCTTCCCAAACCTTAGGGGCAGGAGGGTCATAAAGAATTGCCAGCAAGGGAAATCCTTCTCTTTTCCCTTTCCTTTGGCCCTCTACTGACCTAGGACCAAATCCCATAGGATGGCCATTTGGGAAGAACAATATGGTTGTTCACACCACTTGGATGGGCTGAAAGTCACCACTTACTACTAGTCTTTCAGAGAGATGGAGTACCACCAGACTTTACCATCTCTCCTTCTACTTCTTAAAGTCCTTCAAGACTTACCATTAATCTTATTGATGTGAATTCTATAGCACTGAAGATGGCCAGCTGACCTTCCCTCAGAACTGTTGCTGCACCCTTAGAACTTTTGGGCTTTTTATCTGACTTATAGCTGAATTCTTTTATAGGTATCATCTGCCCTAACTAGATCATCTAGTTTTGTCTATTTGTATCCTCAGTGCTAAGTATGGTGCTTAGCACATAATAAGTGTTTAATAATTTTTTCATTTATTTAATCCATTTCAGACATTCATTCCTATACTAACACATGTAGAGCATCCATGCAGATTATAACTCATTTCCAATATACACATCAAGAGACTTACATTTGGACACCTAGCTGTCACTAGACACATATAGCCACAAACTGTTATATGTGTGGACAAACACAGAATTTCCTCACTATGCCCCTTCTTTCCCTTCCCTCTATCCCCCATTCACCCACAACATACATAATGCACAAACAAATGCTGAATTCCTCTCTCATCCAGGGGAAGAGCTTTGAGTCATTCACTTTCTTTGGGCACAGATGCCATATCTCTCCAGTGCCTCACAACCCACCTGATAGAGCAAGGTATCCAGCATGCTAATGCTGAAAACTCTGCCTGCTGCAAATGGCAGGCGGAACATGAAGGCCAGATTGGAGCCATTCTCTCTCTCCCTCTGTAGGAGAGAACAGAACATAAAGTTTAGGCATCACTGAGAGGGAAAGCACCATAAAATCATAGGGGTAGAGTCTCTCTGTAACACTAAAGTTTGGTTATACCAAAGAGAAAATCTGCTAGGAAAAAGCCTAAACACTTGATGGCAATAATTAAGCTGTTTCTGGACTCCTTCAAGTATTCTTTGAAAGATCTAATTTCAATCTCCTGATAACCCCATCTTGAAGTTCCACCCTTGCTTCCAAGATGAATTTAACAGCATCTGTGTGTAGAACAGCTTTGTGTCTTCACAAACTTGAGGTTAAAGATCCAGGGGTTGGACCAGCACAAACTCTACCTTTTCCAGCTTGGAAAGGGCCAGTGAATAGCTGTCTTTAGCCCGAAACTGCATGAATCTCATGTTGGATGGGTGGGTCAACTCAGTTATGATGCTGAGACTTGGGAACAACCTAGGGAAAAAAAGAAAGCAAGGGAGGACAATTATTAGGAAGGAGAGTTGTCAAAGTCTGTGGATGAGAGGAAGGTTTCCCTAATATATTCCTAGAAAGGGAGGCCCATCTTACAGGCAGGAATAGAAACTTAGGCTTATAGAATTTTAGAACTGGAAGGGACATTGGAGATAACTTAGTATAATTCTCTTAATTTTTCATATTTTCAAATGAAGGGAGACCCAGAAAGAGAAATTAACTTGTTTTGGGTTTCACTTTCCCCTTAAAATGTGGCATGTGAAAAGGCTGGACAAGATGGTCTGTTTCTAAAGTACCTTCCAGCTCTAACAATCTTGATGCCATCTAATCAGGGCAGAGAACATAAAAAGATTCAGAGTCATGGAACCTTGGGATAAATCCTGGCTTTGTTAGGTATTACCTATGCATCTTTGGGAAAGTCAATTAGCCAAAGTTTTTTTCCCATTTGTAAATAATGGTGTTAGATTGGAGGGATAAGTCACATGGCCCAGAGTCCATATATGGTCAACAACACTCCTGAGTATGTCCCAAACTAAATTAAAATTTAATTTGGGAACTATTTAACAATATATATAAAAATATAATAAAACACAGAAAATATTTATGTGTGGTTTCTGAATCAATATGTGGCCTGCAAGGATTCTTTTGTATTGTTTTGTGGCTCCTGTTTCTATTTGAGTTTGATGACCCTGGACTTGATGATCTCTAAAGTTCTTTCTAGTTCTACATCCAACAATATTATTATCTCTGTTGTTTTATCAGTGTAATCTTGGAATATATTTTTTCTGCCAAATCCCATGAACATAGATGGTTATTTCAGATAAGATTTATCAGATAATTTGTCCTTTTAGAGAGAACAGAGCACCGCAGGAATCAAATCCTTGCAAGTTTCAGTGGAGGAGAAGGCAATGCTGGGATGACAATATGTACTATATGGGCAAGGAATCAAGTTTCCCATCTTCTCAGCATACTCACCGGAACATGGTCTGCACATTTACAATGGTTTTGGCATCTGCCATGTAGTCTTCCTCAGCACTCATGGTGCTCTCCTTGTCCACGACGACCAGGTTGTCAGCATATATGATACCACACTGTAGTAAGCTATCCAGGCTAAGAGAGGCCAGACATATCACATAGGGGAGAGTGTTGAGAGATGAGCCAGAATGGACTGAATCCCTGGTGGGAACTAGGCTCGAAAGAAGCTAAGAAGAGAAACTGAAGGACTAGGCTGGATGGAGGCTGAGAAGCTTCTGGGGGACAGGAGTTGTGGAGAAAGCCTGAGAGGTTATGGGTTAAATAGGGGCTAATGGAAGAGCCCAGGGGAAGGATCTCCCACATGCTAACACATCATGCCCCCAAACTTGAGAGAAAACACCTTTCTGACTTCTCTCTCAGAAAATTTGGAGTCTGGGAATTCAGCCACTATTCCATTTCCTTCCCCACCATGGGAGATGCTTAAGGGAAGTTTAATTATGCTTCACATTTCCTCCTATGGTGTCTAGGGGCAAGTAAAGAAGAGGGCAAGTTTGGGCTGGAATCTCTTCTTTTCCCACTAATCCACCACACTGCTCAACATTCACTCTAATTAGCATCTGATTGCTTTTATACAATACAGTTGAACCCTTGAGCTGATTCTTACTTATCTACAGAGCCTTCCATATAGTAGACCATGGGGAAACAGCAGATGGCTTCAAGGAAATGGTGATCTGGCCTGTGGGGATAGAAACATCAAAGATCAGGGAAAGAAAACTCAAAGTCCTAAAGCTAAGGCTATTACAGTCATTGGCTCCCAGCATTCTCAGATCCTGGATAGCTTTACCCAATGTGCAACTTTGAATCATCTGGACTTACATGGGACCAGGGACAGAAAGAGGCTATAGGATAGTTTCAAGATCTAAAAGGAACCTCAGACTTTACCTTCTGACTTATCCTCAGACATGCCTAATTTAGGTATAAACTACCATAATCAGGCATAATCTACCATTATCTCACTGGGCCACTCAGATGTAAAACCACCTGTGAAGACCACCCACGATCCTATGAGAGTAACTCTTCTGTTTGTGAAAGAAAGAATAAAGATGGTGTACAGTCATGGAGAGAATTCTGTCTCTGAACCACAGAAACATAGAATTTCAGAGTTCGATGAGACTATCATTCCTGAACCAAATCTCAGACAAGTATCACTGAGCCTTTGTTTAAACATGTCTCTAGGTTTGAAGGATAGAGAAGGAAGAACATTCCTGTCCAAAGCAGCCCATTCTACTTTTGGATGTTTCTAATTATTAGGAAGCTTTTCCTTAGGAAAAGACTAAATCTGTATTTCAGCCATTTTTAGTTAGATTCTGGCTCTGCCTTCTGGGACCAGATAGAATAAGTCTAAGTCCTCTTCCACATGACAATCCTTCAAATTCTCAAAGGCCCCTGTCATGTCCTGTCCCAAGTCCTCTCTTCTCCAAGGAAAGGATTCCTAATTTCTCTAGCTGATATGATATGGCTTTTAGTCCTCTCACTATTCTGATCATATTCCTCTAAATAGGTTCTAGATTCTTAAAATGTGGCACTCAGAACTGAAAAATAATGCTCAACATGTGGTTAGAATAGGACAGAAGGTAGAAGAACACTGGCCTTGTTCTAGATACAAAACCTTTCAATGTGGTCCATGCTTTGTATTTTGTTTGCTCCCATACCATACAGATCCCTGATATACTATTCTGGAATCCTCCTTCCTAGATGATATTGAATTATTAAAGGCTATTTTTATGGTCCAGTCATTCATCCCATTGAGAATCTACCTAACTGAATTTTTATCATCTTGTCTTCACTTCTCTATGTCATACACAAGACAAAAAATGAAATGAAAGAGACTTTGCTGAATGTTGTTAAAGACTTCCACATTTTCTTCTGATCTACCAATGTAACACCTCTGATGACAAAGGAAATTAATTTCATTCCATTTTATTTTTAAAAAATGCTTAACTTCCACCTCTGAATCAATACTAAGTATTAGTTTCAAGGCAGAAGAACAATAAGGGCTTAGGCAATTGGGGTTAAGTGACATGCTCATGGTCTCCATTTTTTAAAAAATTGGGATAATTTTTGCCTCTCTACATCTCTCTTGCTATCCACAGTCTCTCAAAGATTGGACAGCATAAGAAAATGAAAGGGTGCTATACTTGGAGTTAGGAAACATTTGGTTTCAAATTTTATCTTTAAAATTTGCTAACTAAATAGCCATGGGCAATTGGGTTTTAGTTTCTTTACCTGTAAAATGTGAATAAAATTATCTAGAATACTCAGCTAATAGTATTGTTTTGAGGATCAAATAAGATAAAGAAAGAAGGAAATAATTTTTTGTTAAGCATCTAAATTCAGTGATGGAGTGCCAGGCCCTGCCTCCACCAGACCAAATGCTGTGCCCAACATCTCAGAGACTGAATGCTTCACTCCACCCTCCACACAGAGACCGAGTGTTGCACCCTAGGATGTGCTCCCATTGGGTTGCTGGACAGAGGGATGGGTGAAGAGAAGAATGTCCTCAGGTGCATGGAGGAAGGGAGGGGAACAGCTCTGCCCTTAGTCCCTCTAGCTTTCTAGTAATGAATTCTGGAAGCTGACTGCAGTTATGCCCATAGAAAGGGTGGTTCCCTTTTTGGTACACGTCTCATAGGTTTGCCATCATGGACCTTGTGTGTCCCTGGTGTTATATACAATTAATTAGTATGTTCCAGCTACTTTATAAATATTATCTCAATTGTAAATAATATTTCATTTGATCTTCTCAATAACCCTGTGGTAGATGCTATTATTATCCCCATTTTATAGTTGAGAAAACTGGGGCAATCAGGTTCCATGACTTGTCCTGAGTCATACAGCTAGTTTGAGGCCAGATTTAAACTCAAGCCTTCCTGCCTTCAGGCTTGGTGCTCTATCCATCATGCCATCTATTTGTATATAAAGCATTTAGCAACTCCTTAAGTACGCTATTAGTGTCAGTTATTATTATCATCGTCATCACTGACAGTTGTATGGCCATCACATTTGTTATTTCTTTCAGTGTCTTGGCTCATGTAAGGCTGGTGAATTGAACCCACCAAGACTACTTTGGTGTAGTATTTGTAGACAGAATGGAAAGGTGAGAGCTAGAGGACAGAGCACAGGCTTGATCGAATGACTAACATTCCTAGGCAATGGGAGATATTATTTCCAGTGACAAAATATATAGGCTCTACAGATATGTCAGGGGGTGAATTCATAGTGATGGGTCACTAAATTCTTCCTGGATTAGAAAATGATCTTAAGCCGATTAACCCAGCTCAATCCTGTCTTCGTCAAGGCCAGCTAATATTAGTGGGTCATTCATTTCTTAAGTTGTTATACAAAATGAACAGGTTGTTAGTATACTTACTTGTTGTCCAAAAGTAAAACTATTGGATTTAACTCCTTTCTAGATCTATAATATGCCCGGAGTGGAACAATGAAGTTATACAGCCCATTTCCAGCAGTCTCTGCTGAGACTATGATTAACTTGTTCTTAAAGCCATAAGCTTTAGCATCTTCATAACTGTTGTGCTTGCATCCCTGGATGGAAATAAGAACCAGAGAACACAGATCCAGTCAGGCAGTGTTCCTGTTATAGCTCCATATGGAAGAATCACTCAGAGTTCAGATAGATTCAGTCAATGTGCTGCCTATGATCCTGCTAAAAACATACCCTGAGAACTACTATGTAGATAGTCAGTGTTCTACTTGCAAATTATGTGGTAATAGCATCTGGAGAAGAGAGTTGCTCAAAGTTTCATTCACTTTACCATTGTAGGAAGCCAAGTTAGTCTAGAAGAAGCAGAGCTAGGTCTATGTCCAGATCCTTGCCCATTCTGGGAAAATGCCAACCTTTGGCCTGGTACTGACTTTCTAAAAGGATGGAGAATTGAGTGAGTGTGTGTGTGTGATTACTGTGTCATAGAAACCATTCTATTGGAAGAAACAAAATATGTGGTCTGGCCAAGGGCTTTTAGACCATGGGATATGAGGATGAGTTAGCCTGAAAAAGAGAAGACTCAGACACAACTGTAGCTGCCATTAAGTAACCAAAGAACTATCACATGGATGAGGGATTCATCTTGTTTTTTTTTTTTTTTTTAGTACAGTGGACAGAAATGGGAGCAGCGGGTGGATAGTGAAGAGAGGCAAATTGAAGCTTGGTACCAGGAAAAAATTTTCAAACAATTAGAGATGTCCCAATGGATGGGATGGGCTACCTTGAGAGGTGGTGGGTTCCTCCTCCTTGGGGGAACTTGCTTGGAAGTCTTCAAGCAAGGCTGACTGTGTGTCAGGTATGTCATAGTGGGGATTCCTTTCATGCAGATTCCTTGCATTGGATGGCAAGCCCCTTCATCAGATTGTAAGCTCCTTGAAGGGAGAGACTATCTTTTGTCTCTTTTGGCAAAGCAGACACTCAAATGTGTATTGACTGACTATATGGTCTCTGAGGTTCTTTCTAACTTTTGAATTCTGCCATTCTATATGACAACAACAATATAAACTTACACAGATTCTCTAGCACCTGAAAGTTTACTAAGTGCCTTCCATTCATTGCTTTAGTATTCTGAGATCACTTTTCTTGTCTGTGTGGAATTTTTTCCAATGACAAATCACAAACCTACTTCTTAGTAGCTGACCTTCATCATTCTGTGTATGTGTGTATGAACTTCCCCGAATTTAGCAAGACTGGTTCTTGGATGACATGTCTGTCATTGGGCTCATGCTCAAAATGCTCATAGTTTAGTTGAATCTGCCAGACTTTGTGCTGCCCTGGCATGACTTTTGAGGAGTCCCTTCCATGCCATGACAAGGCACTGAAGTAAGACTGTAGAGGAGTTTACATATATTATCTCATGCACATGTACATATGTGTGCATTTCTGACATCTTGGAAACCCACAACACTTTAAGCAAACTAACAAATCTCCCTGCTTTTAGCATGGAGAAGGTGTCTTGAATGATATTCAGAGATCCCCCTTTCTACTGCCTCCAAAATAAGGCACATATGGCATCTCCTCTCAGATCAGAGATCAGCCACCCAGTGGGTGCTGACTCCATAGGGTTGGGCAATTAACTGGATGCATGACCCTGGAGTAGAAAGTGACCTTAAGTAAGGTAAAGTGAAGACTAATCAGCTCCGTCTTGCCTTTGTCAAAGGCTCTTGCCAATATTAGCGGGTCATATATACCTTTTAGCTTCTTACATGAAGGCAGCAGATTGTGGGTGTACTTACTTGTAAGTCATCCTTATGTGGACTGAAGGAGGGAGTGAAACAGATTTGGTTTAATTACCTCTTGCTGAGTGCCTGGCCATAGAGAGTGTGTGAAAGGTATCCAACAGTGTCAACAGATCATATTTTTAGGTCCTCTTGAGGCTCGCCCTGAAGGTGTCTTACCTTATCTAATCTCAGGCAGCAGAAAGGGGCTTTCACGGGGAGCAGATGGCACAGAGTAGGCGAGCTTCCAATATATGGCGAGTTGGGAGGGTAACCTTTCACATATCTGGAACAGAGGAAGTCCAGTTTCAAGTATCAAATATAGGATCTTCTTCTTACTCAGAGTATTTATTGAGCAACTAAGTGTACCTGGCCATCCCTGTGCTGATTGGTCCCTTTCTTACCTTTCCAGTCTTCTTACATATTATTCCTATCCATTAACTCTTCAAACTAGACACCTCCATGCTGTTTCTTTGTACTGTTTGCATGTAGGCATGTATCCCTTCCTCATTTCTACCCCTTGGAATTTCTGAGTTCCCTCAAGGCTTAGTTCAAATACCACACCATCTTCCAAGTAAACGTTTCCTGATTCTTCTCAATTGTTAAAGCATGTCCTCCCAAAATTATGTTACATATATATATATATAAATGTCTCTCTCATTAGGCTGTAAGCTTCCTGGGGCCAGGGCCTGGGCATATTTAGCCCAAGAAATATTCCTCTTTCACATTTGTATTTATATCCCCAATGCCTAGCACAGTATCTGTCATGCAATAGTCACTTATCAAATGCCTGTTGATTGATTAAAATGACATTGTCGGGGGCATCTGGGTGACTCAGTGGATTGACAAACAGGCCTAGAGATGGGAGGTCCTGGGTTCAAATCTGGCCTCAGACACTTTCCAGCTATGTGATTCTGTGCAAGTCACTTAACCCCCATTGCCTAGCCCTCATTGTTAGAACCAATACATAATATGGATTGTTAGACAGAAGGTAAAGGTTTTAAAGAAAATGATGTTGTCCCTGTACTCAAGGAGAATTGGCTCTAACATATTCATAGATATTTAGAATTTGAGAATTCAAAAGAGACCTTAGAGATTACTTAGTGTAGTTTAGAAGACATGATCCATGAAACAATGAAAGACTATTATAAAGGAGCAGGTCTAGGCTAAGATTATTTTTCAGAAAATGAGTCACATAACCTCTGTGGTCCTCAGTTTCCCCATCTATAAAATTTGTTGGTTGGAGGGAATGGGCTCTAAGATTTCTTCTAGCCCCCAAACTTTTTTTTAAACCCTTATCTTCCATTTTGGAATCAATAATGTGTATTGGCTCCAATGCAGGTGAGTGGTAAGGGCTAGGCAATGGGGGTTAAGTGACTTGCCCAGGGTCACACAGCTGGAAGGTGTCTGAGGTCATATTTGAACTCAGGACCTCCCATCTCTAGGCCTGTCTCTCAATCCACTGAGCTACCCAGCTGCCCAGCTGCCCTCCCGACTCTTATTCTTAAATACTATGGAAAATCTGAGAAGGTAAGAGGTGATTATAGAGTAGGCAGGGAAGGCTTGATACCTTCCCAAGGAATTGAGATGGGCTTTGAAAGAGAGGCATACTTGAGGAAGGGAAGTGGAGAGGACAGGACATTAAAAAAGTGGTATGTCATGTGTGTGCTGGAATAGGGACAAGCAGACCTGGATGTAGCAATGGCTAAATGCTGGAAAGTGCCTGAAAATAAAGCTTTTAGGGACTCCATCCCCTCCCCCTCCCCCCCCCCCCCCCCCAGTGCTGGAAGTCAGGGCAAGAACGAGGACTTGGCTCGTCCAGCACAGTTAAAACAAAAGTGTGGGCCCAAGGAGCCACAAGAGGGCAACCCAGCCTCAAAGAACAGGTTTGGACCCTGGTAGAGACTGCTGGGAAAATCACAGGTTTTATTTTTATTTTTATTTTTATTTTTAAAGAGGCTGCTAAGCTAAGTTTATAAATAGGAGGAGGTGGAAGGAAGCAGAATTCCCCACCTTCCTGGTGTCTGACTCAGTCTAATGGGAACAGGTGAAGAGGAATGTGCTCAGGTGAAGAGAACTCTAGGGGGGACTCTTTCCCATTCTTTTTTTTTTTGTTGAAACTTGACTGGGAGATCAAAGGGAATTGGGAAAGGGATGGAGGGTTGGCAAACCCTTTTTAATCTTTAGAAATGCTGTAGTCAAGGGGAAAGCTAGCTGGATCAGTAGACTGAGAGTCATACCGACAGAGGGGGAGATCCTGGGTTCAAATCTGGCCTCAGATACTTCCTATCTTTGTGACCCTGGGCAAGTCACTTATCCCTCATTGCCTAGCCCTCACCATTCTTCTGCCTTGGAACCACTACACAGTATTAATTCTAAGATAGAAGGTAAGGATTAGAAAAATGTAGTTCAAGAATCTAGTGTAGGAAGGGGCACAGACTTGACTGAACTCAAAAGAAGCCTTTTGAAGGTAGGGACTTTATTTCCCTCATAGCACCAAAGAGATGCATCTGATGCTCAGTGAAGACTGATGGATTTGAATAGAACACAAAGAAAAAAGGATTCTTGTGTATCCATCTAGCTTCCTTTAGGGTATAGCGCGCCTGTCCCATATGTTTTAGGAATCTGGCCCTGGTCACTCAAGTCCACACTGATATCTGAATTTTCTGCAACCCTCTAGTCAACAACAAATACATTTAACTCTACCATCTGTCCCTTTTACTCTTGCCCTTGTTACATTATGGCTCTGTGACTGCCCAGCTGGGAGAGCCATTTTCTCTCCTATGGCCTCAGTTTGCTTCTTTGTCAAATGAGGGGTTTTAACTACATATTCTACTCATCACTACAGCCATAGCAATGGCCATGACTCACATCTTGGTTGTACTTATAAAGTGCTTCCCTTCCCTAAAATATTGTACAGTCAGCTTTACAAATAAAACTATGCCCATTTAAAGAGAGAGTGTGATGAAATGGCTTTTCCAAAGTCATAGAGCTCCAAAGTGTCCTCATGAAAATTTCTGACTCCAGATGGAGAGCTCTAAGGAGACAGAGACTTCTTTATGGGCAGGGATGACATCTCCTCTTTGGTCTGCCTCAGAATTGGTACAAGGCTGTGCACATATCAGGTACTCCATAAATGCTTGTTGATTTTTTAAAAAGCCTCTAACTTCTGTCTTAATAACAATCCTAAAACAGAAGGGCAAGGGCCAGGCAAACAGGATTAAATGACTTGCCCAGGGTTATACAGGTAGGCTCCAGATTCATTCTGATAGTATCTTTTTTACCCTTATAAATTGCCAAGTGTGGCTAATCATCATCTATTTTGACAAGGCTTTGGAGGTTCTTGGTTATGTCTTGAATGAATTCCCTGGAAAGATAGCTGACTTCTCTGTTGTTGCTGCATATTTGCCTTAGTCTTCATCTGTAGGGAGTCACTAATTACCATTACTTTTTTTTTCATCTTCTGTTCTTCTAGACCTATTTATTATTATTAGTATTATTATTGCCACTTAAGAAGTATATTGATTGCTTAATAGATTGAATATTGACAGTCCAACCAAAATTTATTTTTTCTATAAAGCCTTCTAATCAAATTTTATATCATTCAATAGAGTGATTAAATGACCTCTTTTATTATTATTCATTGGAACCTAAACAATACATTCCTCATAATATTTGACTTCTTCAGAAAGAACCGATACCTTCCATCTGAGAATCAATAATAAGTACTGGTTCCAGTACTTATTGGAAGGCAGAAGAGCAGTAAGGGCTAGGCAATGGGGGTTAAGTGGCTTGCCCAGGATCACACAGCTGGGAAGTGTTTGAAGGCAGACTTGATTCCAAGTCCTCCAGACTCCAGACTTGGTGCTATATCTATTGAGCAACCTGACCACCCCATTAAATGATTGTTAATTAAATTGGAATAAATATCACAAAAGTGAAAGTTTATACTCTCTACAAACAGCTGCCAAAATAATCTTTCTTAAGGCTAGATCTGGCCATGTCACTCTCCTACTGAAGAATCTTCAGTGGATCCCTATTGCCTCTGGGATCAAACATAAATTCCTCATTTTGATATGTTGAAAGAGAAAGCTCTTTGGACTACCTTTACAGACTATTTCACTTTACTGTCACAGCAGAAATCCTGACTGAGTTCCAGATGAACTCGATTTGACATGCCCTCTCTCACTTCTGTATCTTTACACAGGCCATCTCATGCCTGGAATGCTCTTTCTCCTTACTTCCATTTAGAAGGGTTAGATTCCTTTAAGACTCAAATCAAGTGTTCTCTCACATATTATTACTATTACTACTACTTTTCCTTCCTTCCTTCCTTCCTTCCTTCCTTCCTTCCTTCCTTCCTTCCTTCCTTCCTTCCTTCCTTCCTTCCTTCCTTCCTTCCTTCCTTCCTTCCTTCCTTCCTTCCTTCCTTCCTTCCTTCCTTCCTTCCTTCCCTCCCTCCCTTCTTCCTTCCTTCCTTCCCTCCCTCCCTTCTTTCTTCTTTCTTTCTTTCTTTCTTTCTTTCTTTCTTTCTTTCTTTCTTTCTTTCTTTCTTTCTTTCTTTCTTTCTTTCTTTCTTTCTTTCTTTCTTTCTTTCTTTCTTTCTTTCTTTCTTTCTTTCTTTCTTTCTTTCTTTCTTTCTTTCTTTCTTTCTTTCTTTCTTTCTTTCTTCTCCCTTTCTCTCTCTTTCATTTCTTCTTCTTCTTCTTCTTCTTCTTCTTCTTCTTCTTCTTCTTCTTCTTCTTCTTCTTCTTCTTCTTCTTCTTCTTCTTCTTCTGCTTCTGCTTCCTCCTTTGTTTGTTGATTTGACATTTCCTTCTCTAGCTCATTTGACAGATGAGGAAACTGAGGCAAACAGGGTGAAGTGATTTACCCAGGATCAACCAGCTAATAAGTATCTGAGATTGGGTGTGAACTCAGGTCCTCCTGATTCCAGACCCATTGCTCTAGCCACTGTACCATCTAGCTGCCACTACTAATAATAGGTAAGTTATAAAGCTTGCTATGTGCCAGGCATGATACTAACTGCTTTTTCATTTGATCCTCATAACAACCTTGTAGGTAGGTGCCATTATTTATTTATTATTTATTTTAGTTTATTTTTATTTATATATTATTATATATTCATATGTTATGTAAATATATTTATATATATATTTATTTAATTTATTATTATTATTATCCCCATTTTTAAGAATAGAAAACTCAGGCAAACAGAGATTAAGTGACCTGCCCAGAGTTGCACTGCTAGTAAGTATCTGAGGCAAAATTTGTACTCAGATCTTTCTAACTCCAGACTCAATACTATCCACTGTGCATTCTTGATGTCTACAGGAAGACTTAATCTCCTTACTTGTTTTTTTCAATTCAATTTAATAAACATTTGTTAAGCACCTACTGAGTGCCAGGTGCCATACTAATCAGGGGGGATAAAAAAAAGAAACAAAAGACAGTCGCTTCCCTTAAAGAGCTTATAGTTTTATGCTTCTCTCTTTCCTCACTTTACCTTGTATTTACTCATCTGTGTAAATGCTTTCTCCCTGCAGTAGAATGTAAACTATTTGAAGCTTGGAACTGTTTTTAATTTTCTTGTGTTTCCGGGACCTAGCCCAGTACCTGAAATATGTAGGCACTTGTTAAATGTTTGTCGCATTGAATTAAAACCTTGAATTAAATTTAATAAAGGATATACACAGGCCATCTCTGTCATGTGGTCCCTCCACCATCTCTCCTTCCTGTGACCACTCCTAAGGCAGGACTCCATCTTCATTGCTGTTTCATCTGTAGTTGCTGGTTAATTAAACAACCTGGCCAGTTTGTCCAGATTTTTAGTGTGATGGAAGAAAATGGCTAATAGTCACAAACATGTCCCAACTAATAGCAGTTACTTCTCCAGGAGAAAAAAAGATCAAATTCATGAGTAAAGGTCTGAAATACATTTTTACTGTGAAGGCCAATTGTTAGTTTCAAGGAAGAACACCAATGGTGTGCCCATGAGTCAATGAAGAGTGTTTTCTTTTTTTAACATTTTGCATTTCATAGCAGGAATCTTGACTGAGCCAATAGTTTCCTTTTGCTTATTATTGTAATCAAAACACAGCCTCAGACATACTAACAAATGATAATTTTTCATCATAAAGAGAAGTGTAAACATGGCCTTATCCTTCCTTCTCTTCCTGCATGATGAATTTGCTAACTCTATTCCCTCCTGTGAACATTAGCTAGTACTTTGCCATTAGCAAAATGGACACATGATTGGGGAACTCTTAAATGTATTTTATTTTCTGTTAGGGATATAATCTTAAAAAAGAGAAATAACAGTGGATCTAGAGTCAGAAAAATTGGGATAGAATCATGGTTCTGCTCTTTCCTGCCTGTGTAATGTTGAGAAAAACAATTCCATTCTTATGTCTCAGTTTCCATAGCTGTGGAATGAGAGGGGTGGATGAGTTGGTCCTTATGGTTCCTTCCAGTCCTCAAATCTGGTGATCCTAAATAGTGAGTCATTTCTTCTGAAGCATAGGGTGGTGCCAAGTCTTCTAGGATTGGAATCAGGGGCTCTGAGTTTGAGTCTTGGCTCTGCTGTTCGCCCTGTGGATTTGGCAAATCATTTTATTCCTCCAGTTACCATTTTTATGTTTCCAGTCAGCACTGGACTTTGAGTCAAATGAATTCATAAGTATGAGCATACTTAGTGAAATATAAATCCCTATTTAGATTTAAGAGATTATGATTATCATTTATCTTAAAGGAAAGAATAGCTTGAGACACAAAATGTTCCTACTTTAACAAATATGAAAGGAAAATAACCAGTTACCTAGAAAAAAACCCCTTAAACTAGGACTATATAGCCAAGGTCAGTCACACATGGGGCTCACAATACTCTCCAGTACCACAGAACCAGATGAAAAAGTTACTGGGAAATATTTACCAACATAAATAAAAATATGATAGAACACAGATAATGCTGATATGTGTTTTTCTAAGTCAATATTTGGGATTCTTATGTGTAGATTATTGATCCTGTTTCTTTTTTGAGTTTGATACTACTGGTATAGTAGATCTTGAGAGTCAGTCTTAAATCCAGGATGATTTGAATTCCTGTCCACTATCTGATACTTAATGGCTGTGTAACCCTGGACAAATCATTGACCTACCCTTCCATGGCTCTAGGTGACTCTCTAAGACTATGAACTTCAGGGTAGAAGGAGTTTCTTCACTCAGGAGTGCCCTAAACCAATAAAATCACAGGTCAAGACCTATACCCTATATCCCATAATTTTTGTTAAATCATTAGCAATCTTCTTAGAATAAAAACCAAGACTAGGACTATTCTCTGGAATGATAGTTTATCTAGAGTAGCCTATCTAGAACCCTAGCTCCCTACTTAGAACAAGATGAATTTATCTGCAATAGTTAACCATTCATTCATGCTGGTGTCTCCTTAATGGAACATGCAAGGATGGATGTATGCATGGAAAAAGTGATGAATTTTGAACCAGAGAAACTTGGGTTTAAATCATAACTCTGTTATCACTGTCTGGATGGTTTTGAGAAAATCATTTCTCCTCCGTGGGCCTTAGTTTCATCCTCTATGAAATGAGGGGGTTGGATAGATGGTCCCTAAAGTCTCTTCCAGGGCAACTAGATGGAACAATGGATAGAGTGCTGGACCTGGAGTCAGGAAGACTCATATTTGTGAGTTCAAATCTGGCCTCAGACACTTGCTGTGTGATCCTGGCAAGATGCTTGACCCTGTGTGCCTCAGTTTTATAATCTGTCAAATGAGTTGGAGAAGCAAATAGCAAACTACTCCAATATCTTTGCCAAGAAAACCCCAGAAGATATGGCAAAGAGTCAGACACTACTGAAATGACTCAACAACAACGAAGTCTCTTCTAGCTTTAAATTCTATGTACCATTTTTACTCAGCATTTGTCACAACCATTGAATCACTCCTTCTCCATTATTGCCCTTGGAATGAAGAATTTTTTTCCTCTAAGATAAACTGCAACACAACAGAAACCTGCCTTGTAGTCAGCCTCAAAATCTTAATGCCTCTTTGGTGGCTCAGATATTTTATGTTTTTCCCAATACCTCATCTCAATTTTTCACCTGCTGCCCCACCCCACCAATTTTAAACTTATATTGCCCATGATAGTATTTCTTCTTTGCCTACACTTTTCATGACTCAAAGATGCTTTAAAAAAGATACTTAGTACTTCTTAAATAAGTTTAAGATTAATTTGGAGGAAAAAAATCCATAATTAACAATTAACCCATTTTTCTTCTTTATTCCCATTGGGGGATGAGTGGGACTTTCATTAGTAGCTGTGTATTTACAGCACCAATAATGGAGGCAGCTCAATTAATGACATGACACAGAGCTTAATGGAAAGCCTAGTTAATTACAGGGAGAGCTTTGGATGTAGATAGAACCCCAGTGGGTGGCCAAAAGGAGTGCCCTGGGGTAAATGCCACACTTACTCTACCATGGTGAGTCCCTCATCATCAGATGGCGTCATTTCATCCTCTGACTGGTCACTGAGGAGGTCACAGGGGAGGAGGGAAGAGCTGTCTGCCAGCTCCAGGACTGGGGCAATGCTGGGCCTACGGCTGCTCGAGCCATTTTCTGTGGGCAGTGTGAGTTTGCTACTATTTGTGGGCCGACAATCAGTGCTCTGCAAATCCATGGCTACTGTACCTGGAAAGAAGTAGAAAAAAACTAACCCACTGACCATTGCATGTTCCATCAGGCGTTTCCTTGTTGACCTCCCAACCCCTTTCACCCAAGTACCAACACTCCAGATAATTTACACAGATTCTGCTCGTTGGGGGACGTGACTATTCTAGGACTCCTCACCCACTTCACTCTTCCCAGACTTCATTTACCAGAACAAAAAGATCCATTTACTGGCTGCACACTGGCCTACTGATTGAATCCTAATGAGGATCTGGGAATTTCCCAGAAAGCAGAAAGAAGAGTTTTTTCCTTCTTTTACTGTAAATTTCCTAGATTATCACTGTAACATTCTTGGCTGGACCAAAATTTAGTGAGTGTTTGATGTGCCTTAGATCCCAGTAATGGGGACCAAGCTATTGAAATATGGAAAGGACCTCATTACAAAATCCTTTACCTAGTATTGTGGGGAAGTAACCATAAATGATGGGTATGGGAGGCAAGCTTGGGATACTCACAACCACATTCAGGATTCTTTGTTACCATGGAGTCAATGAGAGTATTTTACCCAGAGTTCATTGCCTTTAGGTAAAGAATCTGTCGGAACCCATAATAATTATCATTTCTTCTTTCTTTCACCCCCTAGGTGGCAGTCTGGGGTCGGGATAGTTCCCCCAAGTCAGATTGACAGATTCCATCTAATTGTTGCCTTTTAACCTTCCCCGTTAGCCCATTGGCAACAGTGGATTTATCTAATTCCCAAAGCCAGGACTCAGAGCTTTATGGCTATTCCTCCCTCTCCAATATATTTAGGAAGGTGAGATCAGGTGACAAGAAATATCACCTCTCTGAATGAGCCTCAGTGTGTGCGGCCATAGGATGAGGAACCTAAATTCACTGATCTCTTTTCTAGTTCTAAGTCTTGCAGTTCTATAATGGGCTTCCTGGGGGAGAGGAGATGGGCATAAAAGGGAAGAACCACAAGTCACACGCCATTGCCTTCTGATGGCAGGGAGGGAATAACTGTGGAAGGTCTATGAGCCTCAGGTCTTCAGTCTGCTGGTAGAAATACCACTATAAGTTGCTGCCTAGGCCCCCTAGCATGGGAGGGAAGGGAGATAGCACAGAGTGGGAGGTGACTGTTCCAACTCAATTTATCCTAGGAATGACTTGTACTTTACCCAGCCAGCCAGCCAGCCAGCCAGCCAGCTTCTCAGTGGTCAATCCCAAGGTTGTATCCAGTCTGCCCAGAAATCAGCTGGTCTGGTACTGCTGGCCAGTGTTGCCATGGAAGAGTCTGTCCCTTTCTGACTGATGCACTTCTGTTTCTTGGAAGCCAATTTGGGAAGCTCCCTGATGGGAAGCATAATTGGGCATAATGCATACCTAATTTGAGTAGAACATGAGCAGCTGCTCCTCTCCTGCCCCTGATCCATGGGTTGATGGCTCCAGGCCATATTGGTAAACACTTAGTGTTAGTTGGGGGGGGGGGGAGGGTGGTGAGATTCCGAGTATGGACCCAGGTTTGAACCAGGGGAGGTACACAGAGGCCATCAAGAAATTCTGTCTCAGTGTTCTTTCAGGTATCAGGGAAAGAAGGAGGTGAAACACTTCTAGAGTATCTATCACCAGACTTATTTTTGTCCAACAAGGCTTTCACCTGGTTACTCCACTATTCAAAGGTCTTCACAGGCTTTTAATTATCTACAGGAGAATCTATGTGGTGAAGTAGGAAGAGCACTGGACCTGATTTTCTTCTATCATTACTGGCACCAACTTGCAGTGTGACCTTGAGCAAGTAGCTTTCCATTTCTGCTCTATAATTTCTTTATTTGTAAAATGAGAAGGTTGGATTATATGGTTTCTCATGACCCTTTCAGATCTGACTTTAGGTCATATTAAGGTCTTCTTGGAAGCAGTTTGGTTTGTAAGAGATTGGGCAACAAAGCCAGTGGTTAAGATGATATTTTTGTATGATCTATATATAGCATTCAATGATCTTTAGCCTTTCTTCTGTTATAGAAGGGCAAGAATTGGCTGGTATTCTCCTAATTAATGATAATGTGGTACATGGAGAAGAATCCAAAATCCATGTTTTGCCACCTAAGAGCTATGTGACCAAGAGAAGTAATTTCCTTTCCAAATCTGAGTTTCCTTTGAAATGGTATATATGTGGGTATGCTTAATCATGTGCTTGCACATGAGAGGATTTCTAGAATCCTTTAAGTTCTCACTTTTATTTCAATGACTCTGAACAACCATTTAGTTTGAAGCTAAAAAAAAAAAGCTATATCCAAGTTCCTCCATTTTTTAACTCATTGAAAAATTATGGATGATTTTTTTTTTAACAGACTCCAATTTGCAGATTGGGCCCAGATTTACTCACTGTCAAAACCAAATTCACCAGGCAGCTTCAACATTGTTTTTACTGTGCATGAAATGATTGCTTTGCTACACACTGAGAATTGTTAAGTTTAAAATACGGAGGCATGAACCACTGGAAAATCCTGGCACTAGAAGTAAGAATTGCACACCCCAGGAGTGAGAGTGAATCCCAGTTTACAAGGTCTCTGGGAAACCATAGCTTAGGAATTGCAAGACACGTAGCCTGCTCCCTAGCATGAGAAAAACAAATATTGTATGTTCTTCCAAGAAAGAGTTCTATGAAAAGAACATACAGTATTCTTTACACAGCTGGGTCATATGTTGACATGTTGAATTGACATGTTAAATGACCACCTACAGCAAACTGTTCAAAGCCACCTAAGTAATCTAAATCCATTGTTTCCATCCTGTTAATCACTGACTTCCATTGTGAGTGATCTAATCAATTTGCCTGGCCCAAACAATCTTTAAATAGCTACTGGAAATCAATAAACTTTTTCACTGGTCATTGAGAGGTTCTGCGTGTCTGTCTATCAGTTTAGCCCTCTTGTAATCCCAGAACCATTTTTCTCATCCTGGTTCATTAACCCACAAGTAATTTGTCAGATCTTGACAAAGAATAATTCCTCATGGCAACTATTCTCTGAAGCATGGGTGCTCTTCCCAATCACTAAGTTTTTTTCCTCTGGGATGCAACTTGATGGTTTTTAGTGGGGTTCTCTCTGTTCTTCATTGAGTATACGTGGTGAGTCACAACTATCTCCAAAGGACAACGTATCCTCTGATCTTAGATGGCTGGCTGCCTGCCTGCAGGAAGGACCAATATAGTCCACCTGGGTTGAATTCAGACCCCTCAAGATAATACTTGTTTTTCTTTCAATACTGAAAACACTTATGGTCTTGGAGTCTAGAAAGTTTGAGTTTAATTCTGCCCCAGACACCTAAGATTCTGAACAAGTCATTCAACCTCTGTTGGCCTCACATGATTTACAGATGAGCATCTGTAAAATGAGGACAATAATAGTATCTATCTCACAGGGTGACTGGAAGAATCTAATGGGATATGTAAAAGTGCTTTGCAAATCCTAAAGGACAATATAAATGTTAGCTATTATAAATAATATAAGTAATAATATTTGCTCCAGTGCAAGATACAGATTGTGACCCCTATCCTGCTTAATAGGGCTTCAGGAATTGCTAGGACCAAAGAACTGGCCAATCTGCTCTAAACTTAGCCAGATTGTCCTTAGATGACAGCTACACAGTCCTCTCATTAGGCACTATATGAAGCCTGTTCAGGTTGGTATATCCTTTCAGAGTTGAATTCCCATAGAACAGAAGAGTCTTCCACCCCTTGATGCAATATCAGAATAGGACCTTAGTGGAGATCCCAGAACAAAAAGGACAGCAACAGTTAACATTCATTGTAATTTAACGTTGCCAGGGTTCTTGATTAATAATGCCTCTACAGAGTAACTAGAGTAAGTATTACCATCACCCCCATTCTACAGATGAGAAAATTGAGGCTTAGAGAAAGGGGAAGTGGTTTGTCTATAGCCACACAAAATATGAAAGGTCAGGGCCAAATCTAAAGATTCCACACTCTGAGTCTCATGTGCTTTCCACTTGACAAAATCAACAGTGAATAAAATCCAAAGGACAAAAAACCTATAATGAACTATGTTGGAACTCTGTGGGCCAGGGAAGAGACCTCAAAAGGATGACCTGGAACATTCCTATTCTGCTCTAACCATGCTACCAAATCTAGGATTTAACCAAACTTATTTGGAGCTTCTTAATACTCATAGTCTGAGAAAGTCCCTCTAAGTATTATTCCTTATGGCTCCAAGCTCCAAGGCTTCCCATTTGCTCCAGTTTTGGAAGTTAGGACTTGGAGGATTAAACAAATTTTCTTCTCTGTTCTCTATATGATGTAAGACTACTAGAAACTATAAGCTTAAAAAGACTGGAGTTCCTTCAAGAGAATCTCAGAGACAAGCCTATTATCTCCTTTTTAAGATGAAGAAACAGAATAAAAAAGGCAAGTAATTTGGCCAAAGTCATATAGTCTGACAAATCAAGCCAAACCTAGAACCTAATTTTTCCACATCCTAGTGCCCTTTACTCTTTTATAGATATCATTTTGGCCCTCTCAACTTACATCTCTACAAACTTTATCTAGTTCCTCTGCCCTTGTATGGCCAGCTTTCCCTAGATCTTGAGATCACATTATTTGTCCCTTTCTGGACATTTCTCTACCATGGTTTGTCTGCCCTAAATCATGGTGGCCAAATGTGCCCGTGATTCTGTTGGGAGGCCTGTTTGGTAGAATGGAAGGAAGTTGTTTTCTGAGTGGTGGTTGGCATCATGAAAACCTTTGAGGGACTGGATGGCACATTCATAGATACCCATGAAACAAAGGCATTACAAGTTGAAAAGAAATTGAATCCAGTTATTTTCAGCTCATAGTCAAAGCATAGAATTGGTAAATGAAGTCTTTGATGCCCTCTCACTGCAATTTTAGTGCTCTCCTCTCTTTCCAAGAACCCTTGCCCTGTCTTCTCAATGCCCTCAACCATTGTCTGCCCTCTCCAGCAAGAACTCCTGCTCCAGATGTCCCCCATCCCCCCATTCACCCATCCAAACTTACCTATTGTGGGTTTCCTCTTGTAGAAAGCTGCACTTAGGTAGAAACAATCTTTCTACTAATTCATGCCAATGGCTGCTAATAGCTCATAGCAACTTGTGATATAAGTAGTACAATCATTATTATCACTTTTATAGATGAGGAAATGGGCTCAAGAGGTGTGGAGGTGAAGGGACTTGTTCAAAGTCATATAGCTGTGGACTTCTGATTCCAAGTATAATAGTTTTTCCATTGCACTAAGTTATAGGAATTGCCCTCATTAGTCACACAAAATCATTGTGTGAAATTTGACACAAATATTTGCATTTTAACAAGGGATTGTATATGCCTCAACTCAAAGGAATAAATCCTTAATAGTGAAGTTTCAGACACTGGGAGAATGGTAGGAGAACAATTTGGGAACCTGGGGGTCTTCTCAATGCTCTGTACCTCACATCATGCATGTGATCACCTATTTTGCCCAATTTAGGGTCAGTCTTTCCCCCCCTCCCCCCATAACTTCAGGGAAATCCTTCTGGGATTGGGGAGTCCCCTCACCCATGGAAGCAATGATGCTATGGACTGGCAGTCTTGAGGGTCCATCATAGAGGCCTCGCCCTGGGAAACCCTGCCTCTTCTGTTTTTCTTCCTGTTTGAAGATGAAGGCTGAGTTCTCCTCCTTGGTGATGTTGATATAGAAGCAGGTATCAGAAGCAGCCATGATGTGCCGTGGGCCTGGGTTCAGTAAGATGCTTTTATTTTCCTCCCGTTTCAGCCCAATCAGGCACACACCATATCTAGGGCAGACACAATAGTAGGCATTCAAGGCCAATCTTATAAAGGGGGCACTTACTTTCCCATATCCACCCTCCTCCCCACTGCAGGGCTCAAAATGCTACTTGAAAACTCAATCTCTGTCATTCATTCTCCTAAGCAAGGGACAGACAAAAGACCTTAGGGAGCTTTTCTTTCTTTCTGAGATTCTCATTTAAAGGAAAACAGTTCTTTTCATTATGCTTTATGCCCTTGAGTCCCTCATGATTTTTCTAGTCAAGGCTGAAAGGACTAGATTTTCCAGATAATAATAGAAATTATAACAAAGCAATGATAATGATAAGAGCAGAAGCTTACATCCATATAGTGCTTTAAGGTTTATAAATGTCAGTGCTGGGATTCAACCCTGGGCATCTGGACTCTAAGGTAAAGGCTCTTTCCTTTCCATCTTTCTGATGGGAGAAGATCCCCAGAGTTTGAAGTGGATGCAAAAATGTAACATATAGTAGATCGAACAGGGGATTGTGGTCAGAAGGTCAAAGTTCTGGTTTTGGCTCTGCCATTAAATTCTCATTTGACCTTGGCAAAGCTATTTCTTTTCTAAAGGCTTCAGTTTTCTCCTGTGAAGATGAGGTTGGACAAGAATAACCCTTACAGTGCCTTCCATTTATGACATTCTAAGATTCCAGGATCCAAAATACCAGGGCAAGAATTTTGTCAGGAGACCTGGGTTCCACAAGTCACTTAACCTACTGGGCCTCAGTTTCTTTACCTTTAAAACAAAGTGGTTGGACTAGATAACCTCTAAAATTTCTTTCACTATGATCCTATGATTCCATGGCCTGGACTTTGCTCTCATTCCCCTCTCCCTCTCCAATTGTTTCAGAGTGTGGAAAGTGAAGGGATGTGTAAGAAAAAAAGCAAGGAGGGAAAGAAGGAGAAGGCATTTGGTCTATGAAAAAGGATAGATATCCTTTCTACTCTAACACAAACATACACACACACAACCATGAAACTCCTGTGAAGCACTGCCCCCTGCCTGAGCCCCTTGGAGCTGGTGGCTACTTCCATTTATTCCCTTTCTTACCCCCCAACCCCCAGGGGACCCTGCCTCTCCTCTCACTTTTTGTGGGCGTGGAAGGCTGCATAGGTGAAGCTCTTGCCCTCATACTCCATGAAGAACTTGCTGTCTCCCATTCGGATGTGATAAACTTCATTCCCTGAGCATCGGCCGTACATCCGCTGCCATTGCTCTGGTGAATCCTGACCTTCCCTACAGACAAAGCCAGACACCACGCCTGCCCATTAAAGCTGTCCCATCATGCTTGGGACAGGAGGGGGAGGTGCATGGGAGAGGGACACACAGGCAAGGACCACCATACATGGGAGTCAGGAATAGGGGTACATTCCATTTGGGCATGAACCCACATCTCTGGGACAGACCTTACTCCATGCATGACATGATTTGAGTTGTGCTGGTGAAGCCTTCCTACTCCCAGATAACTCTCTACTCTTATTGCTTCATTTACACCATTGGATGGAGGATCATTTTCTTTGTCAAGCCAGACTGAAGAGGCCTCATCTCATTAGTGAGTCTTCATAGGTTGCCCCACCAGTCCCCCAACTCCTCAGTCATTTTAGTTGACCAGAGATAAACATGTGTTCTTGATATATTTTTTTAATCCCTTACCTTCTGTCTTGGAATCAATACTGTATATTGGTTCTAAGGCAGAAGAGTGGTAAGGGCTAGGCAATGGGGTTAAGTGACTTGCCCAGGTCACACAGCTAGGAAGAGTTTGAGGCCAGATTTGAACCTAGGACCTCCCATCTCTAGGCCTGACTCTCAATCCATTGAACCACCCAGCTGCCCCCATTGATATTTTTATTTTTTATGGAGGTCACATTCCTTGGGAATAGCCCTACAAACACCCTCCTAGGAGAAAACTTCCTGATGAAGGTTGAACTGGAGGCAAATCTGGATACTCACTGTCCCCGGGATGTGTGGACCAGCAGGGTGATGAGCGTGGAGGTGGCTGGGCAGATGCAATTTAAGGCCAGCATGGCATATTTACATTCTTCTTCACACACCACGTGGTCTGTGTCAGAGAAGGGGGGGAAATGGTCAGCAGAAAAGGCCTTGCCCCTCCTGCTGAGAGTGGCATCTCATCTAGGCATTGAATCTTGGAGTCCTAACAGGTCATCTTGTCCCCTCTCCCACCCACTGCAGGAAACCTTCTCCGACACATGACCATTGGGCTATATCTACGGTATCTTTCAACATCTAGAGATGGCTGTATCTACCGGATCTTGGACAGATGGTTATCTAACTAACACACAGACCTCCAGGGATAGGGAGATACCCATATTCCAAGAGACAACCCATACTTGTCTTCTACTATACCTTCCTTCTAATTGCCCTTTGCTTTTTGCCACTGCAACCTTCACACCTCCAAACTCCGACTTCTTTCCTCTTATAGAGAATCAATTGAGTGGACCAAAACCTTCCCTTGGAATAGTGCTGTCTGGGTCTAGCCATTTTTGACTTGACTATTTCCTACAAAGGGAAGCTCTCTAGAAATGGCTTGTATATAGAAATAAGAGGACACAGAGTCTAATTCTCTTATTTTGCAGACAAGGAAATCAAGGCATTGAGAGGTTCCATGACTTGCAGAGAATCACATAACTATTCATTGTCCGAGGCAAAATTTGAATCTAGGTCTTCCTCACTGCCTACTCAGTGCTTTTTTCTTCTGAGAGACCAGGGTAGGTGTGCGATTAATTGAAAAACAGATTTTTACTTTTAATCTTCTGGGCCAAAGCTTTCAGCAGCTCTAAAGTACCCTCAGAAGACTTGTGGGAACATGTCTAGTTTTCACAATAATAAGTTCATATTGGCAAGCCACTTAAGCTCTGTGCTTCAACCTTCCTGGTCTGCAAAATGAGGGGGTTGGATTACACACTCTTTAAGGCTCTTTCCAGTTTTAATATTCTAAGAAATTCTATGATTTTATTATACAAATTAGCATATTGTGGGTGAAGGAGGGGAGAGGAGGGGGAGGCAGACTCTCCTGAACCACCTGCACTATGGGGAAGATGAGCAATTTTAACACTTCCTCAAGAAAGCATTTTGAGTTGGAATTACTAAATAAAATGCCTTGGTACGGGGCACAACTAATTCTATTCTCTGAGCTTCAGTTTTCCTGGCCACAAAATAAGGGAGTTGGAGCTAGATGCTCTTTAAAGTCCTTCTTAGCCTTAACATTCTATAGCTAACATCCCTTCCAGGAGTGACATTTTATGTCCTGTAATTCTAAGATACTTTAATGGTATGGTTCTAGGAATATAAGATAACAACTACTAGCCAGTTCTGTTATCTCTTTGCCACCTGACTTGAGTCCTCTTAGCAATATGCAGTTGACTAAAGTTGACTAAATATATAGATTTGTATACCTATAATTGCACATTTCCCTTTAGGATATAGAAATCTTAGAACAATTGCTGTGTGCTTAGTAAAAATCTCAAAATAGTAATACATCCCCTCAAGGACTTCACATAGCACCTGTCCTTTCTAATGCACTTATCATGTAGTAAATACATTATTGCTATTTGTACATGTCTTCTGCCCTTACTAGACTAATTAGCTCCTTTAGGGAGGGAAACTATGTCCAATATAAACTTCCTCATCTTTCTTGGTACCAGGCTTAAGACCCTAAACAAAATGGACATTAATAAGAAAGTTGAATGAAATGGTGGTGAGCCTGGTTCATTTTTATTCAGCACAACCAGTAACCCTTCCTAATATCACTTCCTAACATAACTGAGTTGTATGATCAGACACGGGTTCTATTTGCAGCTCTACAATCAATTCATATTTTACTTCACCATTGCTCAGTTCCTTTCTGACACTTATATGAACTGATGAAAAATGAAGCAAGAAGAATCAGGAAAGTAGTATATCCATTAACCAATCCAATCAAATAAGTATTTATTAAGAACTTACTACATTGGTTATCAACATAAAGGAAAACAACAACAAAACCTCAATTTGAATGGTGTATAATTAGAGTAGTCAAGTTTAACCTTGGACCAATATTGAGAAAATGCACCTCCTTCTCTTTCTTGATGCCCTGGCTATGGGTATGGAATATTTTGTACACTGCCTGACACAACTGATGTATTGGTTTGTTTTTATGCATTACTTCTTTTTTCTTTGTTGGAAGAGATGGTTTTTCAGGTAGAGAACAAAGACAGAAATTCAGAGTTGGAAGCAATATAAAAACAAAATTCATCAATAAATATTTTTAAAATGAGAAATATTCATCTGAATTTCAGTATAATCTCTTTTTGTTTTTGATCCTTATTGATGTCTTGTTTTTAGATAACTTTCACTTCCAGATAGGTCCCTCATCTTCATGCTTAGAGTTATCCCTTGTAACAAAAATAGAAAAAGAAAGGAAAAAACCAGTTTGGCAAAACCAATCAATACTTCTATCAAGTTCATAGCTTCCCATCTCTTCAAAGAAATAAAGAAATATTTTCTCCTTTCTTCTTTGGGAGCAGGATTGATCATTATTACAGAGTTGAGTTGTTGTTTCTATTTACATTATTGAAGTCACTGTGTTTATTGTTTCCCTGTTTCTGCTTACTTTAATTTGCATCAATCAATATAAACCTTCCCATACCCATCTGAAGTCTTTCTTTTCCTCATTTCTTACAGTAATGAGATGGTAATACTCTATCTCATTCATGTATCACTATTTGTTTAGCCATTCCACAGTTGATGGGCATTTACTTTAGGGAAAATCTCTTTTCAAAAGACAAGACTGGTATTCTCCTTTCTTTTTCCAGGACCTCACTGTAGCTTTCACTAGTCAGTAAGGAGTCCCTAAAGTGCTACTCACTAGAGGACGAAAATATCTACACAGAGTATCTATCTTCTCACACCTGGAAATTGCAGGACATGGAGCCCCAAGACCAGCACTATAGAGAGACTCCAACATAAAAGAACATTTCTAAAGTACTTCCAAGTATACAAAGTGCTTCACTCAACAATCCCTCAGGTGAGAGGTAGTATAAGTATTCTTTCTCCCATTTTATTGATGAGATATCCAAGGATCAGAGAGGATAAACAATTTTCTCAGGATAACACATATAAGTATTGGAGCTGGGATTTGAAACTTGTTGACCTTTATTTAGTCCAGAACTCCTTTCTCACTACATCATACTGAAAATCAGAGTCCATTATAGCCCTTCCTAACTTTCTAGTCTTCTTACATCTTATTCCCCAATACGTACTCTTTGATTAGATCTTTCACAAACAAGACAATCCATCTCTTGCTTTGGCTGTCCCCAATGCCTGGAATGCTCTCCCTAATTCCACTTACTCATTTTGGCAGCTTCTTTTAAGATACAAAAATCACATCTTTTATGATAGGAAGCCTTTCCCAATCTCCCTTGCTTCTAGTGCCTTTCCTTTGTTAATTATTTTGTATTTATCTTGTATGAAGTTTGTTTGTATATATTTGCTCACATGTTGTCTGCCCCATTAGATTGCAAACTTCTTGAAGGCAGGAACCATTTTTTTGCCTCTTTTTGTATCTGCACTGCTTAGCACAGAATATGGCACATAGTAGGCATTTAATAAGTGTTTACTGATTGATTGAGTAGAGGTCATCTTGCCCAACCTGTATTTGAACCTAACATTCCTGACAACATCAGCCTTTACTAAAGGGCTCCAGAATTAATCATAGTTCTCTAGAGTCTGACCAAGGTTAGAGTATAACAGGGTTATCACCATTTTGAGGAGATAGCAAGTCGGACAGAGAGAAATGCTGAACTTGTAGTCAAGAAACCCAGGATTCTCTTTCTGCCTCTGACATGGTCTAGCCACAAGACTCGGCACAAGGCCTTTCTTTAATTTAATTTAATTTAATTTAGGTTTCTATTTACTTAGCTATAAAATGGCATAATAGTTTTAGTGCCTACATTTCTGAAATATTGTGAGACATAAATGAGATGATGTATGTAAAACACTTAGTGAACTCTAAAGCACTATATGCAAAACAGTAATTGTGTTGTTATTCTTGATGCTAACTAGCCCTCTATCAATATAGTCCAAGATGACATTTCTCCAGTAGAGTCATCCTCTGAAGAATGATTAAAAAAGATTGCATATATGAAATCTTTTTAAGCCCTAAAGAACTCTATAAACACTATCATCATCATCACCAATATGGCATGGAAGTGACCTGGGTAACTGAAGGATATATCAGCAGAGGGCAAGCTTTGCTATGTTCTTCCAAACTGGAAAGACTTTGCATACAAGCCCAGGGATAGACTTGTATGACTTTCTTATGTAGTTCAAATGTCACCTTTTGCAGAGGTTATTTCCCCAGCTGTCTCTCCAGCTACTAGTGACTTCTTCTCTAAGGTTATCTTATTTCTATACTGTATGTATTTTGTATGTGTCTAGCTGTATTTATCTTGTCTAGATTATGATGTAGTCTCCTTGAAGGGAGGAGTCCATGTGTTTCCCTTGCTTTGTTATCCCCAGCACTTAATATAGTGCTTGGCGCATGGCAAGCACTTAATACTTGTTAGTAAATTGGCTTGGGTTATGTGCAAAGGGACCCATTTCCAGGTTGGCTGAAGAATGATGGATTTGTCATAGTCACAGTCATGGCCATTCCCTAAGAATTCCTACTCAAGTTGTAAAGGGACAGTAATCTGTGATAGTGATGGAAGGGTTGCTGATTCTGTCTCTGCTAAAATATTGAGAATCTTATTAGCTCTTTTGACTGTTAGGTCAGACTATTGATTCCTACTGACCATATAATCCACTGAACTACCCAGGAATTTATTTCCTCACATGAATCTTCCCCAATCTATCCTTACTCACTTGATTGATTAAAACACCAATTCAAGAGTTGCACAATGAATTCTGTCTTTCAAAAATCCTCCTTCTGTGATCTTTTGTGAATCTTACAACAACCCTTTCAGGTGGGAAGAGCCAAAGTATAGTAGTCCTAGCTTTACAGAGAAGGAAACCGAGGCCCAGAGAGTAGAAGTGACTTACCCAAAGTCACATGACAAGTTCATAGGAAAGCTTGGGCTAGACCTTTGGTCTTCTGAGTCCCAACCTAACTTTCCCCCTTTCCATGGCACTGTTCTGTTTAATGACACCTCTTTCTTAATATGAATGTCCCATGACATTCATGGGACACACATGAATAATCTTGTGTGAAGCTTGTTCGTACATAGTTATTCGTTTCCTCTCCCATTAGACTGTGAATTCCTTGAAAGTAGCAATTATCTTGTTTAACAGAGTGCCTAGCACAGGTGCTTCATTTCATTTATTGAATGACTGTCCCATTCAGCCCTTCAACTAGAAACCAAAACTTACCAGCAAATTTGACATGAAACTTATTCTCTGGTTTCAAAATCTGAACATACAGGGGACAGTTGGGAGCAAAATCCTTCACTGCCCAGGCTCTCAGGATGGTCTGGTGGTCCTAGGGGAGAGAATGCTGTTTAGCTTTCCAACCATCTGTGTTCTTTCCTAGAGAACACACCCAGCCCAGCCCAGCCCAGTCCAGCCTTGCATCCAGGAGGCGTGGCTGATGCCAGCCATCAGGGAATCAGGGTGCTCACCGCTGCTGTTCGGTCCACCTCATTCCTACTGCTGAGGATGAAGCAGGCTTCCCCATTGTCCATCCTGGAGAAAAAAGAGTGATCTATTAGCTTTCACTTCATGGCGCCTCAAGTCAGCAGGTACTCTCTGAGCAATTACCTTGTATCCAGCCCTGTGATAGACCAGTGGGAGAACAAAGAGAAGACATAGTCCCTGCCTTCAAGGAGCTGGCAGTCTAGTTGGGGAAATGAGTTCACATACGTGGAACAATAATAAAATGAGACAACACAGAACATAACATGAAGTACAGACTGTATGCACATTACAAGCTCACAGGTAGGAGGAAGCTCCTAGTGGCTTAGAGTAGAATCACAGAATATAGCATGTTGGGCTACAAAGGACCTGAGATATCACCTAGTTCACCTCCATCATTTTGTGGGGGAAACTGAGACCTACAGAGGGTAGGTAACTTGCCTAATGCCATGCATTGAGTTTGTGGTAGGAATGATCTTGAGATTCATAGACTCAAAGAGTTAGAAGGGAGGGACCTCATCTAGTTCAGCCTATACTTGAAGAGGAGTCTTCTCTATAATATTCCCAAGTCATCATCCATTCTAAACCAATGATTCCAAAACCCATGGCTCTCTTTCTATTGCCCTGCCCAGTCTTCAGACCTACATGCCTGAATTAGAGGTATATCAAGACATGTGCAAACCCTACTGCTGCAGAAAATCAGTGTAGGAGGAATGGAATTCCGGAGTAGTCTACATGACCTAATCTAAGTGAGCAACTGGAAGGAAAGACTTTTCAGAGGTGATGAAATATGAAGATTTTGACTGAAATAATTAATTTTCAGTTGCCTATTGCCAGTCACATGCCTGTTGGCTCTGCTAACAAAGAATATGAATTTGTAGCAAACTGACTTTCTCTCCTTCAAGGACACCACCACTATTCAGAGGCATGGGGACCTTTCTCTAAGCTTCCTCATTTCAGGATAATCATTCAAGTATGTAACAAAAGCAGAGCATCCTTCTTCTGTTTCCCCATGTTTTTGCTATCTTAATTCTAGTTGACATATGTAACCTATGGGCCAGAATCAAATTTCTTGGTTTGCATGGACTTGGTTCAATATTGGGAGATTTTCAATAATTCTACAATAACCCAACAATCCTAGTTTGCATCATTTTGCTCCTATCCAGGATTTCCCCTGAAAATATTTAGCTTCTCTTTGGGTTTTTGTAGAGATAAGAAGTGAGAAAGAGTCACTTTGCCCTCTTCAATGTAAGTACCTAGGCTAACAATACATTAAATATAACACAGACTTTATTTCACATGACAGAAAACTTAAAATACAAAGAAATGGCATCTGACTCAAGTCAAGGAACAGTCAAAAAGCCCACTTTATCTTTCCAGAGGTCTTTGCCTTTCTGAGGACCCTATTCAATACTTCAGATTTATTCTCATAACCTAGAATTGAGATTGAATCATTTGTTTTCAAAGACTATGATACTGACCCACATAACTAAATCCTGTCTCTTTAAGGGGGAAATCATTGGTTAGCTTTTTTCAGTTGTGTCTGACTCTTTGTGACCCATTTTGGGGATTCTTTGGCAAAGAAAATGATATGGTTTGCCATTTCTTTCTCCAACTCATTTTATAGATGAAAAAACTGAGGCAAACAAGGTTAAGTGATTTGCCCAGAGTCACACAGCTAGTAAGTGTCTGAGATTGAATTTGAACTCAGGTCTTCCTGACTCCAGGACCAGCATTCTATCTGCTGAGCCACCCAGCTTCCAAAGGGAGATCTCTAACAAAATACTGATGTAGATCTCACTGATTGATCCACTCACTCAGTTCTTAACAGAAGCCAGAAACATGGTCTGATCATTGTTTCATTTTTCTTGACCTACTTTACATCTTACCCAGCTGGCCATAGCAGATTTCATTTATGAATCATTCAATTCTCCTAAAGAGACGCCCATGACAAATTTGCTTTGCAGAATCTGGGATTACAATTAAAACTCTCAGGACATGACTAATAATGCAGGTTTTTTTTTTTGGTCCTATAAAGCCTGTGTAGAAGATGCTTATGTATGGTAAATGGAGACTTTTGTATATGTCCAGGAAATGCCAAGGTAAGGGCAATTTTAGGTAATCTATGTTTGGACTACCCATGGAGGATTTTTTGCCCTCTTTTGGCTTCCCTCCAGCCCCCCTAGCAGGTCAAGTGCCCCAAACTTCCTATTAGTGTATGATTAGGGAATATATATTAATTATTACATATCTTCTCATCATTATAAAGAAAAAGTACCATTAAAACACAAGAGAAATCAAGCCCAAAAGGGCTCTATTAGGGATTATCTGTGCTGTTGCTCTTGTTAGCTAGCACAGATAATCAAGTATTTAACCATTGAAGGCTAAAAAGCCCTAAATGACAACAGTTTAAATCTAAATTTTGTCTCTGTCTTCTGGAAGTGATTATGGTGTGGGAAGGTAGAAGGAGGTAAAAATCTTACTTGCTCCCCACTCTAAGAGATTCCCTTTCTTCCCATAGAACTTCTTCTGTACTCACTTGGCCCTCAAGAGATCTTGATCTTTGAGTGCTGAGCCCTGGAGATAGATGACCCTCTGAGACCACAGAGGGATCTGCAGAACCCGGCGCACCTGAATGTCCATCTCCGTTGGGCAAAGGATCACCACATAATAGTCCTGCAATGGGAAATCCATCTGGGTCCCTTATTCATGCAGAGGGAGCAACATGCAAATCGTAGCATGACTTCCTATTCTTAGAGAGCTTTTGCAAATGCTTTCATGTAATATATAATTATAGGATCGTAGCTTTATAGTCAGAACAGAACCTAGATCTCAATTTGTTCAAACCCCTCATTTATTGAAAAGGCTAAGATCCACAGAAGTTAAGTAACTTGCCCAAGGTCACAGAGGTACTTGATTCTTACAATATCTCTCTGTCTTGGGTAAAATAAATGGAAGAACTATGGCATTATATTCATTGAGTAGATAGAGAAACAGAAGTCAGAGAGTCACATAATATTATAACTGGAAGGAGGCAATTAACACTGCCCAAAACACAAAAATTGGCCCTGTACAAGGCTGGCCTTTACCTGGAGGCGAGGGTGAGCATAGAACTCATTCAGGAAGTCCATGAGGAGATCAATCTTGAGAGAGCTGACACAAAGGACAACATGTTTTTCTGTCTGGGCTCGGTGGCGGCTGTAATTACCCCCAGACTTCTGTCGCTCCATCCAGAGGTAGACAAGCTCCTCGAACTACAAGGAAGTAGACTGGACTGAATGCCAGAAAGACTGGATGCTTCATCTATAAGGCTTCACTGGGATGTTTGGTAGTTGGATTGGGGCTTGGAGGGTGGTAGGATTTAATAGGTAGAAAGCAGAGAGGAGATTTCAGGAGAATGTAAGCCTTTTTGTGGCAAGGATTGTGGGTTTTGGGGGGGGAGGTTTGTATCCTCAGAGCCTAGTACAGTGTGTGACAGAGTAGATACTAAATAATTGCTTTTTGATCTGAAGCTGCTCTTACCACTTACCTCTACAACTCTCGAATCTATTCTCCCCTCTGCCCCCCACTTATAAAGTATTCCCTAGTGGAGGCCCTTAGAGATTCAAACTTGGACTACTGCAGTGATCTTCTAATTTGTCTTTTTGTTTTCAGGTTCTCCCCTTTCCAAACCATCCTCCACATGGCAGTCAAATCAATATTTTTTAGGATACAGGCTACTTCTCTGCATAAAAACCTTCTAGGATAAATGATTTTTAGTTAGGCCATTAAGGCATCTTGTATTTGGCTCCCATCAACGTTAACTAACTTACTTTATGTTACACATTTCCATGGACTTTCTGTACCACCCACGCTAGCTATTTCTCAGACCTGACACTACATCTTCCATCTTCACTTGTCCCCTGCCCTTGAGGAGTAGACACACTTCTATGACATTTCACTTTGTTTTTGTCTAACCCCAGGCTTTGTATATAGTTGGGTATTTCTTCAATGTTTATTGAAATGAATTGCATCAAGAGAAGAATAGCATGAGGAAAAGTGTTAGGGGTGGAATAAAGCTGAGACCGTCAATGGGGGCCTTTAATTTTTATTCTCCATAAATAGGTACTCAAGATATTCAGTGTACTATAAAAAGGGAGAGAAGGTAAGAATTTGAATGGATGGCTACTGTTGGAGAAACTGTCCAGGGGACTTTGGGCCATTTATTTATAATTGGACTAGGTGACTCTGAGTTTCTTTCCAATCCTGAAATTCTGCTATTCTGTGAATGTGATATCCCAAACTAATAGTTGTATTTGAGGAAAGCCTCAGCTGAAGTCTAAGCCTAAGGGAAGGGTATTGTAGCCATGATATTTATGTATCACTTTATAGTTGTATTTAATCCTCATAAGACACTGTGAGGGCATTCAGTTGATCATTAAACATTTATTAAGCACCAACTATATGCCAGGAATTGTGCTGAATGCTAGGGATACAAGGAAAGGCAAAATACGTTCCCTGCTTTCAAGGAGCCCACAGTCTAAAGGAGGGGAAAATGATTATGAACAAATAAGCTATATATAGGATATATTGGAGATACTCCACAGATGATTTAATACAGATCAAGAAACTTTCCTGCAGAAACTGGGATTTTAGTTGGAACTTGAAGCAAGCCACAGAAGTCAGGAGGTAGGAAGACCAGGTATTACTCTCCCCATTTTAAAGATAAAGATAATGGAGTTGAGAGAAGCAAAGGGTCCTAGCTTGTACAAGGAATAAATACCTGGGCCAGAATGAAAACCCAAGACTCCTGAATGATTTAGTCACAGAATCACAGATTGTTAGCGTTGGGAGTGACTTTATAGAGCATCTAGTTCAACCTCTTCATTTTGTAGAAGAAACTGAGGCACAGAGATATGAAATGGATTGCCTAAGGTTATATAATTAGCCAGTGACAGAGCAGGGACTCAACTTAATGCTGTCGTTTTTGGTCCTCCAGTTTATCATGGAGTATGACACAAACTAGGCTCTTAATAAAGGCTTATTGATGGAGTGATGGAGAATGACTGACTCCAAGTCCAGTGCTCTTTCTATGCTAACTAGCCTCCTCATAAACAAAGTGTGTTTAGCGGACATCTTAAACTAATCATATTCAAAATTGAACTCATTTCTTTCTTCTCCAAGCCTCCCCCTCTTACCTTTCTGTCTCTTAGCCAGTACCAAATTGTTTTAATGACCACTGCTTTATAGTATAGTTTGAGATCTGCCCTCTTAACTTTCTTACTACTGTTGAGGACACCAGCATCCTACTAGGCACCCAAGGTTCAAAGCCTAGCTTTCATTTTCAATGCCTCGCTCCTTTTTAGCTCATCTCTGCTCCCTATTCAATCTGTTGACAAGTTTTGTCCATTTTACCTTCACAATCTCTCTCATATACATCCCTTTCCTTCCTATGACATTGTTAACAACTTGACATTGTGACACTGCCACCAACCTGGTACAGGTCCTCCTCATCTTATTCTTGGACAACTGCAGTATCCTGCTGGCTTACTCCCCCTATTCCAATTCATATTATGGTCAGTTGTCAAACTGATTTTTCTAAAGCAGAGGTCTGACCTTGTTGCACCCCTCCCTGTCCCTCCATTCCCCCATTCAATAAACTCCACTGGCTCCTTATTACCTCCAGGATTGAATGTATTATAATCTGTTTGGCTTTTAAAGCTATTTATAACCTTCCCCTCTCCCCTTAACTTTCCATTCTTCTCATACTTTACTCTTCATGTATTCTGCAATCCAGTGACACTGGCTCCCTTGTTGCTCCTTGTACAAGAAACTCCATCTCCCAGATCCAAGCATTTTCACAAGCCATTCCCCATGCCTGGACTTCTCTTCCTCTTCATTTCTGTCTCTTGGTTTCACTGGCTGTCTTCCTGTCCCAGCTAAAAATCTCATCTTCCAAAATAAATATATCCTGATTTCCTTTAATACTCATTCTTTCCCTTTATTGATTATCTCCAATTTATATAGCTTGCTTATAACTAGTAGGTTGCATGTTGTCTTCCCTATATTAGATTGTGAAATCCAAGAACTTTTTTTTTCCTTTTCTGTGGTTCCAAAGCTTAGTGTAGGGTCTGGCATAGAGCAGATGCTTAATAAATGCTTGTTGATTTAACTAGTAAGCAGAAGAATATGTTAATAGGTGGAGAACTTACCTGGAGTGGGAGGACAACTAAGGCCACACAGATCATGATGACCACCAGGAGCTGGGATGGCCAGATTTTGGGGGTCACATCTCCATAGCCCACAGTAGAGAAGGTGACAATGCAGAAATAAAAAGACTTGAGGAGAGAGAGGTTATCACCTGCTCTCTCCAGGTGCTGAATACCACAGGTTCTGTAAAGATTAAGTAGAGGATGAAGATAGACTTGGGAGAATAGTGGAACCAAGGGATGAATTCTTGCATGTGACCTCTAATAGGGATCATTAGGAACAGGTCCCTGCCTGCCCTATGGGTTCCAGAGAATAATGAGAGAGATCATGAAACTTTGAGCTGGATTGATTTCTGGCAGTCATGTAGTCTAGCTCCCTGCTTTTACAGATGAGGAAACTAAACTTATGAGGCACTAAATGATTTGCCCAAGGTCACAGAAGTAGTGAGAAGTATAGTGATAAAGGCTAGGAAATTGGACTTACGGGAGTTGGTCAGGGTCACCCAGCTAGGAAGTGTCTGAGGCCAGATTTGAACTCAGAAACTCCCATCTCTAGGCTTGGCTCTCAATCCACTGAGTCACCTAGTTGCCCCCTAGATTTTTATTTTTTTTAAACTCTTACTTTTTGTCTTAGCAATAACTCTATGACATAAGTGTGGCAAGGGTTAGGCAAAGTGGATTAAATGAATTGACTAGGGTCACACAGCTAGGAAATATCTGAGACCAGATGATAAGGGCCACTTAGGCTTAGACATAGTATTTTTTCTACTCTACTATGCTATCTCCATCCAAATACTTCCTTCATAAGTCAGACCCCAATTTCAACAGCTTAGGAATTTTCTCCCTTCTCCCTGCTGCTTCCATTATCCTACTCCAATCTAATACTTTGCATCTGATAAACAGAAGAGATATAAATGTCAATAGAAGGTCTGGATCAACACACAAACTCATGGGTGAATAATAAGATGTCTCAGAGCAACCAAGGTTTCAACCAAGTGGTCAAACTCCAAGAGATACTTACCCAGTAAAAAGGAGACACAAGAGGGTACAGAAGAGGATCAGAACTTGGTTAAACATGGCAGACTGTGTCCTCAGGATGGCCCTGTGGAAGTCATTCTGTAGAAAGATATTGTTGCCATAAGAACACAAGGCAGAAAAAAGGAACATGGCTTGTCTCAGTCAAGTTTAATTTGTATTTATTGATGTTTAGTACACAGCCAGAAACTGTGGGTAGGAGAGGAGAGAGAAAAGGACTCTCTTTGTCCTTGGGGAGTTCACAGTTTGGTTGATAGATGGGACTTAGAAACAAGCCACTTAGCAGACAATATAAATAAAGCAAGATGGAATCAAATGCTAGACAGATCTGATCTAATTAGAGGCCCCCAAAGCATAGGAGAGGCTACAAGTGCTACAGGTCCACAGGGATTATTAAGAATATTCTAGGATGACTTTATGGAGGAGGACATCCTTGAACTGGGTCCTAAAATGGAGAGGTTTGGCTATGTGACAAGAAAAAGTGTTCCAGACAGGCTGACACTCACATTCACAGATACATACACATGCAGAGTCACATAGTTACAGGTATAGGCACACCCACAATTTTTCAAGATACACATTGGCACACCCACACAAAGAAAAATACACAGAATCACAAATTGACTCTCAGGGAAAGACACATGAAGTAGGATGAAAACAAATGGCTATTCTGAAAATAAATGATTAATAATAGCTGACTAGGACTGCAAACCAATTATTGGCAAATTGACTGATTACATTCAACTTTCTGTTATAAAAATAACCAGTTATTTGAATGGGTTCAATTAGTCATTTGAAAAACTCAGTTGCTCCACTGAATTCAGATTCACAGACTGTTAGAGCTGGAAGGGCCCTTAGGGATCATCTGTTGTTTATGAAACAACTGTCTGTTTGATTAAATTTACTCTGCTTACCCACAAACCAGTCAGGGAGGGCAGACAGCCTCTATTTCTACAGTTTCAAACAACAATTATGGTCCACATCTTTCCCATGGCCTCTCAAGGCCCTCTGGGGGAGGAAAAAAAAGAGGTAGGAGCAGAATCACTTTTGTTGATTGGGAATCCTTGGGGGGGGGGGCTTCATTGTATAGTTATGCCTGTGATTTTGCAATGAGACCTCAAACTCCATAGTTTACTCAAACAAGAAAATGATGTAAAAATGCCTTATAAATTGGAAATGGATTCTGGGAATTGTCATTTAATTACTTAATTTGGAGTCATATGTCAATGTGGAAAGGTTCATCTTGGGTAATCATCAGCACTATATAAGAATCTTCAACATAGCCTTCTTTAATGCCTTCATTGACAGGAAGATCGCTGTTTTTTTTTAATTTTTAAAAATTTTATTTAATTAATAATTAATTAATCATTTTATTTACAACATTTTCCCTTGGTTACAAGAATCATATTCTTTCCCTCCCCTCCCCCTCTCCCTTCCTGTAGTGGACAGGCAATTCCACTGGGTTTTACACGTGTCCTTGATCAAAACCTAAAGGAAGATCCTTGTTATGAAGTAGCAGTTTTCATTTCTGGACAGCTCAATTTATAAGAAAGTTCTTCCTTACTGGCCCCACTTTTTCCTTCTGGATGCAAGGAGGAAAAGTTAGTGATAGCCTTTCAAAGTCTAGAAGTCAGTTATCAAGCCTCCCCTCAAGATTTCTCATCTCTAGTTTAAATGGGCACAGCTGCAACCATTGATTCTCCTTTGATATGGTTTTGAGTAGTTCTCCCCTTTTCCATCTGGGTTATTCCTTTCTGACCTCAATTTTCCTCCTAAAATGTGCTCAGAACTGAATATAATATTTTAGATATAGTATAATGAAAGCAGAGGACAGTAGAATTGTGACTTCTTTTTCCTGGACTCCAAACTTTGATTTATCAGTCAACCAATAAATAACACTAGATACAAAGGCAGAAGAAACAGTTGCTGCTTTCAGAGAGTTTTCAATATTTGGGGGTATAGATACATATAATACAAAATACAATGTAAAGGCACTAGCAACTTGGGAAACAAAAGTCTTTCTGCAGAAGGTGGTGCCTAAAGGAAGTTTTGACAGAAACAAAAATTCTAATCTGTAGAGGCGAGGAGGAAGTGTGTTTTGGACACGTGAGAAGCCAACTCAAGTTGATGGGAGGAGACTGAACTTTTCCATTCCTGTCCTGCTGGCCCCATGCAATTGAGAAGGACCTGTGGATTCTTAACTCCTTGTTAGACTGCTTTGTTGACTGCAAAATTCCAACATATAGCAGTGGGTCCTTTTCTAAGATGATTGGCTTTTACAATTTCCCTGGGAGGCAATTAAGTATTTTGGCCCAAAGGCCTTCCCTGCCAGCTTTTACTGAACTAAATTAAGACCCAACAAGGACCTGATTATGTTGACTAGAAAACAATATTATTGGTATAAATAAGCTATACTTTGGATAGCTGAGACTTCATGGCATATGCTCAGCTCTACCCAAAAGTATCTTTTGGCAAGAAAACATAACACACACATGTACCTCAATCCATGCTAACAGTAAAAGAGAGGCCACAAGTTTTGCTAAAACCCAAACTCACAATCCATTCAGCCACCGGTTACTTACAATCATGTTCTCCAGGGCATACTTGGCCAGCCAGCAGTTCAGAAAAACTGGGATGAACAAATTCCTCAGGGGAGGCCAGAAAATCTAAGAAATAGTAGATAGCAGCATTTGGGATGAAGCTCTCTGGGGATAATTCCCCAGAAGATGGACACCCAGATCAGAAATCCCTCCTCTATAGAACGGGTGATCCAATGCTTATTTACCGTGATGATAAATGGTACTGTGTTGATCATTTCCAAGATGAAAGAAACTCGGAAGATCTGTTCACAAATGTTTCCCTGTGAAGCCAAACAGTAAAATAGCTTAGAGGAAATTCCAGAGAGGGAATGAAGGAAAGATGAAGAAAGAAAAAGTCAGAAGTGAAGCATGGGGAAGGAGAGGTGGGCATTGAGAGGGATAGTGAAAAGTGGATGAGTCCAGGAGAGAAGATGGAGCAGACTGGAGATAACAGGGGGCATAAGAGGAGGAGAAAAGAAGGGGAAGATGGGAATAAAAAGGAAAGAAGGTAGATAGATGAGGGGAGAGAAATATGGGGCAGGAGAAATGAAGACAGAGAAGAGCAGTGGAGAGAGGGAAGGGGATAAAAGGGAGAAAGACATGGGGTTGGGCAGAGATAAAGGGCAGCAAGAATGGGGGGAAAGGGAGGGAGAAATGGTAGGAAAGAGATGATAAAAGAACTGGTAAAAGAATAAAAGGAGGAAGAAAGGCATGGTAAGGGAGAGGAGAGGAAGAAAGAGAAGAGAGACACTGAAGGGAGAGAAACAAGAGGTGAGAAACAGGGAGAATGTAAGGAAGAAGGAGGAAGAGTAGAAATTACAAATGCCTCCTGTAAGAGAATTTCCAAATTTGGGGAGAAATGATTATTTAACACATAATGACTAATATTTGGTCTATTTGATAATTTAAATTTAATAACAATTTTATATTATATATAATTAACAATTTAATCTATAGAGATGATAGAAATATTTAAAACAAATCAAATTCCATTTCTTACCCTTTCCTTCCCCCCAAACCCTATAGATTATTAATCTAAAAGGAAAGAATGGGGTAGCTTTTTGCAGTCTTCTTCATAGTTCAATCTTGTCATTAGTGACCATCTTGGCAGGGGTGCAGGAGTAAGAGGCACACACCTAGTTGAATTTTCCTCCCCACTACATCTTTTGTTTTGAGTCAGACCTCTAAATTGACAGCTGTCAACCTTAGAGTTGATTCCTACTTCTGAATAAATAGATTATCAACTTTTCCTGAGGCTCCCTGGCTCCACTTTTTAGTGGGAGAAAAAGCATTTGCTGAGCCAGAAACCAGGATGGGGATTGACCTGAAACTCCAAGCTCACCCCATGGACAGCCTAGTGACAGGGAGAAAAGCCAGCATCTCCTGGTTCAGAGCCAAGAATCTATAATGATAGAACAAGGGGTCACAGGATCTCCCCAGAGGACATGAGCCCAAACTATCTTCTTGGGAAACAGTCACTCAGACATTCTTGTTCAGAGCTTGGACTGTGTGACCTTATCTCATGTTCTCTCTAAAAGGGAAAGAAGAGAGAAAGGAGTGGGAAGGAGAAGATAGGAAAGAAAAGATGGGAAGGTGAGGAAAAAGGAGAAGAGAGAAGGATAAAGGGAGGGAGACAATAAAGAGGAGGGAAGTAAGGAAAGAGGGTTGAAGAAGGGAAAAAAGACAATAGAATAGAAATACTATTTCTACTAAAGCATCCTATAGGTCTGTTCTTAGGTAGAAAATTTTGGTTTTAAATAAACACAGAGGAAACAAAATCTTTCAGAAAAGTAAAGGGAGCCTAGTGTATTTTATTTCAGAACATCTTCTGCTGCAAGTGTCAGGATATGAATCTCTGTGTAAATCTCCTCCCACTAGGCCTTGAGGTGTAAACAAGGCAACAGCCTTGAGGAGGAGGGCACAGGATTCTCAGAAATCTGATTTAGGAAGCTGGTATTTGTGGCTCTGTGCAGCCCAAGGAATCAGGACTCTGGAAATCAACAAATCACCTTTAATATGAACTCTATATTTCCTCCCCAAGGGAGAAAGAATCAAAACTTGGGGTGCAAAGAAATTGGAACTCTAAGACACAAAATACTAAAATAAAAATAAAAATAAAAATGCAGAAGAGGTAGTGAGGTAGATAAAGTGAAACCTGAGTTCAAATTCTTCCTCTGTGTGGCTGTGTGATCCCAGGAAAGTCATTTATACTATCTCAACCTCACTTTCCTCATCTATAAAATGGGGTTACATTTGATGGTCGTTAAGGACCCGTCTAACTCTAAAACCAAGGTACTGTGGTGTACAATATAAGTGTTAGTTATTACTGTGAAGTAGAGTTCCTTTCAATTGTTCCCATGTGATCTGTAGGTCCTATGCTCTTTGTCAAAGGACATTTCTGATCTAATTGCTGGACAAAATTCCTACTTTCCTTCTAGAAAGAGAAAAAAGAAACATAATCCAGGGTGAGAAGGAATGACATAAGTGAGTAGTATTATACTACCTTCATCCCTCCTCCTGACTTCCATAGAGATCACAAGAAAGCTTACCTTGTAGCTGAGATAGATGAGAAGCATTGTCTCAAGAAAACTTATTAATGCTATAATGACCTAGAAAAGAACAAAGGGTAGAGATTGAACCTCTTGGATAATATGAAGAAAACCTATGGTAGAGCCAAGGGATTTCTCCAGGGTTGCTACACTAACTAAATTTGTAAGAGGGACAGGGCTCATGGAAGGGAAAGTATATATTCCAGAACATCTGGGGTAGCTCTTGATCTAGACATCTTCAAAAAGGAGGTAGTGAGAGAGTAGGAATGATTCCAGATCAGGTTCTAAAGTCAGTGAAGTTTCTCTTTATTGCACTGCCCCCAATCCTTCTGAGTCCTTCCTGAGGCTCCTGGATGGTTTTTCTTCTATGACTGCTTTATGTCTCATCTGCAAGATCTTTTCCCCAGCACTAACTAAACCTGGACAGTTACCCAATAAGGGTTTATGTATCATTCCCCCACCCCACCCCACCCCGGGGGATGCTTACACTTTCATTCCATTCCATTCCATACGCATTTATTAAATACTGGGAAGTGGGTGTGTGTAACCACAAGGCAAAACAAAATAGTCCCTGCCCTCTGGAAGCTTACGGTCTATTGGTGGGAAACAAGTATACTTATAAGTAAAAATATAGACTATATTCAAAGTTCAGGGGAAAGAGAGAAAGAATACAAGTCGAGCCTAAAAAGTCAATTTTTAAATAATAGAGCACAAGTCCTGGAGAATACAATAGAAGGCTGAGAAAGGTGGGATAGAAATGCCAAAGGATTGTGGTTGATGAGACAAAAGATCCTCTGTCTAGCCTCCCCACAACTAAGATCCTTAGAGATTTGAGTACTATACTCCTCACAATAGCAAAGGAAATGATTTGATTATCAGTTCCTGAGAAAAAATTGGAAGGTGGAAGAAGAAAGTGGTATGTGATAGAGCAGATACCCATTGTTTGGTCCTTTCTGATGGAAAAGGTAGGCATTGATAGAGTTCCAGGGTCAGGATGGTTATGGAAAGGTTAATAGGACACACAGATATTGAAAGGCCTTCATAAACTCAAAGAAGTGAATTTTAGGCACTATGACAGATTATCAGAAGATCTTTGGAGTTTGGGAATGGATTTTCCTGCTACCTCCTGAAGTAACCATTACTATAATTATAAACACTGTTTGAGTGTCCACACAGAAATAGAGTGCCATCAAAAGCAACAAAAGTTTGTATGGTTATTCTTCAAATCACTAAGTTCAGAGAAATTATCTACGAGGGACTTTCTGAAATCTTAGGGCAAAGAACCTTGACAGATTACTTCTGAATTACCTGTGAAATTGGAGTCACTCACCTGAAGTGCCCAGAGAGTCATTTTTCTCTCTACCCATAAGATTGGGGCCCTGGAGGGGGAGAGAGAGAGAGAGAGAGAGAGACAGACAGACAGACAGACAGACGGACAGACAGACAGACAGACAGAGACAGATAGAGGGAGAAGGAGAAAGAGACAGAGAGAGATACAGGGAGAGAGAGAGAGAGAAAGAGGGGGAGAGAGAGACAGAGACAGAGAGACAGAGGGAGACAGAGAAAGAGAGAGACACAGAGACAGAGGGAGAGGGAGAAAGAGACAGACAGAGAGAGACAGACAGGGAGAGAGAGAGTGAATTAAAAAATAATTCTAAGACTGGTTTAAAAAAAAACCCATATAATTCTGATTTTTTTATCCCACCTTTCTTGCAATGAACACCGATTTCTGAAATGGCTGATTATTTGCCATAGACAGACAGGCAAGTCTAGGAATGCTAATAGACTAGAACTTTAGGACTACTGATTCTGCTTCCAGTCTGGCCCAGACAACCATCATCCTGGGAAACAACGCCCATGTAGATGAGGCCTGGCACTTGTTTCTGTAGGTACTAGAGTTATAGCTCCTGAAGACCCAGAGAAGACAGATCTTGCCACTATAGCCTATAGCACTATCAAATGCCTCAACATCAGAAACCGAGATCATTTTTGGAAAATGACATTATAGGTAATTCATTTCCATCGACTCCTTACTGCACTGAGGACCATAAGACCTTCTCATTTGACTAGCAGTTGAAACCTTTTTTCTGTATTGTCTGCCCTTTTAGAATGAGAGCTCCTTGAAGACTGGGGACTGTCTTATTTTTGATCTCTATCCTCTACACATGGTAAACATTATAATAAAGACTTTACAGTCATTTGTTCATTTATATTAAATTTGACAAACATTTATTAGGCACCTATTATACACAAGGTCCCATAATCATTATATTAGTGGTAAAGCATCATTAATTATTATTTCATAGCTTTAGAATGTATGTTCATTCCTTATGACAGGTTACTTTTGCACTATCTAGGGAAGAAGAGTTTCTCAGGGAAATAAGTATTATAGATGTTGGATCAATCTTTCCAGAAGATTTTGCATTGAAAAATTTCCTTTTTAAAAAGTTCTCAAATGGGGTTAAGTGACTTGCCTAGGGTCACACAGTTAGGAAGTATTTGGAGTCAAATTTGAACCCAGGTCCTCCAGACTCCAAGCTTGGCACTTTTATCCACTGGGCTACTTAGCTGCCCCCAAACTGCTTAATAAACCAAAATTTTCTAACTGTGCAAAAATTGGGATGAGCTCTTTTAGGGAGTAGTGAGATCTGTTTTCAAGCAAAGGCTGGATGGCTACTTGTTGGCTATGTTGTGGGAATTCTAGTAGAATTCAAGCTCTTTGTGGGCAGCCAGGTGGCCCAGTGGATTGAGATCCAGGCCTAGAGGTGGGAGGTGCTGGGTTCAAACCTGGTGTCAGATCCTCCTTAGTTGTGTGACCTTGGGTAAAATGGGGGTTACCCCATTGCCTAGCTCTTACCACTCTACTGCTCTTTTGTCTGGGAACCAATACATATTATTGATTCTAAGATGGAAAGTAAGTTTTTGTTGTTTTTGTTTTTTTAAGAATTCAAGTTCTTTAAGACAAGGATGGTTTCATTTTTATCTTTGGATTTGAAGAACCTTTCACATAGTAGGAACTTAATAAATTTTTGTTGAATTGATTCCAATTTCTGCTCAAGTATGATGGATTGGATCAGATGATCTCCGAGGCCTTGTCTAGTTCTGAGATTCTATGCTTCTATGCTTGTCTTGCTTTAGGTTTAGCTTTAGCTTTAGGACTCTCCAACCTTTCAGGGTTGCGTGGTCTGAAGCTTTTCTATGTTGGAAGCCTTGCTTAACCCCAGAAAGAAAGTAACAGTGAAGGGTAATTTGGGGCTTCCTGGAGGAAGGGCTTACAAATAAGGAAGGTCTAATGACAAAGGTCTGAGCTGGGAAATGTCTGATATATTTGAGAGCAGTCCCACGGATGGCAGAGTGGAAACTAAAGCAAGCCCAACTTAAAGAAACAAAAAATAAACAAAACAAATCCCCCTAGTTACCTTTTAGGTCTACAGACAGCAGAACAGAGCAGGTGTCTAGAGCTAGTGGGGTAACTAATGAACATTTTAAAATTTCTAACCTCTTGGCAGATGATTGCCTCCCTCATTTATCCAGTGAAGTGGGCTTTCAGAGAGACCTGGCTATTGGGATTGCTCTGTGCATGGATGTAAAGGCTATGTTTTACGAGAGCACATGGGGTTTCATGGGGAGAAATGGAAAAGTTGAGCGACCTCTCTGAGACTGGTCTCTGAGACCAGTGATTCCTGGTCTTATGGAAGTTGTGATAGCCTCATGTTTAATTTTTGGTCACCCTTTCTCCTTCTTTCATAGGCACTCTGTTAGAAATTTTAATGCTGGTTGAAATATGGCATCTTTTGGGGTCTAAATCTATTATTCAATGACCATTGTGATAGAACATTTCTATTATGGCTTCAAAGATGGCATAGCCAAGATGAGTTGATTGGGCATAAGTAACAGAAGAAACAGTTGCATGATACCAAGGGTAAACTGAAGAATGGACAAAACTGAGAGAAAGAGAGGAATAATGTTGGTGTGGAGTTATAATTCCTCCCAGAGTGATATTTTTAAAGCACTTTGCACATCTAGCAAGGGTAAAACTGCTATATAAAAGCTAATGATACTTTGCACATGTAAAACTGCTATATAAAAGCTAATGATACGTCTGCTAATGAACGTGAAGGCCTTGTCTTTATGACATTCATCCTTGATGTTAGAAAACTCTAGCTCCCCCCTCCCTTTCTCTGAGGAAAAGGTTTAAGCTGGGGGAATACTCTCTCTTTCTCCTCAGTTCTGCAACTAACCTAGACAGTGAGTAGCTCCTTTAAAAAAATCAGTATTTTAAAATTACAAACTAAAAATATGAATATTTCCATATACAGAAAAGGTTAAAAAGAGAACTTTATATGAAACCCTGAATCAATGATTATAAGTTATTTCATAAATTAAATATATATGGTTTTTATGTATTGGTAGTTCCAGCATTGCCTTGCTTGTCTGTATCTCCTAAACTTCCTCTAATTTTTTTCTGAGCATTTTAAGAAATGTTTTCTGATGCCATTTTCCTTTTCTTCTTTGTTTTGGTACCATTATCATTCTCTTCCACTTTGCCCCCAATTCTCTTCCCCTGCCTCCTGGCACCAAAGTCTTCCTTTGTAAGAAGTATAATCAAATAAAGCACATTTGTGTTGGATTGATCAAATCTGAAAATGTATGTCTGATTCCCCCCCCCCCCCCCCCCAATTCATTATCTCTCTGCTAAGAGGTGAGAAGCATGCTTTATTCTCTAGAGCTGGGGCTGGTGATTATATTGAACAGCATGCACATAGTTCTTCTGTTACATATTGCTTAGCTAACAAATTTGGGTTCTGAAGGTGCTGAAGCCATAGCATCAGCATTCCAGGAATGGCAATCTCTGAGGCATCATCACCCAGAGATTCCAAAAATACCTCCTTATGTGTAAAGTTATTTCCTCACATATTCTGCCCATTTGCTTCTCAGGAGAAATTTTCTCCTTATGAATCCAATTAGGGGTCTTCCTGAGTCTCTGGACCTTTGGTAGGAATAGGCATGAAGAAGTGAACTATTTCCAAGTGAAGCCATTAAAGCATTTTTTAAATGGTTACTTAATCTACTCTCTCCAAGCCTTTAGAGGTTCTGATGTAAGATGAGGCTTCTGGGTTAGCTATGTGCTCTTTCAGAAAGGAAATCATTGTCTGGGTTACAAGATTTCCAAGGGCCAAGGAATAAAATCCCTGCATAATTTTCATTCCTATGTTTTGGTGTTAAAAGATATTAATGGAAAGGAGTAGAAAAACAGAAATAAAAAAGCCAGCATAAGGTAAATGAAGTATTTTACTAAAGTCTTTCTTTACTATCTTCTTGTATTCTGGAGGTGACATTGGATTCCCCAAAGGTATTACAGAAGAGGGCAGGCTCTTGAAGGTTCAAGAATCCTATCAAGCAGAAAGGGTATAAGTATGGAACTGCCAGCAGAAGGCAAATCAGTTGTCTGAAGGCCAGCCTAATTAAACTTGGGAGAGGTTCATCAGCCAATCAATCAATGAACAAGTATTTATTGAGCTCCAGGCACTGGATATAAAGATAAACAAACTAGTCCTCATTCTGGGAGGGCCTCCATTTATCACTGAGGTGACAATAGGATCAGATATTTTATTTTATTTATTTATTTTTTTGCTACAGCAGTTCTGGAAGAACACCACCTCAGACACAGAGGGATAAATCTGTCAGTGACTGAAAGAAAAAAAACCAAATCCTTGAATATAGGTTAATTACTCATTTGAGCAATTTATTCATTTATTTCACATTTAAAGAATTTTATTTTATTCTTTTTCAATTCACAAGCATTTGTTATTTTTATCTCTTACCTCCTCTCCTCACTGGGAAAAACCTAAACCACTGAAATAAGTATGCACAGTCAAGGGAAATAAATTCCCTCATTAATTAATTAACTTATTTAGGAAAATTTTACATTCCCCATCAAAAGAGTTGGTGATACTTAGGATATCTCAGATTAAAGTTTGGGTAATCTCTAACTCACAAGTTCATTGCTTGACATCCCTTTTTTTTTGGGGGGGGAGGGCTAGTTTATTCAAGCATAATCATCCACTTACCAATCAATCTCTGGTGATGACTGATTGAATACTGTATAGTTCTGTTTGGGACAGCCCCAGCTGTAGAGAGACATGGAAAACAAGAGAGAGACAGACCATCACAGAGAAGGAAATAAAACCAAAGTCATTTGTTAAGAGTATTTAGGAAGAGAAAAAAAAATCTGTACTGAAGAATGCAAAGGTATATGGGAAAAAAACTGCTATGAAGTGAAGAAACTTATGCAGAGTCAAAACATTCAAGTAGGTGACATAGAAGTCACAATGGATAGTTGCTGGACTTAATGGCTGGAAGATGAATTCAAATCTTGTCTTAGGCCTTTATTAGCTATGCAACCCTGAGTAAGTTACTTAACCTCTCCCAGGCTCAGTTTCCTTATCTGTAAAATGAAGACAACAACAATATGTATCTCATCTCATAGGGTTTTTGAGAATCAAAGTGGATTCTCTCTCTCTTTCTCTCTCTCTATACACATATATGTATATGTACATATAGACATATATATTTTTAAAGTATTTTTCAAACCAGAAGGCTTGATATAAATGATAACTATACTATAGTTGATTATTTCACAAAAATAAGAAACTTGTGGCAAAATATATGCACTCAGAAGAAAAAGCCATCATAGAGATACAAAAAAGACTATTTTGTTAACATTTACATACATATTTGTAACAAATTAAATTATTTGAAGTTTGTGGTTTCACTTTTTCTTTTTTATTAATGTTTTGTTGACAATAATTAAATTATAATAAAATGGTTTTAGACATAAAATGTTTGCATCTTATATAGTCTTTCTTCACTGACAACCCTGTGGAATCCCATGATTATTAAATTTATCATGATCATGCATTCATAGAATTAGCTAAAATATTTTAAAATATCTGGAAGGGAACTCAGAGACCATTATTTTATTGATAAGGAAACTGAGGCCTGGAGAGTGGAAGAGATTGACCTAAGGTCACCCAGTGGGTCAGCAGCTGAGATGGATTCAAATTCAGTTATCCCAACTCCTATTCCATCACATTGGTACCAACCTTATAGAAATATGAAAAGATGTCATAGATACTTGCTCTCAAGTCAGAGCATCTGGGTTCAAATATCCCCTCTTATGTTGACTATCTTTGTGACCTTAGTTTTCTTGGGCTTCAGTTTCCTCATTAGTAAGGTAAGTGGATTTTACTAGATGATTTTGAGATTCTTTTCATATCTCATTGTTCAGTTGTGTCTGACTCTTCAGAATTCCACTTGGAATATTCGTGGAAAAGGTACTGGAGTGGTTTGGTATGTCCTTCTCTAGATTATTTTATAGATAAGGAAATTGAGGCAAACAGGGTTAAGTGACTTGCCCCAGGTCACACAGCTAGGAAGTATCTGATACTAGATTTGGACCCAGGAAGATAATCTGTTTTACTCCAGGCCTGGCATGCTATCCACTGTGCCACTTGGCTGCCACCTTCTACATCTAGAGCTATGATTATAGATACTCTTTATCCATCTTTTTTCTAGGCTGTGACTTCTCCACTTTATCCTGCTGAGTCCAAATCTGGCCTCAGACATTCTGTGATCTTGGGCAAGTCACTTAATCCTCTTTGCCTCAGTTGTTTATCTATAAAAATGAGCTGGAGAAGGAAATGGCAAACCATTCCAGCATCTCTGCCAAGAAAAACCCACATGGGGTCATAAAGAGTCAGATACGACTGAACAACAATAAGGGACTGGATATGAGATCTCTAAATGTTAAAAGGAGCTCTCTGGTAAGGAAACTCCTACCAGTGCAAGTACTGAATGCAATTTGCAGGTTAAGACAGTGATTTAGACCCAGAGCACTGATTAACCCAGGGCTGTACAAGTAGTATGTGTGAGAGATGGGACCAGAACCCTGAACTTCTTGGCTTTCAGATTAGCTTTCTATCTACTATACTATCTTTTCTCTCCAAAAAGGAGACAGCTATAAAAATCAAATCTTACTTCTCTAGGGTGGACTGAATTTTTCAAAGCTCTGACAACACACATTATTTTGTCCCTCCAATATTCTTTGAAGGTAGGTGGAAATGGATATTGTTATACCCATTTTACTGATGAATACACTGTATCCAAAAAAGTCAAGTGACTTACCCAAGGTCACATGTCAAATTGATTGATGAGTTAGGTCTAGAATGTACACTTCTGTAAAATTTTGGGAGATGACACAATGTTCCTCCCACTCCCATCTCCAATTTTAATCCTTGGGGGATTACTGTCAGCAGCTGTAGCTGCAAAAATGCAGAGTCTGAGTGTATCTGTAGGAAGGAGTTGAGGGTCACTCCTAAAGTACAGCCCTTGAGAAGGCAGAGTATGAAGTCTGGCTGTCAGAAGGAGGGCTAAGGTAGTGGACTTCAGGATCAAAGACAAGGAAGAGAATGAATAAAGGGACAAATTAGTCATCAGATCCTAGGAAAGAGCAGTTAGATGGTACGGAGTCAGGAAGACCTGAGTTCAAATCTAGTATCAGATACTTACTAGCTATGTGACCCTGGGCAAATCACTTAACCCTGTTTGCCTCAGTTTCCTCATCTATAAAATGAGATGGAGGAGGAAACCATTCCAATATCTTTGCCAAGAAAACTCCAAATGGGGTCATGAAGAGTGGGACATGGTGGAAATGACTGAACAACAAGAAAAAGGATCCCAGGAGTTTGCCAGGTCAAGCACAAATCACTCAGGCCTATCAGATACTCTGACCATTTTTTTGCACACACACAAACACACACACAATTTTGATGAGTTGGGATTGGAACTGATATATACATACATGTTTATACACCAAATGCACACACATCTCTACACATATGCACTGCATATTAATATATAAACACACCATATAACTTATAAACATGCATATGTCTACATGGTCCTGTATATACACACATATGTAGACACACATGTACATGTATACATACAAATCCATTCATTCAAATCCCAATTCATTGATTCTATTTTATGTATACATATATGTACCCATCTACACAATACATACATACATGTACATGTATATATGTTTCAGTCCTGATTGTCTTTCTCTCTCTCCTTCTCTCTCTCTCTCTCTCTCTCTCTCTCTCTCTCTCTCTCTCTCTCTCTCCATCTATTCATCTCCACCTACCTATCTATCATATAAACTAGCATATATCTGTAGCAAACTATTATTGGAAAGACACAATGGTGTCATGCAGAGAGTGCTGGTCCTGGAGTCAGGAAGAGCTGGGTTTGAATCCCTTCTCAGATACTTGTTAACTGAGTGACCCTGGGCAAGTAGTTTCATTTCTTTGGGTCTCAATGTCCTCATCTGTATAATGAGAGGGTTGGACTTGATGTCCTTCAATCTTTAAATCTAGAATTCCACCATCCTTGTGGATTCCAACAGGTCTTCCCAGAATAGATCTTTGTCACCAATGAGTTGACACCCCCCCCCCCCCCAAACCAGGGAATTTCCAGCTTGCGGACCTTCTGCAGACCCTGACGGTTGCCTTGACGACTCACCATCCAATGCCCTGGACTGGGTCATCGAGGAGGACTCGGACAATGTACAGGAGACAGGTGACAAGCTTTAGAGAAAAGTTGAACAACCTGATCCTCAGGCCTGCAAGAGGAAAGAGTCGTATTAGGAAGGGGGGGTGGGTGGGCAAGTGGCGGCAGCCCGATGTACAGGTACGTGCTCCGCCCCTGGCTCCGGGTTCCAGCCTCACCTCTGATTCTCCAGGGCTGACAATGGCTTCACTTTCTACATTTTAAATATCAGAGTAGACCGAGGCATCACTGCTGGCCCCTCCCCTCCCTTTAAGGAAAGCTACGAGGCATGCCTGGTTGGCGAACCTTTTCCCAGTTCGAGTGCCCAGAGGACAAATTCAAGCTGTGTGTGAGCCCCCGCTTTACCTGAGAATGCTGAGGGAGAAAGTGCTTACTTTGGGCGGCTGGGCAGAGGGGCGGGGCATGCAAAAAACGTCCTCTGGAGTTGGGAAGAGGGGGAACGGAGCAGCTCCCCCAGGGCCAGCTCTGCACACGTGCCGCGTCTTCACCAATGCTGGCATAGGGGGTAGAGCGCTAGACTTGGCGTCAGGAAGCCCTGTGTTCAAATTCTGATTCACATCCTTCCTAGCTGGGTACTCCCTTAGTCTCTCCGGGCTTGTAGTACCTTAACTACAAAATGAAGGGATGGGTCTTGATGACCCCTAAGTTCTGAATCTATGGTCTTATAAATCTCGGGCTGACGGACACGAGTAAGTCCCTGGAGGGAGTTGGGAGTTTGATTATGTCCCTGACTTAGCCTCTCCCAGCTTCTGCTTCCTTCTCTGTAAAAGGGGCTAATGATAGCACCCCCCTTCTAGGGTTGTTGATAAGGATCGGATGAGACGACATATAGGAAGTGCCTTGCAAATCTTAAAGTGCCATGAGATAACTAGCTAGTATTATTATTAACATTTCCCAGCCTGCTCCTCTTCCTGGGTCTGACACAGGAACCAGATGTTTCTAAGTTGCCTTGGCATGCCTCCTCCCTTCTACTCATCTCTTACTGACTCTCTTGAGGGCCACCTAACGTCCAAGCTGAGGGAGACAGGATGCTTGGGATTTGCTGGCAGAGGTCCCACAATCATTAGTTCTTGTTTTGAGTTCCTAAGGCAGAAAATATGAGGAATATATAGAAATGACAATAGACTGCTTTAAAAGGGGTTTCCCCACATTTTTGGTATCCTTTAACCATTTTTTTCCAGAGTAATTTAATAAACATGCACAAATATGAATATTTCAATATACAAAGAAGAAAGAGTTGTTTGTGAAATTGTGGTCTCCTTTTGGATATGGTTTCTTTCTTTCTTTCTTTTTTTTAAAGTGTATATTAAGTTTATATCCTGTGGTCCTTGTATCCAGTGGGTGGTCCCTCCTCCATCTTGATTCTGCTCTCTTGATCTTCCTTCAAAAAAGGCTGATGTAAAGAAGAATTTCCAAACAAATAAAGCTACTACAAAATGATCTGGGCATCCTCCTAAGGGAGTGAGCTCCCCCTCAGAAGTATTCAGACTGCACGAGCCTGTGAGAGATGCCATAAAATCGATTTTTGTGTAGGATGGGAGGTTGGATGAATGGCCTCTGTGGTTTGTCCTAGTTTTAGAATTCTATGATTAGTTAAAGAAAGACTGGGCAGTTTCCTAGATGCTGTCAGACCTCAGGTTTTTAATGTAGCCTCTGACCAGTGTCCCTGATGACTCTGGGGAATACGTTGGCTTCTGATGCAGAACAAACATTTCCTTACAAACCACAAGACTCAATTTGTTCACTGGGAAAGCCACTGGCATTGCCTTTACTGAGAACTAAAAAAAAAGTGCCTTCTTTCCTCCCTTTTTCTCCAAACCCAGTCCTCCTCACTCTTCCCCACCTCCCAACACATACACATTGAACATGAATTTTTCCTTCTCCCTTTGAGGAATCAAGGAAGGGCTACTGGAAACAGTTTCTTTCTTTAACAGCTGCAAGAGGGGTAGATGGGACTTAGATACTAAGTTTTGGTGTCATAAGCTGAAATTAAAAGCAGATGAGATTGAGTGAAGGGGAGTGATAGGGTGGATAGTATGCTGCACTTGGAGTCAGGAAGTCCTGGGTTTGAATCTCTCCACAGACATTAGCTATGCGGCCCTGGACAAGTTACATGGTCTCTCTGGGCTTTCAGTATCCTCATCTGTAAAAGGAAGGGATTAGACTTGATGTTCTCTGAGGTCCCTCCCAGCTCTAAATCTATGATCCTATGAATCTCAGGTTGATAGCATGGTGGATCCCTGGAGGGATCTGGGAGTGTTTGCCCATATCCCTGGCTTTAAACTGGGGAGGATTAGTCTGATGCAGACTGGGGATCAGGGCAGCATAGTCAGGTCCTACCCTGAATAAAGAGAAAGACACTTTTTGGCAACAAGAGCACATCTCTGACTTCCCCCCAAATGATGTTGGCATCTGACTCAGGGGACAGTATCATTGGCAATGTGTGATCTTGGCCGCACATGAACACTTCCAATGAGTATATGTGTCTAAGGGCAATCTAACAAAAAATATAATACAAAATTATAGGATGTGTAGGGCTAAAAGGGACCTTAGAACACAGCACATACACTATCAGAGCTGAAAAGTCATTTGGATGTATCTCTTCATTTTCCAGAGAGGAGTATCAGTGACTCTTAGAATACCAGTATTGGAAGGTATTTTAGAAACTTGAGCAAGGGGACCAAGCCAGGCACAAAGCCAGGACATAATAAACTCATATCTTTCTCTTTCTTCCTAAGAATCAAGGCAATGTGGTTTAGTGGGAAGATTATTGCCTTTGGAGTTTGGTGTTCTGGATTCAAGTCCCAGATCCACCACTGATGGGCTCCTTGTATTTGCCACTCTATGCAGGCATGGTTTCTGTAACATCTCTGACATGGTCATCTAGCTTTTGTTTGAAAACTTCAAGGGACAGGGAACTCATTCCCTTAGGAGGAAGCCCAGTTCATTTTGTAACATAGCTATAGTTCATTTTGTAACAAGTCTACTTGTTAGGATGTTCTTCCTTATACGAATCTTTCTTGAAAGCTCCTCCTCAGAGCAAAAGCTGGAACCAGATCCCATTTCCAAGACAGTTTTTCTTATTTTTTGACTCAGGAAAGAAACTACTAACAATGGTGGAGCCTCTGCTAGATAATTTCAGGTATTAGGCCTCACAGGTAGCACAGTACCAGACCTGGAATCAAGAAGACTCATTTTCTTGGGTTCAAATTTGGCCTCAGATACTTACTAGTTGTGTGACCCAGGCTAAGTCACTTAAGTCTGTTTGCTTCAGTTTCCTCATCTGTATAATAAGGGTATTGGACTAAATGAACCCTATAAGGTTTCTTCTAAATCCAAATCTATGATCCTATGATCTCAGAGTTGGAAGAGACCTGGAAATTATTCAGTCCAACCTAGATCTGAGCAAGAATTCCTCCAAATAGTTAGCTTTTATATAGCAGTTTTAGATGTGCAAAGTGCTTTAAAAACATCACTCTGGGAGGAATTATATTTTAAAGACAAGGGAACTGAGGCAAACAGAGGTGAAGTGACTTGCCCATCTAGTAAATATCTGAGGCTAGATTTTCATGACTCCACAATCAGCACTCTATCCACTGAGCAAACTTGCTCCCTTTATAACATAGGTGATAAGAGGTCAAAGGCCCAGTGAGGGGGAATCAGATAAATACCAAATCAGCACCTTCCACTTTTGGATGGCTCTAATTATTAGGAAGATTTTCCTTATACCAAATTTGCCCCTTGGCAACTTCCACTCATTGCTCCTTCTTTTTTCTCTGAAATCAATTTGAACAAGTCTTATTGCCCTTCTTCATCAAAATGGGAATCTTTAGAATATTTGAAGACAGCTACTATGAAGTGATCTCTTTCAGGCAAAATATCCCAATTTCTATCAGGTCTCAAGGTGGCATGAGCTTAAAGTTCTTTACTGCTGTCACTGTCCTTCTCTATATGCTGTTCAAGTTATTAGTCTCCTTCCTAAAATGTGGGACCCAGAGCTTAGCAAACATTCCAGATGTGGTTGACTAGGGAAGAAAGCACAGTAGGACTGTCACTTCTTAGTCTTAGGACACTGCTTCTTGTTTTGTAATCTGTAAAATGGGAGTATTATACAAGAGAGCCTCCACAGGCTTTTCAAGCACCACAGTGTACAATTCTTTGCTAACATGTCTATGATTCTACCCATAACTGCTTAAACAAGCAGGAGTTAGGATTGCAATGATTATTAATGATTCCTGAGGTACGACAGTGAAGCATGCTATCCAGCCTTTGAGTTGATGGACTCAGGAATTTGTTCTACTTGTCTATGCATATTTCTTACAATGACCCTCTCTTCTTTCCTTCCTTCTTTCCTCCCTCCCTTCTGCCTTCCTTCCTTCCTTCCTGAAAGAAAATAAATTTGTAACTAAATAAATACTTTCACCTGGCCAACTGCAACCAGCAGAGGGCAGGGTGGTTTCATTTATTATTATTTTTTTATAAAAGTCTTTTTGCATTGGTTGTTGGGTATTGAAAAGCCTCATTAGCAAGAACAAAGGCAAGCCATATTTACAAAGTGTTTACATTGTGCTTTGCAAATATTCCATAAACCCGATGTAATGGTTAATTAGGGCTATGGAACACTCGGTAAAAGGCATAGCTCATATATCTTAATTACAACAATGTACTATTAATTAGTTCTATGGATCCCACAGTAATGAGGCTCCTTAGAGTTGGAACAAACAATAATGCCTGATCAGTCATATTCACAATATATTTTTGGTTCCAAGAAACGCTGAATGAATATGGTAGGGGTAGGAGCCAAGGCAGGAACTGCTTACCTGTGGGATACTCTGTATTGCAAGGCATAGAACCACAAATCATAGGCATAGAATTCTCTAATCAGACTTTGGAAAAGCATCATTTAATGATCTTTTTTCCTAGTCACTGTCATTCTGCAAATAGTCAGGTAAATTGGGTTGTAGTTCTGCCTCTTCCACTGTTTCCCTCTGGGTTTAAAATAATGGGAATAGACTAGATAAACCATAAGGTCCACCTCTTCCATATGTGATTTTTTATTGTTTGAGTGTTTAGATATTTACCTATTAAGAGCCTATATAGTTGGATGCCTCCTTATATGCTGGTTTTAATTTTCCTTGAAATAGTAAAAACCTCATTTATTTAGGGAAAGGTCTACCTAATTTGATTCTCTGTCTCTGTCTGTCTGTCTCTGTCTCTGTCTTTCTGTCTGTCTGTCTGTCTGTGTCTCTGTCTCTATCTCTGTCTCTCTGTCTCTGTCTGTCTGTCTGTCTGTCTGTCTGTCTGTCTGTCTGTCTGTCTTTCTGTCTGTCTCTCTCTCTGTCTCTCTCTCTCTGTCTCTGTCTCTCTCTCTTTGTATTTATACTTTAAGGAGAACAACCATTTGAAAAGCCCAGGAGTGGAATGATGGAAGAAAGTCAATTCAAACAGCTTTCAGTGATGGTGGCTTCTGCTCCACACTGAGCTCTGAGGCTCAGAAGTGCATCCCTAGAAGGAGGAAAGGGCTGTACTTAACCATTTATATTAAATCAACTTGTGTACCAGCAGTATTTGGGAGACAGATGGTTGAAGTCAGGGCTTTGCATATGGATGAAGGTTGGGGCATAGTTGGTGCTTGGGCTTAAAGCTTTGTTGGTGCCTAGGCATCAGGACTCAAGCTGTGGCCAGATCAGTTTAAGGAGCTGTTGCCTTCAGGTTAAAAGCTGCCAGTAACTCAGTTCAACAAACTTTTATCAATTCCTTCTGCATGTTAAATACTCTAGTAGTTGCTGGGGTTACAAAGACCAAATTGAAATAATCCCAGCCTTCAAGGAGCTTACCAACTCTCCTGGGAGGACACAAGAAAGTAAATATGAAGTAAGACCAATAAATTCTAGGAGAGAAAGCTAATAATTAGGAAGGATCACGAAAAAGTTTAGGTAGGAAGAGACACTTGAACTGTGCTTTAAGGGAAGCTGGGGAATCACTAAGATAGAGGTGAAGGAGGGACATTAGGACCACTTGTGTGTAGGAAAAAAGGTGAGAGGTGGTAGGAGACAGCTGGGAGGCCAGGCTGAATGTAATGGAGAATACATAGAGGGATTAATATCAAATAAAGCTGTAAAGATAGTTGGAGGTATTAGAATAGTTCAGGCATATGTTTAGAGTGAAAGGGATATATGTGAGAAATGCTGTCAAGGTGGAATTCACAAGACATGAAACCCCAGTGGGATATAGTGGTAGCAACAAAAAGAAAGGTTAATAATGAATTCAAGACTGAGAAATTGGGTGATTGGAAAGATGGTGCCATCTTCAACTGAAATATGGAACTTAATAGAAGGCATATTTTTTTTGGTGGGAATATAGTATGTTTAAGATGCCTATCTAGGGACAACCAGGTAGAGAACCCCAGTAGGCAGTAATGTGATGATGTGGGACTGAAATTCAGAAGAAAAATTAGGACCCTAGATATATATAGATTTGGGAGTCTATATAGAGATGATGAATCCATAGTAATTGATGATGTTACCAAAGGAGAGAGGAAAGTCTAGGACACAGTCTTAAGAGATGCCTAAATTTAGTAGGTAAAAGGAATATAATGATGTAGCAAAAAAAAAAAAGACTGAAAAGGAATGGTAAGAAAGGCAGAATCAAAAGAGATCTGGAAAGACAAGGAAGGAGAAAGTATCCAGAAGAGGGGTGATTAACTGTGACAAAAGCTATAGAAAGATCAAGAAGGATCTATGATTAAGAGAAAGAGTATTGATTTTATCAGTCGAGAGCACTGGCAACCTTGGAAACAGATTTTATTATTATTGTTTGGTCATGTCCAATTCTTTATGATTCCATTTGTGGTATTCTTGGCAAAGATGCTGGAGTGGTTTGCCATTTCCTTCTCCAGCTCATTTTATAATTGAGGAAACTGAGGCAAACAGGGTTAAGTGACTTACTCAGGGACACAAAGCTAGTAAGTGTCAGAGGCTGAATTTGAACTCAAACCTTCTTGACTCCAGTCCTGGCAATCTATCCACTTTGTTGCCTAGTTGTCCCATTATTTTAATCACTTGCCTCTAAAGCCTTGGAGTTATCCCTTTTCAATCAGTTGCCAAGTCTTGTCAATTCAACCTTCCTAACATATCTTACATTTATGTCTTTCTTGCCATTCATTCGCCCATCATCCCAGTTCAGGCTTTCATCATTTCCAGCCTGAACTATTGTAATAGTTAATGATTTAGTGTGTGTGTGTGTGTGTGTGTGTGTGTGTGTGTGTGTGTGTGTGTTTTGCTTCCAGTCTTTCATCTCTTACTCTCATGCCCTAAATGGCTGTTAAAATTATCTTTCTAAAGTAAAAGTGTGACTATATCACTACCCTACTGGAAAATCTCTATTAGCTTCTTATTGACTGTAGTATAAAATATAAATTCAACTTGATATTTTAAATCTTTCAAAATCTGCTTCCAGCCCTTCTTTCAGATGTATTTCACTTCACTTCTTTTCCCTCTCTACATTCCAGCCAAGCTGGTCTAATTGTTTCCAAAACATAACATTCTATCTCTTATCTCTGTGTTTTGACACCTGTGCTTGGAACACACTCACTTCTCATTTCCATTTCTTAGAATCATTAGCTTCTTTTATGGCTTAACTCATTGGTATCACCTTCTTCAGGAATCCTTTTCTGATCCCTAGTTGTTAAATCACTTGTCCTCCTTAAATTCCCTTAAATTCATTTACTAATCTGTTTCCATGTTGTGTTGTTCATTTATTTCAGTCATATTCATCTCTTTGTGACCACATTTGGAGTTTTCTTGGCATAGGTACTGGAATAATTTGTCATTTGCTTCTCCAGCTCATTATACAGATGAGGAATTGAGGCAAACAGGTTTAAATGACTTGCCCAGGGTCACATAGCTAGTAAATCTCTGAGGTTGGATTTGAACTCAGGTCTTCCTGACTCCAGACTTGGTACTTCACACCTAGTATAGCACCTCGCACACAGGGGAATTAATGTTTATGTAGCTGAGCTTAGATCTACATAATTTCTTTTCCATTCTCTCCTCATTTTTTTCCCATTGACTTTTTCATATTCTCTCACCTCCTCCCACCTTTCCCCTTTCTGCTCTTTTCTTATCTAGGTTTTAGGTTTTAAGTGGGGGAGGATGGGTAAAGGGGTGGGATGTGGTGGGTGATAGGTGAGTCACCATCCTCATTCCTTGGCTCCTCCTTTTTCTCCTCACTCAGAGTTTGTGTTTTGAGGTTCTTTGACTAGTCCCCCACAATCCCTATCCATGTCAGCCCCATCACTTACTGGATCTTTGGTTTTTTATGAAGAACAGCTTGAGTCTCTCTTTGAACGTGTTCTCATTGACATAGAACTCTACTTGTACCCTGCAGGAGAAAGAAAAAAAAACAAGAAAAAAGGTAGGCTTTAGGACAGGGATTGGACCTTTGTAAAATGAAGAGGGATTGTCTGACTCTATGATCTCTTATGGTCCCTTCTGACTATCACTTTATGTCCTATACATTTGGTAAATATCATCATGAGAGAAATGTTAAATGTTAATGCCAATTTATTTCCAAACCATGGTCCCACTTTTCCAGGATATACTTTATAAACAAGGAAACCAACAAAAACCTAACAGATTAATTTATCTCCATAACCTCTTCCCTATCACCAGATTCTTGGAACAGGAGAATCCATTAAAAGGCCATTTTCAGGCCACACTAAATGTCAACTTTTCTCTAAGGAGATAATAGTCCCTTTTTCAGTGGCTGGTATTTGGGGTGGGGGTGAGGTGGAGGGGAATAGAGGGCTATATGTGTGTGCATGGGAAAGGGATATTTTTACCTGGAGAAGGCTCCGTCTGCTTTGGAGGGAAAAATAAGAGGGCGACTGTTAGTCTTGCCCTTACAAGAGATGTTTATTCAAAACCTTTTGAACTTGAACTATCTGCCTGCTGTTTTGCACTCAACCTTGTAAGCAGATATAAAGAGTCTGTCAGAAAAAGGCACTTGACCTTGTAAAAAAGAGTTGGGAAATGTCTCAGGAGAGTGACTGTCAATACTGGATGAGCATTCCCTGTACCGACTATTCCTCACCCCTTAGTCCTGCCTAACCTTGTAGGGCTCCTGGCCAAGAAATAAAATCCCCACAGGCTCTCCCTTACCCGCCAACTATAATTGGGAGCTTCTAATTGATATAGAGGTGAATGTCATCTCCTGCACCCTTAATAATGAGAAACCTTGGCAGCTTACTCTCTGTTTCAACTTAATTTTTAAAAAGTGTTTGAAAAATTAATTAGTCCCCAAAGCACATTTAATGTAAAGTAAGTTATATAGACAGGAATTTATTATCCAATAATTCAGTAGGGGCTTCCACAGCAGCTGTGGATCTTTTGAATTAGCAAAGAGAAACCAGGAGCTAAAGGGCTATGAAATCTGTCATTTCAAAATTTAATTTAATGAGTACTTATTGAGTGCCTGATGCATGTCTATCTCTACACTCATGATTCTGTGAAGGAGAAAATATAGTCCTCTCCCCGAGGGAGTCCACAAGGGAGGCTACTGTCTCTACTGGGAGACAGGTTTTCTAATTACTAAGCAATTAGAAGACAGTACAAGATAGAAATCAATCCTAATGCTGCTGCCAAAATCCCACCTATTCTCTGTTCCTAGGGTGAACAAAGTTAGGAAAGTGTTATCTGTGACTCTCTACCTCCCTCCCACCCTGTTCTTCACTTATTTCCTCTATCAAATTTCTCTGAGCAGTTGTTCCAACTGTTTTCACTCCACTTAAAAACCCAACCTCATCTCTGGTCCCTTTACTCTGGGAGATGACCTCATCTTCTGCCTCACTGAGAAAGCTGAGCCCCTTCACCTTCCCTTCTTGAAATCCCTATGAACCTTTATTCACCCACAGAAAGGGAATATAAGCAGCGTTCAAAGGATAGAATCATTTAGAGATGGAAGGACTGTAGATAACATCCAATCCAACCTCATTTTATAGACGAGAAACCTGGATACCAGAGAGGTAATATTATTTGCTCAAGGTAACTCAAGGGACAATTTAGCAAAGATGGGTCTCAAACCCAGGACCTTGGAATTCAAATTCTCTTTTCCAGACTGGATGCTTCTAACTTTGTCTTCAGTATCTTCCGGGTAGATCTCTTCCAGGATTTTACTCTGTAAAATGCCCATCTCCTGAATTTTAAATTTATTCCTCTTCATTACCCTCTTCCTCTCAATCCACAAACATTCTCAGGTTTCCCTTATCTAAAACCCCTATAACATTCCCTGGAATCTGCTTCCTTATTAAATTCTCTATCTCTTCTCTACTCTACTACTTTCTAGTTTCTAGAAAGTTGTCTATACTATGTGTTTCCATTTCTTCCCTACCCACTCACTTTCCAGCCACTTGTAATTAGACTACAACTTAACACACCCATAAAACTGCCACCTCAAAAGTGCCTAGTGATCTGCTAATCTCCATATTCAAAATCTTCTTAATATTAATTCTATATCATTGTTTTGTAGCCTTTGACCAATAACCATCACCTTGTTGGTTCTTGTGACTTTAGTTCTCCTCCTACTTCTTGACCCGCCCATTCTATTTCCTTTCCTAGTTCCCCTTCTTCTTCCTCTTCTTTAAAAATGGCATCATCAAAGCTCTTCTATCCCTTTTCTACACAACTCTATTTAGATAACTTCTAAATCTATATTTTAAGCCTTAATCTCTATACTTTCACTTCTAAATATTGCTGAGTGTGTTCACCTCGATGTCTAACTGGAACCTCAAATTAAGCACACTATGCCCAATATGGAAACTTTCACTTTTCTCCCTAGACCTGCTCTTCTAATTAATTTCTCTGTTTCTGTCAAAGCCTCCTCCCCCTTCTATCTCCTCTTTCCCAAAAGCTAGTCTCATTGATGTTATCCATGATGCCTATTGATCCTAACCCTGAAATATGACTGGCATTTATCACTTTCCATTCCATTTGAGTATGAGTATGTAACCACCAAAGATATCTTCTTAAATATTCACCACTTGGACTGTGTCATCCAAACCTACTCTCTAGAGTCCAAGAACCCAAGTCTAAATTCCTAAGCCTAGTATTCAAGACCCTCCATTCTTGGGGTTTGACACATCTTTCTAGATTTATCTTACATCTTTTATTAAAGGTATACAGTCTTCCCAACAAATCCCAGCAGGCAGAAGTAGAAAGAGAATTTCCATTCAAAATAACTCAGACAATATAAAATATTTGAGAGTCTACCTGCCAAGATAAACTCAGAGGCTGTATGAACATAATTATAAAATACTTTTCACACAAATATAGATCTTAACAATTAAAGAAATATTAACTGCTCTTTGAGAGACTGAACCAGTATAATAAAAATGACAATTCTTCTGAAATTAATTTGCAGTGTGATAATCACGAAAACAACTACACTGGCTAAGATATGGAGTGGTAAATCAGTGGAATAGATTAGGCACAATATACAGCAGGAAATGACCATAGTAATCTAATATCTGATAAACCCAAAGATGCAAGCTTTGGGTACAAGAACCCACTATCTGACAAAAAATGCTGGGAAAACTGGAATGCACTTGGGCAGAAACTAGGCATAGACTAACATTTCACACCATATACAACATAAGGTCAAAATGGGTAAATGATTTCGATATAGGGGGTGATATCTATCTTAAGGAAATTAGGGGAACATGAAAAAAAATTTCCTAATAGATCTATGGATGATGGAAAAGTTCATGACCAAATAAAAGATAGAGAGGATCACAGGAAATAAAATGGATAATTTTGCTCATATGAAATTAAATTTTTTTTTGGTACAATCAAAACTAATGCAGTCAAATATAAGAAAAGTGAGAAACTGGTAAAAAAAATTTTTTTACAGCAACTTCCTCTGATAAAGGTCTCATTTATCAAATGCATAAGAAAATGAATCAAATTAATAAAAACAAGAGTCATTCCAAAGTTGATAAATGGTCAAAGGAAATGAACAGGTACTTTCCAGAAGAAGAAATCAAAGCTATCAATAGTCATTTTAAAAAGTGCTCCAAATCACTATTGAATAGAGAAAGGAAAATTAAAATAATTATAAGGTAACACTGCATATCTATCAGACCAACTAAGGTGATAGAAAAGAAGAATGATAAATGCTGAAGGAGTGGTAAGAAAATAGGTACACTAATACATTATTGGCAGAGTTGTGAACTGGTCCAACCTTTATGGGAAACAATTTGGAACTAATACCCAAAGTGGTATAAAATTACACAAACCCTCTGACCCATCAATAGCACTACTATGAAATCTGAAAGGGACAAAAAAGGTGAAAGGACCTACGTGCATAAAAATATTTTAGCAGTTCTTTTTTTTTGTTGTTGTTGTTCTGGCAAAGAATGATGCCCATTGATTGGAGAATGGTTGAAGAAGTTGTAGTATATGATTGTGATGGAATACTATTAATGAGGGGGATGATTTCAGAAAAACCTGGGAAGACTTATATGAACTGATATAAAGTGAAAGAAGAAGCATCAGAAGAACACTGTACACAATAGATGCAATCAGTTGTGAAAGACTTAAGCTACTCTGCTCAAAACAATGATCCAATATAATTCCAAAGGGCCCATTTTGAAAAAATACAATTTGCTCCCAGAGATAGGATGAACTCTGAATATAGACTGAAACATACCTTTTTAACTTTTTTTTTTGCTTTTTCCTCCAACATGGCTAATATGGAAATATGTTTTGCATGCTTTCATCTGTATTTAAAAAAGATGTATGCCATCCATTAGCTAAGCTCTACTTGCTGTGCTTCTAATATGACTCACTGCTCCCAGCCTCTATAATCTTTGCTTTGGCTGTTCCACATGGTTTAGAATGGCTTTTCTCTCCTGACTTCTTTCAAAACCCAATTTAAATCCTGCCTCCTGAAGGAATCCTTTCTAGGTCTCACATGTTCTTCTACCTCCACACTCAAACTGCTAGTCTCTTTTGCCTCTGAGTTTATCTTCTATTGTCTTTTTTATTTTGAATGTATGTGATAATTTACTTATTTTTTAAAAGATACTTCATTTTACTAATTGCATGTAATAACAATGTACCACATAAGTTTTCTGAAGTTCTAAGATCTAAATTGTTTCCCTCCATTCCTTCCTTCCCCCTTCCTGGAGATGGTAAGTGATTTGATCTGGATTATGCATGTGTTATCATGGAAAACATATTTCCATATTGGTCATTGTTGTAAGAGAATACTAATATAAAACAAAAACCACAAAATAAAAACCCAAATGAACTAAAGTGAAAAATGATATGTTTTGATCTGCATTCTCACTCCAATAGTTCTTTCTCAGGGGATGGATACCATTCTTGGTCATAAGTCCTTCAGAATTGTCCTGGATCATTGTATTGCTGAGAGTAACTAAATCATTCACAGTACAATGTTCTCCTGGTTCTGCTTATTTCACTCTGACTTAGTTCATGTAGGTCTTTCCAACTTCTGAAATCATCCTGTTCGTTATTTTATTACAGTACAATAGTATTGCATCACTACCACATACCATATTTTGTTTAGCCATTTTCCCAAATAATGAACATTACCTCAATTTCTTATTCTTTGCCACCAGAAAGGGCCTGCTATAAATATTTTTTGTAAAAGTAGGCCTTTCCCTCACCCCCTTTTTTATTTCTTTGGAATACAGACTTAGTAGTGTTATTACAGGATCACAGGGTATGCACAGTTTTATAGCCCTTTGGGCATAGTTCAAAATTGCCCTCCAGAATGGTTGGATCAGTTCACAACTCTACCAAAAGTGCCTCATTAGTGTCCCAATTTTGCCACATTGCCTCCAGCATTTATCACTTTCCTTTACTGTCCTATTGGCCAATCTGATAAGTGTGAGGTGTTACCTCAGAGTTATTTTAATGCGCATTTCTCTAATAAATAATGATTTAGAACATTTTTTTCATATGATTATTGATAACTTTTATTTCTTCATCTGAAAACTGCTTGCTCATATCCTTTCATCATTTATTAATTGGGGAATGGCTTGTATTCTTATAAATTTGACTCAATTTTCTATATATTTGAGAAACAAGAATCTTATCAGAGACATTTGCTATAAAATATTCCCCCAGTTTGTTGTTTCCCTTCCAACATTTGTTTAATAGGCTTTGTTTGTAGAAACCCCTTAAAATTTAATATAATAAAAATTATTCATTTTATATCTTGTAATTTTTTTTATCTCTTGTTTGGTAATAAAATTCTTCCCTTCTCCATAGATCTGCCAGGTAAACTATTCTATGTTCACCTAATTTACTTATGTTATGACCCTTTATATCTAAATCATATACTCATTTTGACCTTATCTTATTAAAGAGTGTGAAACATCTGTCTATACCTAGTTTCTGCCATACTAAAGTTTTACAGTTTTTCCAGCAGTTTTTGCCAAATAATGAGTTCTTATCCCAAAAGCTGGGATCCTTGGGTTTATCAAACACTAGTTTGCTAAGGTGATTTATCTCTAATCTATTTCACTAATCCACCCTTCTATTTCTCAGCCAGTACCGGATTGTTTGGATGATTACTGTTTTACAGTACAGTTTGGTATCTGGCACTGCTAGGTTGTATGTGTCATTTATATGTTTTTGCCTTCACTAGAATATGAGCTCTATGAAGGTAGTGATGATTTTTCGCCTTTGTATCTTTTGCTTTTATTTGTATCTCTAGCACTTAACAAAGTCACTACCATGAAGTAAGTGCTTAATAATTTTTTTTGACTGACGTTAAATGGCATAAGATCTGTTTTCCTACCAATACAATTTTTGTTCATAATATTTGACATAGTGTCTATGATAATGCACTTGGAGTTAGAAAGACCTAGGTCTGAATCTCATTTCAGACACTTACTAGCTGTGTGGCTAGGGAAATAATTTAAACTCAGCCAAATTTCTCATTTTCCCCATTTTATTCTATTTTATTTTATTTTTCAGTTTCCTTACTTAAAAAATTAGAGATTAGATTCTATGACCTCTAATGTCCTTCCTAGCTCTAAATCTGTGATTCTGTGATGCCTTGACCTGGAATGTACTCCCATCATCCCATTCTCCTAACTCCCTTTTTGTCAAAATTCTATGTATTCTTCAAAGCCCAATTCAAATACCACCCACTCTAGGAAAACTTTTCTAATTCCATCATCTGGATCCAATCTTTCCCTACTTGGCTCCCATAGCAGTTTATATGTCTCTTCTGGTGCTGATCACATTCTTCCTTGTACTAAAGGTATTTGTGTACATATTTTACCACCCTTATAACTTTCACTTTAAGTTGCAGTCTTCCCAAGGAAAGAGCCCATTTCTTTTTCTTACTATCACCTACAGATTCTCACATAGGAATTTGACCACAGGGACCATTTATTATATGGCTCTATCCCTTTGGATCTCCTTGATGTGAATCATATAATTAATTGCTTTTAATATATTTTCATTCATCCATTCATCCATCCATCTATTTATTCATTCACTTATCAATCTAAAGAGTTGGCCTCCATATCTTGCAGAAGTTGTTAGTGCAAAGGTTAGTTATAGTCCAGTCTGACCACTGCCCAGCCCAAACCTAGATCAGCTGACTACTTTTTTCAACTGGATTGACTCCCTTGACTCTGGGAATTTACCATATTGATGGTGAACTTAGCCAATTGACCCACTGCAGCTCAGAATTCCTGAGCTCAAGAGATTCCCCAGTCTTAGCCCCCTTGTGATTGATTACAGATGTGTGCTATTTTGCCCAGCTATTATTTTGTATCCAATTATTTTCATTAAGACAAAAAGCTAACATTAATATATTACTTTAAGATTTTCAAAGAACTTTGAATTAATTTCAATCAATTCATTTTTAGGACTAATTTCACTCATAATAATAGCTAAAGTTTATATAGCACAAACATGTTTATAAACTACTTTATATCATATTACTATATATTATTTAATTATTCTATATAACACCAATTGTTTCATTGTGGAATTGTTTCCCCAAGCTTCCTGAGGGAAAGAAACATGACATCTTTGCCTATCTGTTCCACAGCCTCAGGCACTGACATTTGGTATAGTCAGTTCTATTAGTTTTAATTTTACTACTTCATCAAAGTGAAATATGGAAACTTGTCCTTTCATCTAATTTCCAGTTTGGGATTGGAAGGAGACATTATTTATTTATTTGAACAATGTAGTTCTCATTAGAGAATTTCAATCACAGGTTATTTAGCTCTAGCATCAGCCTTTAGCTAAACGGAGAATCTAAAGCCTTAGGAAAAAGCAGACAATATGTTCCTGTGAATATAAAGCTTTCTGGCAGTATTTGCATTCTAAAAGAGCACTTTGGAGAGGGCAAAACTTACTCTAGAGGGATGGTAGAATTTCATGGAGTGAAATATATTTGTTGCTTTAATCTAACAGCCCCAGGACACTCTCCTTCCTTCTGGAGAAGAGCAATGCCTAACTTCAGCCTCTCTGTCTCTCTGTCTCTGTCTCTGTCTGTCTCTTTCTCTGTCTCTGTCTCTGTCTCAGTCTCTGTCTCTGTCTCTCCTCCCTGCTCCTCCTCCTCCTCTACTGTCCTCACTGTAACGTCGTGTCCCTCCATTCCTTATCTTCTCTATTCACTCCATTTATCACTCCTGCTTTGGCTTCACTTTCCTTTTCTTACAGGTTTGACTTTATGGTTGACCAGTTCAACCATTTGCTATCACTTAACTTGAATTTCTTATGTCTTTATTGTTAATCATGCCTTATCACATGCCAGCTATGGATTATTCCCATCATCTACCTTCTCTATTCCTGTTTACATGCTGCTAAATGCTTTTAGAAAGAAAATCTCCTAACTGTGCCCACTGGGTTAACTACAAAAATGTTATTGAATCTAAACTAGGCCTTTTCTGCTGCTTGGCAATACTTCAATTCCTCCTTGATTGACTTTCTGCCATATTTTCTTCTGTGGCTATTCCAAACTTTCTCATCTCTTTTTAAACCTCCCACACCATGTCCTTCCTCCTCCTTCTCAGCAGTGGACCTCACCTCCTATTTTACTAAGAAAATAGAAGCCATCTGTCTCCATCTCCATCTTCCCTATTCCATACTTCAAAACTCTGTTTTTATCATCCTCTATTCTCTCATTCTTTGATCCAGTCTCTGATGAACTGAGTCTTCTCATCAATGCCAATCCCTCACCAGTATCAACCCTTACTTCCTTCTCCAGGAGGTTGACCCCTTGATAATTCCTCTTTTCCTTCTATTTAATACTTCCCTTATCCATGAGCTCCCCTCCCCTTCCCCCTACAAACATACTTAGGCCTGACCCATCATTTCAAACGATTACAAATACATTCACAATCACAAATACAACCACAATGACAGAATTTTGTATGATCCCGAACTCCCCTTAAACTGTTATCCTATATCTCTTTCACACATCTGGAAATATTATCTATATTTAATATTTCAATTTCTTCATTTTTTCACATGCTTTTAGAATCTTTGTAATCTGGATTCCAAACTCTTCTCTTTACTCATACTGCCCCCATCCTCATTCAGGCCCTTATCACCTCTCTCCTAGACTAGTGCAATAGCCTTCTATTACCTCAGGTCTCTCTGAGGTAAATCACTCTCTTCTAACTGATAAAGTGATTTACCTAAAGAGCAAGCCTTATAAGGTCATTTCACTACTCAATAAACTTCAGTGGCTCTGGATTGACTCAAAGACCAAATGTTTTTCATGATTATGCCATCCTTTTAAAATTTCTGTTTTTTCATTGCGGGACAATCAAATGTAATTGACTTTGCTACTAGTAGCGATGCAATGATCCAGGGCAAGCCTGAGAAAGAACTCTATCCACATCCTGAGGAAGAACTGTGGGAGCAGAAATGCAGAAAAAACATATGATTGATTACTTGTTTATATGGGTCCATGATTTGGGGCTTTGGTTTTAAAAGATTACTCTATTACAAAAATGAAAAATATGGAAATAGTTTCAAGTGATGATACATATATAACCCAGTGGAATTGCTTGTCAGCTGCCAGAGGGGGAAAAGGAATGGGAAAAGGTGAAGGAGAAAACATGAATCATGTAACCATGGACAAATATTTAAAAATAAATCAATTAATTAAAAAATAAATAAAATTTCTGATTTTGAGTTGTTTTATAAAGTAGGTAATTATTAGTACTGTAGTACATGTACATGATTTATAAATAAGTAATTATCCACTTTGGGGTATGAACTCACAAATGTATTAATTATATGGGTTCATGATAAAAAAGTTTGGAGAACATCATTTTAGTAGAATTTAAACCCTTTGACAAGACAGAGATTGTTCCATTTTTTCCCCTTGTATATCCAACATCTAGAACACAGCAGCCACTTAGTGCTTTTTAAAAAATTGAATTGAACAAGAGAGAGTTAGAAGAAGGTAACATAAAAAAGAATGCTAAAGCAAGAGATTATAAATTTAAGTGACAAAGGCAAAGGAAGGAAGAAAAATAGGAGGAAGAAAGAAGCAAATTAAAGAGAAAGGAAGAAGAGAAAAAAAGGGAAGGCAAACAGAACAAGGAAAGTAGAGGGAGAGAAATGGAGAGAAATGAGGAGGGTGAAGGGGTAATATAGAGAGCTGAAAAGGGAGGAGGGAGAGGTAGAAGAGGAACTGGAAGATGATAATAGGGGGAGACAGATGACACAGTAGAGAGATGAGAGGCAGAGAACAATGCCTCTGTTGCTAGGATATTCTCTGACCAATCAAGTCAAATTCTTCCTTCACTAGTGCTCCCTCCCCCTTTCCTTAGGCTCTCAGATATAGTAAAGTATAATGAATGGTCTTGTAGTCAGGGTTTTTCCAGAACCTGTCCTTCACTTCCATGATAGAGGTCCTCGAGAGAAAACACTTCCTTTTAGTGAAAGAGTTAGGGAAGTGGATTAATTGGTCAAGAAATTGACCAATGGTGGTCAGATTCCTAGAGGAAATGTTCAGGGGAACAACCATTCTATTTTCATATGACAACAAAACTGCCAAAGTATTCTGTAAGATGAGGACCTCGATCTTTGTCACCTGTGATGGGGAAGGGATTGAGGGAGTTATCCATACTCTCTGGCCTCCTGCCCCTGGTGACCAATACTATTTATGAGAAAGATGAATAGAATTAGGATTTAGTCTGTGGCTAATGTTGAGGCTCCTACTGTGATCATACTTATAGGTAAAGCTGTGGCCACAATTTATTATTACAACTGCCATTTGTATAGCTTGTTAAGATATGCAAGAGGATTTATATATATTATTTTTTAATTTCATTTTAACAAATATTTACAAAGTATTTACTACATGCAATGATAATCATCATAATAATAGAGATTTCTAAAGGATTACAAGTTTTGCAGAATGAGTTACATATATAGGATGTCTCTAAAATCTTAACGTGGTTTTAGGTTATTAAAACTCATTTAAGCTGTCCTTTAAGCACTGCAACACCCTATATTATCTATTTGAGCTCCATGATGACCTTCTGAAGTAGCTATTATAAAGGTAATAGGCTTCCCATTTTCCAGATGTGAATGCTCAGGCACAGACAGATTAAATGACTTCCCCATAATCATTCAGCTAGTAAGGATCAGAAAGAGGACTTGAGACCAGATTTTCTAAACCAAAAGTCAGGTTGTTCCCTGTAGCAGGGATATAAAGATGAAACCCAACACAATCCTTCCCCTCAATATGTTTAAAATAGAATGAGTATATTGAGGATGGGGTGGGGGTGGGATATGGCATGTACCCAAATGAATTTCTTACAACTTAGCACATGATTTTATATTGATCTTCTTTATTTTACTAATTTATTTATTTTGCTAATGGTTATTTCTCCTCCCTGTTTCTTCATCTGTAAAATTAGGGGTTGGTCTGGATGATCTGAGTACTATGTTTTAATATTACTGCAGCTTTAGCTGGCACAGCTGGCACTGGCACCTGTGGGTAGATTCAAAGTGGTACATAAGAAAGATACTGAGCTGTGTCATCTTGGTCAAGTCACTTAACCCCCAGTCTAGCCCTTCCTGCTCTTCTGCCTTGGAACAAATAAATAGTATTGATTCTAAGATGGAAGGTAAAGGTTTTGGGATTTTTTTCAAAGAAAGATACTGAAAAACTAGTGTGCTCAGAGAAGGGTGACAAGGATATTGAAGGACCTTGTTATTATCTCATATAAAAATTGGTTGAAGGAAGTAGGTGAATTCCTACAGGAGAGAAAACTTGGGGATGGGGGATATGTTAGGGAGAGTGGAATATGATAGCTATCATTAGAGAGTATTTGAAATTCTGTCACGTGGAAATGGGATTAGATTTGTTTTACTTAGCACTGGCCTGGATTTGGGAAGATCCCACCTCAGACACTTAACTATGTGACTCTGGGCAAGTCACTAAGCCCTATTTGCCTCAGTTTCTTCATCTGTAAAATGAACTGGGGAAGGAAATGTCAAACTACTCCAGTATCTTTGCCAAGAAAATCCCAAATGAGGGCATAACGAGTTGGGGATAACTGAACAACCACAAAGTACCAGAAACTGTCAGGCATTGGAGATACAAAGACAGAAATAAAAGTCTTTGACCTTCAAAGAGCTTACATTTTATGGGAAAGACAACACCTATACATCACATAACTATACAGAATATAGATGAGGTAAAAATACAAGGTAATTTCAGGGGAATTTGAGTGTGTGTGTGTGTGTGTGTGTGTGTGTGTGTGTGTGTGTGTGTGTGTGTGTGAATCAGGAAAGTCCTTGTGTAGGAAGGAACAGTTAAAGGATGCCTTGAAGGAAGCTGGGATTTCTAAGAAGTCAAGGTAATGTGGGAGTGCATTAAAGGCATGGGGGATGGCCTAGGCAAAAGCACAGGGATTCGATGTTAAATGTAAGGAACTGAGAGAAGATCATTTTAGCTTGCTGTCTATTATCTGATCCACCTGCAAATGAAATAAATGATCTTTCGGGATATTTCTTCAGGAACTGTTCTCCAACAAGAGACAGGAATATGCAAATTCATCAACCAATATAAATCCCACTTAAGCCCAATGCCACTCTTGACTAGGAATGAGTCTATCATCTCACTCCTTTGATACCCCAGTGGGACCTCTTCTGGAATAACAGCAGACAAAGGACTTAGAGCTCCCTTGACTCCTGAACTTAGAGAGAAATGATTCATGAAAGGAGAGGATTCCTTTTAGTGAAGTGTGGCCAACATTGCTTTCTTCAAAGGTAGGAGCCAGAGCCTGCAATGTCAGAGAAATTAATGATGCTTCCTTCACTCACTTTTAATGTTTCATGAATTGTGGCTGCCTGCTAGGTCTAGTACCACCACAGAAAAATAGATTTTTTGAAACCTGATCTGCCTGAAGTGTGCTTAATACAAAGAGTGTAAATCAGCCAGAGGGGTCATCCAGAGAAGACTTCTGAGAGGGAGGGAGTTTCTCTCAGGCAGCTTTGATCTATGAGATGTCTACAGTGTAGAAAGCACAAAATTATTGTGCCAGATGATGTAATGACAATGAGCTTCCAATTTTTTCCCATCAGTTAATGGCTCTATGAAGCAAATCACTTCCTCTCCCTGTGACTCAGTTTTCCTCATGTAAAAATTAAGATGGTAACTTAGATGGTCTCCAAGGTGTCTTTAGCTCTGACAAGTCAATAATCTATAAACAGATTCCTTTTTGCTCTCCCTAAACCTTATTTTCTTTTGTCCTCAAGGCTATATTTTGGTTAATGAACTTCCCTTTTAAATAGACCAGCTCACAGAAGATTTTAATGTTGTACCTTATAAATTAGCAAATTAATGAATTAGTGGTCGGGGACTATTGCTATATCACATAAGAATTTAATAGTAGAGTTAAGATTAGAATCCAAGATCTTCTGATTCTCGGAGCAGAGAGGCAATGTAGTATGTCAGAAAGAGCACTGAATTGGAAGTCAGGGGTAAGAGTTCTGGTCTTGGATTTTCTATTAAGTTCTTTTAGAACCTTGGCTGAGTCTCAGATTCTTCCTCTGTAAAAGTGGGGGGGGGACTGGATTCCACTGTATGATTTCTGGGTCCCTTCTAGGATTCTAATCATAAACAAAACTTTGCTTAATTTGATAATTATCCTTCTACTGCTTGATATCAACTTGCTTTTAGTGTGCTTTGGGCAGAATTCTGCTGATTCTACTTCTTCAGTATCTTGCAGAATGGCAGTAGCTCAAAAGAAAAGCGAGATGTGAAAATTTAGACATTTTCATCTCAAATGTTTACATGGGCTATTTGTGCCCAGCCTGTGGTAGAACCTTCCAAGCTCATATTGATCCAATCAGCCCATTTGGACACATTGTACACTGACAACATAGTGGCAACATTTTGGTCATCTTTGAGTAGGAAGGACAAAAACAACTGGTCAATCTCCCAGATGACAGAACTGCAGCATGTCAGAGTTAGAAAGTATCTCAGTGACTATAAACAAATTCCAAAGAAATACAACTAATAAGGAATACAAAGTATTTCTCATTGTTAGGAAGTACACTCTTCTCATTCCCATCTCCATCATCTTTGTTCAGGCCTGGATTTTTCTTGCCTAGTCTATTTTTTTTAAACCCTTACCTTCCATCTTGGAGTCAATACTGTGTATTGGCTCCAATACAGGTGAGTGGTAAGGGCTAGGCAATGGGGGTCAAGTGACTTGCCCAGGGTCACACAGCTGGGAAGTGTCTAAGGCCAGATTTGAACCTAGGACCTCCCATCTCTAGGCCTGGCTCTCAATCCAATGAGCTGCCCAGCTGTCCCCCCCCCCCCAGTCTATTTTAATAGCTGCCTCATAGGTCTTCCTGTTTCTAGGTTAACCCCCTCCGCAAACCTTGTTACCCTCAACTCCCCTATTCAAGTAATCTTTCTTATAGTTCTAGAGCTCTTCTCCAAAACTTTCAGTGACTACCCATTGTTTCCTGAATAAAGTGGAAATTTCTAAGCCTAAGATTCAAAAATCTCCACAATCTGGGTCAATATGATTTTTCCAGATACTTATTTCAGGGATTTTTTACTTTCCAGCAAAATTAAATTATTCTTTTCCTCTGTTATTATTCTTCCCTCTCTTAAAAAGTATCATTATTATTTTAAACCCTTACCTTCAGTCTTAGAATTAATATTGTATATTGGTTCCAAGGCAGAAGAGAGGTAAGGACTAGACAATGGGGGTTAAGTGACTTGCCTAGGGTCACACAGCCAGGAAGTGTCTGAAGACAGATTTGAACCTAGGACCTCCCATCTCTAGGCCTGGCTCTCAGTCCACTGAGCCACTCAGCTACCCCAATTATTCCCTCTCTACAGCATCCTCCATGCCCCGAATGTGATCTTCTCATTCCTATCTTCAATTGTTGAAATTCCTTCTTTCCTTCAAGGTTCAACTCAGATGCTACCTTCTGTAGGACATCTTATCTGTTTCTCCCCCCTTCTTTCTCCTTATCTCAGAATAAAAGTGGTTTTTCCTTTCTGAAATAACTCATGATATTATCTTTCAATTTTCCTGATTGCCATAAGTTTCCATTACTGTGTATATGTATTTCCTCTTTATTATATTACAAGCTTCTTGAAAGAAGATCCTATTTGCTGTCTTTGTATCCTCATAAATTAGCTCAATGACTTACAACAGGTGTTTAATAAATGGTTGTTGAATGAATGAATAAATCAGACATAAGTTCATATCTTCATACCAGCAACCACTTGCTATGCTGCTTTTATATTATTGCTGCCACAACAATAGGCAGATTGCTACTAAGAGAAAAGAAGTTCCCGGGACTGAGAATGAGCAAGAGATTGAAAGGAAAGAAACTCAAGGCAATGGCTGTTTACTTCAGGCAAGTGTGTACCATAAACTCTTGGTTCTCATCTCCCAAATTTCCCTTGGGAATGTGAAGGTTAAGGGTTCAAGATGGTGCTGGAAGAGACGTGCTTTCCACAGTACCCAGCCCAATTTCTCCCTAGGGCACTGGTAAGGACTTCATTGAGAAAGCATAATTGGAGGCTTGCCAGTTGTGGCCAATTGGGAAAACATCTGCAGAGATTATCCTGGGATAGTGGAAGTGCACACAGGCTAATAGGATTAGGAATTACAAGTGACTGGGATTGGAACATGAAATAAAGGGTCATTAAGAGAGCTAGTTTTGAGTCCTGGTTCAACTGCTACCTAGCTGTGTGACATTGGGTATACTTTATTTCTCTTGGCCTAGCTTGCTTTATATATACAATGAGTGGATTTCTGGTTCTAGAGGTCTATAATTCTAGCATATATCTAAAGGTTAGATTATGTGGGACAGACTCTAAGCATTTTGCAGAAAATTGGGGATTGAGGAAGAGTTTATATCTGCAGCATTCTCTCTTCTATAGGAAAACCATCATTCTCTTTCAGCCCTTCCTGGCTGATACCTTTGAAGCTGCCTCTTGAACTTTTTCCTGGCTACTCAGAACTTGTCCCTGCCTAACTCTCTGCTCCCTCCCACTGTGCTTTCCTCATCCACATGTACCATTTCTTCAGGAACCAAATGACAAACTGATAAATCATGTGCCAAAGGAGAGGATTAAGGGGCTGCCTTGAAGTAACACTTACGCATTTTAACAGAGACACACTAGAGAGAAGCTTTAGGAACCTTTTTTTTTTCTTCTTCTAGTCCAAGAAGAGAGTCACTGGGGAAACACTGGGTAAGATAAGAAGGGTTATATGGCAAGACTTAAAGGGAGATATATTTTGGGAAAAGGATCTTCCCAATCTCTTAAACCACATCAGTAGGTGTTATCTCTATTTAAGACTAGTCCTTATACCACCTCAACTTCTTTGGGTCAACTTTTCCAAAAAAGGTAAGAGGACTAGGTACATGCTAAAGTGCCAAGACTAGTGGTCATATCCAATCTGGGATTTGTACTCTCTTCTGACTACATTCCTCACAGGATCAAAAAACTGCAGAATTGGAAAGAACCTCAGAGGAACTCTAATTCAATCTAAGCAGAAGCCCCCTTTAAAATATAATGGCAGTGACGTGAAATTCACTACCACCAGAATCAGGCCATTCCACTTTCAGGCAATTCTAATTATTAGAAAGCTTTTCTTTTTATTGAGTTTTATTTATTTGTAACTTTCATTTGTTCCTACTAGTTCTACCCTCTGGGATTAAGCAGAATAATTCAAACATTCTAAGCCCTTTTCCATGTAACATTCCATGTAAAATCCTTCAATTCTTAAAGACAATTATGTCTCTGGTAAGTCTCTTCTGCATGATAAGCATCCATAACCTCTTCAGCTGACCATCATGTATCATGTTCTCCAACAAATTGACCGATAAATATTTTTAAAGTATGTAGTATGCATCAGAAATGGTGATAGTCTCTGTTTTCAAGGAGCACCAGTCCATTAACTAACCTATGCTCCTTCTTCCCTCTACCCCATCCTCAGATATGCTCCAGCTTGCCCACTGTTTTCCTAAAATGAGGAGTCAGTATCTCAGGTGTGGTCTATACAGGGAAGAATAGAATGGGACTGTATAACCTTCCCCATTTTGGATCCCATGATTTTGTTTGTTCTTTGGGCTGCTGTGTCATTCTGTTGTTCATGTTGAGCTTGGAGCCAACTATAACCCCTAGTATTTTTGTGAACTGTCACCTAGCCAGTCCCTGCATTTGTATGGTTTCCCACCTTGATCACTCCCCAGCTCTCCTGTCTCCCTATCCCAGGCTGCAAAATCAGTAGTTACTGATTGCCTTTAGGGTTCAGTGAAACTAGACCACCTTTTGTTTGTGAAGTATCACCATGCTCTCTAACTGATGGATACATTGAGGCTTGAAGAATGCCAATCAATTTAAGTGCCGAATGGGCAGATCTGGAGTGAAGAATATTTCCAGTGATTTTCCTGGCATTGTCCATCAGTGCAGCAGATGGTCTGTAATAGGAGGTGCCAAATATGCCATACAGCCAGCAACGAACTTCCCAGGCCTGGCCAGGTACAAGAAGCAATCACACAATCAGCAACTTTCCAGCCCTGGCTAGACACAAGCAGTGATTAGTTCTGTAGCACATTGATCAGATTCCAGATTTCTTATTTCAGAGAAGAACCAGCTATGAAACTTACATGGGTAAATGCAATATCCAAATTCCCCTTTCTCCAGCAGGATTCAGAAGTTTTGTCCCAGCTCCCAAAGGAGAAATAGATCCTTTAAGAAACTTCTTTCCTTTTCCACTTGGGGTGAGGGGAGGGAGAAGGAAAGTTGAGAAGGTCCCCAGGTTTATGCTACCAATCACATGTTGAGGGAGGTTGGCTATTTTGAGGGATGGGCTATTTTGAGAAAGAACTCAGGAAGCTCAGTGACTGGGAATAGTTTTCAATGATGGCTCCCTTTCATGAGACATTTACATATTGGAAGACAAGACAGAGCAATTAGGAACAATATGATGATGTAGGGAAAAGAGATTTTGTTGGGGAGACAGAAGTCTGGGCCCTGGTCTTAGCTGTTCACTCACTAACTAGGTGAATTTAGGAAAGTTATTCCACTTACTTTGGATTCGGGAAAGCATGATATTTCAGGAGAAAAGAATGTAGCATCAAAAGGCAGATTCTTTTTATTTTTAGTTCAATTGTCCTTTTCCTTTCAATTTTATTAATTTCTCATTTAATTTTTAAGATTTCCAATTAAGTTTTTATCTGGGGATTTTTAATTTGTTCTTTTTCTTAGTTTTTAAGTTGCAAGCCCAATTCATTGATCTCCTCCCTCTCTATTTTGTTGGTATAGGCATTCAGCAATATAAATTTTCCCTTGAGTACTGCTTTGGCTGTCTCCTATGGGTTTTGATATGATGTCTTCTCACTGTCATTCTCTTTAATGAAGTCCATAATTGTTTCTATGATTTTTTCTTTGACCTACAAGTTTTGAAATATTATATTATTTAGTTTCCAATTAATTTTAAATTTATCTTTCCACCAACCCTTTTTAATTATATTTTTTTACCACATTATGATCTGAAAAACTGGCATTTATTATTTTTGATTTTCTGCATTTGTTTGCAATTCTTCTATGCTATGGTACATGGTCAATCTTTGTATATGCACCATGTACTACTGAGAAGAAGGTATATTCCTTTTTATCCCTGTTGTTTTTTTTCCAGATATCTATTAACTATTTTTTCTAGCATTTAATTTACTTCCCTTACTTCTTTCTTATTTATTTTTTGGTTCAATTTATCTAGTTCTGAAAGGGGATGATTGAGATCCCTCACTAATATGTTCTTACTATCTATTTTCTTTAATTTTTCCTTTAGAAATCTAGATGCTATACCTTTTGGTGCATAAATGTTTGTAATGCTATTACTTCGTTATTTATAGTACCTTTTAGGAAAATGGAATTTCCTTCCTTATTTTTTTTAATCAGATCAATTTCTACTTTGGCTTTGTCTGGTATCATGATTGCTACTCCTGAAAAGGCTGATTCTTTAGGGTATCTTATGTTTACTGGTAAGGAAAAGAAGAGAAAACAGTGCAAAGGGAGAAACAACCAATTAGTAGTAGAATTACAAAAGTAACAATGTCTTGGAAGCCAAGGGAGAAGAGTTTCAAAAAAGGGGTGGCTAATAAATGCCAACTACTATGCAGGGGTCTGGAAGGCCTGGGAATGAAAAGGCCATTAGTGCAATTAGAACATAAGCTCCTTGAGGACAAGAGCTCTTTTTGCTTTATTTTCACATTTTCAGTGCTTAGCAAAGGGCCATGGTACAAAGCTGGTGCTTAATAAATGCTTGTGGATTGATTCAATTTTGGCATTTGGAGAGAAGAAAGATGTATCAAAAAGAAGGGAAGTGACTTCCTCAAAGTCACATAGCAGGTCATTTGTAGAGCTACTAAGCAATTGCTCTTTGTTTCAGTTCTTTGACCTGACCCTGGCCTGATGTCATCAGGACAGGAGAAGAAAGTATGTATACACATATACATAATAAATAACAGCTTTGTGTTTGTGGCTCCTGAATTTCTGAGTATCCCAAAGTTTCCTTTTTACATCAGAAGAATTTCTCCACTCAAGAAAATCATAGTATTTTGGATTTTGTGGATCTTGCTCTTCTAGTTGAAGGAAGGTAGAATTAACATCTCCCAAAATCACCATTTTTAGTTATGGAATTTCCCAGGACCTTGTATTCTAGGAGGTGCTTCCTCATTTGGCTTTTTCTCAGGAGATTCTCAGATGTTGAGAGAAGTTAAAACTGGGCTCTGCCTACTCCCAAATCTGCTCTGCCCTGCACTGACCAGCAGCAGAGATGTTCTTTATTTTAGCCTGGTATGATATTCTCATTACAATCATTCTTGACAACAGAGGTTCAAATGTCATCTCCTTGTGAAGAACAAATTTACAAGCCAATACCCATATTTCTTATGATACTTTTGCCTTCCCTCTAATTGCCCTCCTATCATCTCAAGAGAAAATATTTGTGTTTTAAGAGAAATGGATGTATTTATTCACCTAAACTTTTGTGTCTAGTACTACTCGTCCTGGGCTTCCTGCCATTTGCCAATATGATTGATAGATTGATGGTAAGCACAGCTGATCCTATCTTCTCCCAAACTGGATCTCATGGTCTCCCCTACAAAGACAGATACCAGAACCCAAAGGATATGAGCTTGGCCTATGAGACATTTTACACGTTCGTAAGGGACTTGATCCTCCATCACAAATCATCAAATTCCAGCAGTTTTCCTTCTTTTCAAAGCAAAATTTGTTGCCAAAGGCTATGAACTGGGATGTCAATAGAATTCTGAGATTAGCATTTCTCTTTATAATTTAAATCTATTTCTTCTTGGAAAATTTGGAGACCTCATCTTTTCCTTGAATTTAGATAGAACATTAATGAGACAGAGATCTTTAGGGAAAGGGTATATTAATGACTATGCTCCCATATACTAGTGAAATAATGATTGGCTAAAGAGGACCCAGTGCTCCCATTATACTAGAAAACTACTTTACACTTAGAAAAGCAATTTCCCATCCATTATTTCATCAACAGCTCTTGTGTAGTCGATAGCACACCTCTCAACCTCAGAAGTTATTGATGCTATTAGCAACTCAAACCATCTAGGGAGACAATTTTCACTGACCAGTCCCCATCACCAGGAGCTGTGATGTCTTCCCCTCCTTCCCTCTCCAAATAACCTTCACAATATATTGATCTTCTAATTCGTCAGTATTCTATTTGGACCTCTGGGATGGGTTAATTCTAGAAATTCCTCCAAAAAAAAAAAACTCAATTGACTTGACACTTCACTCACTAATACCCAATTCTCTATACTCCCCTTTGTTTTCCATTTGTATTTCAATTAAGCACTAATCTTTTGATCAATTCAAGAAGCATTTAGGATCACAGATTTAGCACTGGAAGGGACATTAGAAGTGATCTAATCCAACCTCCTCATTTGATAGATGAGGAAACTGAGGTCCAGGGAGATGAGATATCTAGTTAGGATGACATAGGCAATAAATACCAGAAACAATATTTGACCCCAGGTCCTTCAACTAAATCCAGTGTTCTTATTACTGTACAATGTTGTCTCCATGTGCCTACTGCATAGAAGGCACTGAAGATACAAAGATAGAATGAAGTTATCCCTGCCTTCAAGGAGTTTACATTCTGCTGGAAGGAAAACGACCTATACAAAGATAAAGAAATTTAAAATATATGCAAATCAAATGCAAAATGATTCATTTTAATCAGAATATTGGGGGAGAGACCAGGGTGCTCAAGATGTTGATTAAGTGGGGATGGAGAAGGAGGCATTCCCTCCTCACTCCATTCCATCCTCCATTTATCTGCCAAAATATTTTTCTTAAAGTACAGGTCTGACTATGTCACCCCCATCCATCTCACCTCTCATTCAGTAAACTCTAGCTAGGATTGAAAATAAAATCCTGTTTGGCATTCAAAGACTTTTTAAACCTCCTGCCCCCCTGCCCCACCACAGGCTTTTCTGTTTTTCTTGTGCCTAACTACCATGTGCTTTTCAGGAACTCTGACCTCCTTGATGTCCTGTAGGACACTACCTCTCTCAGTTCCAGGCATTTTCTCTTGCTGTCTCCCACACTTGGAATTCTCTCCCTCCTCATCTCTGCCTCCTAACAAGTTCCAATTAAAATCTCATCTACAGGAAGCATTCCAACTCTCTCAATTCTAAAGTCTTCCCTCTTTTAATTATTTCCTTTTTATCCTGACTATACCATGCTTTAATTATTTATTTGCTTGAGGTCTCTCCCCATTAGATTATGAGCTCCTTGAGGCCAGGAACTGTTTTTTTGCCCTTAATTTTTTTTAAGGCTCCAGTGCTTAGCATAGTGCTTGGCACATAGGAGGTGATTACTAAATACATTTTGACTGACTGACATTCTGGAAAATCTTTACCTTCAATTATCAATCAGTTTTCCCAATAAATTTATACTCTGCATAACCCCTATCCTCTCTTTTTGTATCCTGAAATCCCATACAATTTTAAAATGAAGTATAGGTTGGTGATCAGAAACTAATCCTGAGGATGAGATAATGTGGAAATTCTTTAAACAAAATCACTCTTGGAAAATCCTGCTAGTCCTCAATGATCCTAGACAGCACAGTACCTAGCCATTTGGGCATGCCCAGAAGGAGTACCAGGATATGTTCAGATCACAAAATACAAAACTACCTCTTAACAAATTCAGTGAGGGGTGGGAAGAGGCTCCAGGTAACCACCTCATGAGACCCAGGGGCACTTCAAGGTTACAGTATGAGGGGTAGGCAGCTGCCCCAATTTGGTCACTTTCTATTTTGAATAATTACTCTTTGCTAATTAGGTGTTCAACTCAGTTATTTCTGTGCTAGAGAAGAGCTGCCAGGGGCTTTTTGGAGCTTCAAGACAAAATCTAGGCAGCCTCAAGCTGGTCGAGTGGCCTCTGAACATTTTGACTGACTAGTCAGTGTCTGGGGACCAAGTTAAAAAAATCATCTTGAAGTGATTTCTAAATGCATTGCTGAGGGATTCAGACATCTCCCTAGACTCGTTAGGGAGGCTAATATGTAATTAATAGAAGAGGAATTCTGATTTAGTTCAACATGGTGAAGTATAGGATAAGTAGCATCATGTAGTTAAATGATGGAGCTGGAGAGAGTGTCAGGTCTCTTTGGTTCAAATCAGGGGCATTTATTACCTGTGTGAAGCTGGGCACATTAATTAAAATTTCCAAGCTTTAATTTCCTCCATAAAAACAGAAGTGTACTACCTACCTCACAGAATTGTGGTGAATTAAGTAGTTTGTAAACTTTAAAGCACTAGATAAAAGAGATTTATTATAATTAGAAATACAAATAAATATAACTAGTAACAGTAGGGAGTAGTATTCATGGAATCTAGATAGGAGTTAGACAAATATTGGTGGTAGGGGCTTCAGAGTCTAATGATCTCTGCTCATTTTAGAGATACTTATATTCCAAGAGACAATATGGTAATATAGAAAGAATACTGGCCCTGGAATCTAAGAATTTTGGTGCAAATCCCCCTTCTGAAGGGTTACTACCTATGTGACAAGTCATTTGTCCAAGTGACTACCTTAGACAAAGACATTTAGTTTCTTCTGACCTCATTTTCTCCCTTTGTAAAATAGAGGGAGGTTGGAATGGAGAGCCTCTAAAGCCCCCTTTAGACTACTAAGGGTTAAGAGAAGATCAATTGTCTTTTCTATTGCTGTCCTTCCCAAGCAATCTTCTTATTTATAATTTGGTCTTCTGCTGGCCAGGAGGGAGGGTTCTGCATAGTGGATAAGTTCTGGTTTTCCTGCCAGATACATCTCCCCTGGTAAATTAATAAAATTGGCATCTGGTTTAGAAATCAGTTGCTTGAGAGTTACATTAGGATAAATTGATTCTCTACAGCCTGATCAAGTTTCTAAGCCTACAGAGCTAAAGAACAGCCTCTAGCGGATGTTGACCCTACTGAAAGGTGTAGATAAATCCAGTGAAGTCTGATACATATCACCCTTACTCACAGGTTCTCCTTCTCCTTCAAATGCAACAAGAGGTGCCCAGGTTTCCAGGGTCAATTTCTGTGTCACGGGATCCCCAGGACAGAAACTGCTGACCTAAAGCAAGAAGCCACAAGCCATGCCCTTGAGCACCTGTGGTGACATAGAGAGCAGGTCTTACAAATGTCTGCTCTTTGTCCCTTATTGCCAAGGCAGTGATATCAAGAGGTTGGAGAGCACCTGTGGGGCAGTTACTCCAGTGTGTCTACTCTTCCACTTCCTGAAGCCAGCTTGGGGAATCTCTATCTTGTAGGTTAAGTGTAATGATAAAAAAGATCCACATACAGGCTATGTTCAAACCAATGTATTAAGTGCCCTCATTCCACTCAGAGTGAGGAACTGTAGAGTCTTGAGGGTCACCTTCTTCTCTAACCCACTTCTTCCCTGGCCCACCCCTTAATCCCATATACTACCTGCATCAGACACAGCAAGAAGTAAAACCTTACTTTGGGAGGCTGGGTGGTTCGGTGAGCAGAGTAAGAGATCTAAAGTTGAAGGGTTGGTGTTTAAATCCCACTTATACTTAACAAATATGTGATTAGGCAAATCATTGGATCTCCCTAGGTCTGATGTGGGCTGACAGTGGGAAGTGAGGGGTAGTAGTAGAACAGGACCCTCATACTCTGAAATCTTGCATTTCTCACTAGTTAGCACTGGTTAAACATCAACTGCAAAACCTGTCATTTGGAGCCCTAGTCAAGCATGAATTGCAGATTGATCAATTACCCATTCTGTGTACTGGATCTTAAATATTCTATACTGGGCATCAGCTTTGAGCCTAATCTGTTTTATTAATTTCTCATTTTGTTCTTAGAACTGAAAGACATAATTAATTACCTATAGTGATTCTCCAATGTACTGCACCCCCCCCCATGTTCTTATTCCAGAAGGGCAGAGAGACCTCTTCCACATTGACAAATGATGACAAGGTAGACAATGGGAGAACATGGAACTTGAGCACTGGGGACTCTGGCATTCCAGAAAAATCCTTCAAACTTGCACAAGCTCCTTATTCCCTATGACAACAAACCCTAAAACATACCTCCACCAGAATTTGGAATGGGAGATGGCAAGCTCCCAGACCCCAATAAATATGCCAACCCTGATCCACAGGGTGTGGAAAGAAGCTGCCACTCCTTGGTGGAAGTTGACACTCTATAGTGGAAGCTGCCACTTTACAGTGGACCTGCTACTCCATACTATCAGCTCTAAAGTGGCTACTCAACTAACCCTTGGCTTTATCCATTAGCCCTAAGGCTATTTGATTAGCCTCCCTGCTATTTCATCAGCTACTAGGCTATTATACCATCATAAACCACTTCTTCAATTAAATTCTTTTCCTACTTTTGGATTGAACAGAGTTTGAGTCTCCTGTTCTCTGGGCAAGATCCTGCTACAAACTTGGGTGTGTTTCTCTCACAACCAGTCTTATTTACTCATTTGTAAAATGGCAGGGTTGGACTAGATGACCTGACAACCTTTTTAGTTCTAGCATCCAAAATCTGAAGTTGAGGGGAGGGGTGCTAAATCCTGAATTTTAGAGCCAATAAAAATTTCATTCCTACCATCTCGTTTTATGGATAGGAAAACTGAGAATCAGAGAGGTCCAGGGACTTGCCCAAGGTCACAAAGCAGTAAAAACCAGAGGCAGGATTTGAAATAACTTATTTCATTCACTGACTACAAATTCTGTTCTAAATCTTTTCTTCTCTTCTCTCACTACTAATCCCAAATCACTTTCCACCTTTAGAGCAAACAACACAGGCTTCTACTTTGCAGAGAAGTTTGACTTCACCCAAAAAGAACTTTCTCAGCTTCCCTCTTCATTATACAAGACTTTTAGTATTATCACTCCTCTCTCCTCTTCCTTTCTTCCCTCTTATGGCTTTAACCCCATTCCCTCTCACATTCTCTTAGATCTCACACTAGTAGTCATCCTGTCTATACTTATGTATCCACAGGCTCTCCCCTTGACATTGATTCTTTACTTACTGTTTCAAAAAAGCAAAACAAAACAGCAACCTCGATGAAAACAATGTTCTGCAATTTTCAAAAGTTTTCCCTGTATTTAGTTACTATTCTCTCTCCTTTTCATTATGAAACTTCTTATTCTATCATTTTCTTAGTTCTCACTTCCTATACAACCCCTTTCAATCAGGTGCTCCTCCCTATCATTTCATTGAACTAGATGTTGATAGTATGAACAAAGTTGGCAAAGCCAACAGCTTCATCATCTTTGTCTACTCCCTCCTACTGAATACTCTCCCTTCTTTGACTTGGGATACATTACTTTCCTGCATATTTTCGAACCTCTCCTCCTCTCTTCCTCCTTTAAAATAAAACAATACTTACCTTATGTCTTAGAACTGATACTGTGTATTGGGCAAGGCAATGAGGATTAAGTGACTTGTCCAGGGTCACCCAGCTAGGAAGTGTCTGAGGCCAGATTTGAACCCAAGACTTATCTACAGACCTGGCTCTCTCTCCACTGAGCCACTTGACTGCCCTCTGGATCATTCCTTCTTTATTGCCACTGGCTCCTCATCTTCTTTCCTGATCCTCAAAATGTGCTTTTCTTCTGCTTCCTTCCTTTTTATCTATACTTTATCCCTTTGTGATCTCATTAACTACCACCTTTATTCAGATGAATCCATAATTTCTATCTCTAGTCAGTCCCCTTCTGAGCTCCCAATTCACATCTTCAGATGCCTACAGGACCATCTTCATCTGGAAGTTCTACTCATTCAACATCAGTGGCCCAGCTCAAACTCAATGTCACAAACTGGGCTCAGGATCTTTCTGCCAAACCCCGTTTCTCCATTTAGGTAGTTCAGTGGATCAAGTGCTGGCCTTAGTATCAGGAGGACCTGAGTTCAAATTTGACCTGATACTTCCTAACTATGTGATACTAGGCAGCCTTCAGTTTCTACTTTTTTTTTTAACTTCAGTTTTGTATTCTGTAAAATGAGGATAACAATGGCATCTACCTCTCGGGGTTGTTGTGAGGATTAAATCAAATAAGATAATTAAAAAAATAATTAAAAAGCATTAGTACAGTGCTTTGGTACATAGCAAGTGCTATATAAACATTAGCTATTATTATTATTTGCAAAATGCTTAGAATGGTGCCTGCTACATTTTAGGCCAGTGATGGCAAACCTTTTAGAGATGGGGTGTCATGCCCACCTCCCCCAGACTGTGTGCTGTGCCCTTCCCCCCACCATATGCTGGGTATGCCCTGCCCCCTTACCCCATACAGGAGAGGAAGGAAGCACTCCCATTAGGCTGATGGGCAGAGGGGCAGGTGAAAAAATGTCCCTGGCATGATGGAGAGGGGGAGGGGAGCAGCTCTGCCTGAGTCCTTCTGCCTTTCTAGTAATGAACTCTGTTGGTGGGGAGTGGGGAGGGAGGATGGTCAGGTACCCACAGAGCGAGCTCTGCATGTGATCTTTGGCACCTGTGCCATAGGTATGTCA